>NW_027555847.1:437284941-438510774 GCF_003287225.1 Phascolarctos cinereus | reverse complement strand
AAATCAACAAATGGCTTACAATGAGGCCCAGAGCAAATACAATATTTCCATCTGTAGCATGAAGATTATTGGCAGCTAACTGGGAATGGCATGAATTTCATTTTGAGCAGCCCAGGGAAATATCATAAGATAAGAGGCATCTCTCTTTGCATGGGCCTTTGGAGAAATATCACATCCCTATTTGTTTCCTGTATTTCCTCTGCTGAAATGATAAAGGATGAGCAGGGAGATGCTAGCTCATCTCCAACAGAAATACCTATCATCAAAAGAGATGCTTGGTGCCAGGGAGCCCAACTAAAATGAGGACAGAATGGGGTTTTCAGTTAGTCAGTCAAAAATATTTATTAAATGCCTACTACAGGCCAAGGGGAGTGTACCAGGCAGCAACATGGGCATGATGAACACTTGAAACTAGGTGGGAAATGATAGTATTGTTGTCCTGGGTCCACTCCTAAAATGGAGGGTTGGGAAGAGCCCTCTGATATCTACTCTCCACACCTTCTCCAACCAGAGGGATGGAGAGATTTGAGGGGCAGGGAATGCTGAAGAGGTATGAGTTTCAGGGATGATGTGATCTTGCAGGATGATTAGTTTCTGGAGACTGTGTGGAAGTCCAGTAGCAGCCAGGTAGGAAATGATTTTCAAATTTTACTTGACTAATTCATGCCTGCCCAATGATTCTTTTATGGATCTTTTGTATTGTAAGCTTGAAAATTTCTAAGCCCTTAAAAATCAGGGAGAGGTAACACAATCAAGAGGGTGCCAGCCTCTTGGAGTCATCCTGGATTCAGGTCTTGCCTCTGATATATGCTGATTTGTGATCATAGGGAACTCACTTAAGCACTTGAACAAAATTCTATAACGGTGTAAGAAGTTAGAAAATAATTACTCATCTGAATTGATAGAAGGAGTCTCTATGCCACAGTCCTCTACAATGTTGTAATCACACATCCCTTTAAAAAACAAAAGGTAATGGGTCCACTTGACACCAAGCCACATAGATTGAATTCATCAAGGAAAATTATATGTGCTCTTACTGTCCTTTTACTTAGGTATGTATTTCTTGTTAGCCTTTTTTCTTTCCTTCTGTCATTTCTAGGGTAAATGTTGTCCTCCTTGCTAGAGAAAACAAAAGCAAAGTATGAACTGGGCAGTTCTGCCTTCTTTCTGTGTCAGTTATTATGTCTCCTTTACAAAAATCAGAGTGCCTAGCCTTTCTTTGACCTGCAGCTTTTTTTCCCTCCTAATTTATTAGGAAAAAAACGTGTCTTTTATTTTTCTTTAGCTTCTCTGGAAGCCTTAGTTCATTCTAAACTTTAGCACTTCTGACATTATTTTAAAAGATGGTCACATGGTTATATGTTTTCCCTCTTCCCTACTCCTGTTACTATCTGTTGTATACATCTTTTAAAAATTGAAGATGACCAATGAGTTCCCTGCATGGTTTTCCTTTGTGTCTTCAGCATTTTATTGTCCAGAATTTCTCATCCTTCTTTGTAATATTTTAGTCTATGGGATCCTAATTATCATTCCTCTGAACGCTATGAAATTTGTTTTCCTAAATTTTAGGGTATATCTCAGATGTCTGGAATTCCTCTCTTCTATCAGAGTCTGTAGGAAGCAGCAGTCATTTTCCTCACAGGGTTGCCATCATTTTCATCCCAGCAACCAGCTTTTCTGTATTGGTCAGAATTAGATCCAGGAAAATATTTCCCCTTTTAAGTTTCTCTATGTTTTGAAGCATGAAATTATTATTAAGAAAAGTTAAGAGGTATTAAGTGATCTGCTTTTGGAGAGAGAGAGAGAGAGCGAGAGAGAGAGAGAGAGAGAGAGAGAGAGAGAGAGAGAGAGAGAATGGATAACTGAAGTCTCCAATTTATCAAGTCTCTTTGCCACTTCTTCCTGCCCCCATCCTTTTACCTGTACTGTTTTTTTTAATGTTGAAAACCCATCCAGAGTCCTTTTCCAGCTATACCTTTATCCCACTGAATTTCAGTAATACCTACAAAGTCAAATTTATGTTAGGACTTCTAGATTCTTGTGTCTGTTGCCTAAAATTTTGACATTTGCACATAAACAGTTGAGTTTGGGAGTCTTACTACTATCTCCCATTTTGGATTTTGTATCTGGTGGAACTTACAGGCATCTCAACAAGGTACTCTTCATGGTATATAGCTTAGTGGTTGTAGGTAGGCAGTCTTCTTCCCCTCCCCTCTGCTTTTTTTTTCAATATAGAGCTTTTTAAAAAAATTGATTTGCAGTCCTGAAAATCTAATCTTGTCACCCCTTATTAGGTGTACTTGCTCCCTGGCCATGATTCTGTCTTTCTTATATTTATCTGCATTGACCAGAAATCCGAAACCTGCTCTCAGATACCATAATTTTAACATGGTGTTTATTTCCCAATCATGTCTTTCTCTTCTGCTGCTCTTGATATTTAATGATAAAGTGGTCACTTTACAACAATCTTGTCATCAAATAGTTCCTCCCTGTTTGTAACAATCAGGTGTGGTACAGGCTCTTAGACCCGTTAAAAGCTGATGTTATCATTAAGTCCAACCAATAAGCTGTTAGATGTGTTTCAATAGCACTGTTGTAAATATAACTTGGACTTTGACTCCTTCCAGTGCCTTCATAGTTATTAGAAATTATTTCTAAATTTTTTTTTCTGGTAGTACTATTTGTATCCATGTAAATAGCTAGAAATAAAGAGTAGTGAACAGTGAGAGTTGACCAGTCATGTTACTTTCTCCATCACATCATAGATACATTCTATGGAAAAACAATAGAATCCTCCTTTATTGTTTTTAGGTCAAAATCTAACTAGCTGCTTCTGTCTATCAGCAGGGATTCACAAGCCCCCCAGTGCTTATTTCTTCTCTCTGTTACCTTTTCTGGACCTTTTCTGACTTTTTCTTGTCACCTGACAGAGCATGTAATCTATATTTGCATCATCACTACTTGGGAGAAAAAGAGCTGCATCATTTTCAGAGTCTAAATCTTTCATACTGGAAAAAAAAATCTCCCATTTCTAACTTAGCTCTAATTCTTAATTGCTCTTTCTTTTCCTTCTATTCTGTCATGTTCCTCTACCTTCCAACTTATTGACACAATTTCCTCTGCCTCTTCATATTCTTCTTCCACTTAGTTTTTACATTGATACTCTTTGTTCATGTATTGTTAAGAGCAATTCCTGCTCCGTGGTAATTTAGAAATTGAAGAGGGGCTCCCGGGACCCTTTTATTTTTTCTTCTACCAAGTATGTCAGCTTTCACTTTGAACATAGGTAGTGATTATTTGGCCCTATCAGAAAGACAAGCATCATGAACACTTTATAACTTATTATAAAATTCCCACTATGCTCTATCCTTTGCAACAGCAAGATCATTAAGCCTTCACAGTTCTTTGTAACAGGCTTCCTTGAGTCTGACTTCTTGTCATTATTTCCTCCTCTCTTCCTCCCAGATTTCCTCACTGACCAAACTCCTTCGGCCCCTGTTAACTCTTCTTTTGTTAGGAGAAAATATGAAGAAACCTAAGTAAGCTCTCACCTGGTGACCTTTCATTATTTGTTGCGTGTGAAGTGTAAACAGCAATTGAAGATGAAAAGGAATTGGCATCTAGCCTTCTTAACTATTGTTCTAGCTTCAGGCCTTCAATACAGCCCAAAATCTTGCTGACAGGTCTAAATGAGGATTATAGAAGGTGGATCTATGAATTTAGTGTTCATTACTGGAGAGTTGATATGACTGAAGACTATAGTTTTTCTTCAGTCCATTTTAAATCGTCTCAGACCCCAGTTTTAGATTTCTGAAAATATGGAGGACCTGCTGATTTTGGATTCTCCTATGACCATTTTTTTTCAATTAAGGCCAGTAATGAGAGCATAGAACACTGGCCTAGGGAGCGAACATAAAACACTTGGTCTTGTTAGCCTGTCTGGATTCGGTAAAACATGTACCAATGGGACTAATATGAGAACTTGATATGCCACAATGTGTTGGAATCAAGAGTTTTGAATGACATTTCCTTAGTAAGGTTTAAAAATTTTCCTTAAAGTAGTCACCTCTGTGGCTTAAGAGGACATTGTTTGCTTTCTCAGGCTACATTCCTTTATCATTCCCCATGCTTTGTCTACCTCAGATTTTCCTCCTCAGATCTCTTATAGAAATTTGTCTTTTTTTTTTCACTGCTCACATATGTTTATCATGTAAACTTGTCATATTAGCTCTCTTTTTTAGTGTCTTCTTTCCCTGACAGACTGTAAACTCATTGAGGGTGGGTACAATATTTTACATATACTTCAATGTTGCCTCCTCGTTGCCTAACACAGTTCTTAATAAATGATTATAGCCCCCCTGAGTTGGATTGATAATAGATCCAGAGGGATCCACAAAGCCACACTCTAAGAGAAGAGCTTAATCTAAGGTCAGTTCTTATCCATGGCTGCTGCTACTACCAGTAATCTTAGTAGCACTTGATAGCTACTTGTAACCTTAGTCCAGCCCTTTCACACCTTCCTGCTTCCCACAAATAAACACAAATTAAGAAGGTTTCTCCCAAAAGTCACCTCTCATATGTGAATATGAGCACAAGACAACCTCTCTCATTAGTGACTAAGTCTCTAAACCAGAGGGTTAGGTCATAGAATCATAAGATAATGCATTTAGAACTTGATCAGGCAATTACCCTCATTTTACTGATGAAGAAACTGAGGCTCAGATAAATCCAGTGATCAATATCTATTGAAGAAAATTATTCAGGTATTGTAGGGCAGAGCTGGCTGCAGCATAAGGACCTGAACAAATGCCTTATCTGCAGAATCATGCAGAAGTAGACATTGCAAGCTGAAAAAAAGATAGTCAATCCAAGTACCAGCATTTTGTGAAAATGATGAATGAAGTCTTAACGACTTCTGTTGGAGACATAGCTGATATATAGATATTTCTAGTTAGTTCTCATGTATAACTCTTTCAATTTATTCTATACTTGGGTCTTCTTTTCCTCTGGGCATCTCAGCTACACCTTGTTGGCATTATTAAACCATAGGCATCTCATTAGCTGATCACTTGTTGCCATGTTCCAGAATCACATGTTGTTCCCTTATTGTCAGTTGTGAAGGACCTCTGCCACTGATATAAAGTTTGTCATGTAGATAATATGTATCAATGATGAAGAAATGTACAACTTATGCTCATGATGACATTTCTGCTATTAACCTGGTGGGCTACTTATTTTTCCCATGGCTGCTGACCTCATGTCAGGATGCTAGCCCATCAAAATGGTGTCTGTGGAATAAAGTTAAGGATGAATAGTGTGTCTTTATTCTTCTGTTCCCAAAGATAACTGTCATTTTCATAGGCAGGGAGACATAGTGAAAATAAAGTCAAACTTGGAGATGAGAAAAAAAAATATTCTAAACTGTCTTGGTCACTTACCATTGAACCTTGGACAAATTAACTAATCTTTATGAGCCTTATTTGCTTTATATATAAAGTGAGAACAATTAAATTTATATAAATACCTCTCAGAGCAGCTTATTTTGAGGATCAAATGAGATAACAGATGCTATACACAAGTACCCAGAGGATGATGACAACAAGTAAGGAGAATGAGAGATCCTAATTTAAAGAGGCAAATTTGGCCTTCTAAGTATTACTAATACCTGTTGGAAAGATATAAATTACTAGGATATGATTGTGGATGGATATACCTTATGAAGAAGAAATAGAATAGGTAAAAAGGAAGGTGGGATAGTATAGTAAATTAATAAACAATAAATCATAAATTAAGAAGCTACAACTTATCTCAGGAAATACATGAACCTGAGGAGGGAGAACATTTGAAGGAATCAATGGAACCACAAAATTATGTCATCAAGAAATCAAGTCTATGTTAAGTGTCAGCTATGTGTCAGATACTGTTTTAGGCACTAAAAAAAGTGAATCAGGCTCTTTCCTCGAGGAACTTGTATTTTCTCATCAGAGTATACTGTAGACCAAAAGAACTGAAGAAGGAGCAAGATGATGAAATCAACAAAGAGATGACATAAAGGGGGACTTAAACTTCCATTTCCAGACATCTGCTAGAAATAATTTTCTTTGCCCAAACTGGTAGCAAGAAAGAATTTCTTGGTTAGTTTTAATGATTATTTCTTCTTTCAAGAGGCACAAGAACCAGTTTGTATCAATTCTGTTTTGGACTGATTTCTTATTATTAGTGAGGGACTGTTTACATTTGAAACTAATGGTAACTCTGTGTAGAAGTGACCACTCTATCTCTCTTAAACTTTGAGAAAATGGAGAAGAAAGCCAGGGATGGGCTCATGTACCTTGCTTTTTTCAAATTCATTTTTATATTATTTTCATATCTGTATTTTTTTTCCTCCCACCTCCATTTCCCTATCCCCACTGGAAAAGCTAGAAAAATAAAACCTATTACAGACATGTATAGTCAAGAAAAACAAATTCCTGCCATACACATACACACACACACACACACACACATACACATACACACACATCTCCAAAATGCACTCTAAGGCCATCACCTCTCTATTTGGAGGATACATGTTAGATTTGAAGTGAGAAAATTTCAAAAGTTTCCCAGGAAGGATTTCAAAGGTTTCAGAGGAATGCCACAAGAAAAATTCTCCCAAGAAAATCAGCTGAAGAGAGACAGGATATTCTCATGAATTAAATTCTGAGGACACAAAGAGAAGAAAAAAAGATGAGGAGGAAAAATAGGAGTTGCAGGGGAAAAATATATATTCACAAAGAGATTAATAACAACCTTAATTTTATTTTTTAATTAATATTATTTTCAATTCTCAAGCATTTATACTTTCTTCCTCCCACTAAAAGAAAAAGCAAAGAAACCCTTGTAACATATAGCCAAACAAAACAAATTACTATGATGGTCATAACCAAAATTGCTTATCTGATTCTATATATCGGTCTATCACTTCTCTGTCAGGAGGTGGGTAGCACTCTTCATCATTAGTCCTCTAGAATAATGGTTGATCATTGCCAGCTTAGATTTTAAGTAGATATATACAGAAGATGGAAGCAGAGGATTAATACGAAAGTTTCATGTAGTAGTATAAATATAGAATCCTGGTCTCTAGAAAACTAAAGTTTAAAATGACCTGAGTCTGGTATAATAAGGTAGGAAAAACAAAAATGATTATTTTTCCTTTTTTTGGGAAAAGGGATAAAAGAAGGAATAGGACCATTATGCTGGGTGAATAGAATGACAAAAAGTTGATTATAGAGAGAAAGGAAAGGTACTCAACTTATTTTGCTTCTATTTTCTCTGTCAAAGATAAGATTGAATAAAAATGTCTAAAAGGGAGTTGATATACAGAAAAGGTAGGGAGACAGTAAAATCTCACCTAATTGATAAATTCTAGTTACACAGAAGAACTACATTGTAATGTAGATACATACATAGAGAATGTATTAAATTTATTAAGTAATTACTATGTACTAGGGATACAAATGCAAGAAAAAAAAAAGATAGTCCCCACAACACAAACATAAGGAACTAGAGAGTGGAGGCAATTGCTAGGCTTGACTGCTGGAGCAAGAGACTTTCCTGTGAGCTCTAGTTGCTATATTTCTGGTAGTTCTTTCAATCTTTTGTCCTAACCTAGTGTTATATTACTCATTTACCTAAGATAAGCAGCACACACACACACACACACACACACACACACACACACACACACACATACACACACACTGAAACAGAAGAACAAAGGCAATGCCATGAATCCATAGCCACAAGGTGGCTGAGTGGAGAGATAAGGCAAACCATTGCCACTTTATTTGCTAATCTCTCTACCTCTTCTCTTCCTTCCTTCTTCCCCATGGTTCTTTTTCAACTCAAAACCATCAGAGGACAGAGGAAGATTTCATTTGTTTCACCATTTCTAATGCACACCCAGCTCTTCCTCAATAATCCTTTCATCACCATACAGTGGGCCAAGGGGAACAATTAGAAGATATATGTGATGCTCCCTTGCAGGGAAATGAAGGAACCGTCCATCATTCAGTTCTGCAGGCAAACTCACCAACCATCCAAATCCAGCAGAACATATTAGGCACACTCTGAGGACTGGGCCCTCAAAAGTCAGTCTCCCCATCATACAAACAAAAAACCCTGTGAGAAACAAACCAAGAGCAAGGGAATTATTATAGATATTGATTATGTAAGCTTTAGCAAGATATTTGATAAAGGATCCTATGTTATTCTTGCTGCTATAATGGATAGTTGTGTGCTATTGTATGGTTACTTGGATTTCTAATCATTTTTTAAAGGCTTAAAACATCTTCACATTATTTTAATTCCTCAATCCCTCTCAACCCACATAACCAACCAGGGGTGTTCTGGTAACTGTTTAACAATTGGCTCTCCAAAAAACATACAGGATGCTTTAAGTTTAATCTGCGCTATTAATATTTTCTCCATCACTTTCTTAAATCTGCTCCAGACAACCAACAAAATAAGAAATCAAGCCCTGATTTTTAACATTTACTTATATCTGAGCTGTAAATACTCCCACAGAAAATCTTAAAATTGTTTCTCCTAAACCCATTAGAGCTGGCTGGAACACACCCTTGGATGTAATCAATTGCAAATCTTCTTCCTCTATAGCAGCTACCTCAACAATACCTCTCATATCTATTCCCTTCTCTCTATTTACACAGCAGCCTTCCTAGTTTAGGCCGCCATCAACTCTAATCTGTATTATCATAATTACATCCTGATTTCTTTTCCTGATTCAGATCTCTCCCTTCTCCAATCCATCCTACACACAGCTACCAATGTAATCTTCCTAAAGTACAGGTATCCCTTACTCAATAAACTTAAATGGCTCCCTATTGTCCCTTCTAAGCTCTTTTATTACATTTTACACTCTCATGCCAAATCTACATTTCCACCCTTAATATACCTTACTCCCTGTTTTTACTCCATGATAGGAACTAACTATCCTTGCTATTGCTCTTGTACAACACTCTATTTTCTGTCTCAGTCACTTTTCACAAGATTTTTAGGCTTGGAATCCTCCCCCTTTTCACCTATGCTCCTTAAAATTCTTTGTTTCCCTTAAAACTCCAATGATTTATCCCATATCTGAAGCTTTTCCTGATTCTCTCCCATCTGATTATGTCTCTCCCCCAGTACCCAAAAAATTACCTTGTATGTCTTTTGTATATAAAGTGTCCCCAAAGTCTTAGTGCAGTTTTAAGCTTTAATAGCTTGAAGCTTTTAGAACACCTTGTATTTTTTTATACATTTTTAAAAAATAATTTTGGCCTCATCCTTGAGGATAAAGAATGTTTTTTTTTTTGTCATTTGCCCCCAGTGCTTAACAGAATGCCCTTCATTAATATCTTATTAGAAGTTCACAGCATCATAGACCATATTTAGAGTTAAAAAGGAACTTAGAGGTATCAAGGAAGCCCTGGATTAGAACAGATGAAACTGAGGATCAGAGAGATTAAATGACTTACCCATAGTAAGTGGCAAAACCAAGTTTTGAGCTTATGCCCTCTGACAATAAATAGAGCATTTCTTTTATTGACTTATATTGATGGTCTCCAGTGGAGAGTGTTGGTATTTGTACTGTTTAACATTTTTATCAATGGATTGGCTAAAAACATGATTAGCATGTATATCTTTAACAAATTTGTAGCAAACTGGAAGGGGTAACTATCATTTTGGATGCCAGTCATAGTTCGGAAATGTCTTGACAAGTAGAAACATTGGGCCAAATGTAGTAAGGTGAATATTAGTAGAGAAAAATCTAAATTATTGTATTTAGATTCAAAGAATGATGCTTGCAAGTTTAAGATTGGATAGGTATGGATAGAGGTCAGTTCATCTGGAAAAATTCTTGGGGTTTTAATGGACTGCAAAATCAATATATCAATAGTGTGATAAACAGCAAAAAAAAAAAAGCAAAGAGATTTTAGACTCTATCAAGAGAGGCATAATGTTTAGGATTAGGGAGGTGATGATCCTACTTTACTCTGCCCTTATGAAGAACAATTTTGTACCAAAATGGGGGCAGCTAGTTGGTGCAGTGGATAGAGCACCGACCCTGGATTCAGCAGGACCTGAGTTCAAATCTGACCTCAGACACATAACACTTACTAGCTGTGTGACCCTGGGCAAGTCACTTAACCCCACTGCCTAGCCAAAAAACAAAACAAAAAAAACCCCCAAAACACAAATTTTGTACCAAAATGAAATACTTTCCCTCAGTCTTGTCTTTGATAAGGTCTTCTACCATTAGTTATGTTGTGGGGTTGCAGGTGGGGTGGAGAAGAAGGAGTGTTCTTTGCTAGGGCTAAATAGTCTCTGATATCCCTTCTAACAGTTTTTAATTTTGTGATTCTGGATTTTATCCCAGTTTCAAGATGAAATCCTTCTTGAATGATCTTGAGGTAGAAAGGGTCTGGATGGTGCTGGATGGAAAGCCAAAATTTAAGTAGGAATAGCAAAATCCAACAAGCAAACACAGGACTATCAGGTAAACAGTCATGAAGTTACTACATGATTTTGATCTATAGAACCAATTCACAAGCCAATAATTCAACTGCTGTCTTTCACACATTTTTTCAATCAATACCTAACCAGATTTCCCACCATATATTTTGTTGTTCTCCCCTATGCCCATGTTCACATTGAACTTACAGTATATTAAAGTCTACATTGACTTCGTTGAGAAAACCTCGTCAAGTTCTTCATAGAATTTTTCTGTTTCTACATTCTCTCTAACAGATGTTGGTCCATAAAGTACAATTATTTTCATGGTGTTCTTTTGATTTCTTCTAATCATGAGCATAGCAAAATGAGATGACCAATGTCCCATGAAATTTATGTTTCCCATTGCCTTTAGCGCATGATGAAATCAACTCAGGCAACTCCTTTACTTGTCTTTCTGAGGAAAACTTGTGAACCATCCTATCATTTAGATGGAACTTTTTTTTTAATCTTCTGGTTTTAGTTATACTGAGATTGTCAATATTGAAATAATTCTTTTCCATTAGGAGCATATCACCTCCCTGTTCATTGTTTAAAGCTTTAATGCTTCTATATGGCCTAAAATTGGGTGTAGTACCCTCATCATCAGATACCATTTCTTATTCATCACTCTAACAATATCTCTGCAGAAATGGAAATTAGCTTTGTTAGTCTAGGGACCATCTAGTATTTTTCTTTGTTTCATAGCCTTCCACAGCCAAAGAATTAAAAATACCTTCTCTTCTGAATTTAAAGAGACAGTCTAATTCATATATAAGTTCCAGAAATTTGTGGGTTTTTACAAATGACCAGGCACAGGTCTGAACCTGTGCTCCTAAAAAGCCCTTTGAACCCAAAGGGAGAATCAGCCAAGGAATGCATCTGCTAACTGCAGATCAACCATTTAATGTCCACTTGAGTCACAACCAAAATTCTAAAGCCCTTAATCCAATTCACTTGGGCTTTGGGAATTCACAGTATGATTGCTAAAATGCCTATTGTATACAATACTGATCTTTTGGGAAGTAGTGTGGTACAATAGGAAATGCACTGGATTTGGAAGCAAGGGACCTGTGTGCAAAAAATGATTTCTGCTATTTACTGTCACTTAATCTATCTCATCCTCAGTTTCCTTGTATATAAAATGATAGACTTAGGGAAGATAATCTCTAAGATTATCTAAAAGTCATAGATTCCATGATCCAGTGATCCCAGTGAACACACAGAGTTCTCAAAAAGCCCATTGAGTAGGCAGTTATTGAAGTAATCCACACACAAAGTACACACAACACACACACACACACACACACACACACACACACACACACACATACACACACACACTTTTATGGCATACATTTATATATGGTGTATATATATATATAATATGTGTGTGTGTATATATGTATGTATATGTTCATATACATACTTCTATATACATATGCATATATTTGTGTGCATAAATAATAGATAGATAGATAGATAGACAGATAAACACATAGATATGTGTTTATGTATATGTAAATTATATGGATCATGATGAGAACTTCAATCAGCTAAATCATCTTGAGTTGTTCTCATTGCCTATCCTTGTTGAGTATCCTCCTGATATGGCTAAATAATTATCCTTTTTTTTTAAATTGTTGAATAGCCTACTACAATCTTGCTTTCTTCCAATATCAAACTTCAACAGTCAGGGGATTGATCTGAACTCAGTCCAGCATAGAAAAAAATCCCATTTCCCTTAATTTCATGGCCTACATGCTATCTCCCCCCTCCCCTGCCTTTGCATGTAATGTAAGAATTTCTTCCAACACAGCACCATTTTTCCTTATCCTAAGTGGAAGAGAAGGAGGTGAGGGATGTTGTATGCCACTTGACAGTACTAGGAGCAGTTTAAAGAGAATGATAATGTGAAGTGAATGATCATTCCTTTTAAGGACAGGCAGTCCTATTCCTCAATGACTCTCTTTTATTTCTGCAGGCAGACCATTACTCTCCTATGGTATAGGCTGCTCAGAAATTGATGTTTGGCATTGTAATGGCCTCGTTTTATTTTTATCCATCATGCCTAAGGAGAAAAATCCTACAGTGGGAGAAGGGATGTCTTTCCCTCCTCCCATGATATTCAGGCTCAGAAAAGAGGCTGAAATTTTTAGGTGCTGCTCTTATTTTATTTTATAAAACCTTTAAACCTCACTCACCCATCTGATATTTTATCAAGCCTAGACATGCAAGTTTAAGTAAGAAGTTATAGATGCTATGTAAATAGTACTCTCGAAAGGAAGCCTGCACAGGTAAAACAATTGTATGCTTAAATAAAACTGAAACTATATCCCCAAATTGCACTGAACTGGAACACAGTTGATTACAGTTTAAAAAAGGCTTTTTTTAAAATTTTTGCATCAATAGATGGATACCGTTTTAGGTTTTTATTCTTTGTTCATTGTCTGAATTTCAGCAAGTGCTCCCATATTTCCAGACCTCCATTTGAATGGCCATAACCCACAAATGATTTTATTTTCTATCTAGCCATTTCTTAGAATTACGAAAAGTGACCTTGATTTCCCTCTGTATGACAAAGAAGACTCACAGGCACACAACAAAAAGATGAGCTTCTTCTACCCCCTACATTCTGTATATTGTTGTAGAAGTAAATTTATGTTTATTTGATGAAAGAATTATTCTGTTGGTGTCAGTGGCCTGAAGAATCTCTGGCTCTCACAGTTTTATTTATTTTTTTTTCCTCTACTCTAAAAGTCAGAAGGGATGCAGTAGGTCAACAAGCAGTATAGAGTGCTACTCCAAGCTCACTATATCATAACTGAAGGGGACAAGAGATTTATTTTTTTTAAAGATATTGATATGAGGACTAGCACTGAGCACAAACTCAAAGTGGTAGTCATTCTTTGTGCCATCATTTAGAGAAGTCTTTGCAAATCTTTATGACTTATGTGAAAGGCAGTGTGTTATAGTAGATGGAAAGCTAGCTTCAGGGTCAGGAAGACCTGTGCTCAAGTCACACCT
Organism: Phascolarctos cinereus; assembly: GCF_003287225.1. Lineage (NCBI taxonomy): Eukaryota > Metazoa > Chordata > Mammalia > Diprotodontia > Phascolarctidae > Phascolarctos > Phascolarctos cinereus. Next base: position 438,497,214 of record NW_027555847.1, on the reverse strand, counting down.
TTGGCACATACTGGCTAGGTGAGCCTGGACCGGCAATTTACTACCTTAGTGCTCCAGTCAACCCTAAGATTATTAATTACAATGCAGCTGCTGAATTATATTGGTAAAGAATTTCCTTACATGCAATGTCATACAGCCATGAGATAATAAGTCTGCCCTAAAATAAACAATAATACAAAATATTTTTCCCCCATGAGTACTTAGGAGGCCTTGTTCTGACCTATAAGTTTCAGAATTAACAAATTTAGCTTTTCGAAAGAAAGGCGAAACTTACAATATAGAATGGTGGAATGTTAGAGCTGTGTGGGACCTTAAAGATCATCTTACCTGCTGTCCTCATTTTACAGAGAAAGAAACTGAAGACTACAGAAGTAATGTTTGCCTATAATTAAACACCTTTAAAGTGGTAATGCTCTTGAGCCTAGATCATCTGAGTTATATGGTCAGGTCTTTTCTTCTTCCTCTACTTTTCTTCTCCTCCCTCTTCCTTTTCATCCCTCCTCCTTTTTCTCTTTTTCCTTATCTTTCTCTCCCTTGCTCCTCTTCTCTTTTCTTCTTTCTCCTCCTCCTTCTCCTTCTCTTCTTCCTCTTTTTACTACCATCACCATCACCACTACAATTACCACTACCACCACCACCATCAGCATCACCACCATTACTACTACTTCTTATTATTACTATTATTATTGTTGTTATTACTATTATTATTATGTTATTTTCTTCTACATCAATTGCTAGCATCACATATAATTGAAGTTCTACATATTATGCAAGGCATGTTATGTAAGGTACCTAGGTGGTGCAGTGGATAGAGTATTGGACCTGGAGTCAGGAAGACTCATCTTTCTGATTTCAAATCTAGCCACATGAACTTACTAGCTGTGTGATCCTGTGCAAGTCACTAAACGCTGTTTGCATCAATCTCCTCATCTGTAAAATGAGGTGGACAAGGACATGGCAAACCACTCTAGTATCTTAGCCAAGAAAATCTAAATAGAATCATGAATAGTCAGACATGCAAGACTGAAACAACTGAACAACAATAAACAACACATTATGCAAATAATTAAGCACTCCCATATACAGAATTAATGTAATGTTTTTATGTCTGATATTTAATCAGTGTGGCCATTTTTTCTGTTAGCAGATACTGTAAACTATCAACACTTCCGTACATTTTTAAAAATGAGTTTCTGTGACCAAAATTATCATCACTTTGTGACCAAAATTTTTAATTTAACCAGGCTCACTTTTGGAAGCAAGGCATAGGATGCAGTGTTGTCCCTTTGAAGCCTTTCTAGCTTTATGGGTCTTGCTAGAGCTTATGTAGCACTTGGATAACCTTCAAAAACCCAGTCACCTTCAGACTCCAATGAAGCATCACATTGAGGCTACTGTGTATATATTTTATTATAATAAAATACTTTGACATTTCTATTGGGGTTTCATGGACTCAAAGAACTTGCACATACATCTTCTCATTTGATACTTGCAATGGAGAGGTAGGTAATATAAATATTACCATCTTCATTTTACAGATGAGGAGACAAGTATAAAGACAAATGACTTGACCAATATCAAATGGCTTGCAGATAACAAAGCCCACACCATGTCTTTTAATTATAAATCTGATGTTCTTACAAGAGGCAGGCAGGAGTTCAGTGGCTAGAGGGATGGCCTTGGAATCAGGAAGATCTGAGTAAAAATCAGGCCTTAGACACTTACTGATTGTGTGACCCTGGGCAAGTCATTTATCCACTTTTTGCCTTAGTTTCCTTATCAATAAAATGGGAATAATAACATCTACCTCCCAGGGTTGTTGTAAGGATTAAATGAGATAATTATAACATGCTTAGCATAGTGCTTGACACATAGTAGGTGCTAAATAAATGTTAACTATTATTATTATTAGACCATGGTTCCAAACTTTATGCCCCTCTTCTCTGTGTCTACTCATGATCTAACCAGAAGAAACAAACTAAATTTTTAGGGAAAATAATTCACGTGATACTCAAAACTATCAATTTCACATAAGGAAGGGGTTGCAAAAATGGTTGGAAAATATTCAATTGTGCGTACGCAGATAAAACTCTGGATTTTTGTGTTTTGTCCATTAATGACTCCTTTCAGTAAGTCAAAAATATTTTTAAATGCCTATGGCCTACAGATCTCTGTCTCAGGCTTTTGGCAGAGAAACAAAGTTTAGATGAGATATGGCCCCTATCCTTATGGAACTATAGTCTAGTAGAGGGATAAGAGGGATAAGAGGGATAAGCAATTTGGAGTAAAGGCCAATGAGGCACTTTCTGACTTGCAGAATATAAGTACCTTAGAGAATTACAAAACAGAGTGCTATATGTATTTCAATAGGGTAGTTCACTTCCAGATTGAGCTTTAGAAAACACGTACTAATTTTATGGGTAAAAAAATAGTAGGGAGATAGAAAAGAACATAAGCATTATAAGGAAGCATAACAACAAGAACAACAACAAGAACAACAATAACTGATGAGGATGGGATCTAGAACCCAAAAAGGAAAAACCCTGGACTTTCCCACTTGGCCATATCTCTGGTGTTTGCCTGGGACTATAAGCCCATCAACTAGCCTTTTGTTATTGCCTACACCCAACCTCCCAATTCAGTTACCATTAACCTAGCCTAGCCACTGCTCAGATTCTTATAATCTAGCCAAATGCTCTGATTCTTAAAGATCTAGCCAATAGCTCATTAACATTTAGACTCCTTAAGAGTCTGCCCAATATGACGGATGTTCTTTGGCTAAAAGAAGGGTTGGGTCGAATTCTTTCAGGCAGGACCTGTTTGTTATGATTTTGGGGTCCCAGCACCCCTAAACCTCTAAACCTCAACATAACCATGACAACAACATTTATATAGCAAGTACTATATGCCTGGTACTATGCTAAGCACTTTAGCATTATCTCACATTTGATTCTCACTATAAGCCTAGGAGATAGGTGCTATTATTGTCCCCATTTTTCAAATGAGGAGACTGAGGCAAATAAATGTAAAATGGCTTGCTCAGGGTCACACAGCTGTGTTTGAGGCCAAATTTGAACTCAGGTCATCTTGATTCCAGGCCCAGAAGAACACAATGTTTACTTAGGTGTAGAGAATAGTATAGTTCTGCTGAATTGCATATGGATGAACGAACTCAAGGCAAGATTCCAGTGAACCAAATTACAACTTTTTTTAAGCCAAACACAAAGTTTATTAAAGATGAGCCATATAAGCCAGACTCTTAAGGAATCTGAACATTTCTGACACTCATAAGGACAGGAGGGCATGAGGAAACCTCAGCCCCTAAATGGCGGCCTGGATGGATCTTATATACAGAAAGACTATGGGAGACATCTAAGAGTGGCCAAGTAGTTTGGGATGCCTGGAGGAGGGGCTGGGAGAAGGGGTGTCTTGATGGGAGTGGCCAGTAAACTGGGGTGACTGGAGGGTGTAGGGAGGATCTGGATGGGATTGATTGGGAGGTTGAATGGGCCATCCACAATAGACAATGGAGGGCTAGGTTTAATTAGGGTAACAAAGAATTGTGAGATTGGGCCTAGGCTATAAGGAAAGGCCATTTGGGTAGATTATAGCCACAGGCAAGCATTACAGAATTTCTTGACCAAATAAATGAGTTCAAGGAAAGTTCAAGTGTTTTCTGAGGCCTGTAGACAAATGGGACCCATATTCTTTTTGAGGTGAGAGGTAAAGGTCTTGGCTTGGGTCTGTACCCTATCATTCCCCCCTTAAACAGATGGGACCCAATTTCTTTTGGGGTAAGGGCCGGAAGTCTTGGCTTCTGAAACTGTCTCCTGCTGGCAAGGGGTGTAGAGCTATCACTGCCTCAAGGGGGTCCCAAAGAGGCTGCATCCAGGGTATAATGGGGGGGGGCATTGGCTGGTACCCACTATTTGCTACCAACTGTAGGTGAATGGCCTATAGTCTGGAAGACACAAATCTGACAGAAAAGACTGTAAGGCCCAGATATGGAGAGAAATAAAAGCTTAAGAGCCCCATTAAAATCATTTACATTTGACCTGCAGGATTATTTGATCTTGTTACTTTTTCAAAAGTTTAAGTAACACTTTTGCAGGTAGAAGTTTTCCACCCCTGGGTCCAATAGTTACACAAATGAATTTGCCAGAGACTGACTTTCACTTCAATTATCATAGAAATTCTCCTCAGACCAAACTGAAAACTTTTCTGATTTAATTTCAACTGTTTGGGGGTATTGAATGACTATATATTCAGGTCAAAACAGCAAATTCTCACCCACTTGCATTGATCTTTTACTGACCACTTGCTCTGGTTATAGGAATTTGCTATAAGAGGATAAAGTAGGACAAGATTTAGGACCCAAGTATGACAGGATGAAATATGTTTAGCTTTATTTGGATTCAGATACTTCAGTTTTCCAACCATGAAGTATCAAATCCACCTCATAGCCAGACTCAGGACTAGCCAGGTGGTTAGCATTCCTTTTCAAAGGAACATAATGGGGAAACTGAGCCAGGAGGATCCCATCTTAGACTGAGGCTAAAATTGTCCTATCATCTTTTCCCGATGCTGTCTTCCCACCAGTATCACATTCTCTCTGAATAGCTTGTGGCATTTCTCTCAGATGGCGGATAATTGATCATTGATGGATTATTATGATCCATCAGACAACTCAAAATAAAATAATTTATGGTCCCATGAGCTTTTACCACAAAGTGAATTTCACTAATCACAGCTTAGAAAAAAACTTTTCCAGGATTTACTTCTGAAATTTAAATTTGTCCTGGTGTAAAAAGACAATCATTAGAGATTATTTCTATATACTTGCAAATTCTTAACAAGCCACAACCCAAATAAGCTTTTTGGTAAGTTTTCACATTAAAACAACAACCAAATTGTTTTAGTGGTAACCAAATTATGAAAAGTTGCTTGCCATAACTGATACAAAAAGTTCACCAATTTGAAAATTGAAACAAACCCATTACCAATCAGGTGACTTCAATTTTGTTAAATGCATTTCCAAATTACTTTACACAGAGAATCAACATCTCATCATTAACAGTTAAAACTATAGCTTTAAAAGAGCATGCTTACCTAAGTGCAGAGGCCAGCTTCTTTACCTTCAGCAGGATGTGCTGAACCTGGGTGATGCCTCCAGGCAAAGGTTGCCCCAGGGTCCAAGGATATTGCCACTGGGGCCCATGCTGTAGCTGCTCGCCCCTTCCCCCTCCTTCCTTTTGCCAGATGGGGGAGAGTGAGTTTGAAGGTGAGGAGAAGGGTGAAACTCTCTTCGCCTATGAGAGGGGTTAACAAACATACCCTCTTGACTCAAGGGAAGGGTTGTAATGAAGTGTTTCAAAACTCCTTAATGATCAAATCAAAATCTCCAGAATCTGCTAAGATGTTTTCAGCTGTTCTAATTTTTCCCTGTAGCCTCTATGAAGGAGGATTCAAGGGTGTAGAGGGAAAGAAGTAAGTAAGCCCCAGGGAAACAAAAATCATCTGCATTTCCCAATTCTCTAGTGCCGAGAGAATTAACAGAATTGGGCATACACTTCCAGATAGGGCATCAGTCCTTGTGCTCCAACCTATGGAAGGTGTACCCAGGTACATGGTCTTGAACTGAACCAGTGAACTATGAGCCTGAGAGCATCAGGCCGAGCTTGAGACAGCCTTAAACTCTCTGCTGAAAAAGCACCTTCAAGCCTTCCTCGGTACTTGGAGAGTGATGCCAACTGCAGGGCAAGAAGGGGCGGGGGCTTACATACCTTCCAGTCTTTGCTGGAGAAGAGCTTAGGGCCATAAAATGTTGAGGTTTAGGGGTGCTGGGACCCCAAAATAACAACATGCAGGTCCTTCCTGAAAGAATTTGACCCAAGCCTTTTTTCAGCGAAAGACCAGGTTTATTAAAGATGAATCATATAGGCCACACTCTTAAGGAATCTGAACATTTGTGACACTCACAAGGACAAGTGGGCATGAGAAAGTCTCAGTCCAAATTACAACTTCTTAACAAAGTTCTTAATGGTAATGAGTTCACATCTGAGGAATTAGCTAAAGCTGTTCATCAAGGTGTTTCTTTTAATGACTCAATTCTGGATTTGTTTGAAAATATTCTAGGAAATATTATAGCAGTGTGGGTAAATCTTATGGATTGGCTCACAACTGGCAGTAATTTGAGGTAAGGCTTCAAAGACATGGTTGTGGAGGACATTGGCTACCAGGTAAAGGATGGCAACCTTTATTAGTTATATAATAGAATGCCATAGAGAATTTTTGAGCAGAAGTGTGACGTGAACAAATTGATGTAAATGCAAGTTTACTTTGGCAATGTGTTGAAGAATGGATCAAAGAGTGTTAGAGGAATGAAGAAATTAGGAATTTAGGAACATGTTGGTGTAGGTCTATATTATGGTGACAGGAATAGAAATAGTGAGTCAGTGAGATTGCCAGAAGTTGAAAACTGAATGGATCTAGGATAGCTAAGATCTAACTTCACACTGAGCATACACATATGCCCACTTGCTCAATTTCTCATTAAAGCCATTGTAATGATTCAAATTATTCTGAGGCTAACAGTAATAAACTTGCCCCCAGATAATCAATATCATTTGCTGCCTGTAGTGGTCTCTTTGTATTTTCCTTGGCAGACTTTTCGAGGGTTCTGTTTTCGCTCAGAATGACCACCTACTCTTCCCTCTCTCTCATGGTTCATATCGCATGTATATATGTGTATGCTTCCAGAACACGTCATGTGTGTCCCCCTCTTTCTACTCATTCAGTTGCCACACTGGTTCAGATTCTCATCACCTCTTCCCCAAACTATGGCAATAGTCTCTTAATTGTTTGCTGTGCTTCCGTTCTCTTCCTTCTCCACTACATCTATCTCACTGTTGCTAAAATGATCTTCCTAAACTATTAATGCTACCATTTCCATCTCCCACTGAAGAGACTTCATTGGTTATTACCTCTGATAGAAAATACAGGTTCCATAGCTTGGAGCATAAAGCCTTTCCCCTTCTGGTTTCAGGCTACCTTCCCAAGAGAACTGCACAATACTACACTTCTCACATTCTAAGGTTCAGAGACACTGGTGGCCTTTCTCTAAACTCACCATTCTGTTCCCCATGCCAGGAATGCATTCCCTCCTCACATTCAAAGCTTGGGAACCCCTAACATCCTTTAAGCATCACCTGTATACCTTTTCTTATGGAACCTTTTCCTAATCCCTTTAAATATCAGCTATCTCTTATCTTGCTTCTCAAATTGTCACAAATATACATATTTGCCTATATGTCATCTCTCCCCAACAGAGGAAGCTTTAAAGGCTGGGGCTGTTTGTTTTGGCTTTCTGTCCCTAGTAACTATCTAGTTCTGTGGTAATGTATCTACTACATTTCACACAGTAAACATTTAATAAATATTTACAAGCTTTGGCATGGATATATTTGCTCCCTTTGTTGCTGTTTTTTTTTAAGTTGCTTTGAAGCACTTTCAATGTCCCTTTTTAGTTTAATATCATTCACAGTGAAATCCAACGAAGAACAGATATGTGTTTGTCATAGAGCTACTTATTTCAATCCCCAGCAGTCCAGTTTCCTTGTCAAGATAAACGATTCAGCCTTCAACCTTCCGGTTTAGCCACTTGGGAACTGGACTAATGCCTCATAAAACTGTGCAATGGTGCAATTATCACTTTACTATTAGAGAGATGCTCAGAAGTACTAAAAGCCCACCTTAGCTAAGGGTTTTTATTGTCCCCATAAACCCAGCATGGCCTTCAGGTATTTGCTACAATGTTAACAATGATTTATCTTTGTGGCATTCTCTAACAAGAGGAATGCCAGCCTGTTTTATGGTTCCCACTGAAGGTCTGAAGAAAGTAAGGGATGGGAAGTGTGGATGAATGTGTGTGAGATAGAATGTTGTAGCCACTGCCTAGTGGGATGCCCTGCATATACCGACAATTCCATATGGAGAAAGGATCAGAAAACATCATGTTCACAGTTAAAAATAATTGAGCTCCACTTCTCAAAGAAGCTCATGTTGCCCCCAAGCAGTTTTCTTGACAGTTGGGATTATACAAGAGAAAATCCTTATATTTTTTCTACTCCTGGAAAGTAAAAACAGCTGACTTTAGTCTTCTGTCATCTTAGAATTTACCAGACTGAATTGGGCTAAAGGACAAACACTAATATCTGCTATGTTTACTGCTTACTGTGAGTTATGAAGGTATTTGCCTGAATTAACATATTTATTTTTGTGTAACTGATTTTATTTTTCCTCATGCAGACATGGATGCAGTTTAGACCACAGAGAACAATCTTTCTGTAATATATACCTATGTTATTAGGGAAAATAGATGTCTTATCAAGGTGGGTAAAAAGAAGTGTCAGGTATCCAGAGTATTTATCAATGACACAAAGTTTAAAGAAAAAACATCTGGAGATTAAGAAAGTGAGATCACTAAGAGGCTGTAGGCTTCCACAGTCATTTGGAAGATAGAAGATTGATCCAAGAGGCCAGTGGTAGTTTGTTCCCTTTCTCTGAAGATAGGGAGATCTATCTGCCTGAGAAATGCACTAATTCTTCCTGACTGCCCTGCTTTCAAAGGTTGTACTGTTGCCAAGCTAGCTAGTAGATAATTTCATATTTAATATAGGATTTACTTAAAATAATATCCTTCCCTTTTTTTTCCTTCATCATATCTTCACTAAAATTCTGGGAGTGAAAGGAAACATATACAGACTTAGGTAGGGAATCAGCCAACAAGAACATGCAGCAAAGATCAGAATCCACAATTGGAGTGATGTTGAGAAGGGCAATAAGATTTTTGTTTCTAAGTGAGCACAGTGAAACACAATTGAAAAGGGAGGTAGGTATAAGACTGTACATTTGAGCATACTCTCTGAATTTAAGAATAGTTATATTCCAGAGGATACTTGTATGTAGACGTGAACAAAAATAAAGGCATTGCCTGGGGAGAAGATCCATTGTGGAATATTTGGAAAACACCAGGAAATAAACCCTTAAAACACAAATGATCTTCACCAGCTTCAAGAAAAAAGGAGAAAAGGCAGCCTAGCTTACATGTCTCAAATAAACTACCAAAGAATATTTTTGATGCCTTATTTATTGCAAAAATATGTCTCAAGATGTGATTTTTCTTTTGTTTTTCATTTTTCATATGTACCATAACTCTACCCTATTTAAATTGATTTCATTAACTAGAGAACTTTGATCATGAATAGCTATTTTAAAATTCTGTTTCATCAGTCCTAATAAAGTGATTATATAGGATGGCTACATAGATTAAATTAATATAATTATGTTTTCTATGATTTAGTCATAATTTTAGTTATACCAAAGTTATTATACTTCTCTTTTTAAAAATATTTGATTAGACTTGGTTTTTGATTGGTCAACTTTTTTTTTTTTAACAAAGGTAGTCATCTCTACCTCAATATCATGGAAGATTTTTAAAATATGTATTCCAGCATCATCAATTAAATATAAGAAAAGTCTACCCAAAAGACTGGTATAAATATAACATATAGTATGTTTAATAAAAAAAAATTGTCCTTGGTGTACAAAATTACATTTGTTAATTTGTTTCTATTAAAAGGCTAGAACATGTATACTGAATTAGAACCAAAGTAGACATTTCCAACTTAAATTTCCAAACTTCTATGTGGTAAACAGCATAATTGCATTTCTGTGATTAAAATATTGCTTTTCATTTTTTGACAGGCATTTCACTGTGATTATTTTATAACACTCCTGAGTAAAGATTATCACATCACATTTTATAGTGTTGCTGATCGTTGTCAAATTCTCAAGTATCTTGAACTGCTAAGGTGCAGAGATACATTCAACTAAAGATACAGCATTTTGTTGAGCTGTCCAATATCTGATTTAAGTGTACCTCATGATTAATTTTTCTTTTTTCTTTCTTAATTTTTAACATTCATTTAAAAAAATTAGTTCTAAATTCTGTCCCTCCCTCCCACTTCTCCCACAGCCATTGAGAATTCAAAGTTTGATGTCAATTATATATGTGATGTCATGTAAAACATATTTCCATATTAGCCATGTTGCACAAATTTAAAAAAAGAACAAGAAACATAAAGAAAAATTTTAAAAAAGAATCCTTCAATTTGCATTTGGAGTTCATTAATTCTCTCTCTGGAGGTAGCTAGCATTTTTCAGAATGAATCCTTTGGAATTGTGATGAATCATGGTAGCGATTCAAGTAGCTAAGTCATAGTGCTAAGCTAAGTAGCTAAGTCTTAGTAGCTAAGTCATCACAACAACATTGCTGTTACTGTGTACAATGTTTTTAAACTTCTGATCACAGCATTTTGCATGAGCTTATATAAGTGTTCTCAGATTTTTCTGAAACCACACTGCTTGTCATTTCTTATAATACAGGAGTATTCCACATATATCACAATTTGTTCAGCCATTCACCAACTGATAGGCTTCCCCTCAATTTCTAATTCATTGCCACCATTAAAACTGCTATAAATACTTTTGTACATATACATTCTTTCCACTTTTCTGTGATCTCTTTGTGAACAAGGCCCAAATAGTGGTCTTGCTGGGTAAAAGGGTAGGCATAGTTTTATCGCCCTTCGGGCAAATTGTTCTCCAAAATGGTTAGACCAGCGCACAACTCCACCAACAGTGCATCAGTGTACCTTTTTTTACACATCCCCTCCAGAGCTTATTATTGTACTGTTCTGTTACATTAGCCAATCTTATAGGTATGTGGTGGTACCTCAGTGTAAGTTCAATTTGCAGCTAGCTAATCATAGTGATTGAGGACATTTTTAAAAATTTGACTATCGATAGTTTTGATTTCTTCTTCTGAAAACTGTTTATCTCATTTGACCATTTATCAACTGGAGAATGGCTTTTACTTTTATAAATTTGACTCAGTTCTTCATATATTTGGGAAATTAGGGTTTTATCAGAGAAATTTGCTGTAAAATTCCACCAGTTTCCTGCTATATGCATTTGTTTGTGCAAAACCTTTTAAATTTTATGTAATTGAAATGTTTCCATGCTCCCTTAATTTAATTATGATATCACCCTTTAAGTCTAAATTATGTACCCATTTTGACCTCATTTTGGTATACGGTATGAGATTTTTTTTTTCTATGCCTAGTTTTTGCCAAAGTGCTCTTCAGTTTTCCCAGCAATTTTTGTCAAATGTTGAGTTCTTGCCCCCAAGGTTTGGATCTTTAAGTTTATTAAACCTTAGATTACTATGCTTACTTTTTAATATGTATTGTGTACCTAATCTATTCTACTCTATTTCTTAGCCAGTACCAGATTGTTTTGATGATTATTGCTTTGTAATATAGTTTAAAATCTGATACTTCTAAACTGCTTTCTTCACATTTTTTATCATTGATTCCTTTGATATCTTTGACTTTTTGTTCTTGCAAATAAATTTTGTTTTTAGTTTTTCTAGCTCTATAAAATAATTCATTGGCAGTCTGATGTGTATTACACTGAACAAGTAAGTTAATTTAGGTAGAATTGTCACTTTTATTATATTGGCTCAGCTTGCCCATGAGCAATGAATATTTCTCTAATTGTTTAGATTTGTCTTTATTTGTGTGAAAAGTATTTTGTAATTGTGTTCATTTAGTTCCTGGATTTGTCTTGTCAGTTAGATCACCAAGTATTTTATAATGTCTATAGTTGTTTTAAGTAGAATTTCTCTCTATCTCTTCCTGCTGGGTTTTGTTGGTAATATATAGAAATGCTGATGATTTATGTGGGTTAATTTTATAGCCTTCAACTTTGTTAAAATTGTTAATTATTTCAATTAATTTTTAGTTAATTCTCTAGAGTTCTCTATATCATATTATCTGCAAAGACTGATAGTTTGCTTTTCTTAATGGCTCTTTTTATTCCCTCAATCTATTTTTTGTCTTATTTTTATAGCTAACATTTCTAATGCAATATTGAATAGTAATAGTGATAATGAGCATCCTACACCACTTCTGATCTTATTGGGAAGGCATCTAGCTCCTTCCCATTACAAATAATGCTTGTTCTTGGTTTCTGATAGATGTAAATTATCTTTTTAAGAAAGGCTCTGTTAATTCCTTTGCTTTCTAAAGTTTTTAATAGAAATGGGTACTGTATTTTGTCAAAAGCTTTTTCTTCATTTATTGATACGATATTTTGATTTTTGTTGTTTTTGTCATTAACATGGTCAATTATACTGATAATTTTTCCTAATATTGTACCAGCCCTGGATTCCTAGTATAAATTCCACCTGGTATAAATTCCACTAAATTCATAGTGTATGATCTTTGTAATAAATTTTGATAATCTTCTTGCTAGTATTTTATTTAAAATTTTTGCATCAACATTTATTAGGGAAATTGGCTTATATTTTTCTTTCCCTGTTTTTGCTCTCCCTAGTTTAGGTATCAAAACCATATTTGTGTCTTTAATGAATTTAGTAGGACTCCTCATTTACCTTTTTTTCAAATAGTTTATATAGTATTGGGATTAATTATTCCTTAGATGTTTCATAGATTTCATTTGTAAATTCATGTGATCCTGGAGGTTTTTTTGAGGAGTTCATTTATGATTTGTTGAGGATTGATTTTTTATATATCTATTAAACTGAAAATTTGTAGATATGTTGTGCAGTATATGAATAGTATTGCTATTACTACCTCATTTAGAGGGTGAAGATGTTTTAAAGTTGTGCCTTCACCATATGTTTTAAATTACAAGATTTCAAGGCTAAATTTAACAATTAAATTCTCTTATGACTATAAAAATTAAATAAAATTCAGGAAACAATGTGCTTGGCAGAGTTTGGTGGTAAAGAGATGGAGCAGGTAGGGAATTAATGGCAGTTTTGACTGCTTATTCACCTTTAAAAGCTGAGGCTGTATTTAGCCCTCAATTGAGGAGATGCATTCTTTTGGCCTCATTTTCCTGTTCCAATCTCAGCCTCCAACATCACTTAGCATTAGACCCCTATTGCCAGCTCCTCCTCTCCCTCTTTTTGTCAGCAGCTCAAGTAGACTTTAGATCCAATCACTTGCCAAGTTTTAAATATTCATAATTCAAATAGAGCTCATCTTTGGTGGAACAAAGTTCAATTCATATTTTAATCAATTTACTGGCTTTGGCCAAATTGAAATCAATCCTACATCTATGAAATGGACTCATTCATTGATTTGGAAAATCATTTGTGTTTATTAAGCCTCTCATTCCTCACTTATAAAATGAAGAAGTTAATACCTTTCAAATGAAAATTCTATATGACAGGCATATAGTTAAATTTAATTATATGTACCAATTCTATTTCTCCAATCTTAGTGGGAGTCAATGGTGTAATATGACAGCTAAAACAAACAAACAAACAAACACAATTTGAGGTGGCATTAAGAAAAGTATAGTCCAGAATATGGGAACTGACAGTCTCACTAAACTCTTTGGGGCTCAATATTGCCTTTAGTTTTAGGGTGTCCTATTTTAAGAAGAACTTTGACAATTTATAGAACTCCCAAGATGGGAGACCAGGATGGTAAAGGGCCTTGCTCTCATTTTAAACAATACCTAGTTGAAGGAACAGTGGAAATGTTTCTGAGTAAGAAAAGACTTTGGGGGTTAGAGACATACTAGTTGTCTTCAACTACTTGAACAATTCTCAAGTGTGAGATGCAATAGATCTGTTCTTCTTGCTTTTAGAGGGCAGATCTAGGAGTATTAGTTTCCAACATGCAGTTTCAAGCTTGGAGTGAGGGAAACTTCATAATTGTACCACCTTCTTCAAAAGGGAAATTGGCTGCCTTCAAGACAACCCTTACTGTAGGTGACCGTGTGAGAGCTACTTCTCAAGAATATTGTAGAAGGGATTCATGTTAAGAATGGGTTGGAACAGATCCTTTCTGTCTTTGGGATTCCAAAATTGTAGGACTTCCATATCAGCCTTCTCCTTTCCAATCCCATTCTTTTCATCCTAGTTAAGGCAGTCATTGCCACTTTCTAGAAGTATTGTAATAATTTCTTAAGAGGTTTTCCCACTTATAATCCACCCTCCCCTCCTCTTCAAATGGTCCTCCAAACTTCTATGAGACATTTCTTCTTTATGCATAGATCTGATGACATCACTCCTATGTTCAAAATTATTTAATGGTTTCTCATTACTTATTGAGTAAATTTCAAGCTCCTTCATTTATTAAAGTGCTTCATGGTTTTGCATCACCATCTGTTTCCATCCTTATTTCATTACTCCTTTTCATGTGTTCCCTGCTCTAGCTAAACTGCTCATGATCCTCTATTCATTTCCTGTAATTTATAACAACCGCAATAAAAATAATCACTAGCATTTACATGGTACCTACTATTGTCAGGCAATGTATTAAATGCTTTATAAATATTATCTCATTTGATTCACATGACAACCCTGGGAGGTAGATGTCATTATTATTCCCATTTTGCAAGTGAGAAAACTGAGGCCCAGAGAGGTTATGTGACCTTCTCAAGATCCCATCATTAGGAAGTGTTTGAGGTAGAATTTTAATTCAGGTCTTTCTGCCTTCAAGTGTAGTGCTCTATTTATTCCAGAGGTGTCAAAATGGCAGCTCTTCCCTGTGCTGCTGGAATCAGATAAAAATGTAATGGGCAAATGTTTAACAAAATAAATAAAAACACAGTACAACATAGATAGTGTTAATTTGTTGTTTTCAAATTCAATACGTGGCCCATAGAGATCTATTTCTATTTGAATTTGATAGTCACTGTGCCATCTAGATGCCTCTACTGTGTATCTTGGATAGACAGTACAAATGGTAGCAAGTTCAGGTCATAATTAAATAGGAAAAAGAAGTGGAATCAGTTGCCTTTAGAAAATTGCAAAGCTACTTTAATAACCCCAACTCTTTCTCAGAAGTCTAGGCCTGTATTTTTAGTAACCATGTTATTGTATGGTTGTGAGTCATTATTCACTACCATTTCTAAATAATTAAAAAATAAGTATCAAACATATGGCAAATGAGAGGTACATGGTGGATGTGAGCAGGCTTCCACATATAACAAATAAGGAATTTTGAAAGACTGGAGCAAAGGATTGCATCAGGTAAATATTTAATTGAAAAAGAAGAAAGGCTGATCATAAGATGAGTGTATGTGTGTGGGTACCCGTGGACAGCTCACCTACCCCACTGGTATCCTCCTGATATTAGGAGAAAGTAAGAAACTCCTCTTCCTCTTCCCTTCCTCCATCAGAACGTTTAGCAGAAAGTCTTTGGGGCATAAGCAAGGACAGGGAAAAGAGACTCCTAGAATCAGGAATGGGTTTGCAATTTGCATCACTGGAGAAAACAGTTATATTGATGACATCACAGATAATTATGAAATACTCAAAAAATTATGTTATCTTTCAGTTTTATGTATGTGATTGTTTTTAAAAAAAGGGAAGGATTTTTACCTATTTTATTCTCTGTATCTTATTTACATAAAGTCATGATCTCATTAGCTTAGGTCACTATTGTATCATAAATATTATAGGAAATTAATAATCTTTGAATTAATCTAAATAGTAAGTTAATAAAAGACTGAATACATTTTCAGTAGAAAGCAGGAAATGATGCTTTTAAGAAGTTAAGTAGTTAAGTTCCACAAATAAATATGACAAAAGTAGAGTTAATATTTCTTAAAATACTCCAGCCATGTATTATCCATTCCCAAATATTAGGATCACAAGATCATAGATTAGAGTTGGAAGGCATCTTGGAGGCCATTGAGTTCAATCACCTTACTTAAAGATGAGGAATCTGAGACACAGAGAGGTTCAATGATTTGCTCAGGGTTACACAGATAATAAATATCTGAAGCTTACATAGCTTCAGATGAAGATTACATAGCTAATAAATATCTGTTTTTTTCCCTTTTGTTCTGATTCTTCTTTTTTCATGACATGACTAATGTGGAAATATGTTTAATATGATTGTACATGTATAACCTGTATCAGATTGCTTGCCTTCTTGGGGAGGTGAGAGGGGAGAGAGGGAGAGGAAAAAATTCAAAACTCAAAATTTTATAAAATTGAATGTTGAAAACTATCTTTACATGTAATTGGAAAAAAAATAAAATACTGTTAAGTGGGGAAAAAAAGAATTAGAAAAACCCTAGTGTTCCTTACAAGATTCCACACTCATTCTCTGAGCCCTAGTTCCCTAATAAATAGGGATTATAATAATAATAATAATGATAATGATAATAACTCCCCATAGAATGATGGAGTTAGATTAGATTGATTACTTCAAACTCTGGACTGAATGTGGTCTAGTTCTTCTACCACATATCCCAAGGTGCATCATAGAGCCCTTTTCCTTTATTTAGATGCCTATGAAGTCAGATTAACAAGTCTTTCTAAACCAAAACAAAGATTTTGAGAGAAAGATTGCAATTTTTGCAGGTACTCCTGAGATACTCAAAACAAAACAAAAAAATGAATGAAATAAAATTTTAAAAAAGCAGGATGGATAGCCTCCAGTATGCAGGATAGACCATATACGGAGGTAGTGAACTATAGGAGAAAACAAAGCACAACCTGGTTTTAGAAACAGAAAACTACCCAAGTTCCATCTTCCCACTATAATTTAGACTAGTTCTCTGGGGAAATCACTTCAGTTTGCTAAGCCTCAGTTTTCTCAGAATAAATTGGAGATCATTTAGAGGGAAGGCATTAGCATTAAGGAGGCTTGAGAGGCTTCTTGTGGGAGCCCGAGTCCTTATGGAAAAATCTCTAAGTCCTTACAGACTTTAGGGGTCAGTATGTATAGAGGCTTGCCTCGAGATAAATGCTTCCATGATTGTTGCCCTAGCCCCCTTTGTTATCGTTTGTTGATTCTAAGTTCTCACTAATGCTTAGCCTTGAGGCCAGGTGACTGACTAGGGCAGACAACACTAAGAACTGGGCAGGGAAACAATAGATATGAAATCTGGCATTAAAACTACTTTCTCATGAGAAAATGAGGGTCTTTAGCTGCTTAGATAGTTTATGTTATTAATTAGCGCTTGCAGATCATTTCTCATGGTACAAAGCTGTGTTCTATATAATCTTATAACCTCTGAAAATAAACCAGTCTTATAAGTATCAGTCTCAGACTCACCTAGCCCGACTTTTCTTTCTCCTGTTCCCCTTCCCCTTTTTCTTTCACCGCTCTGTCATACATTCACACTGGCTGCTGGCAGCTTCTTATAGAAGGTGGGATGTTAGCTGGAACCCAAAGAAAGAAGAGATGATGGGAGAAGGAGATGAGAAGCAACAGAGGCATGAGGGGCAGCTTGAGAACTTGTGGGAGGAAAAGTGGGGAAATGTGGTGTCTAGCTGCAGAACAGCAAGGAAGCCTGTATCTTTGGATTGCAAAGTACATGGAGGAGAATAAACTGTAAGGAGGCTTAAGTAAGGCTTAAGCTGTAAGTAAGAGGGGTCCAAGTTATAGAGAATGTTTAAAACTAAAGATTTTATTTTTGATAGTAGAAGTAATAGGGTATCACTGGTTTGACATGATCAGACCTGCACTTTAGGAAGATTGATTGGACAGCTGACTAGAGGATGGACTGGAATGGGAAAAGACATTGCAATAATACAGGTATGGAGAATCAAGATCAGAGCCTAGAGAGGAATGGAGTGAAGATGGCTGACTTGGTCCCTTCCATAGAATGATGGTTCTTGAAGAAAATGACTAATCAGAAGAAGGGGATACAAGGAGAGGGGAAAATCCCAGGTTGAGAAGGTTGCTTTCTTAACATCTAGTCACTTCTTGTTTTTATCTGTATCCTCAGCCCCTAGCTCATACACATAGTAAGCACTTAACATTTTCTGATTTTTCTTTTAATCTGGGATCAAATAGTATGGCTCTTATATGCCCCAAGAAACTTCAGACAAAACTCTTTTCAGCTACAATTTGCCTGGGTGAGTCATGCCACATGTGCATAGCACATAAGGCCAGTTTATGCCCCTGAGCAAGCTATAACTAAGTATCTTTGGGTCTGTACCAAATTCAGCTAGAGCATTGGTGTAAGCTATAGCACACAGAAGATAGTCTGATTGCATGTTCAGAGATACTGGTCTAAGTATGTATGTGTGGTGGGTGAAAAGCAGGCCCTAGGAGAGAGGGGCCACTGTAATAGTCCCCTGGGAGAAGGGTGGTTGCCTGGGTGCAGTTGTCCTGTTTGATGCTATAGGTTACTACAGAGTCTGAAGACAAATCATCCAGATAGGTTTTATCACTGGGTAGAAAAAAATCTGATCTGGATTCCAATTCCTTGGTTCTTATGGTTCTCTATCCAAACCTTTATAACTTCTGTGGTCACAATCTACTCCCTTCTCATAGAATGGCAAAGAACAAACAAAAAGTCCAAAAATCAAGTCCCATATCTCAGTGGCTTTATGGCTTCAGAGGATGAAAAGTCCCTAAGACCACTCCTCTTAAGGCATGGTCTCTCCCAGGCCAACAAGAGCAAAGGCATCACCAAATGAAGTCAAAAGAGCAATTGATGAAAAAGGCAGATGTTGTCAGACCTCTTTAATGCTTTATAAGTCAAAGAGCATCCTCTTCACCACACAGTTAGAAAACCAGGAACAATATTTTTGGAATATCTCTTTTTATGCTTCCCAAGGTCCTTCTAGTACATTTCATCATGATCCTCCAGAAGTAAGCTCCCTAGGGTTTTCCATGTGGAGAAGGTATGCAAACCAAGGAGGCTGATGGGGTCTGGTACATATAGACTCTGATTACATTTACTTCTTCTTTCTGGAGCCTTTTTTAAATGTTCCTCATATGTATGTGGCTTCCAGAAACCAGAAACTTGGCCCTTAAAAAGCCTTTACTCGTTCCCCCAGCTTCTAAACTAGGGTTGGGTTGGGTCTTTATGGATCTGCATGTTGCCAAATTTATGTCTTAGAACTCAGCTGAATTCATGTTACTGTTTAGCTGAATAAGTTTAAGACATTATCTATTCAAATTAGGCTCTTTTTCTAAAATACATTCACACATTTCTCTACCAGTAAAGCCAAATGCCTGGAGAGAAAAAAAAAAGATGACTTTTACAATGAGGTTCTCACTATTTGGTTATGTGCAATGTACAGTAGATATATGTTAAACAAAGCACTATGTTAGACATTGCTGGTGGTACAAAGACATGGAAATATGGCCCCTGGCTCTGAGGGGTTAACAATCTCTTTGTAGAGAAAAGGTTTATACACATATGAAAACTTACTAACAACACATCAGGATATGAGGAAGTGCTAAATGAGTGGGGCTAGCAAGAAATTTGGGAGGGTGGGGTATAGAATTCATTGTAGACTTCATTTATCAGGGAAGGTTTCCAAGACAAGGTGGAATTTGATCTTGGGCCTGGATTTGCCTAATTGGGTAAATCAGGATACAACACATTATATCCACAAGGGTAAACAGAAGGTTCTTATTTGATCCTAAAATTTCTTGTTGGAGAACATGAGAAGGTAAAGGAAGAAAGGCATATCAGGGCTATATCGTATAGGCTAAATCTCCTCAAATGTGAGGACAAGGTGTTTGTTCTTTATCCTGTAGATCCCCAATATTTTTGTAAGGAGCAGTTACTAGTCATTTTCTTGAAGCATGAAGATCACTCAGAGGCTGAGTGTTGACTATGCAGTACCTGAGTGGTTGTGGATGGGGGAGGAAAGGCCATATACAAAAATCCCAGACTGATTAAATTTAATTCCTTTCTGAGAATCCTGGCAAACAGTAAATATGAGAGTAGGACAGAGAAGGGTAAGAAATAAGGATGGTGAATGGCTTAGAGAGCTATCCCTTAACAGTATTTTGGCATTTTAGGTACAGAGATGTTTTCACATCTTTTTGCAAAGAGGGTTAATGTCAGTAGGTAACCATTTAAATACAGGTACCTGAAAGTGTCACCTTACCTTCAGGAGTTCATAGGTTCCTCTTTGGCAGAAATCTTCAATCAGAGCCCAGAGTTTGCTTTTTGAAAATGCTATAAAGGGGATTTCTCTTCTCTGGAGGCAGACTTGTGAAGTGGCTACATCATAGATTTGCAGCTGAAAAAGATCTTCAAATCCATTTAATCTGGTTCCCCTGACTTGACAGATGAGGTTACAAAGGCACAGCGAGATTCAGTAATATGCTCAAGGTCACATGGGTATTAAGTGTCAGTGGTGGGATTTGAACTCAGGTCCTATGATTTCTGAGTCTGCACTTTTCCCATTTGTACCAAAGTTTCTTCCCACACAATTTCTGAATGTAAGTATGGCATGTTTCTGTCTATGTTTTGGGCCATAGTGATCTTGAATCTTCCAGATCTGCTGGGTGATATTGGCCTACCTGTAGGAAATTTATGCAGCAGACAATGGTGAGCCACTGAAGGTTCCAAATGTGAAAGTGGCAAGATGAAGAGGATTCTTAAGGGAGAAGCTGTAGTAACATTTTCTGACTATCAGGCTGTAGTTTCTTAAATCACTGATTTGCTGCAATGGTTATGCAATAAATTGATGTACTTCCAATCCTGCTTTGGTAGTCCTTTACCATCCAGAGGAGTTTCATGAACATAGTTTTAATTTGCTACCTCCTAAGAACTATAATAAATATTGGCTTGTGTTATGTTTTGCTGTAGTTTGCAAATGAGAAAGAGGAAAACCTCCTGCAAAGGAAGGACAAAAACATTATAAATATGCCATTGACTGAAGAGAAGGAAAGTTATGGGGATCCATGAAGCACATGTGATTATGGCTACTTGGTGTAATTACAAAGCCTTCCAAATCATTGGTTAGTGGTAGTAGGGGGATAGGTTTTAAGAACACAGAAGGACACTAGCAAAGTATACCCATCAGCTGGGTGACCATAAGGAAGTGACTCAACCTATCTGAGCATCAATTTTCTCACTTGTAAAATAGGCATAATAATGCTCACACACTATGCAAACATGTAATTGAGGAGCATACAATGTAATAAAATACAGGAGAGTGAACAGAAAAAAAAATCCTACCATTTTGCTTTGGTCCCAGTCTGGCCTGGGATTAGGAAATTGTCGTGATAATCATGCTGCCATTTGCCTGATAATTAAGACTAGGATCTTGGTGACATGAATATTCAATGGCAGAGACCTTCAAGGTAATGTTGTCCAGGCCGCTCATTTTACAGAAAAGGAATTGCAGGGTGAAATAGAGTAGGTGGCTTATTCAAGGTAACACAGGTGGCACATCTCCAGAATTGAATCCATGTTGACAAACATAGTTGACTGAAAAAGGACTGAACCTGATTTGGTTCCCATGCCAATGAATTGCCTGGGGCTGCCCAGACTTTTTCACTCCAGCCCCTGATTATTTTATAAATCTCCCAAACTCTCCCAAGCTTTCTAATGGATGTTTGCTTGTTATGCAAAACAACTTATCTGGTGAATCTGTGAGATGCTTAACCCCTCCCACCTGCAGCCTAGTCTTTCTCTCTGCCTTAGCACCCTGTATAAACCCTGTTCTCAGCCCCCTCCTTGGGTACTCTAACACTTCTTTTGGCACTCAAGAGTTGCAACTCATTTGCTGCCATTAAAGAACTTCCATTTTATGTTATCAATGGTTTTCATTAAAATTCAGGTAGATAATTTAATCTCTGAGAATAAGAAAATAGAAGATACATCATGAAAAAAGAAAAAAAAAACATAACTGGTATGGCAATAAGTCAGGGAACATGATACTCCTGAGTGAGAATTGTGGCTCTGATTTTACTAGCTACCATGACCTTGGGAAAATCTTTGAACTTTTGGAAGTCTCAATTTTCTCACCTCTGAAGTGAAAGGGTTGGACTAAGTCATCTCTAAGGTCCCCTCTAGCTTTGACATTGTATAATTATGTGAATCATTGTACTTTTATGCCATTTCATTTCCACTTGATAAATTAGCTTTTAAAATGCAATCTAAACACAAGGGCAATGTTTAATATAGACTCTTAATGGAAATACTGGATTGGCTTTCATAAATACTTCTCCTTCAAGCACCCAGAGCACCCAAATGATAAGCTTAATATCTTTAAGTGACTTGTAAATGAGGTCACACATTAATGCAGGAAATCTGAATAGTACCTAGACCTTTTGAAGTCAGCAGATCTCTAATTACGTATTCCCCTTTACTATCCCCTATTTCAAATTTCATATTACTGCTCTTAGCTTACAATAGGAAATGAATTATTTCTTTCCTTGTTTCCTTCCTTCCTTCTTCCCCTCCTTTGCTTCTTCCTTCCTCCCTTCCTCTCTCCCTTCTTTCCTTCTATCCTTCCTTCCTTCTTTCCTTCTTTTCCTCTCTTTTCTTCCTTTCAAACATTTACTACTTTTTCATAACAGTGATTTCTTCCTTCTCTGACACAATTATTTTAAAAAATAATTATAATAGTAGCTAGAATTATAAATAATTTAAGGTTTACAAAGCATTTTATGCAACTTATTTTTGTTTTTGAAACAGCCCTGTGAAGTAAATGCTATTATTATTTGCATTTTACAGACAAGGAAACTGAGATGGAGACTTTATAACTTGCCCAGGTGCCTGAAACAGAATTTGAATTTAGGTCTTCTGCATGTCAGGTCTAGACTTTTTATCCTATTTCCTGCTCCTACCCTGTAATTTCATTAGTGGAGGGAACACCCAGGTGTGGGGAGCCCCACCTCCAGCAGCATATCTCAGAACTCTTCTGTAGTGTTTAATCTTGGAGAGTAAGAGGTTAAGTATTGTGTGGTACAGGGACTCTAAATCAATTAAACTCAGAGACTTCTTAAGGTGGAAGCAAAAGTTACTTTTTATTACAATCTGGAGAGAAGGGGCGTCTGCTCCTCTGGTTACACTTCCAACAGGAGAGAGTCAAGGCACAGAAAGCAAAATGAGATTATATACCCTAATGCAAACAAACCTCCATCCACCACTCTCCCTTATTCCCATTGGCTGGGAGGCAGGCTTACATTCTACGGGAGAAAATTCTTTCCCAAAGACAAAGAACAAGGAGACAGGGCATAGCCAATCCAAACATACGTGTTCTTATTTAGTAAACCTAATGCTGATGTAACAGTGGTGTAGCAATCAGGAGAGGGTTTAGGGCTGAATTCCTATAGGTTTAGGTAATTTAAACTTATGGCCTGTTCTTTCTCTCAGAGCCTATCTCTAGTTTCAGGACAGTCTTTTCATCACCAACCTGAGAAGTCTTCACAGAGGTTATATCTCATTCAGCATTTACCCAAAGTCACATAGGCAGTAAGTGCAAAAGGTATGACTTGACCAGATCTTCCTAGTGCCAAAGCAGATTTTCTAACAATTGCACCAACTGATCTTGTCTCTCTCACTTCTTTGGTCCTTAATCATATTCCACCTCCTACTGTTCCCTACCTTTTCAAAATTTTATTCATTGGTTTCCATTTTTTTTTTATAGTTGCTCATCCTAGAAATATAGCAGCTGCTCATAGGGTGAATTTGATATTGATTGGCACAATAGCTTTAACCTCTTCCATTTTTTTCCAACCTAGGCTGGTTAATTGCTCCTTAGGTAGCTTAATAGCTGAACTTCTGCTCCTGGGGCCTCATAATATTGGATCTGGACTTACTGCAGACATCCAATAGTCATAAACCTTACTAAAGCTTAGAACTCCTAAACTCAGCCTTCCCTAGTAGCAAGGATTACAGCCATCATACCCAGGCCCATCATCAGCTTCCCAATAAGAATGTAAGCTTCTGTAGGGGGAGACTGTGTTGGCTACTCCTTTCGTTTCCCTTCAGAGCCTAAGGCCTGGATCTGAGCACCTTTTAGATGCTCATTAAATGCTGTAAATTGTATGAAGTCAAAGGAAAATCACATAATAAAAGCATCCTCTCTACTCTGTATTCCTATGTTCTGGTATTCAAGGAACAAATGAGCTGTTACTTCCAGGAGAATTTCCCCTTCCCCCAGCCAATATTTTCAAAAATATCCAACCATAGCTTACTCTACTTTCTCAATCTCTTAAATAAACACAATGTATTAATCATAGCCTGTTTTGTATAATTCCACCTGGAGCTATCATTCACCCTCTGTCAACTGCCAATATATGAGAGCTCTCTCGTGTTCTCTTTCGCTCCCACTCTCCATCAATTTCATACATAAACCATGGGTAATTCCACCTTTCCCCCCCCCCCCCGACTGAATGTCTCCCTGATCAGGAAGTAGCAATCACAGAATAATAAATGTAATCACATCAGGGAAGGCTTTGCTGTGCAGTTGGAGGAGCATGCCCATTGGATTTGCACCTGTTCCGCAAGTGGAGGCCTTTTCACACTACTTGTCAGTATCATCATCAGGGTCTCTGTTGTCAATGTAGTTGTACTGAAAACAGAGTTAATGTGATTGTGCTAAAAGTTACCCTGATTTGGCTATCTCTAGGTTTCTTCAATCACTGAAATGGGTGGGGGGAGAGAAATCTACAGAATCAACATAATTCAATTGATGAGCATATAACCATAAATTATAAGGGATATAGAAAATAAGTGGGTTTTTTTCTGTGCTTAAAATGCCAAAATATTACCTTCCATTATTTGTATTTTTCTGTTTCCCTCCCTCATTTGTATGTGAGACTCAATGCCTTAAACATTTGGATAGCTGAAATTTGAAATCTTCACAGGACCTGAAAAGCTACTATTCTTATTTTTTCTTGGCAAAAGATTGATTATGACTATCTTATGCTTTATTTTCCACACATTCATAGACTAACACTCAGTCAATCAATGATGATTTGTTAGGCAACTTCTTTCTTAGGTCATTCCCCTTCTTAAAGGATAACCTTTCCCCAATGCAAATAAGATAACTTTTCATACTCATTGATATTGAAGAAAGTGGTATTTCTTATATTTGTGTTTAGGTAGAAAATGTAGCCTATATATAAAAACTGAGTTCAAATTTTATTCTCTAGAAGAAAGGTTGTGAAACTGAATTTCAAATGCATCTCTAAATTCCATTTAACGGGTGGCCAATGGTACATTACTTTTTAATCCTATAAACACATAAATATTTTATGGGCCCTATTCACCTAAAATATATTAACATTAGCTATTAGTTAAAATACATAAGGTAAAATATAAAATATGCAAAACAGTAGTATATTAGCCAAAACCAAGGTGAAGAATGAAACAGCTCAATAGGAATTTCACAAAAAGACTTGATCACCACAGAAAAAAAAATGTTCCTAACTGGCCCGATTGTCCTTTCTCTCAGCACCCGCCTTTCCTTATTCCATGCCCAGAGCTTCTTTTCAAAGTTAATGGGAGCCTTCTGTACAGAAGGCATAAATGGGGGTTCAGAGCAGAATAAGAATGGCTTTGGATGATGAGCAATCAAAAATGCTGCATAATTAAATGGTGCTTAGCTAGCTTCAGCTGAGAGCATTTAAAATTATTTTAATGGACATTAGAGGTCTTTGATGAGATCTTACTTGGCCGTGACATTATCCTTAAAGGAAATCTTCTGCTATGTTTCAAGAAATTGCGTTTCAGAGTCCTATTATGAGTTACAATTAGTATTGATGTTAGCAGTCATCTGGATTTTCCTCCTTTGTGTAGGGCAGTAAGGGTAGTACCCTAGATCCAAATTCTCTTTTGCCCTTCCCTAATATTCTTCCATTTGCATAGTTCTATGCCAAGTATAAAGAGAAAATATAGTCAGCAGCTCCTAAGAGCATTTTCTTAACTTTAAGATATAGTTAAGAGAACGGTACTCCTTATTCACAGGCAAAATGCAATGCAAAATGTTTCCTCTGGGTCTCATGGATTCGGTGGACTGATCACAAACATTTATCTGTCCAATGCAATTCAATCCAATCTATCAAGCATTTATTAAGCATCTACTATGTGTAAGTTACAACGTTTGACACTGTCATATGAAAAGAAACTTTAAACAGCCCCTGACCTCAGTAAATTTTCATTCTACTTGGAGCAAGGGGAAACATAATATGTACACAGATAAGTATATACTTGCCATTTTGAGTAAACAAGGAGAGAAAATTAACAACAAAGGAGATTAAGAAAGACTTCCCATAGCAGATGGCATACTATCTGAGCTGTGCAGGAAGTTAGGAATTCTGTGATGGAGAGGTAAGAAGAGAGTTCATTCCATGCATATGTGAAGGCACAGAGGTTGAAGATGAGGTACCAAGTTTGCAACAGCAAATAAAGATATTTGGCTGGCACACTGAGTAATAGAATAAGATGCAATAAGCCTCTAAAATTAAGTGTAGCCAAACTGCGAAGCACTTTTGATGACAAGTTGAGGTGTTAATACTTCATCCCAGAAATAAAAGGACATTGAAGTTTCTTGTATGGGAAAGCAAAATGGTCAAATTTATGCTTTAGGAAGATACTATTAGCAGCTTTGTGGAGGATGAATTGGAGGGGGGGTGAGGGAGGGAGAGACTGAAAGTTGTGAATCCCAAACTAGTTATTATTGTATGTTAGATCAAAGGTGTCAAACACACGTCAGAAAGCATGAGGCTCATAACACACTTCAGTGCAGCCTGAACTAGGTTAAAATGTATGAGTGTGTTAGCCACAGAAATCCTTAGGTATGGCTTAGTGGCCTCATTCCTATTTGAGTTTGACACCATTAGTTTAGAGGAGGAATGATTGCAGTCTGAACTGGAATGGTAGTCATGTGAGTGCGAGATGAGGATGAATTGGAGAGATGTTGGAGAAGTAAAATCTACATGACTTCGTTACTGATTTGATATAGGAGGTGAAGGAGAAGAAAGAAACAAGAATGATTCTGAGGTTGTGGATGTGATTGACTAGAAAGGAGATGATTCTCTTGGTAGAAACAGGAAAGTCAGGAAGAAAGCTATGTTTTGGGGAAAAGATAATAGTCTTGTTAGGTCTGTGATACTTAAATTACATCCAATGGGAAGTTTCCTATGGCTAGTGTATGGTGCAGAGCTGGAGCTCAGCAGAGACTAAGATCATATTGGAAAGGCACATAGTGGTTATAAGTAGACTACAGCATATTGGCTGTGATGACTTATTTGTGTTACGGCCATGGCATAAATGATGTCATCCAAGAGATGCTTAAATGGAAAAGGAAGTAGGTAGGTCATATAGCAAGAGCAAATATAATAGCTAGACAGCTTCTATGTATCCCTTGTATATAAAGGATGCAAAAAGACCTAAACAAAAAGACTTTAACATTGGATAAGTTCTTTATAGAAGATTTCTAATTAGACATGGTTAAGAATCACAGGATGAGAAAGTGTAGATGAATTGCAATTTGCACATCAGGAAGGAGTACCCACACTGGTCAAAAATGGCAGGTTCTTTCAATCACTGAACTCTGGGGTCAACAACTTATCTCTTGTGCCTCTTGAGGGTCCTGTGAATAAAGCATTGCATATACAAAGGAGCATTGATCAAACGTGTGTCTAAGGAAATTACATTTTTTTTTATCTCCTTGGTCAATTTGTGCAGGCTATGTTAATATATAGTTATGAAAACCTGATTTCCCTCTTTATGACCAAGGATGTATCCCAGGACTAGCTGAATACATGTGGGAGAAAAACATGTTAATATATTACTTTCTCTGATTCCAGACATTTTCCCCAAAAGAAGCAAAGCATACATACAGAGATGATATTCATAACTCAAATGAAAATTGATAACTTGATATTACCCACAAAATTGCCTATAACCTTGCCAACAAAGGTCTGTATAGTCAAAGCTGTGTTTCCTCCCTGCCCCCCCCCAGTAGCACTATATGGCTATGAGAGTTGGACTATAAGGAAAGCTGAGTGCCGCAGAATTGATGCTTTTGAATTGTGGTGCTGGAGAAGACTTTTGAGAGTCCCTTGGGCAGCAAGAAGATCAAATCTGTCAGTACTTAAAGGAATTAATTTTGGCATTCACAGGAAAGTAAAATAATGAAGCTGAAGCTTAAATACTTTGGCCATATAATAAGAAGATGGGACTCATTGGAATAGAGCACTGGCCCTGAAGTCAGGAGGACCTGACTGGTCTGAGATTGGATTTGAACTCAAGTCCTCCTGACTTCAGGGCCAGTGCTGTAGCTACTGCACCATCTAGCTGCCCCAAGAACATTGTTAAATTGGAGAGTATTGAGAGGAACCAAGACCATGAAGGACATTGGGTTTGTGCCACATGAGGACTATGAAAGGAGATGGCAATTTTTATTATGGAGAAGAGAAGTCATGGGGCCCCAGATATCTATTTACCTGTATTTGAAAGGGTGTAATGAGAAAGTGAGATCAGATTTTTTCTGATAGTAGCAAGAGGGCAGAATCAGAAGCAATTGATTTCAGAGAGGCAGAATTCAGTTCAACATGAGGAAAAACTCCCTAACATTTAGAGCTGCCTAAAACTGCTATGAAGAGGTGGCCAATTATTCCTTCCCTGGAGATTCTCCAGCAAAGACTGAGTGGCCACTTGTTTGGAATACTATAGGTTAGAATAGATGGTTTCTGAAATCCTTTGCATGTCTGAAATTCTATGATGCTGAAAAAATGTATTTTTGAATAAGAAGATTATAAGCTATTTTGAAGTACACTAAATTTGTACTCTGGAACCCTTACAGATTTTAGTTGTTAATCTCTCCAAACACCTGTGATGGAAGTAAGGAGTATTGTACTACAGTGGAGAAAAATCTGAGTATCAAAAAGGTCAAGTGATTTGCTCAAGGACATAACAAATGAGTGGTGACTGAGAGGATAGAAATTATATGACCTGTAGTTCACTGATATCATTCTTATTCTCTTTAGATGTTATGTTCACATCTAAAATCCTAAGTCCAAACCACCCAGTCTAATAGTACATTTCCTGTGATATAGCAATATGCAGATGGTGAACATAAAGGGAAGCTTACAAGTCAAATAGTGTACCTCAAATAGACAGTCCATAAAATTGAAACATAACTCTGAATTATTTCAGTTTTATTCAGGGTCTCCTCTTTTCTCTCCACTCACATACAAATGTCATTTATTTGCTTTTGAAAGAAAGCACACCACAGTTTGATATCTTTATTTTTCAACTGACAGAAATAATTTAAACTTGATAAAGTGGAAAAAAAATCACCCTGGTAGCTTCACAAACAATAAAGTATTCTATTATAAAAAGTAAACTTTTACAGTAGCAGCAATTTATAATAAAACATTTGATCCATATTTACTGCATGAAAAAATAAAATGTGCCACAATCTTTACTCAGTGCTTTATAGCTGACCACACTTTCTTATAAAAATACAAAAAGACAGGTGAATTCAAGAGAGGTGCTATGATGATAGAAGTTAAAGAAAACTTATTTTCATAAAATGATATATTAATATTTCACAGTTTATTGTCTTAAAATGGCATGAGGTCAGGGTAAGAGTAGTTCTCAAATTATAATCCGCTTGCCATTTTTAATATTGAAACAAAGAATTTTTTTTTAACAAATATATGTCTATGGTTTCTTTGAACAAAACCAACCCTATACATGGAAAGAATAATGATACTATTAAACTCAGCCTACTCAGGAACTCACAAATTGTATGATATCCCCCCTTCCTTCTTAAGAATTCTTCTTTCCCTTATGGCCCCTGAAGCCATCCTGTATTTCAGGAAGTTTCTAGAGAGGCAAATTCTTTCCCATAATGGAATGTTCTCTCCTCTCACATCTGCCTCTTGGTTTTCTGGCTTCCTTCAAGACTCACCTCAAATCTAACCTTCTGCAGATAGCCTTTCCCTGTCCTCTTAGGTCATACTACCTTCCTCTTCCAATTACTTTCATGTACTCTCTATATATCTTTGTGCTTGTTTGTTTTTGCCTTTCTTTGTAGCCCTAGCACTTAACAAAGATACCTGCAACATAGTAAGTACTTAATAAATGCTTGTTGACTGATTGAAATAATACCTGCATCATTCAAATAATCATGGTAGGAGGAGAGCCAGGTTCAAGTTCACTTCTCTGCACTACAGGAAGCATTGCCCAATATCTCCTCCTTCTCTTTGTAACAGCTGTCCAGATATTCTTTCTTATCTCATTAGAAGAGTACGTCTAGGAGCTCTGATAGCTCCCCAAGAATGCTAGGCCTCACTAACCCCTACCATTTCAGCAATGACCTTTGGCTACATTCATACCACGTTTTGTGGTCCCTCCTCTCCTTGGACGCACAGTTTTTCCTTTGGGAACTCCTATGAGCTTCTGCCATTGCATCTCCACAGCTGCCATTTCTGGAACTGGGGGAGGGGTGTTCTCTGAGGACACATGAATTATTTTATTATCTCTCTTTGAAGATTCCAGTCAACTATTTGCTCCTTTAATTTTTGATCATTGTTCATGCTCAGTTTTTGCTATATCTCTGTCTCTGATCTATCTGCTCTCTTTTATATGACTAAGTCCAGGAATGCACTCAGATAAAAAAAAAGCTCCAAAATAATCGTTTCAGAAGCTATGACTGAAGCACTCATCCTTAAAGGTATCAATAGTTTAACAGTCACCCATGTCAATAGCATTCTGCGTCTTGATCAAATTTCTAGTCATCACCCATCTCAATCATAATGTTAATGGGAATGACCATGCCTTCCATAGCTTGTCTTGAAAGCAGAACAAAAACCTTATACTTTAACCGAGTTGATCAGCCCCTGCTGGTCACAGTTTCTACAAATGTATCAAATCAAAAGCTGTCCCTTAACTCTGAGGGAATGAGGTAAAGGACTGACATCATGAGTCAAAAAAAAGAGCTGAAGTAAACAATTGCTAACATAGGGAAAGCTAAGTAATACCTCATATTAGAGGTTAAGAGTAGCTTAAGGTAGCATATTTAGCAATAAAAATAACATATGTATGTAACACTAATATTTAAGGATCTCTAAATATCTTATTTTAACATCGTAATAGCTCTATGGAACAGAGAAGAAAGCATTGGACTTGGAATCAGAAGCCTTAAATTTGTTGATCCCTGCCTACGTGATTCTAATCAAGTCATTTCACCTCTCTCTCTTCATTCAACTCCCTTACCTATAAAACAATAGGGAAAGACTCAATGACCCATAATCTCCCTCCATTGCTATATATAGAATCTATGAATAGGTAGTGCAAGCATTATTTTTGAAGATTAAGAAATGAAGAAACAGGGAACTTAAGTAATCTCATCAACACACACGTGCTTACCATGTGTCAGTACTATGTTGAGGGCTAAGGATTCAAAGAAAAGCAAAAACACTGTCCCTGCTCAGAAGTAGCTCATGTTCTAATAGAAAGATAACCTGTAAATAACTTGATATATACAAAATATATGGAAGCTAATCTAAGAAGGAGAGTACTAGCAGCTAGGTAAACTGGGTATCTCCTTATGCTGAAAGTGAAATTTAAGTTGATTTGTAAAGGAAGCCAGGGAAACTAACAGATAGACATAAGGAGATATAACATTTTGGGCATATCCAGTTGTCATGAGTGAAAATTAAGAAAAAGATAAACTGAGGCATGATTCTCCAAGCCAAATATAATTTTAATAGGGGCATTACCTGTCAATAAAAGAGTCGAAATCTTATCTCTATGGATGCCAAAGACCTCAAGCAAAAATGACAGCTCCCCAAAATCATGGTCAGTGTCATCATAAAGTTGAGGCCAACATAACTGGTCACCCATCTTGAAGCAAGAAATTATATGATTGGTTGGAAGTTAGGAATGGGGGCTAGCCACAACCCCTTTCTTCCCTCCTGTGACTTAGAAGTATTCATTGCTTGAGTTCACCTACAAGGTCAGACTCCTTTGAATAGCAAATCAGACATGATTAAAGTATAGCTTAGTGGTATAAAGATATAAGACCCAACTCCCTCATGTTCATCTACATTCCTCAAGGAAAGCAGAATTCCTTTAGACAAGAATAGAATAGTGATTAGCAAGAAGACTGAATTTCTAAACAATCTATTATATGACAGGTGAATTCTGAACTAAGTTCAGAAACAGAACCATTCTTAAGAAGTTACAGGACAAAATCAATTAATTATAAATAGACTTAATAAAAAAAGAAACAAATTCGATTTTAATCTTCTCATAGTGTAATTACAGCATGAGGAAAGGTAGATATTCAGTAACTAAACAACAACAACAGCAACAAAAAACACTAGAATACAAATCTAAGTCTTAGAACAGCAATTCTACTATTCTTTTTGCTATATGGGAATAAAGGTTCATGGTTCACAAAGGAATTTATAATTTATCCTCTCATAAAAAGAATTTTAGGAATCTCAGAAACTTCAATATGAATTAAGAAAACATCCTTCACCTACTTCAGAATTTTGCATAGGTCCAGTTCTACTTTTCTCACCAGAGTCATAGAAACTTTGAAAGGTTCCCTGTCCTCTATCTCAGCAATCCAAAATCTTCATTTGAGGAAGACCTTGTTGCTTTTGAATCTTGTCCACTTCTGACTTCATCTCTTCCCATGCCCACTGGAAGACACTCACTAGGATTGGTTCATAAATCTTTAATCTTCTTTTTCTTCCCAAAGGATCATGTTGTTGAACTGTTTATTTGAGACTGAATAAGAACTGATGTCTGAGGAGTAAAATATCAGATGTAGAAAATATCATGTACTCTTATATAGCATTATTTTTTGTTAAAAATTCTTATTTGATTGTGTAGACACTCAACGTATGGCCATAACTGTGGGAATATAAGTTTCATTGACTAAGAGAGTATACAGATGCCACCACTGCCCTTGGACCAGGGTTCTTTGGTCTAAATGATCTCAGGAACGAGACTCATGGACATAAAAAATTATATTCAAAATGAATTGTAAAACAGTTTTGCCAGTTGTATCTTGGAATTAGATAAGAAAAAATGAAGCCTAACTCACTGGTTAGGCTCACCACCTAACTTGTCTAGATGGTACTAGAGAAGAAATGTGATGTTGAATATATTACTTATGTTTTGGAAATACTTGAATAGGAAATTAGACTTCCAGGGTCAGGGTTCTTTTGGAGAAAAAAAAAAAGGTAGAAGAGGGATTAGACTTGTTCTGTTTGACCCCAGGAGGCAATACCAAGAGCAGTGTATGTGTATGTGTATATATATGTGTATATGTATGTGTGTGTACATGTGTGCATGTGTATATACGGGCATGTGTTTGTATACGTGTGTATCTGTGTGTGTAGGACTCTTGCAAAGTGAAAAATGTTGGCTTGATGTAAGGAAACACTTCCTAACAATTATAGTTATCTTTAAGAGGAATGAGTTTTAAACTGGACCCAAGAGATCGTTTATCATAAATCCCTTAATTTGAAGACAAGGAAATTGAAGATCAGAAAGGAAAAAGAATATGCCCATTATCTCAGCAATCATTGGCAGAGTTGAGAGAATAAACTATGTCTCAAAAACATTCAGTTGAGGGTTCTTTGCAACAATCCACATGGTCTGATAAATGGGTTGACTACTTTTGGCCACCTGGGAATTAAAGAATGTCAAGAGTCATTAATGTGACTGGAAACATCAAGATGGACAAGGTCATAAGAACATCACAGTCAATTTTCTCTCAGGAAGGCTAAAGTAGGGATTATTCAAGCACAGCCAAAGTAACTAAATCTCTCATTACTCCAATTTGTCAAAATTTGGATACTATTTAACTCTTCTATGAAATTTTGTCAATGAAACATCACTTTAGCATACAGGCAAACACAACATAAGGTCATTTTTTTATCCTTGGTAATAAGTAGCAGCTTTGGTTTTTCAGGAAACAGAGTGTCTTTGTGATCCTGGAAGTCAATAATGATCTTCGTTTACATCAGCTCAAATGTAGGCTTGCTGCAATCAAGATAACAAGGCAATGGATTATATAATTTTTAAGCATTCAGGCACAGAACAATAGTAATTTTGTTATTTTGTGGATAGAAAGGATAATACTGCACTTGGTCTTAAAATTTTCTAATCAGGCATTTAAAGCTCTTAGAATAGAGACTCTGTCATGATGGATTGATGGGATGATTTAAAGAGATGTTAAGAAAAATCCTTTTTGAAATATTTTAGCTCCTAATTTTGCTACATGCAAACATTTTGTTTCAGTTCACTCTCTGAATCTAAACCTTCCAAAAGTCTTCACTGCCTACTGGGGAAAAAATCCATCCTTTTTGGCTCATATGAGTCTCTTAGCCTAGACAACCCTTCACTTTCTTCTTTACCCCTCCAAACCATACATATCCTTCAAAGATCAACTGATACAGAAATCCTTACCCAATCTTCCAACAAAGAATGATCTGTCCCTCCATAACACTCTCTTTATTATCTTTAATTCAATTAAATACCACATGCATTTATTAAGTATCAACAACATGCAATTTGGCTAGTTAGGAATTTGGGACCTATAGAGAACCAAGTCTAATAGAGACCCTACATTCAAGAAACTTAAAATATGATAAAAGGGAGAATGGGGGAGGAAAATACAAATAATTATGATATAAAGGAGAGTGGTATAAGTATAAGGAGAGATCTGGAAAACGTGTTATGACAAACTTGATTAGCAAGAAGTCACATTTAGCCAGCTAAGGTAATAGAGGACTGCCATTAAAGGTTTAATGGAAGAAGTGGCACCTGAGTTGGACCTTGAATAAACAGGAAAATCTCAATATACAGAGATGATAGATTAGAGAGAAATTCATCCTAAGCACAGACATGGCCAACATGAGAAAAGATATGGAGTCAGAAGAAAACAGGATAAACAAAGGGACAAGTAGTTTAGTTAGATGCTATGATATACTATGATGGAATTATAAGAGACAGTAGGCATAGTTGATTTGAAGTTGACCTGAGGATGAGGAGGTTCAAGTTCTGCCTATTATATATATATGTGTGTGTGTGTGTGTGTGTGTGTGTGTGTGTGTGTGTGTGCACTCACGTGTATGTATGTGTGTATATATGTATGTATGTAGGTATGTATATATGTGTATATATGTATATATAATAATGATTATTATTATTATTGTTATCATCCCAGACATGTCTTTGTTTTCTCCTAATGCTTTAAACAATGCTATTTGACTAGAAGTTGCAAAACACTTGCTAGTCTGCCTTGGTAAAGGCTGTATTCTCATGGAGAGCACCTTACATCATTGATATCCGAAGTTTGGATCAAAAAAAAAAAGTAATGCAAAAGCCAGAATCATAAATTTAATGCAAGAAAGAATTTTAAAAATATATTTGGTGTTCTCCCATTTCACAGATTAAAAAAAAAGCATGAAATCATCTACAAAGATATTTTATAGCCAGAATGTTCAGGAATCTAGTTTTTATGCATTAGATAATGAAGAACAATAGGAGGTTTTTCAGAAAAGTATGTTATATGACCAAAGCAACACATTAGTGAGATGAAGTGGGGAGTGGTATGAAGGACAGGTAGAAGATAGGTTAGAAAATAGGAAGAAAAATGATTCAGGAGGCTATTACAATATTGGATAATGGAAGAAATGAGGTCCCAAGTTAGAGTGTCTACTATGTACAACAGATAATAGCTATGAGAGCTATGTTGGAGTTAGAATTGAATGAATCTGATACCTGACTAGATGTGAGGGTTGAAAAACAGATAGGCAAAGGTCAAAGGCAACTCTGCAATTATAAGCCTGAATTACTGGGAGAAAGATGGTACTTTATACATAAATAGACAAGTTGGGAGGAGAGATAAAAAGTTTGTGGGTAAGATAAGGAAGTGAAGTTTGGATATGTTAAATGCAAGATGTCTGCAGGATTTGTAGGCAGAGGGTTCCATCAGTTAGCTAGATATATGGCCCTAGGACACCATGGATGTGTTATACTCACTAATTTTTTAAACAAATATTAAGTTCTTACTGTGTGCTAGGCTCTAAGAGATACAAAGCATGTATACATGATTAAAAAAACCCAGCTAATTATGCTACACATTACAAAAGCGCATTGGAGAAATACAAAATACATTTCTATATGACATCTGAGTAAATAAGATTTTTAATGAACAGGAGAGATCAGGGAAAATTTTGTTATAATGTAGTAGCATTTTAATTTGACTTTAAATGATGGATAGGGACCTCATAAATGGGTCAGTGATAAGGAACATGTCATGTACAGGAAAGAGGCTAAGCAAAGGCATGAAGGTAAGAGAGTACAGAGCATATTTGGAGGAATGGAGAATTATGTAGTTTGGCTGGAACAGGAATGTTAAGTGATAGGGCTAAAAATGTAGAGTGCCAGATTGTAGAAGGCATTGTATTCCAGTTAAAGGAATATGCAGTTCACTGAGGGTATGATAAGGAGCCATTTAAGACTTTTTGCACATGGAAATTACATCCTCCAATCAATCAATATGAAAGATTATTCTGACATCATTATGAAGTATGAAGTATGAGGGAGCAATGGAGGAAAGATCACCTATGAAGAGCCTGTTGAAAAATTCCAGGTGTTTGATAATGAGGGTCTGCAGTAGGTGGTATGAGTGGGAACAGAAACAGGTAGTAGAGGGGAAAATCCTAAATAGCAACTGGGCTTTATATATGGGGGTGGGGTAAGTGAATAACATTCCACAGACAGAAGTAATGAGAAGGAGCAAGTTTGGGATGGGAAAGATGATGAGAAAGATTTTTGGATACAGGATTAGAGGAATCTAGTTGGTGCTAAGGATAGAATACTGTGTCTGGAATTGTGAAGACCTGATTTCAAATGTGGCCTCAGATACTAATAACTATGACTCTGGGCAATTCATTTACTTTCTGTTTACCTCAATTTCCTCAACTGTAAAATGGGGATAATAACAGCACCTAATGCACAAGATTATTTTCAGGATCAAATGAGAATATTCATAAAGTGCTTAGCACAGTGCCTGGAACAGAATTGGCACTATATATATTCCGCCCCCCCCCCATAGGATTTAGAAGTGCAGGGGACCTTAGAAATCACCAAGTTCAAATTCCTCATTTTATAGATGAGGAAAATGAAATTTAGAACAACTAAGTGACCTGCCCAAAGTCAAATAGATAGTGAATAGCATGACTGGAATTGAAGCTACTTTGGATTTAATGAAGTATCTCCAGATGGAGATGTCACGTAGGAGTTTGAAGTGTGATCCTGGATCTCCAAAGAGAGGTCAGGACTGGAGATGGAGAGCTACAAATCATCTAGGTTGTAGTTGAACCTTCAGAATTAATGGGATTGCCAAATTAGAAAGTCTGGAGAGAGAAGGGAAGAGGCCCAGAGAGGGAACCCTGGGGAATACTCATATTAAGTGGTGTGTGTGTGTGTGTGTGTGTGTGTGTGTGTGTGTGTGTGTGTGTGTGCACATGCTGACACACAGGAATAGTGGTGGTGATGATGATGATGAGGAACCAGGTCAGGGTCATTTAAAGAGACAGGTAGAGAATGAGAAGGGTGAGGTGCCTAGAGGTAATCTGAGAGCATCTGATAAGTGGGGATAAGAAAGTGTCAAAAGCTGCATACAGATTAAGTAGGAGG
This sequence comes from Phascolarctos cinereus, assembly GCF_003287225.1. NCBI lineage: Eukaryota > Metazoa > Chordata > Mammalia > Diprotodontia > Phascolarctidae > Phascolarctos > Phascolarctos cinereus. The sequence continues at coordinate 438,459,702 of NW_027555847.1, read as the reverse complement.
AATATTTAGAAGAGTTATTTGAAGTCATGAGTAAGAGGTCAGTGATGACTTAGAAGAGCTTTGGCAGATTGTTGGGGAGAAAATTACAGATTGTAGAGGATTGGGAAGATTAGAAAAATGAGGTATCAGGTAAAACACTTTTTAAAGTAATTTATCAGTGAAAGGGAAAAGAAAGATGAGGTAGTATTTAGTCAGGATATAAAGGCTAAGAGAATACTATTTTTTCAAATATCTGCAAGGCCTAACTATGTTTCTAGGCAGAATGTAGGTAGTCTATAGATAAGGCAAGGCTACAGATATTTAAGAGAGATGGAATAACTTTTGGAATTTAATTGCATAGGGAGAAAGGGATCAACAGTGAAGGCAGAGGAATTAGTCTCAATAAATATTTTTTAAGTATTTTCATTAGCTTTTCCCCATTTCCTCTATGACTAGAAGAAGGGCATTAACAGTAGAATGACCTGAGAAGGTGGGAAGTATACAGAAAGGGAAATAAGAAAATCTATGAAAGATAAAGTCAATCTTAGTGAAATAAGGCATACACTGTAAGTATACAGGGAGTGGGGTTAGATTGAGTTGAAGATGAGAAAAGGAAAAAAAAATAATTGTAGCAGGCACCATGGGTAATGAAGTAAGTAGCTGATATAGGGGAGAACAGGATTATTGAGTAGGAACAAGAGCCTAGCTGAGGTTACAAAACCTGCTTTTGTAATGATTGAAATCAACTTGATTCTTGACATTTTTTCCCCAGTGAAAGTTAGAAGGCCTAAATCTGATTGTGTGGAGCTTAAACAGGGATGAAGATTTACAGGTAGAAAGGAAGAGAGGGACAAACAATTTTAGGTAGTGGCAAAGAAATCATTAGCATAGTTAGTAATGGTGTCAAGGCTAGTTTTGTAGGCAAATGAAGCCTGAGTGGGAGAAATGGACTGGGAGAATAGGAATGGTTCATGGGACCTAAGGATGTTTGGACATAGATTAATTTTGATGTGAATGAGTGCAAGAGAAGGAAGGAGAGTTAAATCCCAAAGTTTTAGATGGAAGAAATTACACAAATTACAAGAAAAAGTGAAGCTTACGGTGTTGGCATCTGGTTGAATGAGCTGTGGTCTAGGTTATTTTAGTTGAAAAGGTTGAGACATTTTGTGGAGAGGTTATTACAGGGATCCTTTCTATGATCACTGAAGTTCCCAAGGGTGGGAATAATTGGGGTGATGAGAGAAGCCATAAATCAGTTATAGTCCTTGAAAGTTGAGAGAATGACTTAGAGAAAGCAGGAACTGGCAAAATATAGCCCTCAGGCCAAGTCCATCACAGCCTATTTTTGTATTGAGGGGAGCTCCGAATGTTGTTGTTTGTGTTTTTTTTTTTTACATTTTGAAATACAATAGAACTTTACTTAAGAATGTAAAAAATCATTTTTGCCCACAGACCAGACAAAAGTAGTTTGTACTTTGTCAATTCTTGCTCTAGACTATCAATATTTGAGGAATGGGAGTGAAGATAGTAATAATTCAAGCACAACCTCTCTGAGGAGATCAAAGTGGATAGTTTTGTAGTCCCAATCTCTTTTTCTGTTCCAGGCATGAATCAAATATTCCTTTGGAAAAAGGTAGATGAAGTTATAGATATATCTACTCATGTCTCCCTGAAAGCCAAATTTAGAGAAGTCCATGTGGATATACATACAATCTATGTTAGGAACACATACATAGACACACATAGACACACAATCACACACACACCATACATGTAGATGTGAACTATCAGTAGATAGCTAAAACAAATATGAAAAACAAGTCTATAATGAGTTGAAAAAGAAATGGTTCATAAAGAAGGAAAATTACATTTTTGGAGGGGCTTTAGGAGGATACACTAGTGTACTAGTGCAATGTTTCTGGTCATTGACCCACTTATTGAGTCACTTCCCATCATTTAAAGTCAAGCCAAAATACTGCCACGTTAACACAATCTTACCTGATCTCTGCTACTCATAAAAACCTTGTTTACTCAGGTGGAGCTACAGATTGACCCCACTTTTCTGGATGGTAGTTTAGAATTATACTAAAAAGGTCACTATACTTTGTATACCCTTTGGTCCAACAATACCAGTAAAGGCAAATATCCCAAGAAGGTCAGACAGAAGGAAATGACATATAAGTTCAAAAACATTTATATCATAACATTTTCTTGTAGCAAAAAAAAAAGATCTTTCCCTCTACTACCCAATTCCATTTGCTGCCCAGTCTACCAGGTACTGAATGCTCCCACTGGGCTAGACACTGACTCTGTCCCCCATTATCATCTCTAAGAAAGGTAACCCAGAGCCATATATGATTTTGGCCATTGGGCTGACTATCTCATTCTCAGCAATACTGAGTCTGAGGTTTAGTTGTTCACCCTGTTTGAATGAACAGGGAGTCACTAACTGTACTGCTTCCATTAAGTTGGCAGACTGCCACTCCACCCTTAGGACTATCAGGCTAATTACTATTTGACTAAATATTGAACCTCCTGAGCCTTGTCTGATACTTCACCCTGAGGGACAAGGAGATTTTACATTTACCCTCCAGCAAAATCTTTTTTTCTGTTTATAAATTTTCCTATTTAAATCTCATCTATTTAGAAAGTGAGCTCCTTGAGAGTAGAGATATCTCGGATTTTCCATTTACACCTTTATTGCTTAACACAGTTCCTGGCACACAGTAAGTACTTAATGTTATTTATTTATTGACTTATTCATTCAGTGACTTGGAAACCAGAGGAGTACCATCATTTGGAAATTAGCTGAATAAATTATGGTATAAGAATATAATGGAATATTATTGTGCTGTAAGAAATTCAGAAAAAACAAGGAAGCCATGTATTAACTGATGCAAGGTGGAAGAGTCAATCTTAGTGGCATGGAAACCACTTTATAAAATGGAGTTACTTCTGTTATAAAAGGAAGATACAGGCTTCACCTCTTATTACCTCCAAAAAAAACCAGAGCAAATGTGGAAACTGAGGTAAAAAGAGGTAAGTGACTGCTCAAAGTCATAATGGTAAAAAGGAGCAAGTTGAAATTCAAATTAAGATGCTCTGAATCAAAGCTCCATTTAATCCATAACTCTTAGGTAGGTTAAGATAGATTTTACTCCTTCCACATAATATGAGCAATAAGAAGAAAAGGTCAGAAGATAAATTAAATTCATTGCTTGTAAGAAGACTTGGGAATGGTCTGAATTTTCCCATTAATCAATAAAGGATTCCAGAATAGATAAAGAAATAAACTAAATAAGATCATTATAATGCTTACTTTATATCCTGAAAAGAATAATTGCTAGACTTCACTAGATATATCCAGTTTTTTCCACTGATGCTGAGTGAAGTTTGTGTTTCACATTAAGGAATTTCCCCTATTGATGATATTTCTATGGATTACCTCCAGCACAGATTCTCTGATGTGAAATAAATTGTGAACATGACTTGAAGGCTTCCTAACATTGTTTATAGGTATCAGTCTTCTCTTCAGCAGAAATCCCTTCAGTAGAAATCCTGAATTATCTGTGAAGGGTTATTTAATTCTTTACATTTATAAGACTTCCTTCCATTATGAATCAGCTGATGTTGAACTAGGGATGAATGCTTAGTGAACTGTTTCTCACACTTATTATATGTAGAAGGTTTCTCTCCTAGTATGAATTTTTCAATGTACATTTAGGATTGAGCTGTGACTGACATATTTCCCATATTCATTACATGTATAAGGCTGTCTCTGGTAGGAGTACTCTGATGTATATTAAGGCTTGAACGTTGGCTGAAGGTTTCCCTACGTTCTTTACATTTGTAAAGCTTCTTTCCAGTATGAATTCTATGAGGTATAAAGCTTGTGCAATCACAGAAGATTTTCCCCATACATTATACTTACAAGGTTTTTCTCCAGTATGAATTAGCTGATGTTGACTAAAGTTTAAGAATTGACTGAGGGCTTTGCCACATTCATTACATTTATAAGATTTCTCTCCAGTGTTGATCCGCTCTGATATGCAATAATGTTTGAATTTTTTTTTCCTGAATGCTTTTCCATATTCTTTAAAGCCATAAATCTTCTCTCCATTATCAATTTTCTGATGGTTGGTCATTTATCTCAAATCATGTTCTTCCATTCACTGCTACATTTCCCCCAGAATCTCCCCAAATGGGTAGCAAATACAGTATCACCTTTTCTACTCTTGCTCCCCTAAATGATCCTTGTTCTAGGATGTTTTCCTTAGGAGATGTTTCAGCCTATGCTCCAAGTCTGGAAGACATTCATGTGAATCATAAATTTTCCCAGCTTTCTGAACTGAGAGAAAGAAAACTGGGCATGATATAACTGAAAACAGTACCCATAGACAAGTAGCCCATGGTCACTCTCAGATATAGCCTTTCACTCTGAAAGGAATGGATAGACAAAAGTGAGGGGAGATGAAGCATCATATAAAGAGTGGGTGCAGGACTATTGTGTATGGAGAGGTTACAAGTAACCATCCAGAAGTCTGAAAAGTGAGATGATCAGATAAGTTGTGATGGTATGGAGATGTTAGTTTTGAATGTATGTACAAAATATTGATGAAATAAGTTAAGGAAAAAGCAAGGTGAGGACATTGGGGTTAGGATACAAAGTGGGATACAAATGCCTTCTGGATTTTGCTGATTCTCCATCTAATTCAGGGGTGAGGCTAGGGTGAGAGAGCTCTGCCTGCAGGGCACCCTCCTCATTCTGACCTTCCCTCAGTCTCCTTTCCATCTTCTTTATAGAAGTTTACAAAAAAATTTAATCCCAATCTCATCCAAAAATATATTTGTTCATCTTGGCTGAGATAGTCTAAGATATCTTCCTCCCTATTCCTCTCCCCCACCTCCAGCCTCAGTTACTAAATTTAGTAGCTCCTTAGCACCTCTAGGATCAAATATAAAAACACGTTTGGTATTCAAAGGTCTTCACACTCTGCCGGCCTCCTACATTTTCTATTTTCTTATATCTTATTCACCATCAGTCTCAGACTTTCCGTCTACAGACTCCAGGCATTTTCCCAAGCCTGGCATACTCTGCTTCCTTATCTTTGCCTCCTGGTTTCAGTGGTTTCCTTCAAGTCTTATCTAAAATCCTATCTTCTCTATGAAGTTTTTGTTGATCCCCATTTATGTTAGTGCCTTCTCTCTACTATCGCCAATTTATCCTTTATCTAGCTCATTTGTACATAGTTGTTTGAACATTGTCTCCCCCATTGGATTATGAGCTCCATGATGTCTTTTGCCTTTACATCCCCAGTATTAAGTTCAGTCCATGGCACATAACAGGCACTTAATAAATGCTGGGTACCTAGGTGGCACAGTGGACAGAGTGCTGGATCTAGACTCAGAAAGAATTATCTTTCTGTGTTCAAATATAGCCCCAGACACTTACTACCAAGTCACTTAACCCTCTTTGCCTCAGTTTCCTCATCTGTAAAATATGCTGAAGAAGGAAATGGCAAACCCTTCTAGTATCTTTACCAAGAAAACCCCAAATGGGATCATAAAGAGTCAGACATGACTGCAAATGACTGAAATAAATGCTGTTTTCCTTTCATTGCATGAAGAATACAGATATTAAAGAAGGAATAAATAAGCTTAAGATTTATTAATAAAAAATAAATGTCTATGACAAATGGAAAGGGAAGATAATGAAAAAATCCTCTTTTAGAAAGAAGGTACAGAAAGAGAAATTTTAAAAATTAAAAAAATTAAATTGAAGGGGTGTTTAGGAAGGGAAATTTTACTTGAGTACTTAACTAAGAGGAAAAAAGAAGTGAAGAAATAAATAAATGGATAAAATTGAGAAAGAAAAAGGAACTAATAAGCGAAATAGGGAAAAGGGTGACAAATGCCCCTAATTTTGCCTCTTGGACTGAAAAGCATAAAATATTTACTCTGTATTTTTATAGATACAGTTTTGCTGACTGCTGACTTACAGCCTGGTAGATGATAGCATCAAGCATGATGAGAGGATAATAAAAGTAGATTGCATATATCTTAAAGGGGAAAGGTCATTCGTGGGTACTTTTAATAGGATGGCTTGGAAGTGGCAGTAGAGATTGAGGAGAATGCTTGACCCTTCACCAAATCCTGAAAGTTGGCATTAGGGGATGAAAAATGACTTCTAGTGGAAAACATTACAATGGATATATGAAGGGACAAAATGTCCTCTGGGGTTAAACAGTTCTCAGTTAAATAAAGGAAGTGGAAAGAATGTTGGTTGAAAAGTTAGAGCAGATAGGGGAATTTGTTAAGAATAAATAATAATAATAACAATAACAATATTTATATAGTGTGCTTACCACAAGGCAGACACTGTGCTAAGCACTTTCCAATTATTATCTCATTCGGTCCTCACAATGACCCTGAAGTAGGGTCTATTATTATCCACATTTTACAGATTACAAAACTGAGGCAAACAAAGGACAATAATTTGCTTAGGGTCAGCTAGTAAGTCCCTGAGACCAGAGTTAAACTCAGGTCTTCCTGACTCTATGCCTAATACTCTATCCATGATCTATCTAGATGACCCAATAAATTCCAAAGCACACAGTGGAATAATCCAGACAAGGCCTTGGGAAGAATAGGATTATATGAAAAGCTGATAAGGGGAACATACAACTTGGACCTAAATTTGGTAATGGCCAAATCTGAGGAGACTCAAACACCTGGTATCACATTTTCTGTTAGCACAATTTAGACAGGATACTTGTAGTACTAATCTTCCCAAGAGGTTTGAAATGGGATTTAGAATACTGGGGCTTGGGTTTATTCCTTTCATTGAGATCTCTCCTCCCAGAAATAAGTAGACACTTAATCACACAAGGAGAATGAAGAAAATATATTTACCCACCAGGTCATATAATTAGTCACTTAACTGTTCCTATTCAAGAAAAAGGATTAGAAGCTGTTTTAATCCCACTATCACCTTGGTGATTATGTTGTATTACCGTTGGGTGGAAGTGCTAAAAATCAGGGTCAAGCTTTATGGTTCTCAGAGTAGATCCCCAATATGGAATACTCAGTAGGAACAATGGATGGACTCCTATCCCCCAGATTCACCTCTTTTTGGTTGTCAGCACTGACTTGCTATATAAATTGGTGGCCTTAAAACTTTTTTGATCATGCACCTAATTGATATATTTATTTTTCATAGTGACTATTCTCTCTCTCTTTCTCTCTCTCTCTTTCTCTCTCTCTCTCTCTCTCTCTCTCTCTCTCTCTCTCTCTCTCTCTCTCTCTCTCTCTCTCTCTCCCTCCCCTCCCTGTCCCCAAATGACACTTAGGCAGTTACTGTTCTAGGGATAGGGATACTGCTGTGAGGGGCCAGTGCCTCTATCAGAGGAGATGGGGAAGGTTGGAAGTTTGAATATTTATGGGAAGCAGAGGCTATGATGGTGAAAGGAAGGTGAGATTTTGCTGGGGTAAGCCCCATATTGTGTGTCCCAGGAAGGGTGGTATATGACCTGCCTTCACATCTTTTGATTGGCATATCACATGTTCTTTGGGATCAAGCTACAGATTCTCAGCCATTCCATGATTCCCTAGGGTACCTGGCTCCTGATTTGGATACAACTGTTCTAGGGAGTATGTATTAATATGTAGATTTGCCTAATCAGAATCAGTTATCCAGGTTTTGTAAGCCCTATAGCTTCCCTGATTTACCATATTTCATTGAGCCCTAATCATGTTACCTTGGCCTAATAGCCTCACTTCCCAGAATAAAAAAAAAAAATAAAACAAAACAAAACTGCATGGATACTATATACAACTTTAATCTAAGCACAGAGTCAATGGAGTGACAAAATAATGCATATTAAATTATCTGTCACACTTGGTATGCACAATCCTTCTAGACCCATATAATTCAAAACCCAGGAGTTCATGTGTTTAGCTCCATAGACACTTTTCCTATATACGAACTAGGTATGTAGGTAATAGAATGCAGTTGGCAACTGATATTTCACTGAGGAATATTCAGGAATATGAACTCTGGACCTCTCACAACATAGAGAAGGAAATCAGAACCCAATCCATACTGGGCCTCCTGATGCTGTTGCTTTTTCATCTAGTAGCTTGTCACTGACAAGGACACCCTATTGTTTCTCTCTATAGCTAGCTTATCAGTAGAATGGAAGAAGTCAATTAGCAACTGGTTCCAAAATTTTGAGTTGGTCATGTTCTGCTCTCATATCCCTCTGACTGAGACTTTTAGTATATAGCACCTATTTTCCGCTGTCCTGTGAATCACCTCTTGTCACCTCTATTCTTTGTTGCTCCTGGCAATAAGGGGAAAAAAAAACCATTTGAAGTAAGAAGGGAACATCGTGGGTTTGTAAGTGTAGCATTTTGGGGAAAGAATGACATATTCATATGAATTTTTGTTGGTCAGTAGTCTTGAGAATCATATGATTTTCCTTTATATCAAATTGGAGGATTGGAGGGTTACTATGAACAATACATCATTCACAGTTCAACCAAAATATTCAGTCAAAATACAAATTAAACATCTCTCAGTTTCAACAGTACAGATTAATCTATTCTGAAATATTTTCATTAGCTTCAGCCAATTCACTAACCTTGATATTTTCTTACTTTTATATTACATATGGTGGTTGTTCTTGATGTTTGATGATTTTTTTTAACAAAACTTAGCTAATTTAATTTTGAATAACTTATTCCCTGCCCTTAACAAGCCCTGGTAAATGAGAGGCATGATAATCATCATCTAAGCAGCTATAGACATCTAATCCTTATTGGTAGTAATTTTTAAATATGCATCATGGGAATGTAGAAGGGTCCTTTTTGATCTACTACTTTCTGTACCAATCTAATGAGAGAAATGATTGTTAATAACCAATGACTTGGGAGATTCAGATTCCCACCTTTTCTTAATGCTCAGTTCAAGACATCAGTCTCTGATGAGCTATCTAGGCTCCACCCAGATGGAGTAGTCCTTACGTTCTTGTCAGGCTTGGGTAGGGCATAAATTCTTTGAACAGATTGCCCAAGGCTGGAGAGAACTTAGAAGTGGGTGACATAATCAAAGTTCAGGTCCAGACACTCATTGTAATATTCATTCTCTCATTAACTATTAACCAATCAGAGTTAATTGCCATCTTCTTGAATATTTCTCTTCCAAAAGATCATAAAAACTATGAGCTTGTCTTTTGTCTAAGAGAGAGATGACCATATGACCATCTTTTTATAAAATGTTAGCATTATTAATAAAGTGATTAAATTACCCAGAAATTATGTCTCTCGAACCTTTTGTTTTTTAATGCCTCACCAAGTTATCCTGGTATACATGGACATGTTTGTATTCAAGTTTCAGGTCCATAGGGAGTTGCAGAGCAGCATCTCTACAACCTGATGTAAGAGCACCTTGATGTAATTATTCTCCATTTGAGAAACTACCACCAGAACAAGCAGGATGTCATGTCACAGAATGTGAATATGTACAAGAAATATTACTTATTTTCACATGTGCCAGTATATTTATAAATTATGTGAAAACCATTTTCAGATAACCATAGAATATCAGAGTGTAGAGGGCCTAGAGTGACCAGGTATAGTTCAACCTGAACTTGAAAATGAATCCCCTCCAAAACAAGTGTGAAAGATGGACATCCAATTTCCAATGAAAGGAAAACTTCTACCTCCCAAGAAAAACTGTTCTACTTTGGGATGACTCTAATTATCAAGAATTTTTTTTCTTTTTTCTTGACATCAAGAATAATTTGCTTCTTTGAAACATTCATCCATTGCTCCTACTTTTGCCCTTTGGGATCAAGTAGAACAAATCCAAACCTTCTTTTACATGATGGCCCTTCAGCTATTTGAAGCCAGCTATCATCTCTCCCTTTGCATCATTTCTTCTAAAAGCTAAAAATCCATTATTCCTTCAATAGATTTTAGTATGGCATGACTTCAAAGACTTTCTCTCTCTTCGGTACTCTCCACTGGACTCTCTCCAGCTCTCTCTCCAGATTAAAGTCCTTCTTAAACTGTGGTGCTCAGAACTGTATACAATATGCTTGATGTGTTCTAACCAGTGCAGAGGGCAGTGGAATTATCACCTCACTATTTCCTGAAGTCCAAGATAATATTAGCTTTGCTGGCTGCTAGGTCACACTGTTGACTCATATTGAGCTTGTCCCTCACAAAAGTACTTGGATTTTTTTTTCAAGTGAACTGTTGTCTAACCATGCCTACCTCCACCTCTCCACACCCTTATGCTTATGATTGATATTTTTCAAACTTAAAAAAGATATGATTTTAGATTTGCCTCTATTAAATTAAATTTTATTTCTTTGGGCCAAATTTTCTGTGTCAACCAGGTGGAAATTACTGTTGGTGTAGCAGATTCAGAAAATGAAGATATGAATGGCATTCCTTTGCCCATTCTGCATTTTAGTTTTATTAAGTGCCATTAGAAAGAAAGATAATGGGGCAGCTAGGTGGCGCAATGGATAGAGCACTGGCCCTGAATTCAGGAGGACCTGAGTTCAAATCTGACCTCAGACACATAACACTTACTAGCTGTGTGACCCTGGGCAAGTCACTTAACCCCATTGCCTAGCCAAAAAAAAAAAAAGGAAGAAAGAAAGATGACACATGCCAATATGGGAATTATGCAGATGACAATACAAGAAAGAAGTGATTTGGCCAGCACTATGAACCTATTTTCTTTTTAATAGTCACATTTATAAATATTAGAGTAAGAACAGGCCTTAGAGATTATTAGGTCCAACTACATCTCTCTTTCTCTCTCATACACACACACACACACACACACACACACACACACACACACACACACACCCTCAGATGAGGAAACTGCAACTGAAAGATACTAAGTGCCTTATTCAGGGCCACTTGGCTGGTTAGTGGAAGAATTTCATAGAACCCTGGTCTATCTAATCCAGTGGTTGATTCACCATTCCATACTGCCATTCCTTTGGTATAAGAACCAAAGAGTGACTCTTCTAACCCCACTGAAATTGTCCCAAATAATTTTCTCTTGGCTTTTGGAAACTAGGGGAGCTGGAAGGCCACTGAGGATTAAAAAAAAAAAAAAGATAAATCATACAATTAATGAACTGCAATGGAAAAGAATGCATATATGAAAATCAATTTGTAACTGGGCAAAACAACGGCTGCAAGAAGAAAGCGGGGCATAGAAACATATTTTACTTGAATTGTGATGAATTTTTAAAAAAATGTCCACAGCTAATTAAGCATACTTATGCTACACTGTGCAGTAAATCTGTAAATAAGAGGTGTGGGTAACTAATATGCAGTGAAGTGTATAATCCTTCTCATATTTCAGACAAATTCATCAGAAAACCCCTTCAAAGGGCTCATTATGTTTTTGATCTAAACTCCAAGCTTAAAAACAAAATCATTACAAAATGTTGCTTTTTTAGTGAACTATCTGTACGTTATAGGATAGCCTGTTGCAAATTAAGGCACACACATAGTACTTGCTAAGTAATAACGGCATGGTAAAAATTCCCAGCCCCACTAAATGCATGCTGTGGTGCTCGGAAAGTGCATTAAAACTGTTATTGGCTGCTTATAGAGACACCACAGTCAAGTAAGTGGCTATTTATTTTAATTATCTGATTGAAAACAAACAACAACAAAATTATAAGCCTGAGGGGTGAGCCTGAGGGGTTGCTCCACCTCTTTGGAATAAAGTCCCACCACTCTGCAAAAAAATCCTTTCTGAGAAGGCCACTGACATGTAAAAGCCATCTTGGCTAAGGATATTCTTTTCTCTCCATTAAGAGCACTGAGTGCAAACTCATTAAATAAAAGATACACTGAATTCTGCTTATCACTTATGCAGAAATGAGAAATGTGGATGGCAAAAACTTAACCTTAGTGGCTTAATGAACATTTTAAGATGCCAGGGTTTTTTGGCTACAGATTCTCCTTTTTGAGAAGGAGAGAACCATTTAAACTAAATAAAGAAATGAGTGAATGAATGAATGAATGAACAAAGGAATAAATGAAGTGTAAGTAGAGCCTATCCAACCATTCTTCACCTGAAACTGGTGCTTGCTCATTTCACTGGCAATATTTTTCTTCATAATAATAGTTTACATAGTAGGTTTTCCTTGACAGGGAAGTAAAATAAACTTTCATCATAACGTGTTTATCTTTTGGACTTTGCATACACTATTTCATTATATGTATTTGCAGAAACCATTTGGGGCAACCTACTCTCAATTCCAATTTAGGTCCCTAGAGGGTGAGTGACTACTTTGTTGGATGGGATTCTTGAGGTAACCCCAAGGAATTATGGTTTCTATTACTATGGTCTTTGAGCCTCCATCTTATAATAAACAGTAAAACTCAATTGGCTTTCAGAAAAAGGATTTACTAAGATGGTATAGCAGAAACAGAAGTCACAGAAATAATCCCTCCAAACTGGGGGGTGCATGTGCACCATGAAAACAGAGTGTTTTTGAGACTGGGCTCTAACTTAAAATTATAATATTAGTGAAGAACATGTACAGAGAACACATGAGGCCAAAGAGTACTTTCTGACTCCTGGTTCTGGAAGTCATTCTCTCCTTTCATGGTATCTTTATGAAATTCCCTTGGGGTTTAGCCATATCCTGGACTCCAAGGAGAGGTGCCCTTCCAGACTATCTAGCAATCGTTAAAGCTACAGCTGTCATCAGGGACTGTCCTTCAACTTACACTACTTTGTGTGTTTTCTCTCAGTGGCCACTACCATTCCAATGGATTCTGCTACTAAGTTTGGCTGCTAATAGGACTAAGGCCTCTGCCCACTCTCCTCTTAGAATACTCTCACCTAAGATCAGGAAAGAAAGAACATAAATAAAACAGATTCTGCATGTACTCACAGGTAGGTGGTACCTTGGTGAGAGAAGGGGAACTGACCTATCTACTTCTGTGCAACTCATAGAAACAATTTCATTTACTTTTAAGAAGGAAAAAGAGCAAAACAGGCAAAAGAATAATGATAATATAATACTTTCTGTGTTAGTTCTTTCTTACAACCACCTCATCTCCTCCCCAAAATTTCACAACTTGGATTGACATTAGGTAGAGAATATATATATATATATATATATATATATATATATATATATATATATATGGAGAGAGAGAGAAAGAGAGAGAGAGAGAAAGAGAGAGACAGAGAGAGACACAGAGAGAGAGAGAGAGATTTGTATATCTCACCATGAAAATCAAATCTAAATTTTAGCATACTCTAAGGACTGGGTCCTCATAATCCAGTAAATACACACACATGCATTCACATATATACACATACCTATATGTGTGTATGTTTATATGTGTACATATGTATATGTGTATATATGTTTATATAGACATAAGTATACACATAGACACACATATATGTGTATGGGGAGAGAGACAGAGAGAGAGAGAGAGAGAGAGAGAGAGAGAGAGAGAGAGAGATGTAGTGCAAAGAATATCATCTCAGTATTTCACTGATGAGGAAGTTGACCTGGAAAAGTTTAAGTCATTGGCACAAGGCAGGAATATGATTTTAAGTCTTTTCTGTCATGCCACACAATATGGTAGAATGTAAACTTTCAAAGGGCAGCAATTGTTTTAATTTTGTCTTTGCATCTCAGTGGCTCACACAATGCCTGTAACATAGGAGATATTTAATGAATACTTTAAAAATTACTTAATTTCATTTATTGAGGACCTACCATGTGGCACTATTACAGGTTAAGAATACAAAGTATGAAGCTGAATTTGCCATTAAAGAGTTCACTATTTTACTAGGGGGAATATGATATCTAGACAAAAAATTAGTGTGCTACAGTACAAGCTGTTATATTGGCAAAAGAGATATTCAGAAAAGTTACTCAAGAAAAGTTTGAGGAAGAAAAGACTTAGATTTACATAGCATATATGACCTAGAAAGGAATTTTAGATATTAGCTAGTCCAAATTCCTCCCTCTGCCGCTACTCTACTCTTTTTTCCACATTGTAACCCTGAATCCCTTAACCCCTTAATTCTCTCCCAGGACATTTTCCCTGCACTAGCCCCTTTTCCCTCTTTTCCCCATCTTGATCCTTTGTTGAACCAATTTAACTCTACACTGTCTTGTTTTCTTGAGTTGCTAGCCCCTTTATGATATTGCCCATTGTGCCCTACTAAGCCTTAGCCTTGGATCACTCCTACAATCTGCAACCTTTGCTCATACACACATGCTACTGAACAAAGGTGGAGAAAATTATACAACTCTTCTGATTAGGGCCACTACAAATTTGTGTTACACAACCTCAACTAGACTCTCACAGCTTCTAGACAATTCTAATATATCTTCTTCAACTCATTGTATTCTCCACAGCAGCTCTTCCAAACCTTTTCCTCTCTCCTTGAACTCCCCGTGACTCCTCTTCCCAATATCTGTCAAATATGCCCCTTTCTCTCTTCTGACACTTCTCACCACTCTGGTACAGGCCCTTATCACCTTATACCTGGACTATTATCATAGCCTGCTGATGGCTCTGCCTTCTTCAAATCTTTCCCAGCTCCAAGCCATCCTCCATTCAGCTGCCAAAGTGTTTTTCCAAACATGCAGGTTTGACCATGTCACTGTCCTACTCAATAAACACCAATGGCTCTCTACTTCCTTAAGGATGAAATGCAAAATCCTCTGTTTTGCATTCAAAGCCCTTTATGACATAGCTGTCTTCTAATTTTTCAGTCTTCTTACACCCTATTGCTTTCTTCTATGTATTCTTTGATCCAGTGACGTTAGCTTCCTTGCTAGTCCATGACCAAGATACCACAATGGGACTGAAAAGACTGTATTTATTGAGACCCCTGGGAGGGGGAGGATTATGTAGCAGTAAAGCCTTGTCATTCAAAGCAGCTGGGGAGAGTAGGCTGGATTTCTGGTAACACTGATTAAGCCCCTCTCTGACACTTAGGAAAAGTTTGTTGTGGTTTGTCCTTCATTTTGGAAGACCATTGGAATCATGGGAAAGTCTTCCCATTCTTGGGATAGACATGCCCCTAACTCACCAACAGGTTTGAGGCCTATCAGTTACTCTCAAAATGGTTTAGTAAAGTTTATCCCACCTTCCTAGACTGTTTAGTGGGGTGTGGTTGCTGTATATGTTACAGTCTGTTGGAGCCACATGTGAGAGCCGGGTAAAGAAAGATACCAAAGGTGAATGAGCAGGTCTGAAAAGGGCTCAGCAAGCAATCACACTAGAGGTGCCCCAGCTGCCTCCAGAAATGCTGGCTAGAAAAACAATAGTCATGTCAATCAGGCCCCTTTGGCCTCCCGTTTGGAGATCAATTCACTCCTAACTTTGAAGAGGAAGTGCAAAGACAAAGAGACAGGCCTCTCCGTGGAGGAGCCTAGTTTCAGCTGGTTCTTTGTTTAAGGATAAACAGAAGCTAGGGTCCCACTTAAACTAGTTATGTAACAGATGTCCTGGGGGCTAGGAGTGATCACATTCCTCAACTCTGCCTTTAGTCCTGGCTCCTTTTGATGGAGGCTGAGACCATGTCTGATAAAATGTGGAATAGCATGGATTACAGAGCAATATCGGTAATTTTAAAATAATTTTATTATGTTATTTTTGATTTATGGGATAAAATAAGCATTCCCATAACAATATACTGAAAAAGATGATTGTACATGGGACTATTGTGTACAACTTCTTGTTTCTTTTAAATATATAATAGTTATCACATAATTTTCTTTTCTTTTCTTTTCTTACTACCTCACTCCCTCTACCTAAGAGATGACTACCACTAGACACAGATATGTGTGTGTGTGTATATACTCACAAACACACTTATCCATATATATATATATATAAAACTGTTCTATATATACTTCTATTTATCAGTTTTTCTCTTGATGCAGATAGCATCTTGCTTCATATGTCCTTTGTAGTTAATTTAGGTATGTATAGTAGTCAAAATGACTTATTCACTCAAAGTTGCTCTTAAAACTATATTGCTGGAGCAGAGTAAAAGAAGTGACTTGCTTGAGCTCTCCCCCAAACCCTTCCAAATATCTATAACAATGGCTCTAAACAAATTCTAAAGAAACAGAATTCACAAAAAGACAGAGTGAAACAAATTTCCAGCCTAAGACAACCTGGATGGTTGATTGGAAAGGTATAGCATACCAAGCAGGGAGAGGAATGTAGGTTGGCCTGGGCACGCAGGCAAAGCAGGCCTCAGTGAACCTGAAGCAGCCCTCAGAGGACTGAATCATGGGCAGTTGTGGTGGTTTCCAGACTTTTAAACCCACAAATGCCAAAGACAACTTAGAAGGTCAATAGGAAAAGTCTATGACTGTGGTGAGAGAGAAGCTCTGTCCCAGCCTTGGTCCCTAAGCTGGGCCCCAGGATGATGGCTGCCTCTGAAGCTTCTGGCCCACAGACTGAAGGGTAATCAAGCAGCAGATCAGAAAGGGATTGCAGGGATCTCTTTGCCTGTGCTGAGGCAGGATTCTCTTGTTTTTCCTGTGCTTGGATCTAAGTCACAGTTCTGGGTAGTGGTCCTGGGGTGAGGAGGAGTGCTGGCATGGTGGAGCTTGTAGTGGTGATGCAGAGAAAATGTTCCTCACAGTTCCAAGACAGAAAAGAGTGCTTGTGGTCATTCATAGACCAGTGCACAGGCCAGGAAAGGAGTAAACACCTCACCCCTTATCATATGACCTTGGAAGAACTGAAAATATACAGGTTCCTAGAAGTGCCTCTGAAAACAGCTGCACAAACCCCCAAAGCTTTGGACAGTACATTCTCCACACTGTAGGTGAAGCAGACCCCTATCTTAACAATGAATTTATAATTCAAGTAATTGGTTGGGATCATAAGCAAACTTCACAAAAAGTCAGACCACAGAATCTTTCTTTTGTGACAAAGAAGATCAAAACATACAACCAGAAGAAGACAATAAAATCAAAGCTCCTACATCCAAAGCCTCCAAGAAAAATATGAATTGGTCCCAGGCCATGTAAGAGCTCAAAAAGGATTTTGAGAAGCAAGTAAGAGAAGTAGAGGAAAAACTGGAAGAAAATGAGAGTGATGCAAGAAAATCATGAAAAACAAGTCACAGCTTGCTAAAGGAGACCCAAAAAAATACTGAAGAAAATAACACCTTAACAAATAGCCTAACCCAAATGGCAACAGAGGTCCAAAAAGCCAATGAGGAGAAGAATGCTCTAAAAAGCAAAATTGGCCAAATGGAAAAGGAAGTCCAAAAGCTTACTGAAGAAAATACTTCCTTATAAATTAGAATGGAGCAATTGGAAGCTAATGACTTTGTGAGAAATCAAGATGCTGTAAAACAAACTCCAAAGAATGAAAAAATTGAAAATAATGTGAAATATCTCGTTGGAAAAACAACTGACCTGGAAAATAGATCCAGGAGAGAGAATTTAAACATTATTGGACTACCTAAAATACATGATCAAGAAAAGAGCCTAGACATCATCTTTCATGAAATTATCAAGGAAAACTGCCCTGATATTTTAGAACCAGAGGGCAAAATAGAAATTGAAAGAATCCACTGAACCCCTCCTGAAAGAGATCTCCAAAGGAAAACTCCTAGGAATATTGTGACCAAATTCCAGAGTTCCCAAGCCAAAGAGAAAATATTGCAAGCAGCTAGAAAGAAACAATTCAAGTATTGTGGAAACACAATCAGGATAGCACAAGATTTAGCAGCTTCTATATTAAGGGACCGGAGGGCTTGGAATATAAGATTCTGGAGGTCAAAGAAACTAGGATTACAACCAAGAATCACCTGCCCAGCAAAACTGTGTATAATCCTTCAGCGGGGGAAATGGTCTTTCAGTGAAATAGGGGACTTTCAAGCATTGTTGATGAAAAGACCAGAGCTGAATAGAAAATTTGACTCTCAAATATAAGACTCAAGAGAAACATGAAAAAGTAAACAGGAAAAAGAAATCATAATGTACTTAGTAAGGTTGAACGGCTTCCATTCCCACATGTAAAGATGCTATTTGTAAATCATGAGACCTTTGTCAGTTTTACAGTAGTTGGAGGGAAAAAAAAAATATATGTGAGTATATAGATAGACAGATAGATAGATAGGTAGATAGATAGATAGATAGATAGAGGGCACAGGGTGAGTTGAAGATGCAGGGGTGATATCTGGAGAACAAAATTAAGAGGTTAGAGAGGATTATACTGGGAGAAGAAGAAAGGGAGAGGTAGAATGGGAAAAATTATCTCACATAAAACAGACAAGAAAAGACTTTTACAGTGGAGGGGAAGTTGGGGAAGGTGAGAGGGAATGAGTAAATCTTATTCTCATCAGATTTGGCTTAAAAAAAGAATAGCATATACACTCAATTAGGTATGGAAAGCTATCTTACCCTACAGAAAAATGGGGGGAAGCAGACAAGAGAGCAGGGAAATGACAGAGAGGAGGGCAGACTGGGGGACAGGGTAATCAGAAGCAAACACTTCTAAAGAAGGACAGGTCAAAAGAGAGAATAGAATAAATGAGGACAGGATAGGATTAAGGGAAATATACTTAGTTTTTCACAACATGACTACTATATAAGTGTTTTATATCACTACACATGTATAACTTGTATCATGTTGTTTGCTTTCTCCATGAGGGTGGGTGGGGAGGGAGGAAGAAAGAGAATTTGGAACCCAAAGTTTTAAAAACAAATATCAAAAAAATTGTTTTCACATGCAAGTGGAAAATAAGATATACAGGAAATGAGGTACAGAAATTTATCCTGCCTTACAGGAAAATTGAAGGTGAAGGGGATAAGAGAAGTGGGGCAGAGATAGAAAGGAGGGCAGGTTAGGTGAAGGGGTATTCAGAATGCAGGCCATCTTGGCATGGAGGGAGGGATCAGACGGGGAGAAAATTTGGAACTCAAAATCTTGTGGAAATGAATGTTGAAAACTCAAAATAAATTAATTAATTTAAAAAGCCAAGCTTCCCCCCTGTATCAGGAGCCATCACTAGTCCTGACCAATGTCTTGCCACTGGACTCTGAATGACTCTGGAGGAGAAAGTGGGGCTGATGACTTTACATAGCCCTGCTTCACTTAAATCCAATTCACTTGCAAGTCAAGACATCACCCCCCTGACATCATTGGTCCTTTTCAAGAATGAAGAACAAACAACAAGAAAAACAACAACCTATACCTAAAATACATTTCATCTTGAACTCAGCCTCTTAAAACCTTTAGTTTCTTGTTAGTGAATTATGCAACCATGTTTATTTAAGTACTTAGATGTTTATTTAAGGCTAGAAAGTTATGGGGGCTGATAGAGAGGTTTGTGAAACCTCATGGAAAAGGAGATTTGTGAGATTTACTTAATAAATATTATTTAATAAGCTAAAAAAATCAATATTGCTGTTGCTGTATATAACATTTTCTTGGTTTTGCTCATTTTGCTCTTCATTAGCTCTTCATTATTTCATGCAAGTCATCCATGATTTTCTAAGATCATTGAGCTTATCATTTCTTACAGCACAATGTTCCATCACAATCATATACTACAACTTATTCAGCCATGCCCCAAATGATGATTTCTATGCTGATAGGGTAGACATAGTGGTCCTCTATTTCCTGTTTGTTCATAAATTGTTTGCCTGTCCATAAGACTGATAAGAAATGTGTTCCATGCTCTTCAAATTTTCTTGTAATAGTTTTCTCTATTTCTAAGTCATGTATCCATTTTGATCTTATCTTGGTAAATGTTGGTCAGTATTCAAACTCAATTCCTCTGGTTCTGAGCTTAGCACTCTTTCCACATTACTGTAGTTCTTCCCAGATACCCTGTGAGTCCTTTGGCTCTGAAGTCTTTTTATACTTTTTCTACTTTCAGTACAGAGTGTTAGGAATTATCAAGACTAAGCCCCTACCAGTGTAACATTCTTCATTTATAGACTCACAAACCTAATAGCCAAAATATTCAGCTGATGGAAAAATAACATAAATAGCAAGAGAATGAAGTAGTGGAACCATTCTCTGTTTCCATGCATAAATGAGTACAACCCCTATATAATGCTCTACAGGGGATTAGATTCTTATCTTTTCTTTATTATTACTGGTCTCTCTGTCCCTAAATATCTCAGGAGGAGCACAGTTGCTTTAAGATGCAGTAAGAAAATGTTAAGTTTCCAGTGCTTGCTCTCTGTTTCATTGAGTTCTGTTGAAAACTGATAGGGAAGACTGGAGATCAGCAAGGCCCCTGAGATGGGCTGTCTTTCTGCTGAAAAAGCATGTCTGACTTTGTGGTTGTTCAGGATTCTGCTGAGGTTTTAGTTTAGGTGTGGCCATGGCTCTGTTGTTTCAAATAATCCCTGTCCATGTCCATTTCCATGTTACAAATGGATCCCATGGCTTGCTTTCCCATAAGTGCTTAATTCTTGTCTGGCCCTTTCACTTTTTTAAACTCTTGCTTCTCAGAAGGGTTCTCTTACATAGGTTCCCCAAATGGGCTATCCTGCCCCCTGGGAGGGAAGACTCTAGAATGACCCAGAGGGGTAGTAGTAGCCTCAGGTGCAATTGGGGGACATTGAATAAATTTAAGGAGGGTATGGAAGCATAAGAAAAGAAGAGAATAGAAGAAAATTTTGAAAAAAACATTCATGCATGTTTTATCTATTGTATAACAGAGTTAAAGTCTTAGTGATTACATTATTTTCCAGATAAACACACAAAATGCAAGTTATAGCTGATCAGTGGTCAAGTCTGCTGACAGGTCTTAACAAGCAAGTGCTGGCAGACAAACATGTCCTGCACTGTAGGGCAGTCCAGCATGTATCAAAAAGAATATGTGCATGTAATAACTTGTTTATAATATGATGCTATGTAGTAAATTTCAATACAGGACAAACCCCTCAAATTTATAATAAATTATTAAATTTAAGATGTGTCTTTTTAATATTTTATATTTTTTGAAATGATGCAAAATTTTAAAAGAACATTAAAGGGTTAAAGAAAGTAGATTTCCAGGGGGGGCACTGAGTAATTTTTTTCAAAAAGGATGTGATAGGCCAAATAAGTTTGGAAACCTCTGCTCTAAAGCACTAAGGTGTGATCACTATTCTACTTCCAGACTTATGGGAATTACAGTTCAGGGAATTTCTCCAAATGAACTTTGATATCTGGGCCTCAAGCAACATAAGCAAAGAAGTGTTAGGGAACTTTCTCTTCATCTCTGCTGTAGCAAATTAATTATTATTTTTTTTTAGACTTAGAAAATTTTTAAGCAACTTTTTTTAATGCAAGAAATTCTAATACAATGTAAAATATCCAGCCAAACTGGACTACTTCCTCTTCCCTAAATACAACATCCCCTTCTCTACCTTTATGCCTTTCTACAGGCTGTCTCCCATGCCTGCAATGTTCACCTTTTTCACTCTGGATTCTTGGAACTCCTTTTTCCCTTTAAGGTTCAGCTCAAGTGACAGCCCCCAAGAGGCCTTTCCTGATCCTCTCAGTTTGTAGTGTTACCCACATATCCTGTTCATACTTGCCTATGAACCTGTTATATTAATTGACATAATGTAAACTTCCTAAAGGCAGAGACTATTGTTTCGCTTAAAAACAAACAAAGAACTTAAAACTCTAGCATTTAGCAGGGGACCTGTCACATAGTAGGTACTTAACCTCTGTTTGTTGACTGATTGTTTGATGTCACAGGCATTGTTTCTGTAAAAAAAAAGGTTTTTTTGCTTATTTACCACATCTAATTTCTGTGCAAAAATGTTCTTGCCTTGCCAACATATTGTGCATGTAAACATTCAGCTGTTCCTGTGCTTTTTTTCTTTAAACCGATTATATTTTTATCCAAAATAAAAGGGATATTATTTCAATTAAAAATTAGAGATGATAAAACATTAGGCAATTAAATTTAAATGTAATTGTTGAAAATCATAAATTATTGTCTTTAACCATTTTTTGTTTATTTCAATCTCTAAATAGTTTTTAAAAATATTTTTAGAAACCACTTTATCATAACTTACTTACTAAAATGAAAGACGTTGAGAAATAGAACAGTGCCTTCAACTTCCCTATCAAGATTGTTTAAATTTGTTTACACACTTCACACTCAAACCAAGCAAGCAGCACAATGCCATAACTCATTTGTGCCTTGAGCCTGAATCAAATGATGTTGCCTTCTTTCTATGCTAATTTCAAATTTATCATGCATATTTCTTGTTTGTATATGTTAGTTTGGATGTTTTTTCCCTCATTAGATTGTGAGCTCCCTGAGGACAGGGATTCTTGTTATCAATCTTTGTATCTCTAGCTCTCAGCATAGTGATGAGAACACAATAAATGGCAGCTGACTTTACCAAATTGCAGTAGATTTTGCATGTCAAAGATTAGATACAAGTATTCAAATTTGACAGTTTGCATGTAGTATATGAAACAATTAACAATGCATTCACCATCAGAGTGAATTTACTGTGTTATTCCCCATTTTGCTAATATTGATTTGGAAACTTTTTAGTTTTTTTAAATAGTAGGTTATATATTCACAAGATATGCTAAAAAATATCTGATAATATTGGCCATTTGATTCATTCTCCATACTGCAAAGGTCTCATGCCTCTTACTCCCCACATAGTTTTCAGGAGGGTTATAATCTAATCTCCCTTTAGTCCTCATGACTATCCCCTTGGTCCTAAGCATAGTAGGATAGAGCCACAGTTGTTTTTGAACACATATCACATTAGTAAAAATCTGAAAATTTAATGTTGTCTGCCTCTTGGAATTCTGCTGAAGCCTGAAAAAGAACAATATAAAACATATTACAAAGACATGTAACAAAAGTGCTACTCCCAAGGAGCTTACAGTTTTATATGAACAAATAATTACTATGCAAGAGAAATACAATAAGCAAGGATAGAACTAAAAGCCATGATAGAGTTTATGGATGACTTCAATTGCTAGGATCAAGAGTTATTTATTTGAGGCAAAGAAAAGCCACTGAACATGCTCCAGTAAAGTAATGGTGATGAGTGTATAGCAAACATTAATCAATTGGTTATGGGAATAACAAATCATGAGAAAAAGTGAAAAAAAAAGTTAGAGTACATATTCCCCCATATGAGTATATTTGCTTATTAATAAATCATATATATACACAACTGTATTCTAATTATATGTACTATAAATCTTACATAAATGGTTAATTTCATTGGTGAGATAAACAGGAAATATTATTTCATCCTAGAGTCAATAGTGTATAACTGAATTTTATTGAGTAGGTAAGTGACCCAGTCAAACATCCACTTTCTGGAACCATCTTTGCCATCCATGTGGAGTTTGGATCAGAGGCAAGAGAGACTGAGGCAAGAAGACTGAATGGGAGGCTGCTATAACAGTAATGATGAGAGGTTATGAAACCCTGAATTAGAGTAGTGGCTATGTGAATAGAGAGGTGACAGATGCTAGATATATGGACAGAGAATCAAGAATACTGGGCAATTTACTATATTGTAACCTTAATCTAAAAACCCATTGGTATGAGACTCTCATCTTATTGGTGGACATCAATGCCTGGTTCCTGCAGGAGGGCGAGATGTGGTGAGAGCAGGAGAGATTGAATCTCTTCAGTCTTCACGAGACTTCTTTGAGTTACTTCAGGTGCTTTTGGCTTCCAGCTTCAATGGAGAAAATAGAAGAGGCCAACTCCACTTCAGAATGCTGAAGAAAAAAATTGAAGACTGAAAATTGAAGAGACTGGACCTTTCTTGATTTTACTGCTTTGCCCCACCCCTCATGAAAGCATGGGAGTCAAATAAGGAGAGAATCCCAGACCAATGAGTTTTGGGACTCATTGCATGGGTTAAAGGAGATTGAGAAGTCAGGATCATATTGCAGTTATAAACTTGGACACCTAGAAACAGAATAAGTTAGATGTCTTGATAAATAGAGCGCTGGACTTGGGAGTCAGGATGCTTCAGGTGCTTCCTAACTGTGTGACCTTCAGTTTCCTCATCTATGAAATGGTTAATGTGAGGATCAAATGACATAGCATATAATGAGTTCATCCCTGCTTATCCTATACTATTTACTCTGTTCTCTCCAAAATGAAAAGTGTGGACTTCCGCTTCTGGGAGCCAAGATGGTGGAGTGAAAAGGTAGTCAGTCACTCTCACTCTCCCCTATCAACCTCTGAAAACCCAGAAAATATCACCCCAGAAAAAAAAACATCCCTGGAACACCTGAACTAGAAGAAAAACAAGGAGCAGCAGTGCAGTAGCCCAGCAAATGAGTCTCCCAATGCCTCAGCAAAAACAAGGGCCCCCAGGCAGATAAGTACCCTGTGGCATTCATCTGAAAGGAGGTGAAGAAAACAACCTAAAGGCTTCCTAAAGCTCAGACCTTGCTGATTCCAACCCAACACCAGGTGAGCTGTAGGAGCCCTGAAGCCCCCAATTGTGAAGAATCCTGAAGCCCAGGTGGTAGAGCAGGCAAACACCAACACCTGGACCTCCCAGTGCCTCAGTGAGGGCAGGGGAAACCGGTGGAAACAAGATCAGAAAAGCACCAGGAGTCTCAGCAATCCACCACAAAGGAATCTCCCAGTACATTAGCAGAAACAAGGGAGACAACACTGCAGGGTGTCCCAGGCAGATAAACACCCTGCAGCAGCCATCTAAAAGAAGCTGAAGAAAGTTAAAGGAAAGGAAAAGCAGGCAACCTAGAATTGCCTGAAAGTTCCAGCCTTGCTGATTCCAGCCCAACACAAGGTAAGCTGCCAGAAACCTACAGCCTCCAATTCCCAGCATAAGAGGCCCCAGCACACAAAGCCAGTGACCAAGACCTAGGCTCCCAACACAAGAAGCTTGGGTCAGTACCCTCTGTTCCCCAGCAGGAGAGCTCAATCTCTTTAAAGGCCAGGGAATAAAGAAACACCATGAGTAAAAAGAAATGTACCACAGATTCATATTATGAGAAGAGTGAAGATCAAGACAGAAATTCTGAAGAGGACAACATTGTCAACAAACCCACATCTGCAACAAAAGGGGACATGAACTGGTCTGAAGCCCAAAAAGCCTTCTTAGAAGAGCTCAAGAAGGATTTTAATAGTCAAATGAGAGAGGTAAAAGAGTCCTTCAAAAATACAATTGGCCAGTTGGAAAAAAAATACACTGAAGAAAACAAGTCCCTAAAAAACACAATTGGCCAATTGAAGAAGGAAGGACAAAAACTAACAGAAGAGTACACTGAAGAAAACAAGTCCCTAAAAAACACAATTGGCCAGTTGAAGAAGGAAGTACAAAAATGAACAGAAGAGTATACTGAAGGAAACAAGTCCCTAAAAAACACAATTGGCCAGTTGAAGAAGGAAGTACAAAAACTAACAGAAGAAAACAATCTGTTAAAAACTAGAATTGGACAAATGGAAACTAATGTCTCTATGAGAGAGCAAGAATCAGTCAAACAGAAACAAAAAAATGAAAAAATCATGAAAATGTAAAATACCTCATCAGTAAAACAACCGACCTGGAAAACTGACTCAGGAGAGACAATTTAAAAATTATTGGACTACCTGAAAATCATGATGAAAAAAAGAGCCTGGACAGTATCTTTCAGGAAATCATAAAGGAAAACTGCCCGGAAGTCCTAGAACCAGAAGGGAAAATAACCATAGAAAGAATCCACCAATCACCACCTGAAAGAGATCCCAAATTGACAACACCAAGAATATAATAGCAAAATTCCAAAATTACCAGATGAAAGAGAAGGTGCTGCAAGCAGCCAGAAAGAAAGAATTTAAATATCATGGAACCACAGTCAGGATTACACAGGACCTTGCAGCTTCTACATTAAAAGACCGCAGGGCATGGAACATGATATTCTGTAAGGCAAAGGAGCTTGGAATGCAGCCAAGGATCAATTACCCAGCAAAAATGAGCATCATTTTTCAATGAAATAGGAGACTTCCAAACTTTCCTGATAAAAAGACCAGAGCTCAACAAAAAAATTTGATCTTCAAGTACAGGACTCAAGAAGGACTTAAAAAGGTAAATGGGACAGAAGGATACAATATGTTGTTAATAAGGGGGGGGCTGTTTAAACCCCTACAAGGGAATATGAGACTTGCAACCCTTGAGAACTGTATTGTTATTACACCTTGTTAAAGGAGTATACATAAAGAGATGGATATTAGTTGACTTTGATGTAATGATAAAAAAAAATCTAATCAAGTGGGTTAAATGGATCCAAATAAGTGGATCAATCTGATCTTAGAAAACATACTGAGAAAGGAGGAGGCAGACAAGGGTAAATTACATTACAGGAAAAGACACAAAACCCTATTACAGCAGAGGGAAAGAAGGGGGGGAGCATTGTTTGAACCTTACTCTCATCAGTTTGGCTCAAGAAGGGCATAATATAATCAGTTAGGTATAGAAATCTAACTTGCCCTATAGGCAGTAGGGGAAAAGGGGAAAAAAAGGAGGGGAAAGAAAAGGGAGGGGGGAAAGAAGGGAGAAGCAGCAGTAAGATAAAGGGGAAGAAAAGGGAAAGGGATAATAAAAGGGGGAAGGGACTGAAGGAGGTGGTCAAAAGCAAAACACTAGTGAAGGGGGAAAGGAAAAAGGAGAAAGAAAAGCATAAATGGGGGGAGGAAGGATGGAGAAAAAGACACAGATAGTAATCATAACTGTGAATGTGAATGGGATGAACTCTCTCATAGAACAGAAACGGATTGCAGAATGGATTAAAAACCATAATCCTACAATATGTTGTTTACAGGAAACACATTTGAAAAAGAGTGACACATACAGGGTAAAGGTAAAAGGCTGGAGCAGAATATATTATGTGTCAGCTGAAGTAAAAAAAGCAGGGGTAGCAATCCTGATCTCAGACAAAGCAAAAGCAAAAATACATCTAATCAAAAGAGATAAGGAAGGAAACTACATCCTGCTAAAAGGCACCATAGACAATGAAGTAATATCATTACTAAACATATATGCACCAAATGGTCTAGCATCCAAATTCTTACAGGAGAAGTTCAAGGAGTTAGAGGAAGAAGTACACAGCAAAACTATACTAGTGGGGGACCTGAACCTCCCCTTCTCAGCAAATTATAGACCAATTTCTCTAATGAATATAGATGCAAAAATTTTAAACAAAATATTAGTAAATAGATACAGCAACTTATCACAAGAATAATACACTATGACCAGCTAGGATTTATACCAGGAATGCAGGGTTGGTTCAATATTAGGAAAACTATCAGCATCATTGAGCATATCAACAACAAAACCAACAGAAACCACATGATCATCTCAATAGATGCAGAAAAAGCTTTTGATAAAATACAACGCCCATTCCTATTAAAAACACTAGAAAGCATAGGTATAAATGGAGTCTTCCTTAAAATAATAAATAGCATCTATCTAAAACCTTCAGCAAGCATTATATGTAATGGGGACAGGCTAGAAGCATTTCCAATAAGATCGGGGGTGAAACAAGGATGTCCATTATCACCACTGTTATTCAATATTGTACTGGAAACGTTAGCTTTAGCAATAAGAGAAGAAAAAGAAATTGAAGGCATTAGAATAGGCAAAGAAGAAACAAAGCTATCACTCTTTGCAGATGACATGATGATATACTTAGAGAATCCTAGAGAATCAAGTAAAAACTACTTGAAATAATAAACAACTTTAGCAAAGTTGCAGGCTATAAAATAAACCCACATAAATCATCAGCATTTCTATATATTACCAACAAAGCCCAACAGCAAGAGATAGAAAGAGAAATCCCATTTAAACTTACTGTAGACATTATAAATATTTAGGAGTCTACCTCCTGAAACAAACCCAGGAACTCTATGAACACAATTACAAAACACTTTTCACACAAATAAAATCAGATCTAAATAATTGGAAAAACATCAGTTGCTCATGGGTAGGCCAAGCTAATATAATAAAAATGACAATCCTACCTAAGCTAATTTACTTATTCAGTGCCATACCAATCAAACTACCAAAAAATTATTTTATAGAGTTAGAAAAAATAATAACAAGATTCATTTGGAAGAACAAAAGGTCCAGAATATCAAAGGAACTAATGAAAAGAAATGCAGGGGAAGGTGGCCTAGCAATTCCAGATCTTAAATTGTATTATAAAGCAGCAATCATCAAAACTGCTTGGTACTGGCTAAGAAATAGGGAGGTGGATCAGTGGAATAGGTTAAATATGCAAGACACAGTAGTCAATGACTATAGTAATCTATTATTTGATAAACCCAAAGACCCCAGCTTCTGGGATAAGAACCCACTCTTTGAAAAAAACTGCTGGGAAAACTGGAAAAGAGTATGGCAGAAACTAGGCATAGACCCAAATCTCACACCATATACCAAAATAAAGTCAAAATGGGTTCATGACTTAGATATAAAGGCTGATACTATAAGTAAACTGGGAGAACAAGGAATATTTTACCTATCAGATCTATGGAAAACAGAAGAATTCATGACCAAACAGGAGGTAGAGAACATTATGAAAAGCAAAATGGATAATTTTGATTACATTAAATTGAAAAGTTTTTGCACAAACAAAGCCAATGCAACTAAGATTAGAAGGAAGGTAGAAAATTGGGAAAGAATTTTTACAAACAGTCTCTCTAATAAGGGCCTCATTTCTAAAATATATAGAGAATTAAGACAAATTTATAAGAACACAAGTCATTCCCCAATTGATAAATGGTCAAAGGATATGAACAGTCAGTTCTCAGATGAAGAAATTAAAGCCATCTATAGTCATATGAAAAAAATGCTCTAAATCATTGTTGATTAGAGAAATGCAAATCAAAAGAACTCTGAGGTACCACATCACACCTATCAGATTGGCCAACATGACAAAATAGGAAAATGATAAATGTTGGAGAGGATGTGGGAAAATTGGAACACTAATGCATTGTTGGTGGAGTTGTGAAATGATCCAACCATTTTGGAGAACAATTTGGAACTATGCCCAAAGGGCTAAAAAAATGTGCGTACCCTTTGATCCAGCAATAGCACTTCTAGGGCTATATCCCAAAGTGATCAAACAAATGGGAAAAGAACCCACATGTACAAAAATATACAAAGCAGCTCTTTTTGTGGTGGCAAAGAATTGGAAATTGAGAGGATGCCCATCAATTGGGGAATGGCTGAGCAAGTTGTGGTATATGAATGTAATGGAATACTATTGTGCTATAAGAAATGATGAACAGGCTGACTTCAGAAAAACCTGGGAAGACTTATATGGTCTGATGCTGAGTGAAGTGAGCAGAACCAAGAGGACTTTGTACATAACAGCAGCCACGTTATTCAATGACTAAGAATGTTAAACTGAACGCTTCTCAGCATTATGAGGATCTAAGACATCTCCAGAGGCCTCGGGATAGAAAATGCTGTCCACATCCAAAGAAAGAACTATGGAAGTTGAATTGCTCTCACTTATTTTTACCTTCTGTTGAGTTTTGGTTCATCTTTCTGATGGTTCCTCCTATTGGTTTTATTTTTTACTTACAACTTCACTAATGTGAAAATGTTTAATGGGTATGTAAATATAAGGCCTATGTCAGATTGTGTGCCATCTTGGGGGAGTGTGGGGGGGAGAAAAAGGGAGAAAAACTTTCAACTCAAAAGCATATGGAAAAAAAATTTAAAAAAAATAAAGTCCCATGTTCTGCAAAAAAAAAAAATGAAAAGTGTGAAAGAATGGCCTTTAATTCACTGGTCACTACCTTAGAGCACAGTTCTGGTTATCTGAGGGATGCCTGTTATAGCCATAGCTTATCTGGAATATAGGAGATGAATATACTGGGCTACAGGGTTTGGCAATTTTCCAATAAAAAAATGGTCTAAGAAGAATTAGTGACCACACTCTCTTCAATTATATGAGGAACTGTCTCGAGAATTAGACTTACTCTACTTGGTAGAATTCTAAGGGCCAGAACTAGGAAAAGTGGATGGAATTTGCAAAATATTACTCTGTAAAGTGAAAGTTATAGAGGAAAAAATGATTTAATCTGTCA
Organism: Phascolarctos cinereus; assembly: GCF_003287225.1. Taxonomy (NCBI): domain Eukaryota; kingdom Metazoa; phylum Chordata; class Mammalia; order Diprotodontia; family Phascolarctidae; genus Phascolarctos; species Phascolarctos cinereus. The sequence continues at coordinate 438,429,614 of NW_027555847.1, read as the reverse complement.
GAGATCCTTTTTTCTTCTCTGGAACTGCGACCAGTGTTCCCACTCCCCTGCAGCCATAAGGTGTGGTATGCTACTACTCCTTCTTCCCCCGAGACTGTGATGCAAATCTGAGTATGGGCAATACAACAGAGTCCTACATGCAGTGCTAGCAAAGGAACCTCTGAAATCTCCTTCTGACTAGTTGGCTGATCCCTTTACCATCTGTGGGTGTCTGCTCCAGAAGCAATCTCTGCTGCTGTTGATTCAGTTGCTCACAGGTCCTCCTCCTGGTTTGCTGGGCTGGCACTGGCATAGCCTATGCTACTTTCTCACCTTGGTGTGATAGACCTTTCCTGCCAATCTTCTAAGTTGTCTTGGGCTGGAAAATTGTTTCATCTTTTCCTTCTGTGAGTTTTGTCACACCAGAATTTGTTCGGAGGCATTATTTAAAATTACTTGGAGGAAAATTTGAGATAGCTCAAGCAAATGTCCTTTCAATGACTTCTTTTTTTCTAACAAATGAAATGTCTTTTTTTTTTCTGACATCTTGGCTTCTCCCCACTAGCTTATGTTTAATTTTTCTTTTTCTAAAAATTTGTTTATTTTACTCTGAACTTAAGAAATAAAACATTTTCATAACATAGTAGAATAGAATAAAAGATGGTTGTACTTGAAACTGCTAATCTGTTTTGTACAATTTGCTATTCATTTTAAATATATAATAATGTTATCATGTAACTTTTTTCCTCTTTTTTTCTTCCCTCCTCCCCACCTTCTTGTCCTAGAGATGGCTACCATTAGACACAAATATGTATGTGTGTGTGTATACATGTGTGTGTGAAAAACTATTCTATACATATTTCTGTTTATCAGTTCTTTCTCTGGATGCAGATACTGTCTTCTTTCATGTTTCCTTTGTAGCTAATTTGGGTATTTATAGTAGTCCAAATGACTTCTTCAGTCAAAGTTATTCTTAAAACAGTATTGTTACTGTATATTATGTTCTCTTGGTTCTCCCCATATCTCCCCATTCTATATCACTGATTATACTATGCCAAACTCCAAACCTACTTCCCCCAGGCTCTCAGCTGAGGATTTTACCTCATACATCATGGGAAGAAAAATGAGGTTATTTTTAAGACCTCCCTCTTCTCCCCTTCTTCTCATCTGATATCATTCAGACATAATCTTTTGCTACATTTTGCTCTCAAATTAAGAGATGGTCCCTCTCTTCTGTTCTCTGTCTCTGTCTCTCTCTCTCTCTCTCTCTCTCTCTCTCTCTCTCTCTCTCTCTCTCTCTCTCTTTCTCTCTCTCACTCCTCCTTTTCTGTTTCTCTCCCTAACTGCTTGGTTTCAGTATTTTAACATTAATGACTTCGTATCAAGCAAATTAACCCAAGGGGGCACAAAAAAGGGGTAATCCAATTCCATTCATCCTGCATGAATGTTCCTGTTTCTGTCATTAGGGCTGTTGTCAAGACTTAGATTCTTAACTTATAGAAGTCAGTTTCAATAGATTTGCAAATTTGTACTGAGCTAGAAATTTCCCTGAAAGTTTATCGGCTAACAGGTCCTCATTAAGTAATCCTTTCTTCCTCTCTCTCAAGTCAATGAATATCCATTTTATTAAATGAAATGCAACCATCCCAGTTCCTTATTGCTCAATAGCTACAAATACTAAAAGTTGCTGTCTGAATGGCAAATGTTTCAAAAAATTTCCTTTAGAATGTCCACTGAAAATGGTGAAGAATGATAACGTACAGTTTCAATAGATTGAGGTATTGGTAATACTGATTACTATATGAAGGATGGATAGAAGTGTGGATACTACAGAGAATGAAGGTTACATTTCAGTTATGAGTATTGGTGCCAAGTTTCTCTCTCTCTCTCTCTCTCTCTCTCTCTCTCTCTCTCTCTCTCTCTCATTCCCTTGTTTTCTCTTCTGTTAGAATGTGAACTTCTTGTGAGTAGTTTGTTTTGTTAATTCTTTTGTATCCCCATCACTTAACACAGTGTCTGGCATGTAAGAGGGCATTAATAAATGCTTGTTAATAATTAATTGACAATAAAAAAAGGAAACATTTTATGTAAGAAGAATTATAAAGATTTTACTACTATATAAATCTTTAATACCTTTTTGGGCAATCATCTTAAATTTAGCCTAGGGCCTCTTTTTATTAATTTAGTTATTTTGGGGTAGGAATAGGCATTGGCCTCTTTGTATTTTGAACATTTCATCTTTTTCTGTTTCTACTCAGCTCTAGTCCATTCCTTTTCAATTTCCATGTTTTCTCTTACTGCAGTGTCAGACTTCCTTAAAGGACTTTTAATTGATATGGGCTTCTATATTCTCTCCAGATAGGGTGCAAGGAAGTGCCTATTATCCCTGGAGCTCTGCCTAATTTATTTAGTGTCATTGGAATTTATTAAGACCATTTTTTGAGGTAGTCCATTCCTTGTTTGTGCTTTGAAGACTTATACCTAGGTCACTAGGGAGCTCCACCTCTAGATATTTTGCATCCTAAAAGAACTCAGGAGGGACTCAGCAACCCATGATGTTTCATTTGACAGAATCTAGTCTTGCAGCTTTCATTGCAGTTCCTTCTATATGGGATTATTCTTTGGAGTTAGTGGAGATGAAAAAGCTGTCAATCAATTCACAATCCTACTGCTTTACATAGTCATCATCTAGGGGAAAAATTCTTGTGTTAAAGTGACTAGCTGTCCTCACCAACTACAAAGCAACTATCACCCACAAGGAAGGCATATCAGTCTGGCTAATGTTGGAAAGTGCATTGAGGAAAGACAAAAGTAATGTTAAACAAGGTGAGTCAAACCATCATTACCAATTTGACTACCACCTCTTGTCAGCCTAGGGCCATGATTCCAAGATACCAAGAGTCCCATCCCTACTTCCAATCAAACTCTTATAACCATCATCCAGGGAATCAATCTTTGTGGAGATGAAACTGTTTCTTTGAGTGCTAGAATCCTTGCCTCATCAGCAGTCACCCCTGCTAAAGATCCAGAGAGGAAGTTTACTAAGTATTTATTTTCTTCCTTCTTTACTTAAATGGTTCAGCATTGATGAATTTCTATCTGTTTTGCCACTACAGTCTCCAGAAGATAAGGGCTTTCCAAATCTTGTTTGTAGCTGAAACCTCTATTTGTTGTCTCTAGCTGTGTCAGTCATTCAATAAATATTTATTAATTCCTTTTTATTCAGCAGACACTGTGCTAAACACTAGGGATTCAAAGAAATTCTAAAACATGGTCCTGGACCTATAGGAGCTAACTTTTCAATGGGGAAGACAACCAACAAAAAATTGTGCACACAAGATATGTTCAGTGTAAATGGCAGGTAATCACAGAGGGAACATATTAGCAGAAGAAAAAGCACCAAGAGTGGGGCTAAGAGATGGGAAAGGCCCCTTGAAGAAAGTGAGATTTCCTTTTAGTCTGGAAGGAAATGAAGTTAGGAGGCAGAGATAAGGAAGGATTTCTTTGTTGGTATGCAGCCAAGGGGCACAGATAGGGAAAAGGCCCAGAATCAGGAGATGGAGTGTCCTGCATGAAGGACAGCCACATAATCAATGTCATTGTGTCATAGAGTATATAAAGCAGTCTAAAGTGTAAGAAGACTAGAAAGGTAGGAAAGGCCCAGTGTGTAGAGGGCTTTAGAAAACAGAGAATTGTATATTTGATTCTGGATGTCAGAGGCAGCTACAGTAGTTTATTGAGTAAGGGAATGGCATGGTCATCCCTGTGCTTTAGTAAGATTACTTTGGGAGCTGAATGGCAAGTAGACTGAAATTTAGAAGGGTTTTAGGCAGAGAAATGAACCAGAAAGCTGTTAAAACAGTACAGGAATGAAGTGGTGAGGACCTGCAATAATGGTGGTGGTTATTTGAATAGACAGAAGGTGTATGAGAAATGTGAGGTTGGAAACAAGAGGACTTGTCAATAGATTGGTAAGTAGGGCAATCGTGAATGAAGAGTCATGGACAGTATTGAGGTTGTGAACTAGAGTGAATGGGAAGTTGATGATCTTTTCAATAGTAACAGGGAAATTCAGAAGAGGGGAGGCTATGGGGAGAAAGGCAATGTGTTCTGTTTTAGACTTTGTGAGTTTGAGATGTCTATAGGACAATAGGCAATTGTTAATTCAAGATTGGAGGTCAGGAGAGAGTTTATAGCTGAATAAATAGATCCGAGATGAATTTAACCCATGGAAGCTAATCAGATGAGCAAGATGACTTTGGAGAGAATTTCAACTGAATGATGAAGGTAGAATCCAGATTGTGGTGGGGGGTGGGGGTTGGGTGTAGGGGTGTTAGAAGCAAGTGAGGGAGAAGGAAGTGAAGGCACCTAATACAGAAGGCAACCAACATTCACTGAGGAAGTCAGAAGATTAAAGGCAGAGGCCATAGGTAGGTTGACTGGATTCAGATAGATAGCAGATAGAGTGGGGAGAATGTTCATTCATGTACTTATTCAGATCCTATCCTCATTTTTGCTATTCTAGCACCAAGTTCTGTTGTGATATCAAGACTTTCTTTTTTCTTTTTTTTTTTCTTTTTGGCTTTTTTTGGTGAGGCAATCAGGGTTAAGTAACTTGCGCAGGGTCACTCAGCTAGTAAGTGTTAAGTGTCTGAGACTGGATTTGAACTCAGGTCCTCTTGATTCCAAGGCCAGAGCTCTATTCACTGTGCCACCTACCTGCCCTTAATGATATCAAGACTTTCAAGCTTCATATTCACACTGGCACTAATTGGCTCTAGTCTCACTCAGTATTGACTGTCTCACTCTCTAATCCCTGGGTTCTTAACTTTTTTTTTTGAGTTATGGACCCCTTTGGTAGTCCTGTGAAGCCTATGGATCTCTTGTCAGAAGATTATTTTTAAAAGGATAAAATATCATCTTTAAGATTGCAAAAGAAAATAAAAATATTGGAATGAAGTTATCAAAATATGTATATTTTTTAAAAGTTCATAGTCACCAGGTGAAGAATCCTTGATAATTTCATTGGAGTTCACTCCCAGAGTGCATACTTTTTCTATAATCTCTTTGAATCACACCCAGAACACACGTTAGGGGCTGACCATCTATAATATAGTATTTACTCTCCCCGAACAATCTCAACCAACATTCCACATAGACTAACTGGTAGCTTGCCTAATGATGCTTCTAAATGCATTGGTCATATAATAGGCACTTGCTCCCCCTTGAAATCTTCCTCATAATTGTGGAAAAATATGGTGAAAATACTCCAAGATGGAGCTCTTTCACATCTCCCTTTTCCTCTCTTGGTCCTACAAAACTGCAAGATTCCCAGTTCCTAGCAGCTTTTCTCTTTTCTTCATAATCTCTTTCCCATGTTAAATAATTGCTGATTCATTTCCATCTCACATAAGGCTGATACATACCAATAAAAATTCAAATTTGAAAGTAGTTATATATATATATATATATGTATATATACACACATGTGTGTGTATATATACATATATGTATGTGTCTATCTATATCTATATATATCTCCACAATTTCTGAGACTAAATTCTACACCCCAGTACTCTGTATTATTTTTTGTCATTTACTTCCTTCTTACAAGTATTAGTCAATTGAAGAGTTACTTTATAATGAAATATTCTATGAATCAATCAATAAACATTTGATAAGTATTTAATATGTACTAGAAACTGGGCATAACAACACAAAATCAAAAGGGTCACTGTCCTGAAGGGGCTTGTTTACAATAGGGGAAACAAAGCAGACATGAATAGTTTTATACAAAACACATATAAAGCAGATGTAAGGAAACCTTGGCAGGAGAGATGTTAGTAACTGGGAGTACCAGGAAAGGTACTCAAGATAAGTCTTGAGAAAACCAGAAATTCGAAGAGGTGGAAATTAAGGCACATACCATAAGCATGAAGTACCCATCAAAGCCTATCAAAAGCATGGAGATGGAAGTGGTGTGCTGTATGCAAGAGCATCAGTTGTTTGTCCTATATCAAGCCCTCCATTTTAGGAAATCCCAAACAAGAATGAAATGCTCCCATTACCCAAGAACCCTTTGATCTTTTATTATAGTCATTATATAGTCTCCATCAAACTTAATACTCTTTCTGTATCTCTGTCGGAAAACAAATTCAGCAAACCTTTGCTAAACACCTAAAAGTGTGGAGAGTACAGTGAAAGCTTACAGAGGGAGATCAAAAGTTTTAAGAATATCTTCATCTTCATTCATTTGTTTATTTAAGAAACACTGATTAAGTACCTACTGTGTTCAAGGCACTATAGCCCACAACAGATAATTAGCAGGTATCCTTTAAGTGGTTTTTTTTCCTTGAAGTTTCCTCTCACTCTTAAAGTCAGTCAGAAGTTTTCCCAAACCCCTTTCCCCAATAATAACAGATGAAATATTCATTTGGGCCAAGATAATACCATAATATTTGGCATCAGAAAGAAGACATTCTATATCTTCCTTGTTAGTTAACCTTAAGTAAATCAAGGAACATTCTAGTCCTGTATTCTCATCTATTCCATGAATCATTGAACTATAAATTATAAAGCATAGATCTGGAAACAGATTGCAGGGTTAAAAACAAAACTGAAAAATATAACTCAAAACCTTGTTTTCTACAAACAAGTGTCTTGGACCTCTTACCCCCTAAAAATGTCAGAGACGAGACTTTTCTTTGGAACTACTATATCACTCCAATTTGGGGAAAGATCATCCAACCAATCACATGAGTCTGAATGTAGATTTGGAGGTTCATAGAATCTCACTCCTATTTCTAGGTGCCTATAAAGGAGATCCTTCAATGCATCTCTTTGAGTGATAAATATCTTGTATGTGAGTTTTATTCTCCCCTCTCTAGGCCTGTTATTTGTTTGGTTGTCCCCTGGAGTATTGGTACTTCTTCCATCTAACGCTTCACAGCTAAAATTGACGGAAGCAACTGCAGTGAAGAAGAGAACTATCTTCCTCATTAGCACCAATGTTACTTAGTAAGTCCCAGAATCCAGGAAGACAGCTTCATCCAGAACACTGGCCCTGCTTCTAGGCCAGCTCCCCTAGCCATTGCCCCAGGAAGCAAGCCTTGTAGAGATATGGCTTGGCAACAACTTAGTGTTATAGCCTCAGCTACTAAAAGCCCATAAAGGCATTTTGGCATTTCTTGGCACTGAAGTCCTTAGCACTGTCAATTGGTTCAATATCAAAAATTAATGATTTTGCTAGGGAAATGACACAAGACTATTCATTACCATCTGCTTTGGTGCCATGCCATAAGGACCATGGGGCCTTTCCATCTGATTTGCATCTGAAACCGTCTGTATGTGTCATATCCCCCGTTTGAATGTAAACTCCTTGAGAGAAGGGCTCTCTTAATTTTCTACATTTATCCCCAGTGCTTTGGACATAGAGTAAGTGCTTATTTTTCATTCATTAATTCATTCATAGTCACTCATTTGGAGAGGCATCTTGTACCAAATGGAGGGATTAAAGTGGGTATGAGATACTGATCAAGTCACCTCACTTTAAAATTCCTCAAATTCAGGGAGCACTCCTTCTAATTTCTAGAGTGAGTATCCTTGATTTCAGTAATTAAAGATTAATCTAACACAGGCCCTGCTCTCATGGAGAAAAGACATTTTTAAAGAATGAAATAAAAGTAGAATAAATGTGAAGAAGTAATTTCAGCCAAGGTATGATAAGAAATTTGAAGAAGGATAATTCATTTTCACCTAGTTGAGGGTGGAGGTCAAAAGAATCTATAAAAGAGGCAGTTTCTGAGGTAGGCCTTCAACAGAAAGGAGTGAAGAGGAAGAGAAACCCGTTTCAAGTATAAAGGACAATTTGAGCAAAAGCCTGAAAATCAAAGAAGGCTGGGGGTTACAGGTGATGTAAATTATTTATTTATTAAAAGCTCACCAGGTGCAAATCAATGTGCTAAGATCTGGGTGTGCAAACATAAAATTAAGACAGTCCAGCTCACAAGGAATTCACATTCTAATTGTGGAGACAACACACATGGTAGTTTTCTGCTGAGACTCATATAGAAAGGACTCAGGTCATTAGGGTGCAAATGGTAATGCCTCTTCTTTTTTTTAAATTTTTTAAGTAATTTACTTTTTATTTTTATTTTTTTATTTTTTGGCTAGGCAATGGGGTTAAGTGACTTGCCCAGAGTCACACAGCTAGTAAGTGTTATGTGTCTGAGGTTGGATTTGAACTCAGGTCCTCTTGAATCTAGGGCTGTTGCTCTATCCACTGCACCACCTAGCTGCCCCTTGTAATACCTCTTCTTTAATGTCATTTCCACTGATAAAAATCATGTCACTTTCTGATTTTGACAGTTTTCTGATTTGACGGTCCCAAAGACTTTGGTGGCAAAAAATATCCTTTTCTGAATTTTCAATAGTTGTGGCTATAGCACTTAGTGGAGCAATTGACAGGCTGCATCTCCATAGGGGTTGTTTCCCGGGATAATGTCTGGGTGCATTGACCTGGAGTCTTTGCTATTCCCAAGGCCCTTGGGTTTGGAGTCCTCAGCTAAACGTCTCCATGAGGTCTTGTAGGGATATGAGGCTCAGGTAATGGTGGAGACTGAACCAGCCTGAAGCCTGTTGCCTCCTGACTTTCCCCCAGGGTATCCTGAAGCTTCTAGGAGCTAGGTTGGGTTGCCTGCCTTGTGAATAGTGATTGGTTGGAAGTTGGTAAGGATAGCCAGCCTCTTCTCCACAGAAATTGCCTCCCTGAGTGGTATCCATGAAGACTGGACAGGAAGCAATGCTGTTCATTTGGGGAGGGGGGTATTACCATTCCAGTGGCATGTATGTATGATAACATAAATAACAATACCATACTATGAAAAAAACATGGCATAAATACCAGTTCTATATTAAGTCTAAGAAGAGAGAAAAAAAACACAATTACCAACTGGTTCAATCAAATATGGCTTTCTGGAGGAAGCAGAATTTTAACTGGGTCATAAAGAATATAATGGTGTGGTGGGGGGACTGATATTTCAGCTATGGGAAACAGCACAGAAAAAGGCATAGAAGTTAGAAAGTATGGTGTTTGGGGTGGGGGTTCGTATGTAAAAAATTACGAGTTTTCCAGTTTGTTGAACTATAGTAATAGAAAGTAAAGACAGAAGGGTAAAGGGGAATCAGACTGTGTAAGTTTTTAAATGTCAGGATAAGGATTTGGAATGTTACCTTATAGGAAGCTATAGTAGTTAGAGTGCTGGACCTGGAGTGAGGAAGACCTAAATGCAAATCTTGCCTCAGACATGAACTAGCTGTGTGACCCTGTGCAAGTCATTTAACCTGTTCACCTCAGCTTCCTTATCTATAAAATGTGTGTAATGTTTGCACTTACCTCCCAGGGTTGTTGTGAAGATAAAATTAAGTAATATTTGTAAAGCACTTCTCAGTTTTTGTTTTTGGACAGTTTTAAAATGAGGAGTAAAATGTCCCAATCTATGCACAAGATAAATCTTCAAATGGGATGAAAGAATTTGGAAAGCAAAGACAGTGGAGGATGAGGAACTGTTAAGAGGTTATTAAAAAGAGTCAAAACGGATTTTAATGAGGAGTATTAGGTGACAGAAACAGGATAAGAGAGGAAAGGACAGATTTTAGAAGGACGTTTGTCAGGCTTAACATGTGGTTATACATAAGAGGAGAAGGAGAGGAGAGAGGCAGTGATGTTATCAAAATTTTAATATAGGGAATCAAATAAAGAGAAATGCTGCTCCCAGGAGTAATAAAAGAAGAAGGAAGAAGGAAGAATAAGTTTGAGAAAAAAGACCATAAGCTTGGTTTCTTTAATGTTGAGCTTCAGTGCCAAAGGGAGGACAAATCATTCATTTCTATATTAGACTCAGGAATGCTGATGTGGCACTCAGGATTGGGGTCCATGCATTGATTATTTAATAGATCTGTGATATCCTAAATGTGGAAAATGAGATCAGAAGTAAATAATGGAAAAGCAGGTTGTGAAGTAACAATGAATGCCCAATGAGGAGTTGTAGCAAAAATATTTTGGAGGAAAAATTGATTTTATGACTAACTAAATGAACATGTCTGCCAATGCTTTCTTAAAAAAGTCTCTTTTCAGATAAGCATCTTTTTTCCTCCAATGTGAGTGGTACTATAGCAATCGCTATTGTGTCCATATTGCATCATCCCTCTTTTATATGATCCTTTAAAAATATAACCTGGGCATTTAAACATCTAAGCAGTAAGTAGCATTTTTAATAGTCCCATTACCAGATTTAACATTCACATGACACTTCGTGTTAACAGGATGATCCTTATGTAAATGTACAGCAACTTCACTGAATAGTTCTTTCATGCTCCATCAGCTGGCCATCCCACATAATTTTTCATAGAAATACAATTTGGTCTGAGACATCTGCAATAGTCTGGAACATATTTTCCCTAGTACTTTACTTATTTAAACTTGCTGTGGATGTCAGACGTTCCTTCACAGATTCTCGTGACACATCTTGATACTACTGAACAGCCATCAATTCTGTTTGTGTCTTCTAGAGAGTTGATCTGAATTGAAAATTAGTTACCTGAACCACCATGATCCTTAACAGACTTCTTACATCAGTGGTTAATGTTACCAGTCATACAAATTGCCAGAATTTAAAAATCAGAATGGCAAACACATCCCTCTACTTCTAAAATTTGCTTTAGGTGGTATCAAAAGCAATAGGTTAATCTCCACTGTCATTGTCTTTCTTACTTAAATTCCATATCAGTTACAAGCCCACTTAATGATGGCCTGGTTGCTTGGTGACATATTCTCAGTGACTGTGTGAGAAATGCTGATAGGCACTATTTTGTTTCTTGGTACAATAACTTGGGCCCATTTTCTTAAATCCTCAGTCTTGTTCTTGATCTACTTTATACCTCCATGCCTATTTGTTATGAAATACATACTTTAATAAGTTTAATGTCTAATTATGATAAGAAAACACCAATTTAAAATATGAAATGTTTGACAATAGGAGCTGTAACTTCAGTTATTGAATATACGAAATACTTTCCTTTCTATGAACATTTGTATTTTCTTCCATTCAAGTTTGGATGTGTTTATGAAATTTCACTGCTATATATTTCTAAATGCAGACTAAAGGGGGAGAGGAGGCCTTGAAGTAGATAGATTTGTCTTTAATAGGCCCTGTTTTCCACGTCCCCATCCAGCATCAAGAACACAAGGACCCTCATTTTTAATCCTATTCAAAGTATTCCATTAAGGTTTCTTACCAAAGTCTGACCTGTTGGGAAACAGCTGCCTAGGCTGTAGGCTTAGCCCTTGACCTCCTTTCTTCCAATAAACTGACCATTCCTATGTCCCATTTGTCTGTGGTTCTGCTCTCACATAGCTGTCACCATAGAATGTAATAGGGCATGTTAATTCTTATGAACTAATACCAGCTGATAACATCTCAATGTTATGCCTTTTAGAAGTATTTACAGTGAAGTAATGATCACATGGAGATACTACCTTATTACTTAATAGATCTTTCTGTATTTGTACCATAATAGGCTATGAAAGGAGATGCTGAGGTTGGGGAAAATTTCTATTTATCTCAAATCAACATAGATAATTATCTTTTTTTGTTTTTAATTTTTTTTCACAGAAAATTATCTTCTCACCTCAATTGATCTCATCCCACTTATTGGGATCCAAACATCCAAATCATGTTTACATTTGGCATTTAAGGACTAGCTTAATCACTTGCCTTCTAACTAAATATTTTCCATTATCTTTATTCCAAAAAAGATCACCAACTCAGGCCTTCATTTTCTGGCAACATTTGAGCAGTATGGCCTTTTTTCACACTGTTTTCATGGATCCACCATCTGCCAGTTTGAGACTTCATACTTTCATGAAGTCTTTAGTTTGGAAGGGGTCTTAGAGATATATGACACTACAACATCCCCCACAATTGGATGTTCAGTCATGCATTAAGTACAATGATGAGAAATTCCCTACAACCTGAGCCAGCCCTATCCTATGTTTAGGTGTTAAGTGTTGAGAAATGTTTTCATTTGTCAAGCTAAAATCTCCTATGCACCTTCCTCCCATTGTTCCAAATTATACATTCTGGGACCAGTAAGAAGAAGTTAAATCTCTTTTTCGAAGGACAACCTTTCATGTATCTAAAGATACTTGTCATATCTCCCTTCTTTTATCCTGGCTAAATAGCTCCTTTTTCTTCATATGTTCCTCATAAGACCTAGCTACTACCCCTCTAACTGTGCTGGGTTCCCTTCTATGGAAAGGCTTAAATTTCACAACATCTTTCTAAAATACGGCCCCTGAGGAATGAACAGCATACACCACTCATGTTTTGATTAAGGTAGATGCTAGCTATGTTTTTTTTTATATTCCCAAAAAGAGAAAAAAAAGTGATGGTCTTAAAAATCAACAATCATTTCCCTAGACCCTACTACATTATGTGTGAAGTACTGATGAAGCACGCATTCCTAAGAAGTCATGTTTCCCACTTTTCAAATAATTTTGTTTTTTATTGTTTTAATTGCTTATGTTTATTGTCTCTGACTTCTTCCAATGCTTCAGTGAAGTATTTGAAATCCGGCTATGTTTTTAAGATTAAGGATTATGAAAACTGGAAAAGTAGAAAGGAGAAAGGTTGTGAAGGATTTTAGTGTGTGTGTGTGTGTGTGTGTGTGTGTGTGTGTGTGTGTGTGTGTGTGTTTTGAGGCAATTGGGGTTAAGTGACTTGCCCAGGGTCACACAGCTAGCTAAGTGTCAAGTGTCTGAGGCCAGATTTGAACTCAGATGCTCTTGACTCCAAAGTTGGAGCTCTATCCACTGTGCCACCTAGCTGCCCTGTGAAGGATTTTAAAAGTCAAACAAAGGATGTTATATTTAATTCTGGAGATAATATTGAGGCACTAGAGTTTATTGAGTAAGAGGCTGGGGGAATTTCATAGACAGACCTATGCTTTAGGAAGAACAATTTGACAGCTGAATGGAGGATTGACTGAAGTGGGAGATACTTATGAAATGACCAATGAGAAGGCAATTGTAATAGTGCAGATATTAGATGATAAGGGCCTTCACCAGAATATCCACTGCATGCAGACTATGAATGCGTGGGAGCTGATGAGATCACCAAATACTTGCACTTCACTGGGAATGTCATAAAGGACAATATCTTAGGTTGTGAAAGTTCTGAACAAGTATTGTCATGTTTGTATCTGCTCCAATACCACTACCATGAATGAACTAAATTTTAATTCTTGATAATTCCATTCATTTAATGTCTATGTCTATCCTTATGGGGAGGATGGGAAGGAGAAACATGGAAAATCTTCAATGAATATTGTAAACATGGACATCTGCAACTTGCTTATTTTTAAGTAGTCAGTTTTATTTCCCTACAATACCAAATTAAGCCCTTTCAAGTATTGGGAAGGCCATGGGGTTATATTCAAGCTTTCAGCAACATCCCTGTGCAAGCTGGGCAAGATTATTGTTTTGGAGTTACTTGATGATTACATAATGCAGAAAACTCCCTTATCACAAGGGCAAGGGAAAGAATACTGGATTGACAGTAAAGAGACCTGAATTTTTGTGATGACTTTACCTTTAGGTAGTTCTTTGACCCTGGATCCTTTCTTTAACTTTTCTGACTATTCTTCATCTGTAAAGTGAGGATTCAACTATTCCGATGCTCTGTTAGATGACCTGCCCCAGGTCAGGACTATTGTACTAGTTTCATAATTTGTTACCCTACCTACGGACTTCCCCATTCAAGACAACCTGCCAACCCCCAGCATGTTAACATTTCTATACTACTACTCTGCTGTCCCTAGCCTGTCCTAAAATCTTCAACTGTTCTTTGTTGCTGAAAGGATAAATACCATGCTCTTTCACCCGATATTCACAGCCCTTTGTGAACTCTTTCCAACCTATATTTGGAGCTTTTTTAGCTGATATGAGTTTGCCTTCTATTTCTGAGATGCAGTGCTTGATCATATTTTTAGACTACTATAGTGCTGTATAGCAAAATAATTGCTTTACTTACAAAAGCATACTCCCTCCCACTCCCAATGACAGTTAAATAGAACAGCCTAGGAGCAGAAAAGTAAACATCATTCACCTTCCATCAGAACACACTGATGTTTACTACAGGCAATCTACCTCCTCTCCCATTCAGGGCCTTACAAAGAGAGCCAGTCCAGTTTCTAGCAAGGCCTTCAAACCCAAACAAAGTGGTCAGAACTTCCCCAAGGAACCAATTGGCTTACTTTTACAACACTTGGCTAAAGTACTATTGAAATAAATCTATGAGTGACTACTTAACTCCCAGCACACTGTGACCTTTCACCCATTATGTAAGCATGCTTGAATTCCCAAGCCCTCTTTACCCCAGAAAGTTTAGATCCTGGTGACTGAGCAGTTGGGTATCATATTCCACTTGTGGTTTGATTTTACTTGTATTTAAAATGCTATTTATGGCATAGCACATAGCCTTTGTCCTGGAACTCCTATTCAAATTTAAGCACAGGATAACTGAAAAATAGGAACAAAGAGGTATAGTTCCTTAGGTCATAGAAATTTTGCATTTTCTTCTGTGTGATCTTACTTGTCCTTCTAGATATGATACTTCTGCCATGGGATACTGAGTCACAGGGTCTGGTCAGAGACTGGGGGGCTGAGCAGTCTTTGCCAGGCTTAGCAGGTCCAGGGTCAAAATATTCTATCTACAATTAAAGGCAAAACAACACCTATGACAGCTTTGGAAATAACTCCTGTGGCATAATGACTAGCCTCTCATACCTACTAATCTTGCATTAATCTTTTGGCACCAGTCTCTAATAGATTCTTGAAGACTCACCAGGCACTTACTTGGACTCTCAGACTAAAGATGATATCATTTCATTCTTATTCTAGGATGAATGTGATCAATTCAGCAGGCAAATACTATTGCTCTGCCTATGGTACAATGGCAAGTGCACTGGTTCCACTATTTACTACCTAGGTGATCTTGGGGCAAATAATTTAACCTTTCTAGTTCTCAGTTTCCCCAACTGTAAAATAAGTAGGTTGGACTAGATGACTTCTAATATCCTTTTCAGCTCAAATTCTACTTAATTTCTTATAATCCTCAACCCATACCACTGTTTCTTGAGTTTGACCTCCTTCCTTCACCTCCCACTTTCCTTGAGCAAAAGGATTGTGTTAGATATCCCTGGACATCAAACATGCTTAGCCAATTACTCTGATATTTTTATAGTTATATTTTTTCTTACCTTTTTAATTCATTTCTCTTACCAAGTTCTCAGGGACCTTTCTTCTACACCCCCACAGTTTTTAGTCTTTCTTCTCTTTGTCCCAGCATTTGTTTTGGCTCCCTTTGCTTTCACATTATAGTTTTCCTTTGCCCCTCTTCTACATTGAGCTTCCTGCCAAACCAGCTACCATGTAAAATATTTCTGCAACAAGCTGTTGTCTGAAATACTACTCAAAATATCTGAGAAGCAGCTGCCTCAATGATATTTTCAAAGGAAGAAATTTCTCTGTATTAGGGTGGGTAAAAGGATTGAAGATTTTTCATTAAAAGGGGAGAATAAATGATTAAACTCTAGGCAAAATTTGAAAGCCACAGATTCTTAGATCTACCTTCATTTCAGCACAGGGTTGAGGAGCAGAATAGAAAGGAAGTATGATCCTAGGTAAAAATCACCATTTGGCAAACAACTTCTCGTGTGCCTTACACATGCATGTAGATAATTGTGCCAGTAGACTAATAACTCATCATTTTTTTGTTTATTTCTGAGTTAAAATAAGTCAATGGATTCCAATAAGATCTCCCCCCACCCTTTCCAGCACCTAGCAGTGGACAGATGAGCACCTAACTGTGCCTGGAGTTAGGAAGACCTGAGTTCAAGTCTTGTCTCAGACATTTACTAACTTAGTAGCCTTAGGTAGTTTACTTCATCTCTATTTGCCTTGGTTTTATCATCCGGAAAACAAGGATAATAAAAGCACCTGCTTCCTTACTTGCTGTAAGTATGAAACAAAAAAAAAAAAGTAAAGTACTTAGCACAGTGCCTGGTACTTAGTAAGGACTAAATAATAATAAGAATACAAATAAATTATAATATTAATAATGGCAATGTTGATGCTGATGTTGTTGATGCTGCTGCTACTGCTGATGTCTGTTTCAGTTTCTTCAATTTTAAAATGAGAATAACACGGGGCAGGTAGGTGGCACAGTGTATAAAGCACTGGCCCTGGAGTCACGAGAACCTGAGTTCAAATCTGGTACTCAGTAGCTATGTGATCCTGGACAAGTCACTTAACCCCAGTTGCCTAGCCAAAAAAAAAAAAATGAGGATAATAATAGCACCTACCTCACAGTGTTTGCAGGGATCAAATGAGAGAATATTAGCACAGTGGCTGGCACACAGTAGGCACTTAATAAACTCTTGTTCCCTTCCACCTTCCTGCATCTAAAGTAGCTGTTAGCTCTTTGAAAATATACAAGAAGCAAAAAGCTAATATTAATCCTATTTCTTTAACTCTTGAACCTTAAGTGCTTTCAGAAATATTGGGAGCAGAGCTGAGTATCCTTATTTGTTTAGCTCATTATTATAGGTTTCTTCTTCTCTACTTTCCCTTCCTCAACACCCCGGGAAGCAGCATTTGGAAGAATACTGTGGCTGTCAGGAATAGGGCAGAATAACTCAGTGTCAAGGATGCAATTAGACTAAGACTATAGCATTAGAGACTCAAGGAGACAGCAAGGGACACCCAACAGCTATGAAGCAGTAATTAGGTAAACACTCTCATTTCATTATTTCCTGGAAAAGAAATACATTTCCTTCGAGAAAATATTTAAGACTAATATGTATGCTTCATTTTAAAACTTGACATCATACTATGATACTGCAGATATTGACAAATATGTGTAGGAAATGGGCTCCTGTAAGTTTTTTATATTAGGACCTTCATCTATTTTTGTTATAAAATATACTCTAAGAGTAGTTGGAAGGGTCACAAATTAACACATTGCTTTTTAGAAACTGAACTAATGTTATGCATTGCAAGTTACTCTAGAGTTAACATTGATATCATGTAATAGGAAAGGAGTTCAGATGCCCAGAAGGTTATAAAACTATAGTCATATGAAAAACAATGCTCTAAATCACTATTGATCAGAGAAATGCCAATTAAAACAACTCTGAGGTTACCACTTCACACCTATCAAATTGGCTAATATGACAAAACAGGAAAATGATAAACATTGCAGAAGATGTGGGAAAATTGAAACACTAATGCATTGTTAGGGGAGCTGTGAACTGATCCAACCATTCTGGGGAGCAATTTGGAACCATGCCCAAAAGGCTATAAAACTGTGCACACTCTTTGATCCAGCAATCCCGCTACTAGGTCTGTACCCCAAAGAGATCATAAAAATGGAAAAAGACCCACATGTACAAAAATATTCATAGGAGATCTTTTTGTGGTGGCAAAGAATTGGAAATTGAGGGGATGCCCATAAACTGGGGAATGGCTGAAAAAGTAGTGATATAGGAATATAATGGAATACTATTGTGCTATAAGAAATGATGAGCAGGTGGATTCCAGAAAAACCTAGGAAGAATTCCATGAACTGATGCAGAGTGAAGTGAGCAGAACCAGGAGAGTGTTGTAACCAGTAACAGCAATATTGTGCTATGATCAACTTTGATAGACTTAGCTCTTCTCAGCAATACAATAATTCCATGATGGATGGAAGATGCTATCCACAGAGTAAGAACTATGAAGTCTGAGTGCAGATTAAAGCATTCCATTTTCTCTTTTTTCTTTCTTGTGGTTTTCCCTTTTTGTTCTGATTCTTCTTTCACAACGTGACATATGTGGAAACATGTTTAATATGATTATATATGTATAGTCTATATCAAATTGCTTGTCATCTTGGGGAGGGGGAACTCAAAATCTTATAAAAGTGAATGCTGAAAACTATCTTGATGTGGAAATGGAAAAAAATAAAATACTGTTAAGTGGGAAAAAATAAAAGTGCTATCAGATCCTTAAATAAATAATACAGGAGTTTCCTCATGAATTATCATCAATTGATGTCTTCAGATGATATTTCATAGTACAATTGCTGCATCACACCCTAGGCATTTGTAGACAGCATAAATGCTACCAGTGGTCCAGCATTCATCTGAACTTGGACTGATTAAAACATGACTTGTCCCACACTACTTTCCAAATTTGATATGTGACTCAGCTGCCTGACCTGACATTACATTGATCCCAAGATGCTGGGCAGTCAATTATG
The DNA here is from genome assembly GCF_003287225.1 of Phascolarctos cinereus. Classification (NCBI taxonomy): domain Eukaryota; kingdom Metazoa; phylum Chordata; class Mammalia; order Diprotodontia; family Phascolarctidae; genus Phascolarctos; species Phascolarctos cinereus. The sequence goes on along the minus strand of NW_027555847.1, from coordinate 438,411,276 downwards.
CTGAATAATTACAGGGCTTAAGAGCACAATAGACATCTCTATTTGAAGAAAAACCATTATTGCCTTATGTCAAAGCCAGAAAAAAATAATCAGTGTGTGAGGGAAGAGGCTATTCTGGGCTCATGAGACAATGATAAAGGCCATTAAAGTCATCCTTATTTCCCAAGATTGTCCCTAATTCACACTTTTTCAATTATCATTTGCTGAAACATGGTGTCCAGACATTTATTTTCCTATCATAATTTTTAGAATATCTGAAAATTCTTACCTTGTTCCTCCTTGACTTCTTTTCCAGATCAATTTGGCATTTGGTATTATGTCTCTTAGATTTTCTTTTATATATTTTTGTTTTTGTTTTGATATTTCTTGTTGCATTATTAAATCATTGTTTTCTGTCCGGTCTATTCTAATTTTCAAGGCATTTAATTCTTGAAAGAGGTTTTCTACCTGTATGCTCTGAGTCACTTGTGCTACATATTCTTTCCTCTTTTCCATTCTCTATCTATTGTTTCATTTCCTCCAGGTGCCCTTGCAGTCTCTGTCTCCAGAGCACTTTTTTCTTTGAATATTTTCTTGCATATGTTGTGGTGGTGTTATTTTCTTTAGGATTTTCCTCTTGGCATCTCTCAAACCAAGAGGTATGTCCTCATGGTTATAAAGTTTTCATTGGTTTGCTCATAGTAGGTTTGCATTTAGGTCCAGCTCTGCAACTGAATGATGTGGGTGGGTGGGACCTACCTGATTCTTAATTTGCTAGGCCAGACTGAGCCCTTCCTTAAACAGATTCTTAGTCTCTGCCTGGAGACTTTCTCAATTTTGACTTCCAGGACTTCTCTTTGCTATAGACTCTCCTTGTCATGTTTACTCCCTGGTATGTTCAGAAGTTACTCCCTTGCCAGGTTCCCACCACAGGTTTTAGGGGACTACTACAGCTGAGTAGAGCCCTTCTCCCACAGCTTGGCTGAAGACACTGGTGCCCCAATGTATTCTACCTGAAACTCTTTAAGGCTGCTCTCTCAGGTGGTCTAGGGCCCGTTTGGGTCCTTTCGACACTGGATAGGCTGCATGTTTTGTTTCTAGGAGCACTATGCTGGACCCACCTAGAATGCTTTGAGGCTACTCCCTCCAGATTTGAACTTAGACAGCCAGACCTAAATATGAAGAAAGCTGAGACCTTACTCTGGAAATACAAAGTAACTTGCTAGATTTCCCCCATACTACCTCCAATGCCAGAATACTCCACAGTCCCTTGTATCCACCAGCCAAGACTGATCATGAACTCAGTTTCCCTAAACCCTGGGGCCATAAAAAAATTGCAGGAAGTTGCTTGTGTGACTTGTGTTCTAAATCTGCTCTGGCATCTTTTCTATCCCAGGGTCTTGAAAGGAAACCTTAATCTCTTTGTGGATTCCTGGGTTGGGATGAGGGAGTGTCAATAAAGCTGTAAAGATAATTCATTCTATGGCTAAGTAGAGTGGTGCATGACTAAACCTAGGTGGAGTGCTTATAGTGGATCTAGGACCCTCTGTGTCCTAGCATATCACCATTTCCTAATTCATTCTTTAAATACATGAATATGTGTGTGTGTGTGGTGTGTGTGTGTGTGTATACACACACACACACACAGAGGTTAGCTTTAATCAGCTAAAATTTACTTTGTCACCCTCTCTAGCTCTAAACTGAGAACACAAGAAAAACAAAATCTATTATAAACATGCATGGTCAATCATAATATTCTTGACATTTCAAGACTGGCTATGTCTGTAAAGGTATCTGTCTCATTCCCTGTTCTGAGTCCTTCACTTCTATCAGGTAGTGGGTAGCATGTTTTATCATTTTTCTTCTGGAATAATGTTTGGAAATTATTCCAATAAGGATATAACACAATAGTATTCCATCACATTTATATACAATTACTTCTTCATCTATTCCCTAATTTATGGGCAGCCCTTAGGGTTATCATTCTTCAGTGCCTCAAAAAGATATATATATATATATATATATACACACACACACACATATATATATTTTTTCCCAGGATTTCTCTCATCCTTAATTTCCTCTCCTAAATCTCTTTTCACCTTTCCCCTTCTTTTTCTCTCCTATTTTTCTGTGATTGAAATGTATTTCTATACCAAACTCTATGTGTGTGCTTGTGTGTATATAAGCTTCCTTCTTTTGACCAGTTCATATTTGAGTGAAATTCAAGTCAGCCACTCCTCCTGCCACAATTCCTCCTTGTTTGTATAGTCTACTTGTATATCTTGATTATATGAGATAATTTACATTTTCCTTCCACCCCACCTTCCCTAGAGTAGTCCTCTTCCCCTTTGTTTCTATTCTTTTGGCCATTAAAACAAAACAGAACTACTTCTAGGCCTTTTCTAATTATACTTCTCTATGACCTTTGAAGATGATAGGGTTCAGAAGGAACACATGAATATCATATTACAATGTCTGTACTTTATCTTTTTTTAGTCTTTTATCATTTTTTAATTCACGTTTACTTTTTCATGATTCTCTTTATTCTGATGTTCAAATTCCAAAGTTTTTATGCAGCTCTAGTCTTTTCAGCAAAAAATTATTGAAAGTCTAATTGATTAAAGGTCTACTTTTCTATCTATAGTATAATATGTAGTTGTGTTAGGTAAGTTTCTCTTACCTGTAAGCTCATAACCTTTGCCTTCTGGAGTATCGTATTCCAAGTTCTTCTTTCCTATATAGTGGTGGCTGCTAAATCATATGTGATTATGACTGAGACTCCTTGCTTGTTGAATTCTGGCTAGTTGCAGTATTTTTTTTTCTTTTGTCAGGAAATTCCAGATTTGGACTATAATGTTCCTTACGCTTTTCATTTGGAGGTTTCTTTCAGGAAGTGACCATTATATTATAGTTCTACTTTCTAAGCTCATTCTAAGAGAACTGGGCAACTTTCTTTTAAGACTTGATAAAATTTAGGGTGGAGCTGAGATAGTAGAGAAAAGCCAGAAAATTGCCTGAGCTCTCCCCAGTTTCCCTCAGAAACAATGTTAAATCAAGCTTCTAAATGGATTCTGGAGTGATAGAACCTACAAAAAGATGGAGTGAAACAATTTTCTCAGCTTGAGATAATTAAGAAGGACTTCAGGAAAGGTCTGTCTCATTTGGGTAAAAGAGGAGCATAGCCCAGCACAGTTAGTGTCTGGGCAAACCAGTGGGAGGCTCTTTGTCACAGCACAGACAAGCAACCAAGGACCCTCAGTCCTGACTCAGCAGGCCAGCTGTGAGATATCCAGCCCCAGCACAGAAGGCAAACTGCCAGCCCCAGAATACCATTGCAAAACAAGCACAACTAGGCCGCACCATAGGAGTTCAGTGGGTGAGTCAGAAGCATCTGAGATCTCATGCAGAAAGCTAGGGACCAGGCTGCAGGACCCCAACACAAGAAGCTAGGGACAGTGCACCCCAGGAACAGAGCTCAAATTTAAAAGTTACAAAATAGGCTGAAAATCAGCATAAAAAATAAATAAAGAGCCCTCTTCATAAAATGCTACTATGTATGGTGATGGGAATATCAAAATACAAACTCAGGATAACAATTTCAAAATGCTTACAAGTGAAACTTCAAAGTGCAGTATGAATAGGACTCAAGCCCAGAAAACCATCTTGAAAGAGCTCAAAAAGGATTTTAAAAATCAAATAAGAGAGGTATAAGAAAAATTGGGGAAAGAAATGAGAGTTATGTAAGAGAGAGTCAACAGTATGGAAAAGGAAGGACAAAAATGGACTGAAGAAAACAACTCCTTAAAAAATATGATCAGCTAAATAAAAAAGGGAGGTACAAAAGTTAACTGAAGGAAATAATTCCTTAAAAATTTGAATTGGGCAAGTGGAAGATAATAACTCTATGAGATAAAAAGAATCAGTCAAACAAAATCAAAAGAATGAAAAATAGAAGAAAATGTAAAACATCTCATTGGAAAAACAACTGACCTGGAAAATAGATCCAGGAGAGATGATATAAAAATTTTTTGGACTACCTGAAAGCCATGATAAAGAAAAAGAAAAGCCTGGACAAGGTTTCAAGAAATTATCAAGGAAAACTGTCTTTATAGCCTGAAACTAGAGGGTAAAATAGGAATTGAAAGAATCCACTGATCACCTCCTGAAAAAGATCCCCAAAATGAAAGCTCCAAGAAATATTGTCTGGTCAGGGAGAAAATACTGCAAGCAGCCAGAAAGAAACAATTCAAATATCAGGGAGCCATAGTCAGGATAACACAGGACTTAGCAGCTTCTACATTAAAGGATCTGAGAGCTTAGAATGTGATATTCTGGAAGGCAAAGGAGCTTGAATTATAACCAAGAATCAGCTACACAGCAAAATGAAGCATAATTTACCACTACTCAGTTGGTATCCACAAATATCATAAAAAAGGGAAAAGAACTTACATATAACAAAAATATTTCTTTCAGCTCTTTACGTGGTGGCAAAGAACTGAAAATTGAGCAGATGCCCATCAACTGGGAAAAGGATGAACATGTTGTGGTATATAAATGTAATGAAATACTCTTGTGCTGTGAAAATGATGGGCAAGCAGACTTCAGAAAAACCTAATAAGACTTATATGAACTGATGCTGAGTGAAATGAGCAGAACAAAGAGAACATCATACACAGTAAAAACAACGATGTGTGATGATCAATTATGATCGACTTAGCTATTTTCCTCATTATAATGATCCAAGACAATTCCAAGAGATTTATGATGGAAAATGCCATCCACATCCAGAGAAAGAACTATGGTGTCTAAATGCAGATCAAAGCATAGTATTTTCACTTTTTTTTAATAGATTAGTATTATTTTCTTTTATTTCTCAATTGCTAAATATCAAAGCTGGGCAGCCAAGTCTTTCCGTGGATAGAATGGTAGGCCTGAAGTCAGAAAGACTCATCTTCCTGAGTTCAAATCTGGCTTCAGACACTTACTACCTGTGTGACCCTGGGCAAATCACTTAACTCTGTTTGCCACAGTTTTCCCATTTGTGAAATGAGCTGGCAAACCACTCCAGAGTCTTCACAAGAAAACCCCAAATGTGGTCATGAAAAGTAAAATAGGACTGAAAGAAATGAAGAACAACAACACATATTAAAGGTGGTTCTCTCAGTTCCAAAGCTACCCTTTGGCTTAAAATTAGCCTTTGTTACAAGTGTCATTCATTTTTCAAGTTAGTAAGATTCAAGTCAATATGTGTCTGTATGCTGAAGCAGATTGGACCAATCTGATCCCCTGAATTTGTCAAGTCAAAAAAAGCACTTGCTAACAAAGTAGGTGTTTAATTTATAGGTATTTTTAAACTGACTAGACTATGAATTTACTAATCTAATAAGTGAAATATTTGAAAATATCTGTACATGGATACACAGACTGAATGTAACTCCATTAAAAGGCATGTAGGTGGCACAATGGATGGAGTGGAGGACTCAGAATCAGGAATGCGCATGCATATAGCTAATTGTGCCTATAGATTAATAAGTTATCATTTTGTTTTGTTTCTGAGTAAAAATAGTGGATTTCAGTGAGTTTTTTTTACCCACCTAGCAGTGGATAGATGAGTATCTAACCGGACCTGGAGTCAGGAAAATCTGAGTTCAAAAACAGATTGAGACACTTACTAGCAGTGTGACCCCGAGGAAGTCACAACCTGCTTGTCAGTTTCCTCATCTATAAAATGGGGGTAGTAATAGCCCCTAAGTCCCAGGGTTGTTATGACGATAAAATGAGATAATAATTATAAAGCTTTTGGCAAACCTTAAAGTGCATATAAATGTTAACATTATTATTATAGTACCATTAATTTAAGAAGTATCTTGAAAAAATAATTTATTATCCCAGAGTGCTTAACTTGAAAGTTCTGGAAGAACGTAAGGCTCATGGATCAGGAGCTTAATTTATGGACATTTCCAAAACACTGAATGTCAGAGTATATGACATGAAGAACAAATTAGCATTTCTACTTCTGGAATCTTCTTATTTATTGCATGTGATCATTTAACTATTAAAGAATGGGACTTTCCATATATATTTATATAAGTTCCTTATATATGTTAAGTATTGTGTCCTTATCAGAGGTGTTTCTTGTGAAAATTTTAGTAACCATATGAAAGAATGTCCTAAATCACAAAAATAAATGAAAATTAAAGGGGCAGCTAGGTGATGCAGTGGGTAGAGCTCCAGCCTTGGAGTCAGGAGGACCTGAGTTCAAATCTGGTCTCAGACCAGACCCTTGACACTTACTAGCTGTGTGACCCTAGGCAAGTCACTTAACCCCAACTGGCTCACCCCCCAAAAAAAAGAAATAAAAATTAAAATAACTCTGTTTTCCTATCACTCCCATAAGACTGGCAATTTATTCAGCAATTCCCAAGTTGATGGACATATATATGCATGATAGATAAATATAGATGTAGATACAGATATAGATATTTAAAACTAGATATAGATATGCTGATACATCTAGATCTGTGTGCATGTGTGGTATGTGTGCCTGTTTGTACATATATACATATAACATGTGTATATGAGTGTGTGTATGAATCATAAGTGTACTTTTTGTAATACCAAAAAGCTGGAAACTAAGTAAATATCCATCAACTTGGGAATGTCTGAATAAATTTTCTATACAAGGGAATATAAATGTCTTGTAAGCAGCGGCATAGAGGAAAAATTCAGAGATGCTTAGAATGACTTGTATGAACTTAAGCAAAATCAGTAGAAAATGTAGATAATGATCACAACAAGGTAAAGGAAACAACACTAAAAGTCAATGGAACTCTGATCAATGCATTAATCAAGTGTAGAGTTAGAGTACAGAATGAAGTTGAAGAGATAGCAGAATAAAGGAGCAAGATTTTGTTTCATTTACTTCTTTGTTTCTAAGTCATGGATGGAGTTGTGAGAGTGGTGACAACAATTTTTTTTTGTAAATCATCAACAAACTTTTTTTTTTTGATGAGTGAATTAGGAGAGATAAGAGTCCATAGAGGAGTTATAGGAAGCACTTCAACCAAGTTACTCTTCCATAAGATTCCAAATAGATTTAGTAATATATAAGACCAAATAATTATGGGGACATAAAAAAAAGTCACAATGAGTCATTTGTCCAGTACAATGTAGAATAAGGAGATAGAAAGAAAGGTCTGTAGATGCTGAGTACAGGTTTGGACCATGAGCACTCCAGTGCCCATGGAGAGGCTATACCAGGGTAAGAGGAATCTCAGATACATACCTAGAGAACACCAGACCCATTCTGGGGCACTGCAACTGGAAAGCGTGGCATATGGCAACATTGTTGCCCTTCACCCAGTTCTGGATCACAGATCTTGGGCCTTGTACTGAGAGAGGAATAAGTTCAGAACCTAGTAACAGTAGCAGTGAGACTCAGATCCCAGACAAAGATCAGGTTCTCATTTCCAGTTTCTTGACCAGCCTACAGAGAAATGACCAAAGGAAGAATTCCAGAACAAAAACTTTTCAGCTGACTGTTTGGGGATAAGTCCAGCAACAGTCTACATTTACTTAGACCCAAAACTAGGTTAGAAATTCACAGAACTCAGGTCAAAAGGGCAGCAATAAGATTTTGCACTGTATCAGACCCCTTTGATGGCACTGAAAGCTTGAAAGTCTACAGATGGTCCCTGAGATCCTGTAATAACAACACTCAATTCACCAAGAAAACAGCAGCATGACACCTTCCTTCCAAAAGCACTGCAGAACCTGGACAATATCAAATTTAAAGAGAAGAAGTAAGCTGGAAGAAACAATTAAAAAAGAATTATTATGTTGAAAGGGAAGATGTAGAAACAAACCCAGAAGAAAAGAAGGACTTCAAAACATTTATAAATGAAGTCAGAAAAAAAAAACCCCACAAAAAAAACATAGGTTTCTTAAAGATTCAACTAGAAGATATGAAGCAAGAGTTTTAAAATGAGTTATTTATTAATTAATTTATTTGTTTATTCTTACAAATTAAAGTACTTGAGGAGGGTAATTGAAAAAGGATTGAGAGTTACAGAAGAATGAATTGTAAAGGGAATTAACAGTTTGACATGAGGTATAAAAGCTTACCCAAGCAACAGATTTCCTGAAAATTAGAATGGACCAAATAAAAGAAAGAAAAAAAATGAAAAGCTAGAAATACATACATACACACATACATACATATACACACACATGTATACACACACATACACATATGTATACACATACATACATACATACATACATACATACATACATACATACATACATACATACGTATATATGCATACACACGCACACATATGTAAAGGTCTCTCAATGCAAAAACAAGTGACCTGGAAAACACTGAGGAGAAAAATATTAAGAATCATAGGCATACAGATAGTACAATGGGGTCTAAAGTTAGAAAGACCCTAGTACAAATCTGGCCTTAGAAACTTGCTAGCTATGTGACTTTGGGGAAGATTTTTAAAAAATTTTAAAAAAATGTTCACTTCAGTTTCCTTAATTGTAAAGTAGGAATGATAATAGCATCTAACTTCCAGGGTTGTTGTGAGGATCAAATGAGATAGTATTTTGAAAATACCTGGCTTAGTACATGCACTAAATGTAGGCACTAAATACATATGTTTATTGTTTTTGTTGTTGTTGTTAATACTTTTTATTATTGTATTAGTATCATTATTATATGAACATGACCACAAAAAAGCCTATACATCTTATTTCAATAAGTTTATTTTGCATTCATAATGGAATTTATTTCCCCCTTTTTTGTCTTTATTTTTCCCATTTAATTGTATTTTTTTAAAATTACTTTTGAAGATAATTTTAAATATTAATTTTATAAGATTTTAAGTTTCAAATTTTTCTGCCTCTCTCTTTTTTTCCTCTTTATCCTCCTCAAGACACTAAGAAATCTGATATAGGTTATACATTTACAGTCACTTCAAAAATATTTCCATATCAGTCATGTTGTGAAAAAAGAATCAGAACAAAAGGGAAAAACCATGAGAAAGGGAAAAAAATGAAAATTGTATGCTTCAATTTGCATTCAGACTCCACAGTTCTTTCTCTGGATGGGAACAGCATTTTTCATCATGAACCTCTTGGAATAGTCATGGATCACCATATTGCTGAGATGAGCTAAGTCTATTATAGTTTGAAAATTTGGAAGTGCCCTATTTCACTGAATATCCATCTTTTCACTTGGAAGATTATGCTCCATTTTACTGGGTAGTCAATTCTTGGATGTAGTTCCAGCTCCTTTGCCTTCCAGAATATCATATTCTAAGCTCTCAGAGCCTTTAATGTAGAAGCTGTTAAGTCCTGTGTTATCCTGACTATGGCTCCTTGATATTTGAATTGCTTCTTTCTGGCTGCTTGCAGTATTTTCTCCCTGACTGGACAATATTTCTTGGAGTTTTCATCTGGGGATCTTTTTCAGGAGGTGATCAGTGGATTCTTTCAATTCCTATTTTACCCTCTGGTTCTAGGATATAAGGGCAGTTTTCCTTGTCTAGACTCTTTTATTTTATTTATTTATCTATCTATCTTTTTTAAATTTATATCATGGCTTTCAGGCAGTCCAATAATACCTAAATCATCTCTCCTGGAACTATTTTACAGGTCAGTTGTTTTTCCAGTGAAATATTTTACATTTTCTTATATTTTTTTCATTCTTTTGATTTTGTTCAACTAATTCTTTATATCTCATAGAGTCATTAGCTTTCCACTTGCCCAATTCTAATTTTTAAGGAATTATTTTCTTCAGGTAGCTTTTGTACTTCTTTATTTCTTAAGTTCAGAATAAAATAAATAAATTTTTGACTTTTAAAGAAGTCATTTTATTCAGCAGAATTTTTTTTCCCCCATTTGGCCAATTGTATTTTTTAAGGACTTGTTTTCTTCAGTTTTTATTTTTGTGCTTCCTTTTCCAAGCTGTTGACTCTTTTTTTTTTCTTTTTGATAAGGCAATTGGGGTTAAGCCCAGGGTCACACAGCTAATAAGTGTTATGTGTATGAGGCCAGATTTGAACTCAGGTCCTGCTGACTCCAGGGTCAATACTCTATCCACTGCACCACCTAGCTGCCCCTGTTGATTCTTTTTTCATACTTCTGTATAACTCTCATTTCCCCCCCAATTTTCCTTCTGCCTCTTTTACTTGATTTTAAAACTGTTTTTTGAGTCCTTCCAAGAGGCCTTTTTGAGCTTGAGACAAATTCATATTTCCCTTTGAGGCTTCACCTGTAAGCATTTTGAAATTGTTGTCCTCTTCTAAGTATTGTTTTGATCTTCCCTGTCACCATAGTACCTTTCTATGGTCAGGGATCTTTTTGTTTTGTTTTGTTTTGTTTTTTGCTCACTTTTTAAAAGTTGAGCCCTGCTCTTGGGGCACAGGAGACACTGTCCCAATCTTCTTCTGCTAGAGGCCAAGGGTCTGGTCACTGGTTTTCTGCATGGGGCTTCTGATATTTGCAGCTTGACCACTGCATTGGGGTGGCTTGGCCTAGTCATGCCTTTTGTGCCAGGGATCCAGAACTAGCAATTTGCCTTCTGAGCTGGGGCTGGCTTCACAGGTGGCCTGCTGTGCCATTAGCATGCTGAACTGAGACCTAATGACCTTGGTTGATTATCTGAGCTGTGGCTAAGAACCTCAATATGCTTGCCTGGACATTAAATGTGCTGGGCTACACTCTGCTTTTACTCAAGTAAGACAGAACTTTCCTGAAGTCCTTCTAAGTATCTTAAGATGAGAAATCATTTTATCACATCCTTTTGTGGATTTTTTCCAGAATCTATTTAAAGGCTTAATTTAATGTTGTCTCTGAGAAAAAAGCTGGGTAGAGCTCAGAGAACTTCCTGGCTTCTGTCTGCCATCTTTGTAAAGAAGTATGGAGGAACTATGTCTTCTCATATCTCTTTTTGGAGCTATATTATTTTTTTTGTAATTTTGGAACATTCACTTTTGATTTCTTTGTGGTTGGTTTTTCAATTCATGTTGTAGTAGTAATTGGGTATATTATTTTCTTGGCTGCCTTTCTTCTGTCTCAGACTGTGTAAATCTTTCCAGGCTTTTTTGTATTCACCATTTCTTGAAGCACAGTAATATTCCATCATGTTCTTGTGAGATAATTTATTTAGCCAACATATCTCATTATAGGCAAATTTTATTTTCACTGGTAAGATAAGAATTTTCAATATTAAGAAAATTATGACCAATATATTAAAAACAAAAAATATCTCAAACCACATGATTATCTCAAAATGCACAGGTAAAAAAAAACCTTTGATGAAGTATAACACAGAATGTAGGCGTGTAGGGACCTTTTTAATATCATAAAAACTATCCATCTAAAGGGGCAGCCAGGTTGTGCAGTGGTTGGAGCACTGGCCCTGGATTCAGAAGGACCTGAGTTCAAATCTGGCCTCAGACACATAACACTTACTGTGTGAACCTGGGCAAGTCACTTAACCCCATTGCCTAACCAAAAACAACAACAACAAAACAATAAAAAAAACTTATCCATCTAAAAACAAAAATAAGTACATGTCTAATGTGATACATTAATGTCAGAAAAACATAAGGATGTCCACTATCCTTGTTTCATTTCATATAGATTTTAAAATACTAGTAATAGCATGACAAAAAAAGGAAATTAAAAGTGCAAAAATTGGCAAAGAAGAGATAAAGCTATTCCTATTTGCTAATAACATAATATTTGACCTAGAAAATTCTGGGTGGAATCAACAATGATATTAATTGAGGCAATAGCTACAGCAAAGTTGAAGGCTATAAAATAAGCCCTTGAAAATCATTAGCTTTTGATAGCAATCATTACAAAATCCAGAATCTAAATATGAAAAGGAAATTCTGCTTAAAATTACCACAAAATATATAGGTCTATTTATAAAGAAGGATATAAATGCTTTTATACATTCAATTTTAAAGCACTCCTTAAAGAAATAAAGAAATTAAATAACTAGAGGAATGTCCAGTGTTTGTGGCTGGACCATGACATTATAATAAAAATGACAATACAACTAAATTTAATTCATAGTTAAATACTACATATTTCTATCTTTGGGTTTTGATGTATTATTAAATTGTTGATTTTTTATTTTGATGATTTTATTTTCTTTCCTTTTAAAAAAAATCAAGTTGGCTAATAGTTCATTTTTTAAAATTTAATTAATTTATTTTGATTTATCAACAATCACTTCCATATGCTTTTGAGTTGAAAATTTTTCTCCCCCTTCCCTCTCCCCCTCCCCAAGATGGCACACAATCTGATATAGGCTTCACATTTACATACCCATTAAACATATGTTCACACTAGTGAAGTTGTAAGTAAAAATTAAAACCAATAGGAGGAGCCATCAGAAAGATGAAACAAAACTCAACAGAAGGTAAAATTAAGTGATAGCGATTTGACTTTCATAGTTCTTTCTTTGGATGTGGACAGCATTTTCCATCCTGAGGCCTCTGGAGATGACTTAGATCCTTGTAATGCTGAGAAGGATTCAGTTTGACAGTCTTAGTCATTGCATAACATGGCTGTTATTGTGTACAAAGTCCTCTTAGTTCTGCTCACTTCACTCAGCATCAGACCATATAAGCCTTTCCAGGTTTTTCTGAAGTCAGCCTGTTCATTATTTCTTATAGCACAATAGCATTCCATTACATTCATATACCACAACTTGCTCAGCCATTCCCCAATTGATGGGCATCCTCTCAATTTCCAATTCTTTGCCACCAAAAAAGAGCTGCTATGAATATTTTTGTACATGTGGGTCCTTTTCCCATTTGTTTGATCTCTTTGGGATATAGCCCTAGAAGTGCTATTGCTGGATCAAAGGGTATGCACATTTTTGTAGCCCTTTGGGCATAGTTCCAAATTGTTCTCCAAAATGGTTGGATCATTTCACAACTCCACCAACAATGTATTAGTGTTCCAATTTTCCCACATCTTCTCCAACATTTATCATTTTCCTGTTTTGTCATGTTGGCCAATCTGATAGGTGTGATGTGGTACCTCAGAGTTGTTTTGATTTGCATTTCTCTAATCAATAATGATTTAGAGCATTTTTTCATATGACTATAGATGGCTTTAATTTCTTCATCTGAGAACTGTCTGTTCATATCCTTTGACCATTTATCAATTGGGGAATGGCTTGTGTTCTTATAAATTTGTCTTAATTCTCTATATATTTTAGAAATGAGGCCTTTATCAGAGAGACTGGTTGTAAAAATTCTTTCCCAATTTTCTACCTTCCTTCTAATCTTAGTTGCATTGGCTTTGTTTGTGCAAAAACTTTTCAATTTAATGTAATCAAAATTATCCATTTTGCTTTTCATAATGTTCTCTATCTCCTGTTTGGTCATGAATTCTTCTGTTCTCCATAGATCTGATAGGTAAACTATTCCTTGTTCTCCCAGTTTACTTATGGTATCAGCCTTTATATCTAAGTCATGAACCCATTTTGACTTTATTTTGGTATATGGTGTGAGATTTGGGTCTATGCCTAGTTTCTGCCATACTCTTTTCCAGTTTTCCCAGCAGTTTTTCAAAGAGTGGTTCTTATCCCAGAAGCTGGGGTCTTTGGGTTTATCAAATAATAGATTACTATAGTCTAGACTACTGTGTCTTGCATATTTAACCTATTCCACTGATCCCCTCCCTATTTCTTAGCCAGTACCAAGCAGTTTGATGATTGCTGTAATACAATTTAAGATCTGGAATTGCTAGGCCACCTTCCTGCATTCCTTGATATTCTGGACCTTTGTTTTTCCAAATGAATCTTGTTATTATTTTTTCTAACTCTATAAAATAATTTTTGGTAGTTTGATTGGTATGGCACTGAATAAGTAAATTAGCTTAGGTAGGATTGTCATTTTTATTATATTAGCTCGGCCTACCCATGAGCAACTGATGTTTTTCCAATTATTTAGATCTGATTTTATTTGTGTGAAAAGTGTTTTGTAATTGTGTTCATAGAGTTCCTGGGTTTGTTTGGGAGGAGACTCCTAAATATTTTATAATGTCTACAGTAAGTTTAAATGGGATTTCTCTTTCTATCTCTTGCTGTTGGGCTTTGTTGGTAATATATAGAAATGCTGATGATTTATGTGGGTTTATTTTATAGCCTGCAACTTTGCTAAAGTTGTTTATTATTTCAAGTAGTTTTTTACTTGATTCTCTAGGATTCTCTAAGTATATCATCATGTCATCTGCAAAGAGTGATAGCTTTGTTTCTTCTTTGCCTATTCTAATGCCTTCAATTTCTTTTTCTTCTCTTATTGCTAAAGCTAAGGTTTCCAGTACAATATTGAATAACAGTGGTGATAATGGACATCCTTGTTTCACCCCGATCTTATTGGAAATGCTTCTAGCCTGTCCCCATTACATATAATGCTTGCTGAAGGTTTTAGATAATGCTATTTATTATTTTAAGGAAGACTCCATTTATACCTATGCTTTCTAGTGTTTTTAATAGGAATGGGTGTTGTATTTTATCAAAAGCTTTTTCTGCATCTATTGAGATGATCATGTGGTTTCTGTTGGTTTTGTTGTTGATATGCTCAATGATGCTGATAGTTTTCCTAATATTGAACCAACCCTGCATTCCTGGTATAAATCCTACCTGGTCATAGTGTATTATTCTTGTGATAAGTTGCTGCAATCTACTTGCTAGTATTTTGTTTAAAATTTTTGCATCTATATTCATTAGAGAAATTGGTCTATAATTTTCTTTCTCTATTTTGACTCTTCCTGGTTTAGGTATCAACACCATATTTGTATCATAAAAAGAATTTGGTAAGACTCCTTCTTCACCTATTTTCCCAAATAGTCTATATAGTATTGGAATTAATTGTTCTTTAAATGTTTGATAGAATTCGCATGTAAATCCATCTGGCCCTGGAGATTTTTTCCTAGGGAGTTCATCAATGGCTTGTTCAATTTCTTTTTCTGAGATGGGGTTATTTAAGTATTTTACTTCCTCTTCGGTTAATCTGGGCAATTTATATTTTTGTAAATATGTATCCATTTCACTAAGATTGTCAAATTTGTTGGCATATAGTTGGGCAAAATAATTCCTAATTATTGTTTTAATTTCCTCTTCCTTGGTGGTAGCTTGCCCTTTTCATTCTTGATACTAGTAATTTGGTTTTCTTCTTTCTTTTTTTAATTAAATTAACCAAAGGCTTATCTATTTTATTGTTTTTTCATAAAACCAGCTCTTAGTTTTATTTATTAGTTCAATAGTTTTCTTAATTTCAATTTTATTAATTTTTCCTTTGGTTTTCAATATTTCTAATTTGGTGTTTAGTTGAGGATTTTAAATTTGTTCATTTTCTAGTTTTTTTAGTTGTATGCCCAATTCATTAATCTCCTCTTTTTCTATTTTATTTATGTAAGCATTTAGAGATATAAAACTTCCCCTAAGAACTGCTTTGCTGCATCCCATAGGTTTTGGTTGTTGTCTCATTATTGTCATTCTCTTGAATGAAATTATTGATTGTTTCTATGATTTGTTGTTTGACCCAATCATTTTTTAGGATTAGATTATTTAGTTTCCAATTATTTTTCAGTCTATCTTTCCATGGCCCTTTATTACATATAATTTTTATTGCATCATGATCTGAAAAGGATGCATTTAATATTTCTGCCTTTCTGCATTGGATTGTGAGGTTTTTATGCCCTAGTACATGGTCAATTTTTGTGTATGTGCCATGTACTGAGAAAAAAGTATATTCCTTTCTATCCCCATTCAGTTTTCTCCAGAGGTCTATCATACCTAACTTTTCTAATGTTCTATTCACCTCCTTAACTTCTTTCTTGTTTATTTTGTGGTTAGACTTATCTAGTGCAGAGAGGGGAGGTTCAGGTCCCCCACTAGTATAGTTTTGCTGTCTATTTCTTCCTGTAACTCCCTGAACTTCTCCTGTAAGAATTTGGATGCTATACCATTTGGTGCATATATATTTAGTAATGATATTACTTCATTGTCTATGGTGCCTTTTAGCAGGATGTAGTTTCCTTCCTTATCTCTTTTGATTAGATCTATTTTTGCTTTTGCTTTGTCTGAGATCAGGATTGCTACCCCCTTTTTTACTTCAGCTGACACATAATATTCTGCTCCAGCCTTTTACCTTTACCCTGTATGTGTCACTCTTTTTCAAATGTGTTTCCTGTAAACAACATATTGTAGGATTATGGTTTTTAATCCATTCTGCAATCCGTTTCCATTTTATGGGAGAGTTCATCCCATTCACATTCACAGTTATGATTACTATCTGTGTCTTTTTCTCCATCCTTTTCCCCCATTTATGCTTTTCTTTCTCCTTTTTCCTTTCCCCCCTTCACTAGTGTTTTGCTTTTGACCACAGCCTCCTTCAGTCCCTTCCCCCTTTTATTATCCCTTTCCCTTTTCTTCCCCTTTAGTCTTACTGCTGCTTCCCTCCCTTCTTTCCCCCCTCCCTTTTCTTTCCCTCCCTTTTTTCCCCTTTTCCCTCCTACTGCCTATAGGGCAAGTTAGATTTCTATACCTAACTGATTATATTATGCCCTTCTTGAGCCAAATCTGATGAGAGTAAGGTTCAAACAATGCTCCCCCCTTCTTTCCCTCTGCTGTAATAGGATTTTGTGTCTTTTCCTGTAATGTAATTTACCCTTGTCTGCCTCCTCCTTTCTCAGTACGTTTTCTAAGATCAGATTGATCCACTTATTTGGATCCATTTAACCCACTTGATTAGATTTTTTTTGATCATTACATCAAAGTCAACTAATATCCACCCTCTTTATGTATACTCCTTTAACAAGGTGTAATAACAATACAGTTCTCAAGGGTTGCAAGTCTCATATTCCCTTGTAGGGGTTTAAACAGCCCCCCCCTTATTAACAACATATTGTATCCTTCTGTCCCATTTACCTTTTCAAGTCCTTCTTGAGTTCTGTACTTGAAGATCAATTTTTTTGTTGAGCTCTGGTCTTTTTATCAGGAAAGTTTGGAAGTCTCCTATTTCATTGAAAAATGATGCTCATTTTTGCTGGGTAATTGATCCTTGGCTGCATTCCAAGCTCCTTTGCCTTACGGAATATCATGCTCCATGCCCTGCGGTCTTTTAATGTAGAAGCTGCAAGGTCCTGTGTAATCCTGACTGTGGTTCCATGATATTTAAATTCTTTCTTTCTGGCTGCTTGCAGCACTTTCTCTTTCACTTGATAATTTTGGAATTTTGCTATTTATTCCTTGGTGTTGTCAATTTGGAATCTCTTTCAGGTGGTGATCGGTGGATTCTTTCTATGGTTATTTTCCCTTCTGGTTCTAGGACTTCCAAGCAGTTTTCCTTTATGATTTTCTGAAAGATATTGTACAGGCTCTTTTTTTCATCATGATTTTCAGGTAGTCCAATAATTTTTAAATTGTCTCTCCTGAGTCAGTTTTCCAGGTTGGTTGTTTTACTGATGAGGTATTTTACATTTTCATTATTTTTTCATTGTTTTGTTTCTGTTTGACTGATTCTTGCTCTCTCATAGAGACATTAGTTTCCATTTGTCCAATTCTAGTTTTTAACAGATTGTTTTCTTCTGTTAGTTTTTGTACTTCCTTCTTCAATTGGCCAATTGTGTTTTTTAGGGACTTGTTTCCTTCAGTACTCTTCTGTTAGATTTTGTACTTCCTTCTTCAATGGCCAATTGTGTTTTTTAGGGACTTGTTTTCTTCAGTGTACTCTTCTGTTAGTTTTTGTCCTTCCTTCTTCAATTGGCCAATTGTTTTTTTAGGGACTTGTTTTCTTCAGTGTATTTTTTTTCCAACTGGCCAATTGTATTTTTGAAGGACTCTTTTACCTCTCTCATTTGACTATTAAAATCCTTCTTGAGCTCTTCTAAGAAGGCTTTTTGGGCTTCAGACCAGTTCATATTCCCTTTTGTTGTTGCAGATGTGGGTTTGTTGACAATGTTGTCCTCTTCAGAATTTCTGTCTTGATCTTCACTCTTCTCATAATATGAATCTATGGTACGTTTCTTTTTACTCATGGTGTTTCTTTATTCCCTGGCCTTTAAAGAGATTGAGCTCTCCTGCTGGGGAACAGAGGGCACTGACCCAAGCTTCTTGTGTTGGGAGCCTAGGTCTTGGTCACTGGCTTTGTGTGCTGGAGCCTCTTATGCTGGGAATTGGAGGCTGTAGGTTTCTGGCAGCTTACCTTGTGTTGGGCTGGAATCAGCAAGGCTGGAACTTTCAGGCAATTCTAGGTTGCCTGCTTTTCCTTTCCTTTAGCTTTCTTCAGCTCCTTTTAGATGGCTGCTGCAGGGTGTTTATCTGCCTGGGGCCCCCTGCAGTGTTGTCTCCCTCCTTTCTGGTAATGCACTGGGAGATTCTTTTGTGGTAGAGTGCCGAGGCACCTGGTGGTTTTCTGAGCTGGTTTCCATCGGTCCCCCCCCCAACTGAGGCACTCAAGGTCCAGGTGTTGGTGTTTGCCTGTTCTACCACCTGGGCTTCAGGATTTCTTCACAATTGGAGGCTTCAGGGCTCCTACAGCTCACCTGGTGTTGGGTTGGAATCAGCAAGGCCAGGGCTTTAGGAAGCCTTTAGGTTGTTTTCTTCACCTCCTTTCAGATGAATGCCACAGGGCACTTATCCACCTGAGGCCCCTTGTAGTTCTGCCTCCCTTATTTTTGGTTGAGGCATTGCTGGGCTGCTGCACTGCTGCTCCTAGTCTTTCTTCTAGTTCAGGTGTTCTAGGGTTTTTTTTCTGGGGTGATATTTTCTGGGTTTTCAGAGGTTGATAGGAGAGAGTGAGAGACACTACCTTTTCACTCTGCCATCTTGGCTCCCTGAAGTGGAAGTCTAGCACTAATTCATTTTTGAAAATGAATATTCATTTTGTTTATTCTCTCATTTTCACTTAACTAATCTATGTTTTTAGGATTTTTTTCCCTAGGGACTGCTTTAGTTGCATTCCAGAAGTTTTTGTGCAGTGTTTCATCAATTTTATTTTCTTTCACATAATTGTTGTTTCTATGTTTTCTTCTTTGACTCCTCATTATTTAGTATTTCATCATTAACATTCCACTTAAGTCTGTGTCTTTTGTTGGTGTTTCTTGAGCTGATTACAGTTTTTATGTTACATAATGAATGTGTTTATAATTTCTGCCTTTTTACATTTATTTGCAATATATTCAAGCTCTAAATACTTGATCATTTTCATAAAATTTCTGCGTGATGTTGATAAATATGTATTTTAGCAGTTCCATTTAGAAGATAATATAAATCTTTTATCTCTACTTTCTTCAGTGATTTATTCAGTTATATATTTTCTTTTTTGTTTATCTTTCTGATAAATTTGTCAAAAACTAAGAAAGGGACATTCAAGTCTCCTACAAGTATTGTGTTGTTCTTTATGTCTTCATGCAACTCTTTTAATTTTTATTTTGTGAATTTAGATCTTATGATATTTGGAGTATATACACTTAATTTTGATATCACTTTGTTATTTATGATTCCTTTCAGAATAATTTAATCTTCATTTATATCTATTTCTATTGTGAATTTCTGCTTTTGCTTCTTCTCATAGCATGACAGCTCCTGTCTTCTAAAAATCATCTGATCTAAAGTAAATTATATTCTAGCCTCTCTTTATTCTTTGTGTGTCTATATATTAGATGGGATTCTTACAAAGAAAAACTTTTAAAGTGTTATTTTTGTAATCCAGCTTATAAATCTTTCATTTTGATTCTGTGGAGACACTTGCCATAGTGCATTCAACAGTTTTTTTCTTCTATTCTGCCAATTCTTTCTGTTGTTCAGACTATAAATTGGGCCATTTGTTCCATTTTCATTTCTCTCAGGATTCTCATTTCTCTCAAAGTTCTCAGGAACATTTTGTTGTGGTTCCATGCTTTCTTGGGAACACATGGCATCCTGTGTTTCATCAGGTGTTGGTTGTCTGCTTTGCAATATTTATTTAGTGACACATGAAATTATTTTGATGTTTTTGTATCCATCTTACCTTCTTGTTTAATATGTCCTCTGAAGATTTATCTGCATGAGATGTAAGTTTTTAACTGAATTTTCTTGGTCATTTTTATCTTTGGTGGTTTTAGATCTATTTTCCTCTTAAATTCCTGCGTTGCTTACTTTCTGATACTCTTGATCTTGTCATCACCCAAAAATGTACCACTTCCTTTTTGAAGAATTCTTAAATCCACTTATCTGAGCTATCTAATCTATTTGATTTCAGGGAAAAATAAGTCTAAGTCACTCAGGTACCTTCTGCCACTCTCCTCTCCTTAACCCCTGTCTCACATGATGAAGCAGCCTTACTTTTTACTAAAGCTAACCCCTCTTCTTGTTCAAGTGATACCATTCCATCCAATTTGCTCCAACATGTTGCTCTCTCTGTCATCTCCACTCTCACTTATTTTCAGTCTCTACTGACTCATTTCTTACTGCCTACAAACATGCTTGATTCCCCTACCCTGAAAACAATGTCAACAACCTTACTTTATCCTTCATTCCTGCTATTGTCCTATGTCTTTTCTGCTCTTTGTAGGCCTCAAAAAGGACATTTACAATAAGTGCCTCCATTTTTTCTCTACTCCCTCTCTTCTTATGTCCTTACAATCTAGCTTCTGATTCTGTCATTCTACCAAAGGTTCTCTCTCCAAAGTTACTAATGATCTCTTAGTTGCCAAATCTAATCACCTTTTAAAAATCTTCATTTTCCTTGATTTCTCTATAGTCTTTGGCACCGTTGATTACTCTATCCTCTCTATCCTTCCCCTGACTAAAAACAAAAGCCCAGTCTCTCCCTATTGCCTTTAGGATCAAATAGAAAACACTCTGGCATTCAAAGTCTTTCATAACCCAGTCCCCACTTACCTTTCCAATATTTTTACATTTTATTCTCCAACACATACTCTTTGACTCAGTGATATGAGCCTCTTGTTATGTACCACAAACAAGATGCTTCATCTTTTAACTCTGGGAATGTTCTCTGGCTGTCCTTTATGCCTGGAATGCTCTCCTTCCACTATTCTGATAGCTGACCTCCATGGCTTGCTTTAAACCTAACTACAATCTCTTCTTCTACAGGAAGCTTTTTACAACTCATATTAACTCCAATGCCTTCCCTTGTTTAATTATTTCCTATTTATCTTGTGTAGCTCATTTTGTATGTATCTCTTTGAATGTTGTCTCTTACCTTAGAATGTAAGCTACTTCAGAGCAGCTGTCTTTTTCCTCTTTTTGTATCCCAGTGCTTAGCACAGTGCCTGGCACATAGTAGGGTTTAATAAATGTGTATTGATTGATTGTTCTCTGAACTTTAGCTTCTGTCTCAACTTCCCCTCATGAAATCAATCTACTCTTATGGGAGAGGCAATGTACCACTACAGACATGGGTTCATAACAGCTTACATTTCTAAATTCTGCTGGCACTATGATCTCTGTTCATTTTAGTCACTTTATCTATAAAGGGATGCAGTTAAACTAGGAGATCATTAAGGTTTTTCCAGTCTTAAAATTCTATGATTTTATGATATGAGTATAGGAGCACAGAGGAGGTCATTCAAGTTCTTGGGACCCTTGTGTTCAAGGTTAGGCCTCTATCCACAAAATGATGAAGAAATCACCATGTCAAAACATTTGAAACTTACTTTGTTCTGTTTGAAGTGGTCAATATGTTCAGAAAGGGGGAAAGAAAGTGCCCTTTGCAGATCTCTTGAAAGATTTCTGGCCAATGAAATGAAGTTGCAAAGTGATCAAGCTGGAGAGGTTATCCTGGAGAGGAAATCCTATTTATCGTGAATGTCTATACTTGCTAGTAAGAGAGCAGATGGAGGTGAATTAAGAGCTAATAAGGACAAGTGAAGGGACAATGTGGAACAGGTGAAGCTTTAACAGAAGAGAAGCTAATCACAGGAGGAAGAAATATATCTCATAGGAGGAACCAAAATGGCACAGTGAAAGCAGGGACTCACCTAGGCTCTCCCCCAAATCTCTTCAAATACCTCTAAAAAGTGACTCTGAACAAATTCTAGAGTGGCAGAACCCACAAAGAGATAGAGTGGGGCAGATTTCCAGCCTAAGACAACCTGGAAGGTTGACAGCAAAGGTCTGTTGCACCGGCCTGAGAAAGGAGTGTCCAGTGAACAAGGTGCAGTGCAGACCCAGCCTAAGCAAAGTGTAATCAGGCTTGGGGGACTGAATCACCAGAAGCAGTGGCAGTTTCCAGTCTTCTCAGCCCACAGATGGTAAAGACAACTTAGAAGGTCATTGGAGTGGGGGGGGTCTGTCAGAACTGGGTAAAAGAGAAGCTCAGTCCAGCACAGGGCTGTAAGGCATGCCAATACAGCCCCTGCATCAGCAAACCAGTAACAGACTTTGGGAGTGACTGAATCAGCAACAGTAATGGTGACAGCAGTGGCAGCATTGCTCCTGGAGCTATTAGCCTACAGACTGAATGTTTGAAAGTCACCTATTTCGACTTCCAGAAGCCAAGATGGCAGAGGAAGTGGTAAGTCACTCTCACCCTCCATTATTGTCCTTGAAAACCCAGAGAATATTGCCCCAGGAAAAATCCTGAAATAGTAGAGTCAGCAGAAAGATTAGATACAGCAGTCTTTTAGCTCCTGAGGGTAGGGGGATTAAGGAGAAAGGTCTCTGTTACTGTGGCTGAAGCGGAACAGTACAGGAAGGGAGGAGTCTCAGCTAGCCAGTGGCAAGCCCCACCTCAGAAAACCAGTAAGCAGGCCCCTAGCCTCCAGTACAAGAAGTCTGTGCTCCAGAAGCAGAGATCAACTATAAAAGTCAGAAAAAAGGCAAAGAACATGAACAAGAAGCAACATAAAAAAACAATGACCATAAAGAAGTATCTTGGTGACAGGGAAGATCAAAACAAAAATTCAGGAGAGGACAACATTGTCAATATACCCACATCTGAAACCGCAGGAGGAAATATGAACTGGTCTCAAGTCCAAAAAGCCTTCTTAGAAGAGATCAAGAAGGATTTTAAAAGTCAAATAAGAGAGGTAGAGGAAAAATTGAACAATTCATTTAAAAATACAGTTGACAAGAAATATACCTCATGACATCAGGCTAAGAATCACTGAATCACAAAATGGGATGCTGGAAGAAATCCCAGAGATTGAGAGTTAAACTTCGGGTTTGGTAAACATGAGTTTAAATCCTGTCTCAGGTACTTAATAGTTGTGTGACCCTAGGTAAGTCACTCTCTGAGCCTAGGTTTCCTCATATGTAAAATGGGCATAATAATATCTGCCTTATAGGGATATTATTAGGATAAAATGAGATATCATATGTAGCTAGCATAGTGTGCAAACCTAATAGCAATATATAAATATTGTGTTATTATTGTTGTTATTGTTATTAACATAACTCCCATGAAACATTCTTCTAATTTTTAACCTCCTTGACATCTGGTTGTCATATGAGGATTGAATACAGAGGGAATTTCATGTTCTGAGTATAAAGGGAACTTCTAATTATGGATTACCAAACCATCCATTACCACCTCCCGCTGTCATTAGAATCCACTGTAAAGGGATGGCAACTAGGAATTTTCTGAGTCAGATCAATGAAATGATCAAATACTTAAGAAAATGGGTTCAATATGTAGTGATTTATTTAAAAGAAAATCATTTATTTAAAAATAAATATTTTTAAAATGTGTAGAGATTATCAATTAGGTGAAAACCTGAGCAAGAGTAATTCAAACTATTTAACATACCTACCACTTCATCTTGTGTAAAATAGTCTGCCTTTGTATCAGCTGAGAGAAGTAGGTTTCATTATTTATTTGTTCTCCAGAAATTTTCATAATTAAGGACATTTTGACATCATCAAAATCCTATAAGTAAAAAAAAACCCCAGCTTCCCCAGTATGTAAAATATACATAATAACATGTGTCCTACCTACTCTAATTTGATGGAAAAAAAATCTAGGTAGTGAGTATCTAGGTGTCTATGCTACTGAGCTTTCATTGCAAAGATGTGAATTCAGATCCTTGCTAAAATATGTGTTTGAGCCCAGACAAATTATTTAACCTCTTTCAGCTTAAACTGGGCATAACATTTCTAGCACTTGTGTTACAGGGTTGTTGTGAAGTACAAATGACATATTCCTTATAAAGGGCCATATGAAGTCAGTTATTATTAAATACTTGCTTTTCTAGTTTCATAGACTTAATTTTATTAGAAAAAAAGCCAAAGAATATGGTTGGATTGGTGTAATTTTTGTCTTATGTTTCAGCTATTCACGTTTTTAAAAAGTCACGTTTCAGAGTTCCTTGTTGCTCTTATAGTCATAGCTATTCACTTTGTGGCAATTCCTTGAATTTTAAGCATAGGGCCTGCCTACTAGGAACTTTTGGGAATCTCTGCCAGGTCTTGTGTTCTTAAGGTCATTGACAGTGACTAGAACTCTCACTGGATTTTCTTTTTGATGCAATCAAAACCATTCATAATGCAACTTTATTCAAACTATAATCCCATTAGCCTGACCTCAATTTCTTGTAAAAATTCTAGAACACATATGTATTTATTTCTTTTTGAGACAATTGGGGTTAAGTGACTTGCCCAGATTCACACAGGTAGTGGGTGTCATGTGTCTGAAGCCGAATTTGAACTCAGGCTCTCCTGACTTCAGGCCGGTGCTCTATCCATTGCTCCAACTAGCTGGCCCCCAGAACATATTAATAAAGACATTTTTAGTTCAACTTGAAAAGAATTAAGCCAAGTCAATGAGTATTTATTAAGTTTTTATCATGTGCCAGACATAGTGCTAAGAGCTGGGGCTATAAATGGAAGCAAAAAGAGATACTATCTCTTCTGTCTAGGAACTGAATCCTTGTGGGAGAAAACAATACATAAGAAGGCTCTAAAAAGCTTTGGGGGAGGATAAAGAAAGAATGAAAGTACTCAATGTGGGGCATGGTAGAGAAAGTCTAGAGAGTTAGGAGTGTAACCTGGAGAGGAATGAAGACATGGTTGGCCTGAGAATCTCCTTGAAATGGAATTTCTGAGAAGAACCAGTCAGTCAGACGGGTCACAGGGATGGAAGCTTCCTTCCAGCATGTGAAGGCCAGGGGTTAAATGAGCTTTTGGGGTAAAGAGGTTTCTATACTATAGTAGAAAAAAAATGTGGCAAGTTAAGATTGCACAGAGAAGGAATGAAAGTGAAATAGTAATTCTAAAGAAACAGTGATTACAAGAGGCAACATTGCTTCATCAAGAAAGATAATGCCAGACTAATCTGCTTCCTAATTTGATATATCAGGAGAATGATAAAGATATAATTTACCTAGATTTCAGTGAAGTATCTTGTAAAATTTTGTATGCTATTTTTATTGGAAACATTAGATGGATAGATACTTGCTTGAATGACTTGAACCAAAGAATAGTCATTAATATTTTGATGGCAACTTGAAAAGAGATCTCTAGTGCGGTGCCCTGGGAATCTGTGCTCAGCTTTATGCTGTTTAAATTTTTTATGAAATACTTGGATAATGGCACAGATTTTTTGTCAAAATTTTACATGACACAAAGCTAACCATTGTATGAGAGAATCAGAATTCTAAAAGATCTTAGGCTGACACATAAGGACAACTCAAATAAGATGAAATGTTATAAGGATAAATGAAAAGCTTTTCATTTTGGGTTAAAAAAATCAGTTCCAAAAATACAAGACGAATGAATAAAATGGAATAAAATTAGCATTTGTTAAGTGCCTACTATGTATCAGACACTGTGCTTAGCACTTTGCATTTGACATGGCTAGGTAGAAGTTTGTCTGAAAATGATTCTGGCATGTTAGTAAATTGCATCATTTGTAAGTCAGCAATATGATGTGCAAGTACACAGTATTATTAAAATATGGAATCCATTGAAAGCTATAGTGTCATAGAATAAGGAGTTAGCTGTTTCTATACTCTACAGCCTTTGGAATATAAACTTCAATTCCCAGCATCACATTTTGGGAAGGATATCTATAAGATGGAGAGAATATCCAGGGGTCAACCAGGATAATAAACCTCACTTTTGTGTCATATAAGGATGCCAATGAAGGTTAGCTGAAGTGCCTGGGAGATTATTTAGCTGGGAAAGGGGGAAACTGAAATGGGAATACAAAAGTTGCCTGTCCATTTTCAAGGATAGTTACATGGAGGAAAGATTAAATCTGTTTTATTTGCTCCTAGAATGCAGAAGTAGGAGTAATGTAAGGAATTTTTAAAAAAAATCACAATATAGACTTGATTTAAGGGGGTGAAAGATCCTAAAGTAAACAAAGTAACTTGAAAATGGAATGAATTTTCTCGGGAGGAAGTGACTTCTTCTACCACGTAGTTTTAAAGCAAAGTTCAGACAACTATTTATCAGGTATATTTCAGATGAATCCCTTTTTGGGTGTGGGGTGGGGAGGAAGTTATCGGTAGGACTATATAACTTCTGAAATCACTTCTTAATTCTAAAATTCTGTGATGCTAGGAAGTATTTAGAAATTTAATTTTTCTGTAACACAAAGCACTATGTGAAGATTTTTTTCTTTTAAATACTTGTTTTGAATTAGTTACTAAACTGTGCTTGAACATTCCTGATAGATTGCATTCTATGCTTTTTGAAGAAATCAGGCACCTAGAATCTGTTATAAAGATAGATTTTTAAAAGGCTTTGAGATCAAGAAACCACATTTTGAAAACATATAATTTATAGAAGACTTTCTGATAAAGTAAAAGTATGGCAGGAACTGAAGAGAGTGAAAGAAAGATGAAAGGAAGAGTGAGAGACAGTGGCCAGACATTTGTGGAAGCCCCATTTTGTTCTAAAGCTGGCATCAGCTTCCTGGATAGCTTACGTAGCTCTGCTCTCTGAAGATTGATGGCTACTCTGTGTTCTCAGCTGCTCAGAGAAATGGTGAGTTCCTTGGCAGATCTCCAGTTGAAAGCAGCCAATTGGGGAGAACATTGCTCACAGATTTTTGCTTTGCCCTTTAATAAGACATGACAAGATTTTTGAATCTCCTCTGGAATTAAAGAGTCCCCAGTTAGTTGGAATATTGGATACCAGATAGATCAATGACTTATCCCATCCATGAAACTAGGGTGTGTTCTTGTAAATATTTTCTCAAATACTTTCATCTTGCCTGATATGTAACATTATGTTCCTTGAATATTAACATTTTGATTTTATCCCTTCAATCAGAAACTTTTGTTACAAAAAGGATGTATTACCTCTAAGGAGGGTCATGTTTTTGTCACTCAAGTCCTAACATTCCTGGCACTTCTTCTGAATAGATTTAGGAAAACCACTCTAAACTCAATAGAACACCCATACATCAGCTCTCTCACTTGCAAGAAGGCTGTGTATTGTTTGTTTTCTGTTGTATATGTGGAAATGCTCTTTTTTTTCCTTCTACACAATGTACAGATGATATAATTATATTTAAATTCATTTTCAATTAAATATTAAAGAAAACAGTCAAATCTTCATCGTTCAATATCACAGCATTTCTCAATGTCTTTTTTTCCAGCTCTAAGATAGTTGTCAAGCAGTATGCTGTCTTTTGGTTGCAATCTTGTTGATAAGATATAATAGAAAGAGCAGGCCCTGGTTTCAAAACCCAACTCTACCACTTACTGCCTCTATGAACTTGGGTAGACATTTCTGGGCCTAAATTCCTCATTAATAAAATGAGGAGATAGGACTAGATTACCTCTGATGGCTTTTTGAGTTCCACATATTATTTTATCCTTTGAGGAGAGAAGGGGACTGAGGATGCTCATCTTAAAACAAAGCATGAGTTGAGCTACATGGCCTTCAAGGTCCTCCCTGGCCCTATGATCACTTAAAGTCACTGAGCTTAGGTTTCCTCATCTGTAAAGTGTCTGTATCATAGGTCTGCTGTAAAGATCAAAAGACATAATGTATTTAAGAAATTTATAATCTGTAAAACACTATGTCAATGTCAACTATCATTTTTTTTTTTACTTGAGCTCTTTTGCCAACGAATAACACTATTCTCTATTGGCATAAATGTTGTCCTTTGACATGTGTTTCTAGCCTTTGATCTCACTACTGTTCATGATTTGGTCCATCCTCATTACCACCAGTTCCATTTATTTCATGTTCTAGAGATCTGTTTAATTTATTGCACTAAATTAATAGCTCTAACCAATATCATCAAAGAGCCTACATTATATATGAGTGGGGAATAACACAGATCTTGACATATATATGCAAAATATATGTAACCCTTGACTCAAAGGGCTAATTCTATGGGACTCTTTCCTCGTTTGTAGGGATTGATTACTTAATGGCCCACATCTGTTTGAAGGGCAGGTACAGTTGGTGAGAGCAAGAGGCAAGGGATATTGTGGACTCTTCTGACTTCTGTCTTAAAGGGATAAGCCATCTATTCTAACGTCTCTTTTAAAATGGAAGGGAGAGAAAAACTCTGGGAAGAAATTGTATATAGAGTAGTTGCAGTCACTAACATGACCATTATTACCAGCTTGCTACCCTAATTCTTTTTGAGTGAAATATGGTGTGCTCTTTCTGTATGTCTGTCTCTCTCTCTCTTCCCCCGCCATCTTGTTCCCAGTAGGAAAGATAGTTGTTAATCCTTTGTTCTAGAAGAGGACCATGACATTAAGAACATGGTCTTGACTTACACATATATTGGAACATGACTTTAACCTCAAATCTTCCCCTAGTTTAACTATATTTAAGGAAGCAGATAGATTCAGTTCTACCCCAGATTCCCTCTCTCTGAAGAAAGCAGAGTGGCCACCTTTTGGCCCTAAATCCCACCTTTCCTTTTGGCAGGAATCAAAGTCTTCCTTAGAGAAGGGTGAGGGGAAGAGATGGAAGAAATATTTATTCTTATCTACCTGTGAGCCACATCTATAGAGACACATATGGACATACATAACCTACATGAGCCAAAACAAAACAGCATATCCATACCACCTGATGCACGTGCATGCACACACATGTACACAAATGAATATATATGTGTATGTGTGTGTATGTATATGTACATATATACACAGATGCATATATACACACGTGTATGTACACATAATTTTTTTGAAAGGAACTAGCATTTGGTGGATCGGGAAAGGACTTCAAGTACAAGGTGGTACTTACTGAGCTGAGTCATGAAGGAAACTGGACATTCTAAGAGGCAAAGGGAAGGAGGAGAAATGAGGGGAGAGAATTTCAGAATGGAGAACATCAATGAAAATACACAAAAATAACAAGTGTAGTTTTGTGCATGAGGATTAATAAGATGACCAATTTAGCTGAACCATAGAGTGGGGGAAGAGGAATACTGTTTAATAAGTCTGGAAAAGTAGATTGGGGAATGTTATGAAGGTTTTTAAATGCCAGAACAGTTATGTTTAACCCAGAGGTAATAGTGAGCCATAGGAGTTTGAATTATGGGGGTTTAACAAAGTCAGATTCAGACTTTAGACAAACTTTTTTGACAGCTGTTTGGAGAAAATATTAGAGAGGGAAGAGACTAGAGGAAGGGAGTCCACTTAGGAGACTACTGCAATAGCTGAGGGGTGAAGAGGTCTAAGCTATTCAACATCTTTTAAAGCAAGTTTGTTCTTCTATTGATCTTCCAAAATAAGTGGCTCTATTTGGGACTGCCCCTCTTGATTAGGGTTCTTTTTCCCTGAATGTTTTGGTCACACCATGGTCTCTGTGGCCAGAAGTATATATGTCTCACCCTGGCTTCTTCTTTGGTCTTGTCAAACCAGTGTCATAAAATCTTTTTTCAAGAAAGAGAACCAATGGCTTTCCTCAACCAGAGGTCATTTCTTTCCTCCAAAGACTAAAGGTAAGACCCCCATAATCTTCCCCAGCAACTAACTATTCCCTGAGGTTGGCAATGAGCATCCTCAGCAAGTCATAGGCCTCCAGCAAGGACATGTGCTTGGGAGTAATAATCCAAGTCCACTCCTTGCAGTGAATGTCCTCAGGAACTTGTTGTCTATTGTCCTACTAATAGGATTAAGCATCTTTATTGAGGCCACCTCAAAATAGTAGTAGAAATAGTAGTAGTTATAGTAGTAATAATAACAACAACTAAAATTGATATAGCAGCTACTCTAGCAGGTGCTGGGGGGGGCAGCTAGGAGGCAGAGCAGATAGAGTGCTGGGCCTGGAGTCAGGAAAATCTGAGTTTAAATCTCACCTCAGATATTTGCTAGCTGTGTGACCCTGGGCAAGTCACTTAACCCTGTTTGTCTCACTTTCTTCATTTGTAAAATGAGCTGGAAATGGCCATCCATTCCAATATCTTTGTCAAGAAAACCCCAAACGGGGTCTCAAAGAGTTAGACATCAATAGAATGACTGAACAACTATGATATTTCAGACACTGTAGTAAGAACTAACAAATAATTTTTATTTCATTTGGTCCTCACAACAACCCTGGGAAGTAGGTGCTATTATTAATCTCATTTTACAGATTAGGAATATGAGGCAAATATGTTGTATCCTCCTAGTGGGATAGACTGTTTCATTTTATCTTTGTAGTCCTAGAACTAAGGATTCTGCTAGCAAATAGCAAGTACTTAGTAAATGGGACATGTGGAGTGTTGACTGCAATCTGTGGTGTGAGGGCTTCCTGGGGCCTTTTCAGGGCTGCTCATCCACTTTGGTGTCTACTTGTCACTCAACTCTCGCCTGTGGCTCCAAGAAGCTATAGCATGCTGAGAGGCCACACCCTGATCAAACCACCTCTGCAGACAGGCTAAATCAGGTTGAGGGTAACCAACAGGCCTCAAACCTATCAGTGAGTAAGGGGGATGTCTACCCCAAGGTTATGAAGACTTCCCCCAATGGATTGGGTGCAGAACAATTTGTTCTAATGGCCACGAAATGGCTTTAAGCAGGTTCTGTAGAGCACTGAAAGCTTGGTCAGACATCAAAGTTGCCAAAGTCATCCACTGCATCCTGGGCCATGTCTAGTAGTATTGACTTTTTTCTTGTCACTGGACTTTGATGACTCTGGAAGAGAGAATGAGGCTGCCAACTTTGTTCAACTGCCTCACTTAAATCCAGTTCATGAAAGAGTCAGGACATCACCATGTGATATCCTTGGTCTTCTGAAAATGAAGTACAAACAACAACTTATTAAATGCTTATTGAATTGAATTATCCCATCAACAGTTTTGAGCAGACAATAAAATACTCCTGACCTACATGTTGTACTTCACTTAAGTAAAGAATCCTGATATTCTATAATTGAAAAGTGAACTTTAGATATCTGAAAAAGGTTTTTTTGTTAAATATAAATTTATTTATTTTTAGTTTTCAACATTCACTTCCACAAGTTTTAGAGTTCCAAATTTTCACCACGTCTGCCCCCATCCCAAGATGGTATGCATTCTGAATATCCCTTCCCCTAGTCTGTCTTCTCTTCTAGCTCTCCCCACTTCTCTTATCCCCTTCCCCTTCTATTTTCCTGTAGGGCAGGATAGACTTCTATACCCCATCTCCTGTATTTCTTATTTCCCAGTAGCATGTGAAAACATTTTTTTAAACATGTTTTTAAAACTTTAGGTTTCAAATTTTCTCTCTTCCTCCCTTCCCACCCACCCTCATTGAAAAGGCAAACAACTCAATATAGGTTATCCATGTGCAGTTATGCAAAACAGGTCCATAGTAGACATGTTGCAAAAAACTAACTCTATTTCCCTTAATCCTATCCTGCCCTCCCATTTATTCCATTCTTTCTTTTGACTCTGTCCCTCCTCAGAAGTATTTCCTTCTGATTACCCCCTTTCCCAATCTGCCCTCCCCTATATTATTCCCCTGCTCTCTTGTCCCCTTTTCCCCCTATTTTCCTGTAGGGTAAGAGAGATTTCCATACCCACGTGTATGGAACATGTATGCTATTCCCTCCTTAAGCCAAATCCTATGAGAATAAGATTCACTCATTCCCTCTCACCTTCCCCCATTTCCCCTCCACTGTAAGAGACTTTTCTTTTCTGTTTTTTTTTGTGAGACAATTTACCCCACTCTACCTCTACCTTTCTTCTTCTCCTAGTATAATCTTCTCTCATCCCTTGATTTTATTCTCCAGATATGACCCCTTAATCTTCAACTCACCCTGTGCCTTATAGCTGTCTATCTATCTATCTATCTATCTATCTATCTATCTATCTATCTATCTATCTATCTAATTTTTTCCCTCCAACTACCCTAATGCTGACAAAGGTCTCATGAATTACAAATATCATCTTTCCATGCAGAAATGTAAACAGTTCAATCTTAATAAGTCTCTTATGATTTCTCTTTCCTGTTTACCTCTTCATGTTCCATTTGAGTCTTGTATTTGAAAGTCAAATTTTCTATTCAGCTCTGGTCTTTTCATCAAGAATGCTTGAAAGTCCTCTATTTCACTGAATGACCATTTTTCCCCTGAAGGATTATACTCAGTTTTGCTGGGTAGGTGATTCTTGGTTGTAATCCTATCTCCTTTGCCCTCCAGAATATTATATTCGCCCTAGTCCTTTAATGTAGAAGCTGCTAAATCTTGTGCCTGATTGTGTTTCATACTTGAATGTTTCCGGCAGCTTGTAATATTTTCTCCTTGACCTGGGAACTCTGGAATTTCGCTATAATATTCCTAGGAGTTTTCCTTTGGGGATCTCTTTCAGGAGGAGATCTGTGGATTCTTTCAATTTCTATTTTGCCCTGTGGTTCTAAAATATCAGGGCAGTTTTCCTTGATAATTTCTTGAAAGATGATGTCTAGGCTCTATTTTTGATCATGGCTTTCAGATAGTCCAATAAATTTTAAATTCTCTCTCCTGGATCTATGTTCTAGGTCAGTTGTTTTTCCAATGAGATATTTCACATTGTTTTCTAATTTTTCATTCTTTTGGATTTGTTTTACAGTGTCTTGATTTGTCATAAAGTCACTGTCTTCCAGTTGCTCTATTCTAATTTTTAAGGAAGTATTTTCTTCAGTAATCTTTTGGACTTCCTTTTCCATTTGGCCAGTTTTGCTCTTTTAGGGCATTTTTCTCCTCATTGGCTTTTTGGACCTCTTTTGCCATTTGGGTTAGGCTATTTTTTAAGGTGTTATTTTCTTCAGTATTTTTTTGGGTCTCCTTTTGCAAGCTGTTGACTTGTTTTTTGTTATTTTCTTGTATCACTCTCATTTCTTTTCCCAGCTTTTCCTCTCCTTCTCTTACTTGCTTCTCAAAATCCCTTTTGAGCTCTTCCAAGGCCTGGGACTGATTCATATTTTTCTTAGAGTCTTTGGATGTAGGAGCTTTGACTTTGTTGTCTTCTTCTGGTTGTATATTTTGATCTTCTTTTTCACCAAAGTAAGTTGATGTAGTCTGACTCTTTTTGCTGTGCTTGCTCATGATCCAAGCCAATAACTTGAGTTTTAAACTCTTTGTTAAGGTATGAATCTGCTTCCAATGTGGAGAGTGTACTGTCTCAAGCTTTGGGGGTTTATACAGCTGTTTTCAGAGATACTTGTAGGGACCTGTAAATTTTCAGTTCTTCCAAGGTGGTATAAGGGGAGAGGTGTTTACACTTTTCCTGGCCTGTGACCACAAGTACTCTTTTCTGTCTTGTAACTGTGAGGAGGGGTTCCTCTCCACAGCCACTATAAGCTCTACCACATCAGTGCTCCTCCTCACCCCAGAACCCCCATCCAGAACTGTGACCCAGATCCAAGTACGGGCACATGGGCAAAGCAAGAGATTCCTGCCTCAGCACTGGCAAAGGGATCCCTGAAATCCCTCTCTGATCAGCCACTGGATTCCCCCTCAGTCTATGGGCTGGAAGCTTGGGAAGCAGCTGCCCCCCCCAGAGCCATGTTCTTGGGGAATGGAGCTGAGACCCTGCCTTCCTGTCTCAGCACTGCAGAAACAGACTTTTCCCACTGACCTTCTAAGCTGTCTTTGGCATTAGTGGATTGAGGAGTCTGAAAACCTCTATAGCTGCCTGCGATTCAGTCTTCTGAGGCCTGCTCTAGGTTTGCTGTGGCCTGCAGGTCCATGCCTCGCTGCTCTGCGCTCCCAGCCTGGCTCGATATACCTTTCTGATCAACCATCCAGGTTGTCTTGGGCTGGAAATTTGTTTCACTCTGTCTTTTTGTGGGTTCTGCTGCTTCAGAATTTGTTTAGAGCCATTTTTCATGGGTATTTGGAGAGGTTTAGGGGAGAGCTCAAGCAAGTCACTGCTTTCACTCCACCATCTTGGCTCCACCCCCCTCAGATATCTGAAAAAAAATTGAAGAAGAGATAATGAACAGTTAAAGGTTTTTATCAATTACATTTTAGGAAAGAAGAATACATACAAACATTCATCTAAACTGTACATGTTGCCTTTCAACATATGCAGATGTTCCCTTAAAGACTTTAGGACATTGTGAGATATAATATGATCAGAAACCAGCTTGAAGTATTTGGTTAACAAATTGATGTAATGCTTAACTATGACAGTGTCTGGATGAAATGTTCCAGGATGAAACTACTTCTGAAAAGGATCCAAATTACTCTCATTGGCAGGAAAAGAGAATGTGAAGAGATAGAAAAAAATGTAACTTTTATCAGTAACCAAGGACTTCTCTACTCACAAATCATCTCCATGGTCACAGAGTTAGGGGGCTCCTGGATTCCTCATTACTTCCTGGTACTTGGGTTGTGGTGTAGTATCAAAGTTCCATCTCCTTCCATCCAACTGAGTGGTTACCATTTCTAGTGAGCACATAAAAAATGCCTTGCTGAGCTTTGCTCCCAGTCCATCAAGCAAGTCTTCTGTCCTCATTAGTGTCACTGCTCAGAACCATATTTTTTCTCAGTACA
Organism: Phascolarctos cinereus; assembly: GCF_003287225.1. Taxonomy (NCBI): domain Eukaryota; kingdom Metazoa; phylum Chordata; class Mammalia; order Diprotodontia; family Phascolarctidae; genus Phascolarctos; species Phascolarctos cinereus. The sequence continues at coordinate 438,376,388 of NW_027555847.1, read as the reverse complement.
GTATAAAAAGGGCAGGACATAGAATCAAGTGATATGGCCTTGTCTCACTTCTAAAAATTATCAGCTTTGTGATCAAAGGCAAGTCACCTCATCTCACTTCAGCCACAAAAAAAATGGCATTATAATATTTGTGCTATTTTATAGCATTGCTGTAAGGAAAACACTTTAAACTCTCTCCCCCACCAAAGTGATATATGTGTATATGTGTATGTATAGGTGTATGTATATGTGTATGTATATATGTGTGTGTGCATGTATATGATTGTGTGTGTATGCAAATATACAGATTCAGTTGGTCAATAAGTATTTATTAAGTTTTTACTGTGTTCTATTCACTGGGGATACAAAGAGAGGCAAAAGACAACCCTTGCCCTCAAGGAGCTCACAGTCTCATGGGGAAGACAAGAAGCTAAAAAAAAAAAAGTCCAAACAAGCTATATATGGGATAAATAGGAATTAATTAAAAGAGGGAAGGTATTAGAATTAAAGGGGATTGGGAAAAGCTTCCTGTTGAAGATGGGATTTTAGTTAGGCATTGAAGGAAGCTAGGAGGCAGAGCTGAGGAAGATAATCATTCTGGGCAAGGAGAAATAGCTGGAAAAAATCCCTAGAGTCTAGAGATGAGGTAACTTGTTCATAGAATAGAAAGGTCAATGTTACTGGATTGAATAATATATTGCAAGGAATAAGATATAAGAAGACTGGCAAGGTGGTCATGGTGGGGAGCAGATTATGAAGTACTTTGAATGCCAAACATACCTTACTATTTTTAATCCTTCTATGATAACTTCTTTAGATCTAGGAGAAAGACTTTCTAAATTTAAGGAATGAGATCATAAAATTTGGTCATGGAAATGCCTTCAAAGATCAACTAGTTCCACTCTTTCATTTTTATAAATAAGGAAACTGATACCCTACTTAGTGAAGTAACTTGTCTAAGGCTGTTAGTAAATAACAATAGCAATTGAGAAAGCAAGCAATTTGATATAGGTTATGCATGTGTAATCATGCAAAACATATTTCCATATTAGTCGTGTTATAAAAGAAAACAAAGACCAAAATAAAAACCTAAGAATAATAAAGAAAATTTTTAAAAGTATGCTTTGATGTGTATTCAGATTCCATCAGTTTTTTTTTCTCTAGGGCTGGATAGCATTTTTCATGATAAGTCCTTCAGAGTTGTCTTGGACTGTTGTACTGCTTAGAAGAGCTAAGTCATTCACCGTGGATCATCTTACAATATTACTGTTACAGTATAGAATGTTCTCCTGGCTTGACTTTGTATCAGTTCAAATAAGTTTCTCCTGGTTTTTCTGAGAGCATCTAGCTCACTATTTCTTATACCACAACAGTATTCCATCACAATCATATACAATGAATTGTTTAGCCACTCCCCAGTTGATGGGCATCCCCTCAATTTCCAATTCTTTGCCACCAGAAAAGAGCTGCTATAAATATTTGGTCATAGTTCCAAATTGCTCTACATAATGGTTGAATCAGTTCACAGCTCCACCAATGGTGCATTAATGTCTCATTTTTCCCACATCCTCTCCAACATTGATCATTCTCCTTTTCTGTCCTATTAGCAAATCTAATTGCTGTGAGATAGTACCTCAGTATTATTTTAATTTGCATTTCTCCAATCAGTAGTGATTTAGAGCATTTTTTCATATGGCTATAGATAGCTTTGATTACTTCATCTGAAAATTGACTTCATTTATTTATCATTTGTCAATTGAGGAAAGGCTCTTATTTTTATAAATTTAACTCATTTCTCTATATATTTGAGAGATGAGGCCTTTATCAGAGAAACTTGCTCAAAATTTTTTTTCATAGTTATAATTATTAGCTGTATTTTCCTCCATCCTATTTCCCCCATTTATTCTATTCTCTCTTTTCACCCTGTCCCTCAGCAAAAGTATTTTGCTTCTGGCTATTACCTTCTTTAATCTACCTTCTATGGGCAACCCCCCCTCCAAGTCTCTTATCCCCTTCCCCTCCTACTTTCCCGTAGGGTAGATAGATTTCTATACCAAATTGAGTTTATGCTATTCCATCTTTGATCCAATTCTAATGAGAGTAAGGTTCAAGAGTTCACTGACACCTCCCCCATCTTCCTCTCCACTGTAATACCTCATTATTGCCTCTTTCATGTGAGATAATTTACCCCATTCTACCTTTCTCTTTCTCCCAATACATTCCTCTTTCTCACCCCTTAATTTTATTTTTAAAGATATCATCCCATCATATTCAGCTTACATCTGTGCCCTCTGTCTATATATACTCCTAACTGCCCTAATAATGAGAAAGTTTTTATGAGTTACTGGTATGATTTTCTCATGTAGGAATGTAAACAATTTAACCTTATTAAGTCCCTTTTCCTGTTTACCTTTTTAATACTTCTCTTGAGTCTTGTATTCGGAAGTCAGATTTTCTATTCAGTTCTAGTCTTTTGATCAAGAATATGAGAAAGTCCTCTATTTCATTTTCTCCCTGAAGGATTATATTCAGCTTTAATTCTAGCTCCTTTGCCCTCTGGAATATCACACTCCATGCCCAATGATCCTTTAATGTAGAAGCTGCTAAATCTTGTGTTATTTTGACTGTGGCTCCATGATACTTGGGTTGTTTCTTTATGTCTGCTTACAGTATTTTCTCCTTAAACTGGGAGCTCTGGAATTTGGGTATGATATTCTGGGAAGTTTTCATTTTGGGATTTCTTTCAGGAGGTGGTCGGTGGATTCTTTCAATTTCTATTTTACCTCTAATTCTACAATATCAGGGAAGTTTTCCTTGCTAATTTCTTGAAAGATGATATCTAGGATCTTTTTTTTTTCCTGATCATAGCTTTCAGGTAATCCAATTATTTTTAAATTATCTCTCCTGGGTCTGTTTTCTAGGCCAGTTTTTTTTTTATAATATTTCACATTGTCTTCTATTTTTTTATTCTTTTAGTTCTGTTGTACTGTTTCTTGATGTCTCACAGAGTTATTAGCTTCCACTTATTCTATTCTAATTTTTAAGGAATAGTTTTCTCCTATGAGCTTTTGGACCTCCTTTTCTATTTGGCCAATTTGCTTTTAAAGGTCTTCTCTTCAGTAGATTTTTGTATATCTTTTTTTTTTTTCCAATTTGGACAATTCTGCTTTTCAAGGCATCCTTCTACTCGTTGGATTTTTGTACCTCATTTACCATTTGGCCTATTCTGTTTTTTAAGATGTTATTTTCTTCAGTATTTTTTGTGCTTCCTTTACCAAGCTATTGACTCTTTTTTTTTTCTAGGATTTTCTGCATAACTCTCATTTCTTTTCCCAATTTTCCCTCTACTTCTCTTATTTGATTTTTAAAAATCCTTTTTGAGCTCTTCCATGGACTGAGACCAATTCATTTTTTCTTGGTCTCTTTGGATGTAGAATTTTGACTTTGTTCTCTTCTGATCATGTATTTTCATCTTCTTTGTCAACATAGTAACTTTCTAAGGTCAAAATTTTTTTCTCTTGTTTGCTCATTTTCCAGTATATTTCTTGACTTTTAACTCTTTGCAAAAGTTGGGCCCTGCTTCCAGGGTGGAGGGCATGCTCTACTAAGCTTCAGGGGTTTTGTGCAGCTGTTTTTCAGAGATACTTCTAGGGACCTATAAGTTTTCAGTTTTTCTAAGGTGGTACAATCTAAGGAGAGGTGTGTTTACTACCCTTCTGGACTCTACTCTGATCTGTGAAAGACCACAAACACTCTTTTCGGCCCTGGAACTGTGATGAGGATTCCTGCTCCATTGCATCCACAAGCTCTGATATGTTAGTGTTCTTCTTTGCCCTGGGACTGGCAGCCTGGCTCTGAGTATGGTCTAAGCCACAAAGTCTTGCCCCCACTGCTCACAAAGAGACCCTGTAATCTTCTTCTGACCATTTGTTCAACCCCCTTATCATCTATGGGCTGAGAGCTCAATATGCACCTCTGCAGCTGCTGATTCATTTACTCCCAAGGCCTGCTCCTAGTTTTCTGGGTCCTGGTCTGAGCTGGTATGACATGTTCAGGACTGTATTCCACTCTCACCCAGGTGTAACAGATCTTTCCTGCCAAACATTTGAGTTGTCTAGGGCTGGAAAAATTGTTTCACCCCATTCTTTTGTGGGTCCACTCCGGGATTTGTTTTAGGGAATTATTTAAAGGTCTTTGAAAAAGTTTGGGGAAGAGCTCAGGTGAGTCCCTACCTTCTCTCCTCTATCTAGGCTTTCACCCCCTTTTTTCTTTAAAGATTCTTTAAAAAAAAAACTAATGTATTAATGGCTAATTGATGACAGCAAGTTGAACAGGTGCTTTCCATTGTTTAGCTTAGAAGCAATTAATTTTTTCCATAGAAAGAGAGTTTCTCATATTTCCTCAAGGTAGCAATATCTAGATTACCTACAGTCTTTTGCAGTAATATCAGGTTATCTATAAGCACAATGAAATAAACCAGGTCTGATGCCCTGATTTGACACTATTTCAGTTTGCAAGGAGTATAACGAATAGTTCAGGAAGGACTTATGTTAGAAGAGTGATGTGGGAGTGTGGCTAAGCTTGTGATATGGGCATCTCTTTAAGTCCACTTCATTTTTGTACTGACTACGAGAAAGGCAATGGATAAAGCACATATAGTTAACAGTGAATGGAAATGTGTTAAAACCTGATAGCCATGTTTTTTCCACCTGCTGTTGGCTAATTTGAGAGCGAGATGTCACTTTAATCCATTTCATACATGTCCTGCTGATGCTAAGAGATATTATTCTGCAATAACACTTTCAACTCTGCACTCTCTAGCAAGTCATTTTTCTTCATGCTGTTGTTTTAGTAACTATTGCCTAATGAATTCATGCTGAAAAACTGAACCATTGACAGACCAGCCAGGGTAGCTAATCATCCATGTTAGAAAAGTTCAGAGAAATAGTTGGTACTTAGCTATGATGAGTAAAGACAGCTGGGCTCTAGTGACTGCAGCCATAAGTGGCTCTATTAAGGAAATTCTTCATGCTCTTTGGTTTCCTTCATAATTCATAATACCACCATGATTTTTTACTTAGACATCCAATCAAATTCAAAAATGCCTGCATTATTAATAAATCAGTTATAGCATATATAATTAATGGAATGGAATTAGATGTCTAAAGGGCATTCCATATATCTTTTTTTAAGAGTGGACCTGCCACACTATTATGAGAAAGAATTCTCAGTCAGATCACCACCTTTGAGCTGAACAATTCAAACCTCATTGTCTATTGATAGCCCTTTGATTAAGATGAAAGTAATGTTTTCATATGAAGATTTAATATTTTCAGAGATGTCAGGTAGGGCAAGGTACTTCTTCTCTTTAACAGGGTCACAAGACAAGGATATTAAGAGGAACTATATCTGAACTTTAGTAAAATAATGGACAGTCTTATATGGTATCCTTTTGGACACGATGGAGATATAGTCTGGATAATGACATACTGAGATAGCTTCTTAACTGATTGAACAGCCAGGACATTAGAGAGTTGATTGATTGATTGATATCAACTTGCAAGGAAGTTTCTTGTCTGGTGGTACGCTTCATGGTCTATTCTTAGCCCTGTTCTGCTCAGCATTCTTCTATTATTTAAGTGATGGCCTATATGTTGTGGTGATTAAATTTTTCAGGCACCAGGTATCTGGAACATCTTTGCAAGTAACTAATGTGTTCCTTCGGATCAAATAGTAATTTCTCTATTTGGCATTTAAAGATCTTAACTATGTTTTGTCCATTGCTATTTTTTTAGTCTAATTATATATTATTCTCTTCCACACTGTCTAGATTCCAGACATACTGGCCTACTTCCTCTTCCTCTCATATTGTGCTCTATCTCCTACCTCCATGCCTTAGTATGGTTTCCATCTTTCCTTCTACCTCTTCGACACCTTGATTTCCTTATAGGACTCAGCTGAAGTGTCATATTCTTCATAAGACATTTCCTACCTCCTCTTTGTGCTTCCCACCTAGTAATGCTTTCTCCTCCAAAGGTTACTTCACATTTGATTTACATATGTCCTATATATACTTTCATAGGAACATCCTTGAAGGCTTGTTTGTCTTTGTATCTCTAGTGTTTATCTGCCATACTTCCTGATATATAGTATTTTTTTCCAATTGATTGAAGATAAATAGAATGTCCCATGGGCTGTCTCAAAGAGAACTGCTATGAATATGTAGACATATAAGGATTCTTTCTGTTATTAAATTTCTTGGAAATCACATAGGTCATCAGATATTTAAACCTGCATGTTAGAATTGATTTGTTTCTCATAGCTACAGAGGGCAGTAGTAGACCCAATATGTCAAAGTTACCTGGGAGGTAAATTTTTGTTCTAAGAAGGAAGGACTTTAGAAATAACACAGAAGTCTAAAACTAGAATGGGTGCCTCATTAGGTAGTGAGTTTCTCATCATTTGTAGCGCTGAAAAAATATCTGGGAAAAATGCTTGTAGGGAATGCAATTGGAAAGGAAAAATAATAGAATAATTTTGATATGATAAAATGAATTATTTCAAATTATGTGGCAACATTCCCTAGTCAGCATTATCGTAATATGTTTAAAACTGTAGCAGGCGTTTATACCTAATTCAGCAAGGTGGCTTAGATGACTTCTTAATTTCCTTCCTGGTTGGATAGACTATAGTTATGTGACAATAGACTATGATTTTCTGATTCATTTTAGAGAAAGATGAAATTATAAAATTTATTCATTCAAATTGAGGTTCATTCCAGTTCAAACATTATGATTGTACAATCCTATGAATAATGAATATTGGTTATCTAGATAGAATGATTTTATCAGAGTGAAAAGTACCAAGTTCCCAAATTGCCATCCATTTTAATACTGGACTCAGAACATAATGGAAACATCTTGGGCCCTAACTAAAGAGAATTTTTAACAAAAACAGAGAGACTTCATACTTGAAGGAGTAAAAAAAATGTAGATAAAGAGCAATCAATGGATGCAATTGATTCAGATTTTCAGAAAGCCCAGCTAAATATTCTAACTACTATCAAAATAATAATTTGCTTTCAGATTAGGAAAATTTTGTCATAATTAAATAATTAGCCTTAAGCCATGAAATTGAGAGTAGGGATATCAGACATTTAGCATTAATTAAGTTCCTAATATGTGCCAGCCAGTGCTTTAATCTCAGGGAATATAAGAAAAGGCAAAAACAAACAAACAAAACAAAAATAAAAAAACTGCATTGAAAACAACAACTCTCTCCCCCCCAAACCAAAACCAGTCCCTGCCCTCAAGGAGCTCAAATCTAATGGCAGAGACAATATACCACCAACCACCATGCACAAATGAAATATAAATAGGAATAAATAGGAAGTAATCTTAGAGGAAAGGTACTACAATTAAGGAATGGGGAAGGCTTCTTGCAGAAGGTAGAACTTCTGAGCTGAGAATTGAAGGAAGCCAGGAAATCCAGGAGGCAGAGATTAATATGTATTCCAAGCATGATGGATAGTCAGTAAAAATGTTTGTAGTCAAGAGATGGAGTGCCATATATAAGGATGAATAAGAAGGCTGGTTTCACTGTATCATATAGTAGTTGGAGCAAAGTAAAGTATAAAAAGACTGGCAAAGTACTCTGGGCAGAGGAGTATATATAGTAGAGGTTACTAGGGCATATTGCTATAAGTAGTTTTAAAAAACCTTTGCAAATTATCTAGAAGAAGTTTATAGTGAAATAGATAATTCTGAGCTTTTGTGGGCAATAAAATGCTAAACCAGTTGCTATAACTTGGAGTTGGATAATCTCACTATAGGAAATAGTAGATAATCTTAAATGTGGGCAAGGTAAATTGATATAATTTTGGAAAATAATTTGTGTGTGTATGCCTCTGTCTGTCTGTCTGTCTGTCTATCTATGAATTCTCTCCGTTGCTTTACACATGACCAGTTTACTTCTGTTACTGACCAGTGGGTAGAATACAGGAAGTTATATTTGGGGTCAGGAATCTCTGAGTTAAAATTCTACATCTGCCACGTAACAGTGTCATTTGATTGCTTTAAATATACTTCCTTATTTGTAATAATGCCATCTTGGTGTGGTTGTTAGGATCAAATTATATAACATACATAAAACATTTTGAAAATTAAAGGGCTATCTATATAAATGCTAGCTATTATTTTAATATTGTAACATAGCCTTTCTCTGTTCCATATTTAATTTTCATCTCTCTATATTCTTCTTCTTCTCATCTTGGAAACATGCTAAGGTTTCCCCTATCTTAAGCAAACCTTCTCTTGAATATATTACCTCAAGCTATCAGCTGTTCCTTCTCATCTCTTTTTCTTGAAAATATAGTCTATATTTTATTACTTCACATTATTATTATCCATTCACCCCTTTGACCCACTTGCAATCTGGTTTCCATTATTCCTGTTCTAATGCAATAACAATTTCCAATATTATAAATGGCTCTTTATTACTATATCTAATTTCCTTTTTTCTGTCTTCATGCTTTCAGATCTTTGTAAGGCATTTATCCCTTTTACTTATTTCATCCTTCTTTTAATTTTTTCCTACTTTGATTTTCATTATGCTACATTCTTTTGGTTTTCCTACTTCACAGGCCATTCTATCTCTATTAGAAGATCCTCATCTGTCTTCCTCTTAAATATGTGTCCCTAAATTCCTCAATCTTATTTCTTCTACTTTTAAGACTTCATTGATTATTTCTATGCAGAGTACTCTCAAATCACTATATTCATACCCAATTCTTCACACAAATTTTATTCCCCAATTTTAAATTGTCTGATACATAGCTTCACCTGGTTGTCCCATTGGCATTTCAAACTTAACATGGCCAAACTAGACTCTTTGTCTTTCCCCTCAAACCTACCTCTTCCCATGACATTGATTTCTGTTGACAGCAACAGTCTCTAACAAGCTCAGTAACTCTAGCTTGCTACCTCTGAATAACCTTTGACTCATCCTTCATTTGACATTTGTTGTTATTTCTGACTGCAATATCTATTTCCATTTGGGGCTCTCATTTATTTTCTTAGGTTCTCTTGTAAAACTTTAATAATTGTTCTTAGTGCTAGTATTCTATACCCTTTCTAGTGTATCTTCAAAGTGCTACTTGTGTATTTGTCTTAATGTACTCCTGTAATCATACTATTCTTCCAGTCAAAAATAGTCATTAACTCTCTATTGCCTATTGAATTAAGTATGTTATTGATCCTTACCTTCCAGAAACATTGGTTTATTCTCTTTTCTTTATTGTTGTCCTTCCGCTTCCCTTCCCCATGTCTTTGCTATTGACATCCTTCTCTTCCCTCCTCCACCAAATGCATCATGTGAACTCCATCATTTATCTGTTAAATCTTTCCCTTTCTTCAACACTGAGGTCAGGTACCAGCTCTTGTGTCCCTAAATCAAACATTATAATAGTCTTTTCTATTTTAAATTTCTAAAAATAATTGGCCTGTCATTTTTCAGTCATTTTATTCTCCTTTTCTTCTGGTTATTTCTATATGTTGATTCTCCCATTAGATTATAAATTGCTTGAAAGCAGGATTTGAGTTGTATATGTGTTTGTTTGTATATAGCCTATCCTAGTTCCTTATACATATATACCTGTTTGTTAAAATGACAACAAAATGAAATATGATCCCTGGTGAAAAAAAGGGGTGGAGGGTAAAATATGTTATCATTTTGTTTATCTTTGATTTCTTTTTCATTAAATTTCATTCTAAGTTAAGGTAGGATTGAAGGGAATGTTATAGTTACTCTAAATTCCATTTAAAACAGTTTTATTAACATTTATTAATTTGAAAAAAAGCTGCTATGTTTCTAAGTCATGAAAAAATAACATTTTGCCAATCCTCATGAAATTACCCATTTAATAAAATTTACTTAATTTATGTATTCTTACATTATTTTAGGCAAGCTGTTGCTTTACATTTCTATCCTCATCTAACTCAACCCTATGTACTACATACACAGAAACAGATACAAACATATAAACACACAATGTTACATATGAGATGAAGTTAATCTATAGCAACATGTTATCAAATATGTGGATTTTTGGAAACCATGTCCCAAAAGATGATGGAGATATTCCTTTCATGTCTGGGACTCTTTTGATGCTATCCTATGGGAGCTGTGTGGGCAGAAGAAGCTTAGAAATTAGCCCTAAAATATAACAAATGAATTAACTTCAAACATAATCTTTCCCAATCTGTTCCTTCTTGATTTCCCTGCCAAGTCCATCATCAGAGTTCCATCTAGGGCTGATGGGAAAGAGGAGAGGAAACTGGGATTGTGCTATAGAAGCAGATATAACAGTTCCTAAGAAATAGTCCAAGTAGACAAGTTCTGACAATGTGTAGTCTAATCATTCTATCTTACCTTCTCCAAATCATATTCTAATAAGCAATCACTATCATGGACTATGATGAAAGCTGCACATAGCTATAGGAATTTGTGTTTCAAAAACCTTCCTTCTACTTTGGAGACTACAATATATCTACATGCCAGCTGCAGAAATAGAAAAAAAATGTTACAATAGGTATCATCTTATTTTCAGGAATGGAAATGACTGCCAAGTAAAGGATGAATGTAATGGCATCCCATTAATGGTCCCCAAGTCCCAAGGAATGGGCCCATAGGTAAAATAAAAGGAAATCACTATTCCACAGGAAAATCCATGTTTACAGAAGCCACAGAGAGTTACACAGCCTGCCAGCAAGGCACCCTCAACAAAAGTGGTAGAAATTGCCTTTGCCTGCAAGGCAGCTAATACTACTAATAAAAAAAATAAAATAAGATAAGCTACAATTGAGACACCAAGTGCTTCCTATTGTTCCTAGTTACGGCTAGGAAGCATGCAGGAAGTTATGGTGTTCATTAAGAAATGTGCCTCGCAAACATCTCTAGACATTAGCTCCAAGTGGGCTGCCTGCATGCCTCTCTGTTTTAATGTCATAAAAGAACAAATTTTCTAAGAAAACACAAACAAGTCTAACAGCAGGTGGCTGACGCATAGCCTTCAGAAAGCTGTTAAGAGCAATTTTTGTCTGTGAAATAAAACATGGTTGCAAGCAATGTTATTTGCAATTGTTGTTATTTGTCCTTCATTCTCAAAGAAGACTATGACATCAGGAAGGAGATGTCATGAATTGCAAGTGAATTGGATTTGAGGATACAAAGTCACTAGCCTTACTTTCTCCTCCCACACCACCTGGGTCCAGGAGTAAGATATAGAAGAGGTTGACTGGAGATGGCCCAAGATGCACTGGAAGGCTTTGGCCTTTTTGAGCTAAGGTCTTTCCTAGATTTCAGTTTGTCTGAGGTAGTACCCATTCAGTGATTAAGGCTAGGTAAAAATGAGGCAAGGAATGGCTTCTTTGACCAATCAAAAAATAAAATAAAGTCAATCTGGGAGGGAAAGACCCTTAGGTTTTCTGGCCAAAACAAAGGATTGCTATTTAAATTTACTCTGAGCTATTAGAAGCCAAACAATGACCAAGTGAGGCTTTGGCTGGAATCCACTGTTCGTCAATCAATGAAAGCCAGAGTGATTTGGGTTTAAGGCAAGGTCCATCAAAAAAAAAAAAGAAAGAAAGAAATCTAGCCTGTGAACCCCAAGATATCTTGGTAGGTGTCACTGATCAAAATTTATATTCCTTTGGGCAGAGTGCCTGAAGGTAAGGGTATGATTCCCTATGTGGAGAGAGGGAGAGGAGGGAAAGGAGGGGAGGAGGGGAGGAGGGAAGGAAGAAAGGAAGGAAGAAAGGAAGGAAGGAAGGAAGGAAGGAAGGAAGGAAGGAAGGAAGGAAGGAAGGAAGGAAGGAAGGAAGGAAGGAAGGAAGGAAGGAAGGAGCTGCATTACCCAGCTAGAACTGGCCAGTTGGGTCCCCAGGGGGCAGCTACTACTACTCACAGATTACTGTTTGTCCTTCATTCTTGAATAGGACTATGACATCAGGAAGGAGATGTCATGACTTTCAAGTGAATTAGATTTAAGTGAGGGAGGGCTGTGCAAAGTCACCAGCCTCACACTGTCCTCCTGAGCCATTTGGGTCCAGTGGCAAGACAGAGATCAAGATGACTGGAGATGGCCCCGATGCAGTGGGATTTATTTATTCTGTGAAAGAAGTCACTTCATGTTTAATTTAATTGTAGTCCTGACATGGACAGGCTTAAGACAATAATGTTTTACAAATCCATTTGTTTAATTGATTCTCTTGTCAGTGGTTCTTATTGTGTCCTACATTGTTATATTATCACTCATAGCAAATGTCATTTAAATTAGTGGAGGGAAGAGCCATTAGCAGATAGGTCTCTGGAGTTGAAACAAGGAAGTACTGGTGCAGGTCTTGTTTCAGGTACTTATTAGCAGTGTGAACCTGGGCAAGTTATTTATCCTCTCTGGGAAAGCAATTTCTTCATCTGTAAAATGTCAGGAGTGGACTCAGTAGCCTCTCCGGTAACTTTTGTTTCTTTTTTTAAGCAGTTGGAGTTAAGTGACTTGCCCAGGGTCACACAGCTAGTAAGTGTCAAGTGTTTGGTCTGAGGCTGGATTTGAACTTAGATCCTCCTGACTTGAGAGCTGGTGCTCTAGCCACTGCACCACCTAGTTGCCCCTGTAACTTTCATTTCTGAACTCATAATACTACAATCATATGTCAAGACAAGTCTTTAAAACATGGAAAGCTGTGTGATTGCACTGTTATGGGGAGCCTTTACCATGTAGATTGCTGCCAGTAACCTTCTCAACTGTACCATATCTTTCCATAGATCCATCATCAATGATCCACTACACACTTGAATTTTTAAATTTTATTTTAATATTCAGGAATACTTGTAGAAATATGACAAATATGGAGATGTTTTACATGACTATACATATATAACCTATAGCAAAATGTTGCCTTCTCAATGAAAAGGGGTGGGGAGGGAGGGAGGGAGAGAATTTGGAACTCAAAGTTTTAAAAATGAATGTTAAAAATTGTTTTTATGTGTAACTGGTGAAAAATAAAATACTAATTTTTTTTAAAAAAGGAATACTTGCAGAGCATTTGAACTTTGCATCTGATATCCCTTAGTCTCCTACTTTCTATTTGAATGATATATGTTATGATGCTTTCTATGCCAATTCACACATATCATTGTTAATGATGCCTTATGCATCTTCTTTTCACCCACTATGTATCCTTTCATCACCCTTTAGGTTGCTTCCAATTTTGTGGCTCAAAAGAAGTAGAAATATTTTGCCTGAAGAAGAAAATTTACGGGAGATACAATAAAACAGTTGGATTGGATTGATTCTGCTTGTCCCTGGAACTCAGAGCTATGGGCAAAACTTTCCAGGGGGAAGATTTAGGGTTGATGTAAGGTACCATTTCCTAGCAATTAGATCCATTCCAAAATAGCATGGGCTTCCTTGGCAAGTAGTGAATTCCCTCTCACTGAAGATCTTCAATCTAAGGCTGGATGCTTACCTGGATAGTTATGGAAGAGAATTTTTTATAGGTATAGTCTGGACTAGATGAAGCCTTTAAGTCATTTCCAACTATGACACTGTATGATTCAGAGCTTTGATTCTTCTGATATCACAGTGTCCTTTTTTTTTAATGGGTGTGTGGCACCACTGGGAAGGTAATTGTATAAAAACTCATTGGCATGTTGGAAAGATATTGGTATAAAAACATCTTACAGAAACAGATTTTTTTGCAGTGCAGCTTGGGATTATTAAAAATTATTTAAATATTGATGGTTGATAAGAAGCGTAAACAAGCCTAGATTACACTAGCTGACTAGGTAAAACCAATGGAAGGCTCTATTCTCTCCTAGTTCTTAAATCCTCTTCAAAAGTGAATATTATCTTTCACTAGCCTCTCCTGTTATTATTGTACATCTGAGGGAGGAATAGTAATTGACATATCCATGATGCATTCTACCTGATTAAAAAGGAGTTTAATGTAGAAATTTGTCCAGCTAATTTTGGCTTGTGTCCACGCTAGGCATTCCTTTAGTTTCTCTAATTTGTGTTGTCTTTTTTTTCCTTTAAAATCTAAAGCTTTGCATTTCCATCCCCCCCCAAAAAAAATGGTTGTCAGAGTTTGGAAAACATAGTATGCCCATAATTCTTAACATTTTTTTTTCAAATTGAATATAGAAACTCTCCCCTTTTTTATAATGAGAAGATTCCTCAACTGAAGGGTTGATAGCAGCAGATGATGATGACACATCTTCCAGGTATTGGAGTAGATCCAGGACAAAGTAAAGATTACTTGCTTATGATTCCAACTAAGCAGTTGAAGTTTTATATTACATTCATCCAATTGGCCTTAGATTGAAGAACACCTCCCCCCAAAAAAATTGAAAGATTCAAAGGTAGAATGTCTGTGAGAAGAGACTATTTTCTACTATGTTATATTAATATAACATTGGTAGAGCTGTGAATTGATCATCCACACTTGAAAGTAATTTGGAAATGTTTTGAAAGTCTCTAACTCAATACTGGGTCTAATTCCAAAGGGTTAAACAAAGAAATAAAGGACTCATTTTGCCAAACTATCCAGAGCAGGACTTCTTCCCCCTCCAAGGGAGTAACACCAAACCAAAATTAGAAAGGAAGTAGGTGCCTATTGATTGGAGAGTGGCTGAACGAACTGTGCTATATGAAAGAAATTGTAGACAGCAAGGTGGTGCAATAAATGGAGTAAATGCAGTAAATGGAATGAGGAAAACCTGACTTTGAATCCTGTCTCAGACAGTGTATGACTCAAGGCAAATCTCTTGGCTTTTTTCATCTTCAGTTTCTTCATCTTTAAAATGAGGATGTTAATAACATCTTCCTCACAGGATTATTGTAAAGGTTGATTTTTAAATGAAGATTTATTGATGTCTTCTGTTTATACCTTACAAACATTTACCTATGCAAATGTTTGTAATATCCCATTCTACCGAGAGGCTCTTGTAATAAAGTAAAACAATTAAGCACAACTAATAATACAATGACCTCATCTGAAAGTGTATTCAACATTTCACATCTGCAGCACCCTTCCACCCCCATCACCTGGCTATTTAAAAAAAAATACAAATATCTCTTTTCCACCCACTGGGGGGAGAAAAAAGAAAAATAAATTTCTTTTAATAAATATACACATCAAGCAAAACAAATTTGTAAACTAAGATGCAAATATCTTATTTTGCATCTAGAATCTGTCTCTTCTGTGTCAGGAAGTAGATAGTACACTTTACATTTAGTTGTCTGAGATCAGCAAATGGTCATTGTATTACTCATTATTCTCACATCTTTCAAATTTTTTTCTCGTACTGTTGTTTTTGTATTTTTTTTCCTCTAGGTCCATTCATTTTATACTTCATTAGTTTGTAAAAGTCTTTGAAATGTTTTGTTTTAATAATATTGATGTTATAGTAAGAATTCTTCTGTTTCTGTTCATCCCATTCTGCCTCAATTCATGTAAGTCCAAGTTTCTTTGAAATGATCTATTTCCTCATTTCTTACAAGTTAGTACTATGCTGTCATCTTCATATACCTCATTATTCAGTTATTCTTCAACTGATGGGGAGTATTTTTGGTTCCAACTTTTTACCACCACAAAAAGAGCCGCTATAAATACTTTGCACATAAAAAATATTTTCTTACCTATTGGATCACATTTAGGGTAGGGACCTAGCAGTGATAGCAGGTCAAAGATCATGAATGATTTAGCAGTGCTTTGTGTCAAATGCCAAATTGCTTTCCAGAATAGTTGTACTCATTCATCTATCTGCCACCTTGATCAAATGAGATATATACTTAAAGCACTTTGCAAACCTTGAAGCATGATATAATTGCTAGCTATTTTTAATGATCACTTTTACTGTTTGAGGCATGACAAATGTGAGAAATTTAGGGAAACATGGGGAGATGTGTATGAACTGATGCAGAAAAATGTAAGTTCCTAGAGAGTAGGGAATGTGTTATTCTTTGTGTATACTCAGTTTCTGACACATAATAGACATTTAATAACTAATTAGTGACTGGTTAGTTGGTTAATTGATTCATTCAGTAAACATTTAGTAAGTACTTCCTGGGGCAACTAAATAGTGAAGCAGATAGAGTGCCAGGCCTGGATTCAGTAAGACTCATCTTCCTGAGTTCAAATCTGACCTCAGGCACTTACTAGCTGTATTACCCTAGGAAAGTAACTTAACTCTCTTTGCCTCAGTTTTCTCATCTGTAAAATGAGCTGGAGAAGGAAATGGCAAAGTACTCCTGTATCTTTGCCAAAAAATGGAATCATGAAGAGTCAGACATGACTTAAAAGGCAGAATAATAATGGCAGGTGCCTCCTATGTGCCAGGCCCTGTGCACAGTGGTAAGCATGTGATGACAAAAACAAAAATTAAAAAAAAATTCTGCTCTCAAGGAATTTACCTCTTACATTACATTCTGCCTCAAGAAGTGTGGCAAATTACATATGTGTGTATGTATACATACATATACATACATATACACACAAGTAAATTTAAAATACATACAAGAGGCAGTGTAACGAAGGAGATAAATGCTAGACTGGAGTCAGAAAGATCTGGATTCAAATTCTTCTTCAGACATCTATTTGTTATGTGACCTAGTCTAAGTCATTTAACTTCTCTGGGCCTACATTTTCTCATCTCTGAAATGGGAAGGTTTTGACTTCTAAGGTCCTTTCTAGTCTTAAATCTCTTATTTGATGACACTATGATAATGTTGCAGATGAGAGGTGGGTAGGTAGAGACTAACTTTGGAATCTTAAAAACACTCATTCACAAATAAATAAATGAAGGAATGGATGTACAGCATAAGCTCTGAGGCTATATTTCAATCCATATTCCTAGAGACAGGTGAGGTCCCAAAGGGCAGCTGAAATACTTCTCCTTTCATCTTACTCGAGGTAAGTGGGTCTCTTTCAAACACTATTGCTCAAAAATCTTCTCTGGCAATCTCCCCCAACCCCAATGATTATCAAATGATATCAGTTAGTCAGTCTGAGTTAGCTTTTAGAAATGAATGTTTGCTAAGGTGGTTTAGTAAAAACAATTGGAACAAAATATTATAGTAAAAACAATTGAAACAAAATACCCCCCCAAAAAAAACAATAACAGAACCAAGGACACAGTTCTCCCACAAGTACATACAAAGGGAGTTCAGGGGAAAGTGGGCTCAAACTTAGAGAGTTTCTATGAGAAATATGTAACTTGTAGTTCCTATAAGTCCTTTGATGGAAGTCTATTTTTACCCCCTTTAGAGGATATTCATGAAGTTCTCTTTGACATACTGGGTTCCTAATAGAGTGCTGAAGTTTTTTTCAGGATACCTAAATTATCATTGGATGGTTATATAGAGGTTGCTATAAGCCCCTGCTATCTGCAGATGCTTCAAGAAGTCCACGGGAAGTCCAAATCTTCCACCTTTATAAAGTTCACATTACTGTCTAGGAGAAATTCCCTCTCAGAGGCTTGGCTGTTTCCACCCCTGAGCCCCCTTGGCACTTGAAGGCTAGAACCTGAGCTGACTTGCTGGCTTATACAAGCTCCACTGGCATGACTTCCCTAGCTAATCCCAACCTACCTTCTGTGTAGAATCATTTCCTTGCAACAGATGGCTTGAAACACTCAGCTCCTTCCCAACAAGATTAACTAGGTCCTTTGAGCATCATTAAATGCCTTTGATTGATTGATTCAATTGCCTTGTTCTCACCTAAAGTAGTTTATTACTTTAAGTGGTGTAAGTTGATTGGTTGGTTGACAGTTTCATTTGACCCTCTATCATTATAAATGAATGAATAATATGTGTGTGAGTATGTTTCTAAAATCTCATTTAATACATGCCAAGAACTGCATTAAATACTGGAGGTACAAGGCTGGAGATCTCTGTCCCCATTGGGCTTACATTCTTATTGAGCCATATAGTACATATGTGGAAGAGGTAGCTAAGGCAGAGTGTTTGATCTGGGAAATTACAGGGATGATGAATGGAGTAAAAGGTAGAAATTATGGAAAGGGTTAGGGAAGTAGGGTGGTAAGGCAGGTGGATCATAGGTTGAAGGAGTTAGCACTTAAAAATCCACTGAGATGAATGAATTTTGATGCTACAAGCGCTCAGAGCTGCAAACTCCATGCCAACCAAAGGCAGCTATTAAATCTGACCTGAAACCCAAATGCTACCAGTTTCCAAAGAAGAAAACCAAGCTACTGTAAACAAATGAATAGAGCAGAGGATGTGACCCGGGCCTCAAATTGAGTAGGAACCTACAGGGAACCTCTTTAGTGAAGCAAAAAAAAACCCCAAAAAACAAAAAACTAAACTCCAAAAGGGTTTTAACCTGGTGGGTTAGTCATTCATTGCAGGAATTTGAATAACATTTATATGAGTCCTAAAAGTTTTTGATTGATGTTTTTGTTTTTGCATCACCTGTATTTTCCAATATTGCTCTTCCTCCTCCTCCTCCTTCTTGGGAGTGATTGCTTATCCCAAAGAATATAAAAAAGAGGGAGAACACCATTCAGAAATAGTAAACAATACATTAATCAAGGCTAATATTATTTCTCATGTTCTATCCCCATACTATGCCACTTTTACTAGGAATGGAGAGAGCTACATTCTCATATCTTTTCCATTCTAAATTTAGTCATAATTTCAAAGATCTCAGTTTCAATTACATTGTTATTCTTGTTTTTTTTTTTTTTTACCATTTACATCGAGCTGTTTTGTCCTGACAACGTAAGGGTCTATGACTACTTGTGGGATTTCTGGTTCTAGACCTTTCCAGAACAGTTGATACAAATCACAACTCCACCATTAGTGCATTAGTATGCCTTCCCCCCACCCCCAATACCTGCTGACTATTCTCATCTTTTTATCTTTCCCAGTTTTGCTGGGTATGATGCGAAACTCCGTAGTTGTATTTCTCTTATTATTACTGTTACTTCTTACTTATTAGCATTTCTTCCATATTGTTACTAGTGATTTGGGGAAATCGTTGACATGGCTATTAATGATATACAATTCTTTTGAGAAGTATTTATTTGTTGGCAACTAGGTGGAACACTGGATAGAATGGTGAGCCTGGAATCAAGATAGCCTGACTTAAAATCTGGATTAAACACTCTCAAACAGTGTGACCCTGGGCAAGTCACTTAAACTCTGCTTGCCTCTCAATCATAAAATGTGGATAATAATAACACCTACTTCACAAGATTGTTGTGAAGATCAAATGAGATATTAGTAAAAGTACTTAGCACAGTGCCTGGCACATAAGTGCCATATAAATGCTTATTCCTTCCCTCTTTTCTCCACTACACCTTCACCCTTGTATCCTCTAAGTGATTATCCACAGTCCTAGGATTTTTTTTAAATGAAAAGGAAACTTGATCTTTAACAGTTTCCCCTTTCTTTTTCAATTCTTACTTTTGGGGCAAAGGACTTTCCAAATGACTGATTTTATGGTAAATTCAGCATCTGTGCTAGGAAGAGGGCAAGGGGTTAGAAACACCGCATAAAAGACTGTGTGTCTGAATGAGATTTATTTAAGAATATTCTGTACAGCTGATGGAGCCTTCAGGATGTACTTCAGACTTTGTGTAGCAAATCTCTAAGTCTCCACTAGAATGTGGGAGGGAGGAGGTGTGAAGAGGAGGAAGAGCTCCTAAGATAGCTCCCTAGCTTTTCCCCTCTGTATAGGAAAAATCACATCTTTGCCAAGTGTGAGGGATGTTCTCTTTTGGAGGGTCTAAGGGTAGGGACTGATGGGAGCACAAAGTGTTATCTGTTACTTTTACTTCCAGATGTAAGCTGTGGGATCATTAAGCATTTTAAGGTAACTGGTTGATGGGGCAAAAGAAGTTGAGAGACATCTGACTCATCTTTGGGTTGATTGAGTGAACCTCCTAGAGCTACAAACGTACTCTTTATGGCCTTGGCTAGACTTCTGAGTAACTCCTGTATTGGTGATCATGAGCTCATAAGAAAAACCATGGTGCCAAAGTTTATTCATGGCCTAAATTTCTGGTTTAACCCTTAATTCTCCTTAACCAATATTGAGACTCCAAAGCATGACATAAGTACAGAAAACATTCCCTCATGGCCTTTTATTTGGTACTTCTCATATATTGGAGCAACTTGCATCTATGGATGGATCAGCAGATAATAGCAGGGCTAGAACAGGTTCTAACACAACAGGTCAGGTTAAGAAGTTATGGTACCTTTTACTCATTAGATTTAGAGCTGGAAGGAGACTTGGAGATCATCTAGTAAAACTCATTATGAAAAGTGATTTGCCTAAGATACACAGTTATCAGAGGAGATGATTGGAAGTCCCATCCTTGGACTCTGAATCAGTATTCTATTTATAATTCTCTGTCTAGGATCATAGTACATTGGCTGTGAGTTTGAGTTTTAGATAAATCTCATCTTAAGATTGACTTAAAAGAAGGCATAATCTTTAAGATATAAAGACATTCCTATCCCTCTGGGGAAGGGGTCTTCAATAAATATGGCCAAGTATGTTTTTAACACCTTACAGATGAGCAGGTATTAGGAATATGTATTCTACAACCTCTCAAATGTATGGATTTGGTAACCAAGGCTTCTACTGTGTTTTAACAATTAAAACTGCATTCTGATTTCCAAAAAGTTTAAATTGCCCTATAACAGGAACTCTGTCTCTTGTGGCAAATGTGATTAGACATTTAGTAGAGCTTAGCCAGAACTTTGTCATTGAAACTTACAGAGAATGGCACTGTTGGCTGGGACACCAAGTTTATCTAATTTGCTTGGAAAAAATCTCCCTGTGATCCATGAATATCTACTCTAATGGAATTTAGAAAGGGACAAAAAAGAACCTTTTGTCATGAAAGGAAAGAAGTACTCCAAGGCTAGGAACATATTATCATAATACATTAATTCATTGAAAATCTGTAATTAATCAGTGTGGAAATTTTCTCTACCAATGCAACGTGAGAAGAAGTATAGGATCATAGATAGAGCACCATACTTAGAGTCATGAAAACTTGGGCTCAAATCCTACAACTGAGATTTACTAGTTGCCTGGCTGTGGGCAAATCATTTAACCTCTCTGAAACTCAATTTCCTTATCTGTAAAACTGGGGTCATCATAACTTCATTACTTAAATGTGGATTGGCATAAATTATAGCAAATGACTGGTTATTTTTAATTATACAAGTAAACTTAGCTGCTACCTTTTATCTTAGGGCAGCTAGGTGGTGCAGTGATATCAAACACTGGGTCTGGAGTCAGGAAGACTCTGAACTCAGACACTTACTAGCTGTGTGACCCTGGGTAAATCACTTTACCCTCTTTGCTTCTGTTTCTTCATCTGTAAGATGAGCTGGAGAAGGAAATGGCAAATCACTTTAGTGTCTTTGCTAAGAAAACCCCAAAAGGGGTCACAAAGTATGGGACACAGCTGAGCAAGTAGAGGCATCACCAGAGAGGACTTTCTGGAGAGGTTGAGTGTTGAGAGTGTGAATGCTTGCTGAGCTGAGACCCAGCCTGGTGTTATACAAGTGCTGGAATAGTGCAAGAACAAAGAGTTCAGAACACCCTGAGGTGCTGGATGGGGAAGTGGGTATTCATTTTTTTTTCTATATATTTTCAAGTAAATGTCCTTTTGTAAAAACCAGTACAGGCATATCTCAGAGATATTGCAGTTTCAGTTACAGACCACCACAATAAAGCAACTATCTGTGTCACATGGGAAAAAAAAAGAATATTTTATGCTGTGTAAATATAAGCTATTATTTACTTCTGAAACTCTTTATCCCATTTGGTCTTCTGGCTTGGCCTCCTATAATATATCTATATGTAGATATAGACTTTATATGTATCTATTGTATATAGATAGGCATACCTATATAAAATACATATGTAAAATATGTTTATACAATATATCTATATTAAATCTATCTATATATCTATCTATGTATCTATCTATGTATCTATCTATCTATCTATCTATCTATCTATCTATCAAGACAGAAGCCATATTTCTTAATTCCAATTCTATTCTTCTTTTACTTTGGGTAAATCACTTGACACACACTCACTCCCTCTCTTTCTCTATCTCTCTCTGTCAAGATAACATTAGCATCCAGATTTCTTAATTCCAAATACACTGCTCTTTTATCTGGGACAAATCACTTGACTATATATGAAAATATCTATGTCATCTCTATCTTTATTGTCAGACACACATACACACACACACACACACATACATACACAGGTTTAAATTCCCATTTCTATGAATTACCTAAATGACTTAACATTATAGTGCCCTCTATCATGTAATTTTCTTTCCAGGTATGCATGTGAGGAAAATGTGCCCCTTAGGTTTCATATACAAGAAAGATATGCATCTGCATGTAATAAATTTTCAAATTACAAAATTCTGGATGAGGTGTGAGGAACAGGGTATTTAACCAGCTTAGAAGTAGATCGAATTTTCAAGGAAAAAACAGAATTTTCTTTGAAGGAATAGATTTCATACTTTTAGAGACAGGGAAAATTATACAGAGGTTATTCCAGTCTGTTTTAGAGAGATTTGACGATAAAAGTTCAGCATGGCAGCATGGTGTTTATAGTGCTGCAAGTTATACCAACAGGAGCTTTGGAAGTAATTTTGTGTTTACTGTTATAAAGACTAGTTTTAGGACTAGTAATCCAATACAGACTTATGAAAACAGTAACGAAAGTACATAGCAAAATGGAAATAATCTCCCAAACATACACAATGCAAATGAATATGTACCAGGCACATGCATATCCTGCTACTGCAGCTGTATTTATGAGGGGTTACCCAATGCCAACAGGATATTGTCAATAAGGCATTAGAAGTATTTGTAAAGGTCTCAATTTTTCATAATTGCTCTTTCTGCTCACTATCAGATAGGAATGGGAGTATTGTGAGGTTCAAATGAGGTAATGTATGTAAAGCACTTTGGAACCTTAAAGTGTTATGTAAAAGTAGTTATTATTACTACAACTACTACTTAATAATAATAATTGTTATAGTCACCAGGCCTCTATTCTTGTAATGACTTCATTCCTTGAACCTTCTCCTACCCTCCTACTTAACTGAAACAATGTTTATAGAGCAATACAGGGGTGTGCTGAGAAATATTTAACAATCAGCCTCTCTAGAAATAAAACATTTGCACATTCACTTTAAAGTTTAATCTGCATTATTAACACTTCATCAAGTCTAGATAATCAATAAATCAGTAAATCAAGCCATAATTTGGAAGTGTAAGTGCTCATACTGAATGAGCTCTCCTAAGACTGTTAGAGGTGGCTCTAGCACACTTCTTGGCAGGACACCTATTTAAGAAACATTGATAATGTATGAATGATTTCAGAACAAGGATAATTATGGTGTACTCTTTTTGATGTTTAAATTAGATATATCTCTACATTCTTAGAGTTCTGTTTTGTTTTTGTCTTAGGGCCCATGATCCCACTGCTATTGTTATTCCATCTAATGATACAGATAATAACGCACCCATGTTTCCTTATTCCATGAATCACTCACTGATGTCCTACCATAAATCTACCCCCAAGAGGTTCCATCCAACATGCTGGGAGTCTTCCACTAGATTCCCTGATATTGTGAGGATTAATCATTTCTTACTCCTTCCAGGTGAACCTCTCATCTCCTTTTTTAGATAAACCTTATTGTAATAACATTTTAAAATTATATCCTTCGTCCTTTATCCTTATATCCTTCTTCACTAGTAATATTTTGTAGAGTTTTGATGCATTTTAGAATAATATTAACAATATTTCATATATAGAAATTATCTAAGAAGTAGTTTGGTGCAATGCAATGGAAAGCACACTGGTCTTGGAGTACAAACCCTGACACTCACAATAGCCAAATGATCTCAGATTACTCATTTAAATTCTCTGAGCTTTAGCTTTGTCATCTGTCAAATTAACTACTTAGTGCACTGAGTTGTTGTGGGAAATAAAAGGTTTAAAAAAGATTTTTTAAAAGTTTGTTGTCAAACAAAGTACTATGTGAATGTGTTGTTATTACTGGAAATAATTTCCTCCTTGTATAGATATATTTATATTTTTCCAAGTATTTTAACATATGTATATATGCACATATTTTCATATATATGTATCATTTGAATCTTAGGACAACTTGGGGGGAAGTAAGAAAGTCTTAATATCCCCTCTATATAAGTGAGGCAACTGAAGTGCAGAGAGGGCAACTGATTTGCCCAAGGCAACAGAAAATTACTCCTTAATATGACATTAGAACCAAGGTCTACTAATTCCAAGTCTATTACTTTTTTAATTCCCAGCTATTTTATGGGAGAAAAATACATTTATATTTTTATAATAAATAAGTTATTTTTTGTTTAAGATCCTACTTAGTACAAGATATTTTGGCAGGGGCTACAGATACGAAGATATTCAGGATGCCCCAAAAGTTTTCGTGTAATTTTAAGTTTGCTTTAAAAGCTGAGTCTTCTGGGACATACTGTTTGAGACACATGCCCTGTTTTGTTTTTTTTAACTTCTTTCTCCTTTTCCCTTTTTTCATTTAATTTTTTCTCAATTACATGTAAACAAAAATTTTGACATTCATTTTTTTAAATGTTAAGCTCCAAATGAGTTTTCTCTCCCTTCTCTCCTCCCTTCCTGAGATGACAAGCATTTAAATGTAGATTTATACGTGTGCAGTCATGCACAATATTTCCATTTTACCTATGTTGCAAAACAAAATGCAGACAAATAAAACCTAAGAATAATAAAAATGTAAAAAAAAAAAAGTATGCTTCAGTCTCCATTCAGACTCCATCAGTTTTTTCTCTGGATGTGAATAGCATTTTTCATCATAAATCCTTCAGCATTGTTTTGGACTGTTGTATAGCTGAGAATAGCTAATTCATTCATGGTTGAACATTGTACAATATTGCTGTTATGGTGTACAGTATTCTCCTGGTTCTGCTTATTTCACTTTGAATCAGTTTGAAAATATACTGCCTATCATTACTTACAGCACAATAGTATTCCATTACAACTTATTCAACCATTCCCCAAGTCATGAGCATCCCTGCAACTTCCAATTCTTTGCCACCAAAAACAAAAAGCTGTTATAAATATTCTTTGTACATATTGGTTCTTTTTTTTGTTGATCTTTTTGGGATATAGACCTCTTAATAACATTAATGGGTCATGGGGTATGTACAATTTTATAAGCTTTTGGGCATAGTTCCAAAATGCTCTCCAGAATTATTGGATTATTTCACAACTCCACCAACAGTGCATTAGTCTCCCAATTTTTCCACATCCTCTCCTACACTTGTCATTTTCCTTTTCTGTCATATTAGCCAGTCTGATGGGTATAAGGTGGTACCTCTGAGTTGTTTTAATTTGCATTTCTCTAATGAATAATAATTTAGAGCATTTTTATGTAACTACATGCTTTTAGAGCATAGTGGATAGAGTGTTGGGGGATGGGGCCTGGAGTTAGAAGGACTCATCTTTCTGAATTCAAAAATGGCCTCAGACACTTACTAGCTGTGTGACCTTGGTCAAGTCACTTAACCCTGTTTTCCTTCAATTGCTTCATCTGTAAAATGAGCTAGAAAAAGGAAATGGCAAACCCCCCTAATTTTTTTTTCCCTCCAGTATTTTTGCCAAGAAAATCAGAAATGAGGTGATGCAGAGTCAGACACAACTGAAATGATTGAATGACAACATAGAGTTTTGATTTCTTCTGAAAGTAGCCTGTTTGTATCCTTTGTCCATTTATCAATTGGGGAATGACTTGTATTCTTTTAAATTTGACTTAGTTCTCTATATACTTGAGAAATGAGGCCTTTATTAGAGAAACTTAAAATTTTCCTTCCAGTTTCCTACTTCTTTTCTAATCATGGCTGCACTGGATTTGTTTATTAAAAAAAAGAGACTTTTAAATTTGATGTGGTCAGAATTATTCATTTTACTTCATGTAATGCAATCTATCTCTTTTTTGGTCATAAATTCTTCCTTTGTCCATAAAACTGACAGGTAAAATAATCTATGATCCCCTAATTTGCTTTAGATAGCACCCTTTACATCTAAATAATGAACCCATTTTGACTTTATCTCAGTATACAGTGTGAGATGGTTGATTATGCCTAGTTTCTACTGTACACCTTTTCAGTTTTTGCAGCGATTTTTGTGAAATAATGAATTCTTTGGGGTACATCATCTCATACAAAACAGACAAGAAAAGGTTCTTACCGTGAAGGGGAAATGGGGGAAGGTGAGAGGTAATGAGGGAATCTTATTCTCACAGGATTTGGCTTAAGGAGGGAATAACATACACACTCAATTGGGTATGGAAATCTGTCTTACCCTACAGGAAAATAGGGGAGGAAGGGGACAAGAGAGCAGGGGGATGATAGAGAGGAGGGCAGATTGGGAAAGGGGGTAATCAGAAGAAAGTACTTCTGAGGAGGGACAGGGTCAAAAGAAAGAATAGAATAATATGGGGGAGGCAGGATAGGATTAAGGGAAATAGAGTTAGTGTTTCACAACATGTCTACTGTGAAAGCGTTTTGCATAACTGCACATGTATGGCCTGTATTGACTTGCTTGCCTTTTCAATGAGGGTGGGTCGGGTGGGAGGAAGGGAGAAAATTTGGAACCCAAAGTTTTTAAAATATATGTTAAAAAAAAATGTTT
Organism: Phascolarctos cinereus; assembly: GCF_003287225.1. Taxonomy (NCBI): domain Eukaryota; kingdom Metazoa; phylum Chordata; class Mammalia; order Diprotodontia; family Phascolarctidae; genus Phascolarctos; species Phascolarctos cinereus. The sequence goes on along the minus strand of NW_027555847.1, from coordinate 438,349,626 downwards.
CCACATGCAACCAGGAAATAAGAAATACAGGAAATGAGGTACAGAAATCTATCCTGCCCTACAGGAAAATAGAAGGGGAAGGGGATAGATAGAAGGGAGGGCAGACTAGGGGAAAGGGTATTCAGAATGCATGCCATCTTGGGGAGGGAGAGGGGCAAGATGGGGTGAAAATTTGGAATTCAAAATCCTGTGGAAGTAAAAGTTGAAAACTAAAAATAAATAAATTTATATCAAAAAAATAGTGAATTCTTTTCTCAAAATTTTGGATCTTTGGGTCTGTCATACACTAGATTACTATGATCATTTACTGCTGTATATTGTGTACTTAATCTATTCCAATGATCCGCCACTCTATTTCTTAGTCTATACCAGATTGTTTTGATGATTACTGCTTTACTGGAAAAACAGAACAAAACAAAAAAAAACATTCTGGACAGATAAGAGATGGGATCTTTGTTATTTTAGTTAGGTGAGCATTTAAAACTTGATTTGTATGTGTGTGTATGTGTGTATTATACATATATATGTATACATATATGATATACACACTGTGTGTGTGTGTGTGTGTGTGTGTGTGTATCAATTGTCCTCATTTTTTTTTATGGGAAAGGAGATTTAAAGAAAAAAACCTGAGAAGGAGGTGAGGGGAGAACAATCAGCCCCACCCCCAGACAAGTGGAAGTTTGATTCCTTTGCAAGTTGAACTTCTAATGCTTTTTAAATTTGGAGAGAGAGAGAGAGAGAGAGGGAGGGAGTGGGAGACACACACACACACACACACACACACACACACACACACACGCACACAGAGCGAGTTTCTCCTCTCCCTTTATATCTGTGGCCGAAGTTGTAAAGGCAAATGAGAGGAAGACAGATAAGGGAAATATTAGAAACCAGTGGAATAAGGGGTAGTCTGGAATGAATTTGGAAGATTAATTAAAGAAAAATTTTGTAACTTGATGTGAAAGCCAATACAGGCAATTATATAAAGTTAGAAGATATTTGATAAGCAAGGTGTTGCTAAGTGAGATAATTAAAATCTATTATATACTAACAGTTTTACATCTTTTAAAATGGATTAGCTGGAAGCAGTAAATCCCATAATATGAAATACATGTAATAATTAGCCCTTGTATAAAATATAATATTAAGTAATTGAAATTATAAATTAGGGTTCTATATGATATCATTTGGAAGATAGATCCAAGTGCAATTGAATTTATTCTAGTCTCATTTTAAGTGAAATTTACTTATTATTGTTATTATCACTATTATGCTACATGAGGAAAAGTGTTAACTGTGTGGATTTAAAACAAGTTAATTCAGTTCTGTGATTTGGAATTTGTGAAAGAAAAGTGCCTAACATTAATTTGATACTTTATTGTGTTATGAATATTGTTAGAAATGTGAAATCCTTTTTAATTATTTTGGATTAGGGATTTAATTGCTAAAACATAGATGTAAAATAATAATAAAAATAATAATCAGAAGCAGATTAGTGACAGTATCTACCCCTATGCTTAGGTGGTTAAAGTGCAGAGATTGGACTCCAATTAAGAACTAGAAATTACAAAGGAAATGATTTTTAGGAATCAGTCTGTAATCAGCTTTAGTCCAGGAATAAGGTTAGATAATCATCTGGTTAATCATGCGCACCCACCTTTCAGGATAAATCTGTAGAAGGCCTTATTAAATCTAACACTACATAAATATTGGATATGGTATAGATACTGGTTATTGTGATTTGTAATTATTACATAAATTCTTAAATTTTCCTTGTACTGTTCAATTATTTAATTATTATTTAATTCAACTCTTTAAATCCCTGCTGTGAAAGCTCTTAAAGTTTCTGCTTGGGGAAATTGGCCATGCCCTGCCAGCATTCAAACAAATTCCTTAGGTCTCTGCCTGGGCTAGAAAAGCAGCAGTACAGCTTAGCATCTTGGAACATTTTAGGCCACCACATTTTCAGCCAACCTGATGATAAGAGGTATGATTTCAAACTGTTTGTAAAACTTTATATGTATTTCCTAATATAAGAAACTTGAAATTCCACAGAGGATGGGAATGAGGAGCTGGTTCCCCACCCCCGTTCTTATCAATACTGTTTTCTGTGTTGTGGAATTCCCGAGTAAATGGGAATCCTTGAGCAAAATTGGGGTGTGATTTTCAAGCCTCCTACTTCTAAGGCAGACCTACACAAAGAGGCCTGCAGGCACACCAAAGGATTTGAGGTGCCCCCGAAAAATGTAGAGGATGTTTTCCTCTACATTTTTCCCTGGCTGCCCAAAATCCTTTGGCATGCCACAAGCGGCCAGGGACTGCAGGTTGTGCAGGCCTGATCTAAGGATATATTTATATGTGTTATTTTGGAGGTTTGCAGTAATTGGCCAGTATTGTTTTTCTAGGGATTTAAGTCACTATCTATGGGGGATTCCAGAATGTAAATTTTTTTGTGTGCGGCATATTTAAAGAAAAAGGGAAGAAAAAGATATTGGGTGAGTTTTTAAAGGCATAATTGTTATTATGATAAGGCTAATTTAACTGGGTATGTTTTTTTGTTTGTTTTTGGCTTAGAAAAACTGAATCTCCTCCCCATGGTAAATACTTTTTGATGAGAGGAGGTAATAATTAGGAAATTTATGATAATTAGGGATTTCTGTTGTTATAGTACTGTTGCAGTATGAGAGGTTGAGACCCCTCAAAAGCTAGGGTACAGGACAGGGTCATCTGGAATGACTTCACAGACTCAAGCATTCTTTAAGTCAAGGTGGCAAAGATTTATTGTTATGCTTTTCACTGGGCAAGGATTCTTAAGGAACCTGCAAAGAGACTGAGGATGGAGCTAGGGTTCATTTGGAAAAGGGTATGGGAAAGGAATGCCAGGGATACCAATTAGATAATCTAAAAGTCCAGGTGTCTTTGGGAGTTATGGATGGGAAAGTACAGGGAGTATATCAGACAGGGTGGGAGAATGCAGAGGTATGGATCTTGGGAGTCTGGCAGAATGAAGAGTCCTTGGGCCAGCCAAGGGCAAAACTCCTTGGGTTGGGCAAGGCACCCCCCTCTCTCTGTCTGGATGAGAGAATGCTCTGAAACAAGGGAAAGCTTTATCACAAGACAGGAACTTACTAAGGAATTGGGAGGCTTCCAGAGACATCAACTGAGGGCTGGGGCCTGGTCAGCCCAGCCTTCTCTCACCCAGCTTTGTGTAGCTGCACCAGGGAGAGAGATAAGGGTCTTGCTGGGGCCCACTCATGAGTAACTGCTAGGCACAGTGTCCTTGGGCTGGGGAGTGATTGTCAGAGACAGTGTTTCTGAGACTAGGGAGAAATTGGGGTCCAAGTACAAGCATAAGCACCCAAGCACCCCATCAGTACTTTGGTGATATATTTTATACCAATCTAGTTTTGTTAATTCAAATTTTAAAGACAATGACTGCTTTGTAATACAGTTCGAGATCTGCTACTTCTATGCCACCTTCCCTCACATTTTTTTTCATTGATTTCCTTGATATTTTTGATGTTTTGTTCTTCCAAATGAATTTTGTTATTTTACTTTTTATCATTCTATAACATAATTTTTGGCAGTTTGATTGATATGCTGCTGAATAACTAAAGTAATTTAGGTAGAATTGTCATTTTTATTATATTGGCCTCAACCTACCCATAAGCAATGAATATTTTTCTAGTTGTTTAGATCTGGCTCTATGTGAAAAGTGTTTTGTAATTTTGTTCATTTCATTCCTTGGCATCAGATAGACTCTCAAGTAGATTATATTGTCTGCAGTTATTTTAAATGGAATTTCTCTTTCTTCCTGCTGGACTTTGTGGATAATATATAGAAATACTGATGATTTATGTGGGTTTGTCTTATATCCTGCAACTTTGCTGAAGTTGTTAATTATTTCAACTAGTTTTTCAGTTGATTCTCTAAGATTCTCTAAATATACCTTCATATCATCTGTGAAGAATGAGTTTTGTTTCCTCATTGCCTATTTTAATTCCTTCAATTACTTTTTTCTTCTCTTATTCCTATAGTTAGCATTTCTAGTACAATATTGAATAGTAGTGGTGACAATAGGCATCCTTGATTCACCCCTGAATTTACTGGGGTAACATCTAGATTATCACAATTACAAACAATGATTGCTGATGGTTTTAGATAAATACCACTCATCATTTTAAAGAAAGCTCCCTTTATTCCTATACTTTGTAGTGTTTTTTAATAGGTATGGATGTTATATTTTGTCAAAAGCTTTTTCTATATATGTTCTATTGAGATAATCATATGATTACTGTTGGTTTTGTTTTGATATGGTCAATTATGCTTACAACTTTCATAATATTGAACCAATCCCACATTCCTGGTATAAATTCCACCTGGTCATAGTGTATGATCTTTGTTATATATTGGGATAATCTCCTTTCTACTATTTAACATTTTTGCATCAATATTTATTAGGAAAATTGGTCTGTAGTTTTCTTTCTTTCTTTTTTTTTTTGTTCTTCCTGGTTTATCAGCCCCATATTAGTGTGGTAAAAGGGAATTGGTAGGACTGCTTTTTTGCCCTTTCCTCCCATGATAATATATTAGTATTAGAATTAACTGTTCTTTAAATGTTTGGTAGAAATCCATATGGTCCAGGGATTTTTCCTTAGGAAGCTCATTTATTACTGGTTCATTTTTTTCCCCCCTAAGGTAGGGTTGAAGAAAGTATTCTATTTCCTCTTCTGTTAATCTGGGCAATATCTATATATCTATATATGTCTATATATCTATATCTATATATAAAATACTTGTCCATTTCACTAAGATTGTTAGGTTTATTGTCATACGGGTGGGAAAAGTACCTCCTAATAATTTCTTTAATTTCATATTCTTTGGTAGTGAATTCACCCTTTTCTCTTTTTTGATACTGGTAATTTTGTTTTCTTCTTTCTTTTTTAAATGAAAATACCCAATGATTTGTCAATTTTATTTGTTTTCCCCATAAAACCAGTTCCTACTTTTATTTATTTTAAAGCTTTTCTTACTTTCAATTTTATTACTCTCTACTTTGATTTTTGTATTTTCCAATTTGCGTTTGATTGGGAATTTTAAATTTGTTCTTTTTTAGTTGCCTAACCAATGTATTGATCTGTTCTTTCTCTACTTTATTGATATAAGCATTTAGAGATTTTTTTCCTGTCTAACTACTGCTTTGGCTGCATCCAATAAATTTCTCCAATGAGATATTTCATATTTTATTCTATTTTTTTTTCATTCTTTTGATTTTGTTTTATTGTTTCTTGGTTTCTTATGGAAACATTACCTTCCATTTCCATTATTTTAATTTTTAAGGAATTATTTTCTTCAGTGAGTGTTTCCATCTCTTTTATCATTTGGCCATTTCTATTTCCTAAGGACTTCTTTTCTTCAGTGAATTATTTTCTCAGTTGGCCAATTCTGCTTCATAAGACATTCTTCTCTTCGATGCATTTTTTGTATCTCTTACAATTTGACCAATTCTGGCTTTTAAGTTGTTATTTTCTTCAGTATTTTTTGTGCCTCTTTTTACCAAGTTGGCTCTCTTTTCATAATTTTCTTACGTTTTTTCATTTATTTTTTGAATTTTTCTTCTATCTCACTTATCTGATTTTTTAAATTCTTTTTGAGCACTTTCAGAGTCCTTTTTTTGGCCCTGTGACCAATTCACATTTTTGTTTGAGGCTTTGCATGCAGCTGCTTTGCACTGTTATCTTTTTCTAGATTTATGTCTTGATCATCCCTGTCTCTATAGCAACTTTCTATGATCAGGTTATTTTTTTCTTTCATTGTTTGCTTGTTTGTTTGTTTGTTTTGTTCACTTTCCCATGCTATTTCTTGACTTTTAATTTATGTTAAAGTTGGGCTCTGCTCCATATGGAAGAGGCATTGTCTTAAGCTTCAGGCATTCCATTTTGCTGAGGTACGTTTTGGGGGTCTGGAGGTGTTCTGTTCTTCCAAGGTGGTATGATAGGTTTGATCACTGCTCTTCTAGCCTGTGCTTTGGTCTTTACCCAGGAAGGCAGCTTGTTCCCCTACAGTCATAGTGCTAGCACTCCTTCTAGCCCTTGGACTGTAATTAGGTCCGACACTTTTTTGCAAACTCAATTGCTAGTGCTCCCTTCTATCTTGGAATTGAGACCAGAGTCCCTACTCTCCCATGAGTAACCACCAACAATGCTCTCCACCCTAAGGCCCCAGCTTCACTGTGGCCATAAGTGTTATGCTCCTTTTGGCCCTGGGATTGCCATGGAGAATGGTGTATGAGTATGCAAAAGGTTTCTGAACCCAGGACCAGAAAAAAAGTCCCCTGCCATGTTTTTGCAGACCAGTTGTTCAACACTCTTACCTTCTGTGGCCTGAGCATTCTTGAAGTTGATCAGCTACCACCAATATGCAGTCTGTGTCTCCTAGACCCATCTTTTTTTTTTAACATTAATTTATCTATTTTTAGTTTTCAACATTTACTTCCACAAGATTTTGAGTTCCAAATTTTCACCCCATCTCACCCCTCCCCCATCCCAAGAAGGCATACATTCTGAATACCCTTTCCCCTAGTCTGCCCTCTCTTCTATCTCTCCCCCTCCCCTTCTCTTATCTCCTTCCCCTTCTATTTTCCTGTAGGGCAGGATAGATTTGTGTACCCCGTTTCCTATATTTCTTATTTCCCAGTTGCATGTGAAAACATTTTTTTGAACATGTGTTTTTAAAACTTTGGGTTCCAAGTTTTCTCCCTTCCTCCCTCCCTACCCACCCTCATTGAAAAGGCAAACAACTCAATATAGGTTATACGTGGGCAGTTATGCAAAACACTTCCATAGTAGACATGTGAAAAACTAACTCTATTTCCCTTAATCCTATCCTGCCCCCCCACTTATTCTAGGCTTTCTATCTCTCCTCAGAAGTATTTGCTTCTGATTCCCTGCTTTCCCAATCTGTTGTCCTGTTTATCATCCCTTAGGTCTCTTGTCCCCTTCCTCCCCTATTTTCCTGTAGGGTAAGACAGATTTCCATACCCAATTGAGTGTGTATGTTATTCCCTCCTTAAGCCAAATTCAAATGAGAATAAGATTCCCTCATTCCCTCTCACTTTCCGCTGTTTCCCCTCTACTGTAAGAGCCTTTTGTATTCTGTTTTTTGTGAGATAATTTACCCCATTCTACCTCTACCTTTCTTCTTCTCCTAGTATAATCCTCTCTCATCCCTTAATTTTATTCTCCAGATATGACCCCTTAATCTTCAACTCACCCTGTGCCCTCTATCTATCTATCTATACATATATCGATATACATACATATAATTTTTTCCCTCCAACTACTCTAATACTGACAAAGGTCTCATGAGTTACAAATATCATCTTTCCATGGAGGAATGTAAAAGTTCAACCTTAATAAGTCTCTTATGATTTCTCTTTCCTGTTTACCTCATCATGTTCCACTTGAGTCTTGTATTTGAAAGTCAAATTTTCTATTCAGCTCTGGTCTTTTCATCAAGAATGCTTGAAAATCCTCTGTTTCCCTGAATGACAATTTTTTCACCTGAAGGGCTGTACTTAGTTTTGCTGGGTAGGTGATTCTTGGTTGTAATCCTATTTCCTTTGCCCTTCAGAATATTATATTCTATGCCCTGTGGTCCTTTAATGTAGAAGCTGCTAAATCTTGTGTTATCCTGATTGTGTTTCCACAGTACTTGAATTGTTTCTTTCTGGCAGCTTGTAATATTTTCTCCTTGACCTGGAACTCTGGAATTTGGCTACAATATTCCTAGGAGTTTTCCTTTGGGGATTTCTTTCAGGAGGAGATCTGGGAATTCTTTCAATTTCTATTTGGCCCCCTGGTTCTAAAATATCAGGGCAGTTTTCCTTGATAATTTCTTGAAAGATGATGTCTAGGCTCTTTTTTTGATCATGGCTTTCAGATAGTCCAATAAATTTTAAATTCTCTCTCCTGGATCTATTTTCCAGGTCAGTTGTTTTTCCAATGAGATGTTTCACATTGTTTTCTAATTTTTCATTCTTTTGGATTTGTTTTACAGTGTCTTGATTTCTCATAAAGTCACTAGCTTCCAATTCCTGTATTTTAATTTTTAAGGAAACATTTTCTTCAGTAATCTTTTGGACTTCCTTTTCCATTTGGCCAGTTTTGCTTTTTTAGGGCATTTTTCTCCTCATTGGCTTTTTGGACCTCTTTTGCCATTTGGGTTAGGCTATTATTATTATTATTATTATTTATTATTTTTTAGTGAGGCAATTGGGATTAAGTGACTTGCCTAAAGGCACACAGCTAGTATGTGTCAAGTGTTTGGTCTGAGGCCAGATTTGAACTCAGGTCCTCCTGACTTCAGGGCCAGTACTCTACCCACTGTGCCACCTAGCTGTCCCTAGGCTATTTTTTAAGGTATTATTTTCTTCAGTATTTTTTGGGGTCTCCTTTAGCAAACTGTTGACTTGTTTTTTCATGATTTTCTTGCATCACTCTCATTTCCCTTCCCAGTTTTTCCTCTACTTCTCTTACTTGCTTCTCAAAATCCTTTTTTGAGTTCTTCCAAGGCCTGGGACTGATTCATATTTTTCTTGGAGGCTTTAGATGTAGGAGCTTTGACTTTGTTGTCTTCTTCTGGTTGTATGTTTTGATCTTCTTTGTCACCAAAGTAAGATAATGTAGTCTGACTCTTTTTGCAAGGTTCACTCATGATCCCAGCCAATTACTTGAGTTTTAAACTCTTTGTTAAGGTAAGAGTCTGCTTCCAATGTGGTGAATGTACTGTCCCAAGCTTCAGGGGCTTATACAGCTGTTTTCAGAGATACTTCTGGGGACCTGTAAATTTTCAGTTCTTCCAAGGTGGTATGATAAGGGGCAAGTTGTTTACTCCTTTCCTGGCCTGTGCTCTGGTTTATGAGTGACCACAAGCAGTCTTTTCTCTCTTGAAACTGTGAGGAAGATTTCCTATCCACCATCACTAGAACTCCACCATGCTAGCTCTCCTCCTCACTGTAGGATTGCCACCCAGGACTGTGACCCAGATCCAATTACAGGCAAAGCAAGTGATTCTTGCCTCAGCACTGACAAAGAGATCCCTGCAATCCCCCTCTGATAAGCCACTCAACTCCCCTTCAGTCTGTGGGCAGGAAGCTCAGGAAGCAGCTGCTGCCCCAGGACCACACTCCAAATGGGAGGGGGTGCTGAGACCTAGCTTCTCTCTCACAGCAAAAACAGACTTTTCCCACTGACCTTCTAAGTTGTCTGTGGGGTTCCTGGGTTGAGAAGTCTGGAAACTGCCACAGCTGCCTGTGATTCAGTCCTCTGAGGCCTGCTCCAGGTTTGATGCTGTGGCCTGCATGCCCATGCCAAACTGCGTCCCTCTTCCAGTTGGGCGCAATATACCTTTCTGATCAAACATCCAGGCTGTCTTTGGCTGGAAATGTGTTTCACTCTGTCTTTTTGTGGGTTCTGCTGCTTTAGAATTTGTTTAGAGCCATTTACTATAGGTATTTGGAGTGGTTTGGGGGAGAGCCCAAGCAAGTCACTGCACTCCGCCATCTTGGCTCCACCAGGGATAGGCCAATCTTAATGATCTACTAAGTTGTCTTGAATTGTAATATTATTTCACTTAATCTGTTGTTAGTTCTGCCACTCCAGGATTCAATTTGAGGCATTGTTTTACAGTTGTTTGGAGGAAAATTTAAAAGAACTTAGCTGAGTGCTTTTTCTACTCTGCCATCTTGGTTCTGCTCTCCCACATGCCCTATTTTTAGTAACTTTAAAATCAAGGCTATGTTAAAAAATGTTTAACCCCAAGTTATCTGAAAAAATACATATGCGTTACATACATTTAAGCTTCATTTCCTTATTAACAAAAAAATCAAACCCTGATTTGCAAATTTAACAATTAGTTTACAAACTGGTAGGATTTGGCTCCAGAATTGGATTGCTTTCAATCTAATGAAGGGAAGGACAGGTACTCAAAAAAAAAAGTATGATAAAAGGGAGTGTGAGGAAAAGAGAAAGAGAGATCTAGAAAAGATGCTAAAAGAAATTTGAAGAAGGAAGGGCGTAGAAAGAAAATAAGTATTTCTGAAGCATCTATTATGTTTTAAGCAATGTGTTAAATGATTTACAAATATAATCTCATTTGTTTTTCTTACTAACCCTGGCAGTAAGTGCTATTATGATCTTCATTTTGCAGTTAAGGAAATTGAGGCAGATGTTAACAGTGATAACCCTGGCCTGAAGAACAGATATTTTACATTTTACCCTTTCTCCAAAGTTCTTCAATAACCTTAAGGGGATTTGAGATGTCTAGGCTCTCTGTTATTGACTCCCCCCACCCCCCCATCCCCATTCTGTTCTTCTAGTTTTAATAAGGGGGATACCATCCACCCCAGTTCTACTTAAACACTTAGTCAAATTTTATAATTATACCTTTTACAAAGGTATAATTACTTCAAAGGCATAGCAAGGATAAGCATATAAACATTACCTCCAATGCTTGGGTGCAGAATCCCTCCCTCTATACTTATCACCACCTCATAACCTGGCAAGAGGAAAGGGATTAAGTTCACAGTTTATCTGTTACTATGCTATCTTTAGCTCAGTCCCACCATGATACCAGTCTAGCAATCCCCCTTGGTCTCAAGTTCTAGGCATCCCATCTTCTTAGAGCTTCACTGCTGAGCTAGCTGACCAAATATCTGTCCTGGAATCCTGGCTCCAAGGTTGCCGTGGATAAATTCTGGTTCCAGTGGGGATTCTACTGCCTTCCCCTAGTACTGAAAATAAGATGGAGCACTTAAAAAAAAAAACAACTAAACCCCAAGTCCATTTCTTTGGGTTTTGGGATCTAAAAAGAAGAAGGGGGTAGGGAAGGTAGCTCTTTCTACTACCAAATCAATTCATGGTTCCCATGCTGTAAGTGAATATGACCTTCCTCCTCTCTGGACAAAGCAGGAAAGAGCAAGAGAATACCCCATTTTGGTAATTTTATTTTAATTTTTTATTAATTTATTTTTAATTATCAACCATCACTTCCATAGGTTTATCAAATAATAGATTACTATAGTCATTGACTACTGTGTCTTGCATACTTAACCTATTCCACTAATCTACTACTCTATTTCTTAGCCAGTACCAGTCAGTTTTGATGATTGTTGCTTTATAATACAATTTAAGATCTGGAGTGGTTAGGCTATTTTCCCCTGCATTTCTTTTCATTAGTTCCCTTGATATTCTGGAACTTTTGTTCTTCCAAATGAATCTTCTTATTATTTTTCTAACTCTATGAGATAATTTTTGGTAGTTTGGTATGATACTAAATAAGTAAATTAGCTTAGGTAGAATTGTCATTTTAATTATATTAGCTCGGCCCACCCATGACCAACTGATGTTTTTCCACTTATTTAGATCTGACTTTATTTGTGTGAAAAGTGTTTTGTAATTGTGTTCTTATAGTTTCTGGGTTTGTTTCATTGGATAGACTCCTAAATATTTGATAATGTCTATAACAACTTTAAATGAAATTTCTCTCTCTGTCTCTTAAATTTTAAATTTAAAAAATTTTAAAGACAACCTCTTCTGGCTACACATGTAATGGGAAAAAGCTATTCCCTTCCACATGTTAGGTTCCTGGAAACAGTTTCCTTGCATTTCCCTGGCTGCCTCTATTTTACATGATCTGGGGATAAGCAAAGCAAAATCCCAGTTATACAGACTGATAATAAGTGAATTGACTTGGGTCTTATAGCTAGTTCATTCTTTCAGTCGTGTCTGACTCTTCATGACCCCAGGGACTATAGCATACCAGGCTCTTCTATCCTCCGCTATTTCATGAAATCTGTCCAAGCTTAAGTTTGTTTCTTCAATGATACTATATATCTGTCTTATCCTCTGTGATTTCTTTTTCCTTTTGTCTTCAATCTTTCTCAACATCACAGTCTTTTCCAATGATTCCTATCTTCTAATTATGTGGGTAAAATATTTAAAATTCAGCTTTAATATTTCACCTTCCAATGAAAAGTCTGACTTAATTTCTTTAAGTATTGGTTGAATTGATCTCCTTGCTATTGAAGAGTTTCTCTCATCTTCTCCAGCACCACAATTGGAAAGTTTTGATTCTGTGGCACTCAAATTTCCTTATAGTCCAAGTGTCACAGTCATACAGTGTTACTTTGAAAAAATCAAAACAAAACGCAACTTTGACTATGTAGACCTTTGTCAGCAAGGTGATGTTTCTGCTTTTTAGTATGCTGTCTAGGTTTGCCATAGCTTTCCTTCCAAGGAGCAAGTATCTTTTAATTTCATGGCTGTAGTCACTATCTGCAGTGATCTTTGAGGCCAAAAATATAAAATCTGACTCTGCTTCTAATACTTTTCCCTCTATTTGCCAGAAAGTAAGGGGACCAGTTGCCATAATCTTAGGGGTTTTGTTTTGTTTTGTTTTAGTATTAAGCTTCAAACCAACTTTTACATTATCTTTTTTCACCCTCATCAAGAGGGCTTCTTAATTCTTCTTCACTTTCTACCATCAGAGTAGTATCATCTGTATATCTGAGATTGTTGATATTTATCCCAGCAACCTTAATTCTGACTTTTGATTCATCCAGCCTGGCATGTCATATTATGTACTCTGCATATAGGTTAAATAAATAACGTGACAATATGCAGGTGTGATGTACTCCTACAATCTTAAACCAATCAGTTGTCCATGTTTGATTCTAATTGTTGTTTCTTGACACATATGCTGGTTTCTCAGGAGACAAGTAAGATGATCAAGTACTCCTATCTCTTTGAGGATTTGCTCCATTTTGTTATGATTCATGCAGTTAAAGGCTTTAGTGTAATCAATGAAGCAGAAGTGGATTTGTTTCTGCAATTCTCTTTCTTTCTGCATGGTCCCTTGAATGTTGGCAATTTGGTCTCTAGTTCCTTTGTCTCCTTGAAAACCAGCCCACTTCTCTGGTAATTCTCAATTCACAAACTGCTTGAAGCCTAGCTTGAAAAAATACTAAACATAACATTGCTGGTGTGTGAGATTTATGCAATTTTTTTATAATTTGAAGATGTTTTTTGGCATTGCCCTGCTTTAGGATTGGGTTTAAACTGATCTTTTTCAAGCCAGTGGAAATTGCTACATTTTCCAAATTTGCTGGCATTTTGAATGCAAAACTTTAACTGCATCATCTTTTAGGATTTTAATTAGCTCAGCTAGAATTAAATCACCTCCACTAGCCTTATTGTTAACAATGCTTCCTATGGCCCACTTGGCTTCCTTTTCCAGAGAGTTTCATTCTAGATCAATAACTATACCATCTATACAAGAGATTTCAAGAAAATTGGAGATAACCAAGGGAACGTTTCATGCAAAAATGGGCATGTGCATTATCCAGAACCAGGACAGTGTATATGATGAATGAATTCAAAAAGACATTCTGACCTGGCTCAGTATGCCTGCAATTTGACCCTGACTCTTTTCATGTTAATCTTATTCCTAGCTAGATGCTGAAGGACTGTTTATGGTATTTGCTCCCAGGAAGGACTGGTCACCCCTCCAGGAACTGGATATTCATACAAAGGGATACTTTCAAGAAAGTTTTGAGAGCAGATCCTTTCCTCCAGATCACACATTTTTTGGCAAACTGCCTTCTTTTTTAGAAGGAACTGCTAAAGGCAGGTAGTCCTGAGCTATCTTTGGAGTCTCCCCTGTGGTACAGACTCTGGAGGCTGATTCAGGGACTCCCTACATGTGACCCACATGTAGATGATTCCCCTGATGGTGATGATTGACTGTGGTAAGATTTGATACCGATTGTGACTTAAGTTATTATTGATTGAGACTTACATTGTTAACTACTGAGGCTTACAATATCATTGCTTAATTACTGAGACATACTATCACTTGTTTAGCTTTATTACTGTTTTAATAATAAATATTTTTATTATATACATATACATGTATATATATATATATATACATATGTATATATGTACATGTATCAAATCTGAGACTCTGTGTCATTTCTAAACCAATCTGAACTGAAATAAATTTAAGCTGCAGTAAATAAGTCTGCTTCACAATACAGCATGCAAGCATGAAATTGACATGTAATACTGATGACCTTCTCTGGCCAACGGAATTCTGACATAATTTTCCAGAAGCCTCCATGACTGACAGTTTTAAAGGGCTTGATCAGGTTGACAAACCTTGTGTACAGACTTCTATTCTGCTCCAGGAATTTCTCCTGGAGTTGTTGGGCACCAAACAGCATATCAACCATTTCTCAGCCCTTTCTGATATCACAATGACTCTCAGCTAGATGAGCATCTTCCAGGTGATGGCTCAGCCTATTAAGGTGGACTCTGGCAAGAATCTTGACAACAATGATAAAGAAAGAATTGATGTCCCCCTCCCATGATTGTAGTAGAATAATCTATTTCCTTTACCTTTATAGAGATGGACAATAGTGATCCTTGAACTCCTGGGGGATAACAGCCTTCTGCCACATAACCCAGAAAATATTAGTCATTTTTTTTGTATAAGCAATGAAACCCTCCACTTTCTCACCTCTCCCCTACTACTACCACTTTGTAAATGTCAGATGGAATAGAGTCAGCACTAGGTGCTTTGCCACCAGAGAGGATCTTAATGGCATTCCAAAGGTATTCTTCTATTGGAAATGTGTCTAGATAGGGATTGACTTCAACCTAAGGTAAATGGTCAATGGCTTTAGCATTGATTGGTGACAGTCTGTTAAGAATACCATGGGAATGTTCAGCCTATCTCTCCAAGATCATGTCTTTATCACTAATCAATTTGGCTCTACTGTTGTCAGCCCAGTTGGCTCAGCATTCCCTCCAAGTTAGTAAGGATCTGTGCCCTCTTATAGAAGCTCCCTAATCTGTTGACATTAAGTCTTCTGGTAGTTGTCTTGCCTTGGGGCCATCACTTTTGTTGAATGTGAATATTCAGCTTGGAGAGGATAAGCCTGTGATGAGTCCAGCACCATGTGCCACACATTGCCTTCATCATTCTCGTGTCCTGGGTGTCCCTTCTCATTACAATTACATAGTCTATTAAATACCAGTGTTTTCTGTTTGGGTGCATCCAGAAATTTTTATTGCATTTAGGTACATGGAAGATATTGCTGGTTATGAGAAGGTCATGGGATGCATGAGTTTTCAATAGTAAGTGAACATTGCTGATGCCATTTCAGACTCCATTCCTTTCCATATCTGGTAGTCTGAGCCTACTCTAGCATTAAAGTCACCCAGAATTATAAGCTCCTCTTTCGACATATTGATGATGAGGGTCTCCAGGTCTTCATAAAAAAAAATTCTTTTACCTCACTAAGGTTCATCATGGTGTGAGCATAGGCACTGATGATAGGGACATGGTGCTTACCAGCAAGTGGCAATTGCATTGTCATGAGCCTGCCATTCACTCCTTTTGGTAGGCATACAAGCTTGCTGACTAGATTAATTTTGACTGCAACACCTATACCAGCTTCATAGCACTCAGCTTCATTGTGACCACTCCAGAAAAAATGTGTATCCAGCTCCAACTTCAGTAAACTGGGCTTCAGTTTCCTTATCTGTACAAAGAAAGGGGTTGATTACTAGATGACCTCTGTGGTCCTTTGCCCTTTCTATTATCCTTTCTCTTTCTCTCTCATTCTCTTAATGTTTTGTTAAAGGAAACAGTCACATATCTAACTCCTTTTTTGTAAGTAGAAATGTGTTATAGTCACAGGTGATATCATGCAATTCATATCAAGTTTAACTGAACTGGCATTATTATATGTTTATGATTATATCAGATAAATGTAATTATACCATGCTAAAATAACATAATTATTTCATGATCACAGCTTTAAATTGTATAATATTCATTATCATCACAGTAAGAGATGACACATGACACTCAGTTGGTGACAAGACAAACCGCAGGAAGTTATTAAGTGTTTACTATGTGTTAGGCTCATAAGGAATACAAATATAAGAATAAAGAAAAATAGTTCTTGCCCTAAAGGACTTGAAATTTTAATCAGGAAAGACAACACAAAATGGAGCTGAAAAGTATGTGATTAGGAGGCGGAAATATATATAGGAATATGACATCAAAGTCTTGAAGTCAGAAGCAGAATAAGAGTGGGAATGAAAGATGGCCAGACTTGGCTCCTCCCCAAAATAGAGGCCTTGACATGAACTCGCCTACAGAAGAAGGCTTGCATGGTGGAGTGATGTTTCAGGATGAAATCATGGGGGCTTAATGATGTTCCAAGATAAGGAAACATCAGGAACTGAGGCATCTGAAACTTAGTGTCAAAATGAGAAAGTCAGACACAAATCTAGGTGGGGAATTGCAGTGTTTCTTATTCAATCTTTATAACAATCTTATAAGCTAAAAACTAAATTATACTTTTTTTAACAGTTAATTCAACTATCTCACCTGCTATTATTTCCTTTTTCAATCCACTGCAATACAATATAAAGATGTTCTACTGTCATGCTAATATGGTCTTTCAACAGTACATAAACATTACTTTGCCAGAAAGATATCTCAGGAAATGTGAGTATTTGTATTAGTATTAGTATTAGTATTAGTATTTGTACAATTAGATTTCTACTGCTTGATATAGAGGAAAGTTTAGTATAAATCAGGTCCTTATTAGATCCTCTCCAAGATAAGATAGTTCTATTCTAGTCTACTGAATGAAAACCTAATATTTGCACACTATGTTCAAAGTTTGAGGTTGACAGTAGGAAAACAAAGACGAACATGAAATGTATCCTATCACCAAGGAGTTTATATTCTATAGAAAGTATGTATCTATTAATTAAATATGAAATAATTTAAGGAGGGATCGAGCCTTAACAAGTGGGGAGGTCTGGAAAGGCTTTACATTAGAGGTGTTACATGAGCTGAGTCTCAGAGTAAGCTGAGGTGGGAAATCTATGAAATTGAGGGAGTACATTCCAAGCATAGGGGGTGGTGTATACCCAGGCATAAGACCTGGAGAATATACAGTTGTAAGATCTCATTATAATGGAACTTTGATACATAAAGTGATTCAATAACATGGATTTATAGTAAAGTTATAGTGTATCATTTCATAATACATTGCACTGAATTCTTTAAAGAAGCTCATTGTCCTTTTTGTATGGATTCACATAATTCTCATCCTGCTTTGAACCATTTTTGGGTTGTCGCTATGAGTCAGACATTTAAGTCTCTTAGTTTCAGTGGTCCCTGTGTAAATTGAGAGATAATGATGTTCACTCTACCTCCTTTACAGGATTGTGGGGAAAGGACTATTTAAACTGAAATTAGCCTAAGCTATTCTGGCCTCAGTGTCTTTGTTCATACCATCATCTTTGTCCTCTACCTAGTCACACAGCTGTCATACTTTCAATTCCCTCTTACAGCATAAATCCTACCCATTTCTTCAGGTCCAGCTCAAGTCTGACTTTCTCTATGCTGCCTTTTCTGTCTATGTAGCTATTATTCATTTCCCTTTCTTTCAATAGCATAGCAATTTATTATTCTCTACTTGTCTCATATAAACACTTTACCTATTCACCTAAATAATATATGGGCTTGAGGACAGGGGACATTCCTTGTATTTATTTTGTACACCTACTGTAGTAGTCCCACCAAGGTGGTTGGCATGTAATAGGTGCTTAGCAAATACTTGTGGCTAATTAGGTTGGACATTTTTATAGACTGTCCTATTCCTTTAATTAATTACTGAACCCTATTTATACATAGAGGAAGAGGCAACCAGAGGCCTTCTGCCCTCCTGGTCTATCCTTTCCTTTGGGCCATCTTCATATCTGAAATAACATCGTAAAGAAACACCCTTACGTTAAGGCAATTTATCTTCCAAAGTACCCTTCCTCTTAAAATGTGAATACTTACGGAAAATTAACCTGCCATTATCAATCAGAAGTATTAGTCTTAATAGCTAGCTAGTTATTATATAGCAGTTTGAAGTTTGCAAAGCACTTTACACATGCTATCTCATTTAATTATCACAAAAACCTTGTGAAATAGGGAAATTACTATCCCTTACTTTACAGATGGAACCTTGGCTTTAAGTGACTCACTCAGGGTCACACAGCTATGGAGTTTCTGAGTCTCAAGTCTTCATTACTCAAAGTTCAGAACTCTTATCTACTGTGCTTCTTAGCTGCCTCTAATTCTTGCTTTCAATTAATTTATCCCATTGTTTTTAATGGTTTCAGAACCATGGGACCAAGTAAAGGAAAGGGACACAAGGCCAATCAATTTTTTACTGGGGTGGAGGAGGTGAAGGGGTTAGAGATCCCTAGGTAGGAACAGAAAATGGGGGGGGAATGTGATTGGTCTAAAATAGTGGTGTCCAGCTTAAATAAAAATTGCAATCACTAAATCAAACTTATGGATCTTTACAGGCTGCGTACTAACTTAGAAAAAACACATGTATCTATTTCCTTTTGTATTAATATATCAACACATTAAAATCAAACTGAAACTACATTTTAATTTGGCTTGGGCCACATTTAAGAGTGTAGTGGGCTGCATGTGATCCATAGGGCTTGATTTTTGATACCTCTGTTCTAGAACAAAGAATCCAGTAGGGAGGACATGATTGAGTTGGACACCAGAGTCAGATGTTACGATCAAAGTCAGAGGGCGGTAATGAGGGCTACAAATGACAACAGAAAGTGAAAAGGGATGAATGGGAAGGTAGGTGAAAACATGTTAGAGATGACCATCATTTATTTTATAATTTCATTTATGAATGACTCAAATTAGAGCATCATCATCATCATCAATCAACAAAAGTAGCTAACATTTATACAAAACTCTAAGGTTTGCAAATCACTTTACGAATATAATCTCCTTTGAATTTCACAATAACTCTAGGAGGTAGGTGTTATTATTATCTCCATTTAATAGAAAAGGAAACTAAAGCAGGAAAAGTTTAAGTGACTTGCCCAGAGTCACACAGCTAGCTGATATCTCAGGCAGAATTTGCACTGACTCTACTTCCATCAACAGCAACTGCAAAGGTGTATCAATTTATTGTGGTGATTTTCGAGCTATGAAGAGGTATAAAATTCAGATTTTGCCTTTAAATGCCCTATAATATTGGTGGGAAGACAAGACATGTAACTAAAAAGATAAATAACTAGTCAAGGCAACTTCTGTTACGTGATTAAAGACTGGAAGACATAAGCACTATAAAAATTCAGAGAAATCAATGATCACAAAGAGGGAGACAAGGTAATTTTACAAATATCAAATAAAACATCAACTATGTGTGTGATCAAATGTATTGGGAAAGCACTGCAAACTGGGTCTTGCAGGAAGATTTAGGTTTTAGACAAGTGGAGAGGAGAGAAAATGTTATTCTTAGAATCCTAGAATGTAAGAGCTAGAAGGGACATTGAAGGGTCATCAGAAAAAGTACAGAGGGAGAAATATATGTTAGATGCCTAACAGAAAATGAATGGATTAGTTTAATTAGAAGGGACAGTTCATATAATAGGATGATGGGAAATATGGCTAAAAGATATGTAAGAGCCAAATTATTGAGGGCTTGAATTTCTAGATGAGAGATTTGGGTTTTATACTATGACCAAAGAGGAACTGTTGAATGAAAAGAAAATCATCCAAAATGATGATTTAGGAGGATGAATCTGGTAGCAGAGTTGTGATGATCATAACCTTTGTATTGTCTGATGTTACAGTTATAGTGCAATGATGATAAAATTTCAATAGTCCTTAGGCTAAGTGGTCCTAACGCCCACGAAAACAGATAGGCAAAACAGTTATACTTTTCCACTGTTAATTAAGTGTCAGGAAGATAAGACTTGAAGCTTATCTTTGGATTGGATGAACTTTTAATCTGCTGCAGGGCCTGAGAATCATTCTCTCTCAGTGGCCTTAGACAGTGAACAGTAGATCCTCCTGCTAGTTTTAGGTTCAGATAAAGAAACTCCCTCTACCTGTGTTTTACCTATACCTGGTATTGAAAAGGGACCCTAAGAAATTTTCCACAACATCTGGGTTTGATTAGGAATGCTTCCATCTACACCTGGCACCAATTTCTTGTTCTCAACTAAGATCATTTTTGGGGTATAAAATCTTACCCGCGAACCCCAACTTTGAGCATGTTTCTTCCTTGCGATGTCTCCCTCTCTCTCCAAATGGGTGAGTTTCTTGCATCTGTGGGATTAGACCTCTGTTTTTGTTTTGTTTTGCGATATAGTGTGTATGTGTGTGTGTGTACTTTCTTTGCCTACTTGCTGTATCACATAATAATGAATCATGATTGTATTATTTCCTTGAATACCAATTTTCTAGAAATTATTGAACCCAGGTATTTGTTTAACCTGATCCATGAGAACAAATAAAGCAAAGGTGAAGAAAAAATTAAGGAGGGAGAGATTTGAGAGGAGAGGAACATTGAGAATTTTCATAATAGCCAGGATAGAAAGTAGTGAGTGCCTGCACAGGGAGATAGGAGAAGGGGAAAAGAACAAGATGGGACATCAAGCCTGTCAATGGATGTAAAGTGGGAGGGAGGAGGAAGAATTAAGGATGAGTCATAGCTTTGAATTTGTGTAACTAGGATACTACATTAAGAACTATTGGAGAGACCAGGGGAGGTTGCTAAGAAAGAAAGATGGATGCATAAATAAGCTAAACAAACAAACAAACAAAAGCATGTATTGAATGCTTATTTTGTATAAAGTAACATACTAAGCTCTGAGTAAATACAAAAGCACAAGTGTGTGGGACAACTATCCTTATTTCCAATAAGTTCAGAGGCTTCTCCAGGTAGAAGGCAGAAAGGAATTTTTATTACGATCTCCCGAGAAAGGGCGACCCACACTGAGAAACCTCTCAGTGTCAGGGTGCGCTGAACATAGATACAGCAAGTTTTTATAAGTCCCCCCCAACAGTTCACCTCCCCACCCCTTCAAGGTTACAAGCCTTGAAGGTAAATTGGAGACAGTGACAAGCAAACAGATGTGGTTATCTTGAAAAGTTCGAATTTTGCAAATCCCTGTGAAATTCCTGTTCCCCGCCCCAGGGTCCCCAGCAGACGGGATACAACCATTTGCTCACATAGTTGGGCAAAAGGCCTGTATTTTGAGTTTAGATTTTATGACTGACAGTGTGGAAGGAAATGTTATTCCTGGGATTCTTGGGTTCCACATCCTGAACTATGTCCATCAGGGATTAAGAAGAGATGGTGCTGGTGATGTGTTTACTTTCCACTTTCTGACTCTGCCTCAGGGTAACTCGCTGCTTCCCTTAGTTAAGTCTGTTGGCCTGATCCGATGATGAGTGCAATTTTGGACGTGTGGAATTTGATGATGGGAATTCCATGTAGAGAAATCCAACAAACATTTGGATAGAGAAAATTAAAATTCAGGGGGGACATTAGAACTGGATATGTAAATTTAAGAGTCCTACATTAGGTGACAGCAAAATGCATGAACCTATATAGTACTTCTCCTGTTTGTTGTTTGTCCTTTCTTCTCCAAGAGGACAAATGGTGCCAGGAAGATGATGCCTTGACTTGCAAGTGAACTGGAATTAAGTGAAGAAGGGCTGTGCAAAGTCACCAGTCTCATTCTCTCCTCTAGGGCCTTCTAGGTCCAGTAGCAAGATATTGGTCAGGAAGACTGGAGATGGCCCCCTAAGCAATAGAAGACCTTGGCCTTTTAAAGCTAAGACATTTTCCAGGTGTCAGTTTGTCTGAGGCAAAACCCAATCAGGGATTAAGGCTAGGTAAGAGAGACAAAAGAAGACCTCTTTTACATACTAAAAAAAAAAAATAATTTGAAAGAGGAAGACTGGGATTTCTGGCCCAGAACAGAAAAAATTGCTATTTACGCTCACTCTGAGTCATCAGAATCCCAACAATGACCAAGCGAGACTTGGGTTGGGGCCTATTGTTGGCCAGTCTGGGAGAGCCACAGTGATTTGGGTTTAAGGCATGGTCAAGTAGCTCCATTTGAATCACAATGGGCTTTATCAAAGCCTGGTTTTTTAGTGCTGTTATTTCAAGAAATCATAAAAGAAGCTAAATGAGGTAAAAGAGTTAATTGTTGCAGGGTTTTTTTTTCTAATGATAAAATAAGTAGGGAAGAGAAAAAAAATTTAGCTGTAAACTCCAAGATAATACCTCTGAGCAACACATGGTAGGCTACATTTGCCAAAGACTGAGGACTGAGTTGTGTACAATAACCTTTAGTACAAAGTGAAAAGTGAAGTTAATAAAGATCAAGAAGGAGCAGCCTTTCAATCCAAAAGTCTTGAAGTAGCTCCTATAAGTTCAACACACAGTTTTTGTTCATTACTACTGACTCAGCATCTTTTCATAGATCCCACTACACTTTTGTTGTTACTATCTTTGGCTCCTCTATGTCTGCCTACTCCCACATTCCATCATTCTTCAAGTTCAGTTTATTCTACCTCAAAATCTGTTGTAGCCACTCCCTCTTCATTATTCCCACTGCTATCCTGCTAGTACAGATTCTCATTGTCAACTGTCTACATCTCTTAACAGAATTTACCATCAAATACTATTATTAATTTAGAACTGGAGTGATTAAGAAGCAATCATGTTGCGGTTCATGGTATGTTGTGGGGTAGTCTCAGAATTCAGTCAGAACACCTCTAATCCAAATGTAGGCATTTATTGGGAATGATATCCCCAATGAGCTAAGTTCCAAGAGGTCATACAAATAAAAAGTTGTTGCCTTAAGATCTCTTAACATTTTGTGTTATAGTCACATATTTATTTATTTTTGTCTTGTGTCCTTGTATTAGACTTTAAGCCTTATGCAGGAAGAGAAAAGGTCTCATGCAATCTTTACATTTCCCTCAGCACTTAGCACAGTGTTCTCTGTAAACTGAAGGTACTTAATAAGTGTATAGTGGTGTTGAAGTGATTTTTTACAAATTTAGCAAGAAGTTACAAGAAATTATCAGCCATTGAAATCTTGGAGATAAAGAACTAAATTGTTCTAAGTTGGAACTTTTTAAAAATTTATTTTGAGGTCTTGTTTTCTGTCTATATTGTATTCAATTTCCTTATTTTTCAGGGGGAAAAAAAGAAACACTCACTGGGGCTGCAAGTGCATTTTACATAATTCAATTAATTTTAAACTCCACCACTTTGTAGGTAGATAGAATGCCCTAACGGCAGCTCTATGGTGTTCTCTAATTTGTTTTTTTGCAGTTGCATGCTGCAAGCAATTTGTCACCTAAAATTCTAATAGAACTTTCACATATTGAAATGAGAGATGGAAGAAACCCTTTAGACAGTTGTGTTTAGGGAGAACAGAGTTCTAGACAAGGGATTTACAAATACTTCCAATGATTTTCTACTTGACCTTAGAAAGTCTGGGAAAATGTGCCTAATGCTATACTTCCATAAAAAGAATATTTAGTGATTAAACAATGACTTTGTGTTTTAGTGCCAATTTTACTAATCATATGCAATTTTCTCTTTTGCATCACTCATCCTCTTGCTTCTTCCCTCCTGTCTTAGCATAAGATATGGCCCTACTTCTTGTCAAGGTTAACTTTACCACCTATGCCCTTGATTCCATCCCCTCCTGTCTCTTGCTGGGCCTGACTTCATCAATTACCCTCTATCTGTCTAGCATCTTCAATCTCTCCTTCTTTGATGACCTTTTCTCAGTCCTTATCCTCATTAATAACAGTCATTGACATTTATGCAGAATTTACCTACATTATTATCTCAGTTGATTTCTCAAGACAGCCTGGTAAAGAAGGGGGTATCACAGGTATTAGTATTCCAATTTTGCACCTGGGAAACAGTCTCAGAGAAGTGTTTTATTATGATCATATTGCTAGTGAGCATCAGAGGCAAGATTCGAACCCAGATTGATCCTGTTGCCAAATTCAGCTTTTTTTTTTTCCATTTGATGATGCTGTCCTTCCCCACCTTCACCTAGCTGCCGTACTTGTCACTATGGATTACCAACTCCTTTATGTGCTGACCTTGGTCTCCTATCTCTCTAAGTACCACTTTTCTTATGCTTTCATTTGTTCCCAGCCCTCAATCCACACCCAAAGTGCACATATTTCCCAAAGCACTACGGTGATCTTCTTTTCTTTGTAGTTATTTCCTTAGTGATTTCATCCAATGCCCTATCTTCAATTCTTTCTGCTCCTCAGAAAATTCAATGATTTTTGTTCCAACTCCTGACCCATCCCCCCTGCTCCCAAAACTTATCAAGAAGGTAAAAGTGATCAACAGTGCCAAGTAATGCAGAAGAATCAAGAAGGGTAAGACTCAGAAAATGCAATTGCTTTTGGAAATGAGGCATTTATTGCCTAATTCTTCAGAGAATAAATTAAGGAAAGTGATGGGGAAAGATGGGAAGCCAGATTCACATGAATGCAATGATACAAACTTTTATATTGCTTTAAGCACCTGCATCCACTACATGCCAGGCACTGTGCCCTTAGGTACTGACAATAGAAATGATCCAGCACCTGCCATCAGGGAACTTATATTGTGCTAAAGGGAAATAACATGAGCAGAAAAATAGCAAATATAGACAAAGTAAAAACAAAGTAATTTTTTTGGGGTGGCAGAAAGGAGACAATACTAAATACTAGGGAGGGAAATAGAAGGTGAGGATCAAGAAAAGCCATAGATATGAGGTGACATTTAAGTTTGAGGGGACTAGGGATTCTAAAATGTAGAAATGAGGCAATAGATGCACCAGTTTATATAATACATGTGGAGAAATAATGTGAAACCTATCTAAACAGATATGTTAGAGAAGACCTTTAAACATTAGAGATCAAACAGTTTCCTTTTTACCCTAGAGACAAGAGGGAGCCACTGAAGACTCTTGGGCAAAGGAGTGACATGGATGGAGAAGAATGCAAAGAAATAAACAGAGAGTACTTAGAGGCAGATGAATAGGACTTCGTGGAGAAGGAGAGAAAGGGGTGACTTCTGATACAATGTCTCAGAGAAGATGGAATGAGCAGGATCAAGAGCAATTAGAGAGACGTGTTTTTCTGAGGTAAAAGAAAAGGAGCAGAAGATTGAGGCTGCTATGGTCTAGTGGGGGAAAAACCCAGTGCTAGATTGGATTCTGATTCTGATGTTTCTAGCTGTGTGGTTTTAATCATTTAATTTCTCTGAACCAGTTTTCTCGATTACAGAAAGGAGACAATGGCATTTCATGAAAATTGTTTTGAGGATCAAAACAGATAACTTAGTGCTTTATAAGTTATTATGTGCAATACAAATGCCAGAAATATGTTATGAATGAACGTACAAAAGCCTTGAGATGTGCAGAATGTTAAGTGAGTTCAGATCAGATGTCCTTGGCTTTTTTTAGGAAAGTAGAAAGCAAGATAATCTATTAAGTGTGCCAGTTTGGGGTAGATTGGAAACGTCAGAAGAGTGGCCAAGGCATTATCACCTCAGTAATGAGATGGGAATCTAAACTTTGAACTAAAGATTGTTGGGAAGCCCTGAGAGTCAATATGAGTGAATGGGTAAAGGAAGCAATAAGCATGCTTTGGTGACTTCTTCTCCCATTGCTGACTACTCCTGGATCATCCCAAGGGCAGAGGTCACTCTTACAAAACTAGGTTTGCAATAATAAAACAAATACAGGGGCCCAAGATGCCTGAATGTACAGAAGGAAAAACCAGTAGAAAAACTGGAAAGATCCTTATTAGAGAAATCTAAACCTGCAATAGGAAGTTGAGGAATAGAAGAATAATATTCAAATAGCAAAGGGGAAAATAAAGGACTCTGAAGAATTGGAGCTACTTCCCAGGTATTTCCATATGCATCGAATCTTTTGAGTATGAAGCAACTTCTTAAGTGCACAAAATACGGGGAAGGTCTACAGGGACTTCCAGGAGAGAGGACATCATGCCTGCGTGATAGAGAACGAAGTGAGTTCTTGTAGTAAGATCTCCCAGCCATTCCTTCTATTACTATAAATAAAATTAGTAGAAATTGCTAGCATTGTTTTTCCTGTATATAGGAGGATAATTAACTTTATGCAATATGTTGTGTTTATGTCTGTACTTACAGTCTGAGTACAGTAGAAAAAACCCTGAATTTTGGAGACAGAGGACTTGGTCATATCCCTCCTTTGACACATGTGTGACCTTGGGCATCACTTAATCACATCTGTAGGCCTGAGTTTCCCCCTTTGTAAAAGGTTCAATTGTAAATGACCTTCAAGGTTCCTCCCTTTGCTGTTTCTATAATATAATGACTGAAAATATTTGTGTTTTCTTGGTTATGGTTTGTGTGTGGGGAGGTAATGAGAAGCAGGGTTTCAAATACAGTGATAATCTCCTTCACAAAGTTGAAAGATCATAACGGGGATAGAGATTAGGGGTAACTGAAACTGTTATACTCCCTACTTGCCAGTATCTATTTAAAAGAAGACAGTTGCTACAGTACAACTGTGCAGACGCATCAATACAACAAAAGGCAAAACACATGATATTAGGCTCCCCAGCAGCTTACTTACCTGTAGTCATCTCTTTGAATTGAGCTGTGTTGCATCACCGGGAAGTGAAGCAAAGACATTTGCCCAGTTTGAAAGGCATTCAAACCAGTGATGCTGTCATCCGCCCAGTAAAATGATTTGGCTCTCTTGCAGCAAGAATTAAAAATACCTCTTCCAACCTGGCAGATGGAAGATTAAGATGTGGGCCAGCTCCTTTGCTTTTACTCCGTTTGCTAGATGCCCACCAGAGTTTGCAGAGAAGGCTTGTGCCCTGCCCCCAGCATAGGCTGGATCAATGCCTTTCGTCAGTGACAAGGATGGAAATTTCACTTCATGGGGCACAGGCTTTTATCCTGGGGACACAGCTTGCTTTCTCCATTGCTGTTTCCCCTTTGGTAGCGCTCTCTGAGAGAGGAAAAATGCTTGAACTCAATGAAAGCACTAATGAAAAGATATACCAGTGCATAACAGATGGATAAGTGTGCTCTAAGATGAGCCTGCTATTGATTCAGAATCATCATCACTCCCCCTCCCGACTGCATTTTCAATGGTTCATGCAGGGTGCACCTGTAGCTTGCTGGCACAGTAGCCTTGACTGCACCACAAGATTCACCCTTGCTGACAAGCTAACCTTGGCCCTCTGTGCACCCTGTTTTGATTTTTCCCATTTGCTTCCCCCCACCCACCCCAAATCTCATTTGAAGTTGCTTGTGCTTGTTGTTATAATTATTTTACAAGCATGTGTAGAAACAGTGTGCTACCTCTTTAAAAATCTGCTAAATATGTTAGGAACTTGCAACTTTGGAAGGAGGCTGATCCAGGAACCTGCAGCAGGGAATGGAGGTGGCAGCTTGAGGGCTGCAGTGAGTGGGTTTGAGACAGGGGCTTCCTGCCTACCTGATGGTTTTGGAATAAAGAATGACAGGAAGTTCAAGTTGGAAGGGAGAGTAGTAATGGTGACAGCACAGAGGAGTGAAAAGCAGTTGAACCTGGAGTCTTGGCACCTGAATGTGAATCCTGTTTTGACTGCTTCCTAATTTTATGACCCTGGACAAGTTCCTTCACTTGTCTCGGCCTCCATTTCCTCACCTGAAAAATGGAAGATTTGGACTAGATAATCTCTTGGAGCCCTTCCAGCTCTGGAGAAACATTTCTGTGCTTCTAAATTACTCATTTCAATTATTTTATTGTTACAGATCATGGAACTGAGGCCCATTGGATAGAGTACTGGGCCTGGAGTCAGGAAGACCTGAGAACAAATCCAGCCTAAGCCACCGCTTACTAGCTCTATGATCATGGACAAGTCATTTCACTTCTTTCTGCCTTAGTTTCCTCATCTGTTAAGTGGGGATGATAAGAACACCTACTTTCCAGGATTGTTGTGAGGATTGAATGAGATATTTGTAGTGCTTAGGATAGTACCTGGCACATAATATGTGCTTAATAAATGGTTATTCTCTTCTCTCCTTCTCCCTGCTTTTACCTCCCGAGAAGTGCAATGACTTTTCCAAAGTCGCACAAGTCATTTCATGCTCCATTCATTGATGCTTGTTTTTTACACAAACCTCATTATTATTGTTTAAACCTTCACTTAGGTTCAAGGCACTGTATGATATGAGCTTCATTTTTTTTTCCCACAGACATTTAGACAGGGCTGTCTATGCCAGGAGTGAGAGCATCTGCTAGACAGTGTGTACATAATAAGCCTTCTGAGCATTTATAGTATATAAGCAGGATGAGTGATAGCCTACTACAGTAATTCACCCATTCCTCTAACCTGAGGTATATTTAGAATTCAGGGTCTTTTGATCTGGGTCAAAAATATTTTGAGTTGGGATCAGTTTCTGATTCCAACTCAACTAATTTAAACTTGAGGCAGAGAGAGCAGCCAGAAGGCTAGTGGAATAATCCAGACATGATTTAATGAGAATCTGTACCAGGTAGACAGCTGTGTGCTCAGAGAGAAGGGGATGAATAAGAGAGATGCCGTGAATGTAGAAATAATAGGAATTTTAGACATGTTGAATTTACTGTGTCTACTGAATATCCAGTTTGGGATTACCAATAGATTTAAGAATCATCTTCATAGAAATGATAATCGAATCCATGGGAGTTAAATGGCATAACCAAATGAGATAGTATAGAGGGAGAAGAGAGGAAGGCACAAGACAGAACCTGAGAACTCACCCATTATTGCCAGGAATGGCCTGGATGAAGAGCCAAAAAAAAAAAGAGACTGAAAAGGATTAGTTAGACAGAGAATGAGAAGTGAAGGGAATTAGCGTTTGTATAGTGCCTACTATGTACTAGGAGATTTACAGCCTGTTCAGGGAGGATTCACACCTCTAGTGTGAAGGATGCCAAGTCATTTTCAAGGCTGCCTTGGATCTTTGGAGTCTACCTGATCCACTCAACTCTCACCTATTGCTCCAAGAAGCTGTAACATGTGTAGTGGCCATACCTCTGCTAAACCATTTGCAGACAGGCTACACCAGGTTGAGAGTAACCAAGGGGTCTCAAACCCTTTGGTGAGTTGCGGGGAGTGTCTACACCAAGCATGTGAAGAATTCTCCTTTAGGAATGAGTGAATGAGAACAAGTTGTTCCAGTGCTCATGAAGGTGGCTGAAGCAGGCTCTGTAGAGTGCTTAGAGCTTGGTTAGACATCAAAGACACCATGGTCATCTACTGCATCCCAAGCCATTACCATTTGTCTTGCCACTGGACTTTGACAACTCTGGAAGAAAGAGTGAGGCTGACAATTTTATAAAACTCTGCCTCCCTTAAATCCAATTTAGGCAGGAATCAAACGACACGGCACCCATACTATTTTACCATTTTTTGCCTATCTCAAAGTCCTTGGCACGGGCAAGTGACAAAGCAGAAGGTGTGGATACACTGGGAGCTGGAGTCACAACCTTTCACACAGGAGGCCCAGGCCATAGGGTCATCTCACTGGAAGCAGCAATGGGATTTGGCAGCTCCTCCCCTGCCCCACGTATTTGAGCAGCCATTTAAAGACTGTTCTGCTGTCCTCCTGGTGTGAGGAAGGGGCTAGAGAAGGTGCCCTAAATAATCTTTGCTTTACCAACCCTGGTGTATCCTGTGGTCAAGACACACACACACAAACACAGAGTACAAAAACTTCTGCAAAGATGATTCCACTCACTATCGGTACATAGAATGTGTGAGTGCTTATGGATAACATGAAATCCAGTAGCCCTGAAAGATTAACAGCTCTTATTGGGAGAGAACTTAATAGGTATTGCATCCAAATAACAGCCGTAAGTAAAACAAGGAGGGTAAATGAAGGCCAGCTTATCAAAATCAGAGCTGGATATCCATTTTTCTGAAGTGGTTGCAGGGATGGGGAGTGCAGTGAAGGCAGTGTAAGTTTTAAAGTCAAAACAATCTAGTCAACAAACTTGCATGCCTACCAAAAGAAGTGGACAACAGGCTCATGACAATACAATTGTTGCTTGTGGAAAAGTACCATGCCACCATCATCATTGCCTATGCTCCCACCATGATGAACCCTAATGAGATGAAAGGAAAATTTAATGAAGACTTGGAGGCCTTCATCATCAATGTACCGAAAGATGACAGCCTTATAATTCTGGGTGACTTTAATGTAAGAGTAGGCACAGACTACCAGACATGGCAGGGAGTCCTTGAGAGGAATAGTGTCAGAAACAGCAACCACAGTAGTCACTTACTACTGAAGACTTGTGCATCCCATGACCTTCTCATCACCAACACTGTCTTTCATTTACTTAAATGCAATAAAACTTCACGAACGCACATTCACAGCAAACATTGGCATTTAATAGACTATGTCATTGTAATAAGTAGAAACACTCAGGATGTGAGAGTGATGAAGGTGATCTATGGCACATGGTGCTGGACTCATGCTAGACTTATCCTCTCCAAGCTAAATATTTACATTCAACAAAAGCAGCAGCCCCAAGGCAAGATGACTACCAGAAGAATGTCAACAGATTACAGTGCTTCTCTGAAAGGGAAGAGTTCCTTGCTAACTTGGAGGGAAAGCTGAACCAGTATAAGGTTGGCAACAAAAAGAGGAGTGGGCAGCTTTCAGAGATTTGTTGTACAGCACTGCATTTACTCCTCTGGGTGCAAATGTCAAGATTAGTTTGACAAAGATGATGAGAAAATTCAGAAGCTTCTAAATAAACATGTGTGTGTGTGTGTGTGTGTGTGTGTATTATATATATATATATGAACTATATATATGAACTCTCTCTCTGTATATATATATATATACATATATATATGTATATATATATATATATACATATATATATACATATATACATATATATATATATACATATATATATATATGTATGTATGTATATGTATAAACTCCACAGGGTTTACCAGTGAGATAGTTTCTCTATCTCTAAGAAGGTAGCACTTAATTCCACCAAAAGTAAAGTGCAAGCAAAACCTAGAGAGATGCAGGACCATTTGCTCCATAAGAAGGCAAATGAAGTTCAGTTTTACACTGATAGTAACAATCCAAAGTGCTTTTATGATGTCCTGAAGGCTATTTATAAGCCAAAGACTTATGGTGCATCTCAACTGCTCGGTGTTGATGGAGCTACTTTGATTAGTGAGCAATAAGGACATGATCCTGGAGAGATGGGCTGAACACTTCCACAGTATTCGCAACATACCATCATCCACCAATGATGAAGTCATTGACCATTCACCTCAGGTTGAATTCAGTCCCTCTCTAGCCAAATTTCCAACTGAAGAAGAAGTTTTGAGTGCCATTAAGTTCCTCTTGTTGGTAAAGCACCTGGTTCTGATTCTATTCCAGCTGAGATTTACAAGCTTGGGGGTTTCATTGCTTCTGCAAAAGCTGACTGAAATTTTCCAGATGGTGTGGCAAGAGGAGATTATTCCACAGGAGTTCAAGGATGCCACCTTTGTCCATCTCCATAAAGGTAAAGGAAATAGATTGTCCTGTGACAATCACAAGGGGGGTCTGTCTCTTACTCATTGCTGGCAAGATTCTTGCCAAAGTCTTATTTATGGCTGATGCTTCACCTGGAGAAGATGGCCATTTACCTAAGAGCAATCTCCTCCTTCAGAAAGGGCCAAGGAATGGTCAACATGAGCTTTTGCTGCCCAGCAACTTCAGGAGAAATGCTAGGAGCAGAACAGTGGTCTGTAGACAAGTTTGTCAATCTGACCAAGGCCTTTGATACTGTCAGTTGTGAGGACTTATAAAAAATTTTGTCAAAGTTCAGTTGCCCAGAGAAGTTCATCAGTTTTGTACGTCAATTTCATGACAGCATGCTAGCCTGGTTTCTGGATAATGTACAATGTTCTCACGCTTTCCCAGTCATCAGTGGAGTCAAGCAAGGCTGCGTGCTTGCTCCCCTGCTTTTCAGCAATGCTATCAGATGTCTTCAATGAGGAAGATCATGGCATCAAAGTCAGCTACCTCACTGATGGTAAATTATTTAACTTTGAAAAGGCTATAAGCCAGGACTAAAGTAGTAGTGGTAAAGTTGGTGCATAATTTTTTGTTTACAGATGATTTTGAACTCAATGCAGTCTCTGAAGATGGGACGCAACAAAGTATGGAGAGATACTCTGCTTCTTATGCTAATTTTGGCCCAATAATTAACACCAATAAAACACAGATTCTCTACCAGCCAGCACTACACCATCCATATGTTGAACCATCAATTACAGCAAGTGGAGAAGTTTTGAATACTGTGGATAAGTTTACTTACCTTGGCAGTATACTTTCCAGGGATGTACACATTGATAATGAGGTTGACACATATATTGCCAGAGCTAGTCAGTGTTTGGGAGGCTCCTAAGGAAAGTGTGAGAAAGGAGAGGTATTAGACTGACTACCAGACCAAAGGTCTACATAGCTGTTGTTCTGACATCATTGCTGTATGCTTGTAAAACCTGACAGTATAGCAGAGCTATGCCATGAAACTGAATTGCCTCCATTTTAATTGTCTTAGAAAGATTCTGAAGATCACTTGGCAAGATAAGATACGGGACACTGAGGTTCTTTCTCTTGCAAAACATTTAAGCTTTCAAACTCTCCGGCAGAGAAAACAACTCTGATGGTCTGGCCACATTGTTTGAATGCAAATGTATGTTTGTCTAAGAGACTTTTTATGGAGAACTTAGGCAAGGAACATGCTCACATGGTAGTCAGAGGAGGCAATACGAGTATGCTCTCAAAGTGTCTCTGAAGAACTTTGGAATCAATTGCATGACATGGGAGATACTAGCAAAGGTCTGCCCAGCTTGGCATGCCTGCATCAATGAAAGCATTGTGCTCTGTTGGCAAAGCAGAATTGCAATAGTTCAAAAGAAACGTGAGGAGAAAATCTAGAGATATCTCCACTCCAAATGTGCAGATAGGCTATTTATGCCTGACCTGTGGTAGAGCATTCTAAGCTTGTATTGGTCTGATCAGCCAGAAGCAGACACTCTGTATCTTGTCTCCAACATAATGATGCCATTTTGTTCTTGAAGAATAAAGGGAAAAAAGCAACCAGCTATGTGCCAGCCACTGCACTAAGTGCTTTTGGAGGAGAATCAAGAGAAGCATGAGATCTAAGTTAAATTCTTAGCTCTGCTACTTCTTGCCTGGACAATTACAGCAGCCTCTTTAATTGGGTTCCATTCTTCCAATCTCTGCTCTCTTCACTGATCAGAGGAAAGGGGCTTTCTACTTTATTTTAGAATAAGATTACAGAAAGTTCAATTTCGAAGGAATTTTAGCAATGGAGTTAATATGGTACAGTTGAAAGAATGTTGACCCTGGTGATCTTCTATCTGAGTTTGAATCCTGGTTCTACCACTGCCTGACTGTATGACCTTGAACAAATCCTTTCATTTCTATGGACCCCCACTTCCTCATCTGTTAAATAAGAGGAATTAGACTAGATGACCTCCAGATAACTTCCAAAATATATCTTCCTAAAGCATACATCTGACCATTTTCCCAGACCAAGAGTCTTCAGTGGCTGTACAATCAAATGCTAACTCCTCACACTGACATTCAAAGTTCTTCACAGGCTGCTTTTCCAGATCAGTTTAACTCAACTCTACTACATATATTCTTTTACTTAATCAAATAGGCCTGCTTGCTTTTTTGTGAACTTAGTGTACTTTTCCATCTACCAT
Source organism: Phascolarctos cinereus (assembly GCF_003287225.1). Lineage (NCBI taxonomy): Eukaryota > Metazoa > Chordata > Mammalia > Diprotodontia > Phascolarctidae > Phascolarctos > Phascolarctos cinereus. Next base: position 438,315,888 of record NW_027555847.1, on the reverse strand, counting down.
ATTGATGCCTTTGCATAGGTTGTCTGATATGTCCAGAATAGACTCTTTGAATCATTGTTTTCTCCAAAGGCTCAATTGGAATGCCATCTCCCATAGGAAACCTGTTTTTTTTGCTCCCCTTAATTGATATTACTGTCTATTATATCAAGTTACATACATACATAATTATGCACATATGCATGCATATGTTTATATGTACTCACATAGATAGTATTATGTGTATATGTATACTACATATGCATGTAGTTTGCATTTTTAGAGATAGTTAGGTTGGGCAGTGGGTAGCATGCTGAATCTGGAGTTAGGAAGACCTGAATTCAAATCTGACCTCAGATCCTTAACTGCATGACCCTGAACAAGTGCCTTAACTTCTTTCTATGTCAGCTTCCTTATCTGTAAAATAGACATAACAATAGCATCTGACTCCCAGGGTTGTAAAGATAAAATGATATCTTTGTAAAGGCCTTTGTAAACCTTAAAGCACTATATAAATGCATTGTTATTATTGTATTTAATTTAGTTATTTTTTAAGTGTTCTATCCAACCAGCAGAATACAGTCTCCTTAAAGGCAAGGACTGATTTTAACTTACTTTTATTTTTTGTTTTGTCTTCTCTCTTCTCTTGCCTTGTCTTCATATTTCTGGCACTTAGCAAATGTCCTGCACATAGTAGTTGTTTAATAAATGTTTGTTAATAAATATATGAATAAATAGAAAACCTCAGTTTTTCTTTCTCTGTAAAAGGAGAGATGGTATTTGGCTAAATGATATTTATGGTTCCTTCCAACATTAAATCCTATAATGTATAGAAAGTTGTTCATAAACTTGGAATTTGGTGGTAGTGAAGTGTTTTGAACTCTATAAATAATTGTATAATGTGATATTCTTTGCTAGTAGGGGCTGGTGGGCATTTTTTTTTAAATTTCCTGGTAGTACTGAAGAATGATTTTTTATAAATCTGGAAGATAAGAGGAGTACATATTTCCAAGGCTTTCTCCATGGGATCTGGAATAATTTTGAAACTAATTATCAAAATGCATAATCCTAACATATTTTGTATTCTGTGAAAACAGAACAGATACAAATTGTAGCCAATGGCATCATATTGGAGAATCCCACATATTCTCATTTATGAAAATATAACTATGTACATGTGGTATTTTGCACTAACACATATCATTTATTACTTTGTTGAACTGGTGGTTCTGTGGCTCATTTGGTGTGGATATTCTTTGCCCTGATACAGGTCATAGCCCCTCCATGCCCTTTCTCCCTCTGTGATTCTCATCCATTTTTCACCATAAATCCTCAGCATGGGATCAACTAACTAGTTGTGTAATAATGGGAAGCTGTTTAAATCCTTTGTACCTCTGACCAGTAGCCTGTGGGATCCTTGAGAGCAAGGATTATTTTTTTCCCCTTTCTTTTTATTCTCAGTCATAGCACAGTTTGGTGCTTAATAAATGTTTCTTGATTTGAGTTAAGAACTGATCTCAGTTTCCTCATCTGTAAAATGGGGATAACAATACCTGATTTACTTAACACTTAGGTGATTTTTGTGAGGCTTAATTGCAATAATTCATGGAAAATGCTCTCAATTTTTTTAAGTGCTATGAAAATGTCAGCTATTCCTGTTGTCATCATTATTTTTATTCAGTGCACTGGAATCCTGCTTCATCTTTTTGTATCTTTGAGGGATCAGTGTAGCATTTGAGTTGTCATTCAAAAGAATGTCTCTCATTCTACATGACTTGCCCATCTCCTTTTCTGGTCATCTGTGTCCTTGATAATATTTTTATGTCATTGCTCATGCATGAATCATTGTTGACAACATTCCATATCATATTTCTTCTGGCCACCCAGAATATCATGATCTTTGAAGAGTTAAAATGACAATTTACCAAAGGACAATAGAACACACATACATCTATTATATATATACATATATTAATGCATTCACACACATTCATGCCAAAGTCTTTTTATTTCCCTGATGTATCTAAAATAGCCCATGGATAAAACTGAGAAAGTGAAAAAGCAAGCAAACAATAATAAGAATTTAGAGAAACAACACTCACTGGAAATTATTTAAACAAAATTTACTCCCCTGGCTAATATGAAGTGTAAAAATTATTAAGGGATCACAAGATGAGAACTGAAATGGACTTTAGGGGTCATCTAGTTCAATCCTTTCATTTTACAGCTGTCTAAAATGTCTCTATTGATAGTACTATTTACCATTATGGGCCATTCCTACCACTACTTCACATCTGTATAGTTCATAAAATGCTTTCCTCACCCATTTGATCCTTACAACAGCCCTGAGATGTGAGAAAGCTGGCTGTTATTAGCTCCCTTTTACACATGAGTAAATGAGAGCTTCATGAGGCTAAGTGATTCATAGATGATCAGATGCTTAGTAAGTGGTAAATTCAAGGCCTCAGCTCCTTACTTTTAGATCAGTGCCTCTATCCTGTGCTGCTTTCTATTAGAAAAAGCAATTTCAGGATTATGTGCAGAGGTATATTTTCGAGAGGCAAGATTTCTCATCCTTCAGAGAACGGAGTTGGAAGGGATTTCAAAAGACCATATAGTCTGACCCCTCTGTAATGATGCCATTGAAAACAAAGATAACTTTAAAAGATCTATTTAATCAATCAGCAAACACTTATTAAGTACCTACTATGTGCCAGGCATTGTACTACAGTGCTCAGGATACAAAGAAAGAAATGAAACTTTTGATTGAAGTGCCTTTACAAAGGCTGTCCTAAGGCCTAGAATGTACTACATCTTACCCTCCATCACCAGAATCCTTTGGTTCCTTCAATGTGCAACTTTGGTGGACATCTCCCTTTGGAAGTTTGCTTTATTCACCTAATTGTTAGGGGAATTTCCTTCATTTCTTTCCTTCAGATTAACTTGTTTTTGGTTTTTTTTTTTGGTGTGCATATTTATTCCTGAAGTGGAATATAAGGTACCTGAACCAAGAAACTGTGTTTTTATTTGTTTGCTGGTGAGTTGTTTATCTTCATATCCACAGCCTTCACGTGTGGAAATACTTATACAAGTGAATTGAATTGAGCTGACTATTGTAAGTCATCTTGTAAAAATGAAAGCCTGCCAGACAATAAGTGTTGAAAATGTTGTCAGGGGCAGAAAAATCTTTGTCGGTTTCTTTTTGTGAAGGGACCTAAGGATAGTTCAATGGAGAGGAATAACATGAAGGTCAATAACACAAATAACACAAAGGTGTTACTGAGAATATCATCATAATCAATGGTCAATACTAGCTCAAATACTAAGATCAAAGGAAGAACCTGGAGGATAATATCAGGGTAACTATTTTTCTAAACATTGGTAATATATTTGAACTTCAACTCTGATGAAATCTTAGACTTGGTCCTTGTTCACTATGACGTATTGAAACAAAAGGCAGGCAAATATGCTGTAAGATCCTCAAAGATATAGAAGTGCAGTATGAACAGTAACCTTTTGCAAAGACAGTTTGTTCAGCCACTCATTGGTTTATCATGGGAATTACACCAGAAATTAATCTTCAGTTTATATGAATGCCACAATATTAGTGATAAGCAAGAATCAACTTTATTCTTTCAAAAGTTCATGGATCCATGATAAATTATTACAACTAGAGTGAAGCCCACATTTTGTGTGGGCTGTATACCACTTGAAGCATGGGAGGCTCACTGTTAATCAAAAGGAGGCAGAATAAATATCTGTAGCCTCTTCTCCCATCTTTCTCGAATATCGGTTTCACTGAGAAAATATAACAAGATAAGTGGATTCTCCCTGTGGCATGTTGAACTAAGGATTGGGTTAAGTTGAGCCATGGTCAAATCTTATCTTTTCCCTCCCTTACTTCTAGAAGATTCACATGTCCTTGGTGTGCAAAGTCTTTTATTATGTGAAAAGAAATATTTAAATGACTAGGCTACATTTTTGTATAAACAGTGTCTTTGAAACGTTCATGGAAAATGTGAGGATGGATCTATATGTTTTCATTCTGTGTCAATAGATGTTTAGAAATATAGGAATGGTAAAGTCAAAAGAGTAATGGATTTCAAGTCAGTGAATCCAAATTCAAATTTTATCTCTGTCTTACTATCTGTGTGAATCATTCAAGTCAATAAAACTTTCTCAGCCTCTGTTTCCTTATCTGTAAAATGAGGTTGAACAAAATGGCCTCTAAGATCCCTTCCAGCTTGAAATTTATGATCATAGAAATTCATTGTGAAGAAAAGCACTTGGTATATCTGTAAGTGGTTTGTTTGATACTTAAGTAAATAGCTTTAGACCTAGCATTTAAAACAACAATATACCTATTTCTGTGTATGTTCCTTCTGTATTTCCCTTTTGTTAACTGATTTTATTTAAAAACACATTTTTGAAATTGTTTGCCCAGAGTTGTTACTCCTGTCATTAACCTAGCCTTTTACAGTTTGTAAAGTTCATCATGTGTAAGATTTTTTCCCTTTGTTATTTGAACATTTTATTTACTGAAAGGGACAGAATAAGGAAATTTAGAATAAAGATAAAAGTAACTGGAGGAGGGGAAAAAAAGACAATTGTGAGACAACATGTGGGAAGAGCAATTTCTTCAAGGCAAAAGTACTAACTGGAGGCAAAGATGTTTATATTACATTGTTTTCTAGCAGCTTTTTATAGATGTCTTTTGTTAGGATGTTAAAATTTATACTCAGGAAACTGAATCAAAGAACTGTTTGGAGACAGTGAATCAAATATATATTATTATATAATATATGAAAGTGAAGTAGATTTGGATTTTTTCAACCTAAGATGGAGATGGACCTACCTACTACACGTAAGAAAGCCCTAATTTATGTCAAGAAAGATAAAAAATGACAGATTGGAAGATACAGGATTAGAACCTGAGGTATCAAAAGCCAGAAAACAAAACACAAAAGCCTATTGAGCTGAGAAGACAGAATAATAAGAGAAGACAACATAACAGCAATTACTTCAACAGACTGCATTTGATGCTAAGGAACTGATCTGACTGGAGGACTAGTCTTGCTGTTTGAAAAATTAGATTAGAGAAAATAAGACTGTGTTTTGATGAGCTGTCTGGGCTTGTCTGCCTTGCTCTTTAGCACCACCTACAGCTTGGGGGCGTTTTAACCCTTCAGAGGTTTGCCTGTGTTGTTCTTTATTGCTATCTATGTCTCAAGAGGGAGCAATCCATCAAAGCACACGCTAAGCAAATTTCAGGCTTCAGAGAACTTCTTTTCATTGAAAGAATATAATGTTGTCTCAGAATCTAAGCAAGGGAACAGACATGGAAAACAAATCCCAGGCTTAAGGCTGCCATTTGCCCCAAAAGCTTAATATTACTTTAGGGGCCAAGAAGAATATGAGTAGAGAAGCAAAAAAGAAAAATAGTCTCACCCACCATGTGATGAGAGATACGAATTGTTCTCTAAAAACACCAATAGCATTAAGGCCTGCAGTACAGTCTTGTGAATTACTCTGGGCAAATGATTTTTGCTATTTATGTGCCTCACTGCTAGCTTTTTATGCATACACACACACACACACACACACACACACACACACCATATATATATATATATATATATATATATATATATATATGTAATATGCATGTGTATGTGTATGTATTATATATATATATTCATGCACGCATATATGTAATGCATGCATGTATATATATGTGTATATATATATGCCATGGTCACTGTGCATTGGTAGAAGAGTATGACCCAGGTTTATGGGTGGATTATAATTATTCTTGCTTTTGTACATTGCTTTTTTTTTTTTATTAATGAGCAGTTCATTATTAAGCATTAATGGTATTATCTTGGCCAATCTGCTTAAATAAGAAATAAAAGGGAAACAGGGGAGCTGTAGCAATGACAACTCTCCCTGCCACCACTTCTGGTTACCTCAAGCCTGAGAGTAAATGGGAACAGTACAGCTACCTCTTTTGAGGAATCCTGCCAGATTGGGTGATAGTGGGATAAATGAGCCAGAGGGGAAAGACAGAGAGAGAGAGAGAGAGAGAGAGAGAGAGAGAGAGAGAGAGAGAGAGATTGATTGATTGATTGGGGGCATCATACTCCTGCTACACATTTATTATCTTATTAGCCTGGGCTTTGATAGATTACTCCCTCTTGGGACATAGAAGGCAGTAAAGAGCAGCATAAGCAAACCTTTGAAAAGTTGAACCTCACCCAAGGTTTAGGTGGTGCTAAAGTGAAAGGCAGACAAAGAAACATTTTGAGGGACAGATGGTTGATGCAATGGATAGAGCACCAGGCCTGGAGTCAGGAAGATCTGAGTTCAAATCCCACCTTTGATATTTACTAGCTTTGTGACCCTGGGCAAGTCACTTAATCCCTATTTACCTCAGTTCCTCAACTGTAAAAGGGGAAAACACTAGATGAGGAAATGGCAAACTACTCCAGTATCTTTGCCAAAAAAGACCCATGGATAAGCCCATGGAGTCATGTAGAGTTGGACATTACTGAACAATAAAATCTGTATGAGGTAGGTACTGCAAGTATTATTAGCCTCATTTTATAGATGAGTAAACTGAGACTAAGAGAGGTTAAGTGACTTGTCCAAGGTCAAACTAGTAAGACCAGAGCCACAATTTATTTTAATTTCCTTTCAATAGATGTTCATTAAGCATCTATATATAGCACAGTATGCTTTGCATTCTAGAAATTACAAATATTAAATATGACATATTCCTCGTCTACATGAAGCTTCCAGCTTTTTTGACTCCCAGACCACAGCTCTTAGTACATTTTTTCATGGTGCCAGTAAATATACTCTTCAATATATTGGTAGATATATCCTTTAATCTAGAGACCCCAAAATCTCATGCTTTGCCTTTGTCTCTTGGGGAATTCTTATCAGGCCAATGGTTTTGTCTTATTTTACAGAGAGAAGCAAAGTTGCATTGATAACCAGAATGCTTGTTTGATCCTAACTTGGCCTTTCTACTTTTTCCCTAAATCAAGAATCAAATTGATGAGCTAGTTTTACTTTCCTTCAAATTTTATTGCCACCAGGAGCAGTATTTAGAAGTTCAGTACTGGAGATAATTTAAGTATGTCATTGACTATGAGGAAAATTGACTTGAATGAATGGATGCAAAACCTTTATTAAGTAAGTACTTACTAGGTACCAGACACTATGCTAAACACCTTGGATCCAAATAACAATAACCAAGATGGTTTCTGCACTCAAGTGGTTTCCATTTTAATTTGGGAGGACAACAGAAAAATTGGAGCTGGGTGGTAGGAAGGAGGGAATGTTTATAATTGTGTGTTTTAAAAATGGTAGAAAAGTAACATAAAGATCTCCTTCCAGGCAAGACAAGGGAAAAGTTCACCTATTCCAGGAGTCAAGAATCCAGTGTGAAGGTAATTGTCAGGCACAGCACCTCCTTATAAGAGCTTTGCAAATAGGAGAGAAAGGAAGCCCAGTGGTGACAACCAGTTTGGAGGTTGTGAGAAATTAATATTTCCTTCTTAACTTTAGTAACTAATTATTGAATCAGGACCAAGGTTTTTCCCCTTTTCTACTTCCTCATCCAGAAACCAATCAGTGTGGGAAATCTGTCTTAGAAATTTACCCAGGCCAAGATCTAATCAGACAATAAAAGAAATTCTAAATTAGGGCTAATGGGTGTATTCCTGCTCATTGTGTTTGCTCTGATAGGTCTGACAAAAGTTGATTCTCCCTATTATCAAGACAGGTGATATGGAAATTGATATCTCTTTGATCAAGATTTGAGTGACCTAAGTCATTTGCTCCAAGACCTTCATTTTAATATAGCCCACACCTCCCTTTGTATTAACCAAAACAAGTTGATTGTCATCCCTCAGGATCACCTACTCTTCAAAGGGCATATAAACTGTGAGCCCACTGCCATCAGGAGTCTTTGGTCTAAGAGAAATGGCCAAATGATCATTCGTTTATTAATAATGTGCTGGCCCTATTAAGAAAATGATTAAATTACTCAGAAACTATGTCTCTCAAACCTTTTTAATCATCACAAAGTCTTCTAGGTGAGGCTTCTAGTTCACCAACAGATCAGTTTCTATTGATTGATATAACCCTGTTCTGTATAAAACTTTACTGAGTCACTGATTCAGATTTCTTCAGCTGAGGTTTTTTTCACTAGTCAAGAGTCCTATGAAAAGAATCCATAGCAATTATAGCAGCAGATCATCCGGTCTTTTTAGGAATATACACGGTTGTTTTAATTTCTTTCAAATTTTCCTTCTGAGGATCATGATTCTTTCTGTTGGAGTTTCATAATTAATCATGGTGTGGAGGTGACCTTCTATGCCAGCTGAGTACAAAGTCATGGCTAGTCTAATCAAATCTACCCATGAGATGAATCTTCCCTGGAAAAGATTCTCCCATTATTCTTCTTTCTTCAGAGATCAGTTGAATAGTCTTCTTTTTAAGATTCTCTTTATTAAATCTTTTCCTCTTGAAAGCCATTATGCATAATGAAACACAAGCCTTTGTACTTTCTTCCTTTCTCTTCTCCTCTTTCCTGCCATACTGACTTGACCCAATTGTTTTTTCTAGTAATGTTTTATTTCTATTTCAATGTCACTGTGGCATGTATGTTTTTCTGGGTTTTTGGACATTAATCCTATGGAGAACACATTTTACCAGTTCCTACAAAGTGGAAAAATCATTGACTAATGGCTTGAGAATGGACTGTATGTATTTCAACCCAAGTGCAGGCTAGCCCCTTTTGGAAGGTTGGCTACAAATGAGTTGAGATTTGATTGGTTAATGTAATAATTTTTTTCCTACCATACTCGATGTCAACAACCATCTAGGATGATTGGATTTCTAGCTGTAAGGGATCGTGGAAATCATACATTCCATCCTTCCTCATTTTGCAGCCAAAAGAACTAGGGTCCAGAAAAATTAAACAATATGCCCAAGGTCACACAGTATCAGAAATAGAATTAAACTCCGGGCTCTTTAATTCCAAATCCAATATTCTTGCTGTTATGTCTTGCTGCTTCAGTTAAGATATAGAGTGGTGGCAGTCTGCATTGATGACCACACCATTGAAATCCTGGATTCATGAAAAATAGAAGTCAATATATCTGGCTTAAATGCCAGAGGCCTATCAAAATCATTCCATTACTTCTATTATAACAAGTCACTAAAGGCAGATTTGCCTTTTATTGTTTTTTTAATAAATGATAAAATAGGGGGCAAATAACAAAGCATTTCCCAGATTCGCTTTTAGAATATTTTACAGTAACACAATAAATTCATTCAATTTTTCTATGTTTCTCTCCTCATAAATATACAATAGTACTGTTAGGGTCGAACAGTTCCTCTTACTCATGTACCTGTCTATCTTTCCTCTGATTGTTACATGTTACAAAATCTCAGAGTTGCAAGGGACCTTAGAGGCCATTTAGTTTAACTCACACATGAATAAGAATTTTTTCTACAAAGTCCCCAGCTAGTAGTCATCCAAGCTTTGTTAGAACTCTTACTAACATCCAATGAAACTCCATTCCTATTTTTGATAGCACTAGCTCTTACTGAGTTTTTCCTTACATCAAACCCAAATTTGTGTCCCCATAAGTTCCACCTATTATTCCCAATTCTGGGCTCTAGGTTGCTTTGCCTTTCTAGCTTATTAGTGTTCTTCCCAAAAAAACAAGGTGACCAGAACTGAATACCACCCCCTAGATAACTTCTGACCATTGCAGAGTATAGCAGGAATATGATTTTCCTAATCCTGTATGCTTTGGCTTTTTTGAATACTGTCTAAATTCATATTAGTTTTCTTGGCCACCAAATCAGTGTTGATTAATACTGTCGTTTGCAGGTAGAAAAGCGAGGGGTACATTTAAAGGCTAATTTTCCTCAGATTACAGGATACTGAAGTCACAATGTTTTTGGGATGCTTAACCAATTAATTCCCCACTAAGGTAGAAAAAGATCATGGGAATATAGATTCAGAGCTGGAAGGAATATTAAAGATCATAGATCCCAAAAACCTTATTTTAGAGGTAAGGAAAGTAATACCCAGAAAAGTTGTGACTTGCCTGGCTTCATATACCTAATAATTGCCTGAAGTAGGATTTAAACTCATGTCTCCTTGATTCCAAGTTTAGCCCTTGATCCACTATAACAAATTCCTCTTTAAAACCTCTGGGGGAGGAGGGGAAACAAAAAAAAAACAAAAACAAACAAACAAACAAAACCCCTTCTATGTCCTATGAGGTAATGAAACAGATTCCATGCTACTAAAAAAAAAATTCAGTCTTCAGTTACACCTAATATAGCAAGAAAAACGCCTATTTGTACTATATGGGTCACTTTTCCTGATTCTTAAGCGGATTTTTTTTCTCTCTCTCATATCTACAAACAATGACATAAGGCAAGGTTCTGTTTTGTTGCCCAAATAGGTCACATATGCTGATTGAGGCACTTATCCACCCTCTGCCCCCCAAAAAAAACGGTGTGTGTTCTATTTCTTCATGTGTAACTCCCCCCACCCTTGAGAGTAAGATCAAAATTTCAGATTCTTTGAGACTCCAAAGAGATAAAGAATCACTGAAAGGTCATAGGAGGCCAGCGAGAAAGAGACTAAAGACAGTTTGCTAAAAGAAAAGTTCATTTAAACACAGTAATTTGAAAACAGACACAACAGGAGACAATCTATATTATCTTTTATTTGCTCAATCTTTCTTGGTTTTACTACTGCCAATTCCACCCCTGCAGTTCAGACCTGGCAGCTAAATCTCTGTTGCTTTCCAGAAGCTTTTCAAAAGCTGATAAGGCACCAAGCGACAAAAGAAATAGGCTGAATGGTCTTGGGCTCTCCCCCCCTCAGTCAAGGTGCTGCAAGCATCTTATTTCTTATAGCTTCATCCAGACACAGAGGAAAGGAAAGAAGGCTCAGCAACTGAAACCTGAGCCTGACCTAGAAATGTCTCTGTCTATGACTACCATAAACCTTCATCTTAATTGTTCTGAACATTGTTATAGAGCCTTCAGCCATTGTGTATATATCCTGGAAACGTAATGAGTATTAGTCAATTCATCCTCATGCCCTATGAAGGTGAAATCCCTTGATATGTGGGACTATAGGAACATAGCTGCTGTGGGAAGAACAGCAGCCCAACTGTGAGCTTCCATGGCACAGCTGTCTCTTTGAGTCAAACAGTCTGTCAAATTTTGGGTTATGAATTAAACACCTGAGATGCAATAAAAATATTCTTTTTCTATGAATTGGGAGAATGAAGCTTTATTTTTCCAGTGGTGAAAAAAGTGATTCTTAACTCAGCATTTTTTAAAAAATTTGCTTTCAACCAAGCTGCTGAATTTTGAACACATTATTGTGAGCCATCCTTGGTACATTCAGGATATCTTCCTAAAGCATCTCTTCTCAAAGAGGCTGATCAATAAGTCTATTTAGATCTAGTTCTTTGCTGCACTTATTTTAAGGAACCACATTTCCCAAGGTTCATCAATTTTCCCCATCTTTAGGAATAATGATGTGTGTGTCACCCTTTTACACCCCTACTTTGATGATGACGGTGTATAATAAAGGTGGCTGAATCTTTTTCCCCAAATATTTCATAAAGGTTTTCTTCTCATCTCTAGTACCCTTCTGTCTCATCTATTATTAGATTCTAAAGTCCTTCGGTGGGTTTGCCCTCAATTTCTAACATTTCATCACTCTGTAAGTGTAAGGAGTAGAAAAGGATTAGGCCCTCCTTCCTTGTCACCAAGATGTCACCAGTTTATCTGTTCAAATTGAGGCCCCTTGAAGCCAAAAGCACTCCAGATTTGTGGCTACTAAATAAACAAATGAACTTAGAGTCTCCATTACTATATCTTCTTAATATTCCTGTACTGCATTTTTCTGCCCCATCCCCTGTGTGAGCATCAAGAAAATTTTGTGCATTTTCCAATCAACTTTAATTTCTGACCTCTCTTTGTTCTCTGATTATGGTTCTTCTTGCCAGTGTTAACCCCTCTCTTTGTGCATTTGAGGTCATCTCCTTTCTCTTCCAGGAGCTTACTCCTTTGATTTTGTCCCAACCTACTCCTCTCTCTTTCTTTCTCTCCTCTTCAAGGGCTTCATTCTCTTTTGTTTATAAACATTGTTAGGTTTGTTCCATCCTCCTTCAGGCAATTATTAGGTATATGAAGCCAGGCAAGTCACAACTTTTCTGGGTATTATTTTCCTTATCTCTAAAATAAGGTTGGGATCTGTTTTCATCCTACCTATTGTCTTACACAATCTGCCTACTGCTTATATTTTCTGACTTATTCATCTTATTCCCTTTTCACAAAATTTTTGTTCCTAACAAACTGGCCTTTACTCTCTGACCTTAATATTCAGTCTCTTGCCTTTATGCTACTGCATAGGATGTTGCCTCGTTTTTTAAAGCAGTCCTTTCTCACCACTAACTGTTAGAATCCTTAATTGTTTTTCAAGGCTCAGCTGAAGTACAATCTTCTCTGGAAAGCTTTTCCTTATCCCCCTTAGGTATTAACATTCTCTCAGTCCTCAGGTGATTTGTGTAAATAATGTATTTTCCCTAACAGAATGCAAATACTTATGTGTGTTACCAGTATATTTTCTAAGTGTAATGAGGATTTCCTTGAATGATTAGGACTTTGCCCTTTGACTTTTTATCCCCAGCACTAGTCATAATGTTTTGCATATAGCAGGTACTTAATAAATGCTTATTGAATGATATGGATTAGATTTCTTCTGGTATCTTCCAATCACTTTTCCATTAGTGGAGAGTCAATATTTGCCAAGAAGATGATTTCTATTCTTTTGAATGTGTGGAAAACTGCCCAGTAGTAAACACTTTAAGTATGATAGCTGAGCTTAGAACTTCTAGAGATTAAACTTTTTTTTTTGTGCTTGAGATTAAACTTTGTCAAGAATAATTTCAGATGCCCCGATATCTCCAGGGGTCTTCATTTAAAGGGGGAATTTAAAAGCCTGCACTTAAAGTCAGGTTTAGCCATATTTTTTACCCTAGATTCTGATTTGGAACTTATATATTACCTAGTTTCTTCTGAATTCTAAGGCCTCAAGTAAATTAGGAAAGTGAAGAGGCTAGAAAGTCTCTATCAGCACAGTGATGTTTCAAAGATTTAGGGATAGACTTGTGAGATAATGGGAAGAGAGTTGAATTGGTAACTAAAAGCCCTGGCTTCAAATGCTATCTCTACCACTATTTATGTGATCTCGGGAACTTCTACAACACTCAATTTCTTCACTTCTAAAATAAAGAGATTGATGTATGGTCCATCACAGCTCTATGGGTTTTCTAGATGCTATTCTCTCCTGGTTCTCTTTCTACCTGTCTGAGCACTCCTTAGAAATCTATTTTTATGCTATACTATCCTTATCTAGCATTTTAAAATATATACCAGGCACTGTGCTAACACTGGGAATTCAAAGAAAGGCAAAAATGTGGTCCCTAATCTCAAAGAGTTCACATTGTAATAGTGGAGACAAACACAAACAAGATATAAAGGTAAATGAGAGGTAACTTCAGAAGAAAGGCAATGGCAGTGGCAAATAGTGAAGATCAAGAAAGGCATCTTGCAGAAGATTGGATTTGATCTGAGTCTTGAAGAATACCAGGGAAGCCAGGAGGCACAGGTGAAGAGGAACAGCCTTCCAAGTGTGGTGGACCATGAGTGCAAAGTTGGGAGATGAACTATGGTATATTAGGACTAGTAACACCACTGACTTTGGACTGTAGAAGACACAGAAGGAAGCCAAGTATTATAATACTGGAAAGGTGGGAAGGGGTTTGTTTGTGAAATGTTCAAAAGTAGAAAAAGAGAATTTTATATTTTCTCTTGTGTGTCATAGGAAGCCTCTGCAGTTTATTGAGGTGGGGTGAGATGGTTGGATGTGCACTTTAGTGAGATGACTTTGGTAGCTGAGTTGAGGACAAACTGGAGTGAAGAGGGACTCAATGCAGAGAGACCTTCCAGTATGCCTTTGCAAAAGTCCAGGTGTGAAATGATGTGGGCTTGAACCAGAAGGGTAACTGTGTTGGTGAAGAGATGGGAACATATATGACTGCTGTGTGGAAAGCAGAAATGACAAAACTTGGTATTAGACTGGATATGTGGAGTGAATGCAACAACAGTTGAAGATGAAAATGAGGTTTCAAGTTTGGGTGACTGGGAGAGTGATTGATGACCTTGATAGAATTAGGGGGATTTGGAAAGAGAAGAATTTTGATGGAAAGTTCTATTTTGAACATGTTCAGCTTGAAATACTTAGGGAACTAAAGTTTGAGATATCCAAGAGGCATTTGGTGAGATGATACTAGAGGTTAGGAGAGAGTTTAGGACTGGATAAATAGATCTGAGAACCATCTAAGAACAGTTGCTAACCCAATCCAGAGGAGCAGATAAGCTCACCAAGAAAGAAAGACTAGAGATAAAAGAGAAAAGAACCAGATCACATGGCCTAACTATAGGTGTCCCACACTACTCCATACTGCGCCCTCTTGCCTCATCTCTTTCTCTCTTTCTCTCTCTCTGTCTCTTTCTCAGTCTCTGTCTCTCTCTCTGCTTCTCTCTCTCTCTCTGTCTCTCTCCCTCTGTCTCTGACTCTGTTTCTGTCTCTGTCTGTCTCTCTCTTTGTGTCTCTCTCTGTCCCTCTCCCTCTGTTTGTGTTTGTCTCTGTGTCTTTGTCTCTGTCTCTCTGTCTCCCTCTCTATCCCCTCTGTCTCATCTCACCTGCATTGATAGGTTTAATTATCATTCCTACATACATAGTTTATTTATTTATTGTCTATTTATATATACACCCAGTCTCTATTCTGTGCTTCAACCTCACATGAGCAACCGCCCATTGTACATTTCAGACTGGATGTCCCAGAGACACCTCAAGCTCAATATGTCCAATGTAAACCTAATATTTTCCCCCAAATCCAGCCATCTTAGAAATTTCCTTATTTCTGTTGAAAGCAACACCATTTTCCCAGTTCCCTAGGCTTATAACCTTGAGGTTATCCTCACCTCCCCATTCTCTCTTGTACGACATATTCAATCAGTTGTCATGCCTTGATATTTCTACATCTACAACATCTCTCTCATCTGACTCCTTCTCTCTACTCATATAAGCACCATAATAGTTCAGATCTGCAGCACTTCTTGCCCAGTTTGTTGAAGCAATCTCTTCATTATTTTCCCTGCCTCGAGCCACCCTGACTTCAGTTCATGCTCTTTATGAAGGGAAATAATCTTTCTTAAACACAGACATGTCCATGTCATTCCCCTTCTCAATCAACTTCAGGGACTTCTTATTGCTTTTAGGACAGACTGCAAGTTCCTCTGTTTAGCTTTTGAAACTCTTCACTTTATACTCCCGACTTATCTTTGCAGAATTATACTATAGTGTTCCTTCTTAAACTCCCACTCTAAGATCTGTCTTCTCTCTGTTCCTCACAATGCTTCATCTTTTATCTCTCATTTTCCACTGGCTGACCCCATGCCTGGAGTGCACTTGCTCTTTACCTCCACCTTGTAGAAACCCTCTCTTCAAGATATAACTTGAACACTACCTTCTACATGAAATCTTTCCTGATCTACTCCCAAATTGTTAATGTCTTCCTCACCTACCTTTTATTTAACTGCCTTGGGCATTTGTATGTGTTCTCTTTATATGTATTATTGATGCATCCATTGCCTTTCCTGTTAGAATTAGAATTGTGCCTACTTGTGGGCAAGGACTATCCCCACTTCTTCCTTCCCCCTGTATCTAGCACAGTACCTGGCATTTAGCAAGTGCTTAATTAATGTTGATTGTTTGATTTACTTTGATATTCCTGCTTTAGAGATTCAAGCATTAGACCAGTTAGGAATATAGGACTTATCATATTGGTCTGACCTTCACTCCTGTAGCCCAGAATTCTATTAACAACACATGACCCATGCAAAATGACATGAGAAGACATGCCTTCTTTTTCTAACACCTTTAGGAATTAAATATTATTTGCTGTCAATACCAATTTTGGGGGTGATGGATTCCATAATTTGATTATTGCCTGGATAAACCAGTTAGGTAGTGCTGGCCTTGGAGTCAGGAAGATCTGAGCTCAAATCTGGCCTCAGACACTAGCTGTGTGTCTCTGGACAAGTCAATTAATCCCCCTTGCCTCAGTTTCTTCATCTGTAAAATGAGCTGGAGAAGGAAACGATTCTACCATCTTTGCCAAATAAAACTCAAATGGAGTTATGAAGAGTTGGATGTGACAGATGTGACTGAAAGATTTATTAAGTGCCTTTTTTGTTCCAAGAACCAGGCTCAGTGCTGGGGATACAAAGTTAATAATGAAAGTGTCCCTACCTCCAACAAGTTTATATTCCATGTACAGTTAAGTTTAATCCATCTTAATTGTCTAAAACTTACCTTTCTAAAGTTTGAAAGGTTTTCTTCTCAAACTAGTAAATTGGGATTTGTTGGAAATTTCATGTTTACCTTATTCATGCCTCTTTTTTTTTTTTTTGGTGAGGCAATTGGGGTTAAGTGACTTGTCCAGAGTCACACAGCTAGTGAGTGTTATGTGTCTGAGGCTGGATTTGACCTCAGGTCCTCCTGACTCCAGGGCCAGTGCTCTATCTACTGTGCCACCTAACTGTCTGCTCTTCTTATCTTTCTTAAATTGTAATGGTGTCCCTCATCCTTTTCCTGATTCAAATATATATACCAGTTTTAGACATTTTGTAGAAAACCTTTCTATAATATATTATGAAGAACAATTCTTGAAAAAACTGAATAACGCATAAAGGAAACAATATAGCTCCTGTAATAAGAATAAGACATTGCAAATGGACAGGCCACAGATTGCTCAAATATCTCCAAGATATTAAAAGAACCTCGAACATATTGAGTGAACTCTGTATGGAGGATACATAGACATGGATGAAGAATTATACAAGATAAAAGGCATCTATTGTTTTTTATAATTTTCAAATTTCAGTGGTGGAGGGAATATCTACACCAATCAGAACATGGACAGCATCTAAGTTGTATTTTTTAAACATATTATTTTAATTGCTTTTCTATACATTTATCCTAATTCCTTCCAATTTTTTTCTTAAGACAAATAAAATAATCAAAGATTTGTAGAACCCTCCAATTTAGAAGTTTTGAAACATATAAGCAGAGAATGAATTGCCTTGACCAGTCACACAGGTACTATGCAGAAAAGATGAGATTCAGACCCAGGTCATTTTAATACAAACCCATGGCTCTTTCCCATTCTACTCAGATTATCACTCTTACACCATCACTTATATATCATGGTCTAGTCCCTGGTGGGGAACATGAGGCCTCGAGGCTACAATTGGCTTTCTAGACCCTTGGGTGTGGCCTTTTGAATGAGTTCAAGTTTTATATAACAAATCCTTTTATTAAGGGGTTTTGTTTTGTGGAGTTTGGATTCAGTTAAAGGGATGTCCTCGAAGACCTAAAGGGCCACTTATGCCCTGGATGCCACAGGTTCACCACCCCTGGTCTAGTCTCTGTGTGAAGACTTTCAGTGACATAGAACTCACTACTCTCCAAATACGTACATTCCATTTTTATCCAGTTGTACTTATGGTTTTTCCCTATGTTTATCTGAAATCTTCCTTGTCATAAATTTCACCCATTTGTCCTAGTTTCTCCTAGTGGAGTGAACTGGAACAGTGCTAATTGTTTTTTCTATATGGCAAATATAACTTCACATAGTAGTTTGTATATACCACATCCACTCGCAAAGATTGATAAAAACTTCACCTGGTCTTTCCCAATAAGTTTGATATTTTACTGTATAGTAGAGTCTAGCATCATCTAAGTATTTGAAGATTTGACAGACACTCTTGTTTTTGATTATGTATATGATATTAAATAAGAATTCTAAGTGTCATAGAACCAGGGGTGTGTTAGAGCCAGCTCCAATAAGATAGAAGAATCAGTAAATTTTCAGTGTGAACATTTATGCCTCAGAAATCAATAAATACTATAGAGTTCAATTTCTTTTATTGATTGTCTAAACTTAAGAAAGTGATGGGGAAAATGTAAACAATACAGATTAAACTTAAAGATATATTGTGAAGGCATTTTTTTCAGAGAGCCAGTTGTTAAATACTTATCAGCACACCATTCTATAGATCCATTTAATATTAGAGCTAGTAGAGACATTAAAGGCTTTCTCACTGAATCCCCTCATTTTATAGAAGGGGAAACTAAAGGCTAGGATATTAATTTACCTGCTCACAGTCACATAGCTAGGAAAGTGCAAACCTGGCAGGTTTTTAAACTCCTTTTCCAATATTCTTTCCTTTATACTCCTCTGTAATATCTGTTGATATTTTAATAAACACATACATATATGTAAATGTTTATTCATGTTTATTTATACATGTTTAACTTTATATGTTATTTATGTGTTAAGATATCTTATTTATTTCTAAGCTTGTATATGTGTATATACACATATACCTCTGTACATTAATATATTTGTGCATATGTAGATATAGCTCACATATATACATTATATGAATATACAAACATATGCACACATATGAACAAACACATATACACATGCACATGTATGTATATCACATACATGCATGCATGTGTGCACACATAACATATGTATACATGTCTATATATTGTATTGTATACATGAGTATATGTATGCGTGCACATATGTATGCGCACACACATATTCATGCATGCATACGTACACACATATTTATCCCAACTTACACAGAGCAGATTTGTGTCTCCTTTGAAGGATTATTCATCTTTCTTTGTTTTGTTTTTTGATGAGGCAGTTGGGGTTAAGTGACTTGCCCAGCGTCACATAATTAGTGAGTATCATGTGTCTGAGGCCAGATTTGAACTCAGGTCCTCCTGACTCCAAGGCCAGTGCTGTATCTACTGTGCCACCTAGCTGCCCTGACTTATTCATATATGTAAGGCACATTTGCAATCCATTCATTCTCTCTCACTGTAGCCATTTGTAATGCAAATTGCACAGTTGATAATCATCTTTAGAACTATCACTATGCAGCATTCACTCTTGTTGTACCACTTGTTGACACTGAAGTCCTTTTATACTGAATTCCTGACAATGTCAGAAAGATATTAGTAGATTGGAGGGAAAAACTGCAATGGTTGTCTTCTTTGTCTACTTGTATGATATGATTTTTGATCTATACATAGCTAGCCCAATGGTCAGATTCTTTATCTTTAAATTAGAAATGATCTACTTTCCAAAGGCAATCATCCCAACATTATTGGTTAAATCTTCTGTACAATCTACAAAGTTCAAAACATGACAGAGGGAAAAGAAAAAGATGCTTGTCAGTTGGGGAATGGCTGAACAAGTTGTGGTATGATTGTGATAGAATACTACTGTGCTTTAAGAAATGATGAGCTAGATGATTTTAGAAAAATCTGGATAAATTTTCTTGAAATAATGAAGAGGGAAATGAGCAGAATTAAAAGAATGTTGTCTACAGTAACAGCAATATTGTTTTAAGAATAACTTTGAGTGAATAAATCATTTTCAGTATTATAAATACCCAAATTAACTGCAAAGGACCTAGGAAGGAAGACACTATCTATATCCAGAGAAATAACTGACAAATAGAAGTTTGTATAGAATGATTTTACAGGTACACCCACACACACACACCCACACACACACACACACACACACACACACACACACACACACACACTTGTATCTAATGGTAGCCATCTCTTAGGTGGAGGGAGAAGAGAAAAAAAGGGAAAAAAAGAAAGTTACACGATAACTTTATTACATATTTGAAAGGAATATCAAGTTGTACATAATACATTTGCAATTTCATGTGAAATCATCTTTCTGCCTCCCCATTCTACTATATTATGGAAATGCTTATTTTATTTCTCAAGTTCAGAATGAAATTTATAATAAATAAGTAAAAGTAATGGTGGCTCTTGTCCAATTTGATTGTCATGTTCTTGCTTTAAATGTCATGCATCTGATTCAGGACCTGCCTAATTTCCACAATAGGGAAAAAATTAGCATATTAATTAATTGTATTTCTGTATATGCTTCTATCTTCAAAGCTAAGTACTTAAGATTTTCTACATTGTTCAGAGGTATTCAGTTCAAAATCTATGAAACTGATCCTATATAGTGTTACCACTACATAGGAGAGAAAAAAAAAGAAAACAAAAACATTAATTCTGTTGGACTAGACAATAGCTAAGCTCCTGTCCTGTTCTATATCTATTATCCTATAACTTTCTGATAAGAAATGTGATAATTTTGATAATAAATTCAAATTTTCTTTTAGTACAAGCTATAAATCAGGATATAAATTCTTATCAACAAACAACTGTGTTTTTCATAATAGTGAGCAGAAAAATAATTGATTAGCTTACAAACTGTATTTTCTCTGCCTTGAATACTAGCCCCCCTGTTAGATCTTTAACCATTTCATATGTTTTATTAAATTTGCCTCATAGCCCAGCCCTAATTCTTCAAGACTCTGACTTGTGGCTTTTCATTTTCTCCTTGACTGAACTACAGTTTTATCTCTAGCTGTCAAAAAAACCACCCACATGGGACTTTTCTCTCCCCTTTTTGGTGGTTTGGGTTCATATGACTTCATTGATTTTAATTATGTATTTATTTTCTTCCTACTCCATATGGCAGAGCTGAACTGCAAAATTGAAACCAGAAGGCTGCAAATCTCAGTTAGTTCATGAAACTTAATAGACGGTGTTAATGTTGTGACCAACCATTGTTATATGTGTTTTGTTATGAAGCCTCGAGATGGATTCAAAAGCTTTGGCATAGCCCTTAGTCACAGTAAATCTATTATTTCACTTTATAGGCTCTCCGTTTTCATGCATCATAGTGATCACCCATTGGGTTTGGAAGGTGGACAAACGTGTCCATGAATATTTGAATAATTATTTTATTTTTGCCATCATATGGGCATCTGTTAGGCAAGAAGAATGAAAGAGGCCATTGAAAGATTGTTAAGATATATTTTCAGCTGTGTCTTTCCTCACTATTTTGTCACACATTACTTATGGTAGAATCACAACCATATGAAAACACTCTCTTTCCTTTGTACCATAGGCTCATTATATTTAAGTTCTGGTTAGGTAATCACTCAAACTACTAAATACTCTATTGGAGATGTATAATAAAAATGATTTAATGTCTATAATAATCTGGGGAATTTTTCCTACTTAAACATACCATTTTAAGCTGGTGATAAATCAGCATTAAAAGAGGGTGGATAATCAAACCACATGCTTCAGGTAAGGATAACAATTTAGTTTTAGATTTTTTTTGGAAGTATAGTTACCTTTTCACAATTGGCCAAGCAATTTATAATCCATCTTCAAGCAAGAATGTCATAGCCCTGAAATTTCTTCCATAGAAAAGGTAAAATGTTGATAGACAACTGTGATCAAGATTGATGGGTGGTATTTATTATTATTATTTTTTGTATTGGTAGTTTGGGAAGTAACCCTCATAAAGACTGAAAGAATTTCTCTGGCCTCCCCTATGCTTTGCATAGGTCAAGAGAAAAATGGCCCTGCCACACTTGTAGAGATCATTTTTATAAAGTTACCCACTCAGAAAAGTGAATGGAATGACATATTTCTGGAAAAGTCCTAATGCAAAATGGTTGGCCATGTGCAAGTAGTATTTTTCCTGTAGATTTTACCAGTAGGATCTGAGTACTATGCCACTGCATGACTGAATCAGCATTCCCCAAAGCTATTGATGGGCTAAAACATTGGGCTGAATCTCATTTAATAAGGATAAATGGCAAGTCTTACCCTCAGATTAAAAAAAAATCAACTTTATGGTTTTAAGATAGGAGAAACATGGTGAGGGAGCAATTCATCTGGAAAAGATGTGGGGATGTCTTTGGATTACAAGTGCAATATGAGGCAGTAACAATGCTATAGGGAAGCCAAGAAAGTTAATGCCACCCTAGGCTACTTTAAGAGAGGCATAGCATCTAAGAAAAACGAAATGGTAGTCCCACTGTATTTTGCTCTGATCCAACCTCTGATTCTTGGATCCTGTGCTTTCTGTAATGCCTCACTTGTGTGCCACATCCTCCAGAAGGTATTTGATGGTCCTGCAGCTGTTATTGACATTCCTTCTGCTTTATGTTCATCGTGTGTGTGTGTGTGTGTGTGTGTGTGTGTGTATACATACACACACACACACACACACACACACACACACACATATATATATATATGCATATTTTTTTTTAGGCAATTGGGGTTAAGTGACTTGCCCATGATCACTCAGCTAGTAGGTGTCAAGTGTTTGGTATGAGATCAGATTTGAACTCAGGTCCTCCTGACTTCAGGGCTGGTGCTCTATCCACTGCACCACCTAGCTGCCCTATCTTGTATGGTCTTATTTTTTATATAGTGTCTCTCCAATTAGAGTATAAGCTCCTTGAAGAAAGGGGCTGTTTTGTGTTTCCTCTGAATTCCCAGAACTTAGCATAGTGACCCATAGAAGGCTTAATAAATGCTTGTTACAAATATAGAGAAAGGGGTTTGTCTTCATTTTCTCAATATAAAATAAGGGCAATAATATCTGTGGTACATGCCTCATAAATGTTATAAGGCTAAAATGAGGTAATGCATATCCAGCATTTTTGCAAACATCAAAGTGATATAAGATATTAGTTATGATTATCAACTAGTTCCCATCATTTCAAAAATTACATACACATGCTTGATTTTGAAATAACTTTGGTAGATATATCTAGTTGCTTTGTTGAGCCAATTATTTCATACACTAATATTAATTAAACTTGAAGTCTAGAGGAACTCCTCAAAATTTCTAGTTTAATTTTCAATACAGTTCACTTTCAAGTGACCCGAGAATAAGGGGAGGTTAACTTTATTTATTAATTTTTTTGATTTATTTAAAAGACTGCCAAATCTGTGTTAGCGTCATAGGACAGTTGTTTGTGAGATACCAACATTTACATTCCATTTAAGGGAATAAAACTCAGCAGTGCCAAAGATACCACACTGGCTGGGAAACATCTGGCTGCTTAGTGGTGCCTGCTGTGCTTGTGATTTGGCTCTTTGAATTGAAGGAACCATGGCACTGTGCTGTGAGTCACTGACAGTTTGGGCAGCATGTGCCAAATGAGGATAGTAGTTTGAAGGGAGACCTGAAAGGAAATGTAAGAGGTTGGGCCAGATCTGCAGGGAAACTATGAAGGGAGAACAAAAGATATTTATTCCTAAAGATCTGGGACCTGATAAAAATGGGATTCTCCAGAAACCAGGAGTTTGGGAATTCTCAATAGGTGAACAAGATTCTAATGTTCCAGCACACCTTGTAGTGATTTAAAGATTTGAGGTTATTCTTAACTAGGCATGAAAAGTCCCAGTGGGGAGTGGGGAGGTTGAATTACCTCAGCCTTAGGGTTTGCTGCTTCTGAGCACACACAGGTGACAGTTATTTGGGAGCAAAAGATATAAAGTCTGGCAGTCTGTGACTTGTGAAGGGGATTCAGTAAAAGCATTAAAATAATGACTCCATGTCATAGTTTAGTAACAAAAGGTAATTGATACATAACAAAACCAGGTAAATAGACACATAGTGGTTAAGAAAGGCCTACTTATTATTGCTTTTTTAAAAATTTTCTCTAATTCATCAATAACATGTTATTTCTTAGACATTGGTTTGGGCAATTTGACTTCCTCCTCAGCTGTTACTACCTTGTTAGCAATCTGGTGCTCAGTGTTAGCTGTACTCATTAATATTACATCGTTCATCTTAGTTAATGCTACCTTGAATGAACTAATCTAAAATTTTAAAGTCTATAAAGTAAAACTAGGCTATGTTGTATAATGATAACTCCCCTCCTTTCCTGCCTCCTTTTGTGTTTTTGTGTACTATCTCTTCCTTTAGACTTTAAGCTCCTTGAGGGCAGGGAATGTCTTTTTAAAAAATGGTATTCCCCCTTGCTTAGCACAGTGTCTACACACAGTAGGTATTTAATAACTGTTTATTGGATTAGATTCTATTTTAAGATAGTTATAGACTTTTTAGACTAAAGTTATAGGCTTTATAAATGAACATTTTATAGACTGATAGAGAACACTTGTAAAGAATTATACCAGAGGGCAGAGATTGGATTAAATAGAGGAAGTTAAAGGTAAGAAGATTTCAGTTCAATAAAAAAAAGCAACAAAATTTTAAGTCCACTAAACAATTGGCTTTCAATATGCCTAAAAGGGAAATAGTCCAAAAAATGTAAAAGGTCATAGATGATGTTATTTACACACAGGCAGTAAAAGAGAAAACATAAAGTAGTTATGAACTTTCTGCCTATATTCTCATCTATCAAATATTTCTGAGAATAGTTTATTCATGTATGAATGAATGAAAAAGTATTTTATTAAACACTTATCTGCTAAGCATTAAGTGCCAAGTTAAGTGCCAGGGGTATAAATATAAAAGCAAAAAGGGTCTCTGCCATCAAGGAACTTAAAATCTAATAGGCAATATGAGGCAGCAACAGCATAGGGAAGTGGTAGCCAGTGATGGGTTCTTTGTCCAGACAATTAGAGGTACAAAGGAGTAGATTGACAAACCCCTTCCAGGAACAACAGCACCGTTGACTTGATCATGGTTTCAGAAGGGAGGGATTGCTCATGGCAAAGTGGCTGAGGAGACAGTTGAGAAGAAGGTTGATGAATTAAAACAAAACTAAACAAAACAAAACATGCCCAAGACCTTTCTTATGTGTAAAATGAGAGGGACTAATTGAGATAGTCATCAATCAGGGCAGCTGGGCCTTGCATTTTGAAAGTTCTAGCAATGAAAGGATTAAAAAGCAGGCTTTCTAGCCCAGGTGGCAAAGCTGTTGAAAAAAACATCTAAGCAGTAGGGAGTAAAGGGTTATCTCTGGTGTAAAAAGAAAAGGGAATGGGCAGTTTTTCCCAGCTAATTTTCTGGGAAAGTATTAGACAGAAGTGTAGAGAACACAATTTCTTAATGAACTAATTACAAGATTTTCATTTGACTCAGTAGAGAATGTTGAAGTTTAAAAGACACTCTTCCAATGATATATCCATTGCACATACTAAGATAACTCAAGGTTTCTTGGCATATGCAAAGCACAACTTAATCTAATTCAAGAAAAACAGTACTTCTTTACCATATATCAAAAGATCTGTGATGCCTTTCTTTTTCCTCCCCTACGGACAAATCATGATCCCTACAATCACAAAGGGTGAAGTGAATAATAAGTTGTGAGCTTGTGATTCTCTTTGCCTAGCTCATCTGTTCCTCTTTGAGCTTTCAAAAACATACTGGAGTCTGCTCTCCCTTGGCAAAGTCTTGGACAACCCAGGGTTAACTTCATGCCTTGATGAGGTTTTAGTGGGGATTCATAATAATCAAAACACTTCCTAATCGGAAAAAAATAAGTTAAAATATTCCACTGATCCAAAGAAAAATGATACTTCAAAGTATGACTGGCCACTGTGTGATCCTTAATTCCTAAGGGGCCATTTTTTCAAGTTTGGTGGAGATTTTGAAAGAAATAATATGGACACTTTATATATGTTTTTCTCTTTATTATCTCATAAATTCCCAGAAGTTCAGTCATAATTTCTAAGTAGATGGTGTCCATAACTACATAGCCATCATTGTTTTTTTTTTCCTTGAACTCCAATTTTAAACCATCAACTGCTTATTAAATACCTTGAACCATAAAATGTACCTCAAACTGATGCCTCAAACTTAACATCTTCAAAATAGAATTTATCTTTCCCTGAAATTCCACTCTTGAATGACTTTGCACAGATAAGGTAGTATACTGCTAGCATAATAGTATAGTATAATATAAAAGTATAATAGAAGTATTGTCACTGGTGGTAGAGGATCTGAATTTAAATTACGCCTCTGACATTTAGCTGTGCAACCATGGATCTAACATAACCTACTTGGGACTCAGTTTTCTTTGTAAAATGAGAGGCTAGACTAAATGATCTCTTAGGTCTTTTCTAATAGGTAGGTAGTACAGTGGGAAAAGGGCTGAGCCTAGAGTCTGCAAGACCTGAGTTCAAATTATGCCTCAGATAACTTCCTAGCTGTGTCACCTAGGCAAGTCACTTAACCTCTCTAAAATTCAATTTTATCATCATAGTCATACCACATCACACTTCTACCATATCACTTACTTCCCCAACTCCCACCCCTGCCACACACACAGTTGCTGGTATTACCAAGCATTCATCTCTGCACCTTTGAGCCTTCAGGTGGGTAAAGTAAGGCTACAAGCAGGGGTGTCCTAAGGCTTGCTGTGATCTTGGCAAGATCTGATTGTTAAATTCTCAGTGGGAATGTTATATTTTGGAAATCTGCAAAAGCTACAAATCAGGGATTGATTTATAGGTTTCTGGATTGTCTAGACTTAAAACTGTTAATAATGCAGATTAAACTTAAAAGTATGTCCTGGGCGCTTTTTTCTCCCTCTCAGAGAGATTGTTGTTAAACATTTACCATCACATACCTGGCTTTAATAGTCTAGCCTAAATCTCCTCATATAATCCCTGGGCTCACTCAATCAATGAGAAGCATTTTGTTCTTGCTGGTGCAGATTGGACTTCCTCACATACTAGTAAATCATCTGTTACAATGAGAAAGTCATGAGCTCATGACAATATTCATAGAATTCTAAGACTAGAGAACGCAAACCCCTAGGAGACAAGGTGGCTCATGCCAGCTCCTGTCTCATAGTTACACAAATACTTTAATAGCAGTATGTTGGCACTGCTCCCCCTAAGATCAGAACCCTTTCCCATTTGCTCTTTTGCTGATTCTCACACTGTCCCCATGAAGTAAGTGCTGGCAGACTATCTCATCTTATAATAGAAAAACGGAGGTTAAGTGCTAAATTAGTGGAGTCCCTGACAGAGTCTAGATTTAAAGCTAAGGCTCTTAATTCCCAAGCCTGTGCTCTCTCTCCCCTTGAATCTGCTACCTCTTTCATTCTCTATAAATTAGAAGAAAGTGGGAGGATGTTTCAGCCCTGCTCAAGTGTGACTGCCCTGTATAGGACAATTAAAGAAAGAAAACATGGGGAAGCATTAACAATCCAGCTCTTAAAATCTATGATTCTCCTCTACTGAGGGGTTGAAAGGGCACAAAAAGAGGAGAACATTGTTAACCAGAAGTTCAAAAGCTGTGATTTTAAGTAGTCCAATGAGAAAATGTGCATTGATCAGTTTATATACTGACTGCTTCTGTTAAGAGACAAGAAATGAAGCTGTTGATAATAGGCTGAGTTGCAAATTTCTTAGGTAAATCAGCAAATTTTGGGTGCTCTGTGATAGCAATAAATCTCCAGTAATCAGCTGGTGAATGGGGCAGTGCATTAGCACTCTAAGTTCAATTAGCCACACCAGTGCTAAGCTCTGAGAAATCTCCTTTAAAGGAGGCCTTGCCCATTAGATTAAAAGTGTCTATAAATATTAAATGTTGTTGTAAATGGAGCCAACTTTAGGATAGATCACTTGATATTTGAAGCTTAATTTACACTTTAATATTTAATACTGGGAAACCTGGCTAAAATTAGAGCTACCACATCTGGCATTTAGACTTTCTTTGTTTCCAACTGTAACATAAAGCAGAGAAAGCACCTTGATGCCAGGATGTGGATGGGTCTGTGGCCTCAGAATTTTCACTGAAATATGAGTAGGCCTTCCATAAATCTCCTGAAAATTATTCATCTTCTGGTTTTTTTTTTGGATCTCTAATGAGATCCCTCTTTAGCACTAATAAGTCATTAGCTCTCTGGGGAGATGCTATCTCTTCATTCAATCCAAACCAATCAAATTGAACATTTCACAAGCACCTACTATGTGAAAAGCATTGGGTTAGCTACTAGTCATCAACAACATACATGGAACAGTTTCTACCCTTCAAAAGTTTACATTTTGGGGAAGAGGAATCTCCTAGATTTGTAACCTAATCATTTATCTCAACTTTTCACTTTCCTTTAGCCTTATGTCATGTCCTAGTAGTTGGCAAATCTTGCCATTTCTATCTCCAAAATGTATCTTATACCAATCCCATTTCTTTTCAATGACAGCCAATATTTTGGTTCACATTGTCATTGACCTTTCACCTAGATTATTGCAATGTTTCTAATTGATGTCTCTGCCTCATATTTTTACTCCATTCCAACTAGGACTCATCCCTCAGGACTCTGGGCTCTGATTGGTTAGCATTCAGTCAATCTTCCCAGGAATAAGTTTAGCACTCATTTCTTCAACATTCCAATATCTCCACAACTTTACTACCCTTCCTCCCCTACTTTTCAATCTGTTTTTAGAAGATAAATCAAATTATAACTACTTTTCCTGGAAAAGACATGTCAATCAATTGATCTAAGACTGTATTTTTCTCTGATTTCCCTGTCCAAAACATTCCTTCTGGTCACTACTTTTCCATACATATTGTTGTCACTGGTGTTCAATCATTCAGTAGTGTCCAGCTCTTCATGGCCCCATGGACCATAGCACTCCAGGCCCTTTTATCCTCCACTCTCTCTCAAAGTCTATCCAAGTTTATGTTTATTGTTTCTGTGACATTATCCATCTCTTTTTCCTTCTGCCTTCAATCTTTCCCAGCATCAGGGTCTTTTCAATAAGTTCTATGTTCTCATTACATGGCCAAAGTATTGAAGATTCCACTTCAGTATTTTACCTTCCAGTGAATAGTCTGAACTGATTTAAGAATTGACTGATTTGATCTCCTGATTAAGAGACTCTCAAAATTCTTCTCAAGCACCACAACTCAAAAATGTCAATTCAGTGATGCTCATTTTTTCTTATAGTCCAACTCTCACAGCCATCCATTCATCTATCTATCTATCTATCTATCTATTTATCTATCTATCTATCTATCATCTATCTATTGATAGCATTCCCCTATTAAATTATAAACTCTTTGAGAGTAGAAATTATCTTTTTTATTTGTATTTTAATACTCAGAATTTAGTACACCACCAAACTCCTAATAAGTACTTAATAAATGCCTTTTCATTCATTCACTCTAATCCATCTTCCATGACTGTCATTTGCCTTCCTAATAAATTTCAGTGGCTCACTATGCCCCTTATGATGAAATATAAACTTCCATTTTGCTTTGAAAGTCCTTTGGAATTTGGCCCTACCTAATCGTTTCATTTTTGTGTAATACTTCCCTTCCTGTATTCCAGCCAAACTAAAGTTCTCTCTATTCTTCACAAACATCACCTTACCACTCATCTCTATGTCATTATGTAGGCTGTCCCTCATATCTAGAATGCACTCTTGACTCACTTCTACTTCATCTTATCCTTTTACTTCCTTCAAGATACATCTCAAGCGCCATCCTAATAGATATGTCTTTCCTCATTCCCACAACTTTAAGCATCCTCCGTAATTACCTAGTATTTATACATATTTGTACATTTTATCTTCGCCAATAAAATGCAAATCCTTGAAAATAGGTATTGCTTCATCCTTGGCATTTGTATCCCCAACCCCTAGCATAACGCTTGACATAGAGTAGACTGTTAATTAAGAGTTGTGTATTGATTTATTGAAGAAATACATAAACATATGAGTGAGAAAGAGAGAGAGAGAGAGAGAGAGAGAGAGAGAGAGAGAGAGAGAGAGAGGAGAGAGAGAGAGAGTACATGAACTGAACCTTGAAAGAAGCTAAGGTCCTAAGAATCAGAGAAACAGAGATGAGGAAGGAATCAGTTCCAGGAATTGAGACATCAAAAGCCTTTCAAAAGACTCTAGTCTTTCTTCAGAAATGAAACACTTGGAAACAAACACACATGACCATTGAATCCAACACTTGACAATTCACCTTGATTCTGGATAAATGTAAAGTATTAGACAGAAATAAAACCAATGAAGATTTAACAATATCAGAAGCAGTCAAATCAATTCAATTAAAATGCATGCTTAAAGCAACATGGTATTAGGAGAAAGAGTGATTGTTAAAGAAAGTGTAAAGTTTATTACTTTTATTAAAGTAATCCTCATTGATTTCATTTTGGAGAAGGGGAAAATATATGAGAATACAAAATGTTTCAGCCCATTTTCATATGAGGTTTAAATTTCTTTATTGAAAATGAGTTAGTCTTTTCTATTAAGAGAATCACATTTTAGTAGGAAAGAATAAATTTTCCTTTTTTCCCTTTTGGAATTTTCTTAGTTTTGTGTTATCTGTCTTCCCTCTTTTTTCTCTTCCTTCACCTCACTTCTCATCGCAATGAATGTTTGAGGAGAAGATTTAAGAGTAAAAATTTCTCACTAGAAATTTTCTCTGGATTGAAATAAAAGGGGATTGTGTCAAAGGGACTCAGTTTAAAAACAAATATTTGAGAAATTCTGTGGGAATTCTGGCATTTTCCCCTAGATCTGTTGAATTTCCCTATGTAGATTTTCAATAAGAAAATTAAGACACTCTTAATTACAATGAAAAATTCTCATTCACTTATTATTTTTCTCATGTTTCTCATTTAGCTTCCCTAAAGAACATCCAATTTATTTCTATAGTGATAATTATATACTAGTAAAACACTATGATGATTATTAAAGTTATGCTTAGTGAGGTTTTAAAAGGACACTGTCAAATAGCATGGACTTGTATTTGTGTGATTTTGAAAGAATGCAACTTTGGCATATCATTTCTAATAAATTTGATAACCAATAACTTTAAATTTTACTTTTAAAGTAGCTTTACTTTTAACATTGTTTTAAATTCCTTCTAATCATGTTATGATTTTTTACCTTGTTTAGGCAATCCCATTGACTCATTCATTTATTCATTTGGATTTGTTGTTGCTCAACACATCAGAGTTCCACCAAATACTGGAATTTTAAATACTTTCATTGTTTATTCTTCCAGAGCAACTAGGTTGCTGATTTCTCTTGGACTTTTAACCTCATTTTCAGCCAATCATGGTTTCTAATAATCTACTGGAAAATAAATCTGGTTCACTAACATTATTTGTACATAAGTTCAATCTAAGACTGTAGTCATCTTTCTGGCTAGGACACACTGATGACAAAACAAACAAACAAACAAACCAAGAAAACCTCTTTTCTCTTTGATTTAGACTAATGTTCTGACCACTGGCTACATTCTTTACTTCCTCCATCTCTCTTTCTTTTTTTTCCTTCCTTCCTTCCTTCCTTCCTTCCTTCCTTCCTTCCTTCCTTCCTTCCTTCCTTCCTTCCTTCCTCCTTTTCTCTTTTTCTCTTTTCTCCCTTTCCTTTCTTCTTTCTTCCTCTCTTCAGAGCATTATATTTCAAGTTTTTCTGCCCTAATCTTCAGGGAAACCTCTTCATCAGTTTGCATTATACGGATTAGCAGAAAACAAACTAGGCTACTTTGCATTATATAGTTCATTCAGTTGCCTTGCTAAAGTTTGTGTCAAAGATAAAAATACAGCAACATCTTATAGATATACTTAATGTTATTATATCTGTTCTGTTCCCCCAAATCCTAACTTGTAAGGACATCAAAGTATGACATTTACCTGCATCAACTCAAATCATAGCTCACAAGTATATGTGTTTACCTTTACTATTCAGAAGACACAATTAGTTAAAAGCAGAATAATCTAATTAAATAGCTAATTAAATCTAATTAAATTATCCCATCAAAATAATCATCATCACCAGTGTGGGTACACAGAGGGAAAATATGGGGAATTATTCATAGAGTATTTATGAGTAGAAAGGCCCACAAATATGGTACGTGTGGTTAAGGCACTGATGTTAAGGGAATATTCAAGATCATTTCTATTTTTGGAATCTGACTTCCTGTTTACCAGTTCTTGGTCTTTTAATGAAAGACCTAACTCTAGTGTAGGGTGAATAACCTTACATGTTGCTGTTTATATGCAAATGCATAATATGTAATTCTCTATTATGCTTAATCAGTCTTCACTCTAGTGGCTACCCTTTCAACTAATTACCAAGGGTCCAGAGGCTTTTGGAATCTGGGTACTTCATCTCCATTTCCTCAATTCTCAAATCCTTCTATTTTCCTATGTAGATGACTGAGGGGAGGGTGGGAATAGGTGGGAGGGGAGTGGGATGGGGAGCACAGTTATCACACTAAAAACAGAGAGTAAAGTCCTTATATTCCTTCTGATTATCCACATAGCTATCTTTGTAATATCTATTTGGTCAGCAAAGCCTAAGGCTTTTTCAAACTGTGAACTCCCTACTATCTTTCCTTATGTAAGGATGGATAATTTCCCATCCTTATAAATCATGTAAATTAGTAAGGTTCCCAAAGTGGGCAATACTGCTCTCTGTAAGATGCTGGAACAATCCAGGGGACAGTAGTAGCCTTGGGTGCAATTGGGGGGGGTGTTGAATAAAAATAAAGGGGCGGTGAAATCATAAGGAAAGAAGAGAAGAAAATTTTGAGAAAAAAAACATTCATACATGTTTCATCTGCTGTGTAAGAGAGTTAAAGTCATAGTGATTACATTATTTTCCAAACACAAAATGCAGTTATAACCTATTAGTGGTTAAGTCTACTGATGTGTCTTAACAAGCAAGTGTTGGCAGGAGAGTGTGTCACACATTGTCAGGAAGTCCAGAATGCATCAGCAGGAATATGTGAGCATAATGACTTGTTTACAATATGATACAATATGGTTATACAATGTAATATTACATTATCAAAATTTTAATGCAGGAAAACCCCCACAAATTTACAATAAATTATTAAATTTAAGATGCACCATTTAAAAATATGTATCTTATATTTTTTAAATGATAAAATTTTTTAAAAAAACATTAAAGTGTTAAAAAAAAAAGAAGTAGATTTCCAGGGAGGGGGCAGAGTAATTTTTTTTCAAAGGGGTAGTAGGCCACATAAGTTTAGGAACCTCTGAGTTAGACAAGATCTGAACATACAAAATGAGCATACCATATTGTTCACATAGCTAACACAATTAGTACAGTTACTATGATGCAATAAAAGTTAAATTCAGCTACCTAACACAACATCCATATTAGAACTGGATATTGCTAATGATAAATAGAAAGTAGACAGCTAAGTAGCCAATGTATTAAGCACTTATGTGCCAGACAGAGTGCTAAGTTATGAGCATACAAATACTAGCAAACAAGACAGTCTCTGCTCTCAAGAAACTTATATTACCATGGGGGAAGACAAGGAGCTGGAAGAGCTTGATGCAATGGAACGATATGGAGATGTCTAGAAAGTGGCATGGAGGCCTAGTTTCAGGAAAGATAACATTAAAGCTCACCTATCTGAGCCAGTAGGGCCTGATATGGAGGTCAAAGTTCTGGTAATGGGGAAATGGAAATCATATTTGTAGTGTGGATGTTTTGGACACAGCCAAGAATTGGCTTGGAGGTCTGTTTCCAGGCAAGATAAAATAGAGGCTCACCTATCACAGCCTATCCAAATCCAGTGCATTATGGAGTATAAGACAATGGTACATCTATAAAACCAAAGACAAGATTCTCACGTGATATCTAATACAGAGTATGTGTAACAATTGCATATACTAGCCCAATATAAACAAGAAATGAAAAAACAGCACTATATACATAGCAATACAGCTTGCATAACACTACATAGCAGTCCTGCTATTTAGTCATGTCTAACTCTTCATGAACCCATGGACCATGGGGTTTTCTTGGCAAAGACACTGGAATGATTTCACATTTCCTTCTCCAATATAGCAATCTACCTATATTCAAAGAAGCATATATTACTAGTACCTGTAAAGCATTGTACACTCTCATACATATACATGTAACATACATCAATGTTGTATAATACAATAGCAACATTTCATAGTGAAACATAAGGTATGTCATATGTAACAGATAACAGATATTGGGTTATGTGCAAAGCACACATTACATACTCCATATTCCTCTGGCTAAGTCAATAACTACTTTTCACATTTCTGCTTTGCCGTCTTATCTCCATTCCTCTCTACAGTTTTTCCTTAGTAATTTCATTTAGCCTTATATTTTCAATTACTATTAGGATTTTAATGCTTTACAAATATTTTATTTCTAGCCATACTTTCATTATTTCTGTCAGTAACTGTTGTTGTTCATTCAGTCATGTCTGATTCTTCATGTTCCCTTATGGAGTTTCCTTGGTAAAGATGCTGTAGTGATTTGCCATTTCCTTCTCCAGTGGTTTAAAGCAAACAGAGGTTTAATGATTTGTCCAAGGTCACACAGCTAGTGGGTATCTGGGACTGGATTTGAACTCAATCTTCCTGACTCCAGACCCAGCCCTCTATCCACTGAGTCATCTAGCTACCTCTTCTGTCATAACTACTCAAATCCTTTGTGCTATCTTTCAATCTTCCTTCATTATCTTTTATTTTCCATTAATTACCATGCAGATGCCATCTACAATATACCTCTTACATCTCTCCTGTCTTTTTGATTTCCGCTGTTACTACTCCAACAGTGGCTCTCATTACTATCCATGTGGAATGTTGCAATAGCCTCTTAAAAGGACTTCTCACACCTACTCATACCATGGACAGGTATCAATTTTTATACTTAGATCTAACACTCTGAACCCTTCAGTAATTTCCATTGCTGAATGAGTGATCCTAATTGTCATAACCTTCAAAAGCCTTCACAATCTGACACCATCCTATCTCTACAAACTTAATGGTAGACTACTTTTCTACCTCTGCCCCAATTATTCAAGTCAAACAGCTTTATTTGCTGTCACTTTTCTACACCCCACATATTTCTGACTTCATGTCATTGTTCACAGTGTTATCAGTGACTGAATCATGTGAAGACTTCCCCTGGAAGAATGGGTGGATAAGTATGATTTATTTCCATGATCATAAAGGCCACTGAAACAGGAGCTGTGGAGTGCTTAGAGCTTGGTCAGACACCAAAAATGACAAGGTCATCTTGACTTTTGTCCTGCCACAGGACTTTGATGACTCTGTAAGAGAGAGTGAGGCTGATGACTTTGTGCAGCTCTGCCTCACAAATCCAATTTACGCATGAGTCAAGACATCACTCCATGGTATCATTGGCCCTTTTTGAAAAACAAAGGACAAACAACAAAGCATCCTAATGAAGACTGGACTTTGGTAGAATAGACCTGATACTTGTAATGTGACCTCTTGAATGTGTGAATTGCTGAGGAAAACAATCACCACACATAGATTCATTACCTGCAATCCCAGTCCTTAGTGAATGGTTGGCCCAGCGTAGCTATAGCAATGGTCACAATGGAAATAATAGGTTGCGCAAGAGGCATGTCTGGGTTTCATCCTCCATCATTGTCTGAATAAGGGTCCAACAAAATCTGGATGAACTAAGGTGTGTTCATTCAGCTGGTACCCAAACCCAGTTCTTTACTTGTAAGAATCAACATCTTCTGAGCTATCATCTACCTCTTGTCATCTCTCTGCCCCAAGTGAACTGACTCATCTCAAAGATTGTTGGCTTTTGCTACTTTCTGCTTGCTTCCCAGGATGTCCAACTAGCTCCCCAACAGAGCATCCACAAGTCTCTGAAGTTTGTACATATTGACCTTCATGCTTTTTGAAGGAGACAACAAAAACCCAAGACACATCCTGGTAGTGCATGAATATTTCCTTTGATATAACCAAATGTGATAATCATTGTAAAGTACTTAGCATACTGCCTAGAATATAGTAAGGGCTGTATAAATGTTAATTGTTGCTGTTGCTCCTGCTTCTGTTTCTGCTTCTGCTGTTATATGCACAGCCACACTAAGCTAGAAATTGGAAAGCTTCAACATTAGCTATGGTACAGTGGAAGATATATTTCTCTGTATATGGATTCCCTGCCAGGATTCAGAGGAGATGTTGGCCTTGGCATGAATCAAGAAGTCTAGGACTATAGTTTACAATCTTCAGGGAGACCCATAGACTTCATCTGTCTAGCTGGATTCTACCAACCTGAGTATATCAAGTACATACTACTGAATATATTAGTAGATCAAGAAACATGGACAGAAAGGTCATTAAATTCAACATATGTTATTTCCAGTTATATATGTATATATATATATGTTGTATATATGTATATGTATGTGTATATATACATATATACACACAAAGTATGTATATACAAATACGACATACACACATAAACACAACTAATAATATACATATTTTACCTTATGCCTGCGGGAGTTTGGACAGGAATCATGTTTATCTATTACCTTGAATGTCATGTTGTTCTTGTTGTTCATCCTTCATTCTCAAAGAGGACAATGACATGATGGTGATAGCTTGACTTGCACATGAATTGAATTTAAGTGAGGCAGAACTGTGTAAAATCATAAATCTCACTCTCTCCTCCAGAGTCATCAAAGTTCAGTGGCAAGACAAAAGTCAAGGTGACTGGCAATGGCCTGGATGCAGTGGGTGACCTTGGCCTCTCAAAATTGAGGTCTTTCCCAGGTCTCAGTTTGTCTGAGGAAACTCTTATTCAAAGACTAAGGTCTAGGTAAGAATTGAGACAAAAGATTTGTAATTTATCGACACAAAAATATCAGCCTGGGAAGGGAAGACCCTCCCTCAGGATTTTTGGCCAGAACAAGAAACAATTGCCATGTACACTGTTTCTAAGCCCTCTGCTAGGGACTACTATTGGTCATTCAATGAAAGCCAGAGTGATTTGGGTTTAAAGGCACAGTCAAATAGCTATATTTTTTTCAGAGCTATATTTCAAGAAATCATGAATGAAAATTGCACAGAACAAAAAAAGTAAATGTAAAGTAAAAGTAAATTAAAAATTAAAATATATATATCTAGCTCCCAAGTACCAAAATATTTTATAAAATATAAACAACCAAAAGTTATATTCCTGTGGATAGAAGAACATCATATGTAAGGATATGGCACCCCAAGTGGAGAAAGAAACCACCTCTGGTAAGAGGAGAAGGAGGAGGAAGAAGAGAGGAAGCAGCAGCAGCAGCAGCAGCAGCAGCAGCAGCAGAAGAAGAAGAAGAAGAAGAAGAAGAAGAAGAAGAAGAAGAAGAAGAAGAAGAAGAAGGAAGAGGAGGAGGAGGAGAAGAAATAGCAGCATTTCCCAACTTGTGCTCAAATTGGCAGGTTGTGTTCTCAGAAAGTGGCAGCTACTACTCTCAAGGTTCTTGAGATAACTCTGAGAGACAGAGCTTCTCCTACTGTACATTCTGAATACCAAATACAGTAGTCCCCAATTGACAATCATTCAATAGTCTCAATTAGTTTTTACCAAAGATATTTGCTCAGATAACTTGGTAAAGACAGTTAATGCCATGTTTTCCTAAAAACCTGGCTCACTCTTTCCCACAAATATACACAGCATTCATAGGAAGAATAAGCTTAAACTTACACCATAATAGTAGTGAGGCACATTTGTAAGAAATATGTATTACCAAGCCATCTTATAATGAGAAGCCGCTTTTCCTTTTTTTTTCAGCCAAAGACAACATTTATTAGAACATCTATCATATTGGGCAGACTCTTAAGGAGTCTGAATGTTAGTGAGCTACTGGCTAAATGATAAGAATCTGAGCCCATGGCTAGATTATAAGAATCTGAGCAGTGGCTAGATTTTAAGAATCTAAGTACCTTAATGGAGACAAGATGCACCTTATATACATTAAGACTATAGGAGAGATCTAGGAGTGGCCAAGTAGTCCATGAGGTAATAGAATTCCAGGGACCTGGACCACTTGGCCTAGGGAGAATGAAGCCTAGATAGGATTAAGGGTGGGAAGTGGCCTGGAGCCATAGGGGGGTCCACAATGAAAGGGCAGTTGATGGGATTATAGCCTCAGGGAACCACTAGAGATTTGGCCATATGGGAAAATCCAGGGTTTTTCCTTTTTGGGTCCTAGATCCCATCTTCATCATTACCCCCTCAAACAAATGGGACCCAAATTCTTTTGGGGTAAGGGGCAAAGGTCTCAGCTTCTTAAACTGCTTCCTGCTGGCAAGGGGCATAGAGCTGTACTGGAGGGAGTCCTAAAGAGGAGGTTGACTGGAACAGAGCACAGGCTGCATCCAGGGAATGATGGGGGGACATTGGCTGTACCTGCTGTTTGCTAAAACTGTAGGTGAATGGCCTGTAGTCTGGAAGATACAAATATGACAGAAAAAACTGCAGGGCCCAGATATAAAGCAGGGACTAGATTTAGGGCCCAACTTTGGGAGGATAAAATACCCTTAGCTCTGTTTGGATTCAGATAATTCAGTTTTCCAACCATGCAGTATCAAATCCACTTGATAGCCAGAATCAGGAATAGCTAGGTGGTTAACATTCCTTTTCAAAATGGCACAATGGGGAAACTGAGTCAGGAGGTTCCCATCTTAGACTGAGGCTAAAATTGTCCTCTCAGCTTTTCCCAATGCTGACTTCCCACCAGTACCATATTCTCTAAGTAGCTTGAGGCATTTCTCTCAGATGGTGGATTATTGCTTATTGATGGATTATGATGTATCAGACAACTCAAAGTAAAATCCTATGAGCTTTTACCTCACACAGAAAGTTTCACTAATCACAGTTTAGGAAAAACTTTTCCAGGATTTACACCTGAAATTTAAAATTTGTCCTGGTATAAAAAGCCAATCATTAGAGACTATTCTTATATAATTGCAAATTCTTAGCAAGACAAAACCCAAACAAGCTTTTTGACCAGATTACACATTAAGATAACCAACAATAGCCAAATTATTTTAGTGGTAACCAAATTATGACAAGTTGCTTGACATAACTGATACAAAAAGTTAATCAATTTTAAACTCAAAACAAACCCATTACCAATCAGGTGACTTCAGTTTTGTTATATGCATTTCCAAATTACTTCACACAGAGAATCAACATCTCATCATTAACAGTTAAAACTACAACTTTTCAAAGAGCGCACTTAACCAAAGTTCAGAGGTCAACTTCTTTCCCTTGAGCAGGATGTGCTGAACCTGGGTGATGTTTCCAGGCAAAGGTTGCCCTAGGGCTGAAGGCCATTGCCAGGTCCATGCTGTAGCTGCTGCCCCTCCCCCTCCTTCCTTTTCCAGGTGGGGTAGGGTGAAATTAAAGGTGAGGGGTAAAGTGTGAAACTCTCTTCTCCTACAACAGGGGTTAACAGATACCCTCTTGACTCAAGGGAAGGGAGTGGGAGAAAGGAGTGACCAGGGTTGTAAGAAGGAGTTTCAAAACTCCTCAAAGATCAATCTCAAAACCTCCAGAATCTGCCAAGACATTTTTAGCTGTTCTAACTTTCCCCTGTAACCTCCATGAAGGAGGATTCAGGGGTGTAGAGGGATGGGAGTAAGTGAGCCTCAGGGAACCAAAAAGCAGATGCAGTTTTCCCTAATTCCCTAGTGCTGAGAGAATTGACAGAATTG
Source organism: Phascolarctos cinereus (assembly GCF_003287225.1). Taxonomy (NCBI): domain Eukaryota; kingdom Metazoa; phylum Chordata; class Mammalia; order Diprotodontia; family Phascolarctidae; genus Phascolarctos; species Phascolarctos cinereus. The sequence goes on along the minus strand of NW_027555847.1, from coordinate 438,276,345 downwards.
GGCATACACATCCTGATAGGGCATCCATCCTTGTCCACTATTCTGTGGAAGGTGTACCCAGGTCCATGGCCTCAAAACAACCCAGTGGACTGACAGCCTAAGAGCATCAGGCTGAGTTTGAGACAGCCTCATAACTGTCTGCTAGAAAAGCACCTCCAAGCCTTGGTGCTTGGAGATCAACCCCAACTGCAGAACAAGAAAATGAGGAGTGGGAAGCCAGTTTTGTCTGGAGAACAACTTGGGGTTAGGCAGTTTCCCCGTATGGGCCACCAAAATGTTGGGATTTGAGGGTGCTGGGACCCCAAAATCACAACACATGGGTCCTATGGAGCCAACAGAAATGATGAGTTCATGGTATACCCCAAGAATTCTACCCAAGTCTTCTTTCAGCCACAAACAAGGTTTATTAGAACATCTGTCATATTGGGCAGACTCTTAAGTAGTCTGAGTGTTATTGGGCTCTTGGCTAGATTAAAAGAATCTGAGCCCATGGCTAGGTTATAAAAATCTGAGCAGTGGCTAGATTTTAAGAATCTTAGCCACCCCTTCTCCTTCTTAAGGCCAGACTTTACATTCTCTATTCTTCCCCTTTTCTCCACCTTACATTCCCTTTGGACAGTAATAATTCCTGAGGGATGGAAGTCAACTTGGATTGGTTAACACAGTAGGAGGTGTGGGCTTTGTTAAAATGAAGGTCTTGGGGTATGTGACTTAGGTCACTCAAATCTTGGTCAAAGAGATACCAATTTCCATACCATCTGCTTTGATAATAGGTAGAATCAACACTTCCCCAGACCATCTGAGCAAACACAACAAGCAGGAATATACTCATTAGCCTAAATTCAGAATTTCTTTTACTCTCTGATTAGTTCCTGGCCTGGGTAAATCTCCAAGATAGATTTCCAAACTGGTTGGTTTCTGGATGAGGAAGTAGAAAAGGGGGGGAAACTTTGATCCTAATACAAGAGTTAGTTATTAAATATAAGAGAGAAATATTCATTTCTCACTATACTAATCATTTCAGGCTCTCTTTGGGAGAGAGGTGAAAGAACAAGAATCTCTTCAATACATGTAAGGAAAGCTGGCTTCCTCAACAGGTCCCTGATTTCCAGCCTGCCTTCCTAGGGGATTTGGAGAAATTCCTTTAAAGTGAGATGGGGAACTCTCTTAATTGACCTGACATATCTCACTCATCTTAAGAGAACTCATAGGTTCTGTGTTGGGGAGTGGAGGAATGGAGCTTTGTACCTGTAATTTCATCACTATGGGGAACTTTCTAATGCAGAAATCCTCTATTCTTCTGCAGGTCAGTAACTTATCTAGAAGTTGTAGTCTTACAGGGGTCACAAATCTAGTACACAACAGAGACACTATTAGATTTCAGTTCTTTCTGATGCCAAGGTCAGCCCTGTGGCTCTTATGCCACGCACTGGGAAGTCATGACAAAATGAAAAGCCATCTCAGCTCTCAAGGGGCGTGTAATGACCTGACAGTTACAACACAGAGAAACACAGAAGCCAAATGAAGAAAGGAGTTAGCTGTGCAGGAATCACCCTCAGGAAAAGCTAGAAAAACAAGTTTTAAAAATCTGGTAATCTTTCAGAAGGGAAAAAAAAGAGAAGGCACCCCAGGTTCTCATCAGAACCCTAAGACTTCTTATTAAGGGTCACTGGTTTGGATGTTGGGGATAACCTACAAAGCCACAAAGTTTTCTGTGTCTTCTTCTATCTCACAGATATTGATGAGGAGAGTAAGACAGGAGTGTCTGAGGCAGATGGAGCAAACAGGATTCAGGATGTGAGATATGAGATCAGATTCAGGATGCGACCAGTCAGGAAAGTGATCAAAGAAGACTATGCATTGAAGCCCCTCGTTATAGACTTTCCTTTGTGCTTTCACAAAGCATCCCAATTACCTTACATTCCAGAACAACTCTTCACCTGCCCTTTCCTGTTCTCCTTGCTCATCTATGTCAAAGGCTCCTCTGGGCTACCTGATATTCTAAGCATTCCAAAGCCATGCTTGCCCCTTCTCCCATTCTATTGCTCCCCTTCCCTCATTCTGTAAAACTGTATTTAAACTAGACTTTTAACCTGGCCGGTTGCTCTGTCTCTCCCATGTGGAAACATGGCCCACTTGGGCACCTCACCCCAATAAATGCCTTTCTTTAACTTGGAGACGGTCTGATTGAATTCTTCAAGACTTGTGTATATTCCTGTGAATATATAGAATTCCTATACAATGTGTCTATATTCAAACCTGTTTATATTCCATCATTTCTGTTGATACCCCAACAATCTTGGGGTACACTATGAATTCATCATTTCTGGTGGCTCCCTAGAGAACTGTCTTGTTTGCCTCAGACTTATTTTAGGTAAGTTTTATTTTCTGCAGCTGGGACCCCCTAAACAGCTATCCAGAAGGTTTGGTGTACAACGGAGCTCAATTCCAGTTTCTGGAGATTCCCTTAATGTGATGGATGCCTCATTTAGGAAGCTTCCTCTTATTCCTTCCCTCCTGTGGGACACTAAGGTGGGAAGTGACTCAGTGACCAAAAACTACTAAGTACTTAGCACTAAGCTTAGGTAAAACTTCTCTTCTGGAGGGCTCTAAAGCAACTAAATAGGCTGGGGGGTACAAAGTGGGGCTCAATGTTCATATCGTGTTAACCTAGAGAACACTAGCTTCAGACTTTTCCTGGGGACTCCACTCTGGGTAACTTGCTCTGACAGTGGGACAAGCTTAGTGAGAGATTTGGTCTCCAAGATTTAAAGAAAAGGCACCTTGTATTCTATTGTAACATGGCCTAGCCTCAATATAATCTAGAGGAGCAAGAAAAATGATTTATGAAGGGGATTTCTAAATAAGCCTCTCCAAGCTTTTGGACTTCTCCATCTCATTGTCATTACCTATTCATGCTGTTTGCTTCATCCTCCTCGAACACTCCTGTCTGCTTTTTACCTCATCCTATTGGTTGCCTCAGAGAGATTCAAGGAAGTGATGACTAAATATAAAATGGAGATTATAAAGGAAAACATAACATATGTTTCTTGTTTCCCTTTTTCCCTTCCAGCAAACATTTCTCTCTCTCTCTCTCTCTCTCTCTCTCTCTCTCTCTCTCTCTCTCTCTCTCTCTCCCCCCTTCTCTCTCCCTCTTTCCTCTGTTTATATATATATATATATATATATATATATGTATATATATATACATGTATATGTATATATATATACATATGTATGTATATATATATGTATATATATATGTAATGAGACACACAAGTTAAGAAATAATACCTAGTATTTTAATTTAGGTGAATAGATGATACTCTCTTCATTTACACTGATAAATAACATATTTGGACAAATAAATCAACACAATAACATTTTGCAACAATTTCAAAGCAATATTTCTCTCTCTGCCTCTCTTAGACCACAATTTACTCCTCATTGTCAAAGATCTATTCTTGCTTACCATGGGGAACATATTCAAAAAGGATTGGTTCTTTTTTTTTCCTCTGGAAGTTAACTTCCTCATGAGCCCTTTTCTGATTTCACCCATGAGAGTAATTTAACCTCTCCATTTTTCGAACTCCCATAGAACCTTGTACCACATATTTCACAGTCCCATTCTATTTCATATTATAATTATGTGTTTCCATGTCTAGTCTTCTCTTCTACATTCACAAAGGCAAGAGCCATATCACACTTCCTCCTATATTGCAGGTTATTTATAATTTCTTATTTAATGAATTGATAAGAAAAGCAGACATACACAATGAACTTTAAGATTTGCAAAATGCTTCACATATATTATCTCATTTGAGCTACAAACAATCCTTTACAATAAGAAATGCTAATATTTCTACCCCCATTTTATGGATAAGGAACTTGAATCTCAGAGAGGTTGTCATTGCCTTCAGTCACATAGGAGGAGTCAGAAACAAGATACTAAGCTTTTTTAGTTCAGAGTGGTTTTCTACTTTTACCTTCTGCCTTTGAAACACCAATAATATGTGTTAGATGTATAGAACAAGTTTTTGACTGAGTATGATCTGGCAGTGATTGGGAAGAGAGAGAGAGAGAGAGAGAGAGAGAGAGAGAGAGAGAGAGAGAGAGAGAGAGGAGAGAGACAGAATCCTAGTTATCTACCAAGCTATATACCATAGATAGTAAGTTCAATGAAAGGAAAAAAATACAATAGAGATGCATAGACATTCACAAGAGACAGTATTCAAGAAAGAAGCCAGCAGTAAAACCTATAGTCTATAGTGGAGAAGTCACTTTCATTAGAGCCCTTGTGTAGCAAACATACACGTAGTTATATGAAATCCATACACAACAATGGATACATTTCAAATCAATAAGTAAAATAACTATATGTTGATTTGGAAATAAGAAGCCTACAAATCAACCTATTCCTTTCTTGGGCCAAGGTAGAAGAAAAAGACAATATTATCTTCAATTTAAACTTATAGGAACTATTCAATCAAATTTCAACTGAATGCACACTTGAGTATATTTAAGGTACATCACTGAAAAATCTTACTGTTTTATGCTTAGCTAAGGTAGGAAGCAATCCTTATCATTTGCCTCAGGTTGTATTCACACCACTGGTTTCCAAGAAGTCATGTCATGCTTGCTTGAGCTTGATCACTCCATTTTGGAGTTGCTAATTTTAATTATAGTTTGCTACTTTATTTCCATTTGGTTCAAGTTTCAAAGACAGTAATACAGTGGAAAATGTACAGGACTGATAGAAGACCTGGGTTCTAATCCTAGGTATGTCATCTTTTACACATGGGATGGGACCTTGTGTAAGTCCTCACTTTTCTGGCCCAAAATTTCTTCATATATAAAGTGAAAGGATTTGAAAGTTAATTCTTGAAGCTTCTTCCAGTACTAACATTTTGTGATTCTCTTTGAATATGTATATATGTGTAAACATATGTACATATACATACATACACATATATGTATGTATATCATATATTATGTTACATGTGATATTATATTACATTGTAATATTATATATAATGTATAGTAGTAATATCATACATATAATCTTATCTTTCTTCACTCTGGGAAGAAAGACTCAGAAGAAAGAAAAGAGGAAATAGACCCTGGAATCTATGATATTGGCAAAGAGTTGGATATTCTTATAATATTGAGGATGTGAGTAAAAAGGTTAAAAGGAATAGCGGTTGTAGCCCAGATTTGGGTACATTATCTGCCACTGCTTACTCATTGAGGGGAAAAAATACAAGCAAAGTACTTTATCAACATGGTTTTTATTATTACAAATGTGTTAACATTATTATTTGACTTGGCGATCTTTGTATTTAATTTCCCCATTCTTAAAATGAAAATAGCATAGCCTTGGGAAAGGTACAGAGTAGGTTAATTAATAGTCCTTCACTGTTTTAAATTGCTTTAAGAAAATATACTTATGAAAAAAAAGAACACTTTCTTATGATTCTCCATAGTAGAAGAATAATTTCTTTTCCAAAGGTCTGACATTTGGGCTTCTTTCCCCTAATCATAGCTAAACTTCCCTGAAGAAGACAACTCAGGCACACTTCAGCGGTTCCCTGCTCACCAAAATCTTAAGCATTGTCAGGATTAACAGAATGTTGTCGTTAGATCCCAAATCCTTCACAAGATCAGGAGTTGATTCTTCCAAAGCTTAAATGACTTAGATTTAATTCAGTAATTTACAGGTAGGGAAATATATAGCTCTTGACTCACCAGGAAGAATAATCTAGGGGAATATGATGCTTTCTTCTTAGTATTTACTAGTAAGTATTCTCCATAAAAATAATTCCTCTCATATAGTAGTAAATGCAGATGCCTACTTTAGTACAGCAGAATTCACCCATGTTTCATCCTTTTTTCCTACCATCATAAAGGGAATCATATCTATTTTACAAGATGTGTTGTACAAAAGACCAAAGAAAAATACTTTCATGATGTTTTGAAGTAATTTTCTTTGGGGCCTTGTGAGACTGACAGCCAAGTAGGGGAGGAAAGGCAATGTTCTTTATTTGAAATTAAATAGAATACCTTGGAATCTATGAAATTGTCAGGAGGCTTTCTGAAAAGACATTCTTATGCATGCAACTGCAAGTCCATCTGTTGTTTTAATTTGTCTCTCCAATAATTTCCGGGAGTTTCACTTGGTTTGAACATTGGAATAAACAGAAATAAAGCAGGCCACTGTCTTCTAATATTAATACAAAATACAGTTTGGTACATTTTCCATCACCTACTTTCCTTCAAGGTTGCTTTGATTTCATTAACCTTCACAATACTCCCATTAAAAGCAAATATATTCACTCTATCAGTTGTACCTGATTTCTTTAAACAATCAAACTATGCAATTTCTAGTGATTTAAGATTTGAACAATGTTATGATTTGTAAAGGCTTTTTCCCCCTTTCAGAAACAGGCAACAGATTAAAATAATATTGTAGTAGTTCATGTTTGTTCCATTCTGTCACAGGAAAAGGCTGATCAATTTTCCATTAAACCTTGATTTTCAGGGGTTTATAATGTGGCAGTAAAACCTCAATCTGTCTTGTTGCATTTTTTTTCAACAAGGCAGTTTAGCTGTGTTTTTTCAATAAATCTTTTTATTTGGGAAACAATACCTGGTTCCATATACATAGATATATCTGCTTATGCAAAATTCAATAACAACCCTCTTGTAATATATGTTTTCTTTAAATTAAAGGGATGGAATTCTGTAGCCTAAAAGCTATTATTTTAGACATTATGCAAACTGAGGAATATATTGGAAAGCATAGTGAAGTCATATTTGTCAGGTATAATCTTGAAAAATTTTATGTCAACTTTTTTTTTAACTTTTGTTTTAGCGAGAAGGAAAAGGATCTAAAGAGAGCCCATTGTACTTACAAAGAGAAATAATAAGTATTTTGAGTTTGTATTTTGTTTTCAACAAGTTAATCAGGAGTCAGTAGGGCACTCTGTGACTTGGGGGAAAGAAAAAAAAAATTGCAGCTGGACATAAGATGTTCTCTGTCCTTAGTCCCCACAGGGCCATCTGCTGTTAAATTAGAGGAATAAAACTCAAAATTCATTCCAACTTACATCAATCTACTATTGCATCGTTGAATTTAATTGGGTTCAGTAGTTTACATAGAATATGGAAGCAAGAGCAGGTCACTAAAAATGAATTCAAAAGAATTCTAGAGTGTCTTATGAATATCTGGAAAGGTAAAATCAAGAACAAGTTAAGCTTGGGGTAAATTCTAAGGTCAAGAGCAAAGAAAGGATAGATAGGAATTGCTGCTGGGTATAAGTAGAGACCACAATACTATATTATCTGAATTGAAGCAATCTTTTTTTTTCTCTCCCTGGTATGTATGGGGTCAGGAATAGGGATGAGGGTAGAGAACAAGTTTCCTTTTTCCACCAAGACTAGTCTCATCTATCTTTTAGTGAGATGGGGAGAGAAGGTTTTGTTTTCATTTTGCTTTTTTTCTCTCTATTTCTTTTTTCTTTCTTTCTTTCTTTCTTTCTTTCTTTCTTTCTTTCTTTCTTTCTTTCTTTCTTTTTTTCTTTCTTTCTTTCTGTTTTGTGACAACAAGATGGAGAAGGCATAAACTTGAACCAACTAGGGAAGATATGAGTACAGCCTCCAGCAAACCAAGTTAAGACTCCGTTGGGAGACACTTAGAAAAGGAGATAGATTTTATATTGGGCACAGGGAATAGTCTCAGGGCAACTAGGTACTGATTTGGTCCTTCACAGAAGGCTTTAGCCACATAGACCACCCAAAAACACATTTCAGAAATAACTTGCAATTTTCACTCTTGAGATCATGTGTTTAGATGTTGTTTCTGTTATATACGATTTCAGAAAGAGTGAAAACAAATTGTATTCATTCAGTATTGCAACTGATATTATTTTGATTGCTTTAATATTCATTTCTGTCTTTCTTAAATATTTACTGTTTGAAGACTGTTACTTAAGAGGTTCTGTCAAGATAGCAAATGACTGAATATCTAAACTGGAGTCTAGCAGGAATTCCCAATTTGGTGACTGGGAAGTTATAAAAAGGCTACCATATTTAAATTTTTATTAAAAGGAACAGCTATTTCAACACAAGCTCCTGTGGGAATAACAGGTTCAAGAGGAACTACAACAACAAATAACTCAAAAGAAGGTAGAGTTCCTCCTTTGGCATTATTGAATCAGTTTTCTCAATCAATAAGAATATTATTCCAGCTGGCAAGGACAGAACAACATTCTGCAAAGATGAATTGAAATCCAAGTTAAGTAGAAATATGAAACAAAAGCACTAAGCTATCCTCAGCACTCTGATAAGTCAATTTTTACCTTATTTTGCCTGGAACTGGTTCCCAATGTCATTTTCTGGTTTTCATTTGCCAATTTAGGTTATGGTATATTTACTGCCTAACTATGTCCTAGCTCCCCATTATATCTTATCTTCCTCCATTAAAATGCAAGCTTTTTGAGGACAAGAACTGTATTTACCACTGTATTTTCATTCTTAGCACTTAGCACAATAACTAGAATTTACTAAGCACCACAAGTCTCTCTCTCTCTCTCTCTCTCTCTCTCTCTCTCTCTCTCTCTCTCTCTTTCTCTCTCTCTCTCTCTCTTCCCGATGTATGATCCACAAGGGAAAAAATGACTTAAGCTTTGAGGAAACAAGGGTTTTCTAATAGAGCTTGTAGAAGAATAAAGCAGTGGGTCAGAGAACTGGTACAGCAAATAGAGCTGAGCTTGAAATCAGGAAGACCTGAGTTAAAGTCCAACTTTAGATACTACCTTGTGACCCTAGGCAAGTCACTTAATTTTTATTTGCCTTGGTTTCCTTGGAAATGGGAAAAATAACAATACCTTCCTCATAGCATTATTATTAGGATCAAAGGAGAAAATATTTATAAAGTACCTGACACATAATAGGTGCTTTGTAAGTTCTTATTCCCTTCCTTTACTTCTTTGAGAAAAAAAAAATACACCATTACAATCTGGAGTGAGGATAAGTCTGATCTAAATGTATGGATATATATGTATATGCATGTATTGTGTATATATATATATACATATATGTATATATATATATATATATACATATATGTATATATATATATATATATATGTATGTATTTGAGAATTTAGAATTTAGAGCTAGAAGGAACCTTCAGATAACATAATCCAATATGTCAATTTTATAGATGGGTAGACTGAGAAATAAGAGAGGCTTAGTGACATGTTCCAAGGGCACAGAACTAGTATCATTCAACTAACCAATCCATCAACAGACATTTATTACACAGACACTGTATGATAGACGTTTTGATAGATGCTGGTATTAAAGAAGAAAAATGGCCTAGTCCCTAATACTCTAATAATAATAAAAGCTAACATTTAAATAGCATTTACTCTGTGCCAGGAACTGTGCTAAGCCACTTTACAATTATCATCTCATTTCATCCTTACAGCAACTCTAGTAGGTAGGTACTATTATTATCCTCATTTGCAGATGAAGAAGCTAAAGTAAATAGAGATTCAGTGATTTGCCCTTGGATTACACAGCTATCAAGTGTCTAAGGTCACATTTGAACTCAGATCTTCCTGACTTCAGGCCTACTGTGACACCTAAATGCTCCCTTATGATGAGTGGCTTAACAGGGGGTTAGAATCCATTTTTCCTTATTGCTAAATGAACTGGAAACCTAGAAAACTGGGTTCTAATTCTGAGATTGCCACACTCACTAATCATGCAGTCTTGGAAGAGTCACTCAATCTTGATAAATCTTATTTTCCTCATCTGTAAAGAAGGCTGTAAATGATATATATAAATAATGATGTCTATCCTACCTGTCTTTTAGCAGTTTAGCAAGCTTGCATAAGATAATATATGTGGAAATGTTTTGTAAAAACAAGTATATTTTGCCATTTATAATTATAAAATATAATTTACATATTTGTAATTTTTAATGTTTCACAAATAGTCACATTAATATAAAGTATATTAGATCATATTTGTGTTAAGTTGTAATTTATACCTGTGTATTTTATTTTCACATTACTTATTACTTCATGTTACCAATCTATAAATAAATTAACTCATGTTACCTTGATTTAATCACTTGTACTATCTCTGTGTATCTGGTTGATATAAATCTTGAAGTAGATTGAAGGGTTAGTTACAAACACCAACTATTTAGCACCTTCTAATACCTGGCACCATCAAATTAAATGGGTCATAGTGGTATTCTTAACAAGGTCTATACAAATTATACAGTAACTTCCTCAAAATATTGGACATATAAATTAAAGCAACAAAAACTCTATTTGGAGTGGTTGTAATAGAAATTGTAATAGGAAGCTAAGATATACAGACATAAAAAGACCCATGCTTCACAGACTCACATAGCAAATGTTACATTTCAGTTATGTGAGTTTTATTAACAGTCATTGTTATAAGGGTGAAGTGGGGGAAAATACCACTTCTATCTGGGATGCTCAGGGAAGACATTATGGAAGAGGTCTTTCAGTTAGTCAACAAACATTTTAAAAACACATATTCTGTGCCAGTTACTAAGCTAAGTGCTGACCACTTTACAAGGAGGTGGGATTTACACTAGATCTTGATGAAGGAGAAGAGGATTTAAGTAGGTATTCTAAGTACTAAGGAGGGAGTGCATCAAAGCACAAAGGCCAGGAATTCCACAGTTTTGGAGGTTAGTGTTGAGACAAGTTTGCCAGGTTTCAAGGAATTCACATTTAAAAAGGTTATGAGATAAGTTGAGTTACAAATGCTGGATGGCCTTGAGTTCACGGCTAAAGAATCTTAGCTTTTTCCTACAGGCAATAGGGAGACAACAGGGATTTTGTAAGCAGAAATTATTTGACAACTGCAATTTTAAGATGCTGCATCAAGCTTTGGGATCCAGGATGGATTGGGGAAGGGAGAGGTGAGAAGTAGTAAGAGTAGGGGTACGTTGCCACATTCCAGAAAATAAGGTCCAAAATTAGAATTGTAGCAGCAGACATTGGAAAGAAGGAAGGATGGATGTGAAATTCTGATGGAGGAATTAATAATATTTAATGACTGATTGGAAATGGAGGATAAGAAACAGGGATAATTTGGGCATCTAGCCTGTGCAACAGAAAAAAAAACCACATAGAATGGTACATCGGGAGGAGATGGTGAGACATAACTGGAGAAATAAGTTATACTTTCAAATGGAAAAAATCTTTAAAACCCATTTTCTTCTCATCATTTATGCTCTTGGGTCAATTCTGTGCTTTAATTATCTCAGTCAACAGAAATAGGTAAGTCTGTTTCATTTTTATTTCAGGTCAGTTTTACTTTGAGATTCTCATGCACCAGCACAAAAAAAGAAAAGCTTTATTGATTGAGGATAAAATAATCTATACCTGGTATAATATTTCATCCTCATCATACAGAACACCTTTCATCTACAACTCTCACAGCTTTTTGCAAATGGCAATGTACTGAAACAGATGGGTCCTACTTGGGCTCAGAGCTGTTCTTAGAATATTGGACTATTTAAACTCTCCACTTCAAAAGATGACTGGATATGCATGGGCCTGTTGCACAGTAGCTAGAGATAGAAGCAGCCTGGGAATCAGGATGACCTGAGTTTTCATCCAAACTCTAGCATACCCAGGTGGTGTGTATGGTGTGTAACCTGTCAGTAACCCCCAGGCAACTCTCTAAGACTATAATTTCTGAGTAGCTGCTTATTTGCATTGATAGAAGGAGTTTCAACACTGAGAGCTGCAGCTGTAATGCAAAAACAAAATTAAAACAACAACAACAACTATGTTCTTCTTAGATTGTGTTTTGTGCCTGTTGAATCCTTTTTCTAAGGATCAGCTCAGGGGTCACCTCCCTATTTGCTCCAATTGAAAGTGGTTTCTTTTTTCAAATTTCACAAAGCACTTTGGACATTCCTTTTGTACTTAGTACTTTCTGATTTATATCATATTTATTTATGTACATGTATTTTGTCTCCTAGACAATAGGTTCTTCAGATGTTAGAACTTCTTCATCTTTGTTTCTTTCTTTTTTCTAGGACCTAGTACAATTCCAATGTTTATTGAATTGAAAGGGATCCTATGCATTTCACAGATCTGGTAGTTTCAAACAGGTAAAATGTAGGAACTCATCAGAGTGACTACGAAATTCTGGGAAATCTGTGTTGTCTTGTTTTTCTACATGAAGAATTGGGCCTGTAAAATATAAAATTTATAGGATATATTTCTTTTTTGCATTGTTTTTAAAAAAAATAATTTATGGAATAAAACAAGAATTTACATACCATAGTACAATAAAAAAGATGCTTGTACATGAAACTGCAAATCTACTATGCACAACTTGCTGTTCCTTAACAAAACTATCACATAAATTTCCTTTTTTCCCTTTTTCTCTTCTCTCCCCCTTTCTCAACCTTGTCCTACAGATAGCTATCATTAGACATAAATAGGCATATATATAATATATATGTATATATATTATATATATATATATACACACACATACACACACATACACACACACACACACATACCCATACCCATGTATATATATAAAGATATATATGTAAAATTGTTCTATACATACTTCTTTTTATCAGTTCTTTCTCTGGATACAGATACTGTCTTTCTTCATATGTCCTTTATAGTTAATTTGGGTATTTATAGTAGTCAAAATAACTTATTTGTTTAAAGTCATTCTCAAAACAGTATTGCTGTTACTGTATACAATGTTCCCTTGGTTCTGCTCATTGTACTCTTCATTATTTTTGCAAGTCTATCCATATTTTTCTAAAATCATTGAGCTCACCATTTCCTATAGCATAGTAGTATTTTATCACAATCATATACCACGTGTGTGTGTGTGTGTGTGTGTGTGTGTGTGTGTGTGTATTTCTTTAAAGCAAAGATATCCAACACTTTGCCCACTGGCTACTCCCAAGTGAGTCATGAGCAATCAATTGATACACATTTACTAAGCACCTACTTTGTGCCAGGATTGTTTTAAGCGATGGGGATACAAAAAAAGCAAAAGAGAGTCCCTGCCCTTAAGGAACTTATGTAATTGAGAAATAACTAAGAAAATAAATAAAAACAAAATAAACAGATAATGTTAATATGTGGTTTTGTAAGTCAATACACAGAGATCCTTATAAATTGTTTAGTGGCTCCTGATTCTATTTCAGTATGATACTACTGCTTTAAAGGACCTGGGAGAGCAAAACCCTCAATTTACAGATAAAAAAACTGAGGCCCATAGAGATCAAAGGATTTTTATAAGATCTCAAAAGTAGTAAGTAGAAGCACTAAGATTTCAACTCTTATTCTCTGACTCTAAATCCAGAGATCTTTACTCTACACGATGAGATGTCTATGTAAGTATATGCATTTCTCTCTAGGTAGAAATAGATAGATACAAATAAATTTTTATATATATATATATATATATATATATATATATATATATATATATATATATATATATATTACAGATGAGGAACCCAAGACTTAAGAGGGAAAATGACTTACCCAAGGACATGTAGTTAGTTATGGATAGAGCTAAAAGACAAATGTATGACTCATTAATTCAGTGTTCTTTTTACAATATAAGTCACCCTCCTTAAATAATCAGATGACTGATTCTTAGAAATCTAACTTGTTATGGATGATTAGAATGTTCTGCTAAATTCTCAACATCACAATTTCACCTCCACTAAAAATCTACCCTGTCACCATATTGTTGCATTGAAGTGACTCTGTGTTAGAGACTAGGCCAGCATAATGCAAACTTTGCCAAGCTGTGTGAAGCTGAAAAATCCTTAAAGAAAGGCCAGGGAACTGACTGTATGTCTGTAATCCAAAGACCTAGTTAAGTATGGAGCAGGGAATAACCAGAAGTTAGGCAACTGGGTGATGAATTTTTAAAATTTGAAATGGCCCTCCATTTTCTGCTGCCTCTTCTGCTTTTTACAGTAATGGTTACAGAAAAAAAAATGGTGAAAGGTGGTAAGAATCACACTTCTTAAGCTATCTACCAAAAAAGAAAATAAAAGAACATTTGTTGGCTCTCTTCCTGTGTGGTATTTATTCGAAGGCCAATGAAACAATCTACTGGAAGAATTGAGCTCTATCCATATCAACATGTATGCTATAAATGAGACCAAAAGTCATAAAGAAATTGTGGTGAAATGTAAAGTTAGTTCACTGGTTCTCCTCAAACACAGAAGTAAAGAAGTTGAAAGCATTGGTTCTAATACGGTTGTAAAGGCAATAAGATCCGTTATTTGACAAGACACCTGTGCACACACTTTGCCTTCATATGGACATATAAATATTAAGCAAGAAGTAGACCACTCTGAAGATCACTGCAAAACATGAACCACTACATGTTGCAAAAGATGAAGTGGAGAACTTAACAAGATCCTTTAAACTCATTGTAAGAGATATAACTAGGAATTCTGAACTTGGGGAAAATTCATTTCAGTATAAGAGACTATGGGAGGGGTAGAGAGCAATGGGGAGAATACTAATGTACTACTCCTGTAAGGGGTTGGAATTGATTAGAGACATAAATAGTGGAAAGGAGGGGTTGAGGAACTCTGAAATCAGGGTGTTGAAAGGAGAAAAAGATTGGGGGGTGAAAAAATTATGAGTAAGGTTTATTGAGGAAAGAGAGAGTAATCTGGAGGTCCATGGCTAGTAGCAATAAGCATCTGGAAAAAATAGAGGTACTTTTAAAGGAGATGACTTGGTTGCTGAGAAGTACTGTCAGTAAGATGTCTTAAAGTGACAGTGGGGAGCAAGGAGTATGTCAGCTGCGATAACATATCAAGAAATATGGGGGCAGCTAGGTGGTGCGGTAGAAAGAGCTCTGGCCTTGGAATCAGAAGGACCTGAGTTCAAATACAGCCTCAGACACCTGAAACTTACTGTGTGACCCTGGGCAAGTCACTTAACCCTAATTACCTCGCCAAAAAGCAAAAAAGAAAAAAATGTATCAAGAAATATGAGTGGAGAAACCAGCCTTTGAGTGGAAACCAATAGAATCAATCTGGTGTCAGGAAAGAGTAAGGTTTCAGTGACCATAAACTATAATTTCAAGGTGGAAGGGACCTTAGAGTATATTGAGTCCAACCCAGTCATTTTTACAGATGAAGAAATTTGACCCAGGATCATATATCTAAAAAAAGGACTGAAGTAAGATTCAAACCCAGGCCTTTTGACTCCAAGTCCAGCTGTTTACCCCCTACATCACATTTTGCATCTCAAGAGAACCAATGTGGTAGTAAGAGAACTAGAATGAAGGAGAATTATAACAATAGAAAACAAAACAAAACAAAAAAGCGAAGCAATATGGGTTAGAAAGGACTATAGACAATTTCACTGTGAGGTATGGGTAGTGATAGGCATGTGGTGTCTTTATCCTTGATTACCTTGATCATATCCTGATCCTGGGCATCCCACATGGCATATCTATAATATGTAATAATGTAATATCTATAAAAATCTGGCATATTTTTGAAGAGTTGCCTGAAACACTGATAGGTTAAATAACTTGTCCATGGTCATAAGGCTTTTATGTTTAAGAAGCAGGATTTGAATTCAGCTGTTTCTGAGTACAACACCAGGCCTCTATATACTTTGCCATATGACTCTTATGCTTCAGTTCAAGAGAGTAAATTGCCCAAGTACAAGACAGGGTGGAGGGGTATATCTAGAAAGAAAGGGGGTAAATGATGATTTTAAGGGAGCAAGAATAGAATAAGCATTCATTAAGAACTTACTATGTGCCACGCACTGTGTTAAGCACTACCTTTCTTGGTAAGACAAGGGTTCCTAACAGGTGGTCTGTAAAATTAAAAAAGAGGAAACTTTATTTTAATATATTTGGATTTCTTGTAAATCTATATATTTTATTTTATTCATTAAAATAAAAAAAATGTGTTGTCTATTTGATTCAACATGCTGCCAAAGGAGTTAGTAGTACACATACACACACACACACACACACACACACACACACAAGTTTAAGAAGCACTGGTTTAAGGCTCAAGCATTTTCCTTAAAATAATCTTGTGGGTTCAGCAATAAAAGTATTTTCTTCATGTTTATTTCTTTTTTTCACTTCTCCAGTACTTCTCATGATATGACTTGTTCCCAACCCCTCTCTCACTTCCCAAAGCTGTCCTTCATATTTATTTCAATCTCATTTATCCATAGAAAAATGTTCCCAGGGATTGGGACTGCAGGGAGGTATTCACTAAATGCGATTTGTCTCAGAGAATAGATCTGTGTAGAGCACATTTCAAATCTGCTGTAATTGATATCATATAGTACCTGTTGCCAAAGCCCCATGAACACTGACTACAATGATACCCTTATCTGCTATTATCTTGCTTGAAAGACTATGCAAAAGCTGAAAGTTGTTGTCAAAAAAAAGTGTATACTCTGAAATTTGTGATACAGAATTATTTCCCAGCTTTCTGTCATTCTCTGGCTATGGGACTTTATGTAATATGCTGTGCAGTCCAATGCTTAGAACCTTCCCATACACACAGCAGGGGAAACTCAATCATAGAAAACCCACAAAGCAATCCACAAAGACTTTTCAGAATTATAAGGTTCTGCCACAGTGAGCCCCTTTCTCTAATGTTTTTGCTATGTCAGTAGGCTAACCTCCAGACACTGTATGAGGACCAATTTAAGAACACCAGCATAGACACATGAGTTCTCCTTTGTTTTCATATGAAGCCTACAAGAACCCTAGGAACAAGAGAGGTTGCTGCCCTCATTAAAGCTATTGGTAACAGCTACTGTCTTCTTGCTTTTATGCCTCCACTTACCTAATCTCCTAAAAGTCCACTGACCTACCTATCTATGGGTACTAAAACATATGTTGCTGGGGCATTTTCTGGGTCACCCTTTCAGAACCACTCCATTACTGCCCCGTAGTCACAGTTAGGGTGCAAGTCATAGTGTTACATATTTAGAGCTAAAAATGGATCTCAGAAGCCATCTAAATCCAATCCCATCATTTTTACAGTTTAGGAAACTAAAGTCTGAAGGGGTTACTCAGGGAGTAAACTTCAGTGTTAGGATCTGAATCTTGTCTTTTAACCACAAAGCCAATGTTCTTTCTATTGCTTCTCAATATTTCAGTCCCCACTGAGTCTATAATTTCACAATATTCCTTTAAGATGGACTTACCTTTGCCTTGAAGGAGTTGCATTACAAACAAGAGTAAAACAAAAAAAGCAAAATTAATAAAGAAAATTCATAGCCCAGACTTTCTTAGCTTGCTTCTGATTTGTCAGATCTTTGCACCTTACCCTTCCTGGATAGAGATGTTATAAACTGGGGGTGACTCAGGCACCAGTTGGGTTTAGGATTTAATCATTTCCCAATGGGAGTAGAGAAATATTTTTAGATCAACTACAGTTATTCCCTTACTAAGCTGGGTACAAACACAGACCTGTTTAATCAATGATGCACTGTATTGAATTCTTATTATTCAAATGCATCGTGTCTGAAAACAGTCATTGTTCTTGGCTCTAGTATTTACTCAGACAATCTGTACACTTTACATTCTGAATCCGTCACACCCAGTTGCTAAGGCAATATGCATTTCTAGTCATAGCTATCCTGTTATGGTGGCACAGACTGAAATAGACATTTTTCAAGGAGTAAATTTGAAGTTCTCCAGAAGGAAATGGGAATGAATTGCATAGTGAAACATGTCCAAAAGGCAGTCACATAGAAGTATTATATGTGCTTTGCCCTAGATGTCCAATCTAACAGTGGATATTGATCTCAGATATTAAAATACACTGAGCTCTGCACACTTACTATACAGATTGAGGCCTGAAGAGATTAGAAACTCAAAGTCACTGTCAAAAACTTCTTTCTAATTTCTGCAATTCATTCCTGCTGGCAAATTATTATACCAACATCCTCTGACAGCATTATACAGGCTGCAATTTCAAGAAATGGTAAGTAATATGTTTTGTGATCATAATTTGTATGAATATTCAGGTGACCGCTATCATGTATTAATACTAGAAAGATTAATAGGGAGCAATGGGCACAAAAATTAGAAGAATTATGAACATACTTCTCAGCTGACGAGAGTCCACATCCGTTTGCTTCACAAAACTGCCTGACCATGAAAAGTATATTACAGTAGCCTGGAATTTGTTAATAAGTTTTCGTTGTGCCCGAGGAGATTGTGATTTGTCTAAAATCAGTTTCTCAGTGACAGAGCCAAGTATCCTCATTCCAGCACCCATGATTTTTCCACCATAAAATAGATAGCACTTCATAGCAGATATAAAAGCTAGACTGAGGTGGGGAACCTGTGGCCTTGAGGCCACATATGGCCCTCTAGATCTTCAAGTGCAGCCCTTTGAAGTATCTCTGAAAACAGCTGCACAAAATCCCTGAAGCTTGGGACAGTACATTATGTACACTGGAAGCAAACCCCAACCTTAACCAATTTTGTATAACTCAAGTAATTGGCTAGGAATATGAGCAAGCCTCACAAAAAGTCAGACCATAGAATCTTTCTTTGGTGAAAAAGAAGATCTAAACACACAACCAGAAAAAGACAAAGTCAAAGCTCCTACCTCCAAAGCCTCCAAGAAAAATATGAATCAGTCCCAGGCCATGGAAGACCCTCAAAAAGAATTTTGAGAAGCTAGTAAGAGAAGTAGAGGAAAAACTGAGAAAAGAAATGAGTGTGATATAAGAAAATCATGAAAAACAAGTCAACAGCTTGCTAAAGGAGACCCAAAAAATACTGAAGAAAATAACACCTTAAAAAAATAACCTAACCCAAATGGCAAAGAGGTCCAAAAAGCCAATGAGGAGAAGAACGCCTTCAAAAGCAGAATTGGCCAAATGGAAAAGGAAATCCAAAAGCTCACTGAAGAAAATAATTCCTTAAAAATTAGAATGGAACAATTGGAAGCTAGTGATTTTATGAGAAATCTAGACATTGTAAAACAAAACCAAAAGAATGAAAAAATAGAAAACAATGTGAAATATCTCACTTGAAAACCAACTGACCAGGAAAATAGATCCAGGAGAGAGAATTTAAAAAAGTTTTGGTCTATCTGAAGTCAAAAAAAGAGCCTAGACATCATCTTTCAAGAAATTATCAAGCAACAATGCCCTAATATTCTAGAACCACTGGGTGAAATAGAAATGGGAAGAACCCACGGATCACCTCCTGAAATATTGTAGGAGAAATCCTAGGAATATTGTAGCCAAATTCCAGAGTTCGCAGGTCAAGGAGAAAATATTGCAAGTAGCCAGAAAGAAACAATTCAAGTATTGTGGAAACACAATCAGGATAACACAAGATTTAGCAACTTCTACATGAAGGGACCAGAGGGCTTGGAATATAATATTCCAGAGGGCAAAGGAGATAGGATTACAACCAAGAATCACCTACCCAGCAAAACTGAGATAATCCTTCAGGGGAAAAAATGGTATTCAATGAAATAGAGGACTTTCAAGCATTCTTGATGAAAAGACCAGAGCTGAATAGAAAATTTGACTTTCAAATATAGGACTCGGGAGAAACCTGAGGAGGTAAACAGGAAAAAGAAATCATAAAAGACTTATTAAGATTGAACTGTTTATATTCTGCATAGAAAGATAATATTAGTAACCCATGAATCCTTTGTCAGTATTAGAGTAGTTGGAGGGAAAAAATATATGTATGTTTATAGATAGATAGATATATAGAGGGCATAGGGTAAGTTGAGGATGAAGGGGTGATATCTGGAGAATAAAATTAAAGGGTGAGAGAGGATTATACTGGGAGAAGGGGAAAGGGAGAGGTAGAATGGGATAAATCATCTCACATAAAACAGACAAGAAAAGGCTTTTACAGTGGAGGGGAAGTGGGGGAAGGTGGGAAGTAATGAGTGAATCTCATTCTCATTGGATTTGGCTTAAGGAGGGAATACCATATACACTTAGGTTGGTATGGAAATTTATCTTACTCTACAGGAAAATAAGGGGGAAGGGAATAAGAGATTGGGGGGATGATAAAGAGGAGAGCAGATTGGGGGAGTGGTTAATCAGTAGCAAACATTTCTGTAGAGGGACAGAGTCAAAAGAGAGAACAGAATAAATGGGAGGCAGGTTAGGATGAAGGGAAATATAGTTAGTTTTCCACAACCTAACTAGTATAGGAGTGTTTTGCATGACTACACATGTATAACCTGTATCAAGTTGCTTGCCTTCTCAATGAGGTTAGGTGGGGAGGGAGCAATGTAGAAAATTTGGAAGCCAGAGTTTTAAAAACAAATGTTAAAAATTGTTTTCACATGCAACTGGGAAATAAGATATATAGGCAATGGGGTATAGAAAAAGAAAATGTTTTTCTACAGGAAAAAAAGAAGGGGAAGGGGATAAGAGAAGGAGGGGGAGACAGAAGGGAGGGCAGATTAGGGGAAGGGATATGTCTTAGGGTGGGGAGAGGGACAAGATGGGGAATGCTAATTGACTAACTGCTTATAACCATCACGTGTCTCTGTATTATTAGTATGATCATGTGTCCTTTGTATGATATTTATTTATAATTCTTTTAAGACAGTTTCATTTCCTATCTCACTGCCATATAGATACACAAGTATAATGCTGGTATTAAAGAAATGGGAATAAGCTTTCATGAGAAACTTGATATAATTAAAACAGCCTTTTAATTTCCTGAAGGCAATTCAGTCCACTTTTCTCTTCCTGCTCAACTCTGAGTCCAAATAATCACCCATCTTACTGTATATTCAGAGACACATATTAATAAGATAAGCTATATAGTGTGCATCCAAATTCATGTTCAAATGGGAGTAATGGATATTATTCATCCACTTGGCCTTTCCAGTGTGGACAATCAGGTCAAACTTTTCACGTTATTATAGATTTCTGACAAGAGGCTCTGGAATATTGTGAGGTTCAATTCATTCATCATAATACCATCTGATGAAAAACAACAAAAATCTGCAATTAGGAGCATTTGGAAGACTAACCTACATAGAAAATTCATCTTGCATTTGGTCTTACGTATGAACAGAATCTCATCTATAACATTGGTCAACACACTCAGCAAGCATACATCTCCTTGCTATGCCTCAACATATGTTTATTATCAGAGGGCTACTGAACAGAGTTGAAGGTCTTATTTATCTTTCAAGGAATCTTCAGCCTGCTTTTTTCCACTAATGCCCTAATCAAGGATGCCCTCAAATAACATATACGTGATTCTCATAAACCTATATGTATAGATCTCTATCTAAATATAGTGCTATGAAGATATTTATATTACATAGATAATGTATCTATATATCCATATATATATGTAAATCTGGGCCTTCTGCTCATGCATTTACATTACAAGAGTTGAAAGAAAGGGGGAGGGGGAGCTGATAGATTTTAGACCATCATAAAGTTTAACTGACTATTAATATTCTAAGTCTAAATTGAGGAATTTTGTGCAAAGATAAGTAAGTGCTGTAAATGCTAAATTGTATGATATGGACATATTTGTGAATATTTACACACTTATATGCATAATATATAGATGTACATGTACACATATATACATTCACATATATGCTATGTCTAGTAGACTACATATATGCAGTATATGTAATATTTAATACTTATATTAAATTATAAAAGTTATATCTACCTATGCACTAATCCATA
Organism: Phascolarctos cinereus; assembly: GCF_003287225.1. Lineage (NCBI taxonomy): Eukaryota > Metazoa > Chordata > Mammalia > Diprotodontia > Phascolarctidae > Phascolarctos > Phascolarctos cinereus. The sequence goes on along the minus strand of NW_027555847.1, from coordinate 438,254,575 downwards.
GAATATGAAATATAAAATGATAGAAATAGAATAGTCATTCATATACTGTTTCCATTGACCTCTGTTGACAAAACACAAGAATGAGAACACATTAGTATCTACAATTATCATTATCCATCAGCTTTGGTATATAGAGAGTGCTTTAAGGCTTACAACATGCTTTCCACATATTATTTCATTTGATCCTTATACTATGTATGTACGTACACACACACACACACACACACACACTCACAGACACGTACTTAATGGTAACCATTTCTAGGGAAGAGGGGAAAAAAGAAAAAAAGGAAAAAAATAAATTTACGTGAAGATTTTGCTGTGTATTTGAGAGAAATAGCAAGTCGTGCACAGTATATTTGTTGTTTCATATACAATCATTTTTTATTCTATATTATAGAAATGCTTATTTTATTCCATAAATTTAAAATAAAATAAAATTTAGATATAAGTGGTTATACTACTTTATTTCTAACTTATGTTCCAGTCTGATGATTCTCTGCTACCAAGGCTCAAAACTTTAATGAGGCATTTGAAATTTGACTATGATCTTGCTCTGAAAGGAAATGGATGTGTAGTGCCCAGGAGGATTCCTAGTGGTGGAGTCAGTACTAAATGTAACCTGGATGCTTAATGCCAACACTGAGCTTGACTCATTGCTTGCCAAATGGGACAAGGTAGTGATGAAAGGTCAATGAAACACAATTGGGGTTGAAGTAGAGGATGCCAAGGAGGAATGAAAATCATTCTCTTTTTTAATGACAATTTAGTGTCTAGGACATGTACCGAGCATTGGAATTTTATTTTATTTTATTTTATTTTTTAGTTACTTTGGTAACAATTATTGCAGACCAGACCTTCTTGTCCTGGCAGCCAACAAATAGGAAAGAAAAGAACAAGATCATGTTCCAGGAAGACATGAAATACAGGAAGTCACCTGCAGTTGCCGAAAAGCAATGGGCCAGATTTTTTTTTTCATTTTTTTAATCTAGAAATGAAAATCACATATGTAATGGATCTTCATTATAATGTGTTCCCTTCATTTTAGTATAACACTCATTAAAGATAATGTAATACATTATGCAAAAGTTTGAAGGTTTTATTTTTCAAACTTAAATCTATTAGGGTTTCTCTGTATGTAAGTGTGCATGCATGAGAAGAGTCCATTAAAGACATTTCTTGTATTCTGATGCCTTTTCCTTCATTAGCAAGGTCATTCACCTGAACATAAGATTTCTGCATCTTAAGAACTTGTCTGTCATGAAATGCTCATCTTCCATATGTGATTTCACAATAGGTTGCTTTAAAGGTGATTATGTCATTGCAAAGAAGCCCATTAGTAACTAGAAAAAACCATGTGGGATGAAAAGGAAAATGAAAAAAGAAAAGGTGACTTTGCCCTCAGTCAAAAACAGTGTTATAAGAAAATGTCAGACTTTATTGCATAGTGCTTTGTTTTCTATCTTTCTGAAGCCTTATTATGTATTATTCTGGATCATGATGATGATGATGATGATGATGATGCATTCATATATCACTTTAAAGTAAACAAATCATTTTATCTATATCATTACATTTGGACTTCACCCCAATTCTATGAGTTATAGTTGTTTTTATCACCATTTTATATGTGGACAAATAGGCATAAAGATATTATGTAATTTTCAAAAAGTTACACAACTAAGTATCAAAAACAGGATTTGAATATAGCTATTTCTTTTTTTTCTAGAAGCATTCATTCTTTTTTTTTGCACCGAATAGTAATTTATTTTTTCCAATTATATGTAAATACAGTTTTCAATATTTATCTTTGTAAGATTAGGAGACCCAGATTTTTCTCCCTCCTTTCCTTCCCCCTCCCAAGACACCAAGCAATCTGATACAGGTTATACGTGTACAATCATGTTAAATAGATTTCCACATTAGTCATGTTATGAAAGAAGAATCAGAAAAAAGTGAAAAACCATTGGAAAGAAAAAAAATAAGTGAAAATAGTATGCTTTAATTTGCATCCAGACTCCACAGTTCTTTCCCTTCATATGGATAGAATGTTTTATCATAAGCCTTTTGGAATTGTCTTGGAATCAAGCTATTTCTAATTCCAAATCTACCATTTCATTCAGTCATACAACTAGACTGTAAAGTCCATAGAGGTGAACTTGTCTTATCTAAACTTTGTATCTCCTCTAATATCTGGCACAAGTCTCTGCATGCAGTAAATATTTATTAAACATTTGTTGGACTGAAATTTTAAGCAGATCAATACAGTAAGACAATAGGCCAGTGGTCGAGTATTAAAAAAAAAGTGTCAGAGTCTGAAATTTGTTTTGGAAATCACACTTCTGAAAATAACATTTATTGAAAAGAGCAATGGGTGGGATATCAGGAAGATAAGAAATATCAAAAATACCTGAAATTGTCCATGTAAAGCCCAGAAATGAAATTATTCTTATTTTTAAGAGAAATAGATGTTTCACAAATTGACATGAGAGATGAAATGATAGAAGTGGAAGTAATTAACAAGGGAGGAGGTATAGACAGAGAAGAAAAAAGGGCCAATGGTAAATGGGGACTGTTCATCAAAGGGGCAGGTCAAAGAGCCCATGAAGAAAATAGAAAAGGGTGTTTAGGGAGGAAGGAAAAGATCAAAGATAATGAAGTATCAAAGAATACAAAAGAGAGAGTCTTAAAAAAAATGAGTCATAGTCAACAGTGTAAAGCATCATGACAATAGAGGTCTGCTGATGATAAAGATCCATCACCTTCTCCTTAACTCCACCATTCTTCAGGAGAACAGTGTGAAAGAAAGATAAGAATTTGAAGATAGAGGGCCTGAGTTCAAATTCTAGCTCTACCACTTACAATCTGTATGACCTTCTACAAATTATTTAACTTCTCTAGACCTGCATTTCTTGAATTGTAGAATGAGTTTGGAGTGAATGATTCCTAAGATTCCCTCTAGCTCTCAGTCAGTGATCCCATTATTCGAGTAATTTGAGCACAAGAGTGAAGTGTCCACCCTCTAGGTACAGGGTTATTTTGTATGTATCTCCTGAAGGGTTCAATCATCAGGATTAGAATGAACCTGGGCATTAGATTGTGTCTATGTCTATGTCTATCTGTGCCTGTGTACTCCCTGTGGATAAGTGACAAGCACACTAGGGCTGCAAAAGCAAGAATGAAGGCTTCTGGATCAATGAGCAATATTCACCACCTGCAATATAAGAGCAAGTGGCCTGATATGCACCCCTTTTCCAGGGACAAGAAATGAAGTACAGACCCTAACTTCTAACAAGATGAAGAGTTTCTCTATGTTCCTTTATGATTTTAGCAATGGCTTGGATAAAGGGGTAGAAAACATGATTATCAACTTTGTGGGTGATATGAAATGTGGTAACTAGATGGGGAGGCATGTTGAGTGATAGAAGTATAAGGTCTAAGGAGTAGTATAAGGATTGGTTGAAGGAAGTAACAACAGTCTGCAGAATAAAAAGCATAGGGAACATAAAATAACTGGCCTAAAGAATCTGAAGGGCTATAACAGAAACAAGACTGCTCTGTATGATCCCAAAAGGCAGAAAGAGGAGCAAAGGGCAAAAGTTGCAGAGGGCAAGATTTAGCCTTGGTAAAGGGAAACCTCCTAACTATCAGTTGTCCCAAAATAGAATATTGAAAAGCAGTGAATCATCCATAAGTGGAGATCTTCAAGGTGAAGCTGGACCAACACTCACTAGGTGTGTTGTAGCAGGGATTAGCATTCATAAACGAGTCCAGGAGTTAAAAATATGACTGTGTGCAGAGGTGGGGAGTTAGTTCTCTGTGGACTGGCATCTGTCAAATTTCTAGAAACACAATTTCATTGTGTTTCCACTTCCTCCACTGCCTCACTGCACCTTGGATACCTGGATCAAGTAAGGTGATACGTGTTTAACACTTAGCACAGTCCCTATTGTGTGCATTGCTCTGTCCTAGGTAATTGGATAGACAAAATACTTAAAGAATATGCCTTCACTGTCTAATATTCTAAGACAGGGACATTACAGAAACACACAGAGCAGAACTGCAATACTAATATACCCACACACAATATGGAAATTTAGTCAGATACTAAAAGCAAGAATTCAACATTTGAAAAAGCCTACAGTGCCTAGGTCCATACTATGTGCTTTGTGGGGGATCAGCAAATGTTAACTTCAGTGATTTCACTTTCCTGGGGAAAATGTTATCATTTTGCACGTAAAAATAATTGACTAAAGAAAAAGTACCAAGATACATATGACTTTGTAGACATGTTGAAATAAATCCATTTCTGCCATTCAACCCCTGAATCAGTCTGGTATAATTCAGCCATAATTTCATCTTACTAAAAAGAGAACTGCACTTTACAAATGATTTTGCTTATTTAATATATCAAGTCTGTCAAGAACTAACTCCCCACCCCCACACACAGTCATATTTTTAACTCCTGAACTCATTTATGAATGCTAATTGGAAATGATGGTAATATTTTATCTTAAAACAATTTTATGATTTTTTTCTTGAAATTGAAACATCATCCCAGTTTAATGCATAAAAGATCCAGAATATTTTAATTTTAACAAAGCCCTAAATCTTTTTTATTTACCTTTATGTTAAATGAGTGACTCTACTTTGTTTTCCCTGTTATCTCCCAAATGCCTCAAGATTTTTTTTTTCATGTTAGTCATATTTTTCACTGACAGCCAGAGCTTTGGAATTCACTTTTAACACCTTTGATAATAAAATAAACTATGTTGTGCTTTATAATGATGCTTAGCAGTAACAGTGTTTAATAATTTCCACAAGCAGCTGCATTTTGTTAATGAATATGTCACTTTCATTAATTTATTCCACAATCTAATTTGGAATTTAATTTCTTAATTTGCCTCAAATTAGAACTAAAATTGATATTCATCTAGTGATTAGTTCAAACATTTATTTCTTCTTTTGTTTCATTTGTTTATAATGGGGGAGGGAGATCTGTATTGCAAGAAAATGTAAAAAAAGAGGGATAATTATAAACATACTACTTTTATAATTAGAAGAATGTTAGTAAAATGTAAACATCTTGGTGGCAGGGACTTCTTTCCATTTTTGTCTTTGTCTTCCCATTGTTTCGTTTTGTTTTGTTTTTCTTTGTGAGGCAATTGGGGTTAAGTGACTTGCCCTGGGTCACACAGCTGGTAAGTGTCAAATGTATAGTCTAAGACTAGATTTGAACTCAGGTCCTCCTGACTCCAGGGCAGGTGCTCTATGCACTGCACTACCTACCTGCCCCTCTTCATTGCTTAGAACAGTATCTGCTCCATATTCGTTGCTTAATAAATGCTTATTGGGCCAAATTAACATTTATATTAATAATATCTTCAAAGAAAAACTGGCTGACCACTTGTTATACTGAACTAGGAATAACTTTTTGGGTATAGATTAGATTTCTTTTTTTTTCTTGATCTTTTTTTTTTAAGGCAATTGGGGTTAAGTGAGTTGGGCAGGGTCACACAGCTAGTAAGTGTCAAGTGTTTGGTCTGAGGCCAAATTTGAACTCAAGTCCTCCTGACTTCAGGGCCGGTACTCTATCCACTGTGCCACGTAGCGCCCACTTAGATTTCTTCTAACACCATTTTAAAGTCTGAAATTATTCAATAATGTTATAATAATGATTTTGATTAGCATTTCTAGGAGGTCAATTTGACAAACATTTTAAAATTCCTTTTATGTGTAAGACACTTGAATTGGCATTGGGCATGCAGGAAGAAAGTTCCTACTCTCAGTGAGCTTATAGTCTCCTAGAAGAACATGAAGTATAGTGAAGTAAACATAATGCAATGTGGGGAATAAAGCGGACAAAGAATAGATAAGATGAAGTTTTCTAGCAAAGTCTGATGAGAAAAAAAAGAACCAACAACTTGAAGAAAGCCAAGATGCCAACTGAGCCTTGAAGGAAGATGGGAATTCTCAAAGGTAGAGATAAGGAAAAAGTATGGTATAGGCATGAGGAAAGATTTTGTGAATGCGTAAAGGAAGAGGATGAAATGACAAGTTCTGAGAACTTGTAGATCAGTTTTACAAGAATGTGGAATGTATCAATGAGATTTGTTAAAAAAAAAAAAAGAAATGGATAGAGTACCAGCCCCAGGGTCAGGAGGACCTGAGTTCAAATCTGACCTCAGACATTTGCTAGCTGTGTGACTGTGGCTAAGGCATTTAACCCAAATTGACTCCAAAAGAAAGAAACAAAGGATGGAAGGAAGGAAGGAAGGAAGGAAGGAAGGAAGGAAGGAAGGAAGGAAGGAAGGAAGGAAGAAAAAAGACTAGAAAAAGGTTGGATCCAGATTGCAGACAATCTTGAGCCACTGAAGATTTTTGAGCAAGGGGGGTGATATGATCAGATCTGTATCTTAACAAGAATATTATGAAAATTGTGTAAAGAATGAATTGGAGTAGAAGCAAAGGCGCAGAAACAAATCAGCAGGCTATCAGGAATTCCCAGTATTGTTGTCCACATTTTTAATTCTTTTTTTAATTTTTAGGCAAGTAGGGTTAAGTGACTTGCCCAGGGTTACACAGCTATTAAGTGTCAAGTGTTTGATCTGACTCCAGATTTGAACTCAGATCCTCCTGATTTCAGGGCAAGTGGTCTATTCACTGCACCATCTAGCTGCCCCTATTGTCCACATTTTTGAAGGCATTATTAAATTGAGGGTAACTGTAGTCAAATGGGCAGAAATTGTTTCTTGTTTAAGATATATACTATTGTTCCTCTCTGGCTTCTATAGCCTGACAGGCCCCTCATTGGACATTGACAAGTTTTTCTCCAAAGTCAGTGTCTAAATACTCAGAAGAAAAAACTGAACTTTCAGCCTCCAATATCTTACTAAGAGTAGAAGCAACAATATTTCCCCCTACCCTATTCAGAATAGAAATAACATACCATGACCTTCACTACAGAACTCTAAAAATTGAAGTTTTTCCACAACTTTATACCTCCTGAGGTAGAGCTGTATTTCATTCTCTAGAACAAGAAAACAGCCATTTACTATGTACAATGAGAGGTGGGGATAACTTTTTTAGTATATAGAAGCCCTTCTGAGAGCTATTTCTTAGAGTGAAAACCCCAGTGTATTGTTTTTGGCAGTAAAAGACAGAAATCAAACAATTATTTGAAAATTCTAACTAATCATTTTTAAATGGTGTTTTGCTGAGAAAGAAGCAGCTATTTAAGTCAAACAAAAGAAGAAATTGTTCATAAGAGTTATTTTTCCCATTTTACAGACAGTAAAAAGGATTCACAGTGAGCTAGAGAGAGGTTAAGTGACTTGCTCAATGTCATAAAACAAGCTGACGATGTAGCTGAGAGAACCATTGAAGTCTCCTGACTCCCAGCATTTTTCTCTAGTCCCTAAACCTAATGCTTTATTTGTAGTCTTTCTTCTCTGTCTCATAAATATTTCTTACTATGTTATGCCTTTTCAGTGACAAAAAGGCAGATCCATTGCCCTCCTCTGTGAAATGCCCACCTGTCCCTCTCCCCTGCCAACTACCTGCTTGTACACAGTCCACCTGTTTCTTCAGTGAAAATATCCTCTGTCCATTATCTCCCAAGACTATTTCCCTATGTCTGTCACTGACTGGTCTCAAAACCAGTGAATGATAATCTGCCCCAGGGCTTAGTTTAAGTTGCAATTGTCACTGCTTCCCTCCATGCATATTCTTCTCCATGAGATATTTGGGCATGTATATGATTATATACAAACATATTCTCAGGATCCATCTATATCTAGTATGACCAACATATATTGGATGGAGGAAGTGAATTTGGTAAGGACACCCTGATTGACTTTGCTGATGACAAAGCAGTATTTTTTCCAACAACAGAAAGGCTTCCTGCTCCTTTCTTCTTGTGGTTCAGTCATTTTTTTGAATCATGCCCAACTCTTCGTGACCTCATCTGGGGTTTTCTTGGCAAAGATACTGGAGAGGTTTATTATTTCCTTCTCCAGCTCATTTTACAGATGAGGAAACTGAGGCAAAGAAGAGTAACTTGCCTGGGATCATACAGCTAGTAAATGTCTTAAGCCCATTTTGGATTCAAGAAAGTGAGTCTTCCTGACTCCAGGGCCAGCACTTTGTCCACTGCACCACCTAGCTGCCTCTACTCTCTGTGCCTGCCTTGCTTCAATATTGATGATATGTATGATTGGGAAAGTGGATAATATGATTTCCAACCATCTTTGATAATTGATAAAGCTGATACACTTTGTCTTAGTAGGTAGTCTCATGATCTCTGATCTCTGCAGAAAATTAAGTATTTTTAAAGTTACAGACCTTCAAGACGATGCCTACTACCTTTTCTATTTATAGTGTTCAAGCCAAGTCACAGCCCACTGCACCTTTCCTGCTACCAGGTGTTCCTAGCAATAGCAAGACAGCCGTGTTGCTAATAGGGTTTATTATTCACAGTATAGGAACAAGAAAATGCACCCAGCTAATCAACCTTACTGTGCCTTCTGTCAGCGCCTGAATCACCTAGGAACTTTCTTCCCCTGATGTCATATAGTGAAAGTGTAATAATTAACTACTTAATAACCCACTTCGGGCCAATAAGCTGTACTTCAAAATCAGAGTGTTTTTATACACCAGAAATTTAATACTCAAAATAATAAGCTGACTGATTTTAAAATAAAGAATTATACACAGCCAAAAGAAAAAAAATCTTAATAAGGATTTCTGTTTCATGCTGCCATGTCTCTTCTTCACCCACTTTACCTCTCCAATTATAGTCTCAAAAAAGTAACTGCAGAAAGACCCCTAATCTCTCCTAAACACCAGTTCTATATTACTGTTTGCCTGCTGGGAACCTCCAATTGCATGTCTCTTAGACTTCTCAAAATCAGCATGGCCAAAACAGAAATCTTTCTGTTTTTTCCCAAATCCTCTACCTCCAGTGGGGTGCTATTAAAAGCTCCACCATTCTTCCCTTTACTTCACAAACTTGGAGTCAGCTTTGACTCTTCATCCTTCCTCCTTCTCTTTCCCAAATCTAATCAATTGCCAAATATAAGCAATTTTCCCTCCATAACACATCTCACCTGCCCTCTCTTCTCCAGTCTCATAGCATCTATCATACAAGACCTTCAGCAATTCACCCTTGGACTTCTGCAGTACCTTCCATTTTGTTTCCCTTGGAATCAGTCTCTCCTCTCCCCAATCCATCCACCCTCCCTGCAATTGTCATGATGATGCTCCTAAAACAAAGATGACCTCCCTGCTCAAAAATCTTCAGCGGTTCCCTATTTCCTCTACAATAAAACACAAAATCTTCAACTAAGCATTTAAAATCCTGCAAAATATGGCTCTCACCTAATTTCCTGATCTTATTTTATAGTACCACCTTTCCCATACTCTCTATTCCAATCATGTGTCCCTGTGACCTGTTTCCTGAAAAATCACATCCAATATTCAATTCTCCATTTCCCAAAAGACACCATATCATTCTATAGGTCCGCTATGGCTGGAATACCTATTCTTCTTGTCTGCCTCTTAGAAACTCTGCCTTCCTTCAAAGCATAAGTCAGGTGACACCTCCTACATGCTGGCTTTCCTGATGCTCTCAGTTTTTACTACTTTCTCTCTCTGTCTCTGTCTCTCTCTGTCTCTCTGTCTCTCTCTCTCATCATATTATTTTGCATTTGCTTGGAGTTTGCACATTCTACTCTCACAGTAGAAGGAAATTTGGAGGACAGCTTAGTTTTTGCCTTCATGTCCCAGAAGTTGAGCTCAGTGCTTTGCACGTAGCAGGCACTTGTTAAATGTTAAAGTTAAAATTGAATTTAGTGATTATTTTAAAAAGTATTTCCCAAAATAGAAGGTCAAGATGCACAACATTGTTGCAAAAGGCCCCAAGAATCAAACTTAGTATGCATTTATATTTCCCAATGAAAGTTATATTACTTTTACCAAGAAGGGAAGAAACTTTCTCCATCCTAATTAATACTTAGTTTTACAATGAGATGTCCAGGAAATGTTAACAATGAATGTCATTTAAGCTTCTTAGAAGGAAGATATTATAAAAAAAGGGAGTGCTATTATTTAAGCCAAGGATGAATGGCAACAATCTAGAGGTAAGAAATACTTTCCTATTTTATTTTTTAAAATCCTGTTTAATGTTTAAATGTGCTCTACAGTAAGTTAATGTTGTTCCTGGTTGTGTGATTACCTACACTGTTATTTTGATTTAGTCCAGAGTTTTATTACCAATTCAGTAATTAAGTAATAAACTTTAGCTTCTTCCCCTACATCCTACAGCTTGATCATTCTTTATATTGAAAAATTAATACAGAGAGGACTTTTTTTCCTGTCATAGTAATGATTCATTTTCAGATATAAGCAGCTGGAGCATGGACGATATTAGAAGGAATGAGGGAGACTTTAAACCCTAATATATTCTATAAAACATAGCAAAGAGAGAAGTGGTGCTATCAATAATGATAAAAATAAATCCAGTGTTAAATTAAACCACACTCCTCCCCAAAGTCACCCAAAGTGTTCTGGGGTCAGTTTGATCCAAGTCACACTTTATATGATAATCAGGAATTAGAGACCTGGGTCCAATATTGGAGAATGGCATTTAGGTTTTAGCATACATCTTTTATCTTCTTCTTTCACTCTGATTTCCTCAGTTCCTGTAGAACCAATCATTTTCTCTATGAAAATGAATTTTGAATCTTCATATCTAGCCCTTACCTTCCTCCTGAACTCCACTCTCATATCTCCATGTACCTGCTTGACATCTCTATCTAGATGTCCTGTGGCATCTCAAATTCAACCTGTCTAGTACTGAACTTAGCTTTCTTCTTGAACCCACCCTTTCTTTTAACTTATCTATTCCTGTTGAGAACACTACGATTCTTCCAGTCACTCACAATCAAAATCCCATTTTTGGCTTTCAATAATACTTACGAAAGTCATACTCCATCACTTGTCCAGTTGTATTGATTCCTTCTCCTCAACCAAGTCCAATTCCCCTTCCTCCCACATAGACTATTGCCATAGCCTCCTTCTTGGTCATATTTTATCCAGTCTCTCCTTTTTCTCATCCTTCATAATCCCCCCAAAAGCTGCAAAAGCATATTCTTAAGACACAGTTTTGACCATGTCCCTCCCCCTGCTCACAAAACTTCAGTGGCTTCCTATTACTGTTAGGGGGAAAATGTTTTGCTTAGCACTTATATTTTGAGGCTGTGAAACTTTGTATAGAGTAAACTCCACAACCCAGTGTAATCATCAGTTCCTGGAAGCATCCCTAGAATCAGGAGTGTTGGAAGGTCTCTCTCAAAGCAGGCCAGGGTGTTGGGATCTCAGTTTTCCCACCATGAGGTGAAGTCTAGCATGTCTCCTCAGTGTCAAGGCCCATGGTAATTTGGTAATGTATTTAGTTTTGCATGCTCAGGTTTTGTTCCAGGCTTTTTCTCCAAGGTGCTCAAATTGCTAGCTATCATTCCATTATTCCTGTACAACTTTGGGCCTAGATCATTCAATTCAATACTGTAAACATTTATCAAGCAGGTACTATATGCCAGGGGGCAGTTAGGTGGCACAGTGGATGAAGTTCTGGGCCTGAAGTCAAGAAGACTCATCTTTCTGAGTTCAAATCAGGCCTTGGACACTTATTAGCTGTGTGATCATGGACAAGACACTTAAAGCTGTTTGTCTCAATTTCCTCATCTGTAAAATGAGCTGGAAAAGGAGATGGCAAATGATCCCAATATCTTTGCCAAGAAAATCCCAAATGAAGTCACAATTGGGCACCATTGAACAAACTGAACAACAAATATACCATGATACAGTCACTGGAAATGCACATTCTACTGTAGGGATACAACATGTTCACAGATAGATAGAAACAAAGTAAATGCAAAACAATTTTAAGGGAGTGTACTAACAGCTGGGGAAATCAGAAATTTTCTCTTCAAGGAGGAGGCACTTGTGCTGAGCCTAGAAGAGTGCGGTTCCAGGAGACAGAATTAAAAAAGGAGAATAGTCTGCGCATGTGAGAGAGAATCTGTACAAAGACACAAAAATAGAACATGGAATGACCTCCATGAGGGATAGCAAATAGTCCCATTTGAATTGAACTGTTGGTAGGAACAATGTGTAATCAGTCGAAAAAGGTAAGCTTGGTACCAGATAGAGAAGAATTTCAAATGACAAACAGAACATTTAGAATTTTTTTTCCTAAAAATAATAAGGGACCTCTGAAGTTTCTTAAGAAGAATGATAGTCACGTGTTTATTTTAGGAATTTCAATCTGGCATCTGTGTGAAAGGTAAATTGGAGTGGGAAGATGCCAATTAGAATGTTAATGTATTGTCCCAGGTGAGAACCAATCAGGGACTGGAACTGAATGGTTATAGTGTTAAGTATAGAATAGGGTATGGATTTGAAAGATAATTAGTAAGCAGAATCAACAAGACTTGAAAGTTGTTAGGGTAGGAAGGTGAGATGAAAGAACTGATATAGAACCAAGATGATTAGAAGGATGGAAGGGACTCCAGCAGTCAGGGAACTTAGAAAGAAGATTAGGTTTAGAGAAAATGACAATAATTTCCACTTTAGAAATGTTAAATTTGATATATGATACTTCTGTTGAAGATGCCAACCAAAGACTTGGAGAAGTAGGACTGGAGATCGTGATTGTCTACTCAAAGTCTGTCTAAGGTGTAGATAAACATTGATAACTGAAATAACACTGAAGAAAACATATTTTAATAACAAATATGTAAATAAACACACATACTACTTGACTTTTGTGAGTATATTACAATTTACATTCTTCTAATGAAGAAGAATTATTCAGGATTCCTTTGCAGAACAATCGTACCATTTATTGTCATATGTATTATCCATCAGAACATTTAATTTGCATTTTGGAAATGCAGAAGTATTCTTGGACTGATTAATTTATTTCTAAACTTGTTCTACAAACTTTGGTAGTTGCTATGAATGTCATCATTATTACTCTGTACAAAGATAAGGATAGAGACTGGATATGTAAATTCATTGGTGTAGGAGACTTTCAAATGAGGAAACTCCCTTCTACCAAGGTAGGTCTATGCTTTCTTGGCAATTTATAGGTTATATTTTCTTTTTTGCTTTTAGGTGAGGCAATTGGGATGAAGTGACTTGCCCAGGGTCACCCAGCTAGGAAGCGTTAAGTGTCTGAGGCTGGATTTGAACTCAGCTCCTCCTGACTCCAAGGCCAGAGCTCTATTCACTGTGCCACCTAGCTGCCCCTAATTTATAGTTTCTTGAACTATTTAGGACTTTGAAAATTTAAATGATTTGCCTAGGATAACATAGCTAGTATGTGCCAAGGCAGGATTGGAATCCAGGTCTTCTTGGTTCCAAGGCCAACCTATGTCCATCATGCCTTGCTGCCCCTCATTACTTTCTAATGTTTTCTGTTTTGTATCCTAAGTTTTCTTATTATCCATTTCTTAGAGGATTCAGGTCATTTTTTCAATTCCATTTTGGCTCTTCATTGCTGTGTGTATATGTGTACATACATATGTATGTATCTATATCTATCTATCTATCTATCTATCTATCTATCTATCTATCTATCTATCTATTTGTATATATCTTCTTCTCCTCTCCTCAGTATGGCTCCTGAGGCCTAGTGCCTTGCATATAATAGAGGCCTATTAAATGTTTGGGAATAAGTATATGTTTTTTGCTGAGTTAAACTGAATGACTGAGTGAGATTGTAATATTCTGGAAAAAGTGTTGCATTTGACTTTGGGAACCCTGGGTTTAATTTTTTGCTTTGGGACTTCCTGGCAGAATGAAAATGGGCCAATCATTGGATCATAGTATTCACAGCAGGAAAGCACATTTTCTTGAGATCTCAAGATGCATCAAAAAATGGAACTCTCTTTATTTATGCCATACCAGCCAGTCATGTCTTGTTGTAGTCTTCTGCTGAATTCCCAGTCCCAGAGAAGAAATGGCATTCCAGGCCCATAAAGCAAATTTGGGTCACTTGCACCTTTGAGCCAGCCTCAGCAATTTGTCCACAAAGCTGACTAATTGTTTGTCTAATTTCAGTGAGAGAGTGTCGATTTTTTTTTTTTTGCTAAGTGATAATTGTATCTACAGGACTAAAAATCTTGTATAAGGATCTGAAAAAGCATACTTGATGCTAAGTTTCAGGACTTTCCTGGCATGAGATCCCTGGCCTTAGCCTAGTTCCCAATCCTTTCTATCATCCGTGGTTCTATAGCTCCCTAAAGGGGAGTTATAAGTTATAAATTGTTAGCAGATAGAAACGGAAGCTTCTTACAAGTAGGGATTGTTTCACTCCTCGTATTTGTATCACCAGTGCCCAGCATAGAGCCTGATAGAGAGTAGTAGCTTAATAAATGTGGATTGTCACAACATTGTTGAAAATCAGTGTTGATAATCATACTCCAGAGCATGAGGGGATGGTTTGATGTGCCCATTGCTATCATAGAAAATCCTTCCCATTCTAGCCAATGACTGTTTTTTATTTGCCTTAGGAATTCTGGGTTTAGGCCCTCTGATCTAGGGCAGGGACTTAGAATCAGCTAAAGCCAAATGGTGGTTCTTATTTTATGAACAAGAAATCAAGAAACCTGGGATTCCTTTTTTCCCAGTATGACCCACTACTCAAATTGTTTATAACTGAAGAAATCACCCCTTTAAACACCAAAAGAATGAATTATGAATCTAGTCAAAGTATTCAGGAGACAGCTCAAACTCCAGACTCTGCCTTGGGTCCTCTCCGTTGGGATATATGACTTCATGTTGGGATCAGGGTAAAAAAAAAATCTTAATATCTAATTTCAAAAAGATTACTAGCAGGCTCATTGAACTTTGACTATGAAACTTAATAACTTAGCAACAATTGGATAAAGGAGAGAAAAGGTGATAAATTAGAAAGGAAAGGGGAATGAGGGGAGAAATATTTAGTGAATTCACTCTATGAATGGAAGAAAAGAAAAATAAACCTTTAAAACAAAAAGTAATATGAAGGGAAAAGAAAATTTTCCAATGTTTTTAAAGAAATGGTATGAACCTGAATTTCAACACAGGTGAAAATGGAGGAAAGAAAGTCTTTCAGTATAAAGCTAACAAAAAAACTAAAGAACAGACAAGTAAGAAAGGGGAGACTGAATGGTGATAAATCTGATTTTCCCTTTTTCTCAGGCCTCTGTGACCTGATTTACTTATAGTTTTAAAAAATTATCACCCACTGCCACATAGTAGGTGATCAGGGCTTTAAGGTAATAGGTCCCAAGAGGATAAATTTTCATGACATGAGCAACGCTGGGTTGGGGATTGGGAGAGGGCCTCTGGGCAGACAGAGAATAATGGGTGCCAAATGAGGGAAATGAGAAGGTTGTTGAAAAGGAGAAGTTGGGAATAAGAAGGACTAAAGATAAATTTCACCTATTTTGCAAGTTTACCTAGGGCCATACTCAGTAACAAAATCAGCAATTATTTACTTAGCATTTCTTGGTGCTAGGCATATTAGTGGTTTTCCACTGCTAAGAAAAGGTTATCACTTATTTTAGTGACCTTTCAATCAAAAGGCTTATCTTTGTATTTCTATCAGTCAATCAACAAGCAATTATTAAGCACTTATTACATGCCAGGCCACGTTACAAAGGTAAGGAGTAAACAGTCTTTGCCATCAGGGTGTATTCTCCAGAGGAAAAAAAAATATGTTTGTATATTTAATGGGAGAATGGCCACTGGGAGCTGTGATCAATTGCCTGCTGCCAATCTATCTATGTTTGTGTGGGTGGGGTGGGGACTGACGCGTGGGGGTTGGTAGACCTTTTCTGTAAGTGTATTATGGTGTATAATGGAAGGAACCTTCCTCCAATTCGATGCTTGCACAGATATGATATTACTATTTCCTACCTGCTTACCATGTGAAGAAGAAAATTATTTTACTTGGCTGCTCAGCCTAGCCTGAGTGTATATTTTATAGGCGTGAACTTCAGTGTATATTTCATAGGTTTAAACTTTCCTTTCAGCTGGTGATGTTTAAAGATAATTCCCTGATCTCCAGGGGATGGATAGTATCCTATCTCTCACTTGGTTGTCCCTTGAATTGTAGGTTCTTATAAAGCCTATATCTAGAATGGACTGCCTCCTGTTTATGTTTCATTTCCTTTGATATGGAGCCTTCCTTTTAAGATCTTAAGAGTTCATCTGAGCAATAAGAAGTCCAACAGTTTAGACCACGAAGGAACTGGTTCTGAGTATAAGTCTGTTTAATCCACCCCAGAAAGCAGAGTGATCTGAAAGCCAAGGCACCCTGTCCAGGAAGCAAAGGAGCCACTCCTCAGCCAGCTATGAGGTACTCAGAAGTCAACTCAGTGGTGGAAAGGATGTTTGTAATCACAGCTTTAAGTATTAGCCCATTCTTTCCAGTAATTGAAATATAAAAGCTGTGCTATGCCCTGGTTTGGGGGAATGCTTTTTTTTTTAAACTTTGGTTGTTTATATATTTTCAGTAACTGTATCTCTGTAAATTCATGTTCATTGGTTAAATAGTGTTGGGGCAGTAATTACTGGTTATTGATAATGGGGAAAACACATGGAAATAGAGGCTTGAACCAATATAGATAAAATTTAAATAAAAACCATGCTGCCTATCAGCAATACCTCTAAAATCCCAAGGGAAGTGATAGAACCCAGCTCTTTGGTACCAGACTTGTTACTATTAGTGTAAGTTGGGATAAGGACTGACTCCCAAAGTGTGTATAAGCTACACATATAAGTGCTTCCAAATATATATAAAATAAATACTGGGTAATTTTGGAAATGAAGGCACTAGAATTCAGGGCATGTATCAGTGTGCCAGGCATTGTGTTAAGCACTGGAGATATAAGAAGGAAAAACATGGTCCCTGCTCTCAAGAAACTTATTTTCTAATGGGGACGTGCAAATAACTATTTATACACAAGATATATGCAATGCAAATTGGAGGTAATTTCATAGGGGAGTACTAGAAGTGGGAGAGGGGAGACCATAAAAAACGTCTTTTAGATAATTAGATTAGTGGGGTTTTTTTTTAATTTCTTAAAGGTAGTCAGGGAAACCATAAGGCAGAGGTGAGGAGGGAGAGCATTGCAGAAATGGGGGACAAGCAGTGAAAAGAAACATTAGGAAATGCTTCTTGCAAAAAGTTTCATTTGGAGATGGCAAGAATATATTCCTGCCAATCTAAATATAACCTCTACTATCCAAAAAGTCACTTTAAAATAGTAAGTTTTACTCTATCATATAGCAAGAAACATTCAGAATTTCTCCATATCCCTGTCTCTCTTTTGCTCTCTCTCTTTACATAAGGTCTTTATATACACAAATTATCTTAATAATCCTATGAAGTAGGTACAAAAAGTTTTGACTCCCTGCCTTCCCCCAGTCCCCTCAAACACACACACACACACACACACACACACACACACACACACACACACACACATTTTACAGAATAGGAAAGTGAAGCCCAGAGATACAGAATGACTTTCCCTTGGTCATAAGTGTAGCTAAATGTTGGATGCAAGATTTGATTTTATCTCCTCCAGACAGTAAGATATCTACTATACCAGGATGTTTACTGTAGCACATCTCAACTTTGCTCAACACATTCTGATTATTATGGAGGTTTTGTGTACTGACATCTCCCCCTTAGACAGTGTCTTGAGGGCAAGACTTGTTTGTTATTCATATTCCTATCTCTACTACTGAAACAAGCAAACAAACAAACAAACCTAGCTTTACTAAGAATTTAATATATCTTTGCTTAGACTGAGTTTAATTGGAGTTGGGAAGACTAGATAGAGTTCAAATCCCACCTTAGACACTTACTAGCTCTGTGACCCTAAACAAGTCATTTAACCTTCAATTTCCTCATTTGGGAAATAGGGAGAATAGTAGTACCTACCTCCAAGAGGTGTTATGAGGATTAAATGAGATAATATGTGCAAAGAACTTTACAAACCTTAAAGAGCTGTATAAATGCTAGCTATTATTATTTTTTCTATGTCTTGAGTTCTCTACCTGAAAAATATGAATAGAAAAGCTTCCCTATCACACAGAGTGGCTGTGGTCATGAGATGACATTAATACTATTTTCCTAGCACTTGGAGAGTCATAAAAACAAATTATAATTAGCCCCTGAACCTTAATTACCACAAAGATAACTTATGTGAATACAATTTCTTTCATATATGTAATCTTTGCACATCAGTAATTGCCTTGTTTCCTGCTTGCTCCCTAACACCCAGACTATATCTATCTCCAACTGTTTGATCAGCCCCTTATACATTTCCGGCTTTGGTCCTGTAAGCCTCTGGCTCATTTTTTTTTAAATTTCATTCTTACAAGTAGGTGCCTTGGGTAAGGTACTCATTTGTTTATTCTCCTCCAAAGCCAGATTTTCTGATCTCTATTACCTCTATACCTGATCTCTAATAATCTGATGATCTGGTCTTCTTACCTCTATGTCTCCTGCTGCACTGTTTCCTCTACTGTTTACCTACCTTAGTTAATAATCCTAGTAATATGAACCTGCTGCACTAGCTTGGGCCTCCATGTCCTTCATGATCCTGCTTTATTTTCTGGACTTGGCCCACTGGCCTATTGGAAAGAATAGTTCATTTGAAGTTAAAAGACCTGGATTCTAGTTCTGCTTCTAACACTTAGTAGGTATATAATTGGGTGACTCATTAAACTTCTTTGAGTCTTAGTTTTATTTTCTGTAAAACGGAGATTTACATGGTTGTATTGCCTACCTAATAGGATTATTGGGAGGAAAGCACCCTATAAAACTTGAAAGTTCTAACTCCAAATATTGTAGAGAGTTAGTGATTGCATCTTCTTTATATCTCACATATGGGCCTCTAGTCTGAACTCTTTCCAATCAATCAGTAATTTTCTTACTATTGCTTATATTGGTAGTCCTAAATCTTCCTTACTTCATATTTGCTTCTCAAGTCCCATTTGTATGAAGTCTGGCCATTCTTGCTTAAGATATGGCAATGGAGATGGGCAAGAGATAGGCCTGAGATATCAAATGTGATAGACTGGGTCAATTTCCCTGATCCTTGGTCATTCTATCTCATATGTCACTGGATTCCCTAGATGTATAATCATGACTATTTTAGCCCAGACAAGTACAAATTCTTAGTGAGAATCTTTTTCCTTTTCTCTTCAATAGAGAAAACTGAAGTTTTAGATGCTTCCTGAGTCTGTTTATTGAGTTCTTATTGGTAGATTAGGATTGGGGGTTGGGATGGGGTTACAGAAGCATGAGCTCCATGTGATTCAGGGTAATATCCCCTAAAGTCCGGGAACTCAGATACCATCAAGATTATAGCCTGATCTATCATACCCACATGTGCTCCTTCTTGAGATAATTTCCTAATCAGACCAGGAAGATAGTCTTCAATTTCCTCAGCTCCATTGCCTTACGCTACCAAAACCTGAACATCATCCACTGTAACAGCTCTTTATGTGTGGCCTTATTTAAACAGACCAATCCTATTGCAATAATACCCTTCCAGAAATAACTTATATTATTACTTCTCAAAAATTTGAATACTCTGTGTCAAGGTCCTTCAATAAGATGGGAAAAAAAGAAGAATGGATTCTCAGCATTAGCAAGGCATCAGAAGATATGTAGTTTAATTCATACTTGAATAAGAATGTCCCATACATATACAAGCTAAATGGGCATTTAAGCTCTGCTTAAAGACTTCCTCTGGGTTGTAATCCTTCCTTTCTGGTCCAGCCCATTCTACTTTAATATAGCTCTACTTGTTAGGAAGATTCTTCTCACTGTGTCTCTTTGTAGCTCCCACCAATTACTTCCCACCTCTGCTTCTGTGGCCAAAGTTATCTAGTCTAATCCATCTTCCACATGGGACTGCAGATATCCATATTCTTGGAAAGAGTCATACCACCTATACCACCTTATACCAGTGTTATCTATATCCCCAACTCTTCTCCATTCTAAATTTCAACCAACTGGTCTTCATGTGGCATGATTTCAAGATTATCTGCCATCTTGGTTGCACTCCTTTGGATGTACTTCAGCTTATCGATTCTCGTGGTGACAACCAGAACTAGATACAGCACTCCAGAATTAATCTGATGAGGACTGGATGAAGCTCTGTGTTATCCCTGTTTATAGTTCTAACAACTCACAGCTCTCAGTTTTCTGGCTGCTCTTGCCCAGAGTGCTGATGCCTACCTTTTTCCCATGTTGTGAAAAAAAATAAAACCGTAAAAAGATAACTGTTGAAATTTCATTGTTATTGCCATTTTCTAAGTCAAAGATTTATTGTGAAGATCAAATTATAATGTAGCAGAATACTAGGAGAAGCATAGTACACTACAAAGAGAGATGGACTCAGAATCAGAAAGAGGCCAGTGTTAAGTCTTGTTTCTGAATCATACTCATTGTGTTAACTTGATGTCATTTAATGTTGAAGTACTTCTAGACAACTTCTAAAGATGTTAAATTTCATATTAGGTGCAGGCCTGCATTGAACAGGGAATTTATTCATCGTTGGTTCTGTGCATCAATGAAATAATAGGTCTTGACCAAAAATAAAACTAAAAATAAAAAAGAGAGTAAAGCACCTAATAAGGTCCTGGTTGCATGGCCTTTTGTTATGAAAACTAGAAAGATGCACCTTGTGATCATATTCACTTCCCTAGGTTATTGTGAGGATAAAATGAAATAATGTTTTTAATGTGCTTTGCAAAAAATTAAAACAACCTTGAGATATCATTTTGTATCTATAAGATTGGCTAAAATGATTAAAGGAGAAAGGGACAAATGTTGGAGGGAATGTGGAAAAATTGTCACTAGTTCATTGTTGGTAGAATTGTGAACTGATCCAACCACTTTAGAGAGCAATATGGAATTATGCCCAAAGAGTTATTAAACTTCGAAATGTCATGTAAATGCTAATTATTAGTTGTTATTTGTCAGGAAATCAGGGTTTGAGTTTAGATATGAAAACTTAGAAACATTGTGACCTTGGATAAGTCATCTAATTTTGGAACGTCATTTTCTTCATATGTTTTTGTATCTATGAAAACAGTACCTCCCTCTCAACATGGTTAAGAATGTGCTTCATGTATGAAAGACAATTATTATTGTTACATATTTTCCTCATTTTTTTTTCCTTTGGACTTGATCATCACCAGAGTTTCCTTCTGGCCTTATATTTGCTCCTGGTCCTTCTTGCCTTATCTTGTTCTGTTATTTCCCTATTCCCAATGTGATATTGAAATTGCTTTGTTCTCCTTTTGAAACTCAACATACATTAAAGAAAATATTCACATGGAAGCTTCACTGAAACAGTGACTTAATTTTTAAAAGAATCTATGTACCACATGCTTGGCCTAACCCAGCCTTATCTAAAATCGACTTTCATCAGAGAAATGTGGCATAACATACTCTATTTGGAGTCAGAAAAACAGAGTTCCATTCCTGGCTGTATCACTTATTAGATATGTGAATATAGATAAATTACTTCATATTTTTTGAGTGTCAGTATCTTTAACTGTAAAATGTAAGAAATATGAATACTAAGTATATCACAGAACTGTTATGAGATTTGAATGAGATAATTTATGCAAAGTGCTTGGGAAATTTCAAATCATGAATTAAATGTCATGGTATTATTATTCAAGAATCAAGAATATTCATTCTTCCTCTTATGATACTTCATTTCCTTTGATATTCACCTCCTGTACAGTTACTTGCTTATAGACAGGACAAAATAAATATTTGTTGAATTAAATCTCAGTCTTCAAGCTTCTGCAACTCTTTGCTAGCACCCTTGCCCCACTGAAGATGCCTCTGTCCTGGGTGCTGCCTTACTGATTGGTTAATCCCTTGTTGGGATCATAATTTCATAAAGGGTCAGTTGGATGTTTATTTCATTTTCCACTTGATTCACTGAGAACTTCTCCAGCCCCTCAAAAGCAGCTCACTCTCACAACCCTTCCAATTCCAATTTATATTTTGCTTTCCTCTATTAGAATGTTCCTTTAGAACAGTGCCTGGCACAAAGTAAGTGCTAAATAAATGCTTTAGATGTTGAATGGAATCAAATAAATGCATCTCTATATACATACATCTCTCTATATATGTATGCACATATGTATGTGCATATATACATAGTCATATATACAAGGCATACATGCATGTATTGTATGCATGTGTGTATATATGTGTATATACATATGTGTGTGCACACACAAACACACACACATATATCATATATATATGTATATATATATGTGTGTGTGTGTATATATATATATATATATATATATATATATATTACTAAATATATTTTATTTTGGAGGTAATTCATTTAATTTTTAGAACAATTCCTATAATATATTATTTTCAAGATAACTTTCTCACAAAATAACATCATTTCTTCCTTCAATTTTAATTTTAGAGTCATCTCAATGTATAAAGAAAGACATGGGAAAAAGAGATAAGAATAATGCATAACAAGGAATGTATTTATATTGTGGAGAATGAGAGAAAAAGTGTGATGTGGGGCTATTTCATTCTCATTCCTCTCTCCTTTGTACCACCTATTGTTGGTCAAGTCTCATATAAAAACAAAAAAAGATAAAGTTTGAGTTTTTTCTCTTGATGATTGACTGCTTATATCCTGTGACCACTTATTAATTCAAAAATGGTTCTTACTCTGATATATTTACGCCAATTCCTTGCAAAATTTGGCTGTTAGATTTTTTCCAGATTTATTATTTATTTTAACATTATTTTCTTTGCATATTGAGTTTATGCCTTCCCTTCCCTCCCCCATCCACTGAGAAGGCAAGCAAAATTATATTAATTATACATGTGAGATCAAGTAAACTATATGTCCAAATTAGCTGTATCACGAAAGAAATAAAGTGAGAAAATTATACTTCAGTTTTCACTTAGTGTTCATCAGTTCTCTCTCCAGAAGTGCATAGCATTTTTTCATCATGTGTCCTTTGGAATCATCTTTGATCATTATATTGATTAGAGGAGCCACATCTTTTAGAATTGATTATCTATACAAAATTAGTTACTGTGCACAATGATCTCCCAGTTCTTACGACTTAACTTTGTATCAGTTCACATAGGTCATGCCATTTTTTCTGAAACCACGTCTCTTGTCATTTCTTATAGCACAATAGTATTCCATCACAACCACATGCCCCAATTTGGTCAGTCATTCCCCAGTTAATGAGCATCCCCTCAATTTCCAATTCTTTGCCACCACAAAAGAGCTACTATGAATATTTTTGTACATATAGATCATTTTCCTTTTTCTTTGATCTCTTTGAGGTACAGGCCTAGTAATGGCAATTCTGGGTCAAAGGGTATGCATAATTTCATAGCCCTTCAGGCATACTCCCAAAGTTTTTTCCAGAGTGTTTGGACCAGTTCACAACTCCACTAATGGTTTATTAGTGTATCTACTTTCTCTCATTGCTTCCAAAATTTTTCATTTCTGATAGGTGTGAAGTGGTAATTCAGAGTTGTTTTCATCTGCATTGCTCTAATCAATATTGATTTAGAATATTTTTTCATATGACTACAGATAGCTTTGATTTCTTCTTTTGAAAATTGCCTGTTCCTGTCCTTTTACCATTTATTAATTGGGGAAAGGCTCTTACTTTTTTCTTTTAACCTCTTATATCTCTCTCCTCCCATTTCTCTATGTGGTAAGATAGATTTCTGTATTCAGTGAAGGATGTATGTATATTCCTCCCCTTTGAACCAGTCCTGATGAGAGTGAAGTTCAAACATTGCATTTTCTTCAGTGAATTTTTTTACCTCTTTTAGCATTACACCAATTCTACTTAAAAGGTTTTTTTTTTTGCCCGGTATTTTTTTGTGCCTCTTTCACCAATCCATTAATTCTCTTTTTTTTTTTTTGTATAATTTTTTTTCAGCACTCTCATTTATCCTCCCCATTTTTCCTCTATCACTCAGCTCTTTCTTTAACTCTTCTAGGACTTCTTGCTGGGTTTGGATGCAATTAGCATTTTTCTTTATATCTTTACTTCTAGGTGTTTTCACATTGTCTTCTGAGTTTGTATCTTGCTCTTTCTTAGTAACATAATAGCATTTTGTGATCAAGTTCTTCTTTTAAAAACTTTTCCAGTTTATTTTTTGACTTTGAAATTTATGTTAAAGTTAGGCTGCTCACCTTGGAGCAGAGAAATACTGTTCTAGGATCTAGGCTGTGTATGTGTTTGTGTGTGTGTGTGTGTGTGTGTGTGTGTGTGTGTGTGTGTGTGTGTTGCTATTTTCAGAGTTAGTTTTGAGTGAGGGTCTGAAAGTTTTCAGTGCTTCCAAGGTAAAGTTATCTGGGGAGAGGTGTGGCCACTGCTCTACTCACCTGCCCTCTAGTATTTGCCCAGAAGGGTCCCTTGCTCCTCCTCAGTTGCAAGCTCTAGTGATCCTGCTCCTATTGGCCTTAGAACTGTGTCCCTCTGGCACAGAACTTCTTATGATCAATAGGGTCCTCTGTAATCACTTTCTGACCAGCAATACAACCCCCTTACCCTATCTGGATGGAGAGCTCCCAAAGCTCCTGCTGCTTTACCACCACTGTCACAGCTGCCTCCAATTCCCACAGCTTGTACCACTGTCATGCTCCAGGCTGATCCCCAATGTCTTAAATCAGAAAAAAAAAACCTCACTCTGACCTTTTGTTAGCTCTGTCACTCCAAAATTTGATGTGATGAGTTATTTTAAAGTTGTTAGAGGGGAATATTGGGAAAATTCAACTGGGTTATATCTTGTACTCCACCATCTTTTAGCTGTCACATTTTAATCAGAAATATGTGTTGCAAAGATTTTCCCCCAATTTTGTTTGTACCCTCCTTTAATTGTATGTACATTCTGCTTTTGGTTTAAAAAAAGCTTTTAATGTTATAAAATGTCATTATAATACCAGTAAACTGATGCAGAGGATGTAAGAGATAAAACAATCTCTTATGATATCCTCTGCATCATAGTTTATTAAAGAATGTTTTCATTTTACCCTTATTGAAAGTAGAGGAATGCTTTGTCATTATTTTAAGGGGTGATTTACAATATATTTAAAAATTAGTGATTTATGGTGGGAGATTGTTACTCATTCCCATTTTTCACTGAAATACAATTCAGTTTTCCCAATAAGTAAGATAGGCTAATAAAAAAAATTCAATATTTGAAATCATAGGGTTATCAAACATTACATCTGGCTCTATTTATTATGGTCTAACAATCTATTAATCTAGTTTTATTTTAATCTAGTTATAGCATTACTACTTATTGCTTTATACTATAATTTGAGGTCTAGGAATGCAAGCCTTTAATTCTTCCTTTCCTTTTCTATAATTTCCTTTGGTGTTTTTGGGTTCTTATCTATAAATATGGTGTTTATATAATACTATATTAATAACTATAATTATTACATACTAGTTGCAGTGTTATCTTGGCCTAACTTTGAGCACTGTCTCATCAAAGGCTTAGTTTTCCTTTATTTTTGGTTAACATCTTCTCTATAGTTGATTTGATATAAGTGCTATAAGTGCCATGATTTGTTAATGCCACATTACTTAATATATTTTGTTTGTTAGGTGAAACATTATGTTTTTATCAATTTTTACCTGATTTTCATTAGTGGCATAAATAAATGTAAATATTTTTACAAACAAATAATATATGTCAGTATTTGATTTACTTTATATAATATTTTACTCAATGTTTATGTTGAATCTCCTGTAAACTTCAAAAAAAGTAATAAAGTCCACAAATTAAAAGTATTCATGCATACATACATCACACACACACACATATAAACACTCCCCTTTCCAAAGAACACTTGTTCCTTTAATTTTTTTTCTTATTATTACAAGTAATATTTCTGGGACCACAGTAAATAATCATAGTGGTCAGCATTATTTTATGCTTGTGTTATGTGATAGGCTGTACTGATTTCTCCTTACACATAATAATTTTTGTGCTGTTATTAATGCTTTCTATTATTAAATTAATATGTATTTCCATTTTTACAATATTGAATATTCTAAATCTAAAAGGATGGTGCATTTTTAAGAAAAAAAAGAGCCTCTTCCTCATTTTTTGACATAATCACATATTTATTGTATTAGCATTAATATGATCATACCAATGGTTTTCTTAATATTTAAAGGACAAGATGTAAATTATATAGATCCTCATTGATACAATGATTTTTCCAGAGTATTTTTGTATTTCATTTATAAGCGTTCTACTAAATAATTTTCATTCAGATTCATCAATTATATTTACAGGGGTTTTTTTTATCTCGTCATTTCTTGTTTTATGGATCAGAAATATATATGAATTGTTAAGGAAAAGTAAGAGTGCCATTTTCATTTTTGAAAACTTTTTTATAGCATTGGGAATATTTTTCTTGAAATATTTAATAGAATCAATTTGTCCATTTGCTTTTTTCTGGCTTTTATAATAATTAATTTGTTACTGGGCTATTGGAATATTTTTCTGACATTGGTTTACTTAGACAAACTATTTCTTGTTTCTTTTTTTTAACATGGGCATTTTATATTTTTATAAGTTTTCATCCAGTTACTGCTCATTCTCATGTTTATTGTATCATAAATTAATATCAGCTAATTAAAACTCATTCTTTACTTTTAATTTGATTTCTTTTCCTCACTTTTTTAAAGAAAGTGGGCAATTTGACTTTCTTCTTAATTTCAGTGAATTTACTTATTTAAAAATTGTTGTTTTTAAGCAATGTCCCATTTCTTTTCTTTGTATATCAATCAATTCAATTTTATAAAATTCTAGCTCTGTCATTTCTTTTTGCTTAAGGATACCTTTTTCATGCTTATTCATATATACTTTTTCTAATATCTTTATTTAATTAACATTTTATTTTAATATTTAAAAATGCAAAACTCAAGACCTTAAGCTTATTTTTTCTCCCTTAGTATTAATAGCAATGAAGAAAATAAATTTAGCTCTCAGAACTTCTTTAGTTACATGGCAGTAACTTTGTTAGATTGTATTCTCATTAGCTTTGGTATATGTTAAAAGAATTTATCTTTGATGAAATAATTTTAAATGTTGATTTCTTTTGTTTGGGAAAAGCAGACATTCCCCCCTCAAAAAGAATCATCCCCCCCAAAATATTACTTCTCAAATATTACCCCTGCCCAAATATGACTTCCATTGAATATTGCATTTGACCAAAGTTTTGCTACCAGTTCATGCTTTGTTCATTTACATTGTTCAGGTCATTATGTATCTTATTTTTTGGTTCCTACTTGCTTCATTCTAAAACTTCATGGTAGTCTTGCCATGCTTTTCTGACTACTTCAAAACCATTATTCCTTATGATATAATAATATTACATTATAATCTTATACCATAATATATTTATTTTCCATTTATTGGGCACACATATTATCTGGTTTACTTTTCTACATTTTAATCCAATATAAAATATTTAAAATAATTGTTATCTATAGCATAACACAGGTCACTCTCTCAACCCCAACAAATGCTAGTAACTTGTGTCTTCTAAGCACAGGCACTACTTTTCTGTTCAGGGTCCAGAGGTATACCTGAGAGGCTAGAGGTGGTACTTTTTCTTGTATTACAAATCATGAGCCCATACTGGTATTATTTGCCCACTGATTACTATTAGTTAACAATTAGTTACTGTAACAAAGGTATTTAATAAAGTGGCATAATAAGAGCAGTTGATACAAAATATCCCCTCCTCCCTAAAAAAAAAATAAGTGACACACTTTCCCACAATTACATACTTATCTCTGGTGAAATTGGGCTGAAATTTAAAGCATATATAGCCAAGGGATAACTCAACAGGTATGGTCTTACAGAAGTCTTTTTCTTCTCTTTTTGGAGTACTCCTGAAATACCCTTTAAATTTGGTGTTGAACCTGCCTTTCCTCAGTATGCCTAGTTTTCCTTGCATGTTCTACATCAAATGTTATAGGATAGTAGTACTATTATGTACTAGTATATTAACATTAATTTCCATATCCTCTAATTCTAAACTTCAAAAAGTATTCCCTCTGTCAAGGAGAGGAGATGGTGTAGCCAAAGAGAAAGCCAAGGCTCTTTTCCTTCCTTCCTCATCCAGCTGCCCTCACCACTTGCCACAATATTCATTCTCAGGAGATGGAGGCTTCATCTATGCTGACAGATGTTTAAAACTTTAATTCAAATTAATCTCACTGGCTTCATAAATGTCTCAGAGAGAATGACCAGTCTCCAAATCCAATCCACTCTTCCTTCATGTTGTCAATTTATTTCATCAATGACTTTCAAAGATTTTTAATGTGATCATAGCCTTTTCTCAATATATCTAAAGGCTATGTTTGATTGGTTGATGTATTGTCCTAATTGGCATCTGTTTCACAACTCTGATTAAGTTTTTCCTTTCTGCCAAAGGAATCAAGAGTTTACATTTTGTCTCTTACTTTGAATGGGGCTGGGGTAGCTGACTGAATCAATTTACTCCTATCCTTTGAGCACCATAATTTGGAATCTCATGATGATGACAAACCCTTTCTATTTATTTCCCCCATTTTAACCTTTGATGCTCTTGATCTTTTTATCTTTTTCCAAATGAATTTTGTTATTATTTTGCCTTATTCTTCAAAGTATCCTTTAGTTAATGGCAATAAATGCAAAGATAATTTGTGGGGTATTGTCATTTTTAAATTTAAGTCTGACATAGTTCTGAACATGGGTTCAATTATTCATTTTTAAAATCTATAAAAAACCTTATATAGATGTATGTATAAATATCCCCAGTGTACGTCGATAGGTTAGGTCTCGGGTAGCATGCATTTCTCCTTATCATATTAAACTGATTTTGCTTCCTTTTTTAATACTCCACAGAATGAATTATGATTATTGTGGTTTAATTTTGCATCCTGTCATTTTGCTGCAATGATTAAAGAAATCATTTTATTCCATGTTCTAGAATTTTCTAAGTAAACTATAATGTATTATAGAAATAAGTATCTTTTTTATTCTATCACTATTTGTATTCCTTCAAATTCCTTTCACATTTTATTGCAATGTCAAAATTTTCTCACCCTATATTAAATGATATCGGCAAAAGGAGGAATCCTTTCTATATCCCTGATCTTCCTGAAGATTCTAGAGTATTTTTTCTATTACAAATAATGCTAAATCTTAATTTTAGATAGATGGCTCTGAATATTTTAATGAAAGAGTTTGCAAATGAGGAATTGTTTTCCAAGAGATTAGAGAGCTTAAGTGTGTGGTATAGTTTGAATCTAAATGTGTGTTTTCTGACTCCATATTCAGCATTTCTGCCACTATACCACACTTCCCTAATGTTGGACCACCTTTGTACTTTCTGTGATTCTTTCTGGTTGCATTGATGGTATGTAGTGAGGATACTATGCCTATTATATTTGGTTGTGTTTCTACATAATTTGACATCCCTTCTCCTTTACTCTCATTCTCCTTAACCTCCACTCCAATAGCCCACTTTATTTATTTATTTTTTTTTTGGTTAGGCAATGGGGTTAAGTGACTTGCCCAGGGTCACACAACTGGTAAGTGTTACGGGTCTGAGGCCAGATTTGAACTCAGGTCCTCCTGAATCCAGGGCCAGGGCTCTATCCACTGTGCCAAAATAGCCCACTTTAAATCTACTCATTGTTTCCACTCTACCCTCTAGAATGTCTGCTCCATATTTTTAAAAATTCATTTCATTGAAAACCTTTTTTTCTTTCTCACTCCTTCCATCTTTTGAAACTTGCTAATACCTGTCTTTCTCCCAATGAAATGACATCCCTAGCTACCCTTTCTAGTACCAGTTATACTTTCACTCATCTCCTGAATCACTGGTCATGGCAAGGAGATTAGAATATGCCTTACTTCTCATTTCCACTTTCAGACTCTCCCTCTAACATCAGTATTCAGTAACATCTGTTCCTCTGAAGTTCATTCAATCCATATTTGTCACCCAAACAAAATTCTAGTACCTGTTAGCATCTGTTTCCATAATACCCATCTTCCTTCATCAATGAGTTCAGTGCCTGGCTCATTTTTTCTCACTTCCTAACCCCCCCATACCAAGATATCATATCTGTCTATCATCTATTTATCTATCTACACATATACATATGTGAATATACACACTCTCTGTCTTTGCATATATATATATATATATGTGTGTGTGTGTGTGTGTGTGTGTGTGTATTAGCTGGAGTATATCAAGAGAAGTACTTTCATAATGGTGAAGGGCATTGAATTCATTTCATATAAAGATTTGAAGAAATAAGAATGTTATCTTGGAGAAAAGAATGACACTAGAGGGAGACATGATAGCTGTCTTTGAAGGTGTTAGAAAGGATCTTATGTGGAAGAGAAGCTATCCTTGATCAGCTCAGCCACAGAGGAAAGATTTAGGAATAATGTACTGATGTTACAAATGGTGTTTTTAGCCTTAATGTCAAGAAACACTTCCTCACAATCAGAGTTATCAAAAATATTAATATCTTTTTCCTCAGCCAAGATCTTCAAGTCTAGGATGCATAGTCATTGTTGAGCATTTTGTAAAAGGAAACATCGTTTAGGCAAAAGTTGGCCTGGATGGCCTTTGAGTTACTTTTTACCTCAGAGATAACATTAATCTCTGATTCCATGATGTTTAATACCCATGTAATCTTAAGTAGCTCACTTAATCAATCAATCAATCAATATTTATTAAACACCTACTATGTGTTAGGTAGAAACACCAAGAGGCAGTTATCTGGCTCTAAATGTATGTTCACATAGTTGATCCCATCCCTAGCACTCCCAAACAGCATAGCAAAGAGTATAAGCATTTGACAAAGTTTGCTACTTGATTAATCAAGAACAGATGATGAGCTCCATTTGAACATGTTGACTTTTAGAAGTCTATGGGATATTCAGGGGGAGACAGTCTATGGGCACTCTGAAGATGTTTTTATTGGGGTTTGTGAGATTTGGTCTTGATAAATAGATTTGAGAATCATCCACCTAGATGATTCTTGGTCCCAGAGGAGCTAATGAGAATATTGAGAAAATGTAAAGAGAACAGAGAAGAGTGTCCAGGGCATAGTGCTGGGAAACAATCATGATAAGGAGGAAATTATTTAGCAATGCTTATCTCTCTCTCTCTCTCTCTCTCTCTCTCTCTCTCTCTCTCTCACTCACTCACTCTCATATTTA
This sequence comes from Phascolarctos cinereus, assembly GCF_003287225.1. NCBI lineage: Eukaryota > Metazoa > Chordata > Mammalia > Diprotodontia > Phascolarctidae > Phascolarctos > Phascolarctos cinereus. The sequence continues at coordinate 438,223,218 of NW_027555847.1, read as the reverse complement.
AATGTATTTATTTTTAGTTTTCAACATTCATTTCCATGAGATTTTGAGTTCCAAATTTTTCTCTCCCTCCCTTTCCTACCATCACCCCAAGATGGCCTGAAATCTTATATAGGCTCTATATGTACATTCATATTAAGCATATTTTCACATTGGCCATTGTATAAAGAGGAATTAGAACCAGTGGGAGGAACCACAAAAAAAAAAAGAAACAAACAAAAAAAAAGAGAACAAATTGTGTGCTTTGATCTGCATTCAGAGTCCATAATCCTTTTTCTGGATGTTGATAGCATTTTCCATCATGAGTCTTTTGGAGTTGTCTTAGATCCTTGTATTGCTAAGAAGATGTAAATCTATCAAAGTCAGTCATTGCAAAATGTTGCTGTTACTATGTACAATGTTCTCCTTTGTTCACTTCACTCAATTCAGGTAAGACTTTCCAGGTTTTTTTGAAGACTGCTGATCATCATTTCTTATGGAACAATAGCATTCCATTACATTCATATACCCCAACTTGTTCAACCATTCCCCCCAGCTGATGGACATCCCCTCAATTTCCAATTCTTTACCACCACAAAAAGAGCTGCTGTAAATATTTTTGTATATGTGTGTCCTTTTCCCATTTTTATGATCTCTTTGGGATACAGACTTATAAGTGGTATTACTGGGTCAAAGGGTATGAACAGTTTTATAGCCCTTTGGGCATAATTCCAAATTAGCAATGCTTATTTATGAATGATTATGTAGTAAAGCAAATGAAGGAGCTGTCATATACATGGGAGGAAAATCAAGAGAAAGTAATATTACAAAAGACATGGAAAAGGAAATGTCCTGAAGAAGGTGGTAAACAGTGTCAAACAAAGGCAGCAGAGAAGTCAAGGAGAGTGAACACTGAGAGAAAGGCATCAGATTTTGTAGTTAAGAGACTCTTATAAACCTAGGTTATCTTCAGCAGGCTAGTGTGATTGGAAATAAAATATCAAGGAGAGAGTAAAGCAGTGGGCAATGGAGACACCCAGTGTTGATGATTCTTTCTTAGGAGTTTGGCAGGGAAAGGATCAAAGCTTTGTGGTGATATTTTTACACAAAACTGTGTTTCCAGGAGCTTCTCAACCCATAGAAATAAGTCACCAATAGAAGTGAGAATCCACTGTATAGTATAATTGCTTTTGATCTGTTTAATCAATGTGTTTCTTTTCCTTTGCTGAGCAATGTGAAGCAGTGAAGATGTTGGATATCTATTTCAGTATCAGGAGTCTCAAGAAAATTCTCACAGCAAAGAGACATCGATAAGCACTAGACATCCAGGTTAATATCTTCCAACATTTACAAAGGAGGAATCAATCATTTTAACCTGTGCTGGCACATTCTGGAAAGGTACCAATGGCACTAACAGTGCCAAACCAATTAGGAATTAAACACAGTAACTAGAGTGCTGCCTTTTACATGTATTAAAAATGGAGCCATTTAATACACCCTCATTAATCAGAGCACTACAGGGACAGGGTTCCCTATATTTTAGGGATAGAAATAACAGTAAGAATTTAACCGGCAAGACATTGTCAATTTCAAAATCAGGACTAACCTTTGAAAATGGACTTTAGTTCAGTTTATCATTATTTAAGGTAGATATTGAGTATAGTGTCAAGGTACATTTTAATTTCATTCATAATTTTCAGATTCTAGGCTGGGGATAAAGAGGGAGAAGCCATCTCCAACATTGTGACACTGCATTTTAGAAAAATGATGAAGGTAATGGAAAAAAAGTACAAAAACCTTTTGGAGATGTCTTATCACACAACATGCTTATTTTTTTTTTTAATTTTAGCAGCAGTGGGAGATATGTGTACACTCATGTCTCTGGAGAGGAAACATCTGTTCTGTAGCCCTGAGTTTCACCAGTTACAACAACCCCAAGGGCAGCCAGCTCAGTGGGATACAACTGTTCAATTAAGAAACTTGGCCCTCCTTTCCAATCTGTAATCTTCATTTTCTCTTTTGCCCTCTTGGCTCATGACAGGGTCCTTCGTGAACAGCCTGCTGAAATCTGCAAAATTCAATATAAACAAAAAAGTACAAAAAGGCTTCTAGGTTCTTGTTGCTGATAAAGACCCATTAGAGCTAATTAAATCACATCTACTCCACTAAGAACAAGAAAAAAGATTCTCAAAAGAGGATGTGACAAAAAAGAAGAAGAAAAACAACAACCTTTGACACAAAATCATGTTGATAAGGAGCCCCAAGAGCTGAGATTCTGTGTCTGTTCCTATTTCTTTCAGCCATACAATTCAATTAACATTTTCTTCAGTTTCTTTCTGGCCAAATGAAACTCCTGTTTAAAAACAAAAACAAATTTTCAAATTCAGTTTTGCACACTTAGGACTGGGTTAACACATTCAATATTTTCCTGTCCTATTGCGTTCCAAATGATTTTCTTTTATTCTACCCATGGCATTTTCACTCATATGGCCTTTAAAAACCTCAAGGTATGAGGTAATGTTAAAATTAGCACATTAAAGGAGGCTTTTCAAACAAAGGTGACACCTCTCCTGATTTCAACAAGCTGTACTTGGCAGGGCCATATAAATAAGTCATGAAGCCCATTAAAGGACTCCTGAAATATGTTTGGGGATGGGGAAATATATTGTGATAGGAATGTCTATGGAAAAGGATAAATGAAAGCTGAGTAATTACATAATCTTGTGAGATGCTATTACCCTTTCAGAATCATAAAGCCCATTAGGAGCTAATGCACAACTATATAGCCATTGAGAATTGCTTGGCCACAAGTTAAACTTCTCTAACTCATTGAGGCAGTTGATGAAATTTAATGCTTACTTTGAGTCAAAGAATCCTAATTTGAGAGTCTGAAGGAACCTCAGTGACCACAAAACACATACCATGCTATTGTAAATAGTCCCTACAATATAACATAATAAGTATGTGATCATTCTACATCTGTAAGAGGATAGAGAACCCACTGGCTCTCAAGGTAGCTCATTTCACTCATGGCTAGTTCTGATTTTAGGAAATGTTCTTGACACAAAGTTGAAATTTGTTCCTTTGTAAATACCCACCTCATGATCCTGCTTCTCTTTTTTGAGGACAAGCAAAACAACATTGTCCCTTTTTTACAGGATGGCTCTTTAAATACTTGAAGACAACTATCATATCCTCAGCTTCTGAATATTATTTTCTGCAAGCTAAATATTTCCAGTTCCTACAGTTATCATTATAAGAAACAGACTCCAGAGCCTTCAAGACCTTGGTAAAACCTTCCACAGGGAAACAACATGGCTTATGAAAATGCTTTAAAAACTGTGCCAGGGCCAAGATGGCAGAGTAAAAGCAGTGACTTGCTTGAGCTCTCCTCCAAACCCCTCCAAATACCTGTAAAAAGTGGCTCTAAGCAAGTTCTAGAGCAGTAGAACCAACAAAAAGACAGAGTAAAACAAATTTCTAGCCCAAGACAACCTGGATGGTTGATTGGAACAGTCTATTGCACCAGGCTGGAAGAGAAGTGTAATTCAGCTTGGGCACACAGGCAAAGACTAGGCCTCAGCAAACCTGGAGTAAGCCTCTGAGGAATGAATCATGGGCAGCTGTGGCAGTTTACAGACTTCCCAACTCACAAATGCCAAAGACAACTTAGAAGGTCAGTAGGAAAAGTCTATGACCCCAGTGAGAAAGCAGCTCAGTCCCAGCCCCAGTCCCAGCACAGCACCTGGGTGGCAACTGCTTCCAGAGCTTAGCCCACAGACTAAGGGGTAAATTGAGAGGCTGATCAGAAAAGGATTACAGGGATCTCCTTGCTGGTGCTGAGGCAAGATTCTCTTGCTTTGCCTGTGCTTGGATCTGGGTCCCAGTCCTGGGTGGCTGTCTTGGGGCAAGAAGGAGGTCTGGCATGGTGGAGCTTGTGACATTAGTGGAGAGTGATTCTTCCTCACAGTTCCAAGGCAGAAAGGAGTGCTTGTGCTAACTCATAGACCAGAGAATAGTCCAAGAAAGGAGTAAACACCTCACTCTTCATCATACCACTTTGGAAAAACTGAAAATTTACAGGTCCCTAGAAGTATCTCTGAAAACAGCTGCACAAAACCCCTAAAGCTTGGGACAGTACATTCTCCACACTGGAAGCAGACCCCTACCTTAACAAAGAGTGTATAACTCAAGTAATTGGCAGGGATCATGAGCAAACTTCTCAAAAAAAGTCAGATTTTAGAATCTTTCTTTGGTGACAAAGAAGATTGAAACGTACAACCAGAAGAAGACAGTAAACTCAAAGCTCCTACCTCTAAAGCCTCCAAGAGAAATATGAATCAGTCCCAGGCCATGGAAGACCTCAAGAAGTATTTTGAGAAGCAAGTAACAGAAGTAGAGGAAAAGCTGGAAAGAGAAATGAGAGTGATGGAAGAAAATCATGAAAAACAAGTCAACAGCTTGCTAAAAGAGACCCAAAAAATACTGAATAAAATAACACCTTATAAAATAGACTAACCCAAATGGCAAAAGAGGTCCAAAAAGCCAATGGGGAGAAGAATGCCTTCAAAAGCAGAATTGGCCAAATGGAAAAGAAAGTCCAAAAGCTCACTGAAGAAAATACTTCCTTAAAAATTAAAATAGAGCAATTGGAAGCTAGTGACTTTATGAGAAATCTAGACATTGTAAAACAAAACCAAAAGAATGAAAAAATAGAACACAACATGAAATATCTCATTGGAAGAGCAATTGATCTAGAAAATAGAGCCAGGACAGAGAATTTAAAAATTATTGGACTAACTGAAAGCCATGATCAAAAAAGAGCCTAGACATCATCTTTCAAGAAATTATAAAGGAAAAATGCCCTAATGTTCAAGAACCAGTGGGTGAAATAGGAATGGAAAGAATCCACCAATCACCTCCTGAAATATTGTAGGAAAAGTCCTAGGAGTATTGTAGCCAAATTCCAGAGTTCCCAGGTCAAGGAGAAAATATTACAAGCATCCAGAAAGAAACAATTCAAGTATTGGGGAAACACAATCAGGATAACACAAGATTTAGCAGCTTTTACATTAAGGAACCAGAGGGCTTGGAATACAATATTCCAGAGGGCAAAGGAGATAGGATTACAACCAAGAATCACCTACCCAGCAAAACTGAGCATAATCCTTCAGGGGAAAAAATGGATATTCAGTGAAATGAGGACTTTCAAGCATTCTTGATGAAAAGACCAGAGCTGAATAGAAAATTTGACTTTCAGATAAGAGACTCAGGAGAAACATGAAGAGGTAAGCAGGAAAGAGAAATCAAAAGAGACTTATTAAGGTTGAACTGTTTACATTCTGCATGGAAAGATGATATTTGTAACTCATGAGACCTTTGTCAATGTTAGGGTAGTTGGAGGGGAAATTAAATAGATAGATAGGTAGATAGATAGATATAGATAGATAGATAGATAGATAGATAGAGATATAGATAGACAGATAAAGGGTACAGGGTGAGTTGAAGATGAAGAGGTGATATCTGGAGAATAAAATTAAGGGATGAGAGAGAATTATACTGGGAGAAGGAGAAAGGGAGAGATAGAATGGGGTAAATTATTTCACATAAAATAGACAAGAAAAGCTTTTACAGTGGAGGTGAAATGGGAGAAGGTGAGGGAATGAGTCAAACATTTTCATTGGATTTGGCTTAAGGAAGGAATAACATACACACTCAATTGGGCATGGAACTCTATCTTACCCTACAGGAAAATAGGAGGAGGGAAAGGGACAAGAGAGCAGGGGCATGATAGAGGGGAAGGCAGATTGGGGGAAAGGATAATCAGAAGCAAACTCTTCTAAGGAGGGACAGGGTCAAAAGATAGACTAGAATAAAGGGAGGGCAGGATAGGATGAAGGGAAATATAGTTAGTTTTTCATAACATGATTACTATGGAAATGTTTTGCATGCTTACACATGTATAACCTGTACCAAGTTGCTTGCCTTCTCAATGAGAGTGGGTGGGGAGGGAGGAAGGGAGAAAATTTGGAACCCAAAATTTTAAAAACAAATGTTAAAAATTGTTTTCACATGCAACTGAGAAATAAGTATACAGGCAGTGGGGTATAGAAATCTATCTTGCCCTACAGAAAAAAATAGAAGGGGAAATGGATAAGAGAAGGAGGGACTGAGATAGAAGAGATGGCAGATTAGGGGAAGGGGTATTCCCGAACTCATGCCATTTTGGGGTGGGGGAAGGGATGAGATGGGGAAAAATTTGGAACTCAGAATCTTGTGGTAATGAATGTTAAAAACTAAAAATAAATTAGTGATGGAAAAAAAAAACTGTGCCACCTAGAACTGAACATAATATTCCAGATGTGATTTTACTAGGGCAAAATAAGACAGAAATATCACCTCCTTATTTCTGGAAGCTGTGCCTCTTGTAATGCTCCTGAAGATGTCCTTTTAGATTGACCCATCACACTGAGTTTGTAGTCCACTAAAACCTCCAGGAAATGGAGAGAGAGAGAGAGAGAAAAAGAAGCCCTGTATAATTATTCCTCTACCATCCTATACTTGTAAAGTTTTTTTTTAACCCAGAGTAAGATTTTCATTTATCCCAGTTAAATTCCATATTATTCAATTTCATCTACTGTTCACTAAAAGGTTCTATCTTACTTATTCTCAGTCTTATGATTATTAGTTGCTGGTTCAACATCAGGGGTGGGGACAGGGAAGGGAAAGAGAGAATGTATTTTAGTAACAGTGTGGCTGAAGAGAATGTCATCTAAATCTGCCTTATAAAATTTATGTGGATTTGAAAACTTTTCTATTATCCCCACTGCCTCAATTATCCACAGGGTTTCTTTAACTACTAGCTATTTCTTTATTGCCTATAATATATATCCCTTTATCCATTCATCCCTGCTATCTGTCATTCTATTTTTTCTATTCCCTTTTCTGGGTATATTCCTTAATAAGGCTAGGTATGGTCAATGCCTTGACTTCCTTTCTTCTCACTCCTTTCTTAAGTCTTCAGTCTAGCTTTCAATCTCATCACTCAACAGAAACTTTTCTACACAAGATGCCAAACCAATGATCTCTCTTAACTGCTAAACACAATGATCTATTCTCATTCTAAATTGTTCTGGATTTCTCTGCAGGCCTTGACATGATGAATCATCCTTTTCTCCATGATACTTCTAATTGTTTTTCTACCTCTCTCTTCTCATTTTTTATTTTCTATCTGAGTCTCCTTTACTAGATCTTCATCCAATCCTCACTCATTAACACTGGGTGTTCCACAAAGCTCTGTCCTTGATCCTCTTCTCATTCCATACTATTTCACTGTGTTGATCTCCTAAGCCTTCATGGCTTCAAATGTCATCTATATGAAGATGATTCTCAGGTTTATTTGTTCAGCCCTAACCTCACTCCTGATGTCCAGTATAGTATTTCTAGCTGCTTACTGGACCTTTTGAACTATTTCACAGACATCTTAAACTCAACATGTACAACATCAAACTCATAATCTTTTTCCTTAAAACCCTCTCCCAGCTTCCATATAACTGTGGAAAGTACAACCATCCTCTCTGACATCCAGACTTGCAATCTAGGTAGCATCTTCAGCTTCTAACTCTTTCTCATCCCCCATATCCAATCAGTTGCCAAGTCCTGATATTTCTACCTCGATATCAATTCTTTTAAATAGCCCCTTTTCTCCTCTGATGCTTTTCAACCATGGAGTAGGTCTTTGTCACCTGAAGCCTGGACTATTGCAATAGTCTGCTGGTTGGTCTGCTTGGCTCAAGCTTCTCTCCACTCCATTCTATCTTCTACTGAGTTTTCAAATTGAAGTTCTCAAGGTGCACATTTGACCATGTCATTCTCCTCCTATTCAATCAATACCAGTGGCTCCCTATTGCTAATAAAATATAAAGTCTTCTCTTTTACTTTTAAAACCCTACATAGCCTAGCCCTTTCCTATATCCCCAGTCTTCTCACACTTTACCTCCCATCTTCCCACATATTCTATAGTCCAATGATATTGGTATCTTTGTAATTCTTCTCACTAGACTCTCTATCCCTGATTCTGGGAAATTTTACTGTCTGTCCCCCATATCTAGAGCTCTCTCCTTCCTCATCTCCATCTCCTAGCTTCCCTGGCTTCTTTTAAGTCTCAACTAAAATTTCACTTTCCACCATAAGCAGAAACCTGCATTAATGCTACTGCTTTCCCCTTCCCCTCCGTTTGATAAACTATAATGTATTCTGTATATGTCTTGTTTGTTTGTACATGGTAGTTTACACTTTGTCTTCCACATTGGATTGTAAGCTCATTAAGAGCAGGACTTGTCTTCTACCATTCTCACCAGCATTAAGCATGGTATCTGGCATATAGTGGGTGCTTAATAGATGCTTGTTGACTGACTGACATATGTAAAGTCTACTAGAAGTGAAGAAATTTCCAGAAAGTCTTTCACCTTAATGAGACCTTGTCTTTGTTGTTGTTAATCACAGAAGAATAAATTATCGTATTTACATAGAAAAACTGACAAGAAAATAGTGAATAATGTGGGAAAAGGGAGCTCTTTGGTTTATTAGTTTCACATGTAGCAAATGGTATATAGTAAACCAACCATTAAGCTAAACACCAAATCATGGTGAAAGTGAATATAGCTTCCTGCTTTGCTTATAGAGCCAGTTCTGATCCAGAGAAAGAGGGTAAGTTGCTGATAAAAGGTAGAAAAAATTTCCATGGAGTAGGGATAAAGCAGCTTCTGGCTTGTAAATGGCCTTCCTGAGTAATAAGGAAAATACACACATCAAGTGTTTGTATGCCTCTTTAGATAACTAATGCACAAAAAAGTGCTTGGCACTAGGAAGGCACTAGTAAATGTAAGTGGATGATAGTGAGGAAGAGGAGGGAGGAGGAGAAAAAAGAGGAAGAAGATGAGATAGATTAAAGGTTGGTTGCCTGGAAAAAAATTGAATATATCTGGATAAGTAGATGAAGAAGTAGCATGTATTTCAGGGTTCATTAAGACTACAAATGTGTAGTTGTGTTAAGATGTTTATCACATATCCATGTGAAAATTAACTCTTTTGTATATCTTGCTGGGTAGCTGTAATGAATAAAGGAGCTAAACATTTATTTTTAACTCACAATGAACATCATTTTGTGGCCTGAGACTTACATTTTCTAGAGCCTAATAAACAGGCAAATGAACAGAGCAGGATTCTCCCTTTTTCATTATCACTGTATGATTTCGGTAGGCTCACATACCAAAAGTCTTGTATGTTTCCTTAGCCCCACACTGTAAGGAAGCCTATCTTACTTGTGGCCTATTGTTGAAATCCTATTTGTAATGAAGATTGAACATGAATAATGCCTCATTTATCCAGTCTTATGTGCTAGTCAGATAAAGGTAGTATGGTGCTGTGAAAGAATGCTGGGTTTGCAGGCCAGAAGATCAAAAATCAAATACATTTTTTGTGAACAAAATGTACTCACTTCAAAACAAGTTTCTTTCTTTCTTTCTTTCTTTCTTTCTTTCTTTCTTTCTTTCTTTCTTTCTTTCTTTCTTTCTTTCTTTCTAGGTAGTAAGTTCTGGAAAACAAAGCAGAAAAAAATGCCCATAGCCCTCTCCTCTTCTATTTTAAACCACTTTGTGAATATATGAACATATGAAACCATGACTTACACTGACATTGTATATAACATCTGGTATGAGTAGTATCACCAACCTCACCCTTTCTTCTCTTTTGTGAGGTGTCAAGTATATTCAGTAATTATCTGTGCTCTGGGTCCTTCATTGGGTTTCAGTTACTCAGTATTCAGCTTCCTATTACTGTAGGGATTTCAATTTTCATTTATATTATTGTAGTAATTGTTATGTTATTTGGTTGGGATCTCCTTTATACAAATAAATCTATATTTCTCAGACTTTCCCATATTCCTCATTTCTTTCTTCATACTAATATTCCATTACATTCATGTTTTTTTCTTTTCCCCAACATTCTTTAAATTATTTTTCCCAGTCCTTGACTACCAAATTATTTTCCCAGTCTTCTGCTATGATTATTCTAGTCCCCCATGTTCCTAACCTTATTATTCTCACTGAGTCACTCTCTTTCTCCCTCACCCCACATATCCAATCAGTTGGGCAAATTTAGTGTTTTCTACCCACAAAATATCCCTCACATTGAACACCTTTTCTCTCAAAGCCACTGTCTTAGTTGAAATGTCCATCATCTCCCATTTAGATTATTACAATTATCTTCTAATTTTTTCCATGCTTCAATTTTCTCCCCACTCCAATCCAACCTCTACAGAGCTGCCAAAGTATTCTTCCCTAAGTGCAGATAGGATCATGTTATTCCCATATTCATTAAATTCCTCTGACTCCCTATTGCCTCCAGGATGAAATATCCTCTGTTGGGTTTTTATTTTAAAGTTTTATTTTGTTTAGTTTTTAACCCCTTCACCAGCTGGGCTCAAACAATCTTTCCATTGAATATAATTCTGTCTTTAAACATAAAAGATTGGCATTTGTCAAAGGGTTTTGCTGAGTCTATTCAAGATGACTTTTTTTTGTTATTTTGGCTATTTCTATGAATTAGGTGATTAGTCATCATTATTTCCCCCATGTTGAACCATCTTAAAAACCACAGAATGAATTTAACTTGTTCATAGTGCAATAATTTTACATAGATTTTATAAGATTTAAATCTTATGCAAAAAATAAAATTGCATATATTTTATTTAAATTTTTGCATCAGTATCCATTAATAAGATGACTTTATAGTTCTCTTTCTTTATTTTGTCTCTTAACAGGTTGAATATTAGGACCTTCTTTGTTTTATATCAAATTCAACAGCAATCTGTCTCAATTTTTGACAATATTTTTGCATCAGATTTTACTTTCTCTTCAAATCTGTGACAAGTCACTCAAGATAACCTATTTATTTTATTTTATTTTATTTTATTTTATTTTATTTTATTTTATTTTATTTTATTCTTGGTGAGGCAATGGAGTGCCCAGAGTCACATAGCTAGTAAGTGTCAAGTGTTTGAGGCTGGATTTGAACTCAGGTCCTCCTGACTCCAAGACTGGAGCATTATCCACTGTACCACCTAGCTGTCCCAAGATAACCTATTTTAATAGAATAATGGTAAACATCAGATTGGCCCTTATAAGTGACTGATGCTAAAAATTCTTCAAATTCACTTAGGCTTTCTTCATCTTTGTTAAAAAACTGTTTTTAAGACCTGCTTAATAGCTAGATAAATTAATTCCTTTTACTAGTTGTTGGAGCTGCCTAGGGGAACTATATAGCAGGCATCTGAATTCAAAAGCTACACAGCACCACAAGGGTAAGTTGTTGGGTATTCACCAAACTGAGATTTTAGAAGAGAATTTAACTGAAGTTTCACTGTAACAAAGCAGAATTTCATTTATTAGCTTAGTCTAACTGAAAAGATATAAACAGAGCCCTGTGCTTCTATAAACAATCAATTAGAAACAATTCATTTTCTGCCAACCCATATACATACATACATACAAATATATGTGTACATGTGTACATACACACATATTTGTATATATACATACACACATATGCATGTGTGTATATACATGAATATATAAAAATGAAGGTGATGAAGAAAATCACAAATTAAAAAATGATAATAACTAATTGATTCTAAAGATTCTAGATGTGACTTCCTGAGCTAAGTGCACATTGTTTCCAAGTATAGAATATGAGCACATTCTGTGCCACATCATTCAGAAGTCCAATATTCATCATTTTTAGCCATAAGATAACTGTGCTAAGAGTGTGCTAAGAATGTGATTCAACCACTACCATGGATGAAAATGACCTAATTAAGGCTCATTTGCATAGTCTTCTCTCATCATTCTGTTACTGTGTTAGGCAATTAATTTGGCATAGTACATAACATTCTACATTTCTACTTATGTTGATAAAAGTAATTGAGATATTACGGATATGCTGTAAAGCTTCTGTAGGTGAAACAAAATATGGCTTTTCATCTCCACTCATTCAGATAGTTTCTTAATAACACAATTACCTTTGGCTGATTAATTCTGGGAATTTTGCTAGAACATCCAAATGATACTGTGATATGCTACATCTCACATAAATTTTTGAGAAAGAAAGTACTTTTCAGTTCTTCTAAACGATTTTTTGGTCTTATGGCAATGAATGCTATCAACTGCACATGGCTAATCTTGGGTTCCTGGAATTGATAGAAAATTAGTAAGGCTTAATAAACTTCATGCATGATTTCCCTTTGTATCTGCATATTTAAAGGAAAAACAAATATAACAATCAGGATTCCTGAGAAAAGCATCTATAAACTAGTCTTGTATGAAATCAGAGTTTCACTAATAAGAATGTGGATAATATCATTTTCATCATTTGCAGTAAAGCCTGGCTTCTGGGAGTTTAATTCCTTAAAAATCTTTGCAGGGAAAAAAAGTTACCGAACAGGGAAAAAAATGTGTTGAACCAGTATTGATCCCTTTGCTCACACTCCCTCCCCTTCTACCTACTGAAAGAATGCCAACTAACAAGGCATTTCACTGGTAGGCACATTTGCCCTTGTTAAACATTTGATTTGAAGTTAGAACCCGTGGGTGAGTTCTAGAAGTAAAAAAACAAAAACAAAACAAAAAAAAAACATAATTTAGGCCCATTTTAAACACGTGTTTGTATATTTGTACAAGTGACTTAAGAAATGCTTCCATTAGGCTGGATGCCTAGTCATAGCAGAAGTTTGTCAATAAATATTTCTTTAACAGTTAGGGATCACTGTAGTGTTCCAGCTCCAAAAGTTTTAGAAACTCATTTTTTTTAAGGTAGTAATTCTTGCAATCATAGAATTTTAGAGTTGGAAGATACTTCAGTAGTCATTGGGTCTAACACCTGCCCTGATATGTGAATCTCTTCTTTATTTCCCCCAGCCAAGTTATCAAACAGACTTTGCATACATATCCACTTATAAGCAGTTCGTTACCTCAAGAAGCAGGACATTCTGTTTTTTTAACAGCACTATTTTAAATGAAATTGTTCTTGGGTTCAATGTGTAGGTATATGAAGATAACACCAATCTGATACAACCAATTTTAACTCTACTCTGAACTCTACTCCTATATATCTAACTTCCTGGTGGCTATTTCCACTTATATATTTTTGCTGTCACACCAAGCTCAAAACTGAATTCATCACCTTTTCACATTGATCTTTCCTCCTAGCTTCTCTGTTTCTGTTAAAGGAATGTCTATCTTTGACTCACTTTGTTTTTTCTCTCCCTTTATGTTCAATCAGCTGATAAGTACTGCTAATTTTAAATCCACAGTATTTCTGTCATTGTTCTCCTTATTTCCAAGAATGCTTCTAGGTCTTTTCACCCAGTTCAGGCAGATATTTTTCACTTTTTAATTGGACTATGAAAAAACCACCAAACTGGCCTTGTTTTCCTCTAGTTTTTTTTTTTTACCCAAAACACATTTCAAACAGCTCCCCAAATAATCATGTATGCTCTCTCTCTCTCTCTCTCTCTCTCTCTCTCTCTCTCTCTCTCTCTCTCTCTCTCCCTCTCCCATGCATGAAACTCAGTCCCTTCTCATCAACTTCAAAATCCTTTGCTTTCTTCAAGATTTGTAGTGAAATATTATATTACCAGTTATACCTTCCGCTCCTCCTCCATTTCATACTGCCTCTATCAGAAGAATGTAAGTTTTTAAGGGCAGGAGTAAGTTGTTTTTCATTGTCATACACTAGTGTTTTGTTTACTGGTTGAAAATCAATGAGGAATTCCAAAATCTCTGGTGAATTCATTTGAGGAGGGTGCTTTGTAATGTGTCATTAATGTTAGGAGTCATTGAGGTAATCTAGAAACCAAGGCAACAAGAGTTTAGGAAGCTGAACAGCTTGAAGGTCATGGTATTCTAAAGGGGGTTGAGGTAGAAATTAAACAATTTGCTAGTCACTGAATTTATTGGAGAGGAGAATCTGTGGCCTAAAATATCATAGGTAATGGCAATAAGGATCTGGGTAGGATGGATAGAACTTTTTAAGGAGAAAAGATAATTGTTGCATTACAATGCCAAAGGGAGAGGCTGTAAATGACATCAGGAAACAAAGAATACCCCCAGTTCTAACTCCTGGCCATCTCGGCAAAAGACAAACAGCTTTGGAGAAGGTGTAAAGAAATGTGATATCTCTAGGAGGAAAGTGCATTTCAGTAACCACTAGAATATGGAAGGAATATGGAATTTAAAAAAAAGGTCTATAACCACAGGGTTGTGCATTTGGAGCTGCAAAGGATGTAGATTTAACTCAAGTCTCTTTTTTGTAGATAAGGAAACTGAAGCCCAGAATGGCAAGATGACTTATCTGAAGTCATAAATAGTACATGACAGATCCAAGATTAAAAATCAGGTTATGTCTGCTTTTAAATTAGTGATCTTTACACTATACGATGATAGAGGAAAATTCAAGAGGAAAAAGTGAAAAGGGAGGCAAAGGAAACTAGTGTCTTTATGGGAAGACTAATTGTGAATTGAGTATTTGGAGCAAAGGAAGACTACACATAACCTTCATAGGGATCTGGAGTTATGCAGATCCCAGGACAAACAGCATATCTATGAATGGTAATGATGGGAGTTGCGGGGAGGTGGAAGTCTCCTCCATCTACTGTGGAAAGGTCACTTTGCACAAAGCTTATGATAGCCACAAGTCTGAGGTGGAAGGGGAGCAGTCTGGACAATGGGAAAGGATATAAGAAAAAAAAAGCCCTGGCATGGGAGGCTGATAATGTGACAGGAAGAGGAATTTTACTTTTGGGTGTAACATGTCAGACCTATAGGAAGCCTGCAGAGACTCTTTGTATGCTGTATTTCTGATAGCAGGTGCCTAGCATTTACCAAACTGAATTGAAGTTCTATTCATTTGAAATCTGCTTCTTTGTAATTTCTACTTATGAATTCTAGGTCAGCATTCTGTAGTCACACTGAATGTATAATTCTCATTCCCATGAGAACTCCTCAAATTTATGAAAACAGGTATGAACCCCAATCCCTAGTTTTTCTCTTTTTCCATGGTAACTATCCGAATTCCTAAACTATTTTATGATTTCCATTTTATTGATGACCTTGGACACTTTCTGCTCTCCTTTCCATGTCTCCTTAAAATAAGACCCGGACTTAGCTTTATACTCTGCATATGACATGATGAGGACTGAGACCAGTGAGACAATTCTCCTCTGAACGAAGCTTAAGATCACATTTACATTTTTGTTCACCACCACACAATACAGATTGATAACCTTGATCTACTGGAAACATAAAGTATTTTTCACATGAACAATACCTCAATATTTGTGTCTCAGTTTCCTCCACTGTAAAATTAGGGCATCTCCAAGATTCCCTTCATCTCTCAATCATATTATCTTGTGATTAAGCTTATAGATATGCATTTGGTAAAATTCTTCTAGTTTTTTGATCCCTCTCATCCTGCATTTGTGCAATTATCAATCTGAAACACAGACTTTCATTTTTTATTGAGTATTTACTTATCGGAAAGATATAGTCCATTCCTCTAATATGTCAAGATCTTTTGAGGATACTGATTTTGTCATCCAATGAGTTAGCTAATAAAAATGGCAGTATGCCATGATACCTACAAGCCAGGGAATCCAAAGAGCTGAGTTAAATCCCAGCTCTGATAGTGACTATTGGTATAACTTTGGTCAAGTCACTTTACCTCTTTGGGCTTCAGTTTCCTCAACAGTAAAATAAAAGATACGTTAGAAAAAAACTAAAACTTAAAATTTCCTGCAACTACAAATCTATTTTCCTATGTCCTCCAAATATTTCCTATATTGCTATCCATGTAGCTATACAAGCAGTTGATGGAAAATGTTGATTAGAACAAGGCCAAGAATCTCAGAACTCAGTGAGTATTGGAGACCTATATCTAGGTTAAAATCAATCTATTAATTAATAATCTTTTGGTATGGTAACAAAATGAAGCTTTAAAAATTGTTTTATTGTATTGATAATTTTGTTTTACATAATATTCATTTCTGAATGCATCCCTTCTACTCCCCTATCTTGTGAGTTATTCCTTTTAACAATTTTTTTAAAATGCTAAAAATGCAATTCT
Source organism: Phascolarctos cinereus (assembly GCF_003287225.1). NCBI lineage: Eukaryota > Metazoa > Chordata > Mammalia > Diprotodontia > Phascolarctidae > Phascolarctos > Phascolarctos cinereus. The sequence goes on along the minus strand of NW_027555847.1, from coordinate 438,207,063 downwards.
TTAAAAATACTCAACATATTGACCATATCTGACAGTACAATAGATATTCTACTTTTATAGCCTCCCCCAACACCTACCCCTGCAGTGAAGTGGGAAGAGTGGATTTTTCAGTTCTTCAGGATCAAGTTTGGTCATTATAATCATGCAGCAAAACATTTAAGTATCTTGATCTAGCTGCCTTGAATTTGTTTAGGGAAGCTAAGCATTCTCTAACTTTTCTCTCTACATTTAATTCAATTCAGTGTCCACTTATTAAGCACTTAACTATCTTTCAAGGCAAAGTGTTAAGCACTTAGGTTGTGAAGGCAAAAATGAAAAAAAAATTCTTCTCTTCAAAGAGCTTATATTTTTTTTTAAATAACGAATAAAAATCATTATGACAGAAAAATGAAGGATAGAGCGCTAATAACCCAGAAAATCAGGCTTAAGGAGAAGAGGGTGTCACCTGATTTGAACTTTAAAGTAAGACAAGGATTCGGAGAGGGAGACTTGAGATAAAAGTGCATTACAGTAGTGGTGTTAAATGCAAATGCAAACAACTACTGAATTGTACATAAGGACACCAGTGGCTGCTTATTGACTCGGAAAACTGTACTGTTTATATATATTTCTTTTTTTTAATGATATATTAACCATTTAAATCATATAGGAGCTACATTTTTATCTTGCTTGGGCTACACTCAGGAATGCCATTAACCAAATAATGCTACAAGCCATGCTTTTGACAACTTTACATTATTACAGCAATGTCAAAAACCTCTGCCATTGAATACAGGTAGAAAATGAAATGTGAACTTCAGAGTATGGTAAGTTGTCCAATATGACCAGAATGTAGAGTTCATGAGGGAAAAAAGGTAGGAACTTACTTAAGAAGGACTTAAAAACCAGTTTGAGGACTTTGCAGGCTATCAGAGAAGCAATGGGTAGCCAATGAAGACTCTCTACCACAGAGACTTGTGTCTTGAAAAGATTGTTTTGGCTAATGCAAGAAGGATGCATGGGAAAAGAACTTGACTCTTTTTTATCATTTTTGTTCTACTCTCCTAGTCTGAAGATCACTTTCCTAGGTAAAGAAGGCAGAAGTCAAAATGAAATTAATTTATTACACAGAATCGCTTCATAGCTGTTTTGTTTTAGCATGATACCACTACCAGGTCAACATAGTTTTATAAAATGCATGTGGTCCCAAAAGTATTAGTGATATTTTAGTATTTTGAAGCTTAAAGGTACAAAATAGTAAAATTCTAACAATACTTTTAGGACATCCTACATTTTTCATGAGCCTTGTTTCATTTTGACTTTTTGTCTTTGGCATAGTCTTCTTACTGCTTCATTCCATTGTTTGTATTTGGCTTGGTTATTAACTTCCACTTAATTTATTTGTACACCTATTTGTAAAAATCTGTAAAGAAATTACATGAAGAATTTGACAAAATCCTACAACTAAATAAACAGGTATCATGATTCTCAATATAAAGACAGACACAAGAGAAGCATATGAATATCTTGTAAAATATTACCTGGAATCAAGAAATAAAAAAGGCCAAAGATTTAAACTACTCAGAAGCTTCATATCTTCACACCATGAAAACTTTACTCAAAAAAAGACTCATGAAGATTCTGAATGTCAGAATAGAATAAAAATAAATCAATGAATAGATAAATGAAGAAATAATGAAGAAAATAAGGGGAAAAAAGAAAAGGGAGGAAAGGAAGGAAGGAAGGAAGGAAGGAAAGAAGGAAGGAAGGAAGGAAGGAAGGAAGGAAGGAAGGAAGGAAGGAAGGAAGGAAGGAAGGAAGGAAGGAAGGAAGGAAGGAAGGAAGGAAGGAAGGAAGGAAGGAAGGAAAAGAAAGAAAGAAACTGTTTTATACAGGAAATGCCCAGTTACAAATGTTGCAGTTATTTCAGATCAGTCCAGGTTAGAACAAAAGTCAAAGTAAATAGTTAACTAAGGATAGATAAAGTAACATTGAGACACTGTTCCTAATTATTGCAGATGCAATCCTACTTATTCAAACAAGTTAACAATTTGGGCAAATGGGAAATTGACAATACAGTGATTTTTGTCACAATTCTAAAAATATACTTATCCAAAGCAAAAAAGTCACTTCAAGAAGACTGAAATTACTTAAGCACAGAAACCACTAAGCACTTAAAGACTTAAAAAACACTAACTAAATCAGTAATTGAGTTTAAACATCTAGTTAAGAAAAAAAAATAATTAAAATTAGAAGTTACTGATCTGTAGATTCCTCCAGCTTACTACTTCAATCCGAAATAAACACGTACAGAAATGCCTCTAGATCATAATGTGTATCTCTGGTAATCGTATCCCAAGAGAGCTTCTCCCCAAACCCATATCAACCCTGCCTATTTAGTACTCTTTTTCCAGTGGAAACATTGCTATCTGTGGCTTTGAATTGCTATCTGTGGTTTTTCAATAACAGAAATGCCAACTCCTCCATGCCTTATATTCATGTGTAATTCTTGTCTGTGTTTTCTGATATTTTTTCCAATCATGTGGTAAGTACTAATAACAAATTTACCATAAAAAGCACACAAATATAAAGTATCCTGTGATGCCATGATAAATACCCTGCACCAAATCCAAAGAGAAGGATTTCACATCAGTGGTGAATGTCCCCAGCTGCTATAATAAGTCATGGATGACACAGCAGTAATTGTCTTGATTCCTGAAATACCACGATCTCTTAGTAAAATCCATAATTATTTGAAATAATTCACCATAAGATAAGAAGATCAGTAATTGCAGATGAGCTAAATATCAGTGGATAGATTGATGTTGGGTGTAAGCAATTTGCAGCGTATTGCCAAGAAAGATTGTGACTTAAGTGCCTTGAGGACAGAGACTGTTTCATTTTTATCTTTGTATCCTCAGTCCATAGCACATCATGTGGTACATAATAGATATTTCAAAAATGCTTATTGTATTTAATCAGATTGAATTGAATTTGAGGGGCAGAATAAAAATAAAATATTAACAATAGAAAGAGAAGCTAGTTATGAACCAAAGATGAACAATAATAGTTAAATAGTAGCAACACAGGTACCCCCAATACACAAAAAAGAACCAGAGGAAAACTTTTACCAAGTTTGACAAATCATCTAAGGAGGATTTATGGAAGGACATGGCTGAGAAGGGAATCAGATAAGAAAATGAAGAGAGATTACATTCTACTTCAATGGAGGAAGTACTCACATTGATGAGATCACAGATGGTTAAAAATAACTAACTAAATAAATCAGTAGGTGATGAATCTAACTCTGAAAGAGATTATTGCAAAATGTACTTCACATCTGATTTTTCTATTATGATTATTATTAAAAATAATAACCTTCAAGGTTTGGAATGAACTTTAAAATTGTTGACCTTATACCTTAAATAAATACTTTTTATTAGTACTTTAATACTTTAAATTTGTGGGAGATAAAACCCATTATTATACTCATTTTATAGCTGGTTGGTTGTTGTCCTTCATTCTCAAAGAGGACCAAAGTGACACTACTATGTTGGAGGCAAGGTTCAGTGTATCCAACTGTGGCTGATCAGACAAGTATGAGCTCAGAGCACTCTACCACAGGTCAAGCACAAAAAGTCCAAATGAACATTGAACGTGGAGATGTACATGGGGTTTAGACAAGCTGAATAACTTGCCTTTGTTTATATGACTAGTAAGGACAGGAATCATGATATGAGCCCAGATATCTACTATAACATCCACAATTACATCATATAGATACACAGTGCTTACTGATTACCTGCAAAGAATATTTTTTCTTTTCTTTTTTAATCTTATTTAATATTTTATTTTTCACAATTGCATGTAAAATAATTTTAAGATTTTTTCAAGTTCTGAGTTCTACATTCTTTCCCTTCCTCCCTCCCTTTACCTCTCATTGAGAAGGCAAGCAATTTGACATAGATCACACATGTATGGTTATGCAAAACTTTACATTTCCATATAAGTCATTTAGTGAAAGAAAACACAGACAAAAAAACCAAGACAAATAAAGATGGTAAAGAAAAAGTTATTTTTGATCTTTATTCAGCCTCTATCAGTTCTTTCTCCTACAGAATAGCCTTGGATCATTGTATTGCTGAGAATAGCTAAGTTATTCACAGTAGATCATCATACACTATTGCTGTTACTGAATGCAATGTTCTTCTGGTTCTGCTCATTTCACTTTGTATCAGTTCATGTAAGTCTTTCAAGGTTTTTTTTTTTCTGAGAGAATCTTGTTCATCATTTCTTAAAGCACAATAGTATTCCACCACAATCAAATACAACAACTTGTTCAGCCATTCTCTAATTGATGGGCATCCTCTCAATTTCTAATTCTTTGTCACCACTAAAAAAGTTGATATAAATATTTTTGCACACATAGGGCCTTTTTCCTTTTTTTTAATCTCATTGGGATATAGACCTAGTAGTGTTATTGCTTGGTCAAAGGGTATACATGTTTTTATAGCCCTTTGGGCCTGTTTCCAAATTGCTCTCCGGAATGGTAGGATTGGTTCACAACTCCACTAATAGTACATTAATGTTTTAATTTCCCTGCATCCCCTCTAACATTTGTTATTTTCCTTTTCTGTCATATTAACTAATCTCATAGGTGTGATGTAGTAGATCAGAGTTGCTTTAATTTCCATTTCTTTCATCAATAGTGATTTAGAATATATTTTTTCATATGACTATAGATGGCTTTGATTACTTTGTCTGAAAATTGCCTGTTCATAACCTTTCACTATTTATCAATTGTGAAGTGGCTCTTATTTCTACAAATTTATCTCAGTTTTCTGTATGTTTGAGGAATGAAATCTTTATCAGAGAAACTTACTGTAAAATTTTTTTTCACAGTAATGATTAACAGCTATGTATTTCCCACCACCCTATTTCTTCCCCATGTTTATCCTACTTTCTCTCTTTCTCCTTTTACCCTGTCCATTCTCAAGTGTTTTGCTTCTAATTTTTACTTCCACCAAACTGCCCATCCTTCTATCAGCTCTCCCCTCCCACACACATTTCTCCTATCCTCTTTGCTTCCTAATTTTCTGTGTGATGAGACAGATTTCTACACCCAACTGATTGTGTATGTGATTCCCTCTTTGAGACAATTCTAATAAGAATAAGGTTCATGTGCTCCTGTCCTCTCTTCCACCATTTCCCCTCCACTGTAAAATCTCTTTCAGGCCTCTTTTATGTCAGATAATTTATCCCACTCTATCTCCGCATTTCCCCTTCACCCGGTGCGTTCTTCTTTCTCATCTCTTAATTTTATTTTATTTTTAGGTAATCATACCATCACATTCAACTCGTTTCTGCTTTCTGTCTGTATATAAACCTTCTAAATTGCCCTAATAATGAAAGAGTTTTTAGGAGTTATACATATCATTTTCCCATGTAGGAAAATAAACTGCATAACCTTATCAAATCCCTTATGATTTCTCTTTTGTGTTTACCTTTTTATGCTTCTGCTGTATGTTGTATTTGAAAATCAATTTTTCTCTTCAGCTCTGGTCTTTTTATCAGGAATTCTTGAAAGTTCTTTATTTCATTGAATATACATTTTTTTTTCCCTAAAGGATTGCACATATTTTTGCTGGGTAGGTGATTCTTGGTTGTAATCCTAGCTTTTATGCTCTGGAATATCATATTCCAATCCCTCTGATCCTTTAATGTAGAAAATGCTAAGTATTGTTTTATGGTGACTATGGGACTATGACATTTGAATGGTTTCTTTTTAGTGTCTTGTTTACTCATTTTCGCGTCTATTTCTTGACTTTTAACTCTATGCTAAATTGGAGCTCTGCTTCCCAAGTGGAGGGGTCATTGTCTCAAACTTCAGGTATTTTGTGCAGCTGTTTTCAAATGTAATTCTAGAGACCTGTCAGTTTTGGGTTTTTCCAAGGGGATAACATCTAGGGAGAGGTGTGTTTATTACTCTCCTATACTGTGCATTACTTTATGAGTGACTGTAAGCAATTTTTTCAACCTTGAAACTGTGACCAGAGTCCCTGTTCCCCTGTGCCCACAAGCTCTGCTGTGCTAGTGTTTCTCCTTCCACTGGGACTAAGATCCAGGACTGTGAACCAGATCTAAGTATAGGCAATGAAACAGAGTCCTGCCCATGGTGCCAGCAAAGTGACCTCTGCAAATCTTCTGACCCATTGTTCTGATCCCCTTACCCTCTGTGGGCTGAGGGGTCTGGAAACTGTGACTGCTGCCATTGATTCAGTAGCCCTGAGGTCTGCTCCTGGTTTGCTGGGGCCAGATTTGTGCTGGTGCAGCCTGCACTGGACTATGCTCCTTTCTCACCCTGCTACAACATACCTTTCCAGCCAACTTTCTAAGTTTTCTTGGGCTGGAAAATTGTTTTACTCCATCTTTTTGTGGGTTCTGTCACTCTAGAACTTGTTTAGAGTCATTATTTTAAAATATTTAAAGGGGTTTGAGGGAGAGGTCAGGAGAGTCCCTGCCTTTACATTGCCATCTTGATTCCCCCTCCCCCAAAGAATATTTTTGTAAGAGATTTTGACCCTATGAATAAATTGTATATGTTTGGAGTGAAACTGAATAAAACGTTGAGTGTGGGATAGGGTAGGGATGATGAGGGGGCATCTGCATATGCTGTTTAATGCTGTATATAATTACAAAAATGACAGTTGAGCTGAGAATTATGTACTGATTTCCACCCTCTGTGGGTTACACAAGTAACATAGTACCACATACTTATAATATGAAGTGTTTGATTGTCTCCATCCCCCCAGAACAGGTGATGTGGGTGGGTGGGTAGAAATCACAAGATTGTGGAGAAAGACAAAACAAAACTTGAACATCCCCAGATGTTACCAGAAAGTTATCTTCCTGCTAACAAAATGGTAGTCTTGATTATAAAAACCAAACCTCCAACATCAATGATAATAACTCACATTATTTTATTAAGTTCTAATACAGTGCTGCATATTAAAACCCCAGGCATACTTTTCCATAGTGGAGTCATTCCATGAATGCTCTTGACTTCTGAACTGGTATTGTATATTTCCTTCCTGCAGTTCTGAAACTTCCTTGAGGCTCCTTGAATACAGCATTTTGTAAAGGTCAATAACCAATGAAGAGGAAAAATAAGAGTTCTAGAAAATGAAAATATTTTTTAAAAAAATTACCCACAAAAATTGCTGGGAACACTAAACTGGAGCTAAGAAAACAAAAATATAACACACCTTCTCAAATCCTCTCTTCTTGATGGTACAGCCATGCTGAATGAGAATACATACATACATACATACATACATACATACACACACATACACACATATGTGTATGTATTTATATATGTGTGTATGCATGTAAATACATGGATAGATTATAGATATATCTTACAAGTCAAAGAACCTATATTTCCTAGCCCTTTGTTGATTAACCTTTGTTGATTTTTTATAAAGATTAAGAGAGACAAATATAAAATATAACACTGAGATGGTGATATATAGAAAACACAATAAACCATCTCCATGTTTTAAAGTAGTATCTGGTCTTTGCCCACTGCCTGGTGATTAGTCTACATTGGCATTGAATTATAAGAGTGTATTCCAGTAAATTCTTACTCTAACTGAATTCCTTAATTTGTCTCTGAGTCTTTTACAACAAGTTCTACCATATTTTAGGTATAATTTAAAAAAATCATTGCTTTTTCCTATCATGGAGTAAAGAAGTCAGAGAAAGACAACAAAACTGACAATAGTAGTAGCTCATATTTGTATAATGCTTTAAATTTCTCAAAATGCTTTCCTCATGACAACTCCGTAAGGCAGAGAATATAGATAGAGATATAAAACCACAGGGACATAAAATAATAGAAAAAGAAGACACAAATGCTACTCCCCATCTCTCTCTATTTCTTACTTTCTCTTTCTGCAGTACTTATTCACAAAGTTGTAGCTAGGAAAGCACTCTGCAAATCTTAAAAACATTTATGTATACATGCATGTATATGAACAATTGTAATATATACACATGTAGGTGTCTATGTACATATGTATAGGTATATATATGTGCATGTATATATGTCTGTGTATATCTGTGTGTATGTAAATATATATATATATATATATATATATGAATTCACATTTATATGAGTTCATATAAACTGGGACAATAGTCTTTTTTTGGTGACAAACTTTGAAAAATATAATCAGTGGGAGCTATAGCTAATTGAAGTAGAGAAGAGATACTTCAAGACTTCAGGGTATCCCTGGATGCTTGAGGGTGTAACATAATAGCATGGCTCATAACACTGTGCACAGAACAAACGTGACAATGTACTTATACACACACATACTCATGTTCATGTGCACATATGCACGCATGCACATGTACAAGTTCAGAAGACTTCTTGATACATACGTGCATGTATGTGCACTAATAAGTGTATGTGCCCATGCATATGTGCACATGTGCATATGTATATGTGTACATGCCTGTACACAAACATGTACATACATCTGGGACTGCCCCATATTCACACTGGCAGTGATACAGCTGCCCTCTTGGAGGAAGCTGAGGAGCCTACTCCCTTCCAGGAGAATCATGATGATGTGTAATGGAAAGGCTTTAGAAAAACTTTTTAGTATGTGTATGTATCCTGTAACTTGTTTGCATCTGCTAACCATGATATTAGAGTAGAGCTTTTTCATAGTCTGTATAGCTAGAATTGGAGGTGCCTTAAAAAGTCACTAACCAACCAGCACCTTGATCATTCTTTTTGTCTCTCTGCTCAGTGGATCTCTGCTCTTGAATTTACCTTTTCACTGAAAGTTGCTTCCCCTTTGCAGCTGTGTGTTGCCTCACTAGTATTCAAGTAATGCCTATTTTCCTGCCTCTATTTCTGTTCTTTCACTATAAGGCAAGGAGATTAACAAAGAAGCTCTAAACTTATGGGTTTCAAATTTTCAAGTGAGAGATACTCTGGTAAACAGGAGGCCACCCATGGTCTGGGAATTTAGGAGTCAAAAATCATATTGGATTTTGTAGACCCAGCTGAGTATATATACTCTGCAAACAAAGAAGTGACCTTTAGCAGCATCTTGATTAGTAGCTGAGACAATGATTCATCAGATAGTAATGCTGCTCCTGGAATTTAAATTGTTGGGGCCAATGCTAAATAAAAAGTATGTTGTTTGAGCCCAGTATTCCCAATGATTAAGGTGGCATATGAAACACTGAATCAGAAGTGTTATAGGTAAAATTTTGTAGTATTGTTTTTTCTATATCTTCAGAATAATCATCTTTTTATAAAATCTCATTGATGTTAAACAGTCAAATAGAATAGGGTTGCTAGTCATTGAATGGTGGCTAACAGTATGAAGAACATAACCAATGGACAATTGTTCTGATGGCAGTAGAAAAGAGGTAACTCAAAACCTCAATGTATCTTCTAGGACACTGAGAGTTGTAGATAATATTAGCCTTGCTCAGGATTTTGAACCCAGAGAATACTTCTTACACACACACACACACACACACACACACACACACACTCGTGCACACACATTCATATACAAATGCACAAAGATATACATACACATGTGCACTATGCATTTAAGCATGCACGCATACAGGGTTAGATATACAGAATTTATTATGCGAGTCTATATATAGCACATAAGCAGATGAGAAATTATAATATATGATAGGTATAGGCACTTATGTGTGTGTATATATGGAGGGGGAGAGAGAGACAGAGGAGAGAGAGAGAGAGAGAGAGAGAGAGAGAGAGAGAGAGAGAGAGAGAGAGAGAGAGAGAGAGAGAGACAGAGAGAGAGAGAGAGAGAGAGAGAGAGAAGAGAGAGAGAGAGAGAACAGAGAAGAAGAGAGAGAGAGAGAGAGGAGAGACAGAGAGAGAGAGAGAGTTGGGGTAGATGAGGTCAGATTTGTGATTTCATTTTTGTGGGGATTTCTCATTGTGGAAACTTCCTCCACACAAATGCAAATCAGCAGCTAATGTGTAACTTATAGAATTATAGATTTGTTTGGGCACAGAGAGGTTAAGTGATTTGTCCATGATCACACATTACATAAGTGCCTGCGGCAAGGTTTGAACTCAAGTTTCATGATGCCAAGTCCAAGACTATATTTACTATGTCATGCTCTAGAACTAAGTCAAAAAACTTTGACCTTCAAACTGCTGTAGCCTGTAGGTGACTGCTGAGCTGATGGAAGTGTCAGAAGCTTGGCAGGGCTGAACACCACTAATGAATTGTGTCATTCTTTTGAGTACCTAAAACTAGACTTTAGAAAGGCTTACACTATGAATTCAATTCTTAAAAACAACATATTAGGTTCCAGTTGCATAATTTGCATTTGTTGCATTGTTTGGTTAGTTTATGTGCACATTCTTTAGACCTCGGAATATGAGTGGGGTAGAGTATAATACTATGCTGCTAGAAAAAGTGAGGCAAACTTTAAGGACAGGAGCCATTAAGAATACCTTTTATAATCATTTTTAAGAGGGAGTGATAGCATCAGAGGCTTAAAATTCTGAGACTAATCCATTTGAAAGATTTACTGTTTCAGAAAAAATTAGTGCTTGTTGCTGTTTTTTAATCAAATTAATCTTGATAATTTGTATTGGGTCTCATAGATACCACCACATATTTTGGATGCTGATAGAAGATGAAAATTTTGCTGTATGATAAATCATGTTTAGTTAGATTTCCCCCCTTATACATGAGCTATTACCTAGGGGGAAATATGCCCCGGTTCCTTTTTTAGAGCATTTAAATATCCAAAAAGAAGAAGAAGAAGAGGAAGAAGAAGAAGGAGGAGAAAGAGGAGGAGAAAAAGAATGAGAAGAAGAAGAAGGAGAAGGAGAAGAAGAAGGAGAAGAAGAAGAAGAAGAAGAAGAAGAAGAAGAAGAGGGAGCAGAAGAAAGAAGAAGAAGAAGAAGAAGAAGAAGAAAGGAGCAGAAGAAGAAGAAGAAGGAGCAGAAGAAGAAGAAGAAGAAGAAGAAGGAGAAGAAGAGAAGAAGAAGAAGGAGAAGGAGAAGAAGAAGAAGAAGGAGAAGAAGAAGAAGAAGAAGAAGAAGGAGAAGAAGAAGAAGAAGGAGAAGAAGAAGAGAAGGAAGAAGAAGAGAAGAAGAAGAAGAAGAAGAAGAAGAAGAAGAAAGACAAGAGGAAGAAGATGATGATGGAGAAGAAGAAGATGAAGAAGAAGAAGAAGAAGAAGAAGAAGAAGAAGAAGAAGAAGAAGAAGATGAAGAAGAAGAAGGATGACAATGACAGCAACAACAACAACAAACTGGTTCAGGGGAAGGGAGGAAAGGATTTATCCATTTTCTCCTTTAGAAATGCCTTTCTTTTTGAAGGTTACAAGGTCTTATGGGACTTCTGTCCTACAACATGAGCATTTTCCTTTACATGTAGAGTGGAATTACATGCAAAGTAGTGAGGTTTTTCTACAAAATAAAATTCATCCTTATTTCTAGAAAAATCTGGTAAACATGAGATTCATTTGTAATTAAATTCAGAGAATCAGAATATTAGTGAAGAAAGTTAAATCAAAGATCATCTATTCTACCTGCCTAATTATGTATCAAAGTTATTAATGAATAAAATATTAAAGAGCTGTGATCATATGGTCAGTCTAAAAGCCAGAACTCTAGATTTCTAATCTAATGGGCTTTTTCTTATTTTTATTTAATGGAACTAAATTTTTCCCCTATCCCAAAGGATTCATTAAAAAGTGACTGCCTGCTGGTGATATAAATGCTGCTTTACAACAAAGACTTGGTTTATCTATGGAAATATGGATGTCCATAAAATTATAAAATCTCAGTTTCTTTCAACATGCAGAATCGTTGCATTCTAGAAATTCTGGTATACACACTCACACACAAAGATATGCATACATACATGCACACACTAAGGGAAATCATTATTAACTGAGAGGAGCAAGGGATGCTTTATAGGAGAAGGGCCACATAAGTTGAGCATGGAAAAAATTAGCATGCTGAGAGGGCAAAGCAAAGAGGGATTGCATTCAGGAGGATCTGTGTAAATACATGGAGACCATAAATGGAGTACTGAGCTAGCATTCCAACTTGTCTAGAAAATTCATGCCATAAAAAGGAATATTATGATACAAGGCAAGAAAGGTAGATGGGAGACACATTCAACAGGATATTAACTGCCTAAGGAATGGAAATTTTCATCATATAGCCAATAAGGAATTATTAGAGTTTTACAAGTAGGAAGGTAATATGGTCATACATTTGCCTTAGAATAGGTACTTTGGCTGTTGTGTAGAAGATTGGGAGAGCTGAGACGCTGACAGCAAAGAGAAGGGTGCAAGTTTTTTTGTTTGTTTTTGTTATTGTGTTCAAGTGAGAAGTATGAAATAGGGCTGAAGGAGCTCACAGTGGATGGCTTCTATTTTCTCAGTAAAATAAGTGAAAACATTAACTAAAAATGAGGTGGTAAGGAGAAAAAACATTGTGAGCTTTGATCTAATGGGCTTCCTTTTGCTTTTGCAGTGATGTTGACAGAAAAGGAAATAGAAGGCATTATGAGTAAGAGATATTAGACCGTTTGTAATCATTTATTCAACTGTTACTAAAAGAAATGTAAGATTATTGGCCAACAATCAATAAACTGACAGAGAGTAAGTGAACCAAATCAAAATTAACATTCTTGCCTTAAATTTAGCAGCAAGATATAAGGATGCTTCAGCAAAATGAAAAGGTGGGTCAAAAGTTGTCCTTGCAATGGCAAATAAAATAGTTGAGGGAGTTGGTTTTAAAGAGTGACTAAGACAATGAAAATATAATTTCATAGGATAGTTGGTCATCTAATGCTCTTGATGAGCATAAACAATAAAAAAACAAAAAACAAAGAACAGCATGCAGATAATTGCAGCTTCTGTGTCAGCGTCTGTTGTAGACAATTAAGAAGTAGCAAGATTCCACAAATAATTTAAAAAGACAATCCAAAATAAGTACATATGCACACACATAAGCTTACATGTAAATACACACATATATGCATAAGCCCAAATATGCACACATGGGTATGGGTGTGGATATATATGTATGCATGTATGTATATACATACACACATATATTTATCTACCTGCACATGTGTGTGTTTCATGTTAGGCCAAAATTAGCACAAGCAGCAGAGAATCAATCCATGTGTTGTTGCATTTCAACCTCAGAGACTAGTTTGAGTGCACAATCATCTGCAAACAAAAAATTCATGCACCCACTCTCCCTCCACTTTAGTCTGGCTTGTAGCCTTTTCAAGTTAAATAATTTTCCATCAGCATGGTAGCTGACCTTCATGCCATTTTAGTCCTCATTATAATCATCTGACAATATCACAGAAAACAAATGCTAAAAAGCACAGGAGCAAGCACACAGTCCCATTTCACTCAGTTGGTGACTGAGAAAGCATGAGAGCATTGCCCAGTATCTGGAACCCAAGCAAGCATGGAATCATGAAACTGGTGTACAATAATGATGAACAATTAACATGGAGAAAACAGTTCTCCACAGCCAGCACCACACTAGCCATATGTACAATCATCAGTTATGGGACATGGAGCAATTTTGAGTGCTGTGGATAAGTTCACTTACTTAGGCAGCATGCTTTCCAGGGATGTAAACATAGATGATGAGGTTGTTGCATGCATTGCCAGAGATATCTCAATGTCTGAAGGAAAGTGTGGGAAATAAGAGGTATTAGACTAACTACCAAAGTGAAGGTCTACAGAACTGTTGTACTGATTTCAGTGTCATATGCCTGTGAAACCTGAATAGTATACCAGTGCCATGCCATGCCAGTAAACAGAATTACTTCCATTTAAATTGTCTTAGGAAGATTCTGAAGATCTGGCAAGATAAGGGACCAGACACCAAAGTCCTTTCTTGACTTGAACTGCCAAGCATTCAAACTGTACTGCAGAAAACACTTCCAATGGGTTGGCCACTCTTTTTGAAAGCTAAAAGTACATTAGCATGCAAAAACAAAACAAAAAAAATCAAAACAAACAAGCAAACAAAAAACCTCGCAAGCACTCACATGGAGGTCACAAGAAGCAATGCAAGGACAATCTCAAGGTTTCTCTGAAGAACTTTGGTATTGATTGTGAGATGTGGGAGACAGTGGCACAGGACATCCGGCATGGTGTGCCCACATTACAGATGGTACTATATTTTGTGAGCAAAGCAGAATTATAGTAGCTCAAAAGGAATATGACATGCACAAATTTAGACATCTGCACTCCAAATGTTCATATGGACTATTTGTGCCTGACCTATGGTAGAGGCTTTTGAGCTCATATTTGTCTGATCAGAGGCAGCTGGACACATTGTACCTTGACCCCAACATAATAAAGTCATTTTGGTCTTCGAGAATGAAGGACAACAATCAACCAACTATATCTATGTCCATATCTCTATCTCTATACACATATACATATATTTATGCTATATCATCTCTATCTCTATACACATATACATATATTTATGCTATATCATTTTAATGGGAAGATGAGTACAGTCAAGTAATTTTTAAAAAATAGGCTTTATATGGGACAGAAGCCAATGTCTCATAGCCTACTCAAAAGTTTCATGCCTGAATATCAGTAATACTTTCATCAGAGAGAGAGTTGAAAGGTCCTGGACGTAGCAAATAATATGAATTTAATTATATTTTACAGGTATTAACTAACTGGTTGCTGATTTTAGAGTTATTTTCTGATCTTTTGTCTTTGTGTAGTCAGATTATTGACTTGAGTGGGAGGGAAGGGAGGCCAGAAGCATTTATGTCCCACTGTGCCAGGCACTGTGCTAGGCACTTTTTACAAATATTTTGTCTTTTGATCTTCATAACAACTCCATGATTTAGGTGATATTATTATCACCCACATTTTATAATTAAGGGAACTTAGGCAAATAGAACTTAAGTGACTTGCTCAAGAACACACCACTAATAAGTGTCCACAGCCCGATTTGAAATCAAAGTCTTCCTAACTCTAGGCCCAGTACTCAACTGAGCCACCATCTCCCTTTAGGAGCTTAACTACTAGTTGTTATAGAGGCGAAGTAAAGAAAAGTGTTGATTTGTTGTGGCCCCCTAAAATGGGAAATGGATAATGGAAATATATTGACTTTCACAATTACTAATCCTCACAAATACTTGGCTGATGGAAATAATTGACACAATGAGAAGCCAAAAAGAAATAGACAAAATCAAGCAAACAAAACCCAGAACATGCATGGAGCAGTTTGGTGGTGCAGAGGACATTAGGATATTCTAGGCCTGGGGTCAGGAAGACCTAAATTCATATCTGGCCTCAGACGCTTACTAGCTGTGTGACCCTAGGTAAGTCACTTAACCCTGTTTGCCTCAGTTTCTTCACCTGTGAAATGACCTGGAGAAAGAAATGACAAACTGCTCCAATTATCTTTGTCAAGAAAAACCCAAAAAGAGTCACAAAGAGTTGGATTGACTGAAATGACTGAATATCAGCACTACCAACACTTTATCTCACCTGTGGAAAAGATACGGTGGCCAAAGGCTCTACCAATTTAGAACATAAATTCATCTACAAAATATGGAAGATTATAGTGAGAGATTTTGAGTGATGTTGCCACAGAATACAGCAGAGTGGTAAAGAAGAAAACAGCTCTGCAAAAAGTTTTGCATGAGATTAAAGTAACCCAACCCAAGAATATTCAGAGATGAACTTTGAAGGAAGACAAAGAAATTATGAAGAATGGAAAATATATAACTTACCCCCGTTTCCCATTATAGTTGATTGCATTTTCTCCTCCATGCCTATGCAAGGTTTGTCCTCTATATTCGTTTTTTCCCCACTTCTACCTCTTGGAATTCTTATCTTCCTTCTAGGAATAGTTTGGGCACCACCTCTAGCAAGAGTAAGCCTCTCCTGATTTCTCTAGCTATTGGTGCTATTTCCTACTTGACACTACTCTGTATTGTTTTCTGAATTCATATTGCATTCAGCTATTAGTATATGTTTGTATTTTGCACCAGTAAATTATAAGCTCCTTGAGAATGCTCTCAATAGTTTCCTTTTTTCTTTTAATCCCAAGGTCTTTGCAGGTTGCTGTGCAAATATAAACATATAATAAGCATTGGTTAAGCAAAAATTAAATGAAATTTTATCTTTTAGCAATTCCAAAATAAACTGTTTTATCATCAGTCACAGTATAAGTAGCACATTTGGTCTCTAATATCTTAGTATTTGAATATATGAGAATAGATATGATGCTAATAAAGGGAAATCATAAAATTATAGATTTCTTCCTAGAGGGGAACTCAGAGGTCACCTACTCTAATTCTTTTCTTTTACAAATGAGGAGAATAAATTCCAATGATGTTAAATGACCTGCCCAGGTTCATTCACACAGATAGTAAATGTCAGAACTAGGGTTCAAAACCAAGTTCTCTAATTCCAAAATTTGCATTCATATTATTCATATCCAATTTGTCTTTCTAACCATCTGCATTTATACTCAATTTCTAAGTTGCTAGAACAAAACAAGCTTCCCTAATAGCTTTACCCAATATGTTTTGGTGTGACCTATATTAGAATATAAAATCTTTGATGGCAGAGATTATCTTTATTACTTCTTTATTTTATTTTATTTTTGTATCTCCGGAAGCCAAGATGGTGGAAAAAGCGGTAAATCACTGTATCACTACAACTTTCCCATATTCACCTTCAAACAATCAGACAACTATAAAATAGCACCACAGAAAATATGGACCAGTGGGGCTAGCAGAAAGATGGAGTGGTGCAATCTTTTAGCCTAGGAGACCTGAAGGATCGGCAAAAAAATGTTGCTTTCATTCGAGTGAAAGGGGAGTGTAGTCCAGTACAGGAAATGTCCCAGCAGGCTAGCAGTAAGCCCCACCTTAGTGAACCAATGGAAGATCCTGATCCATAGTGTGGTGGAGTAGGCAAATGCCAACACTAGGACCCCCAATGTGCCTTAGCATAACCAGGGGACCTGGCAGACTCCAGCTCCAAGAACCATCATGTGCTTTGGTGCAACCCTGGACAGGCAGGTATCCTCCAGTGGCAGGACCTCCATGTGCTTCAGTGTAGCCACTGGAACATGCAGAGAAATTGCACTGGGCCTCAGCACATGCCAGACACCACCACTAAGACCCCGGGTCAGCACCAGGTAACCTCCCAGATCCCTACAGCCTCCAGCAGCAAAAGCCAACCCCTACCCATCCTCTATAGCACAGTGGTTCTCCTGTGGGCTTCATGGCATATTCAGTACAGTACACAGTAAACAGCAAGGGCCTGCAACCTCAAGCACAAGAAACCAGAGACAGTGCCCCTTCCACCCTGGAACCACAGCTCAAACTTAAAAGAAATGAAAAAGGCCAAAAGAAGGGGTGGGTGGGTGGGAAATGAGCCAAAAACAACAACAACAACAAAAGAATCTGACCATAGAAAGTTATTATGATGACAGGGAAGACTAAGACACAAACTCAGAAGAGGGCAACAATGTCAAAACACCTATGGGCAAAATCTCAAAGAAAAATTGGAAGTTGTTTCATGTCCTGAAAGCACTTATGGAAGATCCCAAAAAGGAGCTTAAAAATCATATAAGAGAAGTAGAAGAAAAATGGGGAAAAGAAATGAGAGTGATGCAAGAGAATTATGAAAAAAGATTCAACAGCTTGGAAAACTGGTTAAAAAATTGAATTGGCCAAATGGAAAAGGAGATAAAAAAAATCACTGAAGAAAACAACACCTTAAATGGAAATGGAAAATGGAAAAGAAATTGGACAAATGGAAAAGAAAGTACAAAAGCTAATTGAGGAAAACAAGACCTTAAAAGAATTGGGCAAGTGAAAGCTAATGACGCTAGGAGACATCACTAATCAATCAAATTCAGAAGAATGAAAAAAAAATAGAAAATATAAAATACCTGATGGGAAAAACAACTAACCTGGAAAATAGAATGAAGAGAGACAATATTAGAAACATTGGATTATCTGAAAGCTATAATCAAAAGAAGGACATGGACAGCATCTTTCAAAAAATTATTAAGGACAACTGTCCTGATATTCTGGAACCAGAGAGCAAAATAGGCATTGAAAGAATCCGCCAATCACCTTAAGAAAGATATTCCAAAATAAAAATGACAAGGAACTTTACAGCCAACTTTCAGAACTATCAGATCAAGGCCAAAAGTCTGTAAGTGGCCAGAAAGAAACAATTCAAATAATGGGGAGTCACAATCAGGATCACACAGGACTTGGCAGCTGCAACATTACAGCATCAGAGGTTATGGAACATGATACTCTAGAGGGCAAAGGAGTGGTGACTACAATAAAGAATCATTTACCCAACAAAATTAAGCATAACGTATCAAGGGAAAAAATGGTCATTCAATGAAATAAGATTTCAAGCCTTCATAAGGAGACCAGAACTGAATCAAGAATTTGACCTCCAATATTAAGACCCAAGAAAAGCTTAAACAGGTAAAAACAGAAAAGAAAACAGAAGAAATTCAATAGAGCTAAACTGCTTACATTCCTACGTGGGAAGATGATACTTATATCTCTTAAAAATTGTATCACTAACTGTACAGATAGAAGGAATACACACAGACAAAAGATATGAGTATAAAATGTATTTGAGGTAATGACATAAAAAATAAGGGACAAAGAAGAGTAAAATGAGTGGAGAAGGAAGGGAAAAGTAAAATGTGGCAAATTATCTCACATGAAGAGGCAAGAAAGACCTATTACAGTGGAGGGAAAGATGGGAGGAGGGATGATGAGCACTGCTTGAACCTTACTCTTATCAGTATTGGCTTGAAAAGGGCATAATATGCACAATCAGATTAATATAAATCTCTATCTTATCTGCCAGGGAAGTAGGAGGGGAAGAGATTAAATAAATGGCGGGGGGGGGGGGGGGGAGTGAGGACTGACAGAGGGCAGTACAGATCAGAGGTGATGGTAGACAGAAACAAAACATTGGTGATATGGGAAAGAATGAAAGGAGAAAGAATAAATGGGAGGAAGAATAGTATGGAAGGAAATACACAGGTGGCAATCATAACTGTGAATGTGAATGAGATGAACTCTCCCATAAAAAGTAAGTGGATAACAGACTGGATCAATAACCAGTAACTTACAATAAGTTGCTAACAAGAAACACACTTGAAGCAGAGAGACAGACAGAGAGTAAAGGAAAACCTGAAAAGACTTGTAGAAACTGATGCAAAGTAAAATGAGCAGAACTAGGAAAACACTGTATACTATACACTGTACAATATCAGTAATATCATTTGATGATCAACTGTGAATGACTCAGCTTTTCTCAGCAACACAATTATCCAAGACAAGCACAAAGGACTCACCAGTGAAAATGCTATCCATATCCACATAAAGAGCTGATGGACTCTGAATGTAGATCTAAGCATATTTTTTTCACTTATTTTATTCTTTTTCATGCTTTTTTTTAACTTTAAATCTGTTTCTTCTTCCACAACTATGGTCAATATGGAAATATGTTTTACATGATAGCATATATATAAACTATATCAAACTGCCTACCATTTTTCAGAAGAGGGTTGGGGAGAATGGGAGGGAGAAAAATTCTGAGCTAGAAATCTTGTGTAAAATGAATGCTATTTTTTTTCTTCATTTGTAACTGGGAAAAAAATGAAATACTATTTAGAAGAAAAATTAAATTAAATTAAAAAAACACTTAGCACACAGTGGGTGCTTTTCCCCTACCCCCACCCTCAATATTCATCCTTTTCCTCTTTCAGCTGTACCAGATGGGATGACCTGCTGAAGCAGACAAAATTCATTCAGCAGAAAATTGTGCAGTGTGTATTGCCTTAGAGCAGCAAAAATTGCTTACAGTTCTATAGCACATTGGGATTTAGAAAACACTTTCCTCACCAAAATCTTGTTATATATGCAGTGCAAGTATGAGTGCCTAATTTTACAGAAGAGGAAATTAAAATTTACAAAAGTGTGAATAGATTACAGAGTTCTAAATATCCCTAGCTTTATTGCTATTCTTACCTTGACTTTGAGCATTTTTTCTCATGCAACTACCTCTGATGAAACTTGACCTGTCACCCAGAGAATTTCTTTCACATCTAATCTTAATCTTCATATCTAATCACATAATCTCTGTGTGCCTCAGTTTCTTCACAAGTAAAATTGTAATAATAATGGCATTTAGCGCAGGGTTTTTGTAGAGATCAAATGATAAAATACGTGTAAAATGTTTTGTGAATATTGAAGCACTATATAAATAAATGCTGTCTGTTATGAGCATCATCATCATCATCATCATTATCATTTTATCTAGGTCTTTTTCATAATTTAATTCTTTGTTTATGCTGTTGGTTTTGCATCTGAGGTAAATTGCCAGAATGATAATAACAAGAAGGTGAAAGGAAGAGATACCAGAACAGCACAAGGCCATTGCTGAGGAGCCATGCACATATATATACAAACCATTTATTCTTGATGATTGGGTATTAAGACTTTTTTTATGTTAGTTATTTAAGATTCCTTATTACTAAAGAATGGGGCAGATAGAATGGAAGGAGATAGCTTTTGGGAAGGAAGTTGAAAGGCATTTAAGATAATCTCCCTACCAAAAGAAAGTCTCCAAAATATCATGCAAACATGTTAGAACTCTCAAGGAACTTCCAGCTCCCTGAAATTTCATAGGAGCATACACAATAACACAAAGCCAAGACTAGAACCAGACCTCCTGATTCCGAGGAAAGTGGGTTTTCAGTCACATTTTCAAATATTGTCCTGCAGGTAGATGGACTTGTGAAGATTGATTCTTCCACAGAAGAGGAGAGGATTATCCTCTCTAGACATTTCCTTTATTCCAAGTTCATCCATATGTCTAGGCTCATTCCTAGGGAATGTGTGTGCAACTTGAGAGAACAAAACTTCCAGGGAAAGAAAAATTCATTAGGATTGGAAGGCCAGGGTTTGCTCAGTAAAGCAAAGCCCTCCAGTATGGTCTGGCTCCATACCCTTTCTTTCCCTGCAGTGTTCCTTCAGACTCCTTAGTATGAGGAAGCATTTTCCACCCACAGCAGACAATAATTATCTCCTGGCACATGACAGGGCAGCTTACAGTATTGGACTTTCAAATTTTAAATCAAATCTTCTGCCTTATCCTGAAGAGAAATTTTGATTAGCCCAGAAGATCAAAAGTTTAAGAGAAAAGAAAGGGTCCTAGGATGAGGGAAATAAAACATTCCCTAAGACAACATGATCTTCCAGCAGGGACAGAAGCATTCTTTCCTTCCTCAACCTTAGCCTTACTTAGAGACACTTCTCCATTTTCTGTGATCCCTTTCCCCAAACCCCCACTTCTCCTTATGGGTCAATTATGGGCAGGGTCACTTCTCTGATTTTTGTTGATCTCTGGATCATAAGAGGCTGGGATCGTGCCTCTAAGTGAACACAACTGCTTGCCATGAGAAGACTGGATCACTGAGCCAGGAATGGTGATGATGACAAAAGCCTGCATATAGCTGCAGAGCCACCAGATGGAACATCTGATGAAAACTCCAGACACAATTAAGTTATTCCTATTATCCCTTAACCACAATCCTAACACTGGCTAACCTCGCTTCAATCCCTCCCACCAATAGGCCCTGCCCTGTTTTCTTCCTTTGTGATTCTACTAGTACTTTAAATTTCCCTGTGAGGGCCAAAATTCTGCCCTTAGGCCAATATCTACTTTGGGGCAAAGCCATTAATCAATCTGCCATTAAGTTTAAGGATTTTTTTGTTCTTCTACTGGATTCACTTCCTTAAAAATGAGGCCCATGGCTTACATTTCATTCTCCCTTTGACATCATAATGTCTTTAATTGCTGTTCTGTTATGAAAACCCAAAACAATATGCTTAACATCTTTGAGTGACCAAGTTGGTTCTCTCTGTTCTTGGCAAACCTCAATGATTTTAATTAATAATGTAATATTTCCTTTTACATTTTTTCCTCTGTTTATTAAATATGTCAAGTTGCATCCATTTTACCTCTCTACAACCTATAACATTCTATGCTGGCCAATTTGAATTTTACAGTGATAGCAAAACAATTCAGAGCAAAGAATGGAGCTGTAAATTGCACAGTGCTTTGGGGAGAAATCATGATTGATAGGAAGAAAATGTATTGTTCACCAATGTGTAATTTATGAGTGGCCCATGTGCAATTTTCTCCATTATCTTGGCAGGCGAGACTGTAATAGGTCTGTAATTAGTAATATTAGTGGGATACACTTTTCCAAAACCATAGACATTTTATATTTGTGCAGAAATAAGTTTGGTAATTTTAGTGAGGAGGTTTAGCAATTATAGAATCCAACATGTTCAGGTTTCATGCAAATAAGCAATCACTATTTAGAGAACAGTTTTCAAAGTGGTAGATTGTCATCTGTTTCTGGAGGACTGTAATAATAGTGAAGAGGAAATTACAATTTGAAAAAGCATCTCATTCAAATTACATTTGGATATGCTTTCAAGAAGAAGACTCACAACCTGGCTCAGGACTCTTCTTCTTCCACCATCTGCATTTGGTCCTCTACTGACACAGCCTTAAAAGAGCCACATTTCCTAGTTAGGGCAGCATTCTGGTTTACCAGTTATTGTATGAATTCTAGGGGACAAATCATGGCCTTTTCAACTATAAGAGCTAGAAAGAGTTGATCTAAGTCTATTGGTCATGCACCTCAGCACTAATGATGCAAAGGACTTCCATGTTACCAAAATTGGCCTTCTTAGGCAGCAGCTGCCCCAAATAAGATTGTCATTATTTCATTTTACTTTTGTTACCTTTCTTGCTTTACTAGTTGTATGTCCAGTGGGCCCAAGATGAAGCTTCTTTTGGGGCAAATCATTCTACCTTTTAGTTCTTATAGCCAGATTTACTGTGCAAAGTAATTTGCTTAATCTGAGTAAAACAAAACCAACCAAACCAAAACATTTTCTCCTTAAAATCCTCTATTGAGTACCAAACATTGGTACATAAAGGGATATGTTCATTATTAAGAAAAGGAGTTCATCTGTATTATAAAGCAGCAATCATCAAAACTACTTAGTGCTGGTTAAGAAATAGAGTGGTAGATCAGTGGAATAGGTTAGGTGTGTAAGACACAGTAGTCAATGACTATAGTAATCTACTGTTTGATAAGCTCACTCCACCTTCTGGGATAAGAACTCACTATTTGACAAAAAACTGCTGGGAAAACTGGAAAATAGTATGGCAGAGACTAGGCATAGACATCTTACATTGTATACCAAGATAACATCAAGATGGATACTCGATTTGGACATAAAGGGTGATATTATAAGCAAATTAGGAGAGCAAGGAATAGTTCACCTGTCAGATCTATGGATAATGGAAGAATTTGTGACCAAAAAAGAGATAAAGAACACTATGAAATGCAAAATGAATAATTTTGATTAAATTGGAAAGTTTTTGCACAAACAAAGCCAATGCAACCAAGATTAGAAGGGAAGCAGAAAGCTGGGAAAAAAATTTTTTTACAGCCAGTGTCTTTGATAAAGGTCTCATTTCTAAAATATATAGAGAACTGACTCAAATTTATAAGGATACAAGTCATTCCCCAATTGATAGTCAAAGGATACAAAAAGGCAGTTTTCAGACGAAGAAATTAAAACTATCTATAGTCATATGAAAAAAATGCTCTAAATCACTATTGATTATAGAAGTGCCAAAACAACTCTGAGTTACCATTTCACATCTATTAGATTGGCTAATATGACAAAACAGGAAAATGATAAACATTGGAGAAGATGTGGGAAAATTGAAACACTAATGCATTGTTAGGGGAGTGAACTGATCCAACCATTCTGGAGAGCAATCTGAAACTATATCCAAAAGGCTATAAAACTGTGCATACCCTTTGATCCAGCAATACCACTACTAGGTCTGTATCTGAAAGAGAGCATAAAAAATGGAAAAGGACCCACATTTAAAATATTTGTAGCAGCTCTTTTTGTGGTGGCCAAGAATTAGAAATTTAGGGAATACCCACCAATTTGGGAATGGCTGAACAAGTTTGTGGTATATGAATGTAATGGAATACTACTGTTGCATAAGAAATGATGAGCAGGCAGACTTCAGAAAAACCTGGAAACACTTACATGAACTGATGTTGGGTGAAGTGAGCAGAAACAGGAGAACATTGTACACAGTAACGGCAACACTGTGTGATGACCAACTTTGAGAGACTTAGTTCTCAGCAATTCAGTCATCTAAGACAATTTTAAAGACTCATTGAAAATGCTATCCACATCCAGAAAAAAGAGCTATGAAGTCTGAATGCAGATTGAAGCACACTATTTTCTTTCTTTTTTTTTCTTTCTCATGGTTTTTCCCTTTGGTTCTGATTCTTCCTTCATAACATGACTAATATAGAAATATGTTTAATATGATTGTACATGTATAGCCTATAACAAATTTCATGCTGTTTTATGGAGGGAAAAAAATTTAGAACTCAAAATTTCACGAAAGTGAATATTAAAAACTAAAAGTAAATGAATTATTTTTTAAAATAATTAATTCAGGATCAAGAGAAGTTTCTCTAATGAAGGAATAATCTGCCTAAATAGATCCTCATCTATTAACTCTATGAGACAACTAGTGACAGATTGAATAGCCTGTGGGCAAAACCTCTGGAGAATTGGAAAGAGGAACATTTATTGACTTTTGATGTATTTAAGAGTGTTAAGTATCTGCTACACTAATGATAATATTAATTATTATTCCATTTAACCTGAAAGCAATTGACACAGTGGTTTCAGGTGTAATATGAGTTGTGTAGAATATTGATAAGATTGTCCCTGAAACTAAATTTTGAAAGTAATGAGATACAGAAGACTGATGGAATTGAGTTCTTGTTGGACTAAGTTTAAATTAAAAATGGATATTGTCCATAAAAAAGAGAAAGAAAAGGAGTTTGTGCATTTGAGAACTTATCTAGTCCCAACTGATGCAATAATAGATTTTACCCCAAATATTCATCCTCCACTATGACTTTTTCTCTACTGTATACTGAAATGGCTAGTTCTGGGTAAGTATTAACACTACTTTAATAGAATTCTTCTAAACTAGACAATGCTTCTTTTACTTCTTGACCAATGCTCAACATTTTCCATTCAGAAACATAGGGCTTCTCCATGACATAGTGGAAACAACACTGATTTGACAGCAGAAGCACTGGTTTCAAAATTCTAGTATTACTACTGACTTCCAGTATGACATGGGCAAGATCCAAGTCTGGGATACAGCTTTTTAATCTACAAAATAAGTGTTTTGTGTCAGATGAT
Source organism: Phascolarctos cinereus (assembly GCF_003287225.1). Classification (NCBI taxonomy): domain Eukaryota; kingdom Metazoa; phylum Chordata; class Mammalia; order Diprotodontia; family Phascolarctidae; genus Phascolarctos; species Phascolarctos cinereus. The sequence goes on along the minus strand of NW_027555847.1, from coordinate 438,181,639 downwards.
TTTCAAAGTTTCTTCTAGTATTAAGTCCCATGAGTCTAAAAAATATAACACAATTTTACAAAAATTTATTTAGCTCTAAGCATATACAAATCAGTTTCTGTCCTTGCTAGGTTAATGAACATAAAAAGATAAGGAAAGGTAAAGAGGATAAGCAGCTAGGTGGCACAGTACATATAGTACTGGGCCTAAAATCAGAAGGATTTCAAATCAGGCCTCAAATACTTAGTAGCTATGTGACCCTGGGCATATCACACATTTGCTTGAGTTTCCTCATATGTAAAATGGGGATAATAATAGCACCTACCTTGTAGGGTTGTTGTGATAATTAAATAATATTTGTAAAGTGCTTAGTACAATGCTGGGCACATAGTAGGTGCTATGTAAATATTAGTTATTATTATCATGCGAATTTTTTATTAAGTATCAATTATGTACCAGTCATGCTAAACACTTTTTAAATAGGTCAAAATAAAGTTTATGTAAAGGCAGTGATCTATATTGGCTAGAGTGTTGAGTTAGAGTCAGGAATATGGATTCAAATTTTACCTCTGATACTAACTATATCATCATGGGTAAGTTATTTAATTGCTACATATATCAGGCACCTTGCTAAGACATCTACTAGGTATAGATCTAATTATTCATCTGTGCTGCTGGTGGGGCTAAATATCATGCTCCCTGTATTTAGCAAATCATGAATACTTGTGTGTTCATGTCAGCCCAAATAGAGGTACCTAATGGAGAATTGAAGGACTATGCTTATTGAGCCATTTTGTTCAACAATTTTATTTATGACTGGAATGAAAGTTCAGATGCCATGCTAATCAATTCCATTAAATTAAACCTATTAACTGAATTAGGATTCAAAAGGAATTAGACTGGTTGGTATGATACTGACAAGGTAATATTAACAAGGTCTAAATGTAAAATACTCTTTGAAATAACTTTTTTTCCTTTAAAAGTTATTACTAGTGTACAAAGAAGGGAAAAGGTGTTTATAAAGTCATTTCTTAGGAAAGAAAAACAAGGGGAAAAGTAAACTCAATGTTAGCTAGCAGTGTACTGTGGCTACCCAAAAAAAGCTAAAGAAATCTTAGGACACATTAATATAATATAGTCTTTTAATTATATTGTTATGATACCCAAAGCCAAAGGGGTGTTTTCCTGCTGTGCCCTAGTCAGACCACATCTAGGAAATATGCTGTGTAGTTCAGGGCAATGCATTTTAGGGGGAAAAAAGATATGCGCCTTCTCCAATATTATATTTATTCTGATGATACAAGCAAATTGTTGCCTCTGGTCACACCCCAGGGATTTCCACAGTGCCTTGCATGTTATAGGGGCTTACTAAATATTTTTTGAATGCAGCGGAACTGAATTGAATTGATCTGTCCTATGTTCCTGTGTCAGGAAGAGAGTATAACCAAAGATACATGGCAACCTGAGTAGATATGATCCCTACAATGGAATATGAGTTGTCAACAACAGCCAGCAGAGAGAATGAAGATTTAAAGAAGTGTAGGACCACTGTCTGGAATCAATTTTTACTTACACTCTTCAGGGAAGGAGATTTTAGGCAACATACAAAAGACAGTACTCAAAAATGTCACCGGTGGCACAGTGCCCAGTGCTGTGAGTGATTTTTGAAATGGGTCACATTACTGTTAGGATGCAGAGCATGCTCCAGAATCAGAACATTTCATAATTAGCACGTTGATTGAGAGTCAAGAGGTCAAGTGGACCTTCTACATGAATATTGTTACCAATTTCCATTCCTTCATAACTTTGGGGGTGGGGCATCCTGTGTTCCCATCCTGCCTGTGAGGAGCTAGGCTAATTGCCTCTGTACTCCCAGGGACCATATCCTCATCTTCATTCAGATAATATTTCACCCTACAATTGTCCTGAATCATAGGCTACTCTGATTCCAGCTTTGTGCCTTTGAGAACTATAGCATTGTCTGAGAAAAGGATTGGACTCCTATATTTGTGAATTCCTTGACAGTAAATGCCATCCCTAAATACCATTCTCACGTATATGTGTGTATGTGTTTATAAATACACATATATATTCATACACATGAATATGTGTATTGTATTGTATACATGCATATCTGTATCTGTATATGTGTGTACATATGTGATACATATGTTTATGTATGTATATGTATGTAGTATACAAAATATTAGACCACTATTTTACTGGTTTTGATATCCTTCTTATAAATGAAACACGAAAAAAGAATTGAAATTGAAAATTGAAATTGAAAAGTTTCTCACAATTCTTTGTAGAGGTTAAAAAGGAAGTTAACAGAATAGTTTCATTGTATGCCTAAAAACTATAATAAATATTTTATGGAATATTTAGGCTTCATGTATTACATTACAAATAATAAGTGTCTGCAAAGTGGTGACCTGAAAATAATAGTAGTTTATGTAACGACTCTGGTTTTACTAAAATTGGTAGAAATATGGCAGAGAAATTCAATTTAATTCAATTCACATTTATTTTTTTTTGTTCTGCAATAAATTTGTATTGGTATCTTTTTTATCTTGCCAAAATTTTCCCCAATATCCCTCCTCTTCTCCCTTCCACAGAACCATTGCACAAAACAAGTTAATATTTAATGACAAAAAGGAAAGAAATGAATATATACACATATATGCATGTAAATATACACACATACATGTACACACACACACACATATATGTATGTCTGAGAATATGTGCAGTGTACCCATTCTACAACTGCAAAGGGGTGGGGTGGGAATATTCTCTCATATCAATTCTTTGGAACCATGCTTGTTCTTGGTAATTTTACAACATTCTGCCCTTCCCCAACTTTTTTAAACTTCTTTTAAATTTTTTTAATTAATTTTTTCTTATTTTAATACCCCAAATTTCCCCAGTATCCCCCTCCCAATGAACCATCCTATAAAGCAAATAATATTTTTAAGAACAAAAAGGAAATGAAGAGAAAAAATAATCAGCAAAACTGATTACTACATTGGGATAGTCTAGAGTGTTCTGGTAAATGTTTAACAACTGGCTGGAGGTGGAGGGAGGTTGTGCCCACAACACACTTCTAAGTTAAATTTGCATTATTAACATGTTCATCACTTTCTTAAGTCTAGACAATAAACAAAACTATAACTCAAAGACTAATTTGTGGTATTAGTTGATCTTTGAGGTGCAAATGCTCATAATGGAAACTTAAGGATTGGCTCTTTCCATCCTATCAGATCTGGTACCAGCCAGTATCTGAATATACCAAGTGTTTCTCTTGCCTCTACAAAAAAATGGAGTGGAGGTTTTTTTTTTTTTTCCCATCTCTTCTTTGGAGTTATCCTTCTTTTTTTTTAAAGTAAATTTTTATTGCTCTTTGTTTCTTTTTACATTATTCATAGTTTTCCATAGCATTCTTCTTCATTATCTTCCCCAGAGAGCTGTCCCATTTAACAAATAATATTTTTTAAATATGGGGAAAATCATCATAAATAATCAATATATTGTAAAAGCCTGAAAATATGCATTATATAACACTTGTGGACCTCTGATCTCCAAATAAGGGGAGTGAGGAGAGTGTTTTCTCATATGTCTTCTTTTGAGCCACATAGCCATGTGTGTTTTTTGTGATTTTTCAACATTAAGTTTTGATGGGGGAGGGGAGGGTGTTCATTCTATTTACATTGGGGTTTTTTTTGTTTGTATTATTGCAGTCATTGTGTATATTCTATTTATTTTTTGGTTGTTGTTGTTTTCTTCATCAGTTCATAGAGATCTTTCCATGATGCTCTGTATATATCACACTGTATTTTATTACATCACAGTAATATTCTCTTACATTCATGTATCCTAACTGATTTAATCACCCCCTGATCAGCGGAATCTCCTTTGTTTCCAATTCTTTGTTATCACTTACAATGCCACAACTAATATTTGATGAATATGTATATTTTCTCCTTATCAGTCCTTCCTAAGGGTACAAGCCTATTAGTGGAATCCTTGTACTAAAGGGTATGAACATTTTAGCCACTATATTTGCATCATTCCAAATTGCTTTCCAGTGATTCCAGAGATTCACAGTTCCACTAACAATGCATTAATGTGCCTATCTTCCCACATCCCCTCCAACAATGACTATTCCTATCTTTTTTTAAAATCTTGCTAATATTTGAAACATTTTTGCTGATTTGGAACATTCTTTCATATGGTTGTTTATAGTTGGCAATTCTTTTGAGAACTGTTTTCATAACTTTACACTACTTTATCTACCTATCATTTACACATCTTGGACACCAAATACTTATCAGAGAAATCTGATGCAAAGATTTTTTTCTTATTTGACTCATCACTACCCTTCTTATCCTAGCTGCATTACTGTTATTTGTGCAGAAGCTTTTAAATTTCATGTAATCAAAGCTGTCTACTTCATCTTTTATAACTGCTTTTAACTCTTGTTTAAGTAAGAATACATCTCCTACCCATAGCTGTTGGAGGTATTTGATGTTTAGCATCTAATTTTCTTTTTGTGTATGATATTTAATATTAAAGTCTTGTATCCATTTAGAATGGCATAAAGTGCTGGTCTAAGCACACTGCCATACTGCTTTCTAGTTTTCCTGACAGTTTTTTTTTCAAATATGGAGCTAATTTTATGTTTTCTGATTTATTAAACAATAGGTTATTGAGTTCTAGTGTTTCTAATTCTCCCCTGCTTAGGACAATTAGAAATTAGTTTAGAATTATAATTATTCCATTATCTACTCTATTTTATAACTGATGCCAAATAATGTTAATCTCTGCTGCTTTTCTAATATAGTTTGAGGTCTGGAAGTGTTATTTTCCTACCTCTTGCAGACTTTGATCCTCTTTTCCCCTGGGGGGAGAAATCTGTGAGCCATTCTATAGTACCATAGCCCATAGACCCCTCTTCTTGAAGCCTCCAATCTGTATAAAGGTGTTACTTTCCTGCAGGAATCTACTAAGAGAGCCTGCCTGGTTCTTGGAGTCCACCAGGTTATCATGGTGGTTATGGATGGCTTGGTAGCTTGTACTCGATGTCAGGCACTGTTCTAAGGGTTGAATTGGCTGAGAAGTCACTGAATCCCTGTTAGAAGAAGGGGTTGGGGATTGGAAGAAGTAGCTCACTGCTTCTGGTGCTCAGCAGCCTGGCCCCCTCCAGAGGAGGAAAGGAGACTTTTTCTTCTTTCAGCCATACTCAGATTCACCTCCCCTATATTCTTATGCCCATAAAAATGAACTATTCCTCCTTGCTTGCTCTGCTTAGGTGATGAACCAAATTCAGGGAAGGGTCCTTCATTTCTCTGTGTTGCTGTGCCCCAGGCATCAGATACAACAATGTAACTTCTGCTTGAGTATGTTGGTTACTGTTCTAGGGAAGGACCTTTGAGAAGAGAAAGTAGTAGTCCTCTACTCTTATTCACATTTCAGACATAGCACTGCAATCTCTCCTTGATGACTTGGTTCCCAGACCTAGGAAGGGCCCTGTTTGGAGGGAAGATAGAAAAGGCAACAAATTCCTGATATTGCATCCAAGGAATGGGGAGAATGAGATTATATGACTTTCAACTTATACAGTCTGCCCACCTCTCCACCACAAGGTCAACCTTGTCAATGAACATTTATTAAGCACCTACTATGTGCCAGGCATTGAACTAAGTGTGGGGGAATACAAATAAAGAAAAGAAAGGCAGTGTCAGTATTCAAAGATCTTAAAATTTAGTGGGAGAAGACATAACATGAAAGGAAGTTAGGGGGAGATGCAGCATCAGGGAGTACAAGGTTGAGGTGGGCAATTATATTTTGTAATATCCAAACTAGGCAGATCTGCTGATGAAAAATAGAGAGTTAATCTAATAGGATCTTGATAAGACTCTTTAAATCCTATCAGTGTACATGCACTATGTTACTTGGTAACTTCATGCAAAGGTGAGAAAAGATGAAAATAAAGGTAAATATATGAGAAACTATGATTCAGAAAAAGAAATGAGAACTATTAAAGTCTTATACATTATATACAAGACTAACATCTCCCTATTATGGATACTTTCTTCAAAAACAAAATTGGTAGGTAAGAGAGATGGCAAGCACCAAATAACATTACAAGTCATGTGAATGACTATATTTTAACGGGTAGGAAGATATTTATGGTCATGGTCATGATTCCAGAGTCAATTATCTGCACAGTCAGATCAGCTGCTCAACAGAGCTAAGGCCACAATGTATAACAACCAGGAACAAAGAAAAGTAATGAGAAAAATATATAATATATTATTAAAATGTTTAAGCAAGCTATTGAAAATTAATGAATATGAAGTAGACATCAATGCCATCAACACTATCTATAATAAATTCACCCAGAAGTTGAATGTATATAACTTAATTCATACCAAAAGGAGACCAAAAGAAATCAGAAAACACTTTAGTTAGTGAACATTTGGTTTTCTCACCAAATGGAGAGGAATGGTTGCCAAAGCCAACACTGGATATAAATTCATATGAAAAATCTTATGAATAAGTATGATTATGATTATGAGCATCAATGTCTCGTAACACAGAAAGAAGCATTGGAGGGCAAAATCAGGCAAAATAAATCTCATCAACACATGTAGACAAAGTCATCCCAAGGACATTCAAAGGTAAGAAAGAAAGGAAGAAACCAGAAGAAAAATGGAAAAGATTTGCAAAACTCATTATAACACACTATTGTTGCCTTAAAGAATCGTAGAAACACTATCTTTGATCTCTAAAATAAGTCTCTGAGAATATAAAATATCACTGAAGAGAACAAATATGAGAAAAATAACCAGAATATATCAAGTATATACAATTATGAGATCATTAAAGGATATATTTTAAGTTATATAAAGGAGGGAAAGATAACAAAAGCATGAAAAAAATCCTGAAATACATTGATACTAAAAAGTTGATCAGTAGAACATTAAAAAGAACTGACCTATGGACCTATTTTCTCATTTATAAAAGGTCTTTATGAGTACCATGAATACTTTCATTCAAGGCACATTTGGTAAAGTATTAGTGAGAAACAAGTAGCCATTTGTAAATGACATTCAATAATGGTCCTCATCTTTCTCATCTCACAACTGACTGGAAAATTGTAGAGAGTATAAGATCCTATTGTGTTTAATGTTTATTGGTCATGGAAAAGCACTTTATGTGGCCAAATAAAATGCCACCTTTCAGGCTCTTTCACAAGTTGTCTCCCATTATTATATCAAGATCATTTTAAATTTAGACATGTAAGAAGAAAAAATAATAATGTTAAACAATGACCAGTATGATTGGAGGCATTAAATAAGGCATAAAACAAGGAGATATATGCTTGCCAAAATATTAGTCATTCTAATTGCAGGGGCATACTTCAGAGTCCAAGTCAAAAAGGGATTCCTTATGGATGCTAAGTTTCCCCAAATGCTCTTATTTACATATGACAAGATATTGGTTTCATCAGCCCCATGATATCAGGAAGCTTCCAAGAAAAGATATATGACCACTCAAATGAATTTGATCAACCACATAAGATAGACTTTATATTACTCAAAATTCAACATGTATATGAATGGACAACCCATATAGCTTGTCTGATAATATGGATATCTGGGACAGACAATAGAGATGGATGATCATCTGGGCAAATGTTGAGGAGAGCAACCTCAATTGATTTTGGAAAATCACAAAGTACTTTATTGCAAAGTCTTATCTTTTCAACACATGAGCAAACAACAAAAAAATAACCTGATCATAGAAAGTTACTATTGAGACAGGAAAGATCAAGACACAAACCCAGAAAAAGACAATGAAATCAAAGCAACTACATGCAGAGCCTCAAAGGAAAATAAATGAATTAGCACAAGACCAAAGGAATTGCTGGAAGAACTCTAATAAAGGATTTTTAAAATGAAATTTAGATTTGAGGAGAGAAAAAAAATTCATAAAGAAAAGAGAGTGATGTAAGAAAATTATGAAAAAGAGTCAACAGTTTAATAAATGAATCACAAAAAATATTGAAGAAAATAACACTTTAAAAAGGAGAACTGGCTAAATGGAAATTTTAAAAGTGGTATAAAATTCACTGAAAAGAAGTCTTTAAAAAGTAGAATTGGCTAAAATCTCAATGAATAAAATGATCCCTTAAATATAAGAATTGGGTAAGTAAGAGCTAATGATTCCATGATACAATACTCCAAGAAACTCTAAGAAACAGTAAAAACAAATCAAAAGAATGAAAATAAAATAGCAAAAAAAAAATGTGAAAGCCTCCTTGGAAAAACAACTAGCATGGAACATGAGGAGAAATAATTTAAGAAGTGTTGAACTACTTGAAAGCAATGATAAAAAAAAAAGAGCCTACACACCAAATTTCATATTATTAAGGATAATTGTCCTAATATCCTAGAACTGGAGGAAAAAATATGAATTGAAACAATCCACCCTTCACCTTTTGAAAGAGATCCTGAAATGAAAGCTCCCAGGGACATAGCCAAATCTCAGAGCTCCCACATCAAGAAAAAAATATAAACCAGGCAGCCAGAAACAATTTAAATACAGAGCTACAGTCAGTATAGCACAAGATCTAGCAGCTTCTACATTAAAATATTTGAAGGCTTGGAATATGATATTCTGGAAGGCAAAGGAGCTAGGATTGCAACCAAAAATAACCTACCCAGCAAAACTCAGTATAATCCTTCAGGAGGAAATAGATATTTAATGAAATAGAGGACTTTCAAGCATTCCTAGTGAAAACACCAGAGTTGAATAGAAATTTTGACTTTCAAATACTAGATTCAAGAGAAGTTAAAAAAAAAGCAGAAGAAAGAAATCATAAGGGATTCAGTAAGGTCAAACTATTTACATTCTTATGTGGGAAAAGATTACTTCTAAATGCTAAGAACCTTATCATTATTAGAACACATAGAAGGAGTATACATAGACAAAGGGCATGGGAATGAGTTGATGATGATGGAATGGTTTCAAATAGATTAAATTAAAAGATGAGAAAGAGGGACCCACTGAGAGAATTGGGGGAATTATCTCATATAAAACAGATGCAAAAAGAAGTGATTTTATGGTGGAGGGATAAATGTAAGGTGGTGGACAATTCTTAGACCTTACTGTCATCAGAACTGGTTCAAAGAGAGAATAACATGCACACTCAATTGGGTATAGAAATTTATTTTACCCAACAGGGAAGTAGAAAGGCAAGGAGACAAGAGAAGGGAGAGGGCTTATGGGTGAGAGGGTGAATTAAAGGAGGCCTTAGAAGCAAAATGAACTTTTGAGGAGAGAAAAACTAAAAAGAGAAAAGGATAAAAAGGGGGAAAAGGATGGAGGGAAATACAGAGTTAGTAATCATAGCTGTGAATGTGAATGCAATGAATTCACCCATAAAATGGAAGCAGATAGCAGAATGGATTAAAAACCAGAATCCAACCATATGCTGTTTATAAGAAATATATTTGAAATGAAGAAAGATACACAGAATGAAAATAAGAGGTTGGAGCAGAATCTATTATGCTTCAGTTGAATTTAAAAAAAAGCAACAGTAGTATTTATCATCTCACACAAAGGAAAAGCAAAAATAGATCTAATTAAAAGAGATAAGCAGAGAAACTATATTTTGCTGTAAGAGAGATTGCTACACAAATCAATACAAGAAGTAAACAAGAAAGAAGTTAAGCAGTTGAATAAAATTTTAGAGAAGTTAGATATGATATAACTCTGGAGACAACTGAATGGGAATAGAAGGGAGCATACCTTTTTTCTCAGCAGTATCTGGTACCTTCATAAAAACAAAATTTCACAAACAAAAGCAGAAATATTAATTAAATCCTTTTCAGATCATAATGCCATAAATTTGCATTCAATAAAGGGCCATGAATATATAGATTAAAATTAGTTGGAAACTAAAAATCTGTATGTGTCATGAGCTCAGTTGTCATGCCTCTCTAAACTTTTATAAAAATTGAATAATTCATACTGCTCTTGAGCATAAATTCTCCTAGAAGAATAAATATAAAACACAAATGCTTATGAAATAGCAGTTTAAAAAAACCTATTTATAGTAGTATGTAATAGCTTCAGAATCAAAATCGATGAATCTCTAGTTAGTAAGGACCTTGGAGACTATTTATACTAATCCATTACCTAAAAAGGAAGGTCTTGCATGAAGCTGTTATATACCTCTAGTCTTTTCCTCTCAAAGAGATTGATTCATTATGATTATAGCTTAGCAACTTTTGATTAATAGCTTGACCTAATCTTATTTTAGAAATTCAATTGAATATTTTCTTATTGGCAGTGAATCAATATCTCTTGTCTACTATCTATCTGCAGAGCTCTGTACTGATTCTCTAGTCCTAATGTTAGAAATCCCCCAAATAAGAAATACTGATCCATTCTGGGAGATTCTTCACAGCTAAGATGTATTGGAGGCAGAGACTGAACCAAAATCTTCCTGTCTTCAAGGTCAATACTCTATCCACTTCCTCCATGCTGCCCACATAGTCTGTTGAGATATTAGAGGACTTTATTAGATAGAATAAATAGTCATTTTAAATTTTACATGAATTTTAGATCATTAAAATTCTCTACCATGATAGAAGTGGAAGACCAGATGGTTTTCATGGACTGTTAATCCATAAAAAATACATAGAGAAATACATGTAGCACTCCTCCCTTTCAAAAAAAATGTATTTTTGTCTTAAACTGCATTAGGAAATGCATAGTGTACAGAATGAGGGAGATTCAGTTCTGCTGTACCTACCTTAGTCAATACACACATTTTGGATTGTGTTCTCAAAATTTTGGGTCTTACATTTTACTAAGGTGATCCACAAGCTGGAGCCCACCCAATGGAGCATGACCATGATGATAGGATAATAACTAGAGAACAAGGTTTATAAGGACTGGTTAAGGAAATATGAGTGATTCTTCTGGAGAAGATAGTTAAAGAAAATATGATAGCCACTTTTAAGTATTTAAAGAATGTCATATGAAAAATGGATTAAATTTGTCTTATGTGGCTCCTAAATACAAAATGGAGAAGAAAAGGTGACAGTTGTAAAGGGGCATAATTAGACTTCATATGAGTAAAAAAAAAAAACCTGGTTAACCAAAAAGCCATCCAAAAGTTTAATTAAAAATTTTAAAAATCAGAATATTTATTTGGTATATATTATAGACAAGGAACTATTGGAAGCTTAGGGTGGGCCAACTTAGGAAATAGTGGATTTCATTTCATGTGAAGTTTTCAAATGCACACTGGATAACCATTTGTTATTTATGTAGAAGCATTTCAGACATAGACTTGACTCTGAGCTTTCTTCAGACTCTGAGATTCTATGACTACAAAAAGGAAAAGATTACCTTATTGAAGGATTACCACTTGAAATGAGAATTTAAGAAAAAGTTCCAATTATTTTAAAAGGATACACATGCCTCATAAATTATCATTTCTAAAGGCAAGTGATTTTTGTTTTAAAAAACTGAAAATTATCTATTCTGTGCTGCATATGCATTTTAAACAATTTTAGTACACTGTGTCATATTAAAATCATTTAAATATCAAAGACCTTTTCCAGCAGCATTATATGAGATGTTTATTCCTTTAAGAAATTATATTAGCTGATTACTCAACCATGTGCATGTATAAAGAACAGAAAGTTAGAAGCTCCTAGACTATAGTTCCATATCTATCTTTCTTATTAATTTATTCCTAAGGTTATTTATTTAATATTTTGAATTGATTTTCTTAATAATAGAGGTTCTGTATATATTTGATGAATATTCATTGTAAAGTGCATAAAGCTTTCATTAAACAAGTAATATGTAAATAAATAGTGACTTCTATGTGTGAAATACAAGGTAATGAGGTAAAAGTAAATATACTACATGGTCCCTGACAAGACACATAACATGTGAAAAATAACAGCAGGTAGTAAGTGATAAGTGCCATATTAGTGACATGAACCTTCAAGATGTAAAAGTTGAGAGGAGGGAGAACTGACCTTGAGCTGCTGCAGTCAGGGAAAATGAGATTTAAGTTGAACTTTGAAGAATGAGGAAGACTCTAAGAGACAGAAAAGACATGGGGGTATTAAGTTTAACTGTTATATAAACTGATGAACAGAATATGGAGGGGAAAGCTATCTGTCCAAAGATGTTCATAGCAATATTACATGTAAGTTATAAACTTGGAAACAACCTAAATATCAAATAACTGAAAAATGATTATATAAATGGTAATGAAATACTATATGAAATGTCTTGGAGATATGGATTTGGGAACTACTAACTACAAATGATGCAGCATATGAGACCCCTGGAGAAAAGTATGTCTATTATATGAGAATCTTGGATGAAATTCTTTCTAAAATTTCTTCTACTTCTCTCTCTCTCTCTCTCTCTCTCTCTCTCTCTCTCTCTCACTCTCACAGACACACACACGCACACACACACACACACACACACACACAACTTGAAAATAATTGTATGGGTATGTATCACAGTCAAAAAATTTTCTTTCCCTAGTGGACAGTCTCCTTTTCTCTCCAAAGTTTCTTAAAAAGTATCTAGGCTGATATCTGGTGGCAGAAATACAATTGATGAATGGATCAGTGTTCAAAACCTTTCCAGTTTGGCAGAACTAGACAAAGCATTGAGCCCCACTTTCATAGATTTTGAGAATTTCTACTGTTACTTTCACGGAGTGATGCATCATTAGAGTAGGACTTCACAATAACTAAAATTTTGATAGCACTTTCAGGTTTGTAAAGTGCTTTACAAATATTATCTCATTTTTATCCTCACAACAAATTTGAAAGGTAGGTATTATTGTCCTCATTTTAGAGTTGAGGAAAATAAAGTAGACAACAGTTGTAATGAAGTTAGTGTTACACAGCTAACAAATTTCTAAGGCAGTTAGTAAGTCACTAAGCATTTAATGTATGGGATGTTCAGAGAAGACTAGCACCACTGGTGTTAGGGATTGCTGAGCCCTTTTCAAGTCTGCTTATCTACTTTTGGTATCAACTTTCACCCAACTCTCACTTGTGACTCCAAAAAGCTGTAGCACATACAGTAGCCACACCCAATATACCACCTCAGCAGAGGAGCTAAACCAGGTTGAGAGTAACCTACAGGTTGGTCTCAAACTGTTAATGAGTTAGGGGGATGTCTACTACAAGCATGCAAAAACTTTCCCTTGCAGAATAAGCAAATGAGAACAATTTCATTCCTATGGCCACAAGGGCAGCTGAAGCAGGTGCTGTGGAGTACTTAGAGCTTGGTCAGGCATCAGAGATGCTGAAGTTATCCACTGTGCATTCCAGGCCATTGCCAATCATCTTGACTTTTGTCCTGCCACTGGACTTCTATGACTCAGGAAGAGAGAGAGAGGCTGATTTTGCATAACTCTGCCTCACTTTAATTCACTTAAGAGTCAAGACATTATTGGTCCTCTTCAAAACTAAGGATGAACAACAAGCATTTATTAAGTGACTAATATTTACTGGGAAACTGCCAAGAGCTGAGGTTACAATGAAAGGTGCTTACAATATGGGGAAGACAGCACGTGAAAAGAAAGTGAAAGTAGAGAAGGTGTGAGGAGAGGAAGGATGAACAATGAAGTCCAGAGGAATGCAGCCAGGTGGGAAATGAGATGGCTGCCCCAGGTGCTCTTCTTATAGGGAGAATCTTGGAGGAATTCACCATTGTTTACTCTCTTATCTGAGGGAAAGATGGGCTATCAAGGGCAGGGGGTACTGAGGAAGTATGAATTTCAGGACTAATGTGATCTTTCAGAATGATCAGATTTTGATGAAGTTTAAAAGTGATGACCAGAAGTGAAGGAGGCAGGTTTTGAATTTAGGTTTACCTGACTCTAGCTCCAACATTATCCACTACACTAGCTAGCCATCTTTGTCTTCAGGGAGAGATCCTTAAATCTTACTGTAAATCTGATAGTGTTACTTGTTGCAATGATATTTTCAGTCTATGTCCCATGCTGGCAATGAGTAGTTGAGTGAATTTGGGAAAGTCCCTTTGCCTGTCAGGAAAAATGAAGAAGTTGAAATAGATGATGATGACTTGACTGGAAAATAAATCTAATCTCCCTTACACATGACAGTCTTTCATATACTTGAAGACAGCTGTCATATTATCCCTGAGTTGTCTTGTCCCAAGGCTAAACATCTGCAACTGGTTCAACCCAGTCCTCATGTGACCTCTCCAAAGACACACAGGAATTGAGTGGTAGACTTGGAAATCAAAGCCTATTTGTATGACTTCAAATCTAGCACTCTTTTCATGATCTGTTTATGTAATAATCTCTTTATAGAATATATAAATTTTAATTTTTGGACAATTCTTATAGATAAGGGTCATGTCTTTCCAAGAAGAAACATCTGGGATCCAATCTCTACCCAGTTATGAGAAGAGTATATTCTATTCACTGAAACTAACTAAACATTCAGTAGATATGTCTCACCATTTAGTTCTCATACTTCATTTCATTTGGTAATCTTCACTGCTGTAACTTGACTCAAACACATACAACTGCATTTAGAACCTCAAACCAAAAATGAGTTGCTGATAAACACCACTGGGATGCTGGTGACAAGAGACAGTTAGGAGAAATAAAAAAGAAATGTATTTGAATACTCTCCAGGATGTTATCCACTATATTTTTCTAATTTTAACTTATTTTAATATTATTATTTCAAAATTATTCATTTTCCAAGTGCTGTTGTAGATATTATAAAATTTCATCTTTCACTGATTTTATATCAAGTGACAAAGTCTATTGAAGACCTTATTTGTTGTAAAAATGAGATTTATCTACTCATTTCTATTCTTTTCTTTGAAATATCACATAGTACTTTACAGGAGAATGATTATGTCCATGGAAGAGTGGAGCTGCCCCTAACTGTAGTTTTTTTTGAAATTTTTTTCTCTTTTCCTAACCAAGTCTTACAACAGTGAAGCTTTTGGAAAAGATAGAATTCTCTGCTAGCAAATATGAAGGGGGAAAAAAATCTATTCTAATCTAAATGAATGAACTCTTACCTAAAGAAAGTCTTGTAGAACTCAGCTTTAGCATTATAGTCAATGAAGGTTTTAATATGACTGATGATTTTATACTAGGTACTGAATAAATGTAATTGTTAAACTTGTTCTGCAGGAATGGATTATTGAACTCAAAAGCATGTGTATTATCAAATCTAAGGTCAGCAAAATGATGACTGCTTTTGTGTTGTTTCTAAAGTGTGATTGAATACTGACAGATATCTACAAAACATGTCAGGAGAGACATAAATGAATACAGAGCAAAATGTATGCACCATCCTAGAGAAAAAAGAAATTTGGCATCTGTATAGAAGTTGTCACAGATATCTAGTGATCACTTATAATTCAATCAGGAAAAAAATCAAAGGAAGGGAGGCAGCTAGGTGCAGTAGAAAGAGTACAAGGTTATACATTTATATGTTCAATTTCATGTGTTGCCATTTCTTAGCAATGTGGTATTGGATAAACCATTGTAACATCTTTGAACCTCAGTTTCCTCATCTATAAAAGGAGGGAACAATAATAGATCATCTAGAAGCTGTCTATTCATTCTTGAATTATGTCTCATGAAATGCTTGTGCTAATCTACTTTGAGCTGCACTGCATTGAAATTAGAAAATGACATCATCTATCATAACATACACTAGGAATTGATTTTGATGAAAATAACAACTGAATGTGCAGTACAGTGAAACTTTATGTATAATCTCTGTTTGTCAACACATCAAGGGAATAGGCATTTACTAAGCACCTACTGTGTGCCAGACACTGTGTTATGTGAAGACAAAATAAAAATCTCTGACTTTAATAGTATGTATCAGAGCTGAGAAATAAATCTGTCTTCCTGACTCCAAGGTTAGCATTATATTCACAATATCACACTGCCTCATGAAAGCTCTATTTTATATAACAGCTAAAATATTATTTGCCAACATAATCTAGAGTTCATTCTCCACTGATGTAGAGATACATTGGATGCAGTAGGAGAGGAAATACAACTAATTGCCCATGCCAAGAATGAAGAAATCTAAAGTTACTTTAGTCTCTCATTTTGAAATGAGTGCTATTATATTCCTTTCTCACTGATATTGGATCAGAGTTAAAGTCACCAAATATATATATCATCAACCCAAGCATTTCTGTTACAGAAATAATACTTCTATTTATCTTCAAGTTTGAAAAATCTCATGATTTAATTTTAGCTTTTAGGTAAAGATATTACTTTTCTTTTACTGGTAGTCTAATCTCAATATCATCTCTGGGGTAAAAGAGATTTTAGTTACTATAGGCATGTATCCAAAAGAAAATGCCCCTGAGGAATTCTACCCACATATGGTTTTATAAAGGTGCCATTGGAATTTTAACTATTCATGCATTTGTATAAGAGAAAAACACACTCTTTATGAAATAAAAAAATATATTTTTCTTCTAAGACATTTGTCGGTCACTGTTGGAAATGATACATATAGTGAAAACCTGCTGATATTCAGCCACCAAAAATTATTTTACTCAATTTTGTCTTTGGAAGGAGAAAGAAGCTGGAATTCACTGCAGATGGCTTAGTGTGTATTATTAGGTATTTTAGAGTTATATGCCTTTCTAAAGAACCAAACACTTTTAATGATTAAAACAGTTTTACATAACAAGAAGCTTTGTAGGGGAATGATTGAGTAGTTACTATCTGAAAATAGCAATTTATAACGGAAAATGGCTTTAAGATCCTGAAAGTAATTGGGAGCTCATTATAAGGATTAAATTGCTGAGTTTAGCTTTTCATTTTAGTTTGTAAATGTGGCTTTCCTAAAAACTATTAGTACGGGCTTGCTAAATCACTGTGCTCCCTCACATCATTCTCCTAGATTGACAAAATGACAGCAAATCAGTAAATGAGGAAAAGTCCTGAGGCCCAATAATACAATTAGCAAAACCAGCATTCAATAATAAGGAAGCTGTCACACACCTAAAAAGGCCTTCACTTCTTACCTTCTTCCCCTAAAATTACCTTTCCTGAATTAACCCTAGTAGTAAACCATAAGTACCATAAGGTAACCAGGAGTCTAATGAGGCAAAGATGTGGTCTCTGTATGGACCATTTGGCTTAGATTTTTTTTTTGTTCCATGTCTATAGCCTCATCTTCAATCCTGGACAGTTTTTAGGAAAAAAAAAATGCAGCTCCATTGGTCAAAACTGGTTGGGGATAGATGTGTGTGGATCACTGAAAAATAAATCAGTACTGTGCCATAGGTCCAAGTCCATGGTTTGTAATGATAATAAATGAATTTCCATCTTATATGGAAGGCATCATATATTTGTATATATTACAGCAAGTCCTCTAATTCTATCACAATAGTAAGGAAACCACATCAAATGAGGCCATCAATGTTATTTTTAAAAGAAAATATAATCCAATAAATATTTACTGTATTTAATGTATTCCAGGCACTGTGTTAAGTACTAACAATACCATAAATAAAAAGAAAAACAGTCCCTAATGGGAAGGAGTTTATAATCAAATGGAGGAAAGAACATGAAAGAAGGTGGGAAAGTGAGGGAGGGCACACCAAGGGGTATCCAGTATGGGGGCATCTTGTTCCATGCAGTTGAGACCAGGAAGAGCAGCAGATTTGAAATGGAATGAGCTAAGAGTCCAGTTTCTTCCCTCTATTAAGGAAGGAATTAGGTGGGTTTGGTACTCTGGCCCCAGCCCACCAACTGGAGGAGAGAAGAGGCTGAGGGAGGTGATGCCAAACACAGCTTATGTAGCAAAATGGAAAGCAAGGAGCTTATCATGGAAAGGGCATCTTGTTCAAGCAGAGCAGCAAATGCAAAGTGTTTCCTGGCAATAATAAGGAATCCAAGCCAAATAAGGTAATCAATGTTATTTTCAAAAGATAAAATGGAACAGAATGCATTTTAGTGTCTTAGAAAACTTGCTGTGTGCCATCTGAATGTTAATGTTACTTCTACTTTAGGACTTCAAGGACATTAGATTTGATCAGTGTGGACATTTCTTTCTATCAGTCTCTATCATAACCTCTCCTTTACCTTAGTCAATGCTCTCCATGAATTACTGTAACCAAAAAAGAAAGAAAAGAAGGAAATCATCACACCCTAGTGACCAACCTTTAGGTAATGAGCCTCTTTGCATTTCATTTGGCTGAACCTTGGAAGAAAAACAGAAACTTTACCATTTGAACCATATCATCACTGAGATTATAAACGAAGTCTTTCCCACTCTGTAGAAGTTTCCAGGGCTTATATTTTACTGGCATAGCCTTTCAGGACTCAGGGCTATCTTGTTGCCATGAGGAGGCATCAAAAAAGGGCTTTGGTGGAGGAAAATGTATCATTCCAATGTGAATAAATTTGCTATTGTTCAATAGTTTCTCCATGATCCCATTTGGGGTATTCTTGGCAGAAATACTGGAGTGGTTTGCCATTTCCTTCTTCAGCTCATTCTACAGATGAGGAAACTGAGACAAACAGGATTAAATGACTTGCCCAGGGTCGCACAGGTAGTAAGAGTCTAAGGTTGGATTTCAACTCAGGTCTTCCTGACTCCAAGGCTGTCAATCTAACCGTTGTACCATCTACCTGCCCTATGTGAATAAATACGATTGATTATATTGGCTTAGTAGGAAGAAGTCATAAGATAGATTGCAGTGTGCAGAGGAAAACACTGATCATTTCAGATTGTTAGACTGCATGTCACTTCCCAGTAAATGTATAGCTTCCCTTGGGTGGTTTCCAGAACAATAATCTCTGACAAATGATGATCATGTCACATCATAATAATACCTTGAGGATTCCTTAAATCTCTTATAGCCATTTGTTCTCTATTCTTTTAAGGAGCAAATCATTTGGGTTTGCAGTAATTTCTGTACAGGCCTTTGCTGCTTTACAAGATTCTAAGTACCTGGAAAGTAGGAACTGTCTATTTATATAGGCTTGGCACGTGCTTTCCACATGGCACATACCCCATCAGAGTTTATTGAAGAGACTTATGTTTGCCAATAAAACCTAGTGTCAGTATTTATTGAGGAAGCTGAGTCTTCTAAAATTAATATTATTTTGTTAAGGGCCAAGAGAAAAAAAAAACACCTGAAGGATTTTTTTTATTTTCTTCTATTAGCTAACTCTATCCCTTTCAACAAAATTTAAGTTTTCTTAAAAAAAATAAACTTTTAAAACATTGTTTCTAGTTCAGAAAGATGATCATCATCATGGGGAAATTTCAGATATCTTACCAAGTTTTGCATAATCTGGAAGAACAGGTACTACGAGACAAGTAATGAATCTGCCCATACCATTCTGTTTGCTCATGTAAAATAAATAATATTGGCTATCCTCCATTTATAACATGAACATATTAATATCTTCATTTTATTAACTTGGGGATCTTAGCCAAGAGAAGTAGTATAATCACCAAACAACAATATCATTCAATGAGAGTAATAGTCTATATTTCATATAGTCACTGCCTTCAGGCACAGCCCTACTAGATAGTTTTAATGCGGCAACGTTTCATGTAGACAAGAAAATTATAGATTCATTTAACATTAAACTATATTGGTTCTCTTTACATCAAATCAGATATATCAGAATGAGAAAGTGGAATGAAAGAGTGAGTCATGGAGTTTTAGAATTTTTATGATTGCACGGACCTTTAAAGTCATCTAGGCCAACCAATCTCAGCCTTTACAAATGAGGAAACTAAGAGCCAAATAGATTTAAATGACTTATTCAAGAGTCTTAGAGCTAGTGATGGATCTAGGAAGATTAGAATAGAATAGATAGAGAGATGATAGATAGATAGATATGCATACTTGCATGCATATATTCATGGTAAGCACTTACTGTTTATTGATACATACCAATTGAATCAAGTATTTTTTAATTTACAAAAATGTCAAGGATAATAATAGTAATATATTTTATTCTCTACTATTATTCAATAGTAATTTCATATATGGTGCTATGTCTTATTTGAAATATATCTATTTATCTATTTATTTCTATGTATAGTTATCCTTATCTCTACTTTTAAGAGACTGTGGTAGTCTGTGGTAACTAAGTTCTAGGCTCAGACAATTATAAGGCCCAACATTCTTTATTTATTGACCTGAATAGTACAGTGATGAAGTTGATGATGTTTTAGATAATTCTAATGATATATAACATATTCTAAAGGTTAAGTATATATTTTTTCCTCTTACTTCCCACTCCCAGCTCTTCCTAATACAGATCTCTCCTTTTGTTTCATTCCATTCACAACTCATAACCCTCTTTCCTTCTCCTGTCTTCTACCCCTAATAGAAACATAGGTTTTGTAAACTTAAAGGGTGAGTAAGAATTCTTGATACAGAATATAGTAAATATGCAGAGAAAATTGCTAATTAAGAATAGCCATGTCACAAATATTCCGAAGAGAAAATATAGTGTGAGGGTCATCTTTCCTCTTCCGGTTGTTGAAAGTAGAAAAGAGAAGAGTGTCATCAGTCTCCTTGGATACCTTCAGGCTTTTCTGACTTTGCAGGCACTTCAGGTGCTTCTGGTTTCCAGTTCTGAGAAAGAAAGTGAAAGATGTCAAATCTACTTCAGGAACTGAAGGAAAAGGCTCTAGGAATAAGCTGACATTTAGAAAAACTGACAGTTTTTCATCTACATCATTTCATGATTTCTAATTTGCTACATTAGAGACTTTGAGGAACTTCCCTTTTGGAGAGATCTGGGATTCTCTCTCTTTGTTGAGCTGAGTTACCTTGATCCCAGTTAGAAACCTCTTTCATTCTGTATTGTGCAGTACATATTCTCATGTTTTTACTTTCTCTTATTTCTGTCCCTTTCCCCACTTACCACTATGTATTTGGATAATTATTCGTTTATTTATTTTGCTAATTTGCTATGTGAGTTCATTGTGGAGCTGGTATACGATTTGAAGGGAATCAAGCTTTGGATATAAAACTTGAGGCCTTTATGCCCCCAAATAATGAAATAGTGACTTGAAGTTGGATTAAACCTAAAAAAACCCATATTTCCTAGACCAATAATATTTAGGGGAGCAGACAGATAGAATTCTAACCATATACCTCCTCTCCCAAAGGAGAGTAGAGTAGTCAAGCTTCAGGCTTGAAACTTTTGCTTCTTCTCATTGTGCAAATGAAAATGTCCTTAGAGTGGGGGAGGAAGAGGCTAGGGATGTCTATTCTACCTCCCTTCAAAACACATGATTCCCATATTGTGGGGAGAGTAGCCCTTACTACACTACTCAGAGACTTTTGTGAATCTATAACTAAAATAAATGTTTGGAAGACAAAAGCATTGAGCAAAATAGTCATTCCAATATATCTGAAATGTGGTAAAAGACTGAGACTTTAGCTGTAGCAAAGAAACTAATCATTTTGTTTCCTTGAATAGATTGCTCAACTTCTCAGAGAAGCTATTTCCAAATCTGTAAAATGAAAGAATGGTACTAAGGAATCCCAAGGCCCTCTTCCATAGCTAAAGTTTAATAAAAATATTAAAAATTCCATGAAAAGTAGAAGATTTTTTGCAAGTAACATTCTCAAATGGTGGATAGAAAAAAAGTTCTGGTACATAGGATTATTGCTTTGTTCTAGAAGTGTGGCAACCATATGCTGTATTTTCCTGGCTAGCCCAAATTCCAGGGAGAAAAAAAAGTGGACTTTTTACAAAGATTTGCAAAAGAATCTATAGCTGACAAATTTTGGTTAGAAAAAAAATTGTATATATACACACATACAAATACATACATACATACATACATACATACATACATACACACACATATATGTGTATATGAGCACATACATATTTGCAGAAAGAGAGAAAGAGAGAGACAGGAACACAAAGACAAATTGGTAAGTAAAATTTTCAAAATTGAGTAAAATGGCTGACTTGCAAGTCTTTCTCAAAGCACTTAATTATTTGGGTGACCTAAACCCTCTCAGGTCTAATTGTACCACTCAAAAATATTTTTTAAAATGCTATAAGACTCAGGATATCATTTTAAAAAATAGAATTAAAAAGTCATCCCCAACCTTCTATAGCATTGAAAGATTGCTGCCCTCTGGAGGCCACAAAAGGAAAATGAAAGCTCTATCTTTAAACCATTCTTCCTCTACCATGCCTTTTTTTTCATCTAAAAATAGAGTCAATCAGATTATATAAAAAGAATACGTTGAAGTTTGCCACTCTTTCTCTTTTTGAGATACACCCTGGAGAAACAGTTCAAAATAAGTCATAATAGGCTCCTAAATATGAATGTGAGGGTG
This sequence comes from Phascolarctos cinereus, assembly GCF_003287225.1. Taxonomy (NCBI): domain Eukaryota; kingdom Metazoa; phylum Chordata; class Mammalia; order Diprotodontia; family Phascolarctidae; genus Phascolarctos; species Phascolarctos cinereus. The sequence continues at coordinate 438,159,235 of NW_027555847.1, read as the reverse complement.
ATACAACCAGGAACATGATAATTGTGAAACATTCAAACATAAATTGAGCTTAGGGAATTATTTAGAAACAAACAAGGGGGAAAAGAAGCTTCTAAATTTATATTTAAATTACACCTCACCTTCTCTCACTGCAACACTGGCTAAAGCAGGGAAAAGTAAATTAACTTGGGGCAAAGGTTTCTTTTTTCTATGTTTAAAGCCTACATGCTAGACATTCTCTTTTCCCCATTTTCCCAAAATCCTTTCTTCACTTTTAATAGCAGAATCCACCTGGGAGGTCAAGTGTTTCAGAAATAAAGTACCCATCATCGAGAAATAAAATTTGATAGTTAAATGACTAAAAATTATCTAGGCTTGACAATGTGAAAATCTCTTTATTCTGAACAAAAATAGAGTCACTCAAGGAATGGTAGTTGTATTGTAGTTATTTCTCTTGTAAAACATTTGTATGTTTCTTAGTACTTAAAAAATGAACAACAATGACATTTTTGTTAGGCTTTTTTTATTCTATATTAAAAAAAACACCAATGAGTAATGGAATGCATGTGTTAATTGCCTACTTTACCCTCTCTACAATCTGTCTATAAAATGTTTTGTTTGGCCTCGTGAGATTTAGGATACATTACTTGGAAGGACTTTCTTTCTTTCTTTTTTGTACAACACCCCAAAACTGAACTGATACTGTGCATCTTATGTGCCAAGCAAACTCAAACAACAGATACTAAATAGCCAGATGAGGGACTTCCCATGACCTCCCTTCCCCTTCCAACACCCTCATCATAGGCTAAGTGTCTTATTTTGAGGATAGAGAGAATAGGGTTAGAGCTGAATGACACCTTAAAGATTATATGGCTTCAGCCCATTTCTTGACAGGTGAGGATATGGCCCAAGGTTATATAAGTAATAACTAGCCAAATCAAGATTTCAATCCAGGTCCTGAGTCTAAAGACAACGTGGTTTCAACTGTTCCATGCTGCTTCTCTTTCATTCTGGATTATCTAAAATGTCTCCATAAGAAATTCAGTAAATGAAAGATTGGTATGTTATGCCAAACGGATATACTGAACTCACTTATCTGGCCTACTGTACATCCAACCTGCTGGAAAGGGAAACAAAAAATATGAAACTTTTCTTATGTTTTTAGAAACAAATCACCACAAAAGTTGATATGGTATCTCTCACCTTTATGATAAACAATATCAAATGTGTCACAAGGTGAAGGGGAAAATCTGAATCTAAATTTTACTCACTGATGCACATTTATATGAGGTCAATGAAATCTCTCAAAATCATTAGCAGCACTTAGCAAGTATGTACAGGACATCAGAGAGCAGACAGAAAAAGAAGTACTTTGGGATAAAAAAAATACATGCAAAATAGGATTGTCAAGTTCTACATTCTAGCATTTCCAACCCAGACAATCCACCTGAATTTTGTGATACTTAATGTTAGATATTAATAATAATTTTTTTTATGGATTAGAAGCAAAATTTCAAATGTGTATTGTTGTAGGCTAAACAAAGTACAACCGGCCTAGGTAGGGCTATGAAAGATGGGATAGAAATTAATTAATGACCACCCAGTCACCCAAGATTAATATCTAAGAGACATATTTGTCTCATCTCACTCATCACCCCTCAGAACCCCTCATTCAATCATTTGACGTGTTTTGTTGAGTCTATCTCCACAATATCTCTCACTTCACTCATAGCCTTTATTGTAACATAAATTGATAACCTTGCCCTTAATTTGTCCCCCTCTGTCCTTAACATAGTTGTCAAAATTATCTTTATACTTCATAGTCTACCCACATCATGTTTTCACACAAAATCCTTTGGCAGTTCCCTGGTTGCTGTCCTTCCTTCTTGAAGAGGACCGTAATGACATCACTATGTTCAAGTCAAGGTACAGTGTGCCCAATTGTGGCTGATCTTAACTATACAAGTACAGAAGGCTCCACCACAGGGTGAGCACAAATAGTCCATGCAAATATTTGGTGTAAATTTGTGCATCTCACGTTGCTTTTCAGCTACTGCAATTCTGCTTAGCTCATCAACCACTGTGCCTTCTCTGATACAGGCAGGCCATGTTGGGTGGTCCTGTGCTAGTGTGTCTCATGTCTCGCAATGGATTCCAAAGTTTTCCAAAGAGACCTTGAGAATATCTAAATTTTCCTCACCTTCATGTGAGCTCTTGCCCTGCATGAGTTAGCTGTAAAATAGCCTTTTAAGCAAACATATGTTGGTATTTGAAAAATGTGGCCAGCCCATCAGAACTGTCCTCTCTGTAATAGAGTTTGAATGCTTGGCAGTAGCTCGAAAAAGGACCTCAATGTCCAGAACCTTATCTTGCAAGTAATCTCCAGTATCTTCTTAAGACAATTTAAATGGAAGTAATTCAGTTTCCTGGCATTTCACTGGTATGCTATCCAGGTTTCACAGGCATACAACCATGGGGTCAGCCCAATGGCTTTGTAGACCTCAGTTTAATAGGCAGTCTAACACCTCTCTCATAGTTTCCTTTGGAGCCCCACCTCCACCATTTCACCCCAGACCCTGAACTAGTTCTAGCAATGTGTGCATCAGCCTCATCCCTGAAAAGTATACTGCCTGGGTAAATTAATTTATCCATAGTATTCAAAAGTTTTCCATTTGCTATAACCAATGGTTCCACATATGAATGCTGTGATTCTGGCTGATAGAAAGCCTCTGTTTTGTTGGTGTTAATTGTTAGGCCAAAATCAGGACAAGCAGCAGAGAATCTCTCCTTACTTGGTTGCATCTCAGCTTCAGAGACTGCATTGAGTGCACAATCATCTGCAACATATATATGTATATATGTACATATATATGTATATCTACATATATACACACACATATATGTATATATATGTATGTATGTATGTATGTATGTATACACACACACACATATGCACCAACTCCCAACTACATAGTTCTGCCTCAGTCCATTAGTGACTGGAAAAGTGCAAGAGCATTGTCCATTATCCAGAACATGTGTAAGCATGCTGTCATGAACCTGACATACGATACCAATGAACTTCTCCAAGCAACTGAATTTTGGCATGATCTTCTACAAGCTCTCATGACTAATCAAAAGCCTTGGTCAGAGAGAAGAACCTTGTGTACAGACCTCCATCTTGCTTCTGGCATTTCTCCTGGAGTCGTCAGGCAGTAAATACCATATCAACCATTCCTTGGCACTTTCTGAAGCCATACTGGTTCTCAGGTAGATGACCATCTTCTAGATGAAGGATCATCTTAGGAACCTGGCAAGAATCTTTCCATTAATGATTAAGAGAGAGACCCCAGTGTGATTGCCACAGGACAACCTACTTCCTTTTTCTTTATAGAGATGGACAACGGATATATCCTGACCTCCTGGGAGATAACCTCCTTTTGCCATATAACCTAGAAAAATTTAGTCAGTTTTTGTATGAGCAGTGGACCCTCTTCCTTATAAATCTCAGTTGAAATAGAATCAGCACCAGGTCATTTGCCACAAGATGGGAGCTTTAAGGCAGCCACTACCTCTTCAGTTGGAAGTTCAGCTAAAGACAGATTGACTTCAACCTGTGGTGTATGGTCAGTGGCTTCAGCATTGATTGATTATTGTCTTTTGAGAACACTATGCTGTTGCTGTTTCTGACTCCATTGCTCTGCTATGTCTGATAGTCTATGCCTACTCTGGAGTTAAAGTCACCCAGAATTATGAGCTCGTCCTCTTTTGAACATTGGTAAAGACAGTCTTTAGTTCTTCATAACATTTTTCTTTGACCTCATCAGGTTCATCATTGGGAGCATACACACTGATGATGGTGGTGTGCTGCTTTCTTGCAAGTGGCAATCGCATTGTCATGAGCTTGTAATTCACATTTTTTGAGGCATACAAATGTGTTAACAAGATTGGTTTTGATGGCAAAACCTATTCCAGTTTCACAACATTTCCCATCACTGTGGCCTATAAGATAAAATGGAAATTGCTTAGCCTCCCTCTTGGTAATCCAGCTTGAATCATATTTTGAAATTATACTTCTCTCTACTCCTCTTTACACTTTCTACATTCCAAATAAACTGGATTATTAGACATTCCTCATTTTGAATGTGCCCTCCATCCATTTATGCAGATAATGCTTGATAATCAGAACATACTACCTCTATATCTCTTAAAACCTTTTTCAAAATATTTGGATATGTGTGTGTAACCCCAGATTCAATATTCTTTTTATTAAAATTTTGAATGTTTTTGTTGTGTTTTTAAGAGAGATGGAATAGCCCCAATTGATAAATGGTCAAAGGATATGAACAGACAGTTCTCAGATGAAGAAATTAAAGCCATCTATAGTCATATGAAAAAATGCTCTAAATCGTTATTGATTAGAGAAATGCACATCAAAACAACTCTGAGGTACCACATCACACCTATCAGATTGTTCAACATGACAAAATAGGAAAATGATAAATGTTGGAGAGGATGTGGGAAAATTGGAATGCTAATACATTGTTGGTGGAGTTGTGAAATGATCCAACCATTTTGGAGAACAATTTGGAACTATGCCCAAAAGGGCTACAAGAATGTGCATACCCTTTGATCCAGTAATAGCACTTCTAGGGCTATATCCCAAAGAGATCAAACAAATGGGGAAAGGATCCACATGTACAAAAATATTCATAGCAGCTCTTTTTGTGGTGGCAAAGAATTGGAAATTGAGAGGATACCCATCAATTGGGGAATGGCTGAGCAAGTTGTGGTATATGAATGTAATGGAATACTATTGTACCATAAGAAATGATGAACAGGCTGACTTCAGAAAAACCTGGAAAGACTTATATGATCTCATGCTGAGTGTAGTGAGCAGAACCAAGAGGACTTTGTGCACAATAGCAGCCATGTTATGCAGTGACTAAAAATGTTAAACTGAACCCTTCTCAGCATTATGAGGATCTAAGACATCTCCAGAGGCCTCAGGATGGAAAATGCTGTCCACATCCAAAGAAAGAACTATCGAAGTCTAATTGATCTCACTTATTTTTACCTTCTGTTGAGCTTTGTTTCATCTTTATGATGGTTCCTCCTATTCATTTTAATTTTTACTTACAACTTCACTAATATGAAAATGTTTAATGCGTACGTAAATGTAAAGCCAATTTCAGATTGTGTGCCGTCTTGGGGAGGGTGGGGGGGAGAAAAAGGGAGAAAAATTTTCAACTCAAAAGCATATGGAAAAAAAATTTAAAAAAACACACAAAATGCAAAATAAAATAAAATAAAAAGTTGTACCAATTAAAAAAAAGGAGAGAGGGAATAGAATCTCAAAGAGTCAGTTAACCATCATCTTGAGAAAGTAAAGTGCTATGTCTGGAGAGAAACAGTAGGGCACAGAGAGAATGGATCAAGAGAAATTATTTACTGAATAGACTATGTAAGTTAACTAAAAACTTTTGAGAGACTGGGTTTAACTCATGTTCTGTGGGGAAAACATGTTAAGGAGAGTTCCTGAGAAAGTACTTTAACTAGCATCCTGAAAGAAATCAGTATTTTCAGTCTCTGGTTGAAGTGTCACTGACTGGAATTTCTCTCACAGATAATATAAATAGTTGAACTATTTAAATATTACATATATACATGTGTGTGTGTGTGTGCACTTGTGCTTGTGTGTATGTGATATATGTGTTATACATGTACATATGTGTGTGTGTATATATACATAATTCTTTGGCATATCCTTAATAATTTGTATATATATTACACAATCCTTTGAGATCAGAGGTTTGAATAAAAGAGAAACTGAGACAGAGAGAGACAGGGACAAAAAGAGAAACAGAGACAGAGGCCGATAAAAGCAAAAGTTTATAATTTGTTTTTCCAATTTATAAACTGAGTTGAAAGCTCAGAAATAATTAATTATGAAAATCAAGCATTGCCATTAATTTATGAAGCAATATCAGGACATATGCTTTGATTGTCTTATCACCCAGACAGAGACTTAATTTGGAAGTGATTCAATAGAAGCTAGAGAGGGGTGAGAGTTGGTATAATGAACTAGGGATCCTACACAATAGGCTATATGATGGAGCCTTGTTGCTAACCCTGTTATATGACTATGTGCCACCTCTGGTAGACTATGATTTGTTTAAGAGTGAGCAGCCCACCCCTACTCATATTTACATCTATGCCATTACATTGCAGTCTGTTTTTACATGGTAGGTGCTAAATAAATGTCCATTGAATTAAAACAGTTAGATACACTTCAAAGTCTAGCAATGAGGTCTGTTTTTGTTTCAACCCAGAATTATCATTAACAATCTTCAACTATGACAAATATTTCAATGTAATTCAACAAATATGTCTCAAGTACCTACTCTGTGCATGTCTGTTTCTTGGTTCTAGGGATAGGATCAAATAAACAAAATCCTATCCATCAAGCACATTATAGGGTGTGAAGGAGGGGAGTCAAAGAGAAATCAGGAAAAAAATACTTTAAAAATATTTTAGGAGGTGAAGGATACTTTCAACTGGGATTCAGAAAGTCAGATGTGAGAAGAGAGTGCACTTGAGGCATGACAGAAATTTTGAATGAATGAAAGGAAATGAGTGTGTTGAATTCAGGAACCATCTAGTAGTCCAATTTAGATGGAACAGAAAATTTGAAAGAGGAATAATGTGAAATAAGTCGACAAATAGATCGATGTCAGATTTTAGTGATCCTTAATGATAAGCTACATAATCATTTTGCTTTTAAAAAATCTAGAGCCATTGGGGAGAAGTAAGATATGTTGTGCCTTAGTAAGCATATTTTGGCAGCTATATGAAGGACAGATTGGACACAGGAGGGAAGGAAGTCAAAGAGACTAGTTAGGAGGTTATGACAGTAGCCAATAAAAGTAGTGATGATGCTTTAAATTAGAGTGGTATAATTAAAAGCAGAGATTAGGAGAAGGATTTATGGGAAAGATGTATTTAGAATTATAATTTGCAAATTTTTAACTGCTAATGAATATGGGGGCATGGCAATAGAAAGCCAATGATCAGCTTGAGATTGAGAAAGATAATGTTGACCTTCATGTAAGTGAAAATTTTGGAGGAGGCACTGGTTTAAGAGGGAAATTAAGAAGTAAGTTTGAGATATTTTGAGTCTTATGGAGAAAATTTAGTGCTGCTCAGCAGGTATTTAGAGTTTGGGAAATTCAAAAATGGATTAAATATTGTGATTTATATTGATAGAGGCAGTTAGGTGATACAGCTTATATAACGTTGGACCTGGAATAAGGGAAGATGAGTCGAAATGTGTAGTTGGACATTTACTAGCAGTGTAACCCTGGGCAAATCACTTAACCTCTGGCTACCTCACTTTCTTCAATGGTGAAATAAGGATAATAACATCACCTGCCTTGTAAGGTTGTTATGAGGATCAAATGAAATATTTTAAAGCACTTTGCAAAATTTGAAAGCATTATATAAATGCTAGCTATTATTTTTATTTTTAAGTTACCTGAGTAAAAGGGATTCTAAAGAAGCTGATGAGTTTACCAATGGCAAATCATGAGAAGAGATAAGAAGGTAGCCCAGAATAGAGCCTTGAGAAAAATCAACAAAGTGGGAAGAAGAAGGATTGTAAACCCCCAAAGGGTATTGAGATATAATCAGACAGGTAAAAGGACAATAAAACAAAGAAAGTGTCATGGTAGCCAAAAAAGAGAGAAAGCGCAAGTGTCCAAGAGAAGTAGAATTATCAACATTTTGAACAGAAAGAGGCCAAGAAATATGAACACTTAGGGAAAAAAACCACTGGAGTTATTAATTAAATTACATGACACTTTTGAAATAGTAGTTTAAGAGAATGATAGGTGTGAAAGCTGCATTATAAGAAGATGAAGATCGAGTAGGGGGTGAGAAAATGAAGAAAATTAGTGTAAAAAACTCCTTTGAATATATCAGTGAAAGAGAAGAATACAGAATGGCAACTAAGGAGATAATAGGCAAGTGGATGTTGTTTTGATTTGGTTTGAAGGGATGGGAGGGCCTTGAATATATCCATAGGCAAGATGAAGAAGAATAAGAAGAAAATAAAGAAGAAAAAGAACAAGAACAAAAGAAAAAGAAGAACAAGCACAAGAGACAAACCACAAAAAGAAGAAGAGCGAGACTAAGAAATGAGTAGTGGAAGGAAAAGGAGTAGAATGATCATTGCACTAAATTCCCCAGTGGGAAAGGATAAGATTAAGGGTACAAGTGTGTGGTCAAAATTGTGGAGGGAAGTGCCTTCTCATTGTCTGACATGAGATCAGGTGGGTGAAAATGTAGTTTGGACATGTGGAGTGACTTATTGGAATGATCAGGGTGATGATTCAGCAAAGGAGACTGAGGAAAGGTCATATAGGTAGGAGAAGCACCAGGAGAGAGGAGTGCTCCCAAAACTTAGAGAGAACAGAATCTTAAGAAGGAGGTAATCAATAGTGCCAAAGGCTACAGAGGAGTCCCAAAGAATAAGAACCAAGAAAAAGTGAGGACTTACTATCAATAAGTAAGATAGTGTGGATGATGATGCAATCTTCTGGAAGAGTTGGGATGGAATGGAGTAACTTGTGAAGACAGAGAGGCTTACCTTAGCATATTATGTGGCAGAACTGTGCTGGACACTAGAGCTATAAGTATAAATAATTAAATAATACCAACTTGCAGGAAACTTACTGCATAATAGGGATGAAGTAGAAAAAACATATACAACATAAAGAAATGTATATACATAAATATAGTGCATCCACTTTAGCTAAGTTTTAAGCTTTAATAGCATTAACAATTGCATTAAGACTGTTGGGACACCCTGTATATAGAAAATATTAAATACTAGGTAGTTTAAGAGGAAGGGCATTAGCAGTAAAGGGAATCAGAAAAGGCCTCATGGTGTTGTGAGGAAACACTCAAGAATCTAGTAGGAATACTTCTACTTCATCCTTAGAAGTACTTGCCCCTCATAATGATAACAGCTAGCATCTAAGTAGTACTTTAAGGATTTCAAAGCACATTATGTAGATTATCTATCTTGATCTTTGCAACAATTTTGGGAGGTAGGGAATATAATTTTCCTCATTTTACAAATGAGGAAATGCAGGCACAAAAGTTGTGACTTACCCAGAGTTACACACCTAGTAAGTGTCTAAGGCAGAATTCAAACTCAAGTCTTTAGCATTCCAAGCCACTCCCTCTGTCCCACTGTATTACCTTACTATGCCTTATCCTTCCACCATTCATATTCCAAAAATCATCAACCTTGAGTCCTTTTCTCCACTCCTACTGGCCAGTGCCACTGGAGGAAGCAACAAAGTTGCACGGATACGTTAAATTTTTTTGTTACTGAAACCTCAGTGCAGACCTCACTGCTTCATGACACTTTTTTTTCCTTTTCCTGATTTTCTTTCTATCCCATACGACTTTGCTTATGTTGTTAGTTACACCATGGAGGCTATCATCTTGTGCACAGACACGACTTCAGGGAAATCCCAACTAAAGTGATCTTTGAGAAAAAGTACAGTAGGATATGGGCAAGCAGGTAGTTGTGGGTCTAAAGCAACATGGTGAGGACACGAGATGCAGAAGTAGATAAGGAAAATTATGAAAGAAATTGTATTGAAAGAGTAACAATGATCAGAATGAAATCAAACATCTAAGACATACTTATTCAGAATCTGTGACAAGTGACTATTTGGCATAGTCAGTATCTTTTATTTCTGCTTACCTTTTGCCATAGGAAAAAAGAAAAAGAGGGCTTCAGTTGTGGACCTTGCAGAAAATATTTTAAGGTAACAAAATTCAAGTGTCTAGGAGAGAATGTGAGTGAAAAGGAAATAGTCTGGTGACTATATGATTGGATAGGAGCACCAGTAGAGTTTATAAAGGCAGTTAATGAGAAAAAAATAGATTACTGTATTAAAGGGCACATTTTTTAAACCATCTCCCATCTGTGTTCCTGGAAAATGTGAGCTCAATAAATGAATTATTCACACAAGGGCAGATAAAAAGAACTGCAGAGTGTGTTCACTTGGCCAAGAAATACAGAAGGACAGTCAACTGGTAACAGCTTCAGTTAGCAGGCACCATGGTTTAATTGAACTCAAAAGCAATTCTAAAATTTCAAAAGGAAATTATTTCCTTTACAAAATGTGCAAAATTGGACAGAAGCTTTTTAAGTTATAAAACTAAATTGAGGGTTTAATGGACTTATGAATCCCGGCCATAAAGGTCATTCATTTTATTCCTGCTTAGTTTAGTTAAGGAGAATGAAGCCTTCATTTTATTTCTACCCTGCTTCATTGTCTTTGCTTCATGCGCCACAAAATCACTGTTTGGGTGTCTTCACAGAATGTAAGTTTGGGGAAATTAAGGTGCTGGAACATGAACAATAATGATATCTGGAATGGTAGCATATCACAATTCCATTCAATTTGGATAACATTATGGTTGAGAAAGTAGTAAAATAGATGGAGGTCCGATGATGAGGAACTCTAACTTCTGAGAATCCTACCAAGATGGAGCTCCAAACATTTCTACCATTTCTGTCAATTTGAAGTTTTGAACGTGTGTTTGATCCTAGAGAATTCTTGAGGTTTCAAACACTTTGAATATAAAATTAAAAATACCATGTACGATTTAAAAAAGCAGCACAAGCAACATCAAGATGAAAAACAACAACAACAACAACAAAAAGTGTGTGATGCTTGGTCAGTATAGTTGGTGGGGGGTGGGTTAATGTCTAAGACAAAGAAAATCCCATTACTAACCAGCTATGTGACCTTCAACAAATCATATCATGTCTTTGGTTTCAGTTTCCTATGACTTTATTGAATACTTCCCACCTTTATTAAGGGTTTCATTAAGTCAATCAAACCACACATGTTAAATGTCTACTATGTACTGAGCAATATACTAGATTTATAAATATCAAGCTTTATACTCATAGATTAATAGATTTTGACCTGTAAAGGCCCTCTGAGATTATTAAGTTCAAGGTCCTCACTTTACAGATGAGGAAACTGAGGGTCAGAAAGACTAAATGACTTACCTAAGGCCACAAAGGTAGTGTCAAGGGGTGGGATTTAAACAGGTTTATCCTACTCCACAGCCAGTGCTTTTTAGTTGTGGCAGTTGTACTGGAGTGGTCACAGAGGAGAGGAAAGCCTTGATTAGAATTTCATTCATAGAATATCATGGCACCCCAGGAAAAAAAAGTGATATTGATTAAAGGAAGGAGAATGAGGAAAAAGTAAAAAAAAATGGAAACAAAAGAGAAAGTTTAATAATGATCAGATTCTTACTCCCTTTCATGTACTTTACGATACAATGATAGTCAACAAGAATTTATTAGACACTTATGTTTCTGACACTGTGACACTGGCCTCCCTGCTGTTCTTTGCATAAGGTACTGCATATCCTTACTCCATGCATTTTCACTGATTGTGCCCTGTGCCTGGAATGATTTTATCCTCATCTTTATCTCCTAGCTACCTCATCTTTCTTTGAATCCTACCTAAAATTTTACTTTCTGCAAGAACTTTCTCAGACTGCGTAAGGCGAGTGACTCCCTTCTGTTGATTATCTAACAATTTATCCTTTAAATCACCTATTTGGACATGGTTGTTTGAATGCTATAAACCTCATTAGAATGTGATTTCTTTGGTGCAGGGATTTTTTTTTGCCTTTTTTTTTTTAAAACCCAGCAGTTAGTACAGTGTCTGGCACAAAGAAAGTACTTATTAAATGGTTCTTGATCTTCAAGGTGTTTCGATTTCCTTACTTTATATACTCCTCCATGGATGCAGATCTATGTCCAAGTAGATTTTCTTCAGATTTTGACTTAAAAAAAAAAAAAGATCATCACTTAGTTGCTAAGCGTTCTGAACATAGCTATCTAGTTGTTGCTAGCTGATTTTCACACAGTGGGCATAAGCCATTTCAGGGTCTATGCTGGATGACTTTGCAAATTGATAGGATCTCTCAGACCTTGTATTCTGCTAATGAAGCCTTCAAGAACTCAATGCCACCTCCATGCTATGTAAAAATAAAATGGGTAAGACTTTTACAGAGAGAACATGGAAGATACATTAGAAGTAAAAGACAGCAAAAACAAAAGAGCCAACAAGAAAAAAAAAACACATGGGGAAAATATTCCAAAAATTAGAGAAATGCACATCAAAATCCTGACATGTCACCTCATACACATAAATTTGGAATATATACAAAGACAAAGCCACTCAGTGTTGGTAAGGACTATGAAAAGATGAGCACATTAATGTACTATAGGTGAAATTATGAATCAGACCAATCTTGCCCCAAAATAATTAGAATTATATAAAAAGTTGCAATACTATATATTAATACCCTTATATCTAACAATCGCACCACTTTATATATACTATCAACTATGAAACATAAAATAAAATAAAATAAAGAACCAAAGAGCTCCCAGAGGTAATAGGCAAAAAAAACCTTTTTCTGTTTCATTGGAGGAAGGAAACTAGAATGTATGCCAAAGTCTGCTTTAGAACAGAGCAGACCCAAGGCAGCAAGGATAAGCCTTAATACATACAGATGTGGCTGAATAAAGAATCAAGCAGTGAGGTGTCATGGCAGCAATAAGATATAACAGCAACAATGTGGCAACTTTGCCAAGTGACAAAGTCCATTCATAGCAGCTTCATGACTGCAGAGTGGTTCCTGCAGGTGCTTGCCCAAGGTCAGGGACCACCTGGGACTGGTTTGAGCTAATTTTGTGATTTAGTTGCAGCAGAGTTCATCTAGATGGTGACCACAAAAGACTATTGTTATTCCAAGGGCACAGCTTGCTTGCTGGGCTTTAGCCCTGGAAAATAAGGTGTATCCTAATAAGGAGAAGAAAGGAGCAAAAAACAAAAGTGGTCTTGGGGTGGACAGTCTGACAATACTCCCAAGGAGATAAATGACAGAAAGGACACTGCTCCATAAAATGTGAAAATATTCACAGCACTTTTTATAATAAGACAAAATTGGAGACAAACAAAGTGCACATTAATTGAAGAACAGTTCAGTAAATGGTGGCTTATTTTACTATGAGGAAATCTGAGGGAAAAAAGGCAAGACCTCCATGTCTGTGACAATTTAAAAGAAACAGAAACAGAACAATAATTACACAAATACCACAATAATCTAAATGATAACCCTAACTGTTAATGAACTTCAGCATAAATTTAGACATCAATACTGATCATAGTTGGCAAATGTAACATACTTTTCTTCTCTGTAGTGAGACTATGAATGAAGAAAGTTAAATATTTAGTTGAGATCAATGAACTTGGCAGTTTTGATAAAATATTAATATTTTGTTATAAATGAGGGTACTGCAGACGTGGATTATTGACAAGTGATTGTGGTATAAAGCAAAATGTAGTAACAAAACATAGAAAGATGGGAATAAAAATCATGTTTCTTGGCATCAGGAATATCATATAATTAGACTTGAAATCAGAAAGATGTGAGTTTGAATCCCCTCCTCAGACACTGACTAGTTGTTTGACTCTGGGCAAATAACAGCTTCTCTGAGTTTTAGTTTCCTCATTCACAAAATAAGATGATTAGACTTCACCTTTTTTAAGATCCACTAAAATTGCAAATCTATAATCCAATGACATGTTTTCATCATGATCCAACTGCATAATTATAATTGCTTGCTAAATATGATATATTTATACATTTCACTTGAGATAGAAAAAAATCTCTACAACCAGTTAAGTACAGAAAAAAAAAACTTCTGAAAGAGAAGTAGGTTTGAAATAAAACAGCCATTTAAACCTAAACTCCTCAAGCTCAAACAATAAAGAAATTATAAAATAAAGAGTCTAATGAAACAAAGAGAAAGGAAGGAGGGGGAGGAACATATAATGACTGAATAGAGCCAAAGAACTAAACTGCAGCAATCAAAGCAAATGGCAAGAAAACAAAAGGCACTGATTAAATTCAACCTCTTTGCTCTCAGAATAATATCTTTCCTGCATGTTTAGAAAAAGCTCTATAGCAAAGCCTGCCTGAGAGCTTAGCAACTGTCATCAATTCTACTTTCATTACTATTAGAAGGAAGGTATATTATGAGTGGCCAATTAGAAGAAACTCCCACTTTTTTAGTGTCATGGGTGTATAGAAGAAGGAGGAGGCATTTGAAAGCTAAATGTCCTTTCTATGGCCTTGACAACCAAGAACTATACAAATGGAAAGGAACAATCAGAAAAGTCCTTCTGGTTCAGCTCTGCAGAGACCACAGCAATGTCCTACTTGGCTTTCACAGTATGGCAGTCCCTCTTTCTAGCCACACTCCCCTCAGAATGGCACTTAGGCTTAGGCCTATCCTGGTTATCATCCCTTTACCCTTCTCTAAATATTAGCACCCTAAACTAAGGCATGAAGAAATAAACCCAGTATTACAGAATATGACTAAGAAGGTTATTATAGAGTGAGATTATCTAGGTTGGTGTATATGACAACTGAGGTCCCTTTCATTTCTCAAGTTCTGTAATTCTATGAATATCTTCTTTATATTACTGGTAGCAATGTTTCTTAGTTATATCCTCATAATTAAAGATGTAGTATGATACATTGAAAATAATACCAGGCATGGAGTCAAGAGAGGCATGGGTTTGAAAACTGCCTCTGATACTAGCTGTATGACCACTTTATTTCTTCCAGCCTCAGTTTTTTCCATCTTTAAAATGAGGATGAGAAAAATGACAGTATGTCCTTCCTCAAAGGAAGTGAGGAGACAAAGGAGATTATAAATATAATATGCTTAAGATACCTTGAGTTACTATATAAATATTTACTTATTTGTATATTCAACAAGCATTAATTATTGCCAAGGAGTTAGCTCATTGCACTTGAGAGACTTTTCTAGAAAACTGACACTACCCACTAACAAGAAAAAAATTGATAGTTCAATCATTTTGTAAGATAATATTTCTAAAATATGTTGCACATTTACTATCTTAAACAGAGCACACCAGCATTATTTTTAATGAGGCAAAATGATGCAGTAGAAAGTCCTGGTTTTAAAGCTAGAGATATCAGACTAAAATATCACCTCTGTCACTTAAAACCTCTGTGACCCAGGGCTAATCACTGAACTTCTTCCACTATAAAATGAGGGGAATTTGGCTCTGTAACATTAAAAGTACCCTCCATGCTCTAACTGTAATAATCTTGAGCTCTTGCAATTTTGGGTTAATCAATTATAAGCAATATTGATACCAGGCCATATTGTAATAGGCTCACTAATGTACTTTACTCATAAACTTTATCATAAAACAAGGCCCAGAGTAATTTTGTGCTTATTTTCTATTTTTAGCTCACTTCTTGACAGAGATTTTTCATAAATAAATGATCTTTTAATAAATACAGTTTTTAAACTATTTGACCAAAGTTAACAGAATGGCCATACCATAACTCAATAAACATGGGAAGGCTTGAACTTAGAATGTTAATAATTGTAGGAAAGAAAAAAAAAAGGTTTGAATTGCAGGGGATGAGGTGGTAGAGCAGCTAGATTTTATAGTGGATAGAACACTTGACCTGATGTCAGGAAGAAGTTAGGTTAAATCCTGCCTCAGACACTTCATATATATATATATATAGATATAGATATAGATATAGATATAGATATAGATATAGATATAGATATAGATATAGATAGATAGATAGATAGATAGATAGATATAGATATAGATATAGATAGATAGATAGATATATCTATATAGATACATATCTATATAGATATATAGATAGATAGATAGATATACATATATATCTCACTTTATAATTTTGCAACCCCTTCTCTATAGCTTTGACTGCATAGATAAAGGGTAATTGTCCTGTTCCTTTTCACTTTATTAGCTAACTTGATTTATGAACTCAATGTCCCTGTGGAATGTTTACTGCTGGTTATAAGGGTTCAGGTGTTATACATGCTGTTTAACTTCGGCAGTTAACAGAATACCAATTACCTTGAAAAACAGAGCCTTCCTGATGATTGACATCCAAATTTTCATGATATCAGTGAGAATTAAGTTTGTCAAAGATAATTAGATTCAGACTTTCTGTGCTGATTTTTCAGGCTTAAAAATTCCTTGGAAAAGGAATTTCTCTAGTTAGTAAGAGAAATTTGATTTTGCTCTTTTGGAGAGTTTATATTGAATTATTGTAAAAGCAGATACTTCCCTGTAGTGTGCTATTTACCTTCAGAAAAGAACTTCCCTATTATTTCATTATCTCTCATTAAGTTGGAGGCCTTTAGAATTAAGTTGAAGGTCAGCATTGATAGCATTGATAGAGGATAGACTGTGGATAGATATGGGGCTCACTGTTAGTCTTTATTCTTTCCCTGTAAGCAATTCCTCCATTTCTCCCTGCCATCCTTCAATCAAATACCTGCTGGCTTCATAATAAAAAAAATTGTTTCCTAGCCCCTCAGATAAATTGTAAATTAAAGTCACATATTTGAAGAAGTTGCTTTAATTTTCTCAAACAAATAATCTTGGTCAGTGAGTGCAGTTTATCTTGAGAATTTCATTTAGAGTTAGATGACAAATGAAGCCCTGGACCTACATTAGGTGTTAGTTATATGTCCTCTCATTTTCCACAGGTTACATCACCTAATGTTTTCCTTTCACATACTCATTCATGTGTGGATTTTGATAGCAACTGAACATATCTAGACTGGTAGGCTTTTCCAGGGAAATAAGCTTTTTAATGGGGATTGAGTCTGTATATAGATGTAAGATAGACTAAATTTAAATATGTAATACATATTCCTTTCTGTTTTAAGAGAACTAGAGTATAGAAGTATCAATAGCAAAAAGAGAAAAAAAGGAAGAAAGAAAGATAAAGAAAGAAAAAAGAAAGGAAGGAAGGAAGAAATGGAGGGAATAAGGGAGAGAGGGGGAAAAAGGGGGTGGCTAGGTGGTGCAGTGGATAGAGCACTGATCCTGGAGTCACAAGGACCTGAGTTCAAATTTAGCCTTGGAAGCTTGACAGTTCTTAGCTGTGTGACCCTGAGCAGGTCACTTAACCCTGATTGCCTCACCAAAAAAAAAAAAGAAAGGGAGAGAAGAAAGGAGGAAGAAAAATATGTAAGAGTCTTGTAGTATTTATGACAACATTGTTTAATAACTTATAATAGCTTATCAAATTTAATATTCCATATAAATTGCTTATTATTTTTCTTTCACAGCAATTATTGCTTTGTTTGACCACTCCTGATTGAAGAGCAACTTCTTAATTTCCTTATTTTTACCACTACAAAATTATATGTATGTGTGTATGTATGTATATGTATAATTTCTGGGTCCTTTTCCTATTTTGGGGGAATGGAGTATAGATGTTGTGAAGGTATCAATGGATCAAAAAACATGGAGAATCTAGTAACTTTTAAGACAGTTTGCTTTCCAGAATTGTTTCTTCCTTCCATTTCCCCCCTATTATTTCTCTTGAGATTCTTCACCTTTTGCTCCTCCCAATGTATTTTTTTTAAATTATTTTGTACATCTATAAAATAACCCCTTGATAGTTTGATTATCACAGCAATGAATATATAAATAAATTTAGCTAGTATTTTCATTTTGATTATATGGGCTTGGAATAATTATGGGTAATTACTATTTCTCTAACATTAAGTCTTTCTGTACTTCTATAAAATGCATTTTTTTGTATTTAATATATATGCTATGTATGTTTTGTTAGACTTTCAAGTATTTTAAATATTTTATGATTATTTTAAATGGAGGTTCTGGGTTTTTTTCTTATATCCTGCAACTCTGTGGAACACATCAATTGTTTCAATTATTTTTTTAGCTGACTCTAGTCTAGGCATTTCCAAGTAAACCACTAATTCAAAAATAAAACTAAAAATTTTGTTTCCTCTTTGCCTTCTTATGATTTCTTTTTCTTATGTAATTTAGGCAACAGGTGTTTCTAGCATTATATCAAATAGTAATGAATATCTCTCTTGGAAAAGGCCTCTAGTTTACTGCCATTATATATAAGATGGGTGCTTGATCTTAGATAGATATTACTTATAACATCAAGGAAAATTCCATTTATCCCTACATTTTCTTGTGTTTTTCAACAGGAATGGTTGTTGTATCTTTTCCAAAAACCATTTCTCCATCTATTATTTGTATGTTTTTTGTTAATAATATGGAACATTATATTGATAGTTTTTGTAATATTGAATCAACCTCATTTTCCTGGCATAAATCACCCTAATCATAATGTATAATTTTTTGATATGTTACTATAACCTCCTAGTTAATATTTCATTTAAAACCCTGAATTTATGTTCATTAGCAATGTTGTTTTACAATTTTCTTTCTTTGTGTGACTTTCCTCAGTTAACATATCAAGGCTATTTCTGTATCATAGAATTTTTTACAAGACCTTTTTCTATTTTTTTTTAAATTAGCTTATGCAATATTGGAATTAATTGTTCTTTTAATGCTTATATATTCATTTGGTCTAGGTTCTTAGATTTTCTCACAATATGCAATGTCATCCTTTCTTTAACTGATATAGTTTCTTTTGAATAACAAATATCCACACAGAGCCCTATTCAAGTCCTAGGCTTCATCTCATTTTGTCTCAGTAACACTCACAACATCAGATTTGATCTCTTCTACTAAGGCTTCTAGTTTTTTTCACTAGTAGATTAAACTATGGGCATCTGTGCGTAGATTCAGCCATGGCTCTGTTACTAGCTCTTTTCTTGATTTTTTCCTCCCGTGAATTTCTGATTATATCAGTTACTTTTCTTTTTAATTTTCCCTCCTCTGTAGATATTTTCTATTCTATCTAACTTTGGGGTATTCAATAGTAACTTTCCTCCAAACTTTTGAAAAAATATTTTATTTTTCCCAATTGCATGTAGAAAGAATTTTAACATTCATTTTTTTTTTAAAATTTTGAGTTCCAAAATCTGTCCTTCCCTTCCTGCTCCTCCTTCTCCCTGAGTCAGTAACCAATTTGATATAGGTTATACAGGTACAATCATTTATAACATATTACCACATTAATCATTTTATGAAAGAAAAGAGATGAAGAAATGAAAGCAGAAAAAGTGAAAAACATTATCTACAGTCAGACTCCATCAGCTCTTTCTGTGGAAGTAAATAATGTTTTTCATCATGAGTACTTTGGAATTGTCTTGGATCATTGTATTGCTGAGAATAGATAAGTTATTCACAGTTGATCATTGTATAATATTGCTGTTACTATGTACAATATTTTCCTGGTTCTGCTCACTTCACTTTGCATCAGTTCATCTCAGTCTTTCCAGGTTTTTCTGACAGCATCCTGCTTATCATTTCTTATAACACAATAATATTATTCCAGTAAAATTGTATATCACAACTTGTTCAACCATCCCCTAATTGAGAGGCATCCCCTCCAATTCCAATTCTTTGCCACTGCTATAAAAGAGCTGCTATAAATATTTTTTTTTTTTGTAAAAACAGATCCTTTACCCTAATCCCTTCACCTTTTTTAAATCACTGTGGAATAAAGACTTACAAGTTCTATTACTCTGTAAAAGGATATTCCCTTTGGGCATAGTTCAGAATGGTTGGATCAATTCATAACTCACAGTGAATCAATGTCTCAAATTTCCCACATGCCCTCAAACATTTATCATTTTCTTTTATGTCATATTAGCCAATGTAATAGATGTGAGGGGCTACCTCAAGGATCTTTTAATATGTATTTCTCTAATACTACTGTTTAGAGCATTTTTTGATGTAACTACAGATAGTTTTGATTTCTTCATCTGAAAACCTCCTATTCATATCTTTCACAATTGATCAATTGAGAATGATTTGTATTCTTATAAATTTGACAAAGTTCTCTGTATATTGAGAAATGAGACCTTTATCAGAGACCCTTATAAAAAAATTGCCAGTTTTCTGTTTGCTTCTAATCTTGGTTGCACTAGTTTTGTTAGTGTAAAATCTTTTTAATTTAATATAATCAAATTAATCCATTTTAAGTCTTTTAATGCTCTCTATCTTTTGTTTGGTCACAAACTCTTCCTTTCTACATAGTTCTGACAGGTAAACCATTCCTTGCTCCCCTAATTTCTTTATGATATTACCCTTTATGTCTAAATTGTGTGCTCATTTTGACCTTATATTTGAATATGGTGTAAGACATTAGTCTATACCTAATTTCTGCCAAACACTTTTCCATTTTTTCCAGCATGTTTTGTCAAATAGTGAATTTTTGGTCCAAAAGCTTTGATCTTTGGGTTTGTCAAACACTAGACTGCTATGGTCATTTACTATGGTATATTATATAACTAATCTATTCCACAGCTTCATCCTATTTGTTAATTAATACCAGATTATTTTGATGTTTACCTTTTTATAATACAATTTTAGATCAGGTACAGATATGCCACCTTCTTTCACTTTTTTTCATTAATTCTTTTGATATTCTTGACCTTTTCTTCTTTCAAATCAATTTTATTATCTTTCTAGCTGAATAAGGTAATTTTTAGGAGTTTATCATGGCACTGAAGAAATAAATCAATATAAGTAGACTTGTCATTTTTATTATATTGGCTCAGCTTGCCCATGAGCAATTGATATAGCAATTGTTTAGATCTGACTTTATTTATGTGAAGTGTTTTTTAATTGCATTCATATAGATCCTGGGTTTGTCTTGGTAGGTGGACTGCCAAGTATTGTCTATAGTTATTTTAAATGGAACTTCTCTTTCTATCTCTTGCTGTTGGACTTTGTTGGTAATAACATAGAAATTGTGGTGATTTCGGTGTATTTATTTTATATCCTGCAATTTGCTAAAGTTATTAATTATTTCAACTATTTTTTAGTTGATTCTCTAGCATTCACTAAATATGCCATCATATCATCTTCAAAGAGTGATAGTTTTGTTTCCTTGTTGCTTATTCTAATTCCTTTGATTTCTTTTTCTTCTTTTAATGTTATAGCCAGCATTTCTAGTACAATACAGAATAATAATGTTAACCATAGGCATATTTGCTTCACCCCTGATCTTATTGGGAAGGCTGCTGGTTTATCCCCATTACAGATTGTGCTTGCTGATAGTCTTACATAGGTAACATTTATCATTTTAAGGAAAGCTCCACTTATTACTAAGCTTTCCATTGCTTTTTTAATTTTTTTTTTAACATGAATGGGTGTTGTATTTTGTCAAAAGCTCTTTCTTAATCTATTGAGATATCATATGATTTCTATTGTTTTTTTAATTGATATGGAGAATTATGCTAATAGTTTTTCTAATATTGAACCAGCCTTGCATTTTTGGTACAAATCTCACCTAGTCAAAGTATATGATTCTTCTGATATACTATATACTATGTATTTGCTATACTCTTTTTGCAATTACCATATTTAACTTTTTGCATCAATATGATTTCAATTCATTCAATTGGTCTATAATTTTCTTTCTCTGTTTTCACTCTTTTTGGTTTAAGAATCAATAACATATTTGTGTCAAAAAAGAAATTTTGTAGGACTGCTTCTTTTCCTATTTTTCCAAATTGTTTACATAATACTAAAATTAATTATTCTTAAATGTTTTGTAGAATTTATTTGTGAATCCATTTGGCTTTGGGGATTTTTTCTTAGGGATTTCATTTATGTATTCAGTTTATTTTTCTAAGGCAAGGCTATTTTATTATTCTATTTCCTCTTTTGTTAATATGGATGATTTATATTTTTGTAAATATTCATCCATTTCACTTAGATTGCCAAATTTATTGACATATTGGGCCAAACAAGTCATATTAATTGCTTTAATTTCCTCTTCATTTGGTGGTATATTGACTTTTTCATTAATGATATTGGTAATTTTGTTTTCTTTTTTAAAATCAAATTATACAATAGTTTATCTATTTTATTGCTTTTTTTAAAAGTTCCTAGTTTTATTCATTAGTTCAATGGTTTTCTTAATTTCAATTTGATTAATATTTCCTTTGATTTTTTCAGAATTTCCAATTTGTTGTTTAATTGGGGATTTTTAATTTGTTCCTTTTCTAGTTTTGTTTTTAGTTGCATGGCCAATTCACTCACTTGCTCTTTCTCTGTTTTATTGTTGTAAGTAAGCATTTAGAGATATAAAAATTTCCCTAAGTACTAACTTGATTGCATCTCATAAATTTTGGTCTCATTGTTGTCATTCTCTTTAATGAAATTATTGATTCTTTCTATGATTTGTTGTGTGACCCACTCATTCTTTTTTATATGTTTCCAATTAATTTTTAATCTTTGTTTCCACAGCACTTAAATTAATGTAATTTTTATTTCATCATGATCTGAAATGGATGGATTTAATATTGTTGCCTTTCTGCATTTTGTTGTAAGGTTTTTATACCCTAATACATGGTCAGTTTTTGTGTAGGTGCAATGTACCACTGAGAAAAAAGTATATCCCTTTCTTTTCTCATTCAGTTTTCTACAGAGGTCTATCATATTTAGCTTTCCCAAAATTCTCTTCACCTTCTTAACTTCTATCCTGTTTATTTTTGGTTAGTTTTATCTAATTTGGAGAGGATAAAGTAACTCATTTAACTTCTCTTTAAAAAATATGGATGCTGGGGCAGCAAGGCAGCATAGTGGATAGAGCGCTGGTCCTGGAATCAGGAGGATGTAGTTCAAATCCAGCCTCAGATACTTGACACTAGCTGTATGACCCTAGGCAAGTAACTTAACCCTAGTTGCCTCACCTCAAAAAATAGATGGATACTATACCATTTGGTTCATATATGTTTAGTATTAATATTACTTTATCATCTATTCTGTCTTTTAGTAAGATGCAGTTTCCTTTCTTATCTTTTTTTAATTAGATTTGTTTTTGCTTTTGCTTTGTCTGATGTCATGATTGGCACTCCTGCTTTTTTTTTTAAATTCAGCTGAAGCACAATAGATTTTACTCCAGCCCCTTATTTTTACTCTGTGTGTGTCTCTTTGCTTCAAATGTGTTTATTGTAAACAACACATTGTAAGATTCTGGCTTTTAATCCACTCTGCTATCCACTTCTCTTTTATAGGTGAGTTCATCACATTCATATTCACAATTATGATTACCAACAGTGTACTTCTCTCTTTCCACCCTGTCCCTCCTCACAAGTGTTTTGGTTCTGACCACCACGTTCCTCAAAACACTTTCCCTTCTAATAGTCCTCTTTCCTTCTCTTATCTTCCCTATTATTCCCTTAATCTGGAATACTCTCTCATTTCTACTTCTTAGAATTTCTGGTTTCCCTCAAGACTCAGTGAAAACTGAAATCTTTAATAATCTCCCCAGTTTACAGTATACTACTTTCCCAAACTACCTTGCATTAATTTTGTGGCAATGTGGTGTCATGGAGTAAGAACTGGTTTTGTATTTAGGAACGTACACCTCAGGGCAGGCCTTTGGTACATACTAGTTGTATGACTTGCGTAAGTCCTTTAACTTCTCAGTGCTTTAAACAATTTATTATACTTTTTATACATACATATATACATACATACATTTGTGTATGCATGCATGAATCTATGTGTGCATACAGAAAACATACACATTTATAAATACAATTGACATATACATCTATTGCATATACATATTTGTGTATATGTATATATGATATATTAAAATGAATAGAAAAGGGACTGAACTTGTGAGATACACATACATTCATGAATACACATGAATACATATATACATAAAAAGACAGAAATGAAACAGCACTTATCTTCCAAGAAAACAATGTTCACAGGAGTGACAACTGCCTGATACATAAAAACAAACAAACAAAAAGAACCACTTTCAATTGATTGATTGAGCTAAACATTTTTCCCCTGAGAACAACCGCTGTATTTGGATTGCAGGAATTTGCAAGGTAACCCTTAACTCCTTGGACTTGGACACTTGCAATAGAACTGAATGTTTGTTTTGACTGTTGAAAGACACGAAACTTTCTGAGAAGATATAAGAACAAATTATTGAAAACCTCTCCTTCCCCACAATGACTAGGATGGGCCTGAGGATGATTAGCAACTTTTAGTCATGAGAATGAAATCTTATTTAGAGTTGCCACTTCTGTAGTCTTTAAATATAGGGTTGAAGAATGGCTATATCCTATGTTTGGACTCTTTTTCAGAACTTTATTTAGACTTCCAGTAAGGGGTGAGGCATGATTTCTCTCTCATTCTATATCAGTTCCAATGGAGGCTTGTAGAACAAATATATGAAAGCAGGGATATGTGTTTGCCAAGTTCAGTCTGACACTAAATATTAAAATCTGTCTGTCTTCTGCCTTTTTTTTTGTGAGAGTCACATAGTTAGTCATGGTAAAAAAAAATGAACTCAGGCCAGATTTTTTGAATTCAAGGCTAAGCAACTTTTCATCTTTTCACTCTATCAGTGGAGATCACAGCTTGTCCACAACTTAGTAGATAGTGTAAATAGTTTCTGTGGCCAAAATATATTTGTCACCTGGTGACCAACTCTATGGTGATATGCCCTTATACTCCTAACTATGGTTAGGATTATAATCATTGGGTTACAGTCAATGACCAGAATTATTCTCATTTAAGAACACTGGGTCATGATGAATCACTGAAATAGATCTCTGGTACAGGGAAATATCAACAACATAATGTAGTTATCTATCTATCTATCTATCTATCTATCTATCTATCTATCTATCTATTAATGGCTAGATAATGGGGTTAAGTGACTTGCCCAGGGTCACACAGCTAGTAAGTGGAAAGCATCTGAGGCCAGATTTGAACTCAGGTCCTCCTGACTTCAGGACCAGTGCTCTAGCCACTGCACCACTTAGCTGCCACATAATGTATTTATTTTTGAAATTTGATTTAGCTATACACATATAGATAAACATATAGAGGAAACTATTATAAAATATCATCAAGGAATGAATGCTCCAAAAAGAAACCAGGCCTTTATACAATTAGAGAAATGTTTAACCTAATGGATAGTTCACAGGTTTCAATGATACCTTCCTGATGCCAGGAGATTTTTAGGAAGGCTTTCAGTAGGTTAAGCAGGTTAATTGTCCCTGGGGACAATTTCAGGAGGATGTGAACAAAGAACAATAGCAGGATGGTTTCCAAGAGTCAGTTTTTATTTTCAGTATTGGAAGGTAAATCAACATAAGTAATAGATCTATTTGAATATTGCCACAAGTTGAAATATAGTGGAATCAATTGTTATACTGTAATGCTTACTATTTGTTACTGAATGTTTGATATCATAATCTGAAGCCTAAAGAAAAAGATAGCACTTTGATTGAAATTTGAAATCTATTTGTTGTCCTATTTTTTCATTTTGCTTAAAAATTTTAAAGTAGTTAATGCACCATAAGAAATTAACATTTTAATGATTGGAAAATCACGACTGGAATGAGGCACATCTAAGGGGGTTTTTTTTAGCAATTTTCTTAATTTCCTATATAATCACACATTCTAATTATGCAACTAATTTATGTAGACACATATGTAATTAAGTGATATAATCACAGAGTCTAATTGTATAATTGTTTTAATGACATAATTATAGCAACGGTACAATTGCTAAATAGTCTATATACAAGGGAAACAACTGAATTAATCATATTTTAATAAAACAGAGTTCCAAATTAAACATAAGTTCCTTTAAGAAATATTTCATTTATTGCATATATACTTAAAGATCTATATAATATGTATATAAATTATATGTACATCTATGGAAGTTCATTTTAAGTAACTCTAAATTTGGAAATAAGCAATATATTGGTAAATAATAACTCATTTCAACAATCATTAAGTGCTACTATGTGAAAGGAACTATTCTTGATTCTAGAATACAAAGACCAAAATGAAAACGTTTCTGTCATCAAGGAGCTTACAAAAGTGCAAGATCACTTGGTGTATGAAAACACTCTAAGGGTATCAAGAAAATTCTTAAAAATCCATCAACCTGAACTTAGCTCATTTTCTCACATTTTAATTAGATGCCTTTTTTATTTGTTTTATTCAACATTTTCTTCCAGAATTTACTTTGACAAAACAGGCATCTAAATATTCAATTTTGACAATAATCCTATTGCTTTTTCTACTTCTAGTACAGAGTTCTACATACAGAGATTTTTAATAAATATTATTGACTCAGATTGAATGGCCACATGGAGATTCTAATTAATATACTAGAAATTTGAGGTCAAACTCATATATTAAATCACTTTTTAAGATGGGCATGAAAATAAAATTTTATAGGAGTCCTAAAAATAGGACTGGACCAATAAAGTTTAGGTATAACATCAAAATTTAGATTGCTGTCTAAATGGTGGAAGCTTATTAGAACTCAGCATTAATTATTTCATTTATGCTCTATCAATACAAGTTCTTTTCTCATTTGGTTAATTTTTAAGCATGGAAGGTCTCATCTAGATGCACTCTTTGAGTCTCTAACAAAACTAGAAAGTAGATTTAGTTTATCTTAAGACCCTCAGTCTTCTTTTTCTGTGCCCTGCCACTATTGCTCTATTCCTCTAACTCCTAGGCCTCTTCAAGTAACCCATAAAACCTGTTATCAGAAAAGAATATAATATATTTTTTACACTTTCATGTGAATTAAAGCTGATGTGCTTCTTTTAATGGGCACAGGTATGCATGGTGTCTGCACTGGACACCTAGTGCCTTTAGAGGAAAGAGCAATGGCAATGCTTATCTTACAGTGTGCCAGCACAATCAGCCATGATCTGTGGTTAATGCAGGGCTGGTGCATCCCCCCACATGCAAGAGGTTAGGCAGCTTACTTCCAGAGAGGCATCATGCCACATAATGAAAGCACCTTGCTGCCCTAGTTGGACTATATACAGATATTCTGGTCTGCTTAACGTTTGGTGAGGATACAGACTTTGCTAGGCTTCATAGTCAGAATTGTGGTGAATTCTAAAGACAAAATTGTTGGTAGAGCAATTGGAAATCACACATAGAAAGTTACTAAAATACTCCTGAGATTACACTATGAGGCTCTATAGGCCCCAAGTTGTTCATTGATTAGAATAAAGCTTCCATATACAACAAAATATTTATGCAGCATTTTTTGTAGCAGCAAAGTACTAAGTAGGTGTTCACAGATCAGGGGATGGTGAAACAAATTGTGGCACGTGAATGTTATGGAATATTACTGTGCTATAATACTAAGATGAATACAGACAAGCATGGAAAGACTATACATGAAATGATATAGAAATATATGTCATGAAATGTAGAGAGTTCTCTACATTGTTTAGAATGTAACAAATGAAACAAGTAGAGGCAAGAAAATAATACACATAACGAGTGCAATAATATAAATTTAAAAAAAATAACCACAAGTCAATCTAAAGTGAATCTCCAAAATCACAAAGAAAAAAACATGGCCCCAAAGATGAAATGTGAGAAGACACACCTATTCCACCCCTTTATGTATGAGGGAGGTCTACAGATGTGGAACACTGCATACATTTTCAGTTTTCAACGTCTACTGATGTTTTGTTATTTTTTCCCCTTTTTTGCCTTGCTATTTTTTTTAAACATTCTTTATTATCTGGGATAACTCTCTAGGAAGCTGAAGAGAAGTAATATTAAGAGAAGTTTTGGCAATTTAAAAACAAAAGCTATTAATACAAGTTTATTTTCCAAAAAGGTGCTAGTCATTTGGTACCACACTCTCTGCCTGGCTTTGTTGTGGTAAATGAATTTAGAGATGAATAAAACCTTATGAGATTCAAAAGAAAGTATACCACTAGAAGTTCAGGAATTGGAGATTATATCAGAATTTTCTGATAGTGGACAATTAAGAATAAAGTCCCTAGTAGCAAGCTTGAAATAGACGAGGAGTAGTAGAGATGTAGATTCATCTATCATTGGTTAAATGAAACCTGATCATTAATTACTGGTGGCTGCAGCAAAGGGAGGATACACTTCGTGTTGAAATTGTATGTTCTTCTAATCCTCTTCTCATACCCCCCCACCAGTTATTGTAGTAAGTTTATAAGTAGCTAGCATAAAGGAATTGTAGTAGGAAGATTGCAAAAGCGGAACCTAGAAGTCATTTACAAACTGTCCCATAAATTAAAGAAGCATAATAGTTACTTGCAAAATGCCTTATAAAATAGGGGACCATTGGGAACCACTGGCAACTACCTCATATATTAACTTAGGCTACATCCTAAGACCATGTAAAATTAAGGGAAGCCAGCCAGGCTTCAATGTAATGGCCCCTTAGTCCTTCCAACCACCCTGGTCTGTAAGCTTCAGATAACCTCTAGACGTGCAGTAAAATCAGCAAAACACCAGCAACATGTTAAATAAATGAGGGAACCCTAAAGTGGGGTTGATAACTTTGAGATGTTAGTGAACTAAGCCAGAAGTTGCAGAGATAAGTGTTAGTCTGTCCCTCTCACCAAAAATCCCATAAAAATGGGACTCCAAACTCCTGCCCAATAGCATTCCTCCACCAGCTATGTTACCATGCTCCTTGAGTGATCCCAACTTCAATCCATTGATATGTAAATAGCCCTCTGTGTTCCTTCCCTCCACATTCTCTTCCCTGCACTGTCTGTCTCCCTCCACCACTCCATCCTCCATCCAAACAACATCTGCCTCTGTACTCCCCTTGATATTTGCCTCTGTACTCACTATGCTTTATTAAAGTGTAATTGAAACATTACTTCACAACTGCTGCCATTGTGGTCTTCCCTAGCAAGTATCCAATGTACCAGGTAGATTTGCCCTGACTTCAGGGTCCTCCTTGTGCTTTTTTCCCCTTCTTTCATAAACCAGAACACCAGGACTGACACTAAATATTTTCCCACAGCTGTCCCTGCCACATGAATGAGCATGGTGCAATGATTTCTTTGGTAGGCCACAAAGGTGGGCAGATGAACTTTGTCTCACCTTCTGGGAAGGATTTTCCTTTTACTTGGGTTGCAATGGACCAATTAATAATTCACTAAGTCAATTAATATTTCACACTTGAATAGGGACTAAAGCCAATAGTATTATAGAAAGACAATCTGTACTCCTCAGTCATACCCTTAAAATGCTGAGGTGGAGACATAGTTGGTCTCACTATGGAAAAGTGACTCCAGAGAGACATAATTATATATAATGACTTATGCTTGTAGGAGTTCTCCTATTTTAATTCTTACCTGATATTAATGGAGGTGAAGATTTGATTGATCAAATGAAAATCAATAGCATTACTGAAATCATACCACCAACCACCAATTCTACCACTGTAAGATTTTCCCTGCTATTCTATCCATCATGCATTATAAATGAGTATTCACTGTATGAATTTCACAGTACTCTATGCTAGACAGGGTATAGTCATGCATGTTTTTTTTTGTGTTGGATTAAGTGAATAGGTATTAACATGCTACTTTTATTACATAATATCTCCTCATGTCAATGGGGGGGGTTCTCAATTAAAAAAAAAATACCAAGAGCAGCAGACTTTGGAAGTTAGATTCCTGGGTGACTGACTGCTCAAATCTGTGATTTTCTCTGAAATGAATAAGAATGGTATCAAGAGAAAGGAGACCAGACAGTGGGCAGCCCTGAGTGAGTGGGGGAAATCCCTCCAAGTCATGGCTGCTACCAGTGATAAAACCAGTACAGGTAGAATTTATCAACTTGGCAACAGTTGAGCAAAAGGAAGCCCTTTAGTGTCACACAGTCAACCATCACAAGGCCTGATAATTCTGTGATCTAAGCAAGGAAGACTAAAGTGACATTCTTGTCTATGCTTATATTCTAAGCATATACACACACACTCATGCATACACACATACTTCCCTTCTGCACTTTACCTCATTTCTTCTCTATGATATGAAGAATAGTTTGGAAATCTCTGGCACTTCTGAGAGTGGGAAGGGCAGTTTGGAGGAATTTCTGGAGAGAACTGGACAGCGGGCTCTGAGTAGGGAGCACTTAGTTTTTTTGTTTTTGTTTTTCCTTTTTCAACTATGCCTAATAAACCATTTGGGCACAGTATGTTGATTATCCAAGAAAGGAAAACCCAGGTGCAGGATAAGGGATGACCTATAGATTATTTTCAAATTAACTCTGAGTAATATTGCATATCATTTCCCTAGACTTAAGAGTAAGTCTGACTAATGTGGGATTCAACTGCAGAGAAAAGTGACTTGGTAGCTAATAGGCATAGCAAGTGTGAATGCTCCGAGACCTCTTGGTTGGTAGATTGAATGTAATCTAACCAGGAGACAAATTATACATATATATATATACACACACACATATATATATACACATATACACACACACACATATATATACACACATACATATACATATATATATACATACATACATATATGTGTATATGTACATATATGTGTGTGTATATATATATGTATATATATATATATATATGGTCAGATAAGCGATATATTAACAAAGTGCCTCTCTGTTGACTTAGGGAAGGTACAACAGCAGTGCTTTTGGATAGTTAAACTACAATAGTCCCTTAAATTTCCCATGGGGTACCAACAAAGTATAGCTTGTATGGGTGAAGGAATAGCTGTCTTGTGTGTCATACTTTACAGACGGCTCAAACATTGGAGAGCTGATTGGTTAAATAACATAACCATGATAAAAAGATTTTTTAACATAAGAATTGTAGGTTGAAGCTAACAAGTACAAATTTAGTACGAAACATGAATGAATGTAAAACCATAAGCTTGAATGCAAAACATTTGCTGTTCAAGTACAGCATAAGTGGAAAGCATTTGGTGTCAAAGACCCAGAGGTTTGAATGTACTTCACATTCATTGTGAGTTGGTAATACACTGAGACATTTAATAAAAATAAATTTTAAGTTACATAAAGGCATCAAGTATCTGGAAAAGGGAAAGTGGTAGCCCCTGTATTTCCTTCTGAGTGCCACATTTCAGAAGGAGTATTGACAAAATGAAGTCTATTAAGAGAAGGCCAGGTATGATGGTGAGGTAAGAGGAAAAATGGGTAGGTTGGTGGTGGTGGTGGTGGTGGTGATGGTGGGGAGGTGGTGGTAAATGTATGTACATATGTGTGTTCATGTGAAAACAACAGTATTTCAATATTCGATTACATGAAGGATATTATATAGAAGAAAGTTTAGATTTATTACTTTTGAACCAGAGGACAGAATTTGGACCAAGTTAAAAGGAAATAATTGGGAGGTAAATTTTGACTAAAAATAAGAAAGAACTTCCTAGACTGGAGAGATAATGAGATCTCTGTCACTGCATGTTTTCAGAAATGATGTGAGGGTGTTGTGGAGAATACTTATGTTTTGCCAGATTTGGGGCTAAGGGGCTTCTAACATTTTCCAGCTCAAAAACTCTATGATTTTTACATTCTCCTCTGCCTGGAGAGATCTTTTGACTCTTTAAAATGTGAGAGACAAGAAACAGATGGTTGCTCTTCTAAATAAAAAAAAAATTTCTTGCTAGTTTAAACAAAAGTCAACAAACGCATCAAATATCTTTCATGAGCCAGGCACCATATTATGCATCGTGGATACAAAGACAACAATGAAACAATCCTTCTTATCAAGGAGCTTCCATTCATTCTAGGGAAGCCATATGTAACTATGTAAGTATAAACAGAATAAATACATAATTATTAAAAGATGATTGGTGAGGCAAGGCACTAGCAGTTGGTAAAATCATGTTGGTGGTAAGCGGCCCCTCTCCATTCCATTTTTTAAACTGATTTACGTAAGCAAAAGTGAAACCAAGTGTAAGTGCCCAAAGGGTTAAACTGTGTTTCTTAGCAATTGGATGAGGGTGAATTTAATGAGTGAAAATACTGAGTGATCCTTCTCCATCTCAAAAATAGTTCCTTTGTTTTTACTTTTGTTGTCCTTGAATCATTTCAGTCATGTCAAACTCTCTGTGATCCCAAGATACTGGAGTGGTTTGTCATTTCCTTTGACAGCTCATTTTACAGATGAGGAAACTGAGGCAAAAGGGATTAAATGACTTGCCCAGGGTCACACAAGTAGCAAGTGTCTGATGTCAGATTTGAACTCAGGTTCTCCCAAATCCAGGACAAGTGCTCTATCTAATGAGCCACATAGCTGCCTTTTATTTTTACTACTGTACTTTCAGGGTACAGGAAATGACAATGGGATATACTGTTGGTATAAAATTTTGAGAAATTATTTCAGTCCAACTTTCTACTTAGTCCATTAAATAAAACCAATATTTAGCCTTTAGAAAACTGTGTGAAATTTGCATACTTGCATCTTACCAGTGCTATTTAAAAAGCCCTTAGAAATGAGACCTTTAATAACTTAAAGTATATGATACAATAGAACATTTTAAATTAACATGAACTAAGCAATTCACTTGCATTTAACCAAGACTGCCTTGTGTGCTAATTAAACCTTAATAGTGAGGAAGCAACAGTATGTTAAGTATACAAAGGCAAAGTAGATACATCTCTCTCAGTTGGCTTTCATCCTTTCTTAAGTATTGTTGGTATTAGGACTATAACAGAATTTTAAGTGTGGTCTTCCTAAAATGTCATCTTATTTGTTTACATTATACGCTTATTATTTTCTTACATATTTTTTTTTCCTTATGCAGGGTCTCAACTCCCCCTCTTTCTTCATTTTTCCCTTTCCTTCTGTTATTAGAATCTCTATTTGTACTAATTAGCCTCGTGAAGTCATTTAAAATTTCCTTTGAAGGAAATAGGCTATTCGTTATTGTTGTTCAGTCATTTCAGTCATGTCTGACTCTTAATGATCACCTTTGGGGTTTTCTTGGCAAAGATACTGGAGTGGTTTGTCATTTCCTTCTCCAGTTTATTTTGCAGTGAGGAAACTGAAGCCAAAAAGGTTAAATGACTTGCCCAGGGTCACTCAGTTAATAAGTGTCTGAGGCCACATTTGAACTCAGATCTTCCTCATGCCAGTCCTAGTGCTCTGCTCTATTCACAGTGTCACTTAGCTGTTCCCAAGCTATTCATACATCTTGCTTTTACAAGAAGGGTATGTCCCTACAATGTTGCATACTTAACAGATCTGGGTAAATCATAGGTTCATATTTAAAGCCAGAAGGGATCTTAGAGGTATTTTTATCTAACCTCCTTGTTTTATGATTGAGGAAACTCTAAGTTCAAGAGAGGTGAAGTAATTGCCCCAATACCATGCAAGTCAAAATAGGCCAACACCCAAGATCTTCTGCCAAAAAATCCATCATATTTTCTACCACACTACAATTATAATTTGAAAAGTGAGATTTGTTGCAATGGACGTAACTCCTAATATTCAGGCGTACATTCCTTTGTCCTCTATTCCACTTCTTTCTTATTTCTGAAAAATACTTCCTCATCTATCCATACTCTCTGTATTGAAACAAATGAAGTAAAAGGAAACCTTTTTTTAAAATGACAAATAGAACTTTACTTTTCACAATTATTTCAAAACTTAAATAAAAATGTAGAGTACTTATGCTCCACACTCTGCCATCTGTAAAGATTCCACCAGTTTCACATATTTCTGATACACCCCAACATTTCAAAGGAAAAGTATATATTTTTGCCTTCCTGTATAATTATCTCCCAATGAGCACCTGTTTCAACAGTAGAGAGTCCAAACCTGTGAAGGTACAGCAAAAACATTCTTCCTTGACATCCAATATTGAATTTAGGGAACTTTATGTAAAAAATTCTGGCAGTGGTAAACATGCATATTTGAATAGCTTACTGATTTTTGTAGAAACCATTTTGTAAAATGAAGAACGCATTTGCACCATGAATGTTATTTACCTATAAGCAATTGAGGTTTCATTTATTGTCTTTCTTAAAGTCAATGTAGCTTACCATATGTGTAAAGAATATATTTACCAAGTTTTCTTGAGTGAGATTTAATTGATTCATTTAAATTAAGTAGTATTTTAAAGCCTAGATAAAATAAATAAAGCATTATCAGTCAATGAATTTGATGATTTATTTATTGTTTCCATGTTTAAATTTAGGCCTTTTATTGAGAAAAAAAATCATTTCAAAGAAAATATATTTATACCTTTAAGAAGAATCAAATTTTGCATGCAGAGGGTTACTGATACAGTACTGATAAACTTATCTTCTTTAGACTGCCTCACCTCAAAGTTCTTTTGCATTATCCTTTTCTCTAAAGGAAGTCCTTCCCTTCATATCTAAGTAGATAAGGAGGGGACAGTGTCTCTACAAGCAATAAGGAAATCTGTAATACCTCTTTCTTGTAAAGGGGGGGGCGAGACAGATGTTATTGATTAAAGGAGTTCCCAATCAAAGTGATGAGTTTACTGGGAGGTGAGCCTTTGTCTGGCAAACACAATTACTTATCTCTCCCAGTTGAGCCCATTGGTGCCTTGTTAAGAGGATTAAGGAAAACTCCTGATTAGATTTCTATGATTGGGAATGCCCATAAGATGATTTAGTTGTCAAGACTTTTTGCCACCACTCTTTGATGTCTTATAAAGGACAACCAACAGATCTCTCCCAAGGAAGATGCTTTTAATTTGGGGGATATTTTGCAGTTGGTTGTTGTCTTTCATTCTTGAAGAGGACCAAATTGACATTGCTAAGATAGAGTCAAGTTGCAGTGGATCAGACCAATATGAGCTCCAACTTTTCTACTACAGGTAAGGCACAAATAGATCATGTAAATATTTGGGGTGGATTCTCTAAATTTGCACAACTTGTGCTTCTATTGAGCTGCTTAAATTCTGCTTTGTTCATAGAGCACAACATTCTGGTGCATGTACAACATGCCGAGCAGTCTTTTGGCAGTGTCTCTCATGTCATTCCAAAGTTCTTCAGAGTCACCTGGAGAGGGTCCTTTTATTGGTTCTTCTGACCACCATGTGAGCACTTCTCTTGTGTGAGTTTTCCATAAAATAGTCTTCAAGATAAGCATATGTTTGGCATTTAAACAACATGGCCAGGCCATAAGAATTGCATCTCTGAAGTAGACTTTGAATGCTTGGCAGTTCAGTTTGTGAAAAGATGAGAGTATCTGGTACCTTATCTTGCCAGGTGATCTTCAGAATCTCCCTAAGACAATTCAAATGGAAGTGACTCAGTTCTTGGCATGCGCTGGTATACTGTCCAGGTTTCACAGGCACACAACAATTAGGGGGTGTAAGGTGTGTTCACTGAAAACTAGAACTTCTTGTGTGAGAGCTGCCAAATCCATTTCCTAGCTATTTTCCTACCTGATCCATCTAACCTGTGCTCATCTGGGTCAAAGCACTCACAAACATTAAGACTGGTTTGAAGAAAATGATGGGGAAATTCAGAAGCTGCTACATGAAAAATGAGAACTCCACAGGTTTACCAGAAGGAAAGTTCATCTGTCTCTAAGAAGATAGCATTAAACTCCGTCAATTGTACAGTACAAGTTAAGCTTAGAGAGATGCAAGATTCTTGGCTCAGTAAGAAGGCAGATGAAATTCAGTTTTATTCTAATAGTAACATTACAAAGCACTTTTATGATGCCCTGAAGGCTATTTATGGGCCAAATACACATGGTACACCTCAGCTACTCAATGCTGATGGTGGCACATTGATAAGTAATAAGGACATGATCCTGAAGAGATGGATTGAATACTTCCATGGTGTTCTCAACAGACCATCATCAGTTAATGTTGAAGCCATTGATCTTTCACCTCAGGTTGAAGTCAATCCTTCTAGTCAAATTTGCAATTGAAGAAGAGATTTTGAATGCCATTACGCTCCTATCCTTTGGCAAAGCATTTGGTGCTGATTCTATTTCCGTTGAGATTTACAAGGTGGCAGGTCCATTGCTCATACAAAAACTGACTGAAATTTTCCAAGTTATATGGTAAGAGGAGGTTATCCCCCAGGAGTTCAAGGATACCTCTGTTGTCCATCTATATAAAGGTAAAGGAAATAGATTGTCCTGTGACAGTCAAGGGGGTTGTGGGGTGTCTCTTTCTTAGTCATTGCTGGCAAGATTCTTCACAGAGTTCTAGTTAATAGGCTGATCCTTCCCTTAGAATATGGTCATCTACCTGAGAGCCAGTGTGGCTTCAGAAAGGGTCAAGAAACAATCCATATATTTACTTCCTGACAATTCCATGTATGCCATAACACAGCTTTGTGGCCGGAGAAACGATATTTATTAGACAACACTAATCTTGGTGCTTTTCTTAAGAATAAACCTAAATTCAAGAGTTTGGGATCTCTTCTAGAGATTTTCAGAGTATCATGGTTCTTGGAAAGAAGGTCACAACCTCTTTCCCCTACACCCATACACATATCTATGTCTAGTGGGAAGAAAAGTAAAGGACTAAACACTTGACAAGTGCAGCTAGGTGGCACAGTGGATACAGTGCCAGGCCTGGAGTCAGGAAGACCTGAGTTCAAATCTGGATTCAGATATTTACTAGCTGTGTGACCCTGGGCAAGTAACTTAACCCTGCTTGCCCCTATTTATTCATTTATAAAATGAGCAGGAGAAGGAAATGGCAAACTATTCCAGTATTTTTGCCAAGAAAACCCTAAATGGAATCACAAAGAGTCGGACGTGACTAATCAACTCAACAACAATAATAAAGCCCTGGCTTGGAGTTGCAAGCAATTGATATTTTTGTCACCGGTCACTGAATTTTTCTGATAATTTGGTTCAGTTGGAAGGGTATATCTTGTCTAGCAACCTCAAAAGGTGCTTAACCATCCAAGAGTAGTCCAAACCATAGTGTTGTATAACTCTTGAGATGACTAGATAGCGCTATTGTAAAATTTACTAGATTTACTAGAATATAACTAGAGTATAACACTGCTAGAAAATTACATTTCACTTGCCATGCTAGGGTACTGAGTGATTTAAGTATTTTCTATGTGAGTAGGTTCCTGTGAACTTTTTGTCCTTCCTGCATTTTCTGTGGATTGTCTTCTACCTGATGTGAATTTTGTTAACTTGAGTTAGGAAGCTGTAACCAACATCTTTGGATACCTAGGCACAGACTACAATCAAAATGTTGTTAGAAACTTATTAAAACAGTCTCTGGATGGGAGCATAATAGGAAATATTTTTGACTTCTGGTCTGACCTTGCTGTGTCCATCTGTACTGCTGCTGCAATCTGAACTTTGCCCCAGAGTTCAGTGTTAGGGAAAGAGGTAGTCTGTGGCTACCTTTCCGTGAATTTTGTGGTACCTTCAGCCTCCCCAGGCTGCAAATCTCTAACCTTTTCTCTTATCCAAGGAACTGGGAAAGCATAAATTCCTATTTGTTCCACTTAGTCCATTGCTTTCTAAATATACTTCTCTTCTCCAAGAAGGGAGTATTCAGGAGAGAACATTTATTGAAACATCAACAGCCAATTGTCTTCTTTTGACAAAGACACCTATATCACTGCAATGAGCTGCAATCTGTCTTTCCCTTCTTCACTCTTTCTAAAAAGTGTTATTGATGTGTTTTGTTTTTATATGCAAATAGTTGCCTATTGTCCCCACAATAGGTGTCTTGTAACAAAGTAAAACAATTAAGCAAAATTAACAGTAGTGACTTCATTTGAAAGTATATACAATATTCCATGTGTGTAGCACATCCACCTCTATTTTTTTTAATTAACAAGTTTGTTTTCTTGCCCTTCCATTTTCCCTCCCTTGGCCCAGTCAGAGTAAGGGAAAGGAGACAATAAAAACAAATTCCTTGTAACAAATATGCATATTTAAGTAAAATGAATTTCCTCATTGACTATGCACACATGCACACACACACAGATGCATATAGAGAGACATATAGGTATATATATGTATAAATTTATACTATGTCAATTTATGTATGTGAGATATATATAATATTATTGTTATTACTAAATTATATTGTACATATTTATATATGTGGGGTATATGGATGTTCAGGGCTGCTTATCCACCTTTGTTTTCTTTTTTTTTATAACCTTTCACCCATCTCTGAATTGTGACTGAAGAAGCTATAGCATGCACAGTGGCCATACTCAGGTAAACTGTCTTAGTAGATGAGCTAAATCAGGTTGAGGGTAATTGATAAACCACAAATCCTTAGTGAGTGGGATGAAGACAATTTTTTTCCAATGGCTATGAGGCAGCAGAAGCAGGCTGTGTGGAGCACTTATGGCTTGGTTCATCAGCTGCATTGCCACTAGTCCTATCTTTTTGCCACTGGACTTTGATGTCAGTCAAAGTAAATTAGAGAAAATTTTCCATAGGAAAAATGGATTCCTATGAGGTCAATACTTTCATCCGCAAATCTGAGATATTTCAGATTAAAATCTAATTCCTATTCCAAGGATACTAGAACTCAAAGCTCACTTTAGTTTAACTAGCATCTGGGAAAGATACATTATTTAATCAATAAGGATACTCCCTCCATAAAAATGAGTAATAAAGATGATGATCATGTGACATTTGCACAATGTTTTATAAGCACCATCTTATTTGATCCTCGCAATGTGAGGTATAAAATCTCTTACAGGGAGTAGGCAAGACCATTAATAGGAGTGTTGTTGTTTGTTTATTGTACTGTGTTTTATTTTGGTTAGGTTTGGTTTTTGTTTTGCCTTTCTTTGTATCCCAAGTGCTTAGTGAGATAGTACACTATTATACCCATTTCCTAAATAAAGGAAGTGAGGCTTAGTGAGATCAAATTATCCAAATTATTGTGTCATAGAAAGGAATAGCCTGGAATCCAATTTTCCCACTGTGATGAGTAGAGTGTAATTATCTAATAGCTTGAGTCCCCAATTGTATGTTCTCTCTCAAGATTATAAATTGAGAATAATTTCATCAGTCATCCTTAGGCAGCTTTAAAAAATATATATATTATTTACTTACCTTAAATATTCTTTTCTTTTATAAATCTCATTTCTAAATTCTCTCTTTCCCTCTCATCTCTCCCCTCCACCAAGAAGGCAAGCCATATAACATCAATTATGCATGTGAAATCATGCAAAACAAACTTCCATATTAACCATAACATCAAAAAAGCAAAAAAAAATAAAGTGAAAAAATTATACTTCAATTTGTACTCAGACTTCCTGTTTTCTCTCTCTGAATGTGGGTATCATTTTTTTTTCATCACAAGTACTTTGAAATTCTCTTGGATTATTGTTGCATTAATCAGAGTAGTCAAGTCTTTCAGAGTTGATCATCATTTCAATATTGCTCTTATTCTGCACAATGATCTCCTGGTTCTTCTCACTTCACTTTGCCTTCATATGGATTTTACCATTTTTTTTGTTTGTTTGTTTTTTTCTGAAATCACACCCCTGGCTTTTCTCACAGCAAAGTAGTACTTTGGCATAATTGTACACCACAACTTGGTTAGCTATCCTCCAATCGATGCGCATCCCCTCAATTTCCAGTTCTTTGCTAGGCCAAAATAGCTGCTATAAGTATTTTTGTAATTGTAGGTCCTTTTCATTTGTCTTTGATTTCTCTGGAGATGCAGACCTAGTAGTGGCATTGCACTGACAAAGAATATACAGTTTTATAGCCCTTTGACCATTTTTTCCACTTGTTTTCCAGAATGGTTGGACTAGTTCACAACCGTATCAAAAGTACATTAGAGAGGATGCTGGGAAGATAGAGTAGGTCAGAAAACCTTTGGCTCTCCAAATTTCCTCCACAGAAGAAGGCAGAACATTGCCTCAGAGGGAATGTGGAACAGGGGAAATAAACAAAAGTCTGGTAAAGCAATGGTTTTCCTAAGACAACCTAAGAAGAACCCAGGAAAAACCTGACCCCCAGGGGCAGAGGTTTGATTTGGGTGAAGTACAAATATCTCCAGGCCAACTCTGCAGAATCAACAAATAACAAGCCATAATGGCAGCTGGGGTTGGGAGGTAGCCTCTGCCTTAGAAACTTTCATCTCACAGATAGTGTGGGTATCTGACAGCTGAGTAGGAGAGAATTGTAGGACCTTCCACTGTCGAGGGATGCCAAGCACAGCTGTGCTGATCAGATGGGTCCTAGGCTGGGCAGCCACTGTGGGGAAGAAGGAGCTAGCACACACCTGGTGAGTGTAGTAGTCAAGCGGCACGGACCCTGCTAGCAGTGGGCACTTGCAGGAGAGCAGAGTCCCTCTTTCATTTTCAGGGCAGAAAGGACAGCTGTAGTTTGAAGCCACTGTAGGGACCACAGGGAGAAAGATCATTTATGGGACAACATGATGTGTGGCTTAGGAGTGGAGAGAAGAGCCTAAGGCTGAGTCCCAGGACAGACCTCAGAAAATAACAGAGGGACCTGAGACTTGGGATGTTATTCCCCAAACCTTGGGACTAGAATTTGATC
Source organism: Phascolarctos cinereus (assembly GCF_003287225.1). Taxonomy (NCBI): domain Eukaryota; kingdom Metazoa; phylum Chordata; class Mammalia; order Diprotodontia; family Phascolarctidae; genus Phascolarctos; species Phascolarctos cinereus. Next base: position 438,118,837 of record NW_027555847.1, on the reverse strand, counting down.
ATGCTTATAGCATGCCTCAAATCAAATTTCTTGGAAGAACTTAAAAAAGACTTTAAAAGTCAAATAAGAGAAAGTGAGGAAAAAATTAGAAAAGACAATAAGAGCAATCCAAGAAAATAAGGAAATTACAAAAAGAAGGTCAACAAAGTTGAAATAGAGAATCAAAAACTTAAGGAAGAAAATAACACCTTAAAAACAGAATGGTAAAAGAGGTATAAAAATTCACTGAAGAAAAGAACTACTTAAAAAGCAGAATTACCCAAATAGGAAAAAAAAAGGCTTACAAAAATTCACTAAAGAAAATAATTCCTTAAAAATTAGAATTAGAGAAATGAAAGCTAGTGATTCATAAAGAAACAAAAGAACAAAGTCAAAAGTATGAAAAACAGGAGAAATTGTGAAATATCTCATTGGGGAAAAAAAAACCTGGCCTAGAAAATAGATCCAGTAGAGATAATTTAACACTTATTGAACTACTTGAAGGCCAGGATCAAAGAAAAAGCCTAGAAGTCATATTTTAGATCCAGGTGGTAAAAAAGGAAATTGAAAGGTCCCACTTATCATCTCCTTTAAGGAAACTTCTACAAATACTATCTTCAAATACCAGAATTACTTGACTTTCCACTTTGTATTAAAGTTGGGCTCTGTTCACTTGGAGGTGGGGAGGCTCTTTAGCAAAGTTCAGGCTTTTTCACGCTGCTATTTTCGGAACTAGTTCTGGGGCTCTGCAAGTTTTCAGTACTGTCAAGGTGGTGTTATCCTGGGAAAAGTGTGATCACTGCTGTCTTGGTTTGTGTTCAGATCTTTACCCAGGAGAATCCTTGCTCCCCTGAAGCTGCAATGCTAATGCTTCTTTTGACTCTGGCACTGTGACCAGGTTGCCTGTTCTCCTTTAGCCACAAGTCTTAGTGTTCTTGTTTGCCTTGGAACTGAAACCAGGGTAGCTGCTCCCTTGTGACCAGCCAGAAGCACTTCTGTCAACCCTAGACCTGCAACACTGAACTGCTATGGGAAGAGATTAGTGGCAATCAGTATTTGTTGCATACAGTGCTCCAGATAGTCTCCTGTAATCTCTTTTTGACCAGTTGTTTAATCACCCTATCATCTCTGGGCTGAGAGTTCCTATAGCTGTGGCTGCTGCCCCTGTTGTGGTAGCCTCCAAGGCCCACTACTGGTGCTGGTCTGGTGTGTGCTACATTGTAGACAAGCCTCTGCTCTGCTGTAACAGACCTCTCTTGCTGACCACCTAATTTTTTTTAGGACTTGGATATCTTATCCCAAACTTTTGTTGGCTTTCCTCCTCCAAAATTTGATTTGAGGCATTCTTTTAAAGTTGTTTGGAGCAGAATGTGGAAAGAGTTCAGCTATGTTGCAGCATTTAATCTGCCATCTTGGCTTTACCCTCCTCTTGCTATTTATTGTCTAAGCAGCTTTTAGAAAGGGGTATTTAGTAGGGTGGCATATTGAAAAGAATTTTTACAAAATATTCACTCCAAATACTCTCCCGTGTATATATGAACCATCCAGAGGAAAGTGGGCTCACATGTTACCAGTGGATAATTTTCTCCTGGTTGATAAATGTTATTCCAGAAACCAGAGGGTGTAACAAAACACGTCAGCTAATTGGAACAGATTTTCTCTTTACTGGCATTTCACTTATTGAATGATTTTAAAAGACTTTTCTCATTTAGTCTAAGGTTTTTTATTGGTTAAAATGTATTCTCATTTAACAATTATATAAGGGTTAAAATGGAATGTTGTGGTATTGAACCACCCTTACATTAGGTGTGTTGCATACGCTATTGCTGTTTTTGCTCAAGTAGGTTATCTGTGTCCACATGGGTCTGTCTAGATGTGATTCACAGAGAGGCAAAAATAGGCATCTCTAGTATCTCCTCCTCCTCCATATGCAAGGGAGATTAATTCCTTTCAAGGAGAGAAAGGAGGAGGTTTGGGAGATGGCACCAGGCTAGAACCATGTCTATCTGCTCTCTTAAGAATTGTAAGTCTAAGGGAAATAATTTTCAGGTTCAAGCTAAGCTCCTAATCACAATTCCTTAATGAGAAATGTTTCCCAAGCTCTATATCCAAGTTTTGGCTTTCTTCCCACTAAATGCTGGTTATATAATGAACAGACTTAGCAAATACCAAGAAACTTATTTATCCAAACAAATAGCAAAATAGAAATCAAAGAAAGCATGCATAAGAATATGTATGAGAAAACATAGATTTAATGAGCTCTCTTCTTGGCAGATAACTCAGGTTAACCAAGAGAGAGTCCCAGATTTCATCCAAGGGGAAATTTCCTGAAGTCTCAAAGTGTAGCAAGCTAGTGGTAGTGACATTTTTAAGACTGCCAGCTTCTCTACATGTTAACTTCTTCCCAGAGTCTTTTTCTCTTCATAGACCTTAAGAGAGGTTGGAATCATACATCTTCTTTTAAATCCTAGAAGATTGAAGAGCCCAGGTCTCACTTTTTTTTCAATTCTCACCAATTCTGCCCACTCCTCCCAAAGGCAAAACAGAGTATTGAGTAATCAATCTGGAACAATTAGAAAACAGTCCCATAAAACTAGCCCTTAGAACCAAAAATCTCATCTGTATTTGTACAAAAAAAAAACAACAAGGGAGGAAAATAAAGAATTGGCTCTTAAATGAGCAATCATTCATATGAAAGATTTATGTAAATTCACAGGGTCACATATAATCTCAAATATGAGGAACACAATGTGGAAGTCTCCCTCACAAACAGGGCTGAAATAAGTAAATGCTTCAATAAGGCCCAAAATAGTTGTTCAGGGGAAGTGGTAGCAAACCAGATGTCATTTCAACCATGATTGTGGTTATACTAGGAGAAAAGATATCTTGTGCCCCAGAGAGTTTAGTTCATATCCATTGAGTGAGAGGGGAAAGGAGATAAGAAATATCATGGTAGAGAGGGACTCAAGGAATGGCTGATGTACATTTGCATACACAGTAGTACAGAGCAGCCAAAGATGGTGAGTGTTAAAGATGCACATACCCATGGATGTCAGTAACCTGGGACAAAGATCTATTTGTCCTTTTCTACTTATGTTTCTGCTCATAATTCATGTCTTCACCCACTGTTCTTTGCTGGTCAAAGTAAGGGTGAATTTCCCCCCCTTACTTTTCTTAGCTTCCTATCATTCCCTAGTGCCAATCTACTGCACAATCAAAATCAGTGGCTCACAATTTTTTTCTCCTTCTCAAATCCTGCCTTCATACTTGAGTCCTTCAATATACATAGTGACTCTCACTCAAATGCCCTAACCACTCTCAGTTCCTCAAGCTAATCACCTCCCATCATAGTCTACTCCTCCCCCCTTCTTGAGTGACACACCAAAATGTTCATACCCTTCATCTTATCATCACCCGGAAATGTGCTGTGTCCATGTTAAAGAATTGTGAATTATGAAATGCTCTTATCTTACCATAATCTATTTACTTTTCACCTTTTTTTATGCCTTCCCTTGCCAAAATTTATTCTTTCTCTACATTGTGAACCCCAATACCTTGACCATTCAATTCTCTCTCTCAGGACATCACGCTTGTACTAGCTACTCTCTGCTCTTTCCCCCATATTAATCCTTACTGAAGCAGTTCAACTCTACTGTCCTCTTCAGTGCCTACTCCCTTTACCATATTGCTGAATGTGCCCTGTCAAGCCTCAGCCTTGGAGCACACCCATCTGCTGTCTTCCCTCTTGAACTTAACAAAAGTGAAGAAAATCCCACAATTCAGATTGTTGGCTACAAATTTGTATCACTCAACCTCACCTGGGCCCACAATATTAATAGGTAATCCTATTATTCTTTTCCTATCAATTCACTATTCCACTTTTCATGGCAGCTCTTAAAACCTTTTCATGTCTCCTCATCCTTCCCATGGTTACAACTTTAACCACTTTCTCAGCTGAGAACTTTGCCTCATGTTTTGTAGAAAAAAATTGACACCAATTCCTTTTAGTTCCTTCTCCCCTCTTTCTCAACTCATATCATTCATATGTCTTCTACCACTATCTCTTCCTTCACCCCTGTCTCACATGAAAAGATGACCTTATTCCTCATCAAAAGTAACTCCACCACCTACAAAAATGATCTCATTCCATCCAGTATCTTCCAACAGATTGCTCCTTCTGTCATCCTCATTCTATCACATGCTTTTTTTCTGTATTTCCACATTAGTCATGTTGTGAAAGAAGAATCAGAACAAAATGAAAAAAAAAACACAAGAAATAAAAAGCAAAAAAAAAGTGAAAATAGTATGCTTTGATCTGCATTTAGCCTTTATAGTTCTTTCTCTGGATATAGATAGTGTTTTCCATCTTGAGTCTTTTGGAATTGTCTTGGATCATTGTATTGGTGAGAAGGGCTAAGTCAGTCATAGTTGATCATCACACAATGTTGCTGTTGCAGTCCATCATATATTTTTTAATCTCTCACTATTTACTATGTCCTTTACTACTGCCTATAAACATACTTATGTCTCCCTTATCCTTAAAAATCCATCATTTGATGCTTCCATCCCTCCTAACTATCATCCTATATCTCTTCTGCCCTCCACAACTAAACTTCTTGAAAAAGCCATCTACACCAGAGTGGTAGCAATTTCAGAGGACAGAAGGGGATACTTTTGAGAAATATTACATAGGTGATATTAGAATTTATCAAATGACATTAATAATACATTTAAAAGTATGAGAATAAATTTAATCAGATTTCAACTTTATTTGCTAGGGTGCAATTTAAAGTTTTCCCCTCCATATCCATCTCAAAGAAATGTTGAGATGTCATGCCAAACTGTACTCCATGCCCTCCCTTATACTAGAAAAATTGGTTAATACTTCCTGGTGCCAAAGAAGCTTAAATTTAGAAAGCAACATTTGTCTCAATGTTTTGGGAAATTCCTTCCTCAATTATAGACTTATAATAAGCACACATTAATAGGACACCAGATGGCCACACACATTACGTAAGCATTACATTCTATTTCTATTGTTCCTGCCACTCAGTGAATAATATAGATTTTCAACAGAATCAGCCCATTGGACAGGCACAGTGCTCTTTAAAAAAATTAATCACTGTACTCTTTAAAATTCACTTTAAAATTAAAATGCAAGCTATAATTCTCTCTAATATAACTTATTGAGCAAAAAACAAGGCGAGACAGAGAGAGAGAGAGTTAACAATCAGTAAGCCAGAAAGGTAAAATATGCTATTTTCTCTATGGACGGTGATATTGTGGTGAGGCTGGAAATTGTTTCTTTTGTGGAATCAAGTGTCAAGATTATTGTGTTTCTAAATCTACCTGAGCTCTCCAATGGATTCTGTAATTATTACTAGTAAAAACAAGAGTAACTGAGCCAAAAAGAAAAGAAATTCAAAGCAAACATATACTATCTAAGTCGAAGCTTTCTCATCTTCTCTAAGGTGGTATTTTATTCTCTGTTGCTTGCCTGATTTTAATAAAAAAAGAAACCTTACAAAACTATAGGGCAAATGGTAATGATGTTGAGATGACACAGGACTTCATGTTTTATGAGAAGCTTCTCTCCCTAGAGAGGGAACCATCTTCTTTATTCCATTCTTTTCAGCTTTACCTGTAATGCTCCAAGGTGGAGATAAGACAAGGTGACCTCTAGATGTCCCTTCAAAGTCTGAAATTCTGTGATTCAATGATTTTAATACTTTCACATCACCATTAGTTAACTTTTCTCTTTTTTGTTGTTTTTTTTTTACAAATTTCTCCTCTTTTAGTTTTAGTGTACAAACCCATTGTATAAAATTATATATAAATAGTTTAAAAGATGAAACCGTTGTGTTTGAAATAATTTCTATCATAGTCCAGTCAGATCCCCATCACAGATTTCCATCCCAGCCTAGAAGTTTTTGTTCACATTAACTGCAATGATTCTTAACCTGGTGTCTGCAGCCCTTGGAAAAATCAATATTTAGATAAATGCATTTCAATACAATTGGTGTCATTTATAATCCAAAGTATTTAATTTTAAAATATTATTTTAAGAAGGGATCCAGATTGGGAGCCAATGTGGTGGAGTGAAAGCAGTGATTTCCTTGAGTTCTCTACCAAAGCCCTCCAAATACCCTTAGAAATGGCCCTAAACAAATTCTGGAGAAGCAGAACCACAAAAAGACAGTGAAACAATTTTCCAGCCCAAGACAACTTGGATGGTTTATTGGAAAGGTTTATTTCACTGGGCTAGGAGAGGAACACAGTTCAGCATGGGCTTATAGGCAAAGAACAGACCTCAGCCAACCTGGGGCAGGCCTCAGAGGACTGAATCACGGACAGCTGTGGTGATTTCCAGACTTCTCAACCCACAAATACCAAAGGCAACTTAGAAGTTCAGTAGGAAAGATCCCAGGCCCAGTCCCAGCACCAGTCCTAGCACAGCCCTGGGGCAGTGGCTGTTATGGAGCTCTTGGCCCACAGACTGAGGGGGAATCCAGTGGCTGATCAGAGGGGGATCGCAGGGATTTCTTTGTTGTTGCTGAGGCAGGATTCTCTTGCTTTGCCCATGCTTGGATCTGGGTCACATTTCTGGGTGTCAATCCTGGGACAAAGAGGAATGCTGTCATGTGGAGCTTGTAATGGCTGTGGAGAGAGAATCCTTCTCACAGTTCCAAGACAGAAGAGAGTGCTTGTGGACACTGATAGACAAGAGCACAGGCAAGGAAAGGAATAAACACCTCAGCCTTGATCATGCCACCTTAGAAGAACTGAAAATTTACAGGTCCCTAGAAGTACTTCTGAAAACAGCTTCACAAAACCCCTAAAGCCTGGGACATTACATTCTCTGCACTGGAAGCATACCCTACCTTAACTAAGAGTTTAAAACTCAAGTAATTGGCTGGAAACATAAACAAACTGACCTCCCCCCCAAAAAAAATACCATAGAATCTTTCTTTGGTGACAAAGAAGATCAAAACATACCATCAGAAGAAGACAACAAAGTCAAAGCTCCTACATCCAAATCCTCCAAGAAAAATATAAATGAGTCCCAGGCCCTGGAAGAGCTCAAAAAGAATTTTGAGAAGCAAGTAAGAGAAGTAGAGGAAAAAGTGGGAAGAGAAATGAGAGTGATGCAAGAAAATCATGAAAAACTAGTCAACAGCTTACTACAGGAGACCCCAAAAATTGCTGAAGAAAATAACACCTTAAAAACTAGCCTAATTGAATTGGCAAAAAAGGTCCACAAAGCCAATGAGAAGAATGCCTTAAAAAGCAGAATTGTGCAGATGGAAAAGGAAATCTAAAAGCTCACTAAAGAAAATACTTCCTTGGCTTAGATTCTTAAAATCTAGCCATGGCTCACAGATATTCAGACTCCTTAAGAGTCTGCCTAATATGACAGATGTTCCAATAAACCTTGTGTTTGGCTCAAAGGCTTGGATTGAATTATTTTGGGCAGGATCTGTGTGTTGTGATTTTGGGGCCTCAGTACCCCTGAACCCCTAAACCTCAACATTTTGGTGGCCCATTTGGGGAAACTGACTAACCCCAAGTTCTTTCCCAGCCAAGACTGGGAAAATCTCCCCTTTCCCCCCTTTTTGTTATGCAGTTGGGGTCTCTCTCCAAGCACCATGTCTTGGAGTTGCTTTTTGGGCAGATGGCTATGAGGCTGTCTTGCACTTGGCCTGATGCTCTAAGGCTTTTGGTCCACTAGGTAGATTTGAGGTCATGGTTCTGGGTACACCTTCCACAGCTTAGAGGACAAGGACAGACACCGTCTCCAGAAGTGTTATGCCCAATTCTGTCAATTCCCTTGGTGCTAGGGAATTGGGGAAAACTGCAATTGCTTTTTTTTTCCCCTGAGGGTTACTTACTCCTTTCCCTCTATGCCTCTGAATCCTTCTTCATGGAGGTTACAGGGGAAAGTTAAAACAGCTAACAGTATCTTGGCAGATTCTGGAAGTTTTGTCATTGATCATTAAAGAATTTTGAAACTCTTCCTTACAACCCTGGTCAATCCTTTCTCCCACTCCCTTCCCTTGTGTCAAGAGGATATCTGTTAACCCCTCTCATAGGAAAAGAGAGTTTCGCCCTTTACCTCTCACCTTTGATTGCACCCTCCCGGACCGGGAAAGGAGGGAGGGGGGAGGGGCAGCAATTACAGCATAAGCCCCCTGGCAATGGCCTTGGGCTCTAGGGCAACCTTTGCCTGGAAGTATCACCATGTTTAGCACATTCTGCTCAAGATGAAGAAGCTAGCCTCTGAACTTGGGTAAGCATGCTCTTTTAAAGTTGTAGTTTTTAACTGTTAATGATGAGACGTTGATTCAATTAACAAAACTGAGTTACCTGATTGGTAATGGGTTTGTTTTAAGTTTCAAATAGGTGAACTTTTTGTATTAGTTATGTCAAGTAACTTTTCATAATTTGGTTACCACGAAAATAATTTGGCTATTCTTGGTTATTGTTTTAATGTGTAAACTTGCCAAAAAGCTTTTTTCGGTTATGACTTCCTGAGAATTTGCAAGTGTATAGAAATCTCTAATGATTGGTTTTTTTACACCAGGACAAATTTGTTTGAAATGTAAATCCTGGAAAAAATTTTCCTAAACTGTGATTAGCAAAACTTGCTATGTGAGGTAAAAGCTCACAGAATTTTGTTTTGAGTTGTCTGATGGATCATAACAATCCATTGATAATAATCCACCATCTGAGAGAAATGTCACAAGCTACTCAGAGAATATGATACTGGTGGGAAGTAAGCATCAGAGAAAACCTGACAGGACAATTTTAGCCTCAGTCTAAGATGGGATCCTCCTGGCTCAGTTTCCTCATTATGTTCCTTTGAAAGGAAGGATACCCAGCTGGCTATTCCTAAGTCTGGCTATGAGGTATATGTGATAATGTACGGTTGGAAAACTGAATTATCTGAATTTAAACAGAGTTAAGGATGTTTTATCTTGTCATGCCTGGGCCCTGAAGTCTTTTCTACCTAATTTGTGTCTTCTAGACTACAGGCCATCCACCTACAGTTGATAGCAAGCAGTGGGTACCAGACAATGTTCCCTGGATCCAGCCTGTGGTCAGTTCTAGTCAACCTCCTCTTTGGGGCCTCCTAGAGGCAGGGACAGCTCTAAGCCCCTTGCCAGCAGGAAGCAGTTTCAGAAGCCAAGACCTTTACCCCTTACCCCAAAAGATTTTGGGTCCCATTTGTTTGAGGGGGAAATGATGAGGATGAGATCTAGAACCCAAAAATGCCAAATCTCTGGCATTTGCCTGAGGCTATAATCCCATCAACTGGCCTTTCATTGTGGCTATGCCCAATCTCCCAATTCTGTTAACCTTAATTTAGCCTAGCTCTCCATTGTTTTACCTCCTTATGGCCCCAGGCCATTTCCCACCTTTAATCCTAGCTAGGCTCCATTCTCCCTTGGCTACAAGGTTCAGGTCCCAAATGTTCTGTTCATCCCAGCTTACTGGCCACTCCCATCCAGATCTCCTTTGACCCCTCCTCCAGTCTCCCCAAACTATTTGGCCACTCCTAGATCCCTCCTACAGTTTTTTTGTATGTAAGGTCTATCTTGTCTCCATTAACATGCTTAAGATTCTTACAATCTAGCCACAGCTCAGATTCTTAAAATCTAGACAGTAGCTCATAGATGTTCAGTCATCTTAAAAGTCTGCCCAATATGACAGATGTTCTAATAAACCTTATCCTTTCTGAAAAAAAAATACTTGAAAATTAGAATGGAGGAAATGGAAGCTAGTGACTTTATGAGAAATCAAGACATTGTAAAACAAAACTGAAAGAATGAAAAAAATAGAAGACAATGTGAAATATCTCATTGGAAAAACAACTGACCTGGAAAACAGATCCAGGAGACATAATTTAAAAATTACTGGACTATTTGAAAGCCATGATAAAAAAAAAAAGCCTAGACATCATCTTTCAAGAAATTATTAAGGAAAACTGCCCTGATATTCTAGAACCAGAGGGTAAAATAGAAATGAAAGGAATCCACTGATCACCTGCTGGAAGAGATCTCCAAAGGAAAACTCAGACTTAGGGGGAATCGAGTGGCTGATCAGATAGTGATACCTTTGCCAGTGCTGAGGCAAGAATCTCTTACTTTGCCCGAGCTGGGGTCTGGGTCACAGTTCTGGGTGGTCATCCTGGGGTGAGGAGGAGTGTTGGTGTGGTGGAGCTTGTAGTGGTGGTAGAAAGGAAATCCTCCTCACTGAAGAAAATAACACCTTAAAAAGTAGCCTAACCCAAATGGCAAAAGAGCTCCAAAAAGCCAATGAGGAGAAGAATGCCTTCAAAAGTAAAATTGGCCAAATGGAAAAGGAAGTCCAAAAGATTACTGAAGAAAATACTTCCTTAAAAATTAGAATGGAGCAATTGGAAGCTAGTGACTATATAAGAAATCAAGACGCTGTAAAACTAATCCAAAAGAATGAAAAAATAGAAAACAATGTGAACTATCTCATTGGAAAAACAACTGACCTGGAAAAGAGATCCAGGAGAGATAATTTAGAAATTGTGGGACTATCTGAAAACCATGATCAAAAAAAGAGCCTAGACATCATCTTTCAAGAAACTATCAAGGAAAACTGCCCTGACATTTTAGAACCAGAGGGCAAAATAGAATCCACTGATCACCTCCTGAAAAAGATCCCCAAAGGAAAACTTCTAGGAATATTGTAGTCAAATTACAGAGTTCCCAGGTCAAGGAGAAAATATTGAAAGCAGCCAGAGAGAAACAATTCAAGTATTGTGGAAACACAATCAGGATAGCACAAGATTTAGCAGCTTCTGCATCAAGGGACCTCGGGGCATGAAATATAAAATTCTGGAGGGCAAAGGAGATAGGATTATAACCAAGAATCACCCACCCAGCAAAACTGAGTATAAATAATCCTTCAGGGGAAAAATGGTCATTCAGTGAAATAGAAGACTTTCAAGAATTCTTGATGAAAAGACCAGAGCTGAATAGAAAATCTGACTTTCAAATACAAGACTCAAGTGAAACATGAAGAGGTAAACAGGAAAGAGAAATCAAAAGAGACTTATTAAGGTTGAACTGTTTACATTCCTGCATGGAAAGATAATATTTGTAACTCATGAGACCTTTGTCAGTATTAGGGTAGTTGGAGGGGAAAAATTGTATGTATGTATGTATGTATGTATGTATGTATGTATGTATGTATACAGATAGATAGATATAGATAATTAGAGGGCACAGGGTGAGTTGAAGATGAAGGAGAATAAAATTAAGTGGTGAGAGGATTATACTGGGAGAAGGAGAAAGGGAGAGGTAGAATGGGGTAAAACAAACAAGAAAAGGCTTTTATAATGGAGGGGAAGTGGGGGAAGGTGAGAGGGAATGAGTGAACCTTATTCTCATAGGATTTGGCTTAAGGAGGGAATAACATATATACTCAATTGGGTATGGAAATCTATCTATGGGGGGGGGAAGGAGGCAAGAGAGCAGGGGTATAATAGAAGATAGGGCAGACTGGGGGAAGGTGTAATCAAAAGGAAACACTTCTGAGGAGAGAAAGGATCAAAAGAGAATAGAATAAATAGGATAGGATGAAGGGAAATAGACTTAGTTTTTTTGTTTGTTTATTTGTTTTTTAACTATACAATTAGTTTTTCACAACACAACTACTATGGAAGTGATTTGCATGACTACACATGTATAAACTGTATTGAGTTGCTTGCCTTCTCAGTGAGGGTGGGTGGGGAGGAAGGAAGGGAGGAAAATTGGAGTCCAAAGTTTTAAAAACAAATGTTAAAAATTGTTTTCACATGCAACTGGGAAATAAAATATACAGGAAATGGTGTATAGAGATCTAGCCTATAGGAAAATAGTAGGGAAAGGGGATGAGAAGGGGGGGGAGAGATAGAAGGGAGGGCAGATTAGGGGAAGGGGTATTCAGAATGGATGTCATCTTGAGTTGGGGGGAGGTATGAGATGGGGAGAAATTTTAGAACTCAAAATCTTGTGGAGGTTAATGCTGAAAACTAAAAATAATTTTTTTAAAAAGTAGGTAACAGGTGATAATTACATGAACTAGGGTAGTTTCTGTATATGGAGAGGAAAAAAGAAATGAGAGTGATGTTGATGAAGCAAAATTAGCAATTTTACCACTTACTGGATTCAGGGATAGGGGATATCAGGACTTTATTATTGTTTAGTCATTTCGGTAGTGTCTGACTCTTCATGGCACCATTTGGAGTTTTCTTGGCAAAGATCTTGGAATGGTGTGCCATTTCCTTCTCCAGCTAATTATACAATTGAGGAAACTGAGACAGGCAGAAGTTGAATGAGTTGCCCAGGATCACACAGCTAGTAAGTATCTGAGGGCAGATTTGAACTCAAATCTTCCTTCCTCTGAGCCCAGCACTCTATCCACTGCACCTCCAGGATTGATTTAAAGCTGAAAGGACTTTAGAGACAATGTAGTACAACTTCTTCATTTTACATAGGAGATAATACAAAGGATACATGACTTTCCTAAGATCAAATAGTGGCAGAGGTAGGATATACATCCTGTGGCTTCAAATACATTTATTTTTCTATGGTAGGAGATGATTCCATAGGTTGAGAAACTAATTGAATGGAAGGATCTTAGAGCCCTAAATTCAAACACAGAAGTTCAGAGAAGAATGGGTCTGGGGGAAAATAAACTGAATTCTATTTTGGTCAAATTGAGTTGATGAAGCTTCATTAACAATTGAGTGAGTCATCTTCAAAAGGAAGAGACATTCAGAAGAAGATGTGACAGGATTGGAATGTAGAAGGTAGATTAAGGTTTATCATAGAAATCTGAACGTAATTTTCAGAGAGATGGTAACTGAAATCATTGGAGTTAATGAATTCACTGAGGACTGGAAAATGAAGAGATCTTGGGACAGGGGATACCTTGCTTGATTTCTGTTTACAATTAGTTGTCAAGGAGTGGTTAGACCAACCATAGGAGAACCACGAGAGAGTAGTGTTATGAAAGCCAATGGAAGAGAGAGCTCAGGAGGAGGGATAGATTGTCTTAAGCATTAAAAACTATAAAGGCATCAAAGGAGAACTAGGATTTAGAAAAGTCATTTGGAGGTAGAAGTGAAAAGAATGTTGGTAGAGAGCAGTTTCAGTTGAGAGCATGATGTCAAATGCCATACTGCAATGAACTGAGCAGTGAGCATGAAGTAAGAAAATTAAGTCAATGAGTATAAATGACTCTTCAAATCACTAAGGTGTTAAAGATTATACCTAACCCTACGTTACCTATACACATGCCTTAGGAATACACAGGTGCATAGGAAAAAAATTGTGCTTGCAAAAAATGTCTCATGGAAAATTTTTCTCTTGATGTAAAATCAAGAAAATTATTTCTGGTCTGTCAGTTATACATTATTCAGTGTCAATTAACTGTTCTATAATTAGCACTTTCAGATGATTTTTTAGCATACATTCATACATTATGAAGGGAACTACCTACTACTTCACATTATGGATTTAAAATTCTGCATTTATTACACATGCCATTTTTAGAAACATTTTGATGGTCTTATGATTTCTCTCTCCCTCTCTCTCCCTCTTTCTGGCTGAGTACATTGATGCAGAAGGCAATGGCTCCATGCCTTGTTATCCTATATGTTCTTTGCCTATTTCTCTTTCATAAATATTTCATAGATTATTCACTCAACACATAGAATGCCATTCTGTCATTCCTATGATATTTCAGTCTTCCATTTATTGCTTCTCATTCCAGTTCATAAATTGGTCTGAGTCCCTAGAGGCCATTCTCCACAATGTACCCAATTCTACTACTTGCATACATCCTTGGTAATATTCTATAGACTATTTATACTCAACTTATTTCTTTCCATTGTAATTTAGATTTTTGGTACTCCATTATTTGCATACATATAACATCATAGACTGAATATTGACATTAAAGAGATAGTTTTTTTAAAGTACCGATCTGTTTACTATTATTGAAAGCCCTATATAATTTCCCCAATCTTCCTTATATCTTCCACATACTTAATTTACAGTTGGCCTAATTGTTTATTTATATCACATGTTCAAAACATAAGTATGTGGTTTTCTAGTACTCCTTTGATATTCTTTAACTTCATTTACCCTTGCCAACTGGATCATCAGACAGCATCTGCTATCTTAGATTCTGAAGGCAACCCTTTGGACTCACTCCTAACCCTACAGAGCACAGATCCTATAAGGATGCTTCCCATTACTAATCAGTTAGTAGACATAATTAGCTCTCACCAAAGACTTTTGCTAATTCCATATAGTGAAAACAGTAGTTCCAAAACATTCCTCACACAAACCTGGGGTGCATTTTACAAAAACACAGTGTCTATGGGTAACAGTGGACTTAAATTTCAAGTACTATTAGTGAGGAACACATGTATAATACATATGTGTCAAAGACATCGTGAATAATGCTTGGTACTACAGGGACTGGAAGACTTTTTTAGCTTTGTTGAGCTAGGATGCAGCACCATTTCTAGGTAAGTTACCCAACTGGATTCTGAGGACCTGCTCATCTCAACATTTCATATCACTTTCCAGGGCTAGTTCTATTTTAATCCATAGCTGGCTCACTTTTTTGTTACTAGGTATTCTCAGGCTTGGAATTGCTTTTTTCCCCTAGATGACTCACTTTCTCCATCAAAATCTGCTTTGAGTACAAATGACTACTCATTCATAACTTCTAATGTAAACCCTGCAAAGGTATTGCTTATACAATGAGTTTTCTCCCTTTAATTCCATTAAAGGAAATGTTTCCAAGTATGTAAAGAAGTCACAGGGTGTGGCCAAAATTTTAGTTAGCTCAACATTTTAAAAACACATTTAAGCTTCATCATCTGTGACTAAATCATGTGGTCACATTAACTGAGTTGGGGGGAATCACTTCCCACCCCTTGCCTTATATGTGCATGTATATGAATGGACTAAATGAACTGCCTTTTCAGTCAATGTCATGGCATAAAATCCATTTTTCCTCCACTTTGTTTCTCGATTAAAGATGACTACACCAATATTTTTCATTGCTGTGGATTTCACTTTAATCTTTTAATACTTGATATAATAAACACACTGCTATCTATAGATAAGAGCATGATATCTATTGTCAATTTTGACCCAAAGTCAAGGTTGGAGAATTGATTCATAATTAACAGATTTTTGAGAATCATGAAATGGGTTTCACATATTGTTTCTAACTTTATCCATTAAAGTTCAAAATGGCTAAAAGGGATGGGGGGCAAAAATCATGAAAATTATTTAATTTCTTAATCATTCTTGAATAGATTCTTCATATTTCCTTACACTGATTATTACTTGCTTTATTTCAGTATGAAACTTGAATAGGATCGATATTAGCTGGTTGCTGTAGGCAGGATATGGCTCTCATAGGTCAGAAGGAGAAAATGCCTGATTTCTTAAGTCAATAATGATTAGGCATAGAGAGCTAAAAATATAGTGGTACAGTTTATCCTATTCTTCACGGACAAGGAGACCATTAAATGTATATGTGCTTCATCTCAGAACTTAGGGCAAGCTATGGAGCATCACATTTTTTTTTCTCCCAGTGAGTACCAGTATTTTCTTACTTGATGGCACAATTTTTCTCTCTCTCTCTCACTTCTTCTCACTCCCTCTTCCTAGCCTCTTCTTTACTGCTCAGGAGTTTTCCTAATAAAAGTGACTTGCCTGGAGGGTTATAAGAAGGATTTAAACAGAAATGGTATGCAGAGGAGCAAAACTACCTACAGTGAAGTTAAATAGAGTCTAGCAGCTACATAATAGGAAGACAAGCAGAAGAGGGGTTCAGTGATACATAAGAGAAAAAAATCAGGAAAGGAGTCAGCAATAAAATGTATGATCTCTAATATCTATATGGAAATATGAAAATTATGGCTACTAAAGCAATTCAGAGACCTTTAACAAAGGAAGTAAATTCAACAACCTGAGATTTGATGGAATTAGACTACTGTATAGAATATGGCCATGGTTAACATACATGACAATGTACTTTATACCAAAGAAACAGGAAAAAGACAGCAGAAGAGCATTATACACAAAAGAAATCCAGAAGCTAGAAAGGAAAAGGATATGGTAATTTTTTCAGTGAAAACAAATTGGGAGAGAAACAAAAGTGGTGTTTTTATGAACACAAACTGTAGAGAACCTGAGCATCTATGCTAAGATAAAGAGAGATTTGGGAAGAATATCATAAAACTGAAATGAAAATATAATACAACAGTTAAGGAGAACTTAAATTATAGATACACACACACACACACACACACATATTTACAGAACTCCCCCATATCAATACACACACTTAAGACCAAGACCTTGCATTATAATGTCAAATGGAAGAACACGTAATTTCAAAGCTTGGAAAAAAAAACTTTACAGGTCATCTAGCCAAAGTCCCTAATTTTATAAATGATGAAACTGAGACACAGTGAGGTTATGACTCACTCCTGGTTACAATACTAGAATAGTCAAGTCAAGTATACTGGGTGGACATAACATAACTTGAGGTTAATTTTGAAGATCAAATTTTTATTAAATACATACTAGAAGTGAGAAGGAACTCAGTGATGGTGGAAATACTATATGTTTTAGGTCAGTGACACCATAGACTTTCTATTTCTCAGCCAGTGGGTACCTGATTAAAGTACTAAAGAAAAATCAGAAAGCATCAGTACCACTTTTCTTTTATAACACATTTTTGTGGTATCAAAAAGTATATACATCGTATTATTTACAAAAGACATAGACTATATTTTGTAAAATCTCTAAGCTTGTTAATTCAGTGTGATCCTTTTTATTCTGGGATATATGTTGGCTAGGTCAGAGACAACATTCCCAGGTTTCTGCTTTGAATCCACAATGTCCTAAACAGCAGCAACTATCTTCTTTTTTGCATATATCAGAATGACATGGGATAAAATTATATTTAATTTGAGGCTAAAAAATAGTATCACATGATCACATGCAACATATGCAATAAATAACGAATCACCAAATCATATGGGGTAAGGGTTCATCCTGAGGCTTTCTGTAATGTACTATTGGGGAGTTCAGAAAAATCCTTAATGTGAAAAAGCAGGTTTCAAAGAAAAATCATGGTGTTTCTCCCTTCCATATCAAATGGAAAGAGTAAATGTTGTCCATTCAAGGGAGTAAAGCAACCTGTCCCTCTGCAACTAATCACTACAATGCTTCAAGCAGTATTCTATAGTACTCAAAGGAAGGGAGCACAGGGAAAGATTCCCTTTTGGAAAGCTCAGCCCCTCCCCTTGGAGTTATAGACTGCCAAAATTCACGTAATAGGCACTTGATTCATACAAATTCTCCAGCTTCCTGAAGGAGAAATATTCTTCTCTTGAAATGGCCAAGTCCCTAGATCACATATCAATAGCTGGTTCTGAATTTCTATCTCCCCTGAGAATCAATAATATCCCACCTTCCACATTCAGAGTATCTGCATACCAGGCCCAACCTTGTCAAGCAATTACACCTCCTCTGTTTTTCCTCTCTCTCTCTCTCTCTCTCTCTCTCTCTCTCTCTCTCTCTCTCTCTCTCTCTTTTTCAAGTTTCTTTTTATTCATGCAATGTGTTTATCATCTTCCTTAAGAGAGAGTAAAAGTACTTCAGCAATTTGAGCACAGACTGGTTTTAAAATTATTGCTACTGCTTTTGATTTCTCTGTAGGAGAGAAGGGAACAAATCCATTGCACATCCAACCTTTTGAGAAGTTGAATACTTGCTGCATTTAACTTAGGGCTAAACTCCTTTGGCAAATTATGGACATCTATTGGGAAAAAAACGGTTTGCATTTGGAACACTGAACCAACACCAGCAACAGTTTCCTGCTTGATTCTGCCTTCCTGTGATTAGGTTGGTAATGGCCCCTACGCTCTGCCTAATGTCACTTAAAGTCCATTTTTGTCATGCCATAAGAATAATTCCTAGAAACTTGGGAAAGCTTGTGTGTCCATTTCTTTTCATACCTTAGTAAGAGGGACATAAACAATAAAAACAAGAAGTGAAGCTGTGATAATTATTTCAGTGTGATAAAGGTAGATAAATAAGCTGGTTTCTCTGGGTCCTCTTCAGAGGAACACAAAAAAGCACACTATGTTTTAACTTGTCATAGGAAAAATTTTTTTCTTAATTTTCTGTTTTCAGCATATGTGTATGAATTCAACAAGAATTTATAAGCATTTACTCTGTGTTAAACATTGTGCTGGGTGCTCAGGATAAAAAGACAAAAAAGCAAGAGTCCCAAACCTCAAGAAGTTTACATTCTATTGAATGAAAACAACATGTACACAGAAAAGTAAATGAAAACTGGATTCCAAGTAGAAAAATTAATTCCTTACTCTGAAATGTTTTGAAATGAGTTGTAAAAAAGTTCATGCTAGTTAATAAGTACTTTATTAAGTATTTCACTTCATATAAACATATAGAAATTGGAGTATGCTATTAGGAAGTAACTGTTATAATTACTAAATGTATTATCTCCATTTTCATGTTGTTATTCGTTCCCTTTAATTCAACACCCAATAATTATGCAACAGCTATGCACAAGGCACTGTGATTATCGCTGTGGAAAAGAGCCCCAAAACAAACAAGACTTTGCCCTCAGAGTGTTTATATTCTACCATGAGAATATGACCCCAATAAATATAGCATGAGATAATTTAAGGCAAGAGCACTAGCAGCTGTGTGTGGAGGGGGTAAAAGAGAGTCAGGACGGGCTTCACTGAAAAGGATTAGATGTGAACTGATCTTTGAAAAAAATCAGTAGAAGGATTCAAAGACTTGTACCTGAGAAGAGAAGAACATTCTATTATAACAAAAAGATATGTGAATGCACAGTGTTGGAAAGAGATGATAAAGTTTAGTCCATGGGAGAACTACTAGTCTGATTTGATATTAATATGGGGTAAATAGTAGAAAGTAATGTGAAATGAGGCTATGAAAATATATTGAAACTAAATTGGAATTGGACTTAAATGTCAGCTTATTTTTTTCCCTAAAGGCAATTGGTTTGGTGGGGAGGTAAGGGAGGGTGGTGCAAATTGATGTTGTTGAACAAGGAAGTCAAAGGTTAGACTTATACCTTGAGAAGATTATTTTAATATCTGTGTGGAAGATAGATTAATGAGTAGAAACACTCAAATTATGGTGGGAGTTATTATATATTATGTAATCTAATAAAAATGTAATGAGGATCTTAATTAGAGTGGGGACCAAGTCAGGGGAGAAAAGGACCTGGATATAAATGATATATTTTTCTTTTTTATTAATATTTTATTTTTCCCTACTTACATGTTAAAATAATTTTAATGTTCATTTTCAAATTTTTGAGTTCCAAATTCTCTTCATCCCTCTATTCCCTCCCCCTCCCTTGAGCAATTTGATATTGGTTATACATGTGCAGTCATGTAAAACCCATTTCCATATTAGTAATGATTTGAAGGAAAACACAGAACAACAAAAAAAAGAAAAAAGAAAGTTTAAAAATGTATTCTTCCATCTACATTCCAACTCCATCAGTACTTTCTCTGGACTTGGATAGCATTTTTCATCATTAGTCTTTTGGAATTGTCTTGAATAATTGTATTGCTGAGAATAGCTAAGTCATTTGTTGTTGAACATTGTATAATATTGCTGTTATTGTGTACAATGTTCTCCTGGTTCTACTCACTTTACTTTGCATCAGTTTGTGAAAGTCTTTCCAGATTTTTCTGAGATCATTCTGCTCATTATTTCTTACAGTACAATAGTTGTCCATCACAATTATATACCCAACTTAATCAGCCATTCCTTAGTTGATGGGCATCCCTTCAATTTCCAATTCTTTTCCACCACAAAAAGAACTACTATAAACAATTTTGTGCATATAGATCTTTTCCCTTTTTTAATCTCTTTGTGATACAGATTTAATAGTAGTATTGTTTTGGGTATAGTTTGGGTATAATTCCACATTGCTCTATAGAATTGTTGAATTAGTTCACAACTCCACCAACAGTGCATTACTATCTCATAACCTGAAGCATTTGTTACTTTTATTTTCTGTAATATTAGTCAATCTGATAGGAGTGAGGTGGAATCTTGGAGGTGTTTTAATCTGCATTTCTCTAATCAGTAGTGATTTAGAGCATTTTTATATGACTAAAGATAGCTTTGATTTATTTGTCTGAAAACTGCCTGTTCATATCCTTTGACCATTTATCAATTGAGGAATGGCTCTTATTTGTATAAATTTGAAGTAGTTCTCTATATGTTTGAGAAATGAGGTCTTTATCAAAGCAACTTGCTGTAATTTTTTTTCACAGTTATGATTATTAACTATGTATTTCATTCCATCCTATTTCCTCCCATTTATCCTTCTCTTTCTCTTCTTTCACTCTATCCATTCTCAAAAGCAAAATGCTTCTGAGTTTTATCTCCCCCAATCTGCCCTCCTTTCTATTCCACCTCCAGTGTCCCTTCTTTTATCTCCTTTCCCTCCTGTTTCCTGAAGGGTAAGATAGATTTCTGTACCCAACTGATTGTACATGTTATTCCCTCTTTGAGCCAATTCCAATGACAGTCAAGTTTAAGCACTCCTTCCACACTTTCACCATCTTCCCCTCCACTGTAAAAGCTCCTTCACACCTCTTTTATATTAAATAATTTACCCCAATTCTACCTCTCCCTTTCCTTTTCTCTCCATGTGTTCCTCTTTCTCACCACTTGATTTTATTTTTTTAGGTATTGTCCCATCACATTCAACTCACACTTGTGCCCTTTGTCTATGTATACTCCTAACTTTCCTAATAATGAGAAAGTTCTTAGGGGTTATAAGTATCATCTTCCCATGTAATAATGTTAATGGCTTAACAATATTGAAACTAATTTCTCTTTTCTGTTTACTTTTTTATGCTTCTCTTGATTCTTGCATTTTAAAGTCAAATTTTCTATTCAGCTCTGTTCTTTTCATCAGGTATGCTTGAAAGTCTTCTATTTCATTAAGTGTCCACTCCCTACCCCCATCTCCTATGAATAATTATATACAGTTTTTCTGGGTTGGCGATTTTTGGCTGTAATCCTAGTGCCTTTGCCTTCAGGAATATCATATTCCAAGCCCCCAAATCCTGTCGTGTAGAAGCTGCTTAATCTTCAGTTATCCTGACTATGGCTCTATGATATTTGAATTGCTTCTTTCTGGCTGCCTTCAATATTTTCTCATTGACCTGGGAGCTTTGGAATTTGGCTACAATATTCCTGGGAGTTTTCATTTTGGGATCTCTTCAGGAGGTGATTGGTAGAGTCTTTCAATATCTATTTTACCCTCTCATTCTAGGATGTTAAGGCAATTTCCTTGATAACTTCTTGAATGGTGATGTCTAGGCTTTTTTTTTTAACCATGTCTTTCAGGTAGTCTAAAAATTCTTAAATTATCTCACCTCAATTTATTTACCAAGTCATTGGTTTTCCCAATGAGATGGTTACCATTTTCTATTTTTTTTTCATTCTTTTGGTTGTTTTGTTGTTTCTTTATGTCTAATGGAGTCATTAGCAGTTAATAATCTATCATTCAAGAAGGATTTGTAGGGCTGTACCATTTGCTAGGATCTATGGTAAGTACTGGAAATATAAAGACAAAAATAGGTATAGTTTTCTGACTTCAAAAAGCTTAAGCATCTATTATGTACTAAACACTGTATTAAGAGTTGTTGGTACAAAGACAAGAATAAAGCAACCTTGCTTGTAAATATGTAAATATATACAGGATTAATATATAAAAATAAAGATTAATAAAGAAAAAAAGTAGTTAAAAATAAAGCACTTAGTGAAGGAGGATACTAGCTAATGGGGGGATAAAGATTGGAAAAGACTTGACATAGAAGCTGATCTTGAACTTCATTTTGAAGATAGGGAGAGCTCCCATGAGGAGGAGGTAAGGAGGAAGTATATTTCAAGAATATTTATGCCTGACAGTCTTCTACCTTATGCAAAGGCTACTATCCTCCTTCTGTGTTCCTACTGATAAGCTGCTGAACACTGACAGAATAAATAATCAAACAATTTTGACTAGATCCACTACAAATTCATGTTATTTAATATCAATTTGGTCCTTATAATTTCTTGGTAAACCTTACATGCTTCCCTGACTGTTAGTTTCTACATAATAATTTTTCCCAATCTTCTTCTTTATCTTCAAGCTCTCAGTGTCACTGTCTCAACCCACCCCAATGCTAGCCCAGAGCTTTATCTTGTCACTCTGCTTTCTACTGGTAAGGGGCAGATCTGAGTAATTTGATCAGCCTGCTGGATATACAGGGAAGTAAGGTATTGTTTGGAAGATTGATAATATATTGTCTTCACCAACAACATCTCTGAGAGGATTGGAGAACCATCTATGGGGATTTGCCAATTAATAGCTCATTAAAACATCATATTGTCATCTCAAACATATAATGTCCTAAGCAAAAATTACTTTCCCTCCTAAACTTTCCCTTCTCTAACTTCCCAATTTTGAGAATCCAATATTTTCATAATTATCTAGTTTTATAAGTTTAGAGTTTCTATAAACTCTTCCATTATCTGAGACTACTTTGTTTACTTAAGTGCCAAACTTTGTACTTAAACATAAAAGAAAGGCCTACATTTAAAAAATACTACATGTAACAGAAACCAGTCACATTATCCTCTTTCAGAAGGTTGAAGTTTAAGGCATGAAACAATTTGTAAAACTGCTCTACATGCCTTTCACTTTTACCACAGATCTGTACTGTATCATCCGTTCACCCAAGCTTCATAATTTCTGGCTGACTCATTGTCCTGGCACCAGTTATCTTTTTCTCTAAGAAATTGTTATGATATCACCTTATGATGGGAAATCAGGATCTGGATTCAGAAGCTCTTGAGGTCTTGAACTCATGAAGTAGCCTCCCTTTTGAGGTCTGCTGTTCAATCACTTCTGCTCAGAGAAAGAATGCAAAACAAAGTATCATAAATCTGGAGTTCAGATATACCTTGGCTATGTTCTAGTCCAACATGCCTCATTTCATGTATAAGGAAACTAAGCCCTAGAGGAATTAAGAGATTTGCTTAAGATTGCACCAGTGTTGAGTGGCTGAGTTGCTATTTGAACTCATATCCCATGACTCCCAGGCTCAGTAGGTTAAGTTCGGTTCTCTTTCCATTGCAGCCATTAATTTGAAGTTCATTGTGGAAGCCTGTCAAAGTAATCTCACGTATTTTCTGCAATATGGGTGCTGCTAACAGAGCTACCACTGGAGAGAAGGAGGGAAATACTTTTCCTATCTCAATAAAATTCCAAATTTTAGTCACCCTAATTACAGAGAGAAAGAGAGAGAAACATGGACAGAGATAGAAAGAGCAGAGACATAGAAGAGAGACAGAGAGAGAGAGAGAGAGAGAGAGAGAGAGAGAGAAACACATCATATTTTACTCAAAAAGAACTAGGGTAGTGGGTAGCAAGCTGGTTATAATTGGCATGTTAGAGAGAGTCAGTCATTGGGCACCTTTTCTAGATTTATTGAAGCTCTCAATTACACATTGGGGTAATTTAAGAAACAAGCAGAAATTTATAGATGCATTTTTAATACCCTTTGTGTGTGTTTCACCATTAACCCCCTTCCTTTCTTTTATTCCCTCTATCAGATGACCCAAAGAACCTTTGTCTAATTCTCATGAAGCCAGAGTGCATGCTGCATGGAGCCTGACCTTGTTAAAATTAACAGCTAGTAATGAATTTTAAAAGTGGAAAAGTAAGTCAGTGGAATATACTATATGATTAAGAATTTAAAAAAATCAAATTTATCAATCTAATTTTTGATAAACCTGAGATAAATTGCTTGGGGAAAATTCCCTATTAGATAAGAACTGTAGGAAAAAAAACTGGAAAATATTTTGACTTAGAGTATTTTTACACTACATATACTACTAATGGATTTCAAATAGATGCTCAACTTAAATGTATAAGGTCATGTCATTTTAAAAACTGGAGAGCAACTGTTTCTAGAGAGAAAATTCTTAACTAAATAAAGGATAAAGAAGAACACAAAAGATGCAAATGATAGCTTCAATTGCATAAAATTGAATAACTTTTGTAAAAACAAAATAAATGCATGTAGTATAAAAAGGAAAAATTGTCAATACAAGAGAAATGAAAAAAAAACCCGACCAAATATCTTTGATAAGTCTGATACCTAAGATACATAGGTAACTAGCATGTATTTATATAAGAGAGAGATTGATTTCCAGTGGATAAGTGGTTGAATGATATAAACTAACAGTTCTCAAAAGAAATGCAGACTATTAACTATATGAAAATATTGCTCCAAATCACTATGAGAAATGCAAATTAAAATGACTTAGATTTCACTCCACAAACAAAAAACTGTGAAGTTAACAAAAGATGAAAAACTCAATTTTCAGGGCAGAGCGCTAATACATTTTTGGAGCTGTGAATTGGTTCAACCATTCTAAGACACAATTTATAATAGGGTGAGAAAAGTTGCTAACTGTCTCTACATTTTGAACTAAAGAACTTGGTGCCATTAGAAAGACAAAGTCCACATACACAAAAAATATTCATAATACCTTTTTGTTGCAGTAAAGAACTATTAATAAAGTAGAAGTTCATTAATTGGGGGATAGTTAAATAAATGGTACTTGAAGGTAATGTAAAGTTATTCTGCTCTAAGTAATGATGAATATGACAAATTCTGGATAATAGGGTTCAGAGTAAAGAAATCAAAACCAGGAAAACAAAACAAACAATAACTACAATAATGTAAATAGGAAGAACCAACAAACCTAAAAACTGGAATGCTATGTAATTATAAGTGTATCTCTACCCCTCCCTTATGGTAACACCACACAAGGCAGCTGCTACCCTTATGTTTAAGGGTTCAAATAACTTCTACTGTAACCCATGATCTTCCATTGGTGAACGCAGTTTTAATAATCATTCAATAGACAATCATTTCAAGGAAAGGAGTTGTTAAGATGGCTCAGGAAGAAAGGGAGTTTAAAAAAATCCTCCTATTAACTTGAGTCCACTCTTCCACAAATATAGACAACATCGATGCCTTTGAACTGTTCCTTGAAAATTCTGCAACTAATGAATGCTTTAACTGGCACTTAGGATTGGCAGGCTAGTCTTTTATTGACCAATGAGATTGGATATGACCACTCTTCATGCAATCACTGGCCAGGTTCCTCTTCCAATTCATTTAGAAAATTTTTATACCTCATTACAGATGGCAAAGTATATGTATTACTTTATACTTTGTGTAGCATATTTAATGCCTTATTTTCTGCTATTTGCTCTTTACATCCTGAGATGATCTCAATTAGCTAATGAGGTTGTGGTGGTAGTGAGAGAGAATCAAATAACTCCAATTACATAGTGAACAACTTAGGTCTTCTAAAAGAGTTGAGAAAATGCATTTCCCTCCCTATATTGCAGACATGGAGGACCTAGGTGTGGAATATTGCATATACTATCAGATACAATTAATGTGTTGGTTGGTTTTGCTAAACTATTTTTTCCTCTTTCAAAAAATGATTCTTACAAATTAGATCTCTCTTGGCAAGTAAATTAGGAGGGGTATATTTATAAATAAATTACCTAAATGTAATCTACAAATAAAATCTGTAATTTAAAAAAAAATCTCTTTCTAGTATTGAATTCTGCATTGCACCATAAGATGAATTTTAGTGCATAATACTCTTTCACTGGTTTTACCAAATTGGATGGACACATCACCTGCTTTCCAGGAGTCTGTAGTATAACTTTTGTTTAATGAAGAAGTGCTCCAATTTGATCTGAAATTGATGCATATTTATTAAGGGGTTTCTATGGGTAGGGCACTGTTCTAGAGCTTCATGCTCTAGCAAAAAGCAAGACAACCTCTGCCCTCAAGGAATATAGATTCTATTGGCAGAACTCTCTATATAGAATAGTCCTAGTAGCAGCAAGAGAGAGGTTTGGATGAAAGCATACATAGTTTTACAAGAGAAACTTCCAGATTCATATTACCATTAACCATGTCATCTTTATTCAACAGAAAATGGAACTATACAATAGCTAGGTACAATGTAGTGGCACTGCCTACCAACTTAACTGTTCAGATTTGATCTAACCAACCTGAATTTTGACTCCTTGGTTATGCAGACTGACATATTAAAATTAATGGATCAGAGGGGAGGCCTTAGTTACAGGTATTTAGTTTGACAAGCCAAAAGTCATTTGATTTTATGGAACAGCAACAAAAAAGATTTAGAAACCAATTTAAAACAGTTAATAGGGAAACATAGTATGACTTATCTTTTGGTGAATAAGAGAAAACTTTAAAATTAAATCAAGATGTATTTCTGTCTGTACCATCTCTAAAATCCCAGTGTTAGAACATTTCATAAAAACAAATGGTACCTGCAACAAATGGGTATAATTGAGTTTCTGGATTATTGCTGCCTTTTGCAGAAGAAAAACAATAAAGGTGGAGCCAGTGAGCTTTTTACAAGATTGTGAAACTCAGTATTTTGTACTCTGGGTGCATATAACTTGAATTTAGTGATTGTTTGAACAAAATTAATGTTGTTACCTTTTGGCCCATGTGAAATGGCAGAAAGGGACAGAGTAAGAAGGTGCAAAAGCATCTAAAAGAGAAGTCTCTCTTCAGCACATCTCTCATTTAAATCATCGTTTCTTTTCAACTCCAAGATGCCTCAGTTTGCAGCAGAAATCAAATTTTTTGAAGTAGAGTTAACTTTTATTCATTTACACCCTGTCTAATCCATCTACTCCCATCTTCACCCCACCACTATCAAGTTAGGATCTGATAGGTATCAATGTTAGAGGAATATTTGCAGTTCAATAAAAACCTTTTTCCTTAACTATTTTAACTACTTTCACTATGCAGCAAGTAGGTCATCCCTATTTAAGTCATCCCCAGATGTCTTGGAGATGCCAAACATCTTCTACCTTAAATTGAAAGAATTCTGTGCTTTTGCACCCAGTCAAAACCGTAACTCACAAATCTCCACCAATATGTTTTCTCTCATCAGTCAGAGTAAAGTAAATTCAAAACAAAGATTGTATCCACATTTGTACCCACATTGTACCTGTTCCCTTCTAGGCATGTTTTTTTTTAAAGGAATTGCTCTCCTTACCTATTTCTGATTTTATTTCTTTGGGATCCAACTACGGACCACCTCAGCTGTAGTTTCTAGGTTTAGAGTTATTAGCTATAACCATCAGACCCAGCTAATAAAAGACAAGCAAAGTTCTCCTAGCTAGGGACTAGGAATCTCAAAATTTATGTTTCTATGTATGTATGTATGTATGTATGTATGCATGCATGCATGCATGCATGCATGCATGTGTGTATATATACACACACACACATATACATACACACACACACACACACACACACACACACACACATATATATATATATATGTTATTTGTTTGTTTTACTCACTTAAGGACATTATTTTGAAAAGCCCACAGGCTTCACTAGAATGCCAAAGGGGCATTGACACAAAAGTAAAGCTTAATAACCCTTGTCCTAGGGTAAGATCTATCTAGGTAAGGATCACAGCCCTAAGTTATGGGTAAGTAGTTAACTTATAGTTAGACATTGCTGAGATCTTTAGGTATAGCATAATGTGAACATTAAGTAGAGTCAAAACTACAGGTGTGAAAAGGGAAAGTGATTCTCTCCACCAGCTCAGCCCTTATTCCTGACTTTATTATGCATAATAGTGAGCTTTCAAACCCCATTGCTTTGGTGCTGTATTTTGACTAGGAAACAACTTGTCTCCCTACACCTACATAGAAACCTCAGGTTTGTTTTAATGACAAGACCCAATCATTTTACATCTCTACTTGAATTTTTAAGAAACCACAGTGGCTGTCTAGGACAGAAGACATTTTACACCTTTATAATTAGGTTTCAGCCTTCTTTTCCAGCTTTCAATCACATTAGTTGTCCTGGTACACTCTGTTTTTCAGTTTTGCTGGTCTATTTGCTTTTCACCCCCCATACATAATACTCTATACCTTTTCTTGGCGTATGTTCTCCAAAGATTTAGAATATCCCAAACTCCTGCACATTTGAATCCTTATTTTCCTTTAAGGCTCAACTAAAGTTTTACTTTCTGCATGAGGTTCTTACTGATGCTCCAGGTTGGGGCGCTTTCTCCATCATGAAATAGCCTATTTCCTCTTTATATAGAACACATCCACTTGTAAGAGTATTAAGTTTTACCAACAGAATGTAAGTTCCTTGAGGACATAAAAATATTTAATTTTTGTATCTTAAGTCTTGGCTCCTATCACAGTACCTTGCACAAACTAAGTGCTTAATGAATTCTTGTTGAATCAATGTCATTACTACAATTGTTAATAAATTTATAAAAATGAGATGTGGCATGGTAAAATGAATAGAAAAACAGTCTCAGAATTAGGAGGACCTGAATTCAAATCTTACCTCTAAATCATAATTTCTGTGTAACTTTTGACAATTCATTTAACCTCCTGGTGGCCCCACATTCTTCAAGACAATAAGTTGCTGAGCAGTTAAATATTTACATTAGTGGAGGAAATTTCCTCAAGACAGTCCCCTACAAAAATGAAATCACTAGACCAAATTCCCTGCTCTGTCCCCCACTCCCACCAAAATAAATTCTCATTAAAATATATCAGTGAAGTTAACTTGATGTTATTGCATTGGACTAGGTGTCCAAAATGAGAATAGATTTCCCCTGGGATAAGGGAAAAAAAAATTCCTGGTGAGTTTGCAATAGAAGTATGGGGACTTAGATGAAATATGGCTGAATTAAATGCTAAGTGTTGAAGTCCTACTGACCCTTTGGGGAAGGGACAGTGAGGATGAGACATATTACTATAAGATGTGTAAAAATATCAGAATTATATTTTATAAGCATGAAGAGGCTGCTGTAAGCATTCATAATACAATTGGCATGTCCTTGATGGTGATGAAGTATGATTGCTGTTGTTAGCAGTTAGTATCCAATTAACAGAAATAAGGTGATTATGTTAATAATGTGTTTAGGGAGGAATAGAACAGAGGAATGGAAAGTGAGGGAGGGGGGAGTGGCATAAAATACAGTATAAGACCTTCAAGGGCCAGGGTAGTTGAATTCAGAAAAACTGAACATTAGAGAGTTGACTATCAGGTGGTAGTTTTGTTGGTCATAGTAACTCAGAACCATTAACTGACAAATGGAGTTCTTGTTTGTGTGGAATTACAGATCTTCAGAATAAGAGAGCAGTACCTTGCACCACTGCCCATCAGGCTAACTCCTCCTCTGCTGGAGACAACTAGGATCAAATACAAAATCCTCTGTTTTATTTTTAAACACTCTCCCCATTTAACCCCTTCTAAACTTTCTAGTCTTCTTACATTTTACTCACCTCTGCATACAGTTTAATCCAGTAACATGGGCCTTCTTCCTGTTCCTCACACACAACACTCAAAAAGTTATCACTGACTGCTACTTATGCTTGCAATGCTCTCCCACCTCATTTCTTCCTTCTGGCTTTCCTTCAAGACTCAGCTCAAATCCCACTTTCTGCAAGGGATCTTTGCTTATCTCTCTAATTCCAGCACCTGAGGCTGGGCATCTGTTACCCCTCACTCTTCTACATGAATGGCCCACCTCCTTTTCTAACCACATATATGGTGGACAAAAAAAATGTTGCGTGAACAAACTAGCATTTAGTTGATATTGATAGCATGCTTCAAAATTTTCAAATTATTTTAGATAATCATCTTCTTTGAACTTTAAAACAATCATGTATAACTTAAGTACTATAGGGATTAATATCTTCATTTTACAGATGTGCGAAAGGTAATAAACCAACCAACCAACCAATCATTCAATCAATAAGCATTTATTAAGCACTTACTAAGTGCCAAGCATTACAGAAGTATAGGGAGTAGAAATATAAAACCTAGGCAGTTCCTGTCCTCAAGGAATATGGTGGATATACTATCATTACAGATAAGTAAACAGAAAGTATACACAAAATAAATACTAAGTAATTTCAAGTGGGGTTGGTGAACATTGGAAAAGGCAAAGGAATCAGAAAAGGCCTCTTAAAGGATGTAGTGTATGAACTGAACCTTGAAGAGAGTTATGAGTTCCAACAGTCCAGGGAATGAAGGAAAAGATTCCAAGAATAGGGGACAATGTACACAAAGGTATGGAGGCAAAGGCAACTGCTTCAGATAGGGAATAAGAAGGAGGCCAATTTGATCATTGTTTGGGATGGAAGGGGGATTAATATGTGCTGTCTATAAATATAGGCTGGAACAAGATTGTGAAGAACAAAGCAAAGTGCCAAAAAAGAAGTTTTTATTTTATGCTATAGGCAAAGGGGAAATACTGAAGCTTTTTAGTCAGGAGAGTGATACAACATGTTCAAACCTCTTTTTTACAATATCAATTTAGAGGGGGGGAAAGGGATAAGAGAGTGGTGGGGATAATAGAGGAAAGGGCAGATCGGGGGAAGAGGGTAATCAGAAGCAAACACTTCTGAGGAGGGACAGGGTCAAAAAAGGGAATACAATAAACAGGAGGTGGGACAGGATGAAGTGAAATATAGTTAGTTTTCCACAACATGACTACTATGAAAGTGTTTTGTATGACTACATGTGTATGACCTATATTGAGTTAGTTGCCTTCTCAATGAGGGTGGGTGGGGAGGGAGGAAGGGAGAAAATTT
Source organism: Phascolarctos cinereus (assembly GCF_003287225.1). Taxonomy (NCBI): domain Eukaryota; kingdom Metazoa; phylum Chordata; class Mammalia; order Diprotodontia; family Phascolarctidae; genus Phascolarctos; species Phascolarctos cinereus. The sequence goes on along the minus strand of NW_027555847.1, from coordinate 438,088,009 downwards.
GGAACCCAAAGTTTTAAAAACAAATGTTAAAAATTGTTTTCACATGCAACTGGGAAATAAGATCTACAGGCAATGGGGTATAGAAATCTATCCTGCTCTACAGGAAAATAGAAGGGAAAGGGAATAAGAGAATGGGAGCATAGAAGTTAGGGCAGATTAGGGGAAGGGGTATTCAGAATGCATGCCACCTTGCGGTAGGGGGAGGGAAGAGATGGGGAGAAAACTTGGAACTCAAAATCTTGTGGAAGTGAATGTTGAAAACTAAATGAATTAATTAATTACAATGTAAATAAAAATATCAATTTAGCACCTGTTTGGAGGAGCATCTGGAGATGTTAATATAGGGAGACCAAATAGGAGGCTACTGTAATAGTGCATTTAAGAAATAATGGGAGATGAGATGGCTAGGTTGCACAGTGGATAGAGCTCTGGCCTTGGAGTCAGGAGGACCTGAGTTGAAATCTGGCCTCAAAAACTTGACTTTTACTAGCTGTGTGACCCTGGGCAAGTCACTTAACCTTAGTTGCCTCACTAAAAAGAAAAAAAAAAGTTATGAGAGACAGAAGTGGAGCCAAGATGGTAGAGAAAAGCGTAGCCTGAGCTCTCCCCAAAAAAGCCTCTGAACAACTTTAAATAATGCCATGAAACAATTCTTGGAGTAGCAGAACCTACAAAAGGATAAAGTGAAATAGTTTTCCAGCCAATGACAACTTAGAATGTAAACAGGAAAGCTCTATCCCTCCAGGTGAGAGTGGAACAGTCCAGCACAGCCTGCACAGGCACAGACCTGGCTCCAGTGAACCAGAAGCAGGTATTGGGAGCCATTGAATCTACAAATTAGTGACTGCTTCTGGAGCTCTCAGCCCACAGATAGTAGGAGAACAACTGATTAGAAGATTACAAGGGTCTCTTTGTTGTCACTGGTGGCAGAATTTGGTTGCTTTGCACATACTCAGATCTGGGTTGAAGTCCTGGGTGGCAGTCCCAGGGCTAGGAGGAGCACTGGCACACCAGAGCTTGCTGCTGCAGTGGAACAGGGACCCTAGCCACTGATCCAGGGCAGAAAAGACTTTGTGGTCACTCATAGACCAGAGCACAGGCCAAGACAGTAGTAACCACTTCTCCTTAGATCATATCAACTTTCAAGAACTGAAAACTTACAAGTCCCTAGAAGTATCTCTGAAAACAGCTACACAAAACCCTGAAGCTTGGGACAGTGCATCCTATACCCTGGAAGCAGAGCCTCCCTTTAATAAAGAGTTAAAAATCAAGAAATAGACTGTAAAATAAGCAAAGAACAGAAAAAAAGATTCTGACCATAGAAAGTTACTATGGTGGAAAGGAAGATCAAAACACACACTCAAAAGAAGATAATAAATTCAAACCACCTACATCCAAAGCCTCCAAAAAATATATAAATTGGTCTCAGGCCATGGAAGTGTTAAAAAAGGATTTTGAAAATCAAGTAAGAGGTAGAAGAAAAACTGAGAAGAGAAGTGAGAGTGATGTAAGAAAATCATGAAAAAAAAAGATTCAGAAACTTGGTAAAGGAAACACACACACACAAAAAAATACTAAAGAAAATAATACCTTAAAAACAGAGTGCACCAAATGGTAAAAGAGGTACAAAAAAAAAAACCCAAACCAAACAAAAACAAAAACAAAAACAAAAAAACAATGAGGAGAAGAAGAATGTATTGAAAATCAGAATTGGCTAAATGGTGGGAAAGAGGCACAAAAATTCACCGAAGGGAAAAAAAAACTTCTTAAAAAGTAGAATTGGTCAAATGGAAAAGGAGATACAAAATCTCACTGAAGAAAATAATTACTGAGAAATTAGAATAGAGCAAATGGAGGCTAATGACTTTATGAGAAATTGAGAAACAATAAAACAAAACCAAAAGAACAAAAAAAGAAGAAGACAATGTGAAATATCTCATTGGAAAAGCAACTGACCTAGAAAATAGATCCAGGATTGATCATTTAAAAATTATTGGACTGTCTGAAAACATGATCAAAAAAAGCCTAGACATCACCTTTCAAGAAATTGTCAAGGAAAATTGTCCTGACATTCTAGAACTGGAGGATAAAATAGAAATTGAAAGAATCCACTGATCACTTCCTGAAAGAAATCCCAAAGTGAAAATCCCCAGGAATATTATAGCCAATTCCAGACCTCCCAGATTAAGTAGAAAATATTGCAAGCATCCAAAAAGAAACGATTTAAGTTTCATGGAGCCACAGTCAGGATAACACAAGATATAGCAGCTTCTGCATTAAAGGATGTGAGGGCTTGGAATATGGATTACAACCAAAAATCACCTACCCAGCAAAGCTGAGTATAATCCTTCAGGGGAAAAAAATGGATATTCAATGAAATAGAGGACTTTTAAGCCTTCCTGATGAAGAGACCGGAGCTAAATAGGAAATCTGACTTTCAAATACAAGACCCAAGAGAAACATAAAAAGTTAAAGAGGAAAGGGAAATCATAAGAGACTTAACAAGGTTAAACTGTTTTACATTCCTACATGGGAAAATGATATTTGTAACTCATAAGAATTTTCTTATTATTGGAGCAGTTAAATGGAGTATATATAGACAGAGGGCACATATGTGAGTTGAATATGAAGGGATGATATCTAAAAATAAAATTAAGGGGTGAGAGAGGAGTGAACTAGGACAAAGGTAAAGGTAGTTTGGGGCAAATTGTCTCACATAAAAGAGACTAGAAAAAGCTTTTACAGTAAAGAGAAAAGTGGGAGAGGTAAGGAGGAGTGAGTGAACCTTACTCTCACTGGAATTGACTTAAAGGGAGAATAACATACACACTCAATTGGGTATAGAAATGTATCTCATTTTACCAGAAAGTAGGAGGGGAAGGGGATAAGAGATGGGGGAAGCATGATAGAAGGGAGGGAAGATTGGAGGAGGTGGTAGTCAGAAGCGAAACACTTTTGAAGAGGGACAGGGTGAAAGAAGAGAGAAAATAGAATGAACAGAGATGGAAATACAATTAGCAATCATAACTGTGAAAAAAAATTTGAAGCAAGTTTCTTAATAAAGGCCTAATTTCTCAAACACATAGAGAATTAAATAAAATTTATAAAAATAAGAGCCATTCCCCAATTGATAAATAATTGAAAGATATGAACAGTTTTCAGATGAAGTAATCAAAGTTATCTATACCCGTATGAAAAATGTTATAAATCACTATTGATTTGAGAAATGCAAATTAAAACAATTCTGAGGTACTACCTCATACCTATTAAATTGGATAATAGGACAGAAAAGGAAAATGACAAATGTTGGAGGGGATGTGGGAAAAATGAGACATTAATGCACTTTTGGTGGAGTTGTGAACTGATTCAACCATTCTGTAGAGCAATTTGAAACTGCCCAAAGGGCTGTAAATCCATGCATGCCTTTTAACCTAGCAATAGGTATGTATCCCAAAAGAGATCAAAAGCAGAAAGGAAAAGCACCTATAGGTACAAAAATATTTGTATTAGCTCTTTTCTGTAAGCAAAGAATTAGACATTGAGGGGATGCCCATCAATTGGGGAATGACTGAACAAGTCATGGTATATGATTATGATGGAACATTATTCTGCTATAAGAAATGACAAGCAGGATGCTCTCAGGAAAACCTGGAGAGACTTACAGAAGCTGATGCAAAGTGACATGTACAGCATACAGAGTAACAACAGTATTTTAAGATGATCATCTGTGAATGACTTAGCTATTCTCAGCAACACAATGATCCAAGACAACTCTGCAGGACTTATGATGAAAAATGCTATCCAACGTCAGAGAAAGAAGTGATTGTGTCTGAATGCAGATTGAAGCATACCTTTTTTTTAACTTTATCTTTTCTTGAGTTTTTTTTGTCTGTTTTCTTTCACAACATGACAAATATGGAAATATGTTTTGCACAACTATACATGTATAAATGATATAGAATTGCTTGCCTTCTCAGTGAGGGTGTGGGGAGGGAGGAAGGGAAAGAATGTAGAACTTAAAGTTTTAAAAATGAGTATTAAAAATTGTTTTTACATGTAATTGGGGAAAATAAAATACTAAACAGAGAACTCAAAAAATAAAAAAAAAGAAGTTATGAGAACTCAAACTAGGTTTATATTGGTGTGAATGGAGAAAAATAGGACAGAAGAGAGTCGTGTTATGGAAAAAAGGAATCAAAATGATTGTATTGGGGAGGTGAGACTCAAGTGTTGAGGATGAATCCTAGTTTGCAAACCTGGGTGACTAAAAGGTTGTTGATATCTTTGACAGAAACAGGGAATTTAGGAAAAAGGGTGGGTTCAAAGGGAAGATAGGTTTAATTTTGTACATGTTGATTTTGATATACTTAGGGAACTTCAAAGTGAGAAATCTAGTAGTTAGTTGGAGACAGAACTGGAGCTCAGGAGGGATATGAGGATTATATATTTAGATCTAAGTATTCCTTGCATAAAGCTATAAGGACTGAATCGATGAGATGACATTTCTTGCTTTTTTTCTTTGTTTTTTTTTTTTAGGCAATTAGGGTTAAGTGACTTGCCCAGAGTCACACAGCTAGTAAGTGTCAAGTGTTTGGTCCGAGGCTGGATTTGAACTCAGATCCTCCTGACTTCAGGGCCAGGGCTCTATCCACTGCGTCACCTAGCTACCCCCCATGAGATGACATTTCTAAGAGGGATTAGACATATTGAGAGAACAGGAAAGGACCCAGGTCAGTCTTGGGTTAGACCTACCCATAGATAAAATGATTTATTCATGGTCATACAACCAATAATTATGAAAGTGGGCTTCAAACCTGGGCCACTCCATCTCTGATGCCATCATTTTTTCCATTCTTCGTCTCTCAGTCTTACCCTATTGCTCAGATAACATCTCAAGCACTGTGTTCATTTCAAGGCAGTACATTTAAAAGGTATATTGAAATGCTAAGAATTCCTGGCTTGAAGTTAGAAAGGCAACAGTTTTTTTTCAATGTAGACCATGTTTCATGTATCATACAACTGTCTACATTCACCATCTACCTGTCATCTGCCCCACCACCTCACACGATTACCAAAGCTTCCACAACCTGATCACATGCTTGGTACCTCAAGCTCTTTAAACTGTGATCCAATCAAGACTAAATTATTACTGGAAAGGGCTTCTGTCTCAATCACTCCATGATTCTGCTCACCATATCTGTGATTTCTCAGGCCAAAATATCTTTATATAGCCACTATTCCTCATATGCACTGTCTCTCCCTATTAGAATGGAAACTTCTGACTGGCAGAGACTGTATTTCTTCTGTATTTATTTCTTCACATAATTTAGAACAGTTTCTGGTATATAGTAAATACTTAACATGTGTTATTCATTTGTTCATTCATTCATTCATTCATTCATTCATTCATTCATTCTTTTGGCCCTAAATGAATAATTTTTCCACCATACCATATTAGCTCATGAGTAGCAATACTTTGTGACTAGTGAGGGATAACTAACTGGCCACATACCATTATGAATGGAGAGATTTTGTTTTTCCAGAGTGTGTGCTTGGAGCATGACAGAGTACGTTCCATGACTGGTTAAGCTTAACGACTATTACCCTACTTTCAGTTGATACATATGGGGCAAACAAGAATGACAGCTGGAACCTAGAATATATTGCTAAAGGTTATTAAGTCCCAGGCAAGATATTAAATATTTGAGGGACATGGGTAGTGTTTTCATTCAAATTGTCACATAAAAGTAGGGGCTCAAGGAGAGAAAGATGAATTTGACAACTGAACAGCTGGTTAAGAAGATCATTTATTGATAATATAATTGGGATTTTATTTCGACTGTACTTATTTTTGTACAGTCAATAAGCATACCACTGTCCTTCTCCTAGGCAACTATATTCTCTCATTAAAGACACTAAACTTTCTATCTCACTGAAATTCAGCTTTTTGAAAGTTAGGGATAATAAGTTTCAAATAAAAGAAAGACAAATCCTGACTTTTTCTCCTTGGAAACTTAAACAAATGGAAGAAAGTTCAATTTTGACTGGAGATGGAGTACACCTAATTAATTACAATGAAATATATATTTCCCTGAATAATTGCATATCTGATCGAAGGGGCTTGTGAATGAAAATTGAAAAAAAATAAATAGAAGTCTTTGAAACCATATTTTATTTTATTGATGTCTTTTTGTTTTCATACTTTATTCATTTCTGAATATACCCAGCTTCCTTCTCCTACTCAGCAAGCCATCTCCTGTAACACAGATTAAGTTAGAAAGACAAAAGAAAAATATTTTATAAAAACTGGGCCACACATTGACCATAACTGATAGAATAAGAAATATTCAATACCCGTATTCCCTCATCTCTGTGAAGGGGGAGGACAAGTAAATTTTCCCATCAAAATTTTCCCAAGAATATGAGAATAAGCAAAATAACCTTCTCTCTCTCCCACTACTTTCCTTGTTATACTAATTGTTTATATGGGGTGAAAATCAGACCTTATTTCTCCTGAAACACTGATACCAAGTAGATAACCATGAATAATAGGTCTTTGTTTTCACCTCTATAAAATTTTGTGAGAATACTCTACATAGGCATTAAAAGCATCTCAAATGAAAGTAAGATGAGGAGCAACAAGGTTTTTGTAAATGATACTTTGAAGTATGCTACTTCTTCACAATCATGTAGTTGGTTGAAAGGTATAGAAAATCCTAGTGAGCTTAATTTTTTTACTACTTAAAGCATTTGATTTGGTAGGGCAACATAGCACTTTAAAAGTTCTCCAGTAAGGTGTCTTTTACACATTCAAGAAAATGATTTAGGATTCATGTTAAGATATAACAAAAGATATGACTGGTTTGATTACTCATTGATTATTAACTTTGAGTGAGACATAGAACAGGAAGATGTATCTTCATCAAAGGCATTTGTCATCCTTATGATAGGTGTCTAGGGTAGAATAAAATAGAATCAGGAATTCCCAGTAGATGGTGAGGTACTCCAGAAACTTTGGTTCATAGATGACATTGCAACAAATCCTGGAATAATTCACAGCCAAATAAAAGAGGTCTCAAGTCATGCAAATAGTTAGGTTTTACCGTCTACTCAGGAAAAATAAAGTGAATGAAAGATGTTTATTGTTCAATTATGCATGATCCAGCAGCATGTATGTATGGGTTTTTTTTTTTGTGTGTGTGTGTGTGTGTGTGTGTGTGTGTGTGTGTGTGTGTATTGGACACAAACTACCAGTGGAGAAGGAGATAGATTTTGACTTGAACAAGAAGAAGAAAATACCTAGATTACCTTTGACAAACTGCAGTTCTTTCACTGATCCCAAAATCCTCCTAGAAACAAAGGCCCAAATGCCCAGTACCAATATTCTTCTGGGGATCTTGTTTACCTTTATGTCATGGAATACTATTCTCCACAGATCAATTAAAGGGGATTGAAGAGTTCCTTTGAATGTAAACTTTAAATGGGTTACAACGTGTTGAAAATCAGAATTTATAAAAAGTATGATGACATCAGAAAAAAATGGATAATGGCTAGATAGATAGACAGAATAACAATGGAATGTGTCCTGTCTATTGGTTTTATCTCATCCTTGTCACATACTGACTCTCTCTCTCTCTCAACAATAAGTTTCTTTGATCCTACTTCTGGGACTCTCAAACCTGAAACTAGATTTGGGGGAAACAAGTTCTGGAGGGCTGAGTTAACCCATGATTAATTATTTGACTCAACAGAATCTATTGGCTTAGAGACCTATATCAAAGATGCTTGTAAAATAGAGCACAGACCAGACTGGTCCTGCTGACTATGAGCCTGAGGCATAGAAGAGGGAGAAAACAAAGGGGAAAAGCCAAGCAAAGGGTTAGAAATAGAGGATACATCTTAGTTTCCTGCAAGTGTGCATATATAACTAGGATTAATTGATAAAACACTGTGAACTCTGTAACTCTTTTCTTTGATCTGTTACTTTAAAATTTTTGTTTGTTTCCAAGTGGTGTTTAAAAACAAAACCCTAAAATCTACTAAACAGAAAGCTTGTGTGCTGTTTTCAGGAAGCAGAAAGGGGGAAATTGGAAAGGCATGTTTATATTACCTGAAGTAGATAGTGAAAGAATCCAGGTTAATGGAGGAGGGATGGTGACAGCAGGCAAACAATACTGGTAGTGCATGAGCTAATCTTGGAGAAAGAGGGGAATGGCTGGTTTTAGTGACTCATGGAACTATTTGTCTCTTTTCCTATCAAAAGGTACTCTGAGGGGAAAACAATTAATTTAGAGCAAAGTAAAAATGACTGAAAAAGCTTGAAAATTGCCTTTTTCCAAAGGATATTTGCATTTTAGGAGCAGCTAGGTGACACAATAGATAGAATGCCAGGCCTGAAGTCAGGAAGACTCACCTTCCTGAGTTCAAATCCAGCCACAGACACTTACTAGCTGTGTGACCTTGGGCAATTCACTTAACCCTGTTTGCTTCAGTTCCTCATCTGTCAAAAAAAATAATCTGGAAAAGGAAATGGCAAACTTGAAGTGGGATCCCAAAGAATTGGACATGATTGAGAAGACTGAACAACAGCAATCTGTTTTCCAGGCCAGTAGTTTTTTGGGGGCAGCTATATGGTGTAGTGAATAAGAGTATTGGGCATCAGATGTTTGTTAGCTGTGTAAACCTGGGCAAGTCACTTAACCCTCTTTGCCTCAGTTCTTCATTTGTTTAAAAATGGTGGGCAGGGGGCAGGAGAAGACAAACTATTCCAATCTCTTTGCTAAGAAAGCCCTCAATTGGGTCACAAAAAATTGGACATGGCTGAAATGACTGAACAACAAAATTTGCATTTTAGTTAAGAAAGAAGTTTTAAGCCAAAGTGTGAAATCCAGAATAATGGAACTTCAGAAATTATTTTAAAAGATTTGTTATTTTTTCATCATTTTCTCAATACTATAATACAAAGCCTTCCAGATGCTTCTGAAACCATCTCAGTATTCTGCCTACATGTCAAGTGGGCTCTGGGTTGATGTATTTCTGAATTTCTCTTCTTGCCCTTTGAATCTGCTTTCCTTCATTCTAATTTTTATATCAGCTAACAATAACAAATTATGTAATTAGTTGCTAATTAGTTCATGTCTTCTTGAGTTAGGAGATATTGAAAATAGATTAGTCACCTCCTGGAAAAAATAATTTAGTTGCCGTACGATGTGCTTTGTTTTCTTTGCTTGTTTTTCTATTTAACCTTTAGAGAATGAAGAAGTCACTTGAGAGAAAACTTTTGTAGACTGTGTGCTTTGAAAGATGCTTCTATTATGAATATTTTTCAAGAAACAACTTGAAATAACATTTTTAAGCAATATATTCAGATCTCAACACAGGGAATAGAAAGAAAGAAAACAGAAAGAACTCTGGGGGAAAAGCATTAAAAGAGAACATTAAAAAAAGTCCAATGGAAAAATACTAAAGCTAGATTTAAGATAAGAAGATAAGTAGTTAGATAGTAAATGTAAAGTTATTTAGGGGATATATAAGGTACTCTTGACTTACTAGAATAAGACTACCTAAAGAATACACATGTGATTTTATTACTAATAGATAATTATTACTTTAAAAAAAAATACTTTGTGTGAATTATAAGATTTGATATTCCATACAACAGAATATATGGATACAGTTCAAAAGCCTTTGAAATCTTTTGTCAGCTTGAATATTAGAACAAATAGAAGGTTAAAAAAAAGTTACTTTTTTTAAGTAAGTGCATATCCCCAGGATGCAATTCCATTGCCTGCCAGTGAATCTCACTTGCACTTCTTTATGAACTTCCATTTTATCTTCCACCATCATGAAAATGTCAAGAGACTCTTCTTAAGAGATGCCCAGCTCCTGGCATGCCAAGGATGAGACAATTAAAGGCCCAGTCTGTTACTATCTTTCTACTCTTTCAATCTTTCATGTGTAGGTCCCAGAGGGTACCTCCCTACTCCTCCCTCCCCCATCTGCTTTTTTGAACTGCCCTTCCTACAATGTGAACCATAATCCCCTCCAGCTAATGTTTAAGTTAAATCACAATTAATCCCATGCTCTCTGCTGTTATAAACACAAGTGATCTCCAATTACTGTTTTCCTTAACTATGTAAGTATTGCAATGATTCTTTCTTTTGTATAAACAGTAACTGCCCAAAGTCTTCTAATAGAACTGATGTGGACAATATCACCTTTCCAAACTTTGTTTTTGACTTCTCTAGGAAAGCATAAAAAAAGGACAGTAATTATTCTCATTTTTATAGTGTTTGCGTAGCGGATAGAGGACCAGCTTCTGAATCAGGATAATCTGGGTTCAAATCCTGCCCCTGACATTTACTGTCTGAGTAATTCTTGGCACGTTCCATAATATATCGGTATTCTAGGCTAGAGATGCCCAATGCATGGCCCATTTCTGATATGTTCAAAGCAGATTAAAATGTAATTGGAGAATATTTAACAAAATAAATAAAACTATGATATGACATAGATAATGTAAATTTGTGGTTTTCTTGTTCAATATATGGCCAACAGGATCTCTTTCTATTTGATTTTGATGCTATTGCTAGGCAACTCACTCACAGTCTAAACTGGATAGGATTCTACCAGCAATAGCAAAGGCTTTTCTTATCCAGAGCTTTCCCTGAACTCATGAAATCATGTGTCCTCTTCCTATCCATTCCCTATGTAGTGCTTTGAATGAATTATCATAAGAATCCCGTGAAATAAATATGGGAAGGAATAATAGTCCCATTTGACATATGAATTACCTGAGGTACTGTGTGGTAAAATAATTTAGAAATAGGTCACACAACTAGTAAGCATCAGAGACTGGATTTAAACCCATGTTTTCTTTTTTTCCCAATCCTACACGAAGTACTTGTCCCACTATACTATGCTGCTTTCTTATCCATAAGATTCTATTGAAGGTAATACACAATGGATCAATGGAGAGATTATCCAGGTGAAGTTTGAAAGTCCTGGCTTCTTTTCTTGATCTCAATCAATCAATCCACAAGCTTTTATTAAGCACATACCAGGCACAGATTAAATCAGGAAACAACAGCGTCTACATCCAAGGATCTATATTTCAGATTATATTATATAAGTGAAGACATCGTGCACATGTAGAAACGCATTCAAAATACATACAAGGTGACCAGGTACAACCAGTTGAGGAGTTAGGACAGGCCTCGTGTACAAAGGGCAAAACATGAGACTCCATTAAGACAATAGCTTCTAAGAGGCAGAAGAGAGGACAAAGTGCATTTCAGGCATTGAGGAGAGACTTGTGTAAAAGCATGTAGTTGGCAAAGGTGTTCCATATATGAAGAAGAGTTAAGAAGGCCAGTTTGAATGGATCATAGGATGCATGAAGAGGTATAATGTGTAATAAGGCTCTAAGGGTAGATTGGGGCCAGTTTGTGAAGTACTTAAAATTGCAACTAGAGTGTATGTGGGTTGTTATATTTGGTCTGTCACAAAGGAATCCACTTGGATTTATTGAAAAGGAGAGAGACATGGTCAGAGCTGAGTTTTACAGAAGACACTTTGGCAGTTGTGTGGATGATGGATTGGAATGGGGAGAGATTTGAGACAGGGAGATCAATTAGAAAGACTATTGCAATAGTTCAGGTAAGAAGTAATTAGTGCGTGCACTTTGTCATCAATGTTCTGGTCAATTCTGAGCACATTATTTCCTATTTCAAAGCCTCTCTCTCTCTCTTGATAAAAAGAGAACAATAGACTCATTGGTCTCTTTGGGGAGATTATGAAGATTCCTGACAGTATTATCTATCATGTATTCTCGCTATCTGAGAAGCAAATACAGCTCTTCTCAGTAGTCTGTCAACACATTTATTAGGTATCTTCATACCGTCTCAGTATTTGGAGTGACTCATCTGCAGACACTATTCTTCCTCTCTATTTTATTCTTTATTCAACTCAAATGAAATATTGTATTTCTTAGAAATCTCAGATTGCTTAATGAACGATGAAATTTTGATTCATATTGCCAATGGTTTGACCAATCACAGTGAAGTAAGCCTGATGTAAGAGCTTTAGATTTGCTTCAACAATAAAGATGTGCATTCTCCTTTGCCTTCCAACTGAGTAACGGAAAGAGTATTGTATTTTCAGGTGCAGGTCCTGGCTTTAGATCTCAGTTTGATGCTTGTATGAATTTTGCCCGGTCAGATATGAAGAGATTGGACTAAATGATCTTAAGCTTCTTTCTAAGCCTAAATTTCACTTACTTTGAGTTTTACTAAGATGGAGGAAAATGATTATTGTTTATCGTATACAATCTTGGCTCTAACAAATCTTGGCAACAAGAGGTGACAAGGCTGCACATTGTTTAAAGCAATGGGCCTGGAGTGAGGAAGACTTGAATTCAAATTCAGCCTCAGACACTTTTTAGCTGTGTGACTCTGGGCAAGTCATTTAACCTCTGTCTGCTTCAGTTTTCTAAATTATACAACAGGGATGATAACAGTACCTACCTCCTGGGGTTATTGTTAGGATACAATGAGAGAACATTTGCAATTGTTTAGCAAAATACCTAGCACAAAGTAGACACTTAAACGAATATTTATTCCTTCCCTCCCTTTTACTGACACTTTCTTACTATATGACCATCACAATTCACTTACTCTTCCATAACCTCAGTTTTCTCAAGTATCAGAGGGAAATGTATTACTTCTCCCAAAAGGTTGTGAGGACAGTGCTCTGTAGATCTTAAAATGCTATGAACGTGAGTTATTGGTATCATTATTATCATGCTTTTTCTAGATGCTGGGTTGTCAGAATTTTCTTTAAGATGTCATGAGTAGATAACATGGCATATTGGAGCTTCATCCTAATGCTATATCTAATCTCCTCACCCTAGAGTTGTCATTCAGATGAGACTATTTTGTGTTGAAAAGTTTTTGGTATATCAATAATGAAAACTCTTGTATAGGGTTAGTACAAGGTGATCTCATACTGAATTTTGATCTTTAGTGGATAGTTTTATAATGATTACCATATGTATTTGCTTATAATCATTGAAATAAATAAATTACCTCTATTTTTATTCTTAGAAATCTATGATAATATTACAAATGACAGCATTTTTGTCCTTTTGTATATTAAAATTTTATTTTTAGTTGAGATTCCATTTGTTTATATAAAGTTTGCCTCTGTGCAAATTAATTTTTATATCCTTGCATAAACCACAAAGACCCCTGGTGCCACTTCTTAGTTCATTTATAAGGATAAGGAATTGTGTGAATTAATTAGAAATCATTGGGAAAATGTCAATCACTGACTGTATTGGATACATTTGTTAAGCTCAGAAAGTTAAAATTTGAGGTATTAACTATTGAGCCTCAGTGGTATGACCTCTTATTAAAACCATTAGTAACATGAATACTTCTTCAATATGGCCAGATTACTATATACATATTAACTTGTGGCTCTTTTGAATAATGATCACAAGTTCTGGTGAATTAGTTCATATTGTTTTGACTTTCTCTGTCCTACCTTTCCATGAGTGGTTTTCCAGCTTTACGCAAAATTATGGAAAACAATCTTCAAAGCAGATTTGATATTTATTGCAATTGAAAAAAGTTAATAGAAGCCCTACAAAATAATGTGAATTATTAATTAACATAATTAAGTTATTAAAAGTCCTAACTAGGAAGCTCTTAATGAATATTCCATGGATGTGACCTAGGCTCTTAGTTGACTCCAAGCTCAATACAAATAATCACTATCACATGACAATAAAAAAGCTAATGCAATATTATGCTGAATGAACAGAAGTGTGATATAAATTTGGGGATTCAGTTTATTGGCTCTGGCTCCTATAAAAATCCAGGGAGACAGCTATCATATCAGTTAACATCCAGTCAAGGTGTTTGGATTTGGCTAAAGAGGAAATATCTGATATCACCAACAGGTGTCAGTCTACTCAAGCTGGTGCTCTTGTAGGAGACACTTAAATGGCATACTGTCCAACACCAAGCAGTCTGCAAAATTGCCTCTGGGTACTCAAAACTTAGACAAGCCTGAACTGTTCTCTTTAATTGTGGCAGCAACTTTTCACCTTTGTTTCTAGTGTAAATGAGGAACACGTTTACCTCTTCTGCAAGCTGAGCATTTCTAAGTACCAATGGAGATGAAATATCAATATTTAAAACTGTAATTATAATACTTATTTTACTCTACCCCTACCACTCCCACTTTTTTATTCCCTTTGTGCCTATTGATTCAGAGTGCCACATATGGATTATTTCAAAATATATTAGAAAAAGATATACACATATATGTACATATATGTATACATATTATATTAGAAATTAAAGTGAAAGTTTGATTATTATATACACATAGAACAAATTGATTAGTATATGCCTACAGAAGTAGACATCTTTGTCTCTTCATTTCCTTTGATAAGTTTAAGCATTTCTAGAAATGGGTAACATGAATGGGGGATAAATGACAAACTATTCTATGAAACAATAGATTGAAGTAATTAAGGATATTTAAAATGGAGAAGCAAAGACTTAGGTAATTACAATATTGAATTTAAGTAGTTTAGTTATTGTCATGTGAGAGGATAAGATTTACTCTACATTGGCCACACAAATCAATACTAGGAACAGTGGATAAAAGTTCCACGAAGGCACAGCTTAGATTGACATAACAAAGAACTAATAATTAAAGCTACCTAAACATTACAGTGAGGTGGCCCAGTGGAAAGGGGACTGGGCCTGGAGTAGGGAAGAATTGAGTTCAAAATCTGGCCTCAGACCCTTACTAGCTGTGTGAGTCTGGACAAGTTACCTAATTCTGTTTACCTCAGTTTTGTTGCCTGTAAAATGAGCTGCAGAAGGAAATGGCAGACCACTCTAGTATCTTTGCCAATAAAACTCTAAATGGGGTCATGAAGAGTCAGACATGATTGAAATAACTGAACCACAAACAATAACAACAACAAAAAAATGGAATTGACTCCTTTGACAGGAAGTGAGTTCCCCATTCAGTGAAAGTGTGGATTACCATTTTTTAAAAAATTTAATATTTTATTTCCCCCCAATTGCATGTAAAAACAATTTAAACATTCTTTTTTTTTTCAAATTCTGATTTCCAAAATCAGTCTCTCCTTCCTTACTCTCCCCTTCATTGAGAAGGCAAGCAATTTGACATAGGTTATACATGTGCAGTCATGTAAAACATATTTCTGTGTAAGTCGTGAAAGAAAATACAGGAAGAAAAAACAAGAAAAATAAAGTCAAAAAAGAGTATGCTTTGATCTATATCCAAATTCTATCAGTTCTTCCTATAGAAATGGATAGCATTTTTCATCATAAGTCCTTCAGAATTGCCTTGGATAACTATTGCTGAAAATAGCTAAGTTATTAATATTTGATTATTATACAATATTACACTGTATGCAGTGTTCTTGTTCTGCTCATTTCACTTTGCATCAGTTAATGTAAATCTTTCCAGATTTTTCTGAGAGCACTCTGCTAATCATTTCTTATAGCACAATACTATTCCATCGCAATTATATCCAACAACTTGTTAAGCCATTCTCCAATTGATGAACATCTTCCCAGTTTTCAATTTTTGGCCACCACTAAAAGAACTGTTATAAATATTTTTTGTACAAGTAGGTCCTTTTCCTTTTTTAAAAATCTCTTTAGGGATATAGACCTACTGGTGGTATTGCTTCATCAAAGGTTATCCATGGTTTTATAGCCTTTTGGGCATAATTCCAAATTACTCTCCAGAATTCTTGAATTAATATACAACTTCACCAATAGTGCATTAATGTCTTAATTTTCCCACATCCCATCCAACATTTATCATTTTCCTTCTCTGTCATATTAGCTAAACCTGATAGATGTTGGGTGATGGCTCAGAGCTGTTTCAATTTACATTGCTATAGTTTAACTGAAAATGATTTAGAAATTTTTTTAATATGACTATAGAATGTTTGATTACTTCATCTGAAAACTGCTTGTTCATAGCCTTTGACCATTTATCAGTTGGGGAATGGTTCTTATTTCTATAAATTTGACTCTGTTCTACGTATTTGAGAAATGAGATCTTTTTTTAGAGAAACTTGCTGCAAATTTTTTTCACAGTAATGATTATCAACTATGTATTTCCCTCTAACCTATTTACTCCCATTTATCTTACTCTCTCTTTCCCCTTTAATCCTGTCCATTCTCAGAAGTGTTTTGCTTCTGATTTTTAACTTTCTCAATCTATCCTCCCTTCTTCCAGCTTCCCCTCCTATTTTCCTGTATGGTAAGATGGGTTTCTACACCCAACTGAGTGTTCATATTATTTACTCTTTGAGCCAATTCCAATGAGAATAAGGTCTATGTGCACCCCTCCCACCTTCCCCATCTTTCCCTCCAATGGAAAAATCTATTTTGTACCTCTTTTATGTGAGATAATTTACCCCATTTTACTTCTCCCTTACCCCTTCTTCCAGTGTATTCTTCTTTATCACTCCTTTATTTTATCTTTTTAGTCATCCTATAATATGCAATTCACACCCTTGCCCTCTGTCTATGTGTACTCCTTCCTAACGGCCTAATAATGAGAAAGTTTTTAGGAGTTACACGTTATCATTTTCCCAAGTAGGAATGTAAATGGTTTAACCTTAATGAATCCGTTATGACTTCTCTTTCCTGTTTACCTTGTTATGCTTCTATTTAGTCCTGTATCTGAACATCACATTTTCTATGCAGTTATGGTCTTTTCATCAGGAATGCTTGAAAGTCCTCTATTTCATTGAACATCCATTTTTCCCCCAGAAAGATTGTACTCAGTTTTGCTGGATAGGTGATGCTTGGTTGTAATCCCAGCTCTTTTGCCTTCTGGAATGTCTTATTCCAAGGCATCTGATTCTTGTATGTATAAACTGCTAAATCTTGGGTTCTCCTGACTGTGGCTCCACAATATTTGAATTGTTTCTTTTTGGCTGCTTGCAATATTTTCTCCTTGACCTGGGAGCTCTGGAATTTGGCTACAATATTCCTGGGAGTTTTCATTTTGGGATCTCTTCAGTAGATGTGGATTACCATTTGTAAAGAATTTATAGAAGGAAACTGTTTCAGGTAAGAGGCATTTTTTTTCTATTTTGTCTTTGTATCCCCAGTGTGTAACGTGGTACACAGAACATTACTCAAGGCTTATTGTCTCCCCTTCCTTGAATAAGAGTCATGGATTAGAAGACTCCTAAAGTAATTCTTAATTTGTAAGATAATTTCTAGTTATAATCCTCCATGTTTCTTTATTCATCCCCCAAATAGTAAGTCAGCCTACCAAAAGAAAAATAATGTTGTCCAAAGTTCAAACTGCCCTAGGAATGTCAGCACTGGGATAAGGAACACCCATTAGTTCATGTCAGGCACAGCTACTTGATGGAAAGTCTGTTTTTATCTTAGAGTTTTTCCCATGACATGTGAATTATATTAACTTTTTTATATTAGCATTTATGTTGTGAGTATTATCTGAGTAGAAAAAATGTAATGTTAAAATAAAATACAGCTCACTGTTTCAAATGCAAGTTTAATTAAGTGAATAAATCAGACTAATGGATTAGACTTCACCTGACTTGGTAACCTTTAGTGTGCCTTTATTTTCTAATGTAGATGAAAGATTAGACATGTCAGAAATACTAATGGAATGTTGATTTGCTCTTCAAGAAATTTTAGTTCCCATATTTTGTTTTAAAGCCTTTATATTCCAAGGTTGAGCACAATTTGTTTACTATAACCCTAGTGTAATTTAGATGGTTACTTTCTACACTTAAATTCACAGCAAGGATCTGTTGCTTAATTGGTATAAGGCATTAAGGTAGTTTCCATTATCATTATTATTATTACTGCATTTTATACCATTGTTATACTTGCCTTTGCTGAAAACCCAGCTAAGTTGACATCAAATCAGTTTTTAGCTTGAACATTTAGATGAACACATCTCAAATTAATTTACCTTAATATAGGTACCTGAAAAGGTAACACTGTTATATTTATTCAGAAAGAGAGATAGATAGATAAGAGAGAAAACATTTACCAAGTGCGTGATATGTGCCAGGTATTTTCTTAAGCACTGGGGATCTAAATATAAGCAAATGAGAGTGCCTGCTGTCAAGGAACTTATATTCTAAAGGGAGAAGACAACACATAAAGGGGATCTGGAAAGAAGGGTACCAGCAGTGGGGGGAAGGAGACATAGGCAATTGAGAAGGTGAAGCAGCCCAGACAGGAAGCAAACTGGAAATGAAGTAAGCATAGCTAGGTATCCTCCTATTTAGAAAAAAAAATAGAAATTTTGATATGTAAGGGACATTAGAGTTCATGTAGCCCAACACCTTCATTTTGTGCAAAAGGAAAGAGAGAGATTATGGATCTAGGCTAAGACAATAAATCTAAGTCACTGTGGAACACAGGCCTCTGATCTTTGGTATAATGCTCTTTCTACCACACCATAAGTGATATTTATTCAACACTGACAGTCTTGAGACCAGAGCTGATCACTGTTGTTGATTATGGTTAATCATCTAAGACTCTTCAAGTTACATTTTTAAAAAATCATTTTGATCAGTTCTAATTAATTGGAATTTTTGAAACAGTACTGTTTAGTAATAAGTGTTTTTTACAATGGACTCTTTTCTTATAAAACTCCAAATTTCCTCCAAAGTAAACTTCCCAGAGATTTTCTTTTCACTTTTCTGAATCATTTCTATGAAAAATAAATCTGTGGTTGAGGAAAAAAAAGGTGTGTAAATATTATGGTAATATACTTTTAGGAAGAGAAAGGGCAATGTGACAGTGAGAGTGTTCATTTATATTTTCTAATTAGTGTAGTATAAAATCCATTTAATGCCAAGATAAGGATCAAAATTGTGAAATCAGTATATGAGTGGGAAAAGAAACCCTAAGAAAGGACAGATAGATACCTTGGAATTGTCTATTCTTAGCTGTCCAGCACTTCTTAGAATTACACAATCCATCCTTTGATTAATCACCAAGCATTTATTGAGCACCTACTATGTGTCCATCACCCTGCTAGGCATTTTTTCTAACAGCTGAAACAATCTCTACTGCCAAGGAGGTTCAGTTGATCATAAAATTAGAGCTGCAAAAGACCTTAGAAGGCCTCTAGTCCAAGCATCTTCTTTTGCAGATGAGGAAACCTAGACCCAGAGAGGTCAAGAGTTACAGAGAATCACATAGGTAGTAGTGAGAGAACTGTTATTTGAACTTAGGCCTTCCAATACCAAAGCCAGTATTCTGGGAAGGTGGAGAAACAAATAAAATAGTGAATTTGTTATTATAAGAATTGTACAAAAAGCTTTAAAAACCTGGGTGGAACTAGGCTGGTCAAAAGGAGTTGACTAGAGTATATTACATAAAAGACTTTGGAGTGAGAGTTTATTACAATTTATTAACAACTGTTTTGTAAAATATTAGAAAGATGGGAAAATTTCATTTATAGTATAACCTGAAGTCAAAATTGCTTGATCTGGGGCCATCTTCATTACTGCAATGAGGAAAAGGGTAGTATAAATTATGAACTTATTACCCTCAAGACCTCAACATAGTGATCTGTTCATATATGAACTTTTTGGCAGGGGCAGCGAGATCCAGATAAAAATGGAAATGAACCATTTCTTGAGAGCACTGAATATTTGTTTCTACCTTTGGTGTCCAGTGGAACACTGACAGGTTAGGAAGAAATACTATTAGACCTGACCTTATGGGAATGAATCACCTGCTCCTAAAGCAAAACTTCTTTTACCAGGAGGAAAAAGGACTCTCAGGGTTTCTGGTCCAAGGCCAACTGCTTGGAGACATTTCTTTTCCCTTCCACCTTCAGATACTTCCCTATTTTCAACATAGTGAGCTTTGCCATATCATGAGTACCACAGAATGGGATCGTGGAATTATTCACTAACTCCAAAAAACTACCTTCTATTACATAATGTACAGGAATTTCTTAAAGAGCTCAAAGGGACCACTGACCCTACCTCTCACCTCTAAGCCACTGAATTTTCTTGCTCAGGGAGGGTGAGACAACCATAGTGGAATACACAACTTCCTTTCAGACTTGAAACTGGGATGCACTATAGAATATACCTGCAATGTTTTGCCAAGTTTTGGGTCTCAATGAATTAACCTGAACAAAGGTAGCTACCAATTTACTTAGGACAGCTTCTTCTTAATGACAGGAAAAACAGTGAAGCAGGGAGACGTGTGATGAAGCTAACATGTAATTGATTGTAAAAGGTATTAGGAGTCTTGAATAAGGTCATAGGAATAGGGATGAATGGATTGAGTCATTGTAGAATGTTAATAACCCAATACATTCTGAATTACTTTTAAACATCCATTTTAAAAATTATTGTGTAGAAAATTTTACTTTACTTGATGCTGATGAAAGAATCCTATCTAAAACATATGACATCATAGAAGTGGTATTGGACTAAGTGCCAAATAGAAACTATGTTTAAATGTCATCTTCATCATGAATTAGTTGCTCAAATTTCAACTTTATCACCTACCTTGCCTAGCATGGGCAAGTAACTTAACCACTATTAGTCTCATTCTACTCTATAAAATGGGAATTATAACACTTCACATTATATATACTTCATATATTATATATAATTTAATTATTAAAATCAAGTGTTAACATTATGTTAATCAATATAATATATAACATAATTTCTGTTATTGCAATTTGAGAGATAAAGACTACAAAGTTCTATAGGCAGGTCTCTGGGTGCCAATGTAATGGTAGTATATGACTCTATAATGGTAGGATGAATCTGAGGTTGCAAATATTGATAACTAGAAAGATGGCAGTGCTTTCAACAGAAATAGTAAAGTATGGAAGAGAAGTGAATTTATGGGAAAACAATGAATTCTGCTTTGTATATTTTGAATTTGGATATCTTTGGATAAGACACCTATAGGAAATGCAATTGAGGGTATACAATTGGGCGTTGATGATGCAGAATCAGAATTCAAAACAAAAGACATGAGCTAGATATATAGACACAAAAGTTATTCTCATAAAAACGGTCATTGAATCCATGGGAGTTTATATGGAATAGGAAAGGAGACATGGTTGATGGACACTATGGACACATTTTGACTGTATCTTTCCACTTGAAATGAGAATAAGAAAGCTGTGAGGAGAAAAGCATGCTAGTTTATCTACTGGTACTGAATGACTAGTCGTAAAACCTTATTCTGAATTGCTTATGATGACCACAAAGCTTTTCCATCCACCTGTGACTGAATTCTCGTATATCTGTTGCTTTCTCCCATTAGAATATGAACTTTTTGAAATCAGGAACCATCTTGATTTTCTTTTTGTGTCCCGTAAACTTAGCAAAATGGCATGTACATAGGAAGTACTTAATAAATGTTTTGTTTTCATTCCTTCATTCATCTCATACACACACACATACACATACACACATACATACATGAATATATATGTATACATATACATACATATGCATACATATATACACAATACATACAAGTGTACTTACTACATATGGTTTTCAGATAAATAAAGCTTTAATATTGTATATGGGCCTGGCCTTTATATTTCAGACAATACTACTTCTTTCACTCCCACTTTATTCTACAAATTCAATTATATCAGTTTCTTCCAGGGCTAGGTGAAAAGTCTCTTCCTCCCTGCAATAATATTTTTCTTAACTTTGAATTGGAATTCCCTCAGGCTTTCTCTAGAAGTATCATCTATGAGGGAACAATAAATTTATTTTGGATCTAAGCATTGAAAATTTGGGATATGATTTAAATTTTCCATGAAGGAATAATAACAGAAAAATATATTTCCATCAATCAAACAACCAATAGTCATTTATTAAGCACCTTCTAGAGAAAAGTACTACCTTAAATATTGGAAACATAGAGTCAAAAATGAAACAATTCCTACTCTTAAGGAGCTTATTTTATAACAGGAGTGGGTAGCATGTGTACATGTTTAAAAATGTGCATATGCATTTATTTTTATGTGTGTGTACTGAACATTCAGAATTTATATGTAGCACATATGAAAAGAAGTGGGTCCAGTGACTGTGCATCTGATGTGGCTTGTGATAGTCCATTATTTTTCCTCACTCTCTACTATCTGGATTCCTCTCTAATCATTTAACTAAAATTTCTCTCTTCAAAGTTACCAATGGTCTCTCAACTGCCAAATATAATGGCCATTTCTAGATCATCATCCTTGATCTCTCTACAAACTTTGATACTCTTGATCACCCCTCTTCTCCTTGATTCTCTTTTCTATCTAGGTTTTTATGACATTGTTCTGTTTTTGTTCTCCTAACTGTCTGACTGCTTTTCTCATTCATCATATTATGCCCATGAATTGTTAGTGTCCCCTGAGGTTCTGCCCTAGGACCTCTTCTTCTTTTCTTTTGCTTGGTAACCTCCAAGATAAAATATACAATCCTTTGTTGGACTTTAAAAGTTCATAATTTGACCCCTTCCTGTCATTCCAGTCTTCTTACATCTCACACACCCTCCCTGGCCCTTAGAGATAGCTGGATGTCAGAATGAATAGAGTACTGGGACTGAGGTTACCCAGGGAACATGTGAACTGACTTAACCAGTAATAGTTGTGGCTTCAAGATCCAGATCTTTTAAAAGCCTTTTTCTTGACTTTCTTCCTTTTTGCTGGTTGACCAAGAGAGTATCAACCTTTCTTACATGCTTCAACCTTGCTCCTTGTCTTGGCTTTTCTCCTCCTTTAAAGAAGTGGTTAACATAAGCACTTTTCAAATCCTACAGTTTCAGAGTAAAGACGAATAGATTTTTTTTATTCTGATGGAAAAAAAGAGAAACCATTTTTTTCCTGTTCTCTCTTTTATGTCTCACAATTAGAATTAGGGAAGTCTACATGGTTTTGTTTCAAGGCAAGCCCCACTGGGTCCAAGAGAAGTATTGATTTTTAATTCATCATCATTCTTTTTTCAGAATCAATTGTTTCTCATGTTTTTAGAGTTTTTATTAAGCATTCTATTTCCATTATAGAGAATGCCAATTTTCCATCAAAATACATATACTTGAAAGTTTTCAGCTGTACTATATTTGTATGTTTATTACTGAATCAATAATTTCCCCTGGCAGTCCTTATACTTGATGGTAAATAAATCTCTCTCAAGCAAGATTGTTTCTTTATTTCATGGAGTTCAGTTTCCAGGTACTCTAATCTAATGTTCAATTATTCAATACCTGACAGATGCTGAGAATGCTGGCCCCTAACAATTTTGGGTGGAATTGCTTCAGATAAGAATTATAACAGTGGGTTATACATCTGCTTCCTTCCCAAATCTCCCAGTGGCTTCAGTGATATCAGGTTGGTACCACTGATGATTAAACTGAATGCCATTGTCCTATGTGGTAAAATTCCTTTATTCAAGTTCTGAATAGAAAATAGGATAGCACATGAGCAAGAAGAATTGACTGAGCTGAACTAAAATGATATTCCTATGCATCTTGGTTACCCAGTGCACACAATTTTTAAGGCCTCTTCTGCAGACATGCCATCGTAACTTGCTTATACAGTCATGCTAGACCTATTCTTTGAATTATTTTTGATATTGGTATTAAGAATTGTTATACTGTTCTCCTACTATACATACATTTTTACCTTTCCTTTATAACTAGTTTTTCATTTCCTACTTTAAGACCTTTTGTTTCTTGTTTTTACAATTTTCATTTATAAATTAAAAAATAAACCTTTTATACCCTTTATGTTAACATATGTATCCAGAGTTTCTAACTGAAATTAACACATCTAGTGGAAACTTAAATCTTTATAATAATCTTCATAGGACATTCAAGTCCCTGTAAAAATCCCAATAGGAGATTCAAGTCTCTGCATGAACTCTTAGTGCGTTCCAAGAAATAACTAAAAATTTCTTACAAAACCCCTGTAAAGTAAGTATAATTATCTCTGTTTTATGAATTGGGCTGCTGAGGTCACTAAAAGCCAGCAGAAGCATCAGTGTTATAGCTTTATATCCAAAGCCCTTGTTCAGATTGTTAGGCCTGTGAGCAGACATTCTATGCAAGCACCCCATGGCTTGGCTTTCTGCAGGGCACAGGGATAGAAGTTAGGGGTTTCCTATATGAGTGAACCTCTTTCTATGCTACAGAATTACTGATTTTTATAGGTAACACAGAATAGAAATTGTAGGGTTTAAACATTCAGTACTAGTTATGACACAATGATTAATCAAAGAGCTGATATATCTTCCTTTGAACCTTAATGTGTTCAAATACCTAAAGAGAGCTTTTATTTGTTTGTTTGTTTATTTGTTTTTCCTTTTTTCATTTACCATTACCACTGGTCTCCAATGGAGGGATCATGAACAATTGGGAGAAAAAAAATCAAATACTGCTTCTACTGGTTATTGACCTTATTTAATCAGATAACTAATGAGCCGTCCAGTTGTTGAATACCTATCACTACTAGGGAAAGGAAAGAAGATGTGGTCAAACTTGGGACAAAGCAGCTAGGACTGAAAACTACTTTAGAGAAGTTGTTATTTTTTTTTTGTGGAATATCCATCTGCACATCACATCCAAAATTTTAATGATTACCCAAAGCTCTTGTTTGGTTAGCTGAATGAGGAGACACCATCAGAAAGTAGCAATTATGGAGCAAAAAATCAGAACTTGCCAGGGTGGGTTTGATTGGTGACAGCTTCTTTTCTTTCTTTGTTTTCTTGAGATTCCTTTTAATTTCATGTGTTCTATATTTCAGATTTAAATTCTTTCAATGATACAAGGAATATTGGGCATTTTTAAGTCCTGTTAAATTCAATCCTAATGCTTAATACTTTTAGCCAAATATCTGAAATTCATTGAGGACATAAAAAAGGTAACAAAAACATAATGCTTATGCTACAAGTAAAACATGCAAGTTAAAAAAAAAAAGATATATTAAATCCAGAAAACCAAATTGTCATGATTACAAAAAAAAAATCTGTTTTCGGCATTGTACTAGACAAAGAGGAAAATGTCTCAGTATTTAAGACATAATTCCTTCCTTCAAGAAACTTACAGGCTAATAGTTTTATAGGATATTCTATTATTATTTTATTTTATATTAAATATAATATTATATATTGCAATCCTGTAGGCCTATGAATAGATACCAGCATTTATTATCTGCCCTTCAGAGACCTATACTTAGATAAGATTCTGATTTTACTTTTATTATTTTTAAGGATAACGATCTTTTGCTTAAATGTGAGGAATGTGAAAGGGATTAGGAAACATCTGGTTTTCACTTTTTTTCCTCCCTCCCCACCCATAGTGAAAGTTTATGTGAATACAGTAACTTTTATATCATGCCTTTTATTAGTATGTGCCAATAAATCTGTGTTTGGGCTATTGGATCAGGGTTCCTTAAGATCATAAGATCATGGCTATGGAGCTGAAAGGAATCTTAAGGACTATTTAGTCCAATTGCCCAGTTTTACAGTTGAGGAAACTGAGGCCTAGAAAAGCTAGAAGATTTACCAGCCTCATAAAGGTAGCAAGTAGAAGAGCTGGAATTTGAATTTGGTGTCCTATGAACCTAAATCCAAACCATTTTTAAGGGATTGATGAGATATGTGAAAACTCTCATTTATGGAACATTTTAGGATTCTGAAGCACTTTATACACCTTTATCTCTTTTCATCCTCACAATGACCATGTTACATAGGTGCTATTGTCAATCACAGATGAGTTTCAGTGACAATGTGACTTGCCCAGAGGCATACATTTAACAAGTGCTACTTTTCAAACCCAAGACTCATCTACATCCAGTTACAAAGCTCTATTCTCCAAGTCACAATAAATCATCAGGACATGACTGTGTCTAATAAATTAAAAAAAACATTCTACCACAACTGCTGGGTTGTCTTGTATCACTTTAAAATTGTATAGTCAAAGGCCTCTAAGGATCATTTGCTGTTTGTTGTTATTGTTGTTCAGTCATTTTTCACTTCTCTCCAACTCTTTGTGATCCTATTTGGGGTTTTCTTGGCAAAAATATTGGAGTGCTTTGCCATTTCCTTCTCCAGCTCATTTTACAGATAAGGAGGCAAACTGGGATAAATGATTTACCCAGGGTCACACAGTGAATAAGAGTCTAGTGACAGTTTTCAACTCACAAGTATAAATATTCCTGGCTTCAGGCCTGATGCTCTATTCACTGTGCCACCTAGTTGCTCTCTATTTAATGTAGGCTGCTGCATTTGTAAAAGACTCTTGCTTCATTTGTCTGCCTCAGTAAAATGTGCACAGTCCTAAAATCTATAGGCTATCTGTGGGGTTGGGATGTTATGTTGACAAAGCTGCCTAAATAAGAGCAGCTACCTGTACAGTTACGTCTCTGAGCCCAATACCCTAGAGTGTAGCAGCAAAGTGAATGAAGTGGAGGGAATCAATGATTTGCAATCTCTCCTTGTCTCCTGGCCCATTCCCTACATGGTCATGTTTCCCCTATACTCAAAAAACATCACTTGATCTTTCCATCCCAAATTAACCATTATATTTTATCTCTTTTGCCTTCTTGTGTCTAACTCCTTGAAAAAGCAGTCAATCATAGATTCCTCTCCTTGTACTTTCTTCTTAATCCTTTACAATTTGGCTTCCAACCTAGGAGCAGCTAGGTGATGCAGTAGACAGAGTCCTGAAGGACCTGAGTTCAAATTTGACTTCAGATACTTTCTATCTGTGTGATCTTGCTTAAGTAACTCAATCTCTATTTGCCTTAGTCTCCTTATCTGTTAAATGGGAATAATTAAGAGCACTGATCTCAGAGGGTTACTCTCAGTATCAAATGAGGTAATAAATGTAAAGCAGTTAGCACAGTTTCATTTGGCACATAAGAAGTCTGTTAAAATGTTGGTCACTGTTATTACCATTCCATGGAAATTGTGTTCTCTCCAAAGTTACCAGTGATCTCTTAGTTGCCAAATGTAATGACTTTTCACCACCTTCATTCTCCTTGACCTCTCTGTAGTCTTTGACACTGTTTGATACTCTTTGATACTCTCTTCTCTCTAGTTTTTCAGGTCACCACTCTCTCTTATTTGTCTTCTTGCATATCTGGCTGTTCCTTATGAGTCTCATTTTCTGCATCTTCGTCCAGATCCTTCCCTTTAACAGTATGTGTTGCATAAGGTTCTGTCCTGGGCCCTGTTTTCTCCCTCTATGCTACTTCACTTGGTGATGTCATTAGATCTCATGGTTTTAACCACCATCATTCAGCTGATGATTCTTAAATGTACCTATTTTGTCTCTGATGTCCTCTGATCTTGCATCTCTAACTGCCTTTCACACATCTCGAATTGGAAATCCAGTAGATATCTTAAGCTCAACATGCCCAACGCTGAACTCATTATCTTTCCCAAAAATCCTTCCCCATTTCCTACCTTCCCTAGTACTGTAAAAAAACAACACCATCCTCTCATTCCTTGAGGCTCAGAAACTATGTCATTCTTGACACATCACTATCTCTCACATCTTATATCCAGTATGTTGCCAAGATCTGTTGATTTCATGTTTTCAACATCTCTTGAATATGATCCTTTCTCTCCTCTGGCAACCCACCACTTTGGTGCAGGCCCGCATCCCCTTACACTGGAGTATGACAAAGCGTGCTGGTGGCTCTGCCAGTCTCAAGTCTCTCCCCAATGCAATCCATCTTACATTTACCCCCAAAGTGATGTTATAAAGTACAAGTCTGATGGTCTTACCTCTCCTACTCAATGAAATCCAGTGGTTCTTTATTGCCGCCATGATCAAATACAAATGCTCTGCTTAGCATTCAAAGCCCTTCATAAACTAATCCCCTTCCCAGTTTTCCAGTCTTCTCCCTACCACATACTATTTGATCCAGTGACATTGGCCTCTTTTTGGTCCCACAAACAATACACTCTATCTCTCTGCTTTGATCATTGTCTGTGACTATCCTCCATGCTCTGGAATGTTCATTTTCCTCATCTTACCTACTGGTTTACCTGGCTTCTTTTAAGTCTCATCTTATCTTCTATAGGAAGCCTTCTCCAAACCTTCTTAATTCTAGTGCCTTCCCTCTATTAATTATTTCCTATTTATGCTGTATATAGCTTGTTTGTACATATTTGCTTACTTATTTTCTTCACATTAGATTGTGAGCTCCTTAAGGGCAGAGACTTCTTTTGTACCCCTAGTGCTTACCACAGTGCCACACATAGTAGGTACTTAATGTTTATTGACTGGCTGGTGTCATCTTTCATTCTTCCTGTATGAGTCAGTGTTTCGACATGGCATACATACATATATATATATATATATATATATATGTATATAAATTTGATCAAAGCTGGAGTTAAATCAACTAATTATGAGGCTTTGTCTCTGTGCCTTCAAATACATAAACAAGCATAATCTTCAGAGTATGATTTTTGTTTTCCTTTTTTTTTAAAATTTATTTCAGGTGCTCTAGTGTCTTGTGTTCAGTTCACTTGAATGCTTTTGTTTGACTGAGAAAAAGTAGTAAATGTGTGCTTCATTCTTCAACAGCTTTGTTGTGTGCTATTTTTCTCTCTGCTTTTGAATCTTGCTAGCTAAATCTAGCAATACATTTAACTATTACTTTAATTTGCAATTTGGGAATATATAATGCTGAATATTGAAATAAAATGGTATTTTATGTAATATATTCAGCTTGATTGTCTTTATTTTCCTCATTAATGAGTGTGGGAGGGTATCTCATCCACTTAAATCTTTTGTAAATTCGTAACTAATTTTTCATAGTGAACTTTCTAAAGATCTACTATCTTGGGAGCAATTAGTATTCCTGAGTATCGAAATCCATTATAGTTTTAAATTAATGATTTTGTTACTTCTAAATTGTTTAGTTTTATACCACTAATCATTAAGTGCTTTGTGCCATTAATTCCTTAGCCTCAATTTTTACTGCCCTTTTCTATTATTGGAAAATGTTCTGGAAATGATTGGCTTAAGTTTGGTATCACAATAGAACATCTGCTTAGAAATAAATCCTGTGGGTTAATGGTCATAGTCCCATATCTTCAGGATTTTTATTTATTTTCTCCTTTGTTAGCTACTTATGCCTCTTTTGAATAAGATGTACCACTAGCAAGAAGTGGATGCCAGTGACAAGTGAGAAAGATTGGGCCTTGTAGCCAATTATTCTTTGTTGGACTTCTGATTCTACTCAAGAAACAAATTCCTGGAAGAAACTTAGTGACTTTATTGTGTTGAAAAGTAAGATCAAACTATCTGTATCAACAGCTTTTTGGCCTCTAAGTAACAAAGTAATTTAGTCTTTTCCAGACTATTTTTATTGCCACTTCATAATATTGTCAAATATATTCTGTTACTATTTGTTATCTTTTGTGTATTCTTACTTCAGGAATTCTAAGTACTATATACATACTTTTGAATAAATGTTTCTTTCTCTGAAATAATATAAGTTTAGAATGCATTATATATGCATCACTCTCCCCCCCAAAAAAACCATATAAACAATATTCATATATAAATGTATACATATATTAAATATAAATAATATTCATTCAATATTTTTTGCATAAACCACTGGAAAACATCATAGTGGTAGACTGGTATTGTGATTATTGGAATGCCCCTGACTCAGTTTCAAACTCATGGCTTTTCCATGTGCAGAAAATATATGCAATGTTGTCATTTATAATAATAATAAAATAATTGATATACACATAAAAAGTACTGTCTATTAAAAATTGACTTTCCATCAACAATAATTTCAAGAACAACTGATATAGGAGAGAGTTGAAACTCATCATGATCTAGTCTTAAATTTATTGTCATCTCTCCTAAATA
The DNA here is from genome assembly GCF_003287225.1 of Phascolarctos cinereus. Classification (NCBI taxonomy): domain Eukaryota; kingdom Metazoa; phylum Chordata; class Mammalia; order Diprotodontia; family Phascolarctidae; genus Phascolarctos; species Phascolarctos cinereus. The sequence goes on along the minus strand of NW_027555847.1, from coordinate 438,058,058 downwards.
TAATGAAATATGACATGTGATGAAATGTGGAATTAAGACAAAATATCTTATTAATCATGTGATGTACATGCATTTTCTTAAGCTATATGACTCTAATGAATAATAATTTCATCTCATTGAATTTTTATCCAGTGATCTTAGAATATCACCTGGACTTGATAAATGTAAAGTTCTTTACATGTGTCAAGGAAATGTAGAGACAAATGTCTTTAAGCTTGAATCTAGGGCCATATGGAACCAATGAATAGAGGCTGTACCTATAAATACTTTGATTAAAAACATATTTAGCACAAAGTTATTAAAGAGAAATTTGTGGCTCCTTATGCCAAGAGACTTATTGGAATCCTGCAACTGAAACTTAAAGGGAAGAGTATATTTAAAACAATAAATATATATGCACAATATCAGGTTCATTGTATAGTGGTATAATTGTGAAATTGGTGATAACAATGTTGGAAAGTATTCTAACTAAAATAATACAATGTTAACAAAAGCCAATATCTATCATCCTAAGGCATCTGTAGAAAGACTAATATTGCCTCCCAAAAAGAAGGGAGGTAATTGATAAACATTTTCAGCACATAATATAAACAGGTCAAAATTTGACAGAAATGCTTCCAGAACAAGCAGTCATCATTCCATTGAGGCAATGTAAAGTCTGTTGTTAAGTACATGACACTAGTTTTGTTCAATGTAATTGAAATTGATTTATCTCCAGATGAAACTAATGAAATGGATCTATGAGGAGAATTTTAAAACTTTTCCATTAGTGATATTCACATAAGCTCAATCAACAATATTTCATCACAGAACTATTGAACAAATGACTGAGTCATGCAGGTTAGTTTGGAGAAATGAAATGATTTATGATGATATTTTAGGATCAGAATATCTCAAGTAGAAATTAAAGGAGAACTTATCCTTAAGAAACTTGGATTTATTGATCAATGAAGATTATTCAAGGAAATTGAAGAATCTGTGCAATATACTGCTGTAGACTTCAACAACTGAGTACCTATTAATACCCAGCAATTAATAACCTAGACCCAGGAATTATACATGAGAAACTCATTATTTTTTAGTAAACTTTTGGACAACAAATTTTCATTCTCAAATAAAGGCACTAAACTATCTTTGAGAATTTAACAAAACTATGTTGGAACTAAAGAATTGTCATAGACAAAAATGTTGCATTTAATCATGCTGACATATTATTGCTCTATAAAAAGTTAAGAACAATATTTTAAATAGATGTCACCATGCTGAATACTCGTAATCTCAAAGCAACATGAAATAAAAAGCTTTCAAAATAAGGATACATAAAATGAGATCAGAGTTATGGGGGAATTGGATGAAGTACATATTATCACTGTCATCAAACCTGTTATTGGAATAATTCCAAAAGATGCATTCATTGAGCTGACACAACAATTCTTTATTCAGTTACAAAAGTTGTGATTTTATCCACCTGAATAGTAGTCTAAAATATTAAAAATAAAATAATAATAATATAATAGTGAATTATTGTAAAACAATTTCTATTGTTAACTCTTGGGAAATAAGAGAATTCAATTGCTCCTGCTGCTGCTACTACTATAACTACTACTATTAGTAGTTGTAATAAAACAGTAGTGTGGTTGTGACAGCAATATTTATGGCTGGCAAAGTCAATAGTCAAAAACACTGCATGCCTTCTATAAACTATGTGTTTTGCCAGTTGCTTTATATACATAAACCAAGTCCCTGAAGTGGAGTGGGATTAAGAGATAGTCATTGTAGTGGCACTTTTTAAAAATGAGAATGCATAATTGAAAAGCTAAAGGTTTATCACGCTTACAATGTTCAAAGCTAATAATTTTAGAGGAGCAAATAGATAAATTGTAAACATTTTTAAAATATTGTGACTTCATAAAAATAAAATAGTAAAAATATTAAACTCTTTATACTTGTAACCAAACTCCCCTCTCCCTTTTTACTGCTCAGGAGAAACACTACTAGTCATTCATTTTCCATCATTTTCATTAATAATGCTTCCATCACCTTGTGATTCAGATTGCTATCTATGATAAGAGCAATTGGTCAGAATTATTATACACAGAATATATATCTGCAATCGCTTGGAAGTACTGAGTTGTGAAAGTGTAATTCAAATCTATTCCAGGTAAGCTGTCTCTACAAGCCTGATTCGCTAAAGGGCGAAATCTGTTTCTGGCTTCTTAGGATGGCTGTCATATGTAGCAGTGGTCTTCACTACAAAGTCTGAACACCAAAGTGCATGTGATTGTTTGAAATCACTGGAGATGTCCTAGAGTGGTTCCCCAAGGGGACAGTGAAAATTGCCAAGATGGCAGCATTCTGAACTGACCCATGAATTAGCCCAAGAGAACACCTACACAAAAATTAGATCAAGCTGAGTAATTGTAGCTTGCAGGTTAGCTAAAAAGTTTTTTTATGAATGACAGATTCAGGCTGCTTCCAATTTTCAGATCTTCAGGAAACTCTGACTGTACTCTGAAAAGTTTCCCATTAGACTAGCTATACTCTGATAACAGTGTTACCACAATATTTTTTACCTTGACTACAACGGAAACTGATATACATAAAACATGACACTGAGATCCTACTGAGCATTGTTTTAAATTTTTTCAATAAATTCACACATAGGATGTAGGTTTGATCATATTACCAAAGATGCCATTAATTCATAAAACAGTTTTAAAATATTTATATAAATATACACATACACACATATATTTATCATTGTTCTAAACACTGAAGGAGATCCTGAAGAGATTATAATCTAGTTGGAAGGAATTGATGTGGACAATACAAAATAGAACATATGAGTGCATGAGAAAATACAAACAAGGTACCATTTTGATGAGAACTGAAGGGGTTATTTTACTCAATCTCTTCATTTATAAATGAACCAAATTATATTTAGGGCATATAGGTGACTTTTCCAAGATCACACCATCAGTTAGTGGCCAGCCAACCAATCACACAATAAAAAAGCATTCATTAAGTACCTAATATTGCTAGGTGGTTAGGATACTGATGGAAAACATGAAGCAACACCTGTCACTCGCCTTTCCCCTGGAACTAGCATTCTATCAGAGAAGTCAAAGTATACAAATGAAAATATACATACATACATACATACATACATACATACATATACACACATACATGCACACACACATACATATACATATATGCAATCCTTACAAAATGAACACAAGGTATTTTGGTTATTAATAGCTGTGGAAGGAGTGGAATGGGTGGGACCAGAAAAGGATAGAGCTAGAACTCTGGTTTCTTGGTTTCCAGTTCAATGCTTTTTTCTATTGTATTGAGAGATTGGAAATGAGACAGCATGCTACTGTGGGAAAAAAAAACCCCAACAACATTAGACTTTGAGGCAGAAGACATAGATTTAAATCTTATTTTTTACACCGCAAGGTGAATAAAGATTGGCAAGTAATTAGCCATTTTGAGACTGAGTTTGTTTATTTTTAAAAGAGTAATAAAATCTACCTAGCATCATTTTTGGTAGATTTACAGAAGTCATCCATATACTGCCCACCCTTTCATTTTTAAGATGAGGCAACTAATAACAATAATGACTAGAAGTTATATGGTGCCTTTGTGATAGTGCTGTGCTAAATACTTTATAAATATGATCTCATTTGATCCTCACAACAACTTGAGGAGGCAGACGGAGGAAACTGAGGCAAATGGAGCTGAAGTAACTTATCTAAGGTTATACAGCTTATAAATGATTGAGATAGGATTTCACTTCAGGTTTTTCTGAGGGCTATTTCCATTTTGCAAACTACCTGCCTCTAAGTGAGGATCAGACACACTGATAATCACATAAGTATTAAGTGAGCAAAGATGTCATTTGAAACTATTTTCTCTGACTCCCAATTCATCTTTATTTCCATTATATCACACTGTTTGAAATAAAATAATGAGTGAAAAGTACTTGAAAAATTTAAAATACTATATAAATGTAATTTGTCATTGCTGCTTTTGGATAGGGCACCAGTGACACTTCATGGAGGAAATCTATGTCATTAGTATTTTTTTTTTCATATGGATAGGTTAGCTCCTCTCTGTACTGTGGCTATAGGACATCATTTCTACTGGTCAGATATTTTAAAAATTCTTAGAAATAAAACCTTTTGCCATTCCTGGAAAATTAAATCAAATGCCATTCAACTTTGAGAATTCCATTCTGGAATCATAGAAATTTAGAGTTGAGAGGGAAGTCATACTTGTCTGAAAGAAAAAAAAAAGCTATGATAATAAAGGAGTACATATACATGCATATTTCATGTACAAGTGGTCACATTTGGCTTTGTAATTTTCCATTCTTCACTATCAACTACATTAATATAGAACCAGCATATTTACCTAGTTTGGCCTCTCTTGCACTTTCCTAGACTATTTTTCCACAGATGAAAATAGACACCTTCTGTTGTGGTTTAATATAATAACAACCATAACTACAACTGCAACTAAAATGACAACAATGACAATAATAATAGCAACTAAAATTTATGTGATGCATCCTGTAAAGGAGGAAAGAGTGACTTTTACTGAAACAAGCTTCTGGGATTGGGTTTTTCCACTCATCTCCTGAGACAATAAAATATTATGTGGTTTGCAGATTTAGTAGGATGGAAAAAAAGCCTATAGAAAAGAATGAACAGTGTGAGAAGAATAAAAGCATGTTGCCCTTCCCTCAAAGGCCCACCTATATTCTTGGAGTTGCAATAGAAAGACAGATGGGTCTCTTGCTCCAAATCATAATAAGTGTGATGATTGGAATAGTATCAAGAGAGACTGGGTTTTCATCTCTTCAGATTAAAGCAAGAAGGAAGATTGCCAAACACACACACACACACACACAGACACAGACACAGACACAGACACAGACATAGACATAGACATGGACATAGATGTAGACATAGACATATGGGCTACTCTAATAGATGGTGGTCATTTGGAAACTAAATGATTTCTATTCTTCACTCCTTTGGCTGACTTCAGTGGCACATTTTTTTCAAGCTTCCTACTTTATTCTGTTATGTTTTACAGAATTAGCGTTATACCTTATAAATTCCTATATTCCATCTAGAAATACTCCTGTATTCCTTATGTCCTTTAGTTCTCAGTGTAAAATATTCAGAACAGCTTTGGAAGCAATGCAAGACATAGTAATCTTTCTTTGAGCTCTCTCTCTGTCTCTGTCTCTCTCGCTCTGTATCTCTCTCTGAGATCATAATCACAAGGTATTTATATATACATAATTAAGTTCCGAAGGGAAGAATTAACATAAATCCAAATGTTCCAGTATTGTCCATCCTACTACAAGCCTAAGCTGATATTTTATCTGACAAGTCAGTCAGATGCTTGACTCAGTAAAAACAGTGGGACCCAGGGGCTGGAGAGCAATGACTGGGATTATATTTATATATAAGGTTTACAAAGTATTATATATATGTGTGTGTGTGTGTGTGTATACACATATTATATATATGTACATACATATACATACATATATATATATATATATACATACACATAAATATATATAAAATCTCTTTTGATCTTCACCAAGTGAATATGTTACTATCATAACTATTTCAGAGATGAGGAAATTGAGACTGAAAATATCTAAGTGACTTGCCCAGGACCAAAGAACTAGTGAACAGCTGAATTGACATTTGAACTCAAGTGTAAGGGGACTGACTATTCTGCTCACTACCTCAAATGTAATGAGGCAGATATGTCCTGGCCTAATGATACCAATTGTAGGGTGGCATACCCTCCAAGAGAATACTGAGATACCAAAGAAATTGGGACTTTTCCTTGATTATTATTTTGATATCAATCTTGATTTGAATAGGTTTTGATATCAAATTGATATCAAATAAGATTTGAATTAATCTTGATTATTAATAGGTTTTATTAGGGTTAATTAGAATTGTTTAAGGGAGTTTACATGCAAGAAGCCAGTCATTCTGGGCAGTAGTAGGACAATGTAACATTATGGATCCTCCACCAACCCTAAGCCAGGTCATGTATTATATAGAAATAGAACAAGGAAGGCATAGTGCCATCTCTGCACTGTGGTTACAGGGCACATGCTGGTGTTCCCATGAAATTATTTTGCTGTTTACATTTACTCATTTTTTGTGTCCTGTTATTAGACTTTGTCCTACCCCTGTACATGATATTCTCTTGATTCCAAATGTAGTGCTGCTTCTATTACATCAACTTAATTATAAGATATCAGAATTGAATATTGACTGGTGAGAGGACAAAACTGATCTGATCACTAAGGTTTATTAGCTGCTTTGGCACCCAGTCTGCTTTAGAGAATCACTTCTTTCTTTGATCTCTTTGGTTCCCTTCATAATCTAAATTAATGCTTAAAAAAAACAAAAACAAACAAAAATAAACTTACTCCTCTGTAACTAGATTTCTTACATACTGTTGACCTTTGAAAAATTAGGAATAATTATTTCTGGATATATACTTTCTTGATGGGTTAGGAATTTAATGATGTTGACTGAGGCAAACAGTACTCTGGTTGGCATTTCTTGTGTTCCATACTGGAAAGGTATATTTCTTAGCTCCATGATCCATTTATTTAGCTTTGTTTTCTATGGTGTAGATTTTTGGCTACCTAATTCAATATTATAACTTATGTATTATTTATCTCTCATCTAAAGGATTTTATAGTACTTTATAGGTAACTAGAGATGGTAGTTATAGATGTTACTTCAGACAAGAAGACCTGGGTTCAAGTCTTTCCTCTGATACATATTGTCTATTTGACCCAAGGTAAGAAACTTAAATTCTGAGTAAGGATTCAAGGAAACTTACTTCAAATAAGATAAGGAGATTGACCTGTACTGAAGGAGGGAATTCCTCATGAGGAACTTCCTTTACTAATAAAATCACAGGTCCAACCCCTGTCCTATGTCACACTATATATAAAAAATAAGTTTATTTAATTTTAACATTCACTTAAAAATTGAGATTTAATTCTGTATCAAACTCCAACTCCAAACCCACCCATTAAGTAGTCAAGTAATATGGTATTAATTAAACATGTGAGGTCAGACAAAACATATTTCAATTATCCATGTTAAAAAAAAAACCCAACCAAAAACCCCAAGAAAATTACAGTGAAAAATTATGCTTCAATCTTCATATAGAGTTCATCAGTTCTCTGGGGGTAGATTTTTTTTTTCTTGATGGGTCCTTTGGAATTAGTTTGGATCACTATATTACTTAGTGTATCTAACTCCTTTACATTGATCCTTCTGTATTTACAATACTGTTGCTACTGTGTATTATGTTCTCTTGGTTCTGCTCCCTTCATTTTTCATCAGTTCATATAAAAGCCTTCCCAGGTTTTTCTGACACCAGTCCCCCCCCTTATTATTTTTTTGTCTTGTTTTTTGGCAAGGCAGTTGGGGTTAAGTGAATTGGCCCAGGGTAACACAGCTAGTAAGTATAAAGTGTCTGAGAACAGATTTGAACTTAGGTCTTCATAACTCCACTGCCGGTGCTTTATCCACTGTGCCTCCTAGCTGCCCCCCTTCATTATTTTTTAAAGCATAATAGTATTCTATCATGATCAAATGCTATATCTTCTTCACCCGTTTTCCAATTGATAGACGTTTCCACAATTTCCAAGTCTTAGCCACAACAAAAAGAGCTGCTATCAATATTTTAATATATATGGATCCTTTTGATTTTTCTTTGATCTCTTTGTGATACAGACCTAGTAGTAGCATTGCTGGGTCAAAGTATATGTATATTTTTATAGCCCTTTGGGCATAGTTCCAAATTCTTCAACAGAATGGTTGTACCAGTTCACAGCTCCACCAGCAGTGCAATAGTGTAACCATTTTTCCATATCCCCTCAATGATATGCCATTTTCCTTTTCTATCATGTTACCCAATCTGATAGTTGTGCGGTGGTGTCTCAGAGTTGTTTTAATTTGCATTTGTCTAAATGGTAGTGACATAGAACATTGCTTCATGTGACTAGTGAGAGTTTTGATTTCTTCTGAAACTGGAGCCCGTTCACATCATTTGACCATTTACCAATTGAGGAATGTCTTTTATTTTTATAATTTTAACTTAGTTCCTTATATATTTTAGAAATGAGTCCTTCATCTGAGAAACTTATACTCCCCTCACCCCACCCCCACCCCAGTGTCTTGGTTTCCTTTTAATTTTAGCTGCATTGGTTTTGTTTCTGCAGAAAATGTTTTAATGTCATGTAATCAAAACTATTCATTTCTTGTGATCTTCTCTATCTCTTGTTTAGGCACAAACTCTTCCATTATCCATGGATCTGGCAGGAATTTTTTTCCCATTCTTCCTTAAATTGCTTGTGGTATCACACTTTATATTTAAATCATGTACTCATTTTGACTTTATCTTAGTATATGATGTGAGATGTTGTTCTATATGTAGTTTCTATCTTTCAAACTGCTTTCCAGCAATTTCTGTCAAATGGTGAGTTCTTGCCCCCCCACCTCAACTTGGATATTTATAGTTATCAAACATGAGATTTCTGTGGTCATTTACTAACATACATTATGTACCTAATCTATTCCATTGATCCACCACTCTCTTTCTTAGTGAACATCAGATTATTTTGATGATTACAGCATTATAATGAACGTAGTTTGAAATCTGATACTGCTAGGTGCCTTGCTTCACATTTTATTCATCCATAACCCTAATATTAGCGGTCTTTTTCCTTCTAGTGGAATTTTATTATTTTTTCTCTTTATGTAAAATAATTCTTTGGAAGCTTGATTGGTATGGCCCTGAATAGGTAAATTAACCTACATAGAATGTTATTTTGATTATGTTGGTTCATCCAAACAATAAGCAATGAATATTTCTCCACTTGTTTAAGTCTGTCTTTATTTGTTTGAAAAGTGTTTTAATTGTGTTCACAAAATTCCTGTGTTTGTCTTGGCAGAGGGACTCACAAGCATTTTATATAGCCTGCAGTTTTTTTAAATGGAATTTCTCTATCTCTTCTTGCTGGGTTTTGTTGTTAATATATAGAAGTGTTGATAATTATGTGGGTTTAACTTATATCTTGCAATTTGGCTGAAGTTGTTAATTGTTTCAACTAGCTTTTTAGTTGATTCTCTGGAGCTGTCTAAGTATACCATCCTATCATCTGCAAAGAATGATAGTTTTGTTTCCTCTTGCCTATTTTTATTCCTTCAGTTTTTTTTTCTTTTTGCTATGGTTTGCAATTCTTTTATTTTTTTTTATTTTTTTGATGATCAAGATGTTTAAAAATATATTTGGTGTTTTATTTCCCCCAGTTATATGTAAAAACAATTTTTATCATTCATTTTTAAAATTCTGAGCTCCAAATTCTCTCCCTTCCTCCCCTCCTCACCTCACCCTCATTGAAAAGGCAAGCAATTTGATATAGCTTATGCATGTGTAGTCATGCAAAATATTTCTATATTAGTCATGTTGTGAAAGAAAATATAGACATGCACACACACAAACAAAACTCAAGAAAAATAAAGTTAAAAAGTATCCTTCAGTCTGTATTCAGACACCATCAGTTCTTTCTCTGAGGACTGATAACACTTTTCCTGATAAGTTCTTGCAGAGTTGTCTTACATCATCATATTGCTGAGAATAGCTCTAATTTATAGCTGATCATCTTACAATATTGTTGTTACTTTATATGCAGTACATTTGACTTTGTATCAGCTAATGAAAGTCTTTCCAGATTTTTCTGAGAGCATCCTGCACATCATTTTTTATAGTACAATAGTATTTCACAATAATCACATACCACAATTTTTTCAGTCATTCCCCAATTAATTCACATCCCCTCAATTTCCAATTCTTTGCTACCAGAAAAGAGCTGCTATAAATATTTTTGTACATATAAGTCCTTTCCCTTTTTTTAAAATCTCTTTTGGGATACAGACATAATAGTGGTATTGCTAGGTTGAAGGGAGTGTATGGTTTCATAGCCCTTATAGCACAGTTCCAAATCACTGGTTGAATCAGTTCAGAACTCCACCAACAATGCATTAATGTCTCATTTTTCCCATATCCCACTCCATTTGTCACCTTCCCTCTCCTATTAGCCAATCTAATAGGTATAAGGGAGTACCTAAGAATTAGGTAATTTGCATTACTCCAATCAGTAGTGAGAGTATTTTTTCTTATGGGTATAGATAGCTTTGATTACTTCATCTGAAAACTGTTCATATCTTTTGATCATTTATCAATTGGGAAATGGCTCATATTTTTTATAAATTTGACCTAGTTAACTATATGTTTGAGAAATGAGGCCTTTGTTAGAGAAATTTGCTTAATTTTTTTTACAATTACAATTGCTAACTGTATTTCCCTCCCTCATATTTCCCTCTCTGTTTATACTATTCTCTCTCTTCTTTCACCATCCCTCCACAAGTATTTTGCTTCTGACTACCTTCTTCCCCAATCTGCACTCCATTCTATCAAGCACACCCTTTCTCTTATCCCCTTCCTTTCATACTTTCCTGTAGGGTAAAATAGATTTCTATACCCAATTGAATGTGTATGCTATTCCTCTTTGAGCCAATTCTGATGAGAGTAAGGTTCAAGCACTCCCCTTCATGTCCTACTTCTTTCCTTCCATTGCAAAAGCTTTTTATTGCCTCATTTATGTGAGGTAATTTATCTCATTCTACCTTCCATTTTTCTAATTCTACTTTTTAAGAAGTTTTTTTTTCTTCGGTTAATTTTTATGCCTTTTTTTCCCATTTGGCCAATTCTACTTTTTAAGGCATTCTTCTCCTTATTGGCTTTTTGTACCTCTTTTACCATTTGGTCTAGTCTGTTTTTTAAGGTGTTATTTTCTTTCGTTTTATGTGTGTATGTATGTCTCCATATAAAAGTACATATATAAAATTACAAAATGTAAGAGTAAAAAGTTGTTTTGATATTCAGTGTGTTACAATGAAAAGGATGTAGGAGAAAATTACCACCATTACCAAGGTAGTATTAAAATATTTGGAAGGTATTAGATTTAAAAATGTATTTAAAGAAGTGTGTGTGTTATTGAGAATGCTGAAAGTCTCTCTATGAGCTATTCAGTGTGTGTGTGTGGGGGGGGTTTAATAAGTATATGGTAGAGCAGAAAATGTAGAATCCAAAAACCTTGTCTCTAGCCTCCACTTAATCCCTAGCTACTCATATTTCCTCAAGAAAATTCCTTATCCTTCTTGGTATTGTTTTCTCATTCATAAATGATATGGATAAGATATATACTTACCTCACAAAATTTTGAGACTGCAGTGAAATCAAATAAGTGAAAATATTTTTTCTACAATATTCTATAAATCAACAATATTAATTTTTTTTTTAGAGCAAGTAGAGCATTGCTCAAGGTTCTGAGGGGAGATATAAATTTTCAAAAAGACATAATCCCTGCACTCCATCAAGAAGCTCATAGTCTAGCATGTGAAATAAAAACAAACACAGACCAATTTGAGATACAATATTACATGATAAGTGTATTAAAGAGACAGAAAATAAAATGCTTTGGTAGTTCTGATAGGGGAGGTGATTACCAATGAGAAGAGTTAGGAAGGAATTCCTAGGAAGTGCTTGTGTTGGACTTTAACAAATGGTTAGAAGCTCAACATGTAAATATGGGGATAAAGGTCAGTCTAGGGATAGGGAACAGTTTGGACAAAAGTAAATGGGCAATGTGTTTTGTGGTTGGGTAGGGAGCAGAGCTGTTGTGAATAATTCCTTTTTCTGAGTTTTCTGCATTGTTGATTATGCTGAAAACAATTCTTTCACCAACAACTCTTCTTACCACTCACATGTTCTCCTCCATCAACTATCTTTCATTTTAAAAAATGAAGAAATGAGGCCAAAGATGTTGAATTAATTGCTCAAGATCATATGGGTAGGGAGGCAGAGCCAAGATGGCAGAGAGAAACCAGGAAGTTGCCTGAGCTCTTCCAAATTTCCCTCAGAAACATTAAATCAAGCCTCTAAATGGATTCTAGACTGATAGAATCCACAAAAAGAAAGAGTGAAACAATTTTTCAGCTTAAAATAACTTAGAAGAACTTCAGGAAATGTCTGTTTCACCTGGATAAAAGGGGAGTATAGGCCAGCACAAGTGGTGTCCAGGCAAGCCAGCAGGAGGCTCTGAGCCACAGCACAGATCAGCAACTGAGGCCTCCAGCCCCAATGCAGAATGCAAACTGTCAGCTCCAGGACCCTTAGTACAACAGGTGTGATTAGGACAGGCCATCTCAGTGCAGTGGGCAAGATACGAGTCCCAGAGGCACTGGCTCAAGAAACCAGTGACCAGGTTCCTGGTTCCCAGAACAAAAAGTTTGGGATAGTCCCTGTTGTACCTCAAGAGCAGAGCTCAACTTTAAAAGTCATGAAATAGGCTAAAAATGAGTTAAAACCAAACAAACAGAACAGAACCCTGACCATAGAAAGCTACTAGGGCAACAGGGAAGATTAAGATACAAACTCAGAAGAGGACAACAATGTCAAAAATGTCTATGTGTAAAGCCTCAAAGGGGATTATGTATTGGTCTTTAGCCCAAAAAAGTCCTCTTGGAACAGCTAAAAAAAGAGCTAAAAAATAAATAAAATATGGTAGAAGTAAAATCGGGGGTGGGGTGGGGAGGAATGAGAGTTATGCAAGAGAGAGTCAACAATTTCAAAAAGGAAGGACAAAAATTAACCAAAAAAACCCAATTCCTTAAAAAATAGAATTGGCCAAATGGAAAGGGAGGTATAAAAAACTAATTGAAGGACAGAATTCCTTAAAACATAGAATTGAGCAAGTGGAACCTAATGAATCTCTGAGACACCAAGAATCAATCAAGCAAAATCAAAAGAATGAAAAAATGGAAGAAAATATAAAAAATATCATGGGAAAAATAACTGACCTGGAAAATAGATCCAGGAGAGATAACTTAAGAATTATTGGACTACCAGAAAACCATGATTAAAAAAAAAAAGGTCTGGATAACCTCTTTCAAGAAATTGTCAAGATAATTTTCCCTGATGTCCTAGAACCAGAGGGCAAAATAGTCATCGAAAGAATCTATGATCACCTCCTGAAAGAGATCCCAAAAATGAAAATCCCAAGAAATGTTGTAGTGAAATTGGAGAATTGTCAGGGCAAGGAGAAAATACTGTAAGCTGCCAGAAAGAATTCAAATATCAAGGTGCCACGGTCATAATCACACAGAACTTAGGAGTTTCTACATTAAAGGATTAGAAGGCTTGGAATGAGATATTATGGAAGGCAAAGGACCTTGCTATCCAGCAAATTTATCACAATCTTTCAGGTAAAAAAAAAAGGTGACATTCTATTAAATAGGGGATTTTCAAACTTTTTCTGAGTAAAAGAACAGAGCTGAACAGAAAATACTATCTTTAAATATAAGACTCCAGAAAAGCATGAAAAGGTAAACAGGAAAACAACAACAACAACAAAAACATGTTATTTAATAAGGTTAAACTGTTTACATTCCTATGTGGGAAGATGATACTTGTAACTCCTGAGAATTGTATCTCCATTATAGCAGTTAGAATGAGTATACATAGACAGAGAGTATGGACATAAGTTGACTTTGATGTGATGATATGAAAAAATAAAGGATGGAAAAAGTGATTTTACTGGAAGAAGAGGAAAGGGGGAGTCAGGATGGAGTAAATCACATGAAGGGGTGCATAAGACCTATTAAAGTAGAGGGAAGGAAGGGAGAGGGTAAGCATTGTTTGAACCCTATTGTCATCAGATTTGGCTCAGAGGAAATAATATACACATTCAATTGGGTATAGAAATTTATCTTACCTACAGGGAAGTAAGAAGAGAAAGGAAAAAGAAAAAGGGGGGGATGATAGAATGGAGGATAGAGTGAGGGAGGTGGTGGTCAGAAGCAGAGCACTGGTTAGGAGGGATGGGGTGAAAGGAGAAAAAGAGAAAAGCATAAACGTGGAAAAAAGGATGGGGGAAAATACAATTAGTAAGCATAACTGTGAAGGTGAATGGGATGAACTCTCACATAAAACAGAAGCAGATAGCAGAATCCAATGTGTTGTTTTCAAGAAACACATCTGAAGCAGAGAGATACATGCAGAGTAAAGGTAAAAGGTTGGATCAGAATATATTATGCTTCAACTGAAGAAAGAAAGAAAGAAAGAAAGAAAGAAAGAAAGAAAGAAAGAAAGAAAGAAAGAAAGAAAGAAAGAAAGAAAGAAAGAAAGAAAGAAAGAAAGAAAGAAAGAAAGAAAGAAAATAAGAAGGGGTAGCAATCCTGATCTCAGATAAAGCAAAAACAAAAACAGAGCTATTTAAAAGAGATAAGGAAGAAAACTACATCTTGCTAAAAGCTACCATACACAGTGAAGTGATATCAGTACTTAACATTTATGCACCAAGAGTTATAGCATCCAAATTCTTAGAGGAGAAGTTAAGGGAGTTAAACAAAGAAATAGATAGCAAAACTATACTAGTAGGGGACCTTGACTTCTCCCTCTCAAAACTAGATAAATCTAACCAAAAAATAAACAAGAAAGAAGTTAAGGAGGTGAACAGAATTTTAGAAAAGTTGGATATGATAGACCTCTGGAGAAATTTGAATGGAGGTAGAAAGGAATTTATCATTTTCTCAGTGGTACATGGCACCTACACAAAACTTGACCATATTGACAAAGAGATTACAGCAAATTATTTTGAGGATAATACACTACGACCTGGTAGGATAGATACCAGGAATGTGGGACTGGTTCAATATTAGGAAAGCTATCAGCATCATTGACCATATCAATAACAAAAGCAATAGGAATCATGATAATTTCAATAGATGCGTGAAAAGCTTTTGACAAAATTTAGCACCCATTCCTATTAAAAACACTAGAGAGTACAGGAGTGGAGCTTTCCTTAAAATGATAAGTAGCATCTATCTAAAGCCATCAGTAAGCATTGTCTGTAATGGGGATTAGCTAGGAGCTTTCCCAATAAGATCAAGGGTGAAACAAGGATGCCTATTATCACTACTATTATTCAACACTGTACTGGAAATGTTAGTTTTAGCAAGAACAGAAGAAAAAGAAATTGGAAGAATTAAAATAGGCAATGAGGAAACAAAACTATCACTCTGCAGATGATATGATGGTATACTTAAGGAATCTTGCAAAATCAACTGAAAACTACTTGAAATAATTAACAGCTTTTGCAGTTACAGGATATAAAATAAACCCACACAAACCATCCACATTTATATACAATATCAACAAAGAACAGCAGCAAGACATAAAAACAGAAATCCCACTTAAAATAACTATAGACAATATAAAATATTTGGGAATCTATCTGCCAAGACAAACACAGGAATTACATGCACTCGATTACAAAACACTTATTACACAAATAAAGTCAGATCTAAATAATTGAAGAAAATATCAATTGTTTATGGGTAGGCTGAGTTAATATAATAAAAATAACAATTGTACCTAAATTAATGTCCTTATTCAGTGCCATACCGATCAAACTACCAAAAATATTTTATAAAGCTGAAAGCAATAATAATAAAATTCTTCTGAAAGGACAGAAGATCAGGAATATGAAGGGAATTAACAAAAAAAAAATTTTGAAAAGGAAGGTGGCCTAGCTATACCAGATCTAAAATCATACTATAAAGTGGCAATCATCAAAACTATTTGATGCTGGTTAAGAGATAGAGTGGAGGATCAGTGGAATAGGTTAGATACACAAGACACAATAGTAAATGACTATAGTAATCTACTGTTTGATAAACCCAAAGAGTCCAGCATCTGTGATAAGAACTCACTATTTGACAAAAAATGCTAGGAAAACTGGGAAATACTACGGCAGAAACTAGGCATAGATGAACATCTCACACCATACACCAAGATAAGGTCAAAACGGGTATGTGATTTAGACATAAAGAGTGACGCCATAAGCAAATTAGGAGA
Source organism: Phascolarctos cinereus (assembly GCF_003287225.1). NCBI lineage: Eukaryota > Metazoa > Chordata > Mammalia > Diprotodontia > Phascolarctidae > Phascolarctos > Phascolarctos cinereus. Next base: position 438,042,005 of record NW_027555847.1, on the reverse strand, counting down.
GCAAGGAATATTTTACCTTTCAGATCTATGGAGAAGGGAAGAATTTATGACCATATACATGATAAGAAGCATTATGAAATACAAAATGGAGAATTTTGATTACATTAACTTAAAAAGTTTTTCCACAAACAAAACCAATTCGAACAAGATTAGAAGGAAAACAGAAATCTAGGAAATATTTTTTTTTGTAGCCAGTGTTTCTGATAAAGACCTCATTTCTCAAATATATAGAGAACTGAGTCAAATTTATAGAAATAAGAGCCATTTCCCTATTGATATATGGTCAAAGAATATGAACAGGCAGTTTTCAGATAAAGAAATCAAAGTTATCTATAGTCATATAAAAATGCCCTAAATCACTATTGATTAGAGAAATACAAATTAAAATATTTCTGAGCTACCACCTTAGACCTATCAGATTGGTTAATATGGCAGAAAAGGAAAATGATAAATGTTGCAGGGGATATAGGAAAATTGAGACATTAAAAATTGATGGAGTTGTGAACTGATCCAAACATTCTAGAGGACAATTTGTAACTATGACCCAAAAGGCTATAAAACTGTATAAAACTTTGATCCAGCAATACCACTAGTAGGTGTGTATCCTAAAGAAATCATAAAAAAAGGAAAATGATCTACATGTACAGAAATATTCATAGTAGCTATTTTTGTGGTGGCAAACAATTGGAAGTTGAGGGAATGCCCACCGATTAGAGAATGACTGAACAAGTTGTGGTATATGAATATCATTGTAGCGTAAGAAACAATGAGCAGGCAGGTCAGAAAAAACCTGGAAAGGCTTAAATGAACTGATGCAGAGTGAAGTCAGCAGAACCAGGAGAACATAATACAGAGTAACAGCAACATTGCATGATGATCAACTATGATCTACTTAGCTCTTCCCAGGAATACAATGATCTGAGACAATTCCAAAACATTCAAGATGGAAAATGCTGTTCATGTAAAGAGAAAGAACTATGGAGTCTGACTGCAGATTGAAGTGCAGAAATATGTTTGACATGATTGCTCGTGTATAACCCATATCAGATTGTTTGTGGTCTTGGGGAAGGGTAGGGGAGAGTGACAGGGAGAACCATTTCAGAACTCAAAATCTTATAAAAAAATGAATGTTGAAATCTATATCTTTACATATAATTGAAAAAAAATACCATTTACCTACCAATGGTAGGTAACATACGAATAACAGAGCAGGTACTTAAACCTGTGTCTTTTCACTCCCAATCTAGTTTTCTTTCCACTGTAACATGTGACCTTTTTTGTTTCTGTGATTACGTCCTCCAGTCCACAGTAGTCAACTTTCATCTTGGAAAAGTAAAATTTTACTTCAATATTTTAGTGAAACTGTGTGGGTACTCCCTCTATCAATGTGATCATAGCTCATCCACATCTTCTTACCTCATGCTATTGATATCTGTCTTCTGCCAGATCTCCATAGAATATAGATGATACAATGGATGTATTTTGAAAACTTCGATTCATTTTTATGTTTAGTGGGTTTTAGTACCACATTCAGTCTATTCAATTGTTATTCCTCCCCTTCATTGTGTAACTGTCCCACTACAATTTGTGCTCTTACATTTCATCCATTTTATGCTTTATATTATTCCTCAATGCAAACAATCATAGGAGATGAACTATAAACTTTGTTTAACATATATTTCTGTGTTGTCTTTAGGTCAAACACAATGTTGATTCTTTGGAGAATATGATATTCCAAGATCTGTCACCATAACACCATGACCAAGAATACATTAATATGAAAAAAAAAAATATGTTTGGTGTGTGTGTGTGTGTGTTTTGGGGTAACAGCTGGGGATGATTAAAAATGCTGTGTATTTTCCCCAATGTAATCAAGCCTACTGTATTTCTTCTTAATTCTGGTCCACCCACCACATATACATCAAGTGAGTGTGTGTATATATACATATGTATATTTATATATGTGTGTATTACATGTGCATGTATGTATGTATAAATGTGTGCATACACAAATATATGTGCAAAAATAGACTAACAGTAAATACACAATTTCATATCATAGTCTGAATTGTCATATTCCATTCATTTGTTGTTGTTATTGTTGTTTCCTTGTATGAATCGTTAAGATGACTTCTTATCAACAATCATAGACATCACTGAGGAGATCCATTAATGTTCTGGAACTTCATATAGCCAGTATTTGTTATCAGAAAACAGGAGTGTAATGATTCACCAATTAAGAGGCATCTCCTTTCTGCTTGGACAAAATATCATCCATAATAGCACTGAACATCTTTGTGTAGTTCAGATTTCTTATTTCTTGTTTGATATTAATAGTTGCAGCGTTGTTGAACAGAATTATTTCTGTTATCGTATGTACTGAGGAAATTTGCATTAACATATGTATTAGAAGTGCTTTGCTGGAATAAAAAGTCTGTAAGGCTGCATTTTTATCTAGTTAATCAAATGACTTTTTGTAATCAACAAAGAATAAACACAGCAAGATGTACTCTACATCTTTCACTAAATTATGAAACTGTAAAGTTGTGGTGTGCAATAAGAATTGTTTATGAAAACCTACTTCTTATATTATTTCTTTCATACTAGTTTTTAATCAGGGATATTCCTGATTACATGTGCCAATCAAAATCATTCCAATGAAGACCTTCTAAAGTTGATAAAGTGGCTGTATTTACATTTTCCACAAATAAGTAGAGCATCCATTATTTTTTTCCTGTTCTTTTCTAAATGTGTGTGGTCAAGAGCAATATTAGCTTGGGCAGTTAATAGGCTATTTTGGACTGCTTATCATGGCAGTGCTTTACACTGGTTAATCTTCTTCAGCACATGATAAAAATTATAGTAAATATCTTTGTCTTTTTTCCATTTACAAGTTTTTGTGTTTGATGGTTTGTTTGGATAGGTCATATTGAAACTTGTGATATTATACAAACTGTCTTCTCATCTCTCTCATTTCTTTTAAATTGATGTTTAAGATTTTGACTTTTACTCTAGTCAATGGTTTGATAGTACATATTGTTCATTCGGTTATGTCTGATTTTTTGTGACCCTATGGACCATAACATGACAATACTGTTCATGAGATCTTTTTCTATAACATAACATAATTTTAAAAAGATAATTGCTCATGAAACTGTAAATCTATTATGTACAACTTGCTATTTCATTTAAATATATAGAGTGATCACATAATTTTTTTTTCCTTTTTCCCTCCCCCCACTTTAGAGATGGCTAACATTAAACACAATTGTGTGTGTATGTATATGTATACATATATATACACACAAAGATACACACATGCACACATGTACACATATATGTAGAATCATTTCATACATACTTGTATTTATCAGTTCTTTCTCTGGATACAGATAGTATCTTCCTTCATATGTCTTTTGTAGTAAATTTGGGCATTTATAATAGTCAAAATGAATTATTTGCTCAAAGTTGTTCTGAAAACAAAATTGCTGTTACTGTATACAATGTTGTCTTGGTTCTGCTTATTTCATTCTTCATTATTTTGTGTGTCTATCCATGTTTTTCTAAGATCACCAAGCTCATTATTTCTTATGGCAAAGTATTATTCTATCAAGTCACATATTACAACTTATTCAGCCATGAATAAAAATGTGGAGTTTTCTTGGCAAGGATACTGGAATTGTTTCAGGAAAACAGAAGTTAGGTGACTTGTTCAAGGTCACACAGCTATGTGTCTGAGCCCACATTTGAACTCCGGCTTTCCTGGCTCTAGGTTCAGCACTTTATCCACTGAGTCACCTAGCTGCCTACACATATAGACATACAATTTACTAGTTTACTCTCACATTAATAACCAAGGGTTTCCTGTATACTAAGATATATTAAATATGTATATGTATATATGTGTATACAAATATGCATATATGTGTGTGTGTGTGTGTGTGTGTGTGTGTGTGTGTATTATGTTGTTAAGGGATTATCATGATTTCTTAATGAAGAAAATATCTGTTTAAGCTTGAGGCATAGGAACATTTTGTAAAATCTTATTCTCCTTGTTCTTCTAAACCCGAATTATATTTTCTAACACTTTTTCACCACCCTGCTCTTTATCCAACTTTTTATTGAAACCATCACATTCAACTTGACTTGGTTGGAGAAGATTGTCAGCTATATCAGAATCATGGTAAGGATTTCAGTTCTGTCAGTTCTTAGTTAAGGTCTCTTGAAGGAGGTATGTACTGTGGCTAGGCAGCAGGACTATATAATAAGAACAGAAATTATCACTCCCTGCAAATAACAGCATAATGACTTCGCAAGAAGATATCAAAGGTACTGCAGAACCAGCAATGTAAGTTGTCTTCTCTAGATGTATTACCCATAGAGGAGGGACTCCTTATCTCTACTATATACTTGCTTATTTTCACATTAATAGTATGAGTATTTGAAAAAATAGAGTATAAATAGGTTGTGGGGGGATGATCTATTGTAAATCCTCTTACTAAGCTTATCCTGTAAAAAAAACCTTTAAGTTAAATTGGTCAACCTTCTGTCAAACATAAGGTAAATGTCTTGGTTTTTCTAAATGAAAGACCAAGATGTAAGCTTCTCTCCTAAATCCTTGATGCAGAATTAAAATATAACCTTTCTTCTGAGTCAGTAAGGTTTTTTTTTATTCCACCTTCAAATCATGAAATATTCAAAGGAAAGGCTAAGACCCACTGCTTTTTAGTTGTTAGATGGCAAATATGAAGCCAAATGAATAGAAAACATTGCTTCAGTATGGGAAAAAGGGACAGTCTTTTTTTAGGATTCTCGGGGACCAACTACAAACAACAATAACAAAAAATGAAACTACAGAGAATTTAATCTGTGTGTTTATAAAATAAATATTTGAAAATTATATGGGAAAACAAATTACAAACATTCTATTGATAGGGGATAGAGAATGGATCTATGATTTCATTCATATAGGGAACACCTACATGATTAAGTTCCATTTTACCAAGGAAGATCAGTACCTGCACTGCAATTATTATTCTAGAAGATTTCCCAGAGCAGTAATGTGAAACTGGGGCCACTATGAAGGCCCACATATCGACTAAGGAAACTGCATACTCACATTATCTATATTCTATTGTATTTTTATTCAATTTGTTAAATATTTCCCAATTATATTTTAATCTGATTCCCTGTGGAACTATGCTACCAGAAGTGTGTTTTACATCACTGACCTAGGACAATAAGAAGTTAAATGACTAGCCTTGGGTTATATAGATGGTACATATCAGAGGCAGAAGTTAATCTTGGGTTCCCCTGGCTCTGAGATCAGTTCTATAAACAGTATATAATATTGCCTAGAATACTATTAACAACCAGTCTTAAATATTCAATCAAATAATAAGAATTGCCTCTCTTTCTCCTGCTTCTTCATTTCTCCTCCCCCTCCTCTTTCCCTCCTCTTCTTTCCACCCCCTCCCTTAGACCTCTGTCCTGCCATTCTTGTTCTTGGCCTTCACAATTTTAGCCAATCAAAAAATGAAAAAAAAAAACAGGTTGAAGATAAAATATAAACATCAGGGTGATATATCAGCATTTGGCCATCTTAATCCAGTCCATGTATGTTATATCTCTTTATGGATCATGGGAACCAGGTCAAATCTTTCCAACTAGGTTATATTTTGAGGAAGATACAACAAAAGGAAAATTAAATATGCCTGAATGTATGGGACTAGAAGGCTAGAGACATACATGGACTAGATTTAAATAAGCACAAAATGAATTACCTTCACAAGGAAGTCTATACTATAAAGTAAGTTTTAATCTCATCTCAACATGGGTTATGATACAAAGCCAACTGATTTTTATCATCAGCAGCAGAAATAGTCCAGATTTTGTTAGATGTGAATTCTTAAATTTTCTTGCCTTTTGGATGGATTATTTTTTCATTTTCCTTCAATATAAAAGACATTTCCCCACAAATCCTTTATCAAGAAATTCCACATTATCTTTTGGTGTTTTCATTTAAGTAAATATGTTTCATTCTTCCAGCTCAGTAATGTGTTCTCTTAGTTTTGAAACTATTCCTAGAGGGGGGAAAAGGAGGGATATTCATAAAAAATGTTTTGACTTTTCAGGAATATAACAAATTCTACCATTCTCTATCCTCATTCTAATCCCCACAACATCACATATAACCCTCTTTGACTTTTCTTGCTTAAGAAAATGGTGCCCTTCTCCCTAATTGGCATCCCAGAGCTTATAGTTTTCTATTCCTTGCTAGCTTCTCCCTTATTTTAATTGAGTTGTATTTTAAATGAGCCACTGCCCATTGTCATTAAACTTTGAGCTACATCTCAATAAAGCTAGCCCAGAGGAGATTGTAGGGTCAGAGACTGAGTTGGTGGAAAGTTGGCCTTTTGAAGGGTCAGAGAGAGGTTGGGAACTAATGGCAAGGGAAAAATTTGGGAAAGAGATAGAAATGTAAGCAATAGAATTGTGATCAGAAAAGGAAAGTAATCAGAAGCCTGGAATGTGAGCAAAGTAAATTAGCTTCTAATTATGAAGGAAGGAAAGGAAACAATAAGAGGGGAAAATGAGGAGAGGAAAAAGGGAAGGGAGAGGGAGAGAGAGGGGGGAAGAGGATGAAAAAGAGGAGAGATTGGCGGGGAGGGGGGAGAGAGAAAGAGAGAGAGACAGAGAGAGAGAGAGAGAGAGAGAGAGAGAGAGAGAGAGAGAGAGAATTGAATGGGAGAGAATGTCAGGCTTTAGCACATGGCTAAGACCATAGGTGTAATGAATAATTTTTGTAATGAGGTCTTGATGAATGGTCAAAGATAAATTGTAATTGTCCAAGTTTAAGAAAAAAATGAATACATGATAAAATAATAAATATTTAACCAAAAAGAAAGTACATGTTCATTTCCACTAACTTCATCCTGGTGGAAAGTGAAGCTGAAGAACAGTGTCACCAGGACACTATTAGGTATTTTAATGGACAATTGTTTTTGTGCTTTTGTCATGTAGTTGCACTTTATTTGATGCTTTTCTGTGTATAAGGTATCTAGATATTTGATGCTACTCAATACAATAGAGCAATTTAGTGAATATCTGAAAAGTTACCACAGAGAAGGAATAGATGTAAGTGTAGATGAATTCTATTAAAAATGACAAATGATGGCTTAAGGAGAGAACAACATACACATTCAATTGGGTATGGAAATCTGTCTTACCCTACAGGAAAATAGGGGGAGAAGGGGACAAGAGAGCAGGGGGGAGATGGAGAGGAGGGCAGATTGGGAAAGAGGGTAATCAGAAGCAAATACTTCTGAGGAGGGACAGGGTCAAAAGAAAGAATAGAATAAATGGGAGGGCAGGATAAGATTAAGGGAAATAGAGTTAGTTTTTCACAACATGTCTACTAAGGAAGTGTTTTGCATAACTGAACATGTACAACCTATATTGAGTTGCTTGCCTTTTCAATAAGGGTGGGTGGGGAGGGAGGAAGGGAGAAAATTTGGAACTCAAAGTTTTAAAAACATATGTTTTAAAAAAAATGTTTTCACATGCAACTGGGAAATAAGAAATACAGGAAATGGGGTACAGAAGTCTATCCTGCTCTACAGGAAAATAGAAGGGGAAGGGCATAAGAGAAGGGAGGGGGGAGAGATAGAAGAGAAGGCAGACCAAGGGAAGGGGTATTCAGAATGCATGCCATCTTGGGGTGGGGGGTGGGGTGAGAAGTTTGGAACTCAAAAACTAAAAATAAATAAATTTATATTAAAAGAAAAAAATGACAAATGAATATACTGCAATTTTGCTGAAGTGTTTGATCTCTCAAGTGCTTCAGAAAAGAAGAAATGGCACAGATAGAAATTTCTTCACAAGCCAGGGTATTAGCTCCCAGTCACCTGATCATAGCTTCAGCACTGCAATGAAGTCTGGCCCTAATTATGAGTTATACTTTTAAAAAGAGTTGTAAGTGTATTTCTCAAAGGAGTAAAAAAAACCCAAAAAACAAAAAAAAAAACAGAAATGTTATCTTCAACCAGTTGGTGAAATATGTTTAACTTTAAACCCTATTAAGTATATTGTAAAAGACACCTTTATAATTACTTGGACCTTTAAACTGAAATTGCCACAAGCCCATCATGCCTATTATATAGCTGGCACACTACATTCGTTGTGAGGAATCCTGTTCAATGGACTGAGGTAAGAAGTCACTTAGCAAAGAAAACTCTACATGAACTAATGAGAGCTTAAATATAGAATTGGAGGAGAAAGAACAAGGCCTGAGAAGAAGGACCTCTGTTCTGCGTTTCCCTACAGAATTGTGTGACATACTGAGTCACTAAATGGCACAGTGGCTACTGGGACATTCAAGAAAACCAGAACTTTTCTATCAACTTCCTGGAGAGAAGTGTAGCCATAGTGATCCCTGCCTTCAGAGAAGTGACTAAATAGAGAAAGAAGGAGACAAAGATAGATAGATAGATAGATAGATAGATAGATAGATAGATAGATAGATATAGATACAGATATAGATATAGATATAGATATGTGTGTGTGTGTGTGTATAAGAAAATCAAAAAGCAAGAGGGCAGTTTCATAGTCAATGCAAACTCTAAAATTCAACATGGAACATAGGATCATGAATTTAGTGGTAAAAGGAACCTTAGATTCTAATACATCCAAACTTTTACTTTTATAGATGAAGAACTTAATGTAAGAGATGACTCATCCAAAGTGACTCATCACAGAGGTAGAAATGAGTGGAACAACAGTATGAACTCAGCTCTTCTGACTCTGAATCCCATATTATTTTCCACTTTACTACTCTATAGCATTAACCAGTGGATGGCAAATGGGACATCTTGGTTAAGCCAATATCTGGGTTAATAGAGACTGATAGCTTACCAGCCTTCCAAGAATTCAAAAACTTACTGACTATTCTTACTCTAGTGAATCAGAATAGATCTTCCAATCTAATGGCATCTCTAGATCATCAACATTAAGGGTATCATCATGACATAAACGATGAGTAAATCCAAAATAAAGATTACTCTGAGGGGAAGGGAACAGATAGAAGAGGCAGAGAGAGACCACTCAGAAGACTTGATCTGGAGTCCTGTCCATGATATTTTCTAGTTGTGTGATGCTAGGTAAGTCATCTCACAGCCACAGATTTCTGTTTTCTACTATTTCATATGAATTGTTTGGCTTATTTGACCTTTAAGCTACCTTCCATCTTTAAATTTATGATCCTGTAATTGTTATAATGGTAAAGAACAGAAGTATGCATTAATGGCAAGTTTGGCTTGAATACACACCAGCTTTCTCATGTCTTGTTTGAGGGTCCCTTTGAAGGCTCAACCCAAGGGTGACTGCTGACATTAGGTCTAGAGATCACTTAATCCAAAGTCTTTTCTAGCTCTAAATTAATGACCTTATAGGTCTAACCTCTCATTGATCTAGGCAACCATCTAAAATTACAGAGCAGTTGCTAATAAGTTACCTGTCTGAAGTCACACAGTTAGTATATGATAAATGTAGGACTAGAAGCCAGGTCTTTCTTATCACAAGGCCACCTCTCTCTACACCTGCAAAGTTGCCACTCTGTCAGTTTTGCTTATATTTAGCTGTGCATATATCGTTACCTTCTCTTCCACCTTGGTAGAATCTAAATTCCTTGAGAATTTACACTAAATGTCAATTGTGGGAAGAGACTGATTTTTTTTTGTCTTTATATTTCCAGACCTTAAAGCAGGGCTTTAATAAAGGAGGTGCTTAATAAAGGTTTGTTAAATTGAATTTCATTTTCCTGACCTCTCAGTATTATCTATGGTAGCAGAAGAAGTGTTAAAGAACAAGGATTAAGCAAAAAGACTGAGCTATCTGTCAGACTTCTACACCTAGCCAATTCCTTGAGCCTTGACTTGATACAAGGCAGGTGAGTCTCAGCTCAGACTGTCTCTCAGCAGCTGCCTTGAGCTCCTTGTCAGCTCCACTGCTGTGTAGAAGCCACAAAGAAAATAAATCATGATTAGTTATTTAAACATAAAAAGTGTGCTTGCTGCTCAGAGCAACACTGCTCTAAATAACTAAGATGTTAAAAAAAAATCCCCAAAGGTCATTTATCTTCATTCCTGCCACTATGGAACCATTAATACTGAAAGGCCCACTAGCAAAAGCAGAAATGTGTTAAGCACTGGGACCTGGGCTGCACTTGGGAATTGGATTTTTATAATTAAAATATCATGTGAGAGAGAGCTGTGACAGGGAAGAACAATGTCATAGAAAGATATCAAGTGATAAATGAGAAAAGAGGGAAGATCATAAACATAATATCATGTTACTTACAGTCCTGATGATATGATAAACCTTTTTCCTGACCTTACTGCAAGGAATATAAATCTGAGCAAATGTATTTGCTTCACTGATTGAGTGTCCACAAGAAAGGACATCTTTCTTTTTAATCATATTGTAAGGTGTGTATAACCTATGTGAGATGTGTACATAGCCATGAGATGTTTAAATGTATAAATGATTAGCTTAAGGAGAGGCATGAATAGATCTGGGATCTTGCACATCTTTTTCTGACAGAGACTCTAAGCTTTGCATTGAGTTGAATGGGAGAAGAGGTTGTAAGTAGGTATGCAGCTCTGTTCTCCCCTGAGAGATAAAGATATTAAACTAGAATTATATCTACCTGCTGTTTTCCTGGCCTAGGAATATGTATTTAGTTTTAAAAATAGTAAATGCCTAGTCACCATCCCTTCAATTGAAGGGTACCCAAAACTTATACTCATAAGCACAGATACTTCCCAATGCTAGTTACACAAAATAATGGTGACATTTTCTCCATGGTTCAAAGATGCTGTATATCAAACACTAGACAACAGACATAGAGACCATCATTGGACCCATGCTCAAAACCTATCTAGCTTGATAGGAACTATACTTCACTGCCAAAGAATTCAAGAACTCAAGATCACCTATAGGCTATTGTGAAACTTCACAGTAAGACTTTCATATGAGTATAAATCCTCAAGAAATATTGACTTGTATGTTATCTAAAGTGTTTCCAATATGATGCTAAGATTCGCTTGGATCATTTTACTTTTAAAGAACTGAAGAAAGATTGGTAGTTTTAGAGTTGAGAGAATTCAGCAAGTTAGGATGAAAGAAAACCTATAGAGAAACTGATATAACATCCATACTTTCTTCTCCCTATATTCTGAATGTTTATTCCTTCAAATTACTCCAAGTATCTTTTTCCAGTGATATATAGACATTATCTATTGGCTGCAGCTCTTTTTAAAACAAGTGAAATAGACATTGATTTTTATAGTGAAATAAATTCGTGGGCTTTTCCCCACTGTAGCTCAGCTTGGCATTAAAATATCAATATATGGCATAACATGAATATATCTTCTACCACCTAGCATATATATACATAAACCAGCCTGTGAAAGTGACTAAATTAATCTAAAGAGAATATATAAAAATAAATGCACATATGGAAGTGGGGCAGAAATAGTGAAAAAAAAAAGGATAATGTACATCAATGGGGGAGGCAAACTACACATATTTCTTTTGTTTTATGAACTAAATAAATCTTGGGTTGAAACTATTGCACATGCTTCAAAACATAACAGATTGGAAACCTCAGCATGCCTCTCTTTGTTTCTACTTTTTAGGGGGCAGTTAGGTAGTACAGTGGATGGAGTACTGGGTGTGGAGTCAGGATGACACGAGTTCAAATCTGGCCTCCAATACTTACCCATTATGTGATCCTGGGCAAGTCACTTAACCTCTGTTTGCCAAAGTTTCCTCATTTGTAAAATGGGGATAATAACACCTACCTCCCAGTATTGTTGTGAGAATCAAATGAGGTAATAATTGTGAAATGTTTAGCACAGTACTTGGCACATATTAGGTGCTACATAAATCTTACCTTTTATTATTATTATTACATCTTTTTCAGTGGAGGTGATTTTAAAGATCAATCTTTGAAGAACATTGCATCATGTAACAAATAGTATGGTGGTACTGTGGATAGAACACTAAGCCTGGAATCAGGAAGACTATAGCTAAAATCTAGTTTCAGATACTTATTAGCTGTCTGTTCCTTGGCAACTTACTTAGTCTCTATCTGCCTCAGTTTCTACAACTGTAAAAATGTGGATAACAATAGCACCTACCTTCTAGGATTGTGATTATCTGATGAGATAATACTGGTAAAGTACTTAGCATAGTGACTAGCACATAGCAGGTGCTTAATATATGTTGTTTCCTTCCTTCCTTAGAAAAGCAGTACAGAATGGAACTTACTAAATATAAACTAAAGACACCTGCCTACCAAAGAATTGTTCAGTCATTTTCCATCATGTTCAATTCTTTATGACCCCACTTGGGATTTTCTTGGCAAAGATATTAAAGTGGTTTCTTTATTATTTCTCCAGCTAATTTTACAGATGAGAAAACTGAAGTAAACAGGGTTAAGTGACATGGTCACACAGCTAGTAAGTGTCTGATGCCAGATTGAATTCATGAAGAGGAGTCTTCCTGACTCCAGGCCTGGCACTCTATTCACTGCAACACCTAGCTGTCCATCCTTCATAGAAACAGATCATACTAAAAGACAATTAGGACTCCACAATTATGGAGTCAAGAAGAGCTTCTTCTAGAGACATTGTTTAGTTATTACTACTTCAGATTAATAATTTATGTTCACTGAGATGGTTTAGCCACCATAACCTCATAAGAAAGGAAATAAACAGCAATAGAACTGAGAAGACAAAAGTTTAAAAATAAACAAACCAAAATCAAAGGATTGTAAGGTGATAAAAAATTAGAAGATAGTGTTTTTGGCCAAGGGCTGTTCATAATGGAATAAGAGGAATATAAGAGGAATGTATCACAAAGAAAAAGAGCATATTGTACAGGGTAGCACCAAGGCAGGAGACCAAAGTTCAAATCTCATGTTCACCACTTATTAACAGCGTGAATTTGGGTAATTTATTTGCCAATGATCTTCAGTTCTATAAAAATCAGTGTCTATAAACTTTACATCTCTAAAATGGGGATATAAGAACAGAAAAATGAGAATGTGATAAAATGGAAATAAGCTATTTCTATGGAAGAATCCCTTCCCTGAACACAGGTCATAATCCATCTATTTAGCTGTTTTTCAGTCATGCTTGGTTCTTCATGACTCCTTTGGGGGTTTTCTTCCCAAAGATACTGGAGTGGTTTGCCATTTCCTTCTCCAGCTCATTGCACAGATGAGGAAACTAAGGCAAATAAGTTTAATGACTTGCCCAGTGTCACTCAGCCAGTAAATGTTTGAGGCCAGATTTGAACTCAGAAAATCTTCCTGACTTTAGACCCAGGCCACTGTAGTACCTAGATGCTCATAGCTCATGTAAGACTTGTAAATAAACCCCAGTAAGTTCCCTTGAGACACATAAACTTTAAGTGATTTGCCCCCAGGTCACACAGCTATTAAGTGTCAGAGAAAGTATTTTTCAGTGAAGGCTTTCCTGACTCCAAACTCAACAATCTATTACATGTTGCTTGTATTAAAAAAAGGGGAAGATATTAATAATAATAATGCTTGCCCTGACCACATTACAATCATCTCATGATTATTATATATTATGAAGCCTAACTTTTTATTAGAAAAAATTAATTTATAAATAGTTTTCCATGTGATCTCTAACAGGATCTTGATTAGGGATTTTTTTTGGGGGGGTGCGGGTGGGGAAGAAAGGTGAGAGCTTTTATTTCATCAGTGGAGTCAGGGATCTCTTGCTTAGAAAAATTTCTATTAATGGAGGTATGCAACTGTTCTGCAAATGATAATCTTAGAGAGTGGCTTCAGGCAGAGAGGTTTAGTGACTTGCCTAGGGTCACACAGCCTGTATGTGTCAATATCTGGACATGAGCTCAGGTATTCCTAATCCTGAATCCAGCTCTCTATCCACTGCTAATTCACAGAGAAAAAGCAAAAATGTCTGAAATTAAAGAACATAAACAGAAAGGACAATATTGAGTTATGAAGTAGAAGGGCAGTAGGCTGCCACAATGAATAGAACACTGGTCCTGCAGTCAGGAAGATCTGAGTTCAAATTTGTCTTCAGATACTTAATAGTTAAGTAATCTTGCTAACTTGTTTGCCTCAGTTTCATCATCTGCAAAATGGCTATCATAATAGCAACTCTCAGAGGTTTTTATGAGGATCTAATGAAATAATGATTTTAAAGCATTTAGCACAATGCCTGGCATCCATTAAGTGCTGTATAGATGGTAGCCATCATCATCATCACCACCATCATCATCATCAGTATTATTTTTATTATTACTATTATTACTAAATAAAAATGTCATCCATTGACTAAGTGATTCCACAAATGGAAAGTGAATAAACATGTGGATGAAGTAAAATGAAATAAGATTTCCAGAACATGAAATGATAGATATTAGTGAAGAAGTGCACCTTGAGTGCAAAATTCAAAGAATATTCATGAGGAGAGAGAGATTCTCAAGGGTGGTAGTGAAAAGGTAAGCAAAGTAAGAGTAGAGATTGAGGAAGTAAGAGGCAAAGGAGAAAGAAATGTATGGGGTAGTAGAAAGAGCAATTGAGTAGTGTGAGAAATGAAAGAGTTAAGTTTCCACATAAGTAGATAAGAAATCAGCACAGAGAGGCTAACTTCTCTGTCGGGGGGGGAAATGACAGCACAATTCTAGGCATATAATGTATGTTAAGGGTAGGGAATATAAGGAAGATTGTAACCCAGAAGGATTAGGACTAATCCTGATCCAAAAGCGAGGAGTTAGACAGTTACTAACTACAAAGCTTGCTCTGGCTTCTGTCCCTGTACACTCTCCTCTTCAAAGGAGGTGTGCTCACTTCTCGTGAGAATTGAAAGGGTGCACTTCAACCTCTTTAATAAAAAATCTTTGAGACACCAGTCTTTGGAACTGAGTCTGGGTCATCTTTATAATAGTAGGAAGGAGGAAACCTATGCTGCAACAAGATCAAGCACTTCCACTCACTCTAGGTTTGACCTCGGGTAAGCTACCTACCTTCTCTAGGCTTTTGTTTCCTCAGCCTTTAGATGAAGGGGTTGAAATAGAGGATCTCTCCATTTCCTTCTAGCTTTACGATGACCACAAGAGAAGAAGGAATCCCAGAAGTCTAACTCAGAGGGCAAAAATGCAATGAAGTTATTCACCATCACAAAGAAATAAGATGGGGGAAACATCAATCTTGAAATATATCAAATACATTTCTGTAATTCATTGACTAAATGAAAAATTACTTGCTTCTCCAGCTATGTCCAATTCCTTATTGCAAACTTTCTTTGCTACAGAGAACTAGTATTTCTATAATTTTTGAACCAGCAGGGTTAGATGAGGTCCTCTAGCTCCATCAAGCTCCTTTCTACTTGATCCCTACCCAAATACTGAGATATAACTTGAGTCCCCCAGGATCCCTAGTCACTATGGTAGTAAAAGTAAGATTCAAAAAAGTCTTCAACAGTGCTTAAGGAACTGCTATGGAATCAGGGTCAGCCAGTCAGTAAACACTTATTAAGTTTTTCTCTTCCCTCCCCCTTCTCTCTCCTCAAGTCTCCTCTCCTCTCTCCACATCACTGATGATTACTGAAACTTTTCAAAATATGTTGGTATTTATAGGCTAGATTTCTTAAGGACCATACCTTAAACCCAAATCACTGTGGCTCTCATTGATTGGACAACAATAGGTTCCAGCCCAAGCCCCACCTGGTCATTGTTTTGGCCCAGATAGCTCTGAGTGAAAGTAAATAGCAACTATTTACCTTTTGGCCAGAAACCCTAAAGGTCTTCCCCTCCCACATTGACATTTTGTTTTGTTTTGTTTTGATTTTTGACTAGGTTAAAGAGGACATTCTTTGCCTCATTTTGTACCTAGCCTTAATTAGTGAATGGACTTTACTTCAATCAAACTGAGACCTGTTAAAGACCTTAGCTTTAAAAGGCCAAGGTCTCCCGCTGCTTCAAGGCCCTCTTCAGTCATCTTGATATAATGCCACTGATATGTGTTTTGCCACTGGGCCCACAGGACTCCAGAGAAGAAAGTGAAGGTGGGCACTTTGTACAGTCCTCCCTCACTTAAAGCAATTTACTTGCAAGTCAAGACATCACCTTCTTGACAACTAGGTCCTCTTCAAGAAGGAAAGACAGCTGATAACATTAAGCACCTACTGTGAGCTAGGCTCGGTTTAAAGCACTGGAGATACAAATACAAATAAAAACAATAGCAGTCCCTGACCTCAAGCAGCTTAAAATCTAATCAGGGAAGACTGTATACAAAAAGAAAGTGAAAACAGATGGGGAGAAGTTATTGTCATGGGACATGATGGAAAAGTAAAAGGAAATCCAAAAGTAGTGTTCCTGATGGGAAATAAGGAGAAGACTGTGCTGGCCCTCCTCCTTAAATGGAAATCCTGGAGCCCTTAGCATTGCCTTTTAGTCAGAGGACCCAATCAGAGGGGCAGCCTGTACTTATGAAATGTGATTATGAAGGGCAGTTTTAATTTGGAGAATCTGATAAGTCAGCTTTTGTTCTTCCCCTGTGTTTCTGGACTGATCTGGGAAAATTTAAGAGACTTCTTGTTTAATTTATAGCAGTTTTGTGTAGATGCCATAATCCATTAATAGTTAAAATGTGTGGACCCCATGAGCATGCTGCAGTTCAATCACTGAAGGGCCTATTGTTTTTTATTTCTCTGTATATAGAGAAGTTGACTAATTAGTCTGTTCAGGTTGGCCTCAGTTTCCTCAACTGTGAAATGAAGACATTGGAAAATACGATCATCATGATACATGACAGCTCTAAAATTCTATTGCTCTAGCATTTGGGTTAGGATCCACACTTAGTCATCAAGTCCTGCTGATTAAACTTTAACAAATCCTCTTATTCCTTCTATCCCTTTTATCTACTGAATTGAGCTCTTAGTAACTACAGCCCTGCTTCACAATTCTTGCTAGGAAGAGGAAGAGAGGCGATCCAAAAGAAAATTAGTGATTGGAAAATTTCACAAAATGATGTGTAATACTCAGCAGAAGTGGAGTTTCTTGGTGAATACTATAAAAAAAAAGGGATCAGATAATTTAGCTTTTATACAAGAAACCATTTAAAAATTCCAGTTGGACCCAAAAAAGAAAATAACATTTTCTAAATTAAATTCTCTAATCACTTCAATTTAAAATTTCCCTTCTGTTAAATAATGAAGAGCCCAAATCTTTGTGCTAATACTGATACATTTTTATCAAATAGGAGCCAAACAACAGCTGATTAAAAGAATGGAATCTCATCATAAAAGGGAAATTTAATGAGTTCTCATGAACAACTAAAAATATTATTTGTATATTTTAAACCTATTGGAGGAAGAAAAAAACTACAACAAGCAAGAAAGGTTCTACAGTAATCACATGCTGAGAAATGTTTCCTTGTTCATCCTGAAGCTGTGAATAGCAAGCACTTTGGGAGACTTATTAGTATGCATAGTGGTGTGACCTGGTTTACCATGGCTAGGCACTTAAGCAGGTGTTTTAAACAGGTGCTCTATCTTTGTTATTATTATCCTTTAAATAATAAGGAAAAGCAAAGGGAAGATACAGCCATAGTCTTGTGATTAGTGCCAAACAGTAACTCTTTTATTTTTTTTCATTAACTCTTTTAACAAAGAGAAAGGACAACCAGAGGGAAAAAACAAAGTTTGAGGAGTCCTTGGAAGTTCTTATTTACAGAATGAAGCCAGGCAGTGTCTGGTGTCTTTCACTTAGTCAGGGAGGCATATGAGTAGGGGGAAAAACAATGGGCTGTAGAGTTGGCATCCACTGCTGCTAAACAAAGAACAAACTGCCCCAGTACTCTGTCTTTTCTGCATGGGTACCAATGCAGTCAACAGCATCACCTTCCATCATGAAGGACAATGCTGCATTCTATGGACATTTTCATTAACACTATAATTTTCATCTGAACCTTTCCTGAACCATGACTCTTGAATGTGCCAGTATTCACTAATGAAGCACTTTCAGGCAAGCCATGAAATCACTAAACTACTTCTGTGGGAAGTAATGTGCAAGATTGAGAGCTGGGTGCCCTGATAATACAGTCACCAGCAAGACAGGGCACATGATTTGCAGATCTCATACTTCCAATTATAGAGCTGGTTCCATTCTTTTTACACTGTCTTTGAGGTAGGAGGAAAATAGGAGTGTGGGTGAACAGGCAATAGCATATTTACTAAGAAGAAAACATTAAGGAACAACAATGTATAATTCAATTATGAAGTATCTCTCATTTTGTTGAAATAAAAAAAATTCTCTGAGATATAAATAGAAGTACATGAAGTCTTATGATAAATGAAGAATTAAAATATTGAAGTCTCCAATTTCATGGTTGAAGTAGATTTTTAGAGGGGTTTTTTTGTGTATAATGCAGCCAAAGATGAAATTTTGACTCCCTTTGAAGATGCAAGTTAGTTATAGCTGTGTTACTAATAACGGGCTTTTGAAAATCCTTTTACTCTACTTCTATGCCCCTAAA
This sequence comes from Phascolarctos cinereus, assembly GCF_003287225.1. Lineage (NCBI taxonomy): Eukaryota > Metazoa > Chordata > Mammalia > Diprotodontia > Phascolarctidae > Phascolarctos > Phascolarctos cinereus. Next base: position 438,023,407 of record NW_027555847.1, on the reverse strand, counting down.
AGACGTGATGGCAAACAGATGCACTCTGAAAAGACTGGAATAAGGAAATGTCAGATATGTCTCAACTCCTTGCCTTTATATAGCTCCTACTGTCTGAAGAAGCTAAGAAACTGTGTTTTCTACTATTGTATTCATCCCTGCAGCATCTTTACTAAGAAAGCAGTTCAGAACTATTTTTGTCTGCTATATTGCATCTGGGAAAACAAGCACACAGAGGTAAAAGGGCATAACTCAACAAGAGTGGCCATTTTCTGTGGACCTATCCATTGGAAACATTTCCTCCTCAGAAGGAGCCCAGAATCTTCTGTATCGGTGAACAACGGAAGGGAATAGGCATTCATTAAATGCCTATAATGTGTCAGGCATTGTTCTAAACACTTTCTAAATGTTATCTCATTTGTTTGTAGATAGTATTGATGTATCCCTTACTTCAGGGCTGTCTTCAGTGCTGTTACATTTCTCTGAATGTCCCTTGTGTTTGACCATATAAATGTTAGCTGACTTAAATCATACGTTCATACGCGGCTGTTAGTTTGGTTTGTATACTCTAGAACAGTATCTCATCCTCGTAGGGATGACTTTTAATAAATATATATGTTTCTCAACTATGAAAAGTTGAAAAGCTGCCTGTGACTTGGTAGGCTTTTTTAGTACCTTGTAGCTCACATTTTCTCAGATATGAAGCATAGATCATATCTAAGGAATGTTTATTGTGCCAGTCAATGGATTATTTCTGACAAACAAAACAATTATCAGTGTCTGAAAGAAAAGTACTGACAGAAGCATATGAGACCTCAAGTTTCCTACTCTCTGTGAGCCAACTGGTAATTAATAATTATTTTGAAGTGAGTACAATGCTAGGACATAGTGGATTCTTAATAAGTACTTGGTGATTGATTGATGTGTCATTTCCTTGATGACCATTACTTATATTTTTATAGCAATTTATACAATGCTTTCATAGTAACTACTTTGTGAGGTGGATCATACAATTATCATCACCTTCATTTTATAGATGATGAAATAAAACTCAAAGAGGATGTGTTGGAGTTGGGACTCTTCTAATGCCATATCTGGTGCTCAGTCTCTCACACCATATTGCTTTCTGGTATTGAGTTCCTTGTAACCAAAGGGTAAGGGAAAGTAATAAAACCTGTCTGTCAATGTAGAGTTGGGAATACTCTGAGATAAGGTTTCCTTACCTTCCCTTTCCAATGCTTCTACTATGGAAGGAAACAAGCATATATTAAGCAACCTACTGTGTGCTGTATTTTACAAATATTAACTCATTTAATCCTTACAATAACCCCTGGAAGTAGATGATGTTACCCCAATTTTACAGTTAAGGAAACTGAGGCAGACATCACTTAAGTGATTTGCCCATGGCCACATAGCTAGGAAGTGTCAGAAGCCAAATCTGAACTCAGATCTTCCTGACTCTCTGGGATGAGAACTGAATGATCACTTTATAGGACATATGTGACAAGCTTTGAGATGAAGAAACTGAGGCAAGCAGAGATTCAGTTACTTGTTTGGGGTTGCACAGTTACTAAGTATCTGAAGCTCAGTTTGAATTCTCAGGTCTTCTTCACTCCAAGCCCAGTACTGTATCTACTTTGTCACCAATTAGCTCCATGGTGTGTTTATGTTCAAGGAGTTGCAAGTCAGTCAGTATAGCTAGAATATGAAATGCATAGAAGCAAGTAATATATAAGAAAGCTAAGAAAGTAAGAGGGGATTGGGTTATGAATAGCTTTAAGTGCCAAACAGAGGTGTGTGTATATACACACACACACACATAGATAGATAGATAGATAGATAGATAGATAGATAGATAGATAGATAGATAGATAGATATAATCTTGGTAGTAATAGGGAGCCTTTCGAGTTCATTGATCAGAGGGATGACATGGTCAGGTGTATGCTTGAGAATAACATCATATTGGCAGCTGAATAGGGGGTGGAATGGAATGGGGAGAGATTTGAGGCAGAGAGACCACTTAACAGATTATTGTAGCAGTTAAAAAGATATGTTAAAGGTATGACTTAGTATTGTGGCTGAATGAGTAAGGAGAAGTGGACTTAGCGAAGAGATGCTGTGAAGATTGGAAAGGCATGATTTGACAACAGACTAGACATATGTGATGACTGACAGGGAGGAATCTAGGATGATGCAGAAGACTTACACTTGGGTAACTGGCAGAATGATGATTTCCTCAACGGTGATAGGGAAATTTGGAAGGAGAGAGGGTTTTAAAGGGAAAAAAATATTAAGTTCTATTTTGGGCATGTTGAGTTTGAGATGTCTCTAAGACATCCCAAAGTTAAGGTATTAGAGATGTCCAGGGCTATTATGTGAATTTTATAGTATCATCATTCTCTCTTTCTGTGTTCTGAGATTTCAGCTGTAATATCTCTATATTTGGAAAATAATTTCTTTTTGGGAGGGGAATAAAGGATGGGATAGGTGAAGTGAGAGTGTGAGACAGGTTTAGAGAAATTCACTAAACCACTGTCTTTCATTGACTAATTGTTTATACAGTAGAAAAATGACAAATTTTTATAAAATGGTTGATGTCTGGTGCTTTTATTAAGAAAAATAAGTTTCATCATTATGTGTTACTTTACAGTTTACAAAGTACTACTTACAATAGAGCGAAGAAAGCTGCTCAATTCTCTAAGTTTTTTATTTTCTCTGACCAGGAGAATGACTTTTGTACTGGAAATGACAGAAAAAAAAATTACTAATGGGGAGTTGGTACTCAAGACAAGTAAGAATATAATTAGAAAGCATCCAATTGTCTTTGATGTGTTAAAAAATCACATTTTTAACATGCCCCCAGGTGAACCATATCTTTGAGTGCTCAAAAAAGTAGCAGATATGATTGCTAAACCATTGTCAGAGATATTTTAATTATAATAGAAAATGGTAGAGGTAGCATAGCATTGGAGCTAGGTAAATGTTGTCCTAGTTTTGAGCGAAGGAAATCAAGTAAAGTCTGCAAAGCGCAGCCAATGAGTTTGACTTAAATTATTCATTTCCGGGTCTCTCCAAGTATCTTTCCTTATTTTCAGTGAAATAATTAGTCTATGTCACAGCAATAGTTTTCAATTCTCCATATTGTTTTTGAATTTTGTCTAAATATTGCCCTATGATCTAACATTATGAGCTTGAATAATTCTCATACTGATAGCCTCTGCAGCATTTCTGATAGTCACTGAAATATGCTTTTTTAAAATAGCTATCGCATTTACACATTTGCTTAGAATAATATTCATTCTCAAAAACAACAACAACAAAGAACAGAGAAACACTTGTGTATATTAGAAAATCTATCACTCAACCAACAGAGAAGCAATTAGGGTTAGGATTAGGTTAGAATCTTATTTCATCTGGTCAAGGACAAATGTTCTGAGTCAGCCTAGTGTCAATAGAAACCCATGCATAACATTGCTGTCTTTAAATAAATTGTATCAGAATTATTACCTGTCCCAAGTAATTTGCACATCTCTATACTTTAGCAATGTGTAGTAGTTCTATCTTAATAAGCATTCTAGGAAGTTTATGCATTCATAAATAATAATTAAAAAAATACTGCAGAAAATTGACCCAATAAATGTTGAGTTCAATACCATTCAACAACTATTTCTCAAGCTAGATTATATGTACTCTAGGGACTGAGGAACTAAAAGACAGAAATGATGAGTAAATGTAGAATATTCATAGATTAATTTTTTTTTGGAGTTCAAGAATAAATGAATTTAATGGATGAAGTGCCAAGCTCAGAGTCAGAGAGAACTGGGTTCAAGTTCTATCTCTGAAATATACTGGCTCTGTGAACCTGGGTTAGTCCCTTAACTTGTAAGTACCACAAGCAGCTGTCTAAAAGTCTGAATGGCAGAGTAGGTTTACATCTACCTTAGGTGAAGGTGTTTTCTTACCAGCAATTGCCTACAGGAATGAAATCAGAGATAAAAAAAAAAAGTAAGGGAAAACACTACTAACTGGAGACATCAACAAAGGGTTTGTTGCAAGTTAAGACTTCTCCATGGGTGTGAACAAAAATTTAAAGAAAGGAAGCTCCTACATAATTCACTGGAGTTGGGTGATTATCAGGAGAGGTTTGGCTTGGTAGTTACAGTGAGTTGGACTTGAAAAATAAAATGAGTACCTACCCCAAAGAGAATAAGTGCATGCTGGCCTTGAAGGGTGGATGGGCTTTTGGACCCTTTACTCAATCTTTGATTTCAAAAATCAGCCTCTTTGAGTCTTTTTTCATCTTCAGTGTCATTATCACCCTATACTATAAATCTAGACAAATAAAGAGAGTATCGAGTCAGTGAAGACTAAGGCTAAAAATGTTGTGTTTTCTTCCTGTGCCTACCTTCTGTCCAGTCAGTGCCATCCCTGAAAGCATGTGGTTCTTTACCAGTTCCTTGAGCAAATAAACTGTTATTCTTCAAAATAGAGTTCTTTAATAAAACTTTCCTGTATAGTTTCCTGATAACTTAAAGTTTCTGCCTAGGAATGATAACCTACATCTAAAGAAAAAATGTAAATCTGAGACACATGAGCATACATTGTCTTCTCCCTTTTTTCATGATATCTGGAGGTTCATCTGTAAAAAAAAAATGTGCATATTTTATTAGAATATTTAGAATAATTTTATTACACAGAAGTAGGGCTCTATGTTGTCTGAAAATTTAAAAATTATTAAAAGTTTAGAAAATGGAGATTGTAGTTGGGACAATTTAATTCAGGAAAGACAAATGAAAAGATGCTTCTTAGGTATTTTCAGAATGTGGAGTATGGATATTTGAAAGAAAATGAAAGGATATCTATAACTACTTAGAATTAAAAAAATACACATGAAAACTATAATTTCATTGATAAAAGAAATTTTTGGGTAAGGAAATTCCCTCTCCCATTGCAGATTAGCACCTTCTCTGAAATCTGTAGTTTTAGAGAGTTATGAAGAGCACTGAAAGGTTAAGTGACTGACTAGTATCACACAGCCTGTAAGTATCAGAGGCAGGACCTGAGACTTGGTCTTTCTGATTCCAAAATCATTTATCCATCCACCACACCCATACTTCCTGTCAACTGCATTGGAATAAATTAATTAAGTAATTGATTAGTTCAACCATCCATTCATTTATCTATATTTGTTTATTTATTCAATTATTTCTTCACTTCTTTATTTCTTTACATTTCTTTGGAAGGCAAAGCTGACCTACTTCTAAAAGTTATCTGATGTCACTTCTGAAGAGTCAAATGAGTTCAAACTGTTGAAAAAAAAAGACAGATTAAACTGCATGTGCATATAGATAACTTTGACATTTTCCCTTTTCCCATTCCCTCATTTCTAATTTAATGAATCAACAATCTTATTAGTTGACTATATAAACCAATCAAATGATTACTTTGATTTCTATAACACTTTCTGAAAATGCCTTGTTTCAGAAAGATAGGTAATAAGAATGTGCTCTTATAACATTTAAAGCTAGAAGCACATTAGGCATCATCTAGTGCAATCCCTTCATTTTATATCTGAGGAAACTAAAGCCCAGTGAGGTTAAGTGATATTTTTAATATCCCAAAACATAGTTATTTGCAGAGATGGGTTGAAACTCAGGTCCTCCAATTCAAAATCCTTTGCTCTGTAGGAATAAGCTTCATATTGGTCTTAATAAAACTAGTGTGATAATAGATACATTCTGTCAAATTGCAGGGCATGGAATAATCTAGATTTGTAGATGTCCCTCATCATTTTCCTATACAATTAAATGTGAAGAGGAGGGGAAGAGAATAAACACTTGTATTGCACCTACATTGTGGCAGCCACTTTGATAAGCACCTTTACAAATATTACAAACATTTAGTACAACAAACTTGCAAAAGTAGATGCTGTTATCTTCATTTTACAGTTGTGGAAATGGAAGCAAGTTGTTAAGTGACTTTCCCAAGGTCACAGAGCTAGTAAAGTTCAGCAACTGGATTTGAATTCAGTTATTCCTGATTCCTGGAACAGAACTCTATCTACTGTACCACCTAGGTCTAATCCTAAAAAAAAAAAATACATCATGGATATATAGGTATTGATACTAATTATCCCAGCAATATAAAGGAAATAGATATACTTTTTATTGTTAACTTGGATAAATGAGACTTTTTAAGGGGGTTGAGGTTTAGATAATCTAAAATAACTTTGATATTTACATTTGAAATGACACTAGCTTACATACTTGGATTATCTATATATCTTTATAATCAATATATGTTTGTATAACCTCTGCACTTTAAAACACATTACAGTAAAATTGCATATAGTATGAAGTATTAAGAATAAAATAAATCAAAAGATTTTTATGAGGTGATAATTGCATTCAACACCCTCCCAAAAATGTTTTTTTTTAACAACTCTACATCATCATAGTTGTGTGGGGGTGTGACTTGCAGATTCTTGAAAGCAGTACTGGGAGAGTACAAGCATTAATAGTTTATACAAATCTGGAGAAGCTTAGAAAATACAGCTGGTGAAAGACTCTATGTTCTGTCCAAGGACTAGCCTAATTAAAGCCAAAAATACAAATCATGAAAAAGTTGGTCACCAGGTGATGAATTGTCTTGCCCATAGTAATTTATGAAGCAAATCAAAATGCAGAATGATCTTTATTCTCACAAAGGTCCTTTCCATTTTATCAACAATCCTGGTAGGAAAAGGTGGTGGATGGAGGAAGAGAAGTTGTTGATCATATAAACACCTTAAATTGTTAGTAGTTTTGTTATTTTACCTTGCAGGTTGATGATGATGAACATAAACAAAGAGACTACCATAAAAATAATTAAAGCACATATCACAGCATTCAATGAAGAATATACAAAAACAAATACACACACACATATGTATATGTATATGAAGAATTTGTCAAAGTCCTCCAAATAATAGCAACATATACTTTGACAGTGACTTTGGGGGTGGAGCCAAGATGTCAGAGGAGAGGGAGCATTCCCACAAAACTCTCCCAACATTACTTTCAAAACAGCTTTACTGTGTCAAATCAAATTCTGTAGTGGCATAGCCAACAAAAGGTAAGGATAAGACATTTTTCTGCCCAAGACAACTTAGGAGGTAAAGGTGAGGTCTGTGACCCTGGGGTGGAGCTGGCCCATAACTGACAAAGGCAGGCTTTGGAGGCAAAAACTGTAGCAGCAGTTTTTGAAGCTGTAACCCAATGGAGAAGGTAAAGGGATTAGACAACTGGTCATAAAGACATCACAAGGGAGAGATGTGTTAGCACTATTATGGGGTACTGTTTGACAAGGGAAGTGCCCATTTCCCAGTTGCAAGTTACAATTCCAGGGAGGAGAGGAACATTTACAGTGACAAAAGAAAAGGGACTCTGGTTGAAATCTTAGGGCATAGAGAAATATCACTAGTGATTTCAGTTGAAAGAAACCAGGGAACCAACCTGGGTAAGGAACAAAGCATGCAGCAGTAATCATACCTCTCTGAATTACACTGCCTTGGAAGGACAAAAAAAAAAACAACCCAAAACAAAATGAAACAAAAAACTTAAGAGACTCCCAAAGCTAGCTGTGTAAACTGCAGGACAAAAAGGTCTAATGCTTAAGAAACTGACCCTACCCCCCTTCCTAGGTGAACAGAGTTCAACAATAACAATAAAGTTCAAAGTCAAGAAATAGATTGGAAAAAAATGAACAAAGAATAACAAAAAAAAAAAAAACCTGACCATAAGAAAACTATTATCATGAAAGGAAACTCAAGACAAACTAAGAAAAACACAGTGGAAAAAATCTACAAGCAAAGCCTCAAAGTAAAAAAAAAAATTCAGGAAGGGCATAAGATCAATAGGAATTCCTCAAAAAGATATATGAAGAGATATGAAAACAGCAAAAATGATTGTGAAAATCAAAATAGTGACAGAGGAAAATTGGGAAAGTAAATGAGAGGAATGAAAAAAATTGAAAAGTGAATTAACAGGTTAGCAAAAGAGGTGCAAAACCTAATTGAATAAAATAATTTCTTGGAAAGCAGAATTCACAAAAGGGCAAAAGAACTACAAAATTTCACAGGTAAAAATAGATCCTTAAAAAGAATTGGAGAGCAGTGGAGCCAAGATGGCAGAGTAAAAGCAGTGACTTGCTTGAGCTCTCCCCCAAACCCCTCCAAATACCTGTAAAAAACATGGCTTTAAACAAATTATACAGCAGCAGAATCCACAAAAAGACAGAGTGAAACAAATTTCTAGCTCAAGACAACCTGGATGGTTGATCAGAAAGGTGTATCATGCTGAGTGTGAAGAGGAACACAGTTCAGCATGGGCACCCAGGCAAACCAAGGCTCAGTGATCCTGGAGAAGGCCTCACAGGACTGAATCACCTGCAGCTGTGGCAGTTTCCAGACTTCTTACCCACAAATGCCAAAGACAACTTAGAAGGTCAGTAGGAAAATTCTGTGACCTTGGCAAGAGAGAAGCTCAGTCCCAACCCCAGTCCCTGCACATGTCCCCAGGGTAGTGGTTGCTTCTGGAGCTTCCAGACCACTGATCAGAGAGGGATTGCAGAGATTTCTTTGCTGGTGCTGAGGCAGGATTATCTTTCTTTGCCTGTACTTGGATCTGGATCACAGTTCTGGGTAGCACTCCTGGGGAGATGAGGAGTGCTGGCATGGTGGAGCTTGTAGTGGTGTTGGAGAAAGAATCCTCTTCACAGTTTCAAGGCAGAAAAGAGTGCTTGTGGTCACTCATAGAATGGAATACAGGCCAGGAAAGGAGTAAACATTTCCCCCCTCATCATTATCACCTTGGAAGAACTGAAAAGTTACAGTTCCCTAGAAGTATCTTTGAAAACAGCTACACAACACCCCTGAAGCTTGGGACAGTACATTCTCCACACTGGAAGCAGACCCCTACCTTAACAGTGAGTTTATAACTCAAGTAATTGGCTGGGATCATGTGCAAATCAGATCATAGAATCTTTCTTTTGTGACAAAGAAGATCAAAACATACAACCAGAAGAAGGCAACAAAGTTAAAGCTCCTATATCCAAAGCCTCCAAGAAAAATATGAATCAGTCTCAGGCCATGGAAGAGCTCAAAAAAGATTTTGAGAAGCAAATAACAGAAGTAGAGGAAAAACTGGGAAATGAGTGGTATAACAAAATCATGAAAAACAAGTTAATAGCTTGCTAAAGAAGATAAAAAAATACTGAAGAAAATAACACCTTAAAAAATAGCCTAACGCAAATGGCAAAAGAGGTCCAAAAAGCCAAAGAGGAGAAGAATGCCTTCAAAAGCAGAATTGGCCAAATGGAAATGTAAGTTCAAAAGCTTACGGAAGAAAACACTTCCTTACAAATTAGAATGGAGCAATTGGAAGCTAGTGACTTTATGAGAAATCAAGACACTGTAAAACAAACTCAAAAGAATGAAAAAATAGAAGAGAATATGAAATCTCATTGGAAAAACAACTGACCTAGAAAATAGATCCAGGAGAGATAACTTAAAAATTATTGCACTATCTGAAAGCCACAATCAAAAAAGAGACTACAGATCATCTTTCAAGAAATTTCCAAGGAAAACTGCCCTGATATTTTAGAACCAGAGGGCAAAATAGAAAAGAATCCACCAGTCATCTCCTGAAAGGAAATCCCCAAAGGAAAACTCCTAGGAATATTGTAGCCAAATTTCAGAGTTCCCAGGTCAAGGAGAAAATATTGCAAGCAGCAAGAAAGAAACAATTCAAGTAGTGTGGAAATATAATCAAGATAACACAAGATTTAGCAGCTTCTACATTAAGGTACCAGAGGTCTTGGAATATGATATTGCAGAGGTGAAAGGAGATAGGGTTACAACTAAGAATCAACTAGCCAGCCAAACTGAGTGTAATCCTCCAGGGGTGGGGGGGAAATGGACATTCAGTGAAATAGAGGACTTTCAAGCATTCTTGATGAAAAGACCAGAGCTGAATAGAAAATTTGACTTTCAAATACAAGATTCAAGAGAAACATAAAGAAGTAAAGGAAAGAGAAATCATAAGGGACTTATTAAAGTTGAACTGTTTACATCCCTACATGGAAAGATGATATTTGTAACTCATAAGATCTTTGTCAGTATTAGGGTAGTTGGAAAGAAAAAAAATATATGTATGTATATTTATAGATAGATGGATAAATAGAGGGGACAGGGTGAGTAGAAGATGAAGGGGTGATATCTGGAGAATAAAATCAAGGCGTGAGAGAAGATTTTACTGGGAGAAGGACAAAGGGATAGGTAGAATGGGGTAAATTATCTCACATAAAAACAGACAAGAAAAAGTTTTTACACTGGAGGGGAAATGAGGAAAGGTGAGAAGGAATGAGTGAATCTTATTCTCATCAGATATGGCTTAAGGAGGGAATAACATACACACTCAATTGGGTACAAAAATCTATTTTACCCTATAGGAAAATGGGGGGGAGAGGACAAGAAAACAGGGGGATGATAGAGGGGGACGGCAGATTAGTGGAGGGGATAATCAGAAGCAAACACTTCTAAGGAGGGACAGAATCAAAAAAGAGAATAGAATAAATTGGGGGGAGGATAGGATTAAGGGAAATATACTTAGTTTTTTACAACATGACTATTATGGAAGTGTTTTGCATGACTACACATGTATAACCTGTATGGAATTGCTTGCCTTCTCAATAAGGAGGGGTGAGGAGGGAGGAAGGGAGAAAATTTGGAAGTCAAAGTTCTAAAAATAAATGCTAAAAAAAAATTGTTTTTAACATGCAACTGGGAGATAAGATATATAAGCAATGGAGTATAGAAATCTATTCTGTTCTATAGGAAAATTGAAGGGGAAAGGGATAAGAAAAGAGGGGAGAGATAGAAGGGAAGGCAGATTAGGGGAAGGGGTATTCAGAATGCATGCCATATTAGGGTTGGGGGAGGGACAAGATGGGGAGAAAATTTGGAACTCAAAATCTTGTGGAATTGAATGTTGAAAACTAAAATAAATTAACAATTGTTTTAAAAATGGACAAAAAAAAGTAGAATTGGCCAAATGGAAAAGGGTGTACTCAATGAAGAAAATAATTCCTTAAAAATTGGGATTGGGTGAGTGGAAGCTAATGACTCTATGTGAGACATCAAGAAGCAATAAAATAAAAAGAATAAAAAAATAGAAAATTGTGAAATATTTAATTGGAAAAACAACTTGCCTGGAAAATAGATCCAGGAGAGAAAATTCAAAAAATATTGGACTGTCTGAAAGCCATGATCAAAAAAAGAACCCACACCTCATTTTTCAAGAAATTATCCAAGAAAACTGCCCTCATATTCTGGACATTGAAAGAATCCACCAATCACTTTGTGAAAGAGATTCTAAAATGAAAACTTCCAGGAATATTGTAGACAAATTTCAGAGCTCTCTGTTCAAAGAGAAAATATTGCAAATGGCCAGAAAGAAACAATTTAAGTATCATAGAGTCATAGTAAGGATAACACAAGATTTAACAGCTTCAACATAAAGGGATCTGAGAGCTTCGAATATGATATTCCAGAAAGCAAGGGAGCTAGTTTTATGACCCAAAATTAACTACCCAGCATAACTGAGTATAATCCATTAGGAGGAAAAAGGATACTCAGTGAAACATTGGACTTTCAAGCACTTCTGATGACAAGACAAGAGCTGAACTGAAAATTTGACTTTCAAATACAAAACTCAAGAGAATCATAAAAAGACAAACAGGAAAAAGAAACAATAAGAAATTCAATAAGATTAAACTATTTATATGCCTCCATGGAAAGATGATACTTGTAACTCCTAAGAATTTTCTTGTTATTTGGGTGGCCTTCCCTTCCTTTACCCTTCTATCTTCCCTCCCCTTCCTTCTCTCCACATAGGGTATCACACCCTGATCTGAGGGTCCTCTGCCCAAAGAGAATGTATATTTTAATCTCTGAAACTTCTTTTTTCTTAAAGACTAGCCTTAACCCCAAATCACTCTTTCTATCATTGATTGACCAATAATAGGTCCTAAGCCAAGCCCTACTTGGTCATTGTTTGGGCCCTGATTGGCTCAGACTGTTTCTATTTTGGCCAAAAACCTTGGGGTCTTCCTCTCGCACATTGATTTTTTAAAAAATTATTATTTTTTTAAATTTTTAACTAGGTAAAGAGGCCATTCTCTGCCTCAGCTCTTTTAAGTCTTAATCACTGAATGAGTGTTGCCTCAGGAAAACTGAAGCTTGTTAAAGACCTTTGCTTGAAAAGGCCTAGGTCCCCCATTGTATCCTCAGCCATTTCCAGTTTCCGTTATCTATATCTGGCCACTGGACCCAGATGGCTCTGGAGGAGAAATTAAGGCTGGTGACTTGGCACAGTCCTGCTTCACTTAAATCCAATTCTCTTGCATGTTATAGCATTGGCTCCCTGATGTCATGGTCCTCTTCAAGAATGAAGGACAAACAACAACAATAACAGCAACAACAACAACAACAACAACTACTACTACTACTACTACTACTACTACTACTACTACTACTACTACTTGGTCATGCAAAGTAAAGTGAATAGAACCAAGAGAACAGGTTATACAGTAACAGCAATATTGTGCAATGATCATCTGTGAGTGACTTGTATTATTAGCAATACAGTGATCTAAGATAGTTCCTAACATCTTATAATAAAAAATGCTATCTATCTCCAGAGAAATAACAATGGAATCTGAATGCAGATTGAAACATACTTTTTTAAGCTTTCTTTTTTCTTTTTTTTAATCTGTGATTTCTTTTACAACATAACTAAAATTTAAAAAAAATATATGTTTTACATAACTGCACATGTATATCCTATATCAAATTGCTTGTCTTCTCAAGGAGTGGAGAGGGGAGGGAAGTAGGAAGAAAATTTGTAGCTCAAACTTTTAATAAACAAATGTTAAAATTGTTTCATATTTATTTGGAGGGAAATGATACATAAACAATCCAAAAAATTAAAAATAATTAATTCTAATAATAGACAATTAATACTATTTGAATATGTAAAGGAGTCCTACCAAATTACTTCTATGATTCAAATATTGTTTCTATTCCTAATACAAAGAAAGCAAAAAAAGAAAAAGAAAATAATAAGGGGATTTCCCTAATGAATATTGAAGCAAAAAATTACAAAAAAGTATTAGCAAGGTTGGGGCAGCTTGGTGGCACACCTGCCCTGGAGTCAGGAGGACCTGAGTTCAAATTCAGTCTCAGACCAGACACTTGACACTAGCTGTGTGACCCTGGGCAAGTCACTTAACCCCAACTACCTCTCCAAAAAAAAAAAATTAGCAAGAAGACTACAGCAATATATTAGTGAGATTATACAATAAGACCAGTTAGGTTTTATAGCAGAAATGAAAGACTGGTTCAATTTTAGGAAAAAGATCAGCATAATTGACCTGCAGAAAATGTTTTTGGTCAATTCAACACCAATAAAAACATGTGAAAGCACAGGAATAAATGGAGCTTTTCTTAAAATGATCAGTATCTATCCAAAACAAAGAGGGAGCACTCTCTGAGAATTAACCAGAAGCCTTCCCAAGAAGGTCAGGAGTGAAGCAAAGATGTCTATTATCACTGTTATTCAATATTATAAAAGAAATGCAAGCTATAACAATAAAATGTGAAAAAAGAATTTGAAAGAAAAAGAATTGGCAATGAGGAAACAAAACTCTCACTCTTTGAATATGATATGCTGATATATTTAGAAAAAGTAGAGTATAAACTAAAAAACTGGGTGAAACAATTAACAACTTCAGAAAACTTATAGGATATAAAATAAATGCACAAAAATTATGAGCATTTCTACATATTACCAAAAAGACAGTAGGAAGAGATAGAAAGAGAAATTCCATCTAAAATACTAACAGACAACATAAAATACTTGTAATTATACCTACCAAGATAAACTCAAAAAATTATATAAGTAGTATTACAAAACACTTTTGACAAAAATAAAGACAAATCTAAACAATCCAAGAAATATGAACTGCTCTTGAGTAAATCAAGTCAGTATGAAAAAAGGAACAATTATACCTAAATTAAATTATTTATTCAGTACCAAACAAATCAAACTACCAAAGAGTTATTTTATAGAATTAAAAAAAAAAATTTGATAACAAAATTCACATGATGGAAGAACAAAAGTTAAGAATTTCAAGGCGCTTGATAAAAATGTGAAGGAAGGGGGTCTAACAATATTAGATTTCAAACAATATTACAAAGCAGTAATCAAAATAATCTGTTACTGGCTGAAGAATAGAATGGTTTATCGGTAGAATAGTTTAGATGCACAATATATAATGGTGAGTGATCATTGTAACCTAGTATTTGATAAGATGAAAAATCCAACTTTTGGCACAAGAATTCACTATTTGAAAAAAAACTGATGAGAAAACTGGAAAGCAGTCTGATGGATTTTAGACTTAGACCAACATTTCATACCATATACCAGTATTAGGTCAAAATTGGTACATGATTTAGACATAACAGATGATATAAGCAAATTAAGAGAGTACATTTTTTTTTCTGTTGGATCTATTGATAATGGAAAAATTTGTGACCAAACAAGAAATAGAAAGGATCATAGGAGACAAAATGGATGATTTGATTACATGAAATTAAAAAGGGTTTGCACAAACAAAACCAATGCAGCCAAAATGAGGAGGAAAGCTAGAAACTGGGGGAGTTTCTCTGATAATGCCTTTATTTTTCAAATATATATTTAACTGAGCCACATTTATAAAAACAAGAGCCATTTCCCAATTGATAAATGATAAAAAAGATATGAACAGGCAGTTTCTATAAGAAGCAATCAAAGCTATCTATAGTCACAGGAAAAAAAATGTCCTAAATCACTATCAATTAGAAAAATGTACATTAAAACAACTCTGACATAACACCTCACACCTTTCACATTGGCTAACATGACAGAACAACAACAACAACAATAGATACTGTAGGAGATATAGAGAAATGGGTGCACTAATGCACTGTTGGTGGAGTCATGGATCAGTTGAACCATTCTGGAGAACAGTTTGGAACTATGTCCAAAAGACTATAAAACTGTGCATACCTTATTACCTAGTAATAATATTACTAGATCTGTATCCCAAAGAGATCAAAGAACAGGGAAAATGATATATATTTACAAAAATATTTATAGCAGTTCTTTTTGTGGTGGCAAATTGAAAATTGAGGGAATGTTCATCAGTTGGGAAATGGATGGACAAGTTGTTCTATACGGTAATGATGTAATACTATTGTGTCATAAAAATAATGAAAAAAATTGTGAAGATTTGTTTGGATGGGTTTAAAGTGAATTGAACAGAACCAAGAAAACTTTGTACACAATAACATCAATATTGTTATAATGGTCAACTGTGAAAGACTTAGCTACTCTGATCAATACAATGATCCAAGACAAGAACAAAGGACTCATGATGAAAAATTCTATTAGCCTACAGAGAGATAACTGATGAACTCTGAGAGCAAATTGAAGCATATTTTACCACTTTCTTTTTCTTTTTTTTATATTTTGTGACATGAATAATATGGAAATGTGTTTTACATGGCTTTACCTCTACAATGGGTATCATTTTGATTGCTTTTTTAAGGAGGGGGGAAAGAGCAGGAGGAAGAGAATTTAGAGAATTTTAAGAGATAAATGTTATACATTAACAAATAAATTAAAAAGATATTTATTTACCTTGATCTGGGATTATCTAAATTTTTATGGAGAGTGCTTACTTCTACGTTATGGATAAATGATTTATTAGTCATTCTTAGACCCAATCTAACTTCTTCTCTGCATACAGGAGATCTCAAATTCAGTAAAGCACATCCCACCCTTTTCTCTGTAAGCATTACTTTTCCTCCTGGATCTCCCCAAATCCTGCTTAAACAACAGTCGGCTATACCAATCTCTGGAATTATTTGCTTATATTTGTATAACCTTGCACATGTTCAATATAAGTTCCAATAAGGCAAGTTTTCCAATATTCTGGGGACTCCCAAAATTGTTGCTCATTAATGATTCAGTTACTCTGATTCTCTTGATCTAATCTTCACTGATTTTTCATTCTTATGGCAGAGACTATTTTCTTTTAGTTGTATTATTAAAGCCTAGCATATTACTCAATAGGTGCTAACTACATTTTTTTTAAATAGAGTTGAGGCTTCTACTTCCTATTATTATTTGGCAATTCTCATTTGACAGCCACAAGAAACAAAACTTTGCATTTTTACCATCAATTCCGATTCTCCTTATATGCTTATGGGAAAAAAAATGCAATCATCTGTATCTATATTATTATTGTTGAAATCATGTCCAACTTTTCATCACCACACTTTGAATTTTCTTGGCAAAGATACTGTATTTCCTTCTCTGGTGTGTCCCCACTTTACAGATGAAGAACTGAGGCAAATAAAGATTAAGTGACTTCCACAGGGTCACACAGCTAGTCAATGTTTGCACCCAGATTTAAAAACAGTTCTTCCTGACTCTAGGCCCAGCTCTCTAACCACTGCACCAACTAGCTGCCACTTCTCTCTTCTTACTGTTTTCTTAACTCCTTACAGTCTGGCTTCTGACCTCATCATTTAATTAAAACTGTTCTCTCCAAAATTGGCAAAGATCTCTAAACTGCCAAATTCAGCAACATTTTCTCAAGCTTAATTCTTCTGGACCCCACTGAAACGTTCAACACTGTTGATAACTTTTCCTTGATTCTTTCTTCTCTCTGGATTTTTATTAAATCACTCTTTCCTCTTTCTCTTCTTGCCTATCTGACCACTTCTCAGTCTCTTTTCATGACTCCTTAACCAACACATATCCTCTTACTGGAGATGTGCCATGTGCTTTGTCCTGGGCCCTCTTCTTTTCTCCTTCTGACTTTTTAATTTGGTGATTTCATCAGCTCCCACGGATTTATTTACCATCTATATGGTAATTATTCCAGAATCTACCAATTGTGCCCTACCCTCTCTATTGACCAAAAGTCTCCCATCTCCATTTGCTTTTCATACATATTGAACTAGATGTCCAGTAGATATCTTAAGCTCAATTTGTCTAAACTTGAGCTTATTATATTTTCCTTAGGCTCTCCTAATCTCCAAATTTCCCCAGCACTGTCAAAGGCACTACCATCCTCAGTTCCAGTATTATTGCCCATTAATGAATCAGTTAATCTAATTCTCTTGATCTAATCTGCATTGATTCTCCATTACTATGGCAGCGACTATTTTCTTTTATTCGTACCTTGCAAGTTAGTTGTCATACTTGACTCCTCCCTGTCTGTCAAACCACATATGCAGTCTATGGTAAAGGCCTGTCAATTTTGCCTTCATAATATCTCTCAGATACATCACTTTCTCTCTCCTGAAACTGACATCACCCTGGTGCAAGCCCTCTTCACCTCTTGTTTGGACTACTGCAAAAGCCTGCTGGCAGTTGTGCTACCTCAAGTCTCTCACTACTCCTACCCAACTCCATTCATCCATTAAAGTGATTTTTCCTAAAGTGCATATCTAACTATGTCACCTCCCTACTTATCACCTCTAGGATCAAAAGCAGTTCTCTTTTTGGTGTTCAAAGTTATCCTCAGCCAAGCACTCCCACATACAACTTTCCAGTCCTGTTATACCTCACTCCCTAGTGACATTGGCCTTCTTGCTGTTCCACAAACAAGACACTCCATCTCTTTACACATGACTCTCAACCTGTCCCCCATGACTGGAATGCTCTTCTTCCTCTTCTCTGCCTTCTGAATTTCCTGAATTCCTTCAAGTCTCAACTAAAATCTCATATTCTATAGGAAGTCTTTCCCATTCTCTCTTAATTCTGGCACCTTCTCCCTTATTATTTATTTATCTATCTATTTAATAGTTTGTTTATGCATATTTGTTTACTTGTCACCTCCTCTATCAGATTATGAATTCCTTGAGGTTAAGGACTGTCTTTTGTCTCTTTTTGGTATCTCAAGCACTCAGCACAGAATCTTGCACATAGTAATGAATTAATAAATGCTTATTGACAGATTGTCTGGCTGCTGACTTAGTACAATGAAATGCTCTCTGGAAAGATTCTCCTTAAATAAATATTGAGCCCTACACTTAAGTATAAAATATCATTGTAAAACAAGCATGCGTTAAATTACATAAGATTTGGAAAGTTGGAAATAGCGATCTAGAGTTTAACAGAGTACATGAATGAAGCTAAATATATGGGAATCATCAACATGGATTAAATAGTTGAAGTCATGGGCCTGTAGGAGTTTACCAAAGGGGGAAAATACTATAGAAGGGAGATAAAAGGGCTCTGTACTTATTCTTAGTGCATCAAAAGACAAAGAGAAAAATGCAATGAACTTTCAGATTGCTGGAAAGAGAACTAGCAAAGTAAAATGTCACAGAAGAGGCAGGACAGAGAAGACAGATGAGTTTCGGAATGTCACTTGTTAATGAGAGATAAGATGAAGACAAAAAAAGGTCATTGTAATTGGTTCTTAGGAGTTAACTGACCATCTTTAAGAAGGCATTTTTGGAAGAAAAAAAAAGGGGGGGCAGCTAGCTAGCACGGTGGATAAG
The DNA here is from genome assembly GCF_003287225.1 of Phascolarctos cinereus. Taxonomy (NCBI): domain Eukaryota; kingdom Metazoa; phylum Chordata; class Mammalia; order Diprotodontia; family Phascolarctidae; genus Phascolarctos; species Phascolarctos cinereus. The sequence goes on along the minus strand of NW_027555847.1, from coordinate 438,004,769 downwards.
AGCACCGGCCCTGGATTCAGGAGGACCTGAGTTCAAATCTGGCCTCAGACACAGAACACTTACTAGCTGTGTGACCCTGGGCAAGTCACTTAACCCCATTGCCTAAAATAACAACACACACACACACACACACACACACATACACACACACATACACATACACACACACACACACACAAAGAAGGCATTTTTGAGAGAATATAGAGATAGAAGTCATATTGAAAGGGTTTTTGAATCATTTGCATGTTGGTTTGGGAAGGTTAAAAACATTTTGAAATCCATAAAAGACTTGACAGATTAGACTTATTAGTCAAATTTATTAAGTTCAGTGGAATATATGTTCTGTCCTATCTTTACATTTAAAAAAATATAAAACTACATGACAGAAGAGGTGTGACTAGATAAAAATTTTCATGGAAACAATCTGGAAGTGTTAATAGACAGCATGTTCAACATTAAATACCAATGGCAGATGATAGCTGTGAAAACTAATGTGGTCTTAGGCCCCATTGTTCTTGGTATATGATGTCTAGATTGAGAGAGTTGATTATTCTGATGTCCTTTGCCATGGTCAGATAAAATCTTGTGTGTTTATAACCACCTTCATATGCCACTTTTGAGAAAGTCTACTGAAAATCTAGAGTTTTTCAGAGATAAAAGGCAGAATAGAGAGAAGACTAAGCCATGTCACAAGATAATCAGTTGTAAAAAATGGGATGTTTTAACTTGAAAAGAGGAGATGGCGGGCGAAGGTAGACATGATAGCTATATGAAAGTATTCAAAAGAATATAATAGGAAAGAGAGATTTACATTTAACTTGTCTCCAGAGCAAAGAAAGAGAAAAAAAGTGTGTGGAAGTTGCAGAATTCAATTTAGTTCAATAGTTCAACAAATTATCAAGTACCAATAAGAATATGCGTATCACTCTGGTAGGTGCTAAGAATACAATGTTGAATACTGAAAATAGCCCCTGTCCTCAAGTAGCTTACAATCTACTGGGAAAATATAACCATCTAAATACAAGTGCAAATAAAAGGTAATTTAGGAAAAATAAAGAAATTTGGGAAGAACTCCTGTAGGAAGAAAAGTCCTGAGCTGGCATGTACACAGTGCTAAGAATCCTAACCAATCAACAATCATTTATTTATTTATTTAGTATATACTGTATATCAGGCACTTGGCCTCATAAATAGCACCTTCTAAAAAGCGGAGGTAAGGATGTAGTGAATTTGATGTATGAGGGGCAGCCTCTTCAAAGCAACAGACATGAGGCAAAATGATAACTTAAAAGAACAACACATAACTAGTCTGACTGCAAAGTAGAATTGTGAAGGTAAACAATGTACAAGTCTAGAAATATAGACTGGAGGGGACATGGCAAATATGGAAATTTGCTTTGCTTGACTATACATATTTGTTCCATAAGCATTTTATTTTCCTTCCTTTGTTCTTTCTCTTCCTTCCCTCCTTTCTTCCTTCTTTCCTTCTTTTTCCCTGCATTCCTTTGTTCCTTCCTTAATGCTTTCCTTCCTCTCTCTCTCTGTCTCTCTCTCTGTCTCTGTATCCCTTTCTTTCTCTTCCTCTTTTCCTCCCTCCCTCCATTTCTTCCTTCCTTGTTTCCTTCCTTTCTTAGCAAGAGGTACAGTGCTAAAAACATGGCCAGTTGTAATGTTTCCATATGAATTTTAATGTACAGGCAGATTAATCCACATTGTTACATTCCTAGAGGCAAGAGGTAAAAAAAGCAATTTGTTTTAGAAGACCTAAAGATTGAATCTCGCCCATATTAACCCAAATTCTTGGTTTGAGATTACATGAGGGATGCCTTGTATGATTTGAAAAGATGGGTAAGGAATCACAAATTTTTTTGAAGTAAATGTTGAAAAATTGCAAAAGTGATGATACAAGACAAATTGTGTCCAGCCCTGAAGGTATTTGGTCATTACATTTTTGCAGGATGGTAATTAAAAATAGATTAAAATATACTTCCTAAAGCTACAAGTACTATTTTTGATGGATATGGAGTATTCACTAAAAAACAAAACAAAAAACAAAAAAGAAAAAAGAAACTTCTATTCATGAAACTCAGGCTTGTTATGAATGGGAGACATTTCTTTATTTAAATCATCTTGTAAGCATTGACTCAACAGCCATTTTTAGGACAATCATCATGTTGTCTATTGTTATTTTAAATGGAATTTGTCTTCCTATCTTTTGCTGCTGGGCTTTGTTGGTAATAAACAGAAATGTGGATGTCTTATGTGGGTTTATTTTGCATCCTGCAACTTTGCTAACATTAACTATTTCAACTGGTTTTTAGTTGATTCTCTAGGATTCTTTAAGTATACCACCATATATCATCTTCAATGAATGAGAGGGTTTTTTTCTCATTGCTTTTTCTAATTATTTCAATTTATTTTTTTCCTTATTGTTATAACTAGCCTTTCTAGTACAATATTGCATAATAGTGGTGATAATAGCCATCCAAAGGCTTCTAGTTTAGCTTGGATTCTTACTTTTAATACTAGCTCCTTTGCCTTCTTGAATGCCATATTCCAAGTCCTCAGATTCTTAAACATAGAAGGGGCTAAATCTTTTGTTATCCTGACTGTGTCTTCATAATATTTTAATTGTTCCTCCCTCTACCCCCCAGCTACTGGAAATATTTTTCTCCCTCTGGCTACATAGGAGCCCTGGAATTTGGCTATAATATTTCTGTGATTTTATTGTGGGATCTCTTTTGGAAGTCAAATTGATATATTCTTTCTATTTCTATTTTATCTTATATTTCTTGGATGTCAGGGAATTTTTCTTGATACTTTCTTGGAAGATGTTTGAGCTCTTCTTTTTTTTTGGATCATGGTTTTAAGGTAGTTCAATAATTCTTAAATTACCTCTCTTGGATCTATTTTCCAGGTCAATTGTTTTTCCAATGAGATATTTCACATTTTCTTCTAGTTTTTCATTCTTTTGATTTTGTGGGCTTGTTTCCTTATGTCTTTTAGAATTACTGACTTCTTGGGGCAGCTAAGTGGTGCAGTGAATAGAGCACTGGCCCTCAAGTCAGGAGGACCTGAGTTCAAATCTGGCCTCAGACCAAACACTTGACACTTACTAGCTGTGTGACCCTGGGCAAGTCACTTAACCCCAGTTGCCTAAAAATAAAAAAAATAATTATTAACGTCTACTTGCCCAACTCTTAATTTTTAAGAAATTATTTATCTCAGTGAATTTTCTACTTTCTTTTCCATTTGGTCAATTCTAATTTTTTGGGGAGTGTTTTTTTTTCCTTCAGTTATCTTTGGTATATCTTTTTTTTTCATTTTGTACTTTCTTTGTCAAGCAATTGATTCATTTTTCATGATTCTCTTCTATCTCTCTTATTTCTTTCTTCAATTTTCCTTCTATCTCTCTTATTTGCTTTGGAAAAAAAAACCTCTTTGAGCTCTCCCAGAAGCTCTTTATTGAATCTGACACCAATTCAATTTTTTTAGGTATTCACATGTAGCAATTTTGAAATTATTGTCCTTTTCTGAGTTTGGTTTTTGATCTTCCCTGTCACCATATTAACTTTCTGCCAGATTCTGTTGTGGTTTTTTTTTTTGCCACTAGTTCTGTATCCAAAAGAGGTGAAAAATAAAAATAAAAATAAAAGGAGCTATATGTTAAAAAAAAAAAGTAGCTATGTGGTAACAAAGAATTTGGAATTGAGGAGGTGGCTATCAATTGGGGAATGGCTTAACAAGTTGTTGCATATTATTGTGATGGAAAATTGTTGTGTCATAAGAAATGACAAGCAGGATGCTCTTAAAAAAAAACTTGGAAAGGAAAAACCTGAAAAGACTTACATGAACTGATGCAAAGTGAAGTGATCAGAACAAATAACAGCAACATTGTGTGATTATTAACTATCAATAACTTAGTTCTTCTCAGCAATACAATGATCCAAGACAATTCCAAAGGACTAATGATGGAAAATGCTATCCATATGCAGAGAAAGAACTGATGGAGTGTGAATGCAGATCAAAGCATACTATTTTCCTTTTTTTCTTTTTTCCTTTTCATCTTTTCTTTTTTTCATAACATGACTAATATTGAAATGTTCTACATGATTGCATATATATAACCTATATAAAATTACTTACCATTTTAGGGAAGGTGGGGAAGTAAAAAAAAATTTGGAACAGTTTTTTTAAAGTAGTGTTAAAATTGTCTTTACATGTAATTGGAAAAATAAAATGCTATCAAAAATAGACCATGTTGCCTATTGAAAGTGACATTAAAACAGAAAGGAAAAAGTGACAATGGAGTAAATTTACCATTATTCCATAGGCATATTTCAGTCATTTACTGTTAAGACAGGTAATATAAAAGCCTCCAGATCCTGCAATACTTTGGCAAGCATTATCTTATTTGCTACTGCTACTCTTTCCCTCACTCACTCTTAAAAAATAAAACAGAAGCAAATTTTAAAAAAAAAAGCCCTATTGCTATAGCAGAAAACTCCATCCTCCAGTTTGGATCCTTTAACAGCTTTGTTTATTCCCAAAATGGCAAGAAGTGCAACATGCTATGATTTTAGTGACTTAGACCTCCTTTAAAGAAAGTTAGTCAAAACCTTGCCAGAATAATTATTACATAAGATTTCAAAATTCCAATGAATGTATGAAAATTCACAAAAAAAGTTTATTATTCATATTTTATCAATACTTCAAAGGATCCTTCTACTGATGGAAATTTCTACCCTTCAGCATTTTAGTCTAGTATCTTAATGAGTGGCTGTGGCCAGGTATACTTTTTACTTAACATTTAACATTTGCTGATAATTTGTATTCATAAGCATTTTTCAAATATCTTATCTTCCCCCAAATATTGTTTACATTATTAAATTTTTTAACTAATTCTTTCTTTTTAATGCAAAAGTAAAATAATCTAGAACATAAATTCTGAACTTAAAAAGTTTGACTTAATAAGCGGTTCTATTGAGAAGGCAGTGCCTCCATAAATAGGTTAATTTAGCAAGAACCAATTGACTGATTTCTTGGAATTGTATATACATCTTGGCTGGATTGCATTTAAAAAAAAGCTCTGTGCTGATACCTGCTTCAGAAGGAATGACTAAAATAGTTCAGGAGAGCAGTGCTTCAAAAACCAATACAAACATCCACAGAATATTTTCTAAGAAAATGACAAAGCATGAAGTATTCAAAATATTCATCTTTTTATGAAATCAAACAACCAAAATCCCAATATATTTCACATTCGTTTTGGACAAAGATCTGAGAAAGATCAGAAATCTAAGTGTACAGAAGATGACTGAGTTGGAGGCAAGGAGAAGTTATTAATCAACATGAGACATAGCTTTGAAGCCGATGGAAAGTAAAAAAAAAATATTCATAACTTTCTTTGGACTCCTGTTCATATGAAAAACCTAGATTTCAGTGATAATGCCAAAACTGTCTATAAAACCCTCAATATGATGGATGTGCATTTTTGCGATTATGAAAGCACAGAGATTACAGAATGTGATAATATATATGCCCTTCAAAAAACAATCAAAGGCAAATTTTACTTGGAGTCTCTCTTGTTATTTTTAGGGTGGGCCTAGTTAAAACTTCAGATATTTCTTAGCAAGTCATTGAAATGAATCTCTGGTCATCTCCATAGCAAAGGAAAGGTTTGGAAAAGTGTGGCTGTCAGTAGATTTCTAGTGAATACTCAATTTTGCTTGCAATTTGTGGATAACTATTATCTCTTCTCTTCTGTAAATGTGAATAACATTCTTTTTTTTTTGGCTAGGCAATGGGGTTAAGTGACTTGCCCAGGGTCACACAGCTAGTAAGTGTTATGTGTCTGAGGCTGGATTTGAACGCGGGTCCTCCTGAATCCAGGGCCAGTGCTCTATCCACTGCACCACCTAGCTGCCCCCTGTGAATAACATCCTTGATAAATTTATTGGTTTAAAAAATTGATTGTTAAAAATAGGTTTTATAAACAGCATGGTGTACTGGCCTTAAAGTTGGGGGGACCAAAATTCTAGCGTTGCCTTAGAGAAAACTGGGTTATTCAGAGGATAGAGTGCTGAGGCTCAAATCTGGAAGACTTGAGTTAAAATTCTATCTCTGACACTATTTGTGTGATCCTGGCCAATTCACTTAAACTCTGTTTCCCTTGCTTTTTTCAGCTATAAATTGTAGATCATAATAACACCTACCTTGTGAGATTATGGCAAGAATCAAATGAGATAATAGTGCCTGGCATTTAATACGTATTATATAAATGCTTACTTCCTCTCTGTTCCCTCATTCCCCTCTTCATATTGCCTGGTTGGCCTTGAGCATGTCACAACATCTCAGAGCTCTAAGCAATTCTCTAAAACTATGTAAGTTGTGCAGTAGGTACCCACCTGTATTGGTAAAGGGACTTTCTTCAACCTGGAGTTCCCTGTACAAACAAAATCACAAGAGAATTTCCTATCCTTAATCCCTTCATAGATTATAAGCTCTTTCAAGCATCAGGACATTTGGGCTCTGTATTATAAGCTCTATAAAGCAACAGGGTTTTGTACAGTGTCCAGTACAGAAACTTGAATATGCTATGCCCTAAATACATATTGTGTCCATTGCTGATTAAAAGTCCCCAATTGCATAATTCACAAGCTGAAATAGAATGCCAGAGCTGAGTTTCATTTTTTTTCTTTAATAACTACTTTCATTTTAAATTTGAATTTAATAAATATAAAAAATAAGCATATCAACATATAACCAAAAACCACAAATGGACCATATATGAAATTCTACAAATATGAACTTCTGCTACATAGTTTCATCAACCACATAATATATATGTATACATACATACACATACACAGATAGATAGCTAGATAGATAGACAAATTGTTAGACAGATAGACAGAGACATTATATGTACAGTTATAAATATAGACACAGATTAGCTATAGATATGTACGTCAAATTTAACCTAGCCATCACAACATTCCCTTCCTTGTGTGATCTCTTCTGAATTGTCTTCTCTGTTTTATTTATTTTGAATTGATTTATTGATATTCTTTTATTTCATTTTGTCCTTTAAAGAATAGTAACTACCCTTAGCCCTCAAAAAATTCCTCCCCAGAGAAACATAAAAGTACTCCAGTAGAACGATAAGCACATTCATGCAGAATAATCACACACTAGTTACGTCTGAAAAGGTATCATTGTACACCACTAGTTTTTGTGCTCTTGGCTAAGAGGTGAAAATCAATATTCATCATTGGTCATTTGTGGTGGTAAACAACCATTGGCCTTTCATAATTCTTAAGTTTATCATCATTTTTCTTTATACTAATGTAGTGGTAACATAGATTGTTCTCCTGGTTCTTCTCTGATTCATCTGCATCACATCATAAAGGTCACCCCAGGTTCCTTTCATGAATGCTCTTATTCTATTATTACATGAGGCAGTTAGGTGGTGCAGTATGGATAGAATGCTTGGCCAAGAGTTAGGAAGCCTTGAGTTTGAATCTAGCCCCAGATACTTACTAGATGTATGATTTTGGGGAACTCATTTAATCTCTGTTTGCCTTAGTTTCTTCAATTATAAATTGAAGATAGTAATAGCAACTACCTCAGGTGTTATTCTGAGGATCAAGTAAGATAAAGTTTGTAAGCTGGTTAACACAGTGCCCAGAATAGAGTAGACATTGTATATATTCTCATTCCCTTCCCCCATATTCCTAGTGACATCCATACACCATAATTTGTTCAGCAATTCCATAATTGATTTACATTCTCTTTAATTTCAGTTCTTCGCTCCTATAAAAGTTGCTATGTAAATATTTTTATGTGTATGAAATCTTTCTTACTTTCTTTGATGTATTTTGGGGTATAAACCTAGTAGTAGTAATATTGGTTAAAAGGAAATACAAAGTTTAGTGATTTTGGTTATATTTATAAATTGCTTCCATAATTCCATAATTTTTACATGAATTTACAGCTCCACCAACAGTGGTTCTCACAGATCCTTCAAATCTCACCTCTATTGGCTTCCACTTCTGGGAGCCAAGATGGCAGAGTAAGATGTGACTCTCTCTTACTCTCCCTTATTAACCCCTGAAAGCCCAGAAAATATCACCCCAGGATAAACCCTGGAACAGCTGAATCAGAAGAAAGAAGGGGTACAGCAATCCAGTAGCCCAGGTAGCTTGAGGGATTAACTGGAAAGGCCCCTCTTACCCTGGGTGGGAAGGGGAACAGTACAGAATAGAAGGCATCCCAGCAAGCTAGTAGAAAACCCACCTCAGCTTACCAGGAGGAGATTCTGAAGCCCAGGTGGTAGAGCAGGCAAACACAAACACCTGGACCCGAGTGCCTCATTGATAACAGGGGACTGGTAGAAACCAGCTCAGAAAACTACCCCATGCCTTGGCATTCTACAGCAACTGGCTTTCCCAGTGCCTCAGCAAAACTAAGAGAACCAGCCTCCAAGGGGCCCCAGGTGGATAAACACCCTACAACATCCATCTGAAAAGGGCTGATGAAAGCAAAAGGAAGGAAAGGCCTAGGTGAGCAGGAAATCCCCAGGGGCCACACTACCCGATCCTGCCCCTAGAGTGCCAGTATTGTTGTTTCCAGCCCAACACCAGGTAAGCTGCCAGACTCCTACAGCCTCCAACTGCCAACATTGGAGGCCCCAGTGCACAAAGCCATCGACCAGGCCCTAGGCTCCCAACACAAGAAGCTTGGCTCTGCTCACCAGCAGGAGAGCCTAATCTCTTTAGAGACCCAGAAATAAGCAAACACCATGAGCAAAAAGAAACATACAATAGATTCTCATTATGGGAAGAGTGAAGATCAAGGCAGAAATTCTGAAGACAACAACATTGTCAACAAATGCACATCTGGAACCTCAAAAGGGAATATGAACTGGTCTGAAGCCCAAAGAGCCTTCTTAGAAGAGCTCAAGAAGGATTTTGAAAGTCAAATGAGAGAGGTAGAAGAAAAAATGGGAAAAGAATTGAGAAGTATGCAAGAGAGTTAATTGCTTGGAAAAGGAAGGAAAACAAGTCCTTAAAAATTACAATTTCCCAACTGGAAAAAAAGTACACTGAAGAAAACAAGTCCCTAAAAAATACAATTGGCTAGATGGAGAAGGAGGTATAAAATCTAATAGAAGAAAACAATTTGTTAAAAATCAGAATTGAGCAATTGGAAGCTAATGACTGTATGAGAGAGCAAGAATCAGTCAAACAAAAACAAAAGAATGAAAAAAATAGATGAAAATGTAAAATATCTCATTGGTAAAACAACTGACCTGCAAAGGATATGAAAAGACAGTTCTGAGATGAAGAAATTAAAGCCATCTATAGTCATATGAAAAATGCTCTAAATCATTATTGATTAGAGAAATGCAAATCAAAAGGACTCTGAGGTACCATATCACACCTGGCCAACATGACAAAACAGGAAAGTGATAAATGTTGGAGAAGATGTGGGAAAATTGGAACACTAATACATTGTTGGTGGAGTTGTGAAATGATCAAACCATTTTGGAGAACAATTTGGTACTATGCCCAAAGGGCTACAAAAATATGCATACCCTTTCATCTAGCAATAGCACTTCTAGGGCTATATCCCAAAGAGATCAAACATATGGAAAAAAGACCCACATGTACAAAAATATTCATACCAGCTCTTTTTGTGGTGGCAAAGAATTAGAAATTGAGAGGATGCCCATTAATTGGGGAATGGCTGAGCAAGTTGTGGTATATGAATGTAATGGAATACTATTGTGCTATAAGAAATGATGAACAGGCTGACTTCAGAAAAACCTGGAAAGACCTATATGGTCTGATGCTGAGTGAAGTGAGCAGAACCAAGAGGACTTTGTACACAATAGCAGCCACGTTATGCAATGACTAAAATGTTAAACTGAACCCTTCTCAGCATTACGAGGATCTAAGACATTTCCAGAGGCCTTGGGATGGAAAATGCTGTCCACATCCGAAGAAAGAACTATGGAAGTCAAATCGCTATCACTTATTTTTACCTTCTGTTGAATTTTGTTTCATCTTTCCGATGGTTCCTCCTATTGGTTTTAATTTTTACTTACAACTTCTCTAATGTGAAAATAAGTTTAATGGGAATGTAAATGTAAAGCCTATATCAGATTGTGTGCCATCTTGGGGAGGATGGGAGGGAGGAATGGGGAGAAAAATTTTCAACTCAAAAGCATATGGAAGTGATTGTTGATAAATCAAAATAAATTAATAAAATTTAAAAAAAAATAAAAAAAACTGACCTGGAAAATCAATCCAGGACAGACAATTTAAAAATTGTTGGTCTACCTAAAAATCTTTCAGGAAATCATAAAGGGAAACTGCCCTGAGGTCCTAGAACCAGAGGGTAAAATAGCCATAGAAAGAATCTACTGATCACCTCCTGAAAGAGATCCCAAATTGAAAACACCAAGGAATATAGTAGCCAAATTCCCAAAATTACCAAGTCAAAGAGAAAATACTGCAAGCAGCCAGAAAGAAAAAAATTAAATAATGTGGAACCACAGTCAGGATTACACAGGACCTTGAATCTTCTACATTCAAAGACCGTAAGGCATGGAACATGATATTCTGTAAGGCAAAAGAGGTTGGATTACAACCCAGTGAAAATGAGCATGAACTTTCAGGGGAGGAGATGGATTTTCAATGAAATAGAGAACTTCCATAGCTTCCTAATAAAAAGACCAGAGCTAAACAGAATATTTGATCTTCAAATACAAGAGTCAAGAGAGACATAAAAAGGTAAATGGGACAGAAAGTAACAACATGTTATTTATAAGGACAAACTCTTTACATCTCTACAAGGGAAGATGGCACTTGTAACTCTTGAGAACTGTATTGTTATGAAAAAGGGGTATACTTAAAGGGGGTGGGCATAAATTGACTTTGATGTAATGGTGAAAAAAATTTAATCAAGTAGGTTAAATGGATCCAAGTAAGTAAATTAATCTGATCTAACTAAGAAATTGTACTGATATAAAAGGAAAGGGGGGATTCAGACAAAGGCACAAAAACCTGTTACACCAGAGGGAAAAAAGGGAAGGAGATGAGAATTGTTTGAAACTTACTCTCATCAGATTTGGCTTAAGAAGGAAATAACATAATCAGGTATAGAAACTTGACATGCCCTGTAGGCAGTAGGAGGGAAAAGGGGAAAGAAAAGGGAGGGGGATAATAGAAGGGAGGTGGGACTGAGGGATGAGGTGGTCAAAAGCAAAACATTAGTGAGGAGGGAAAAGGAGAAAGGAGAAAAAAAAACATAAATGGGGTTGGGGGGGAAGGATGAAGAGAAAGACACAGATAGTTATCATAATTGTGAATGTGATATATGAATGTAATGGAATACTATTGTCCTATAAAAAAATGATGAACAGGCACACTTCAGATAAACCTGGAAAGACTTGTATGGACTGATGCTGAGTGAAGTGAACAGAACCAGGAGAATGTTGTACACAGCAATAGCCACATTAAATGATGACTGACTTTGATAGATTTAACCCTTCTCAGCAATACAAGGATCTAAGATATCTCCAAAAGCCTCATGATTGAAAATGATATCCACATCCAAAGAAAGAACTATGGAGTTTGAATGCAGATCAAAGCATACTATTTGCTATTTTTTTTTCTTCTGTTGTGTTTTGTTTCCTCTTTCTGGTAGTTCCTCCTATTAATTCTAATTCTTATTTACAACATCGCTAATGTGAAAATATGTTTAATAAGAATATACATGTATAGCCTATATTAGACTGTGTGCTGTCTCGGGGAGGGAGTTAGGGAGGGAGGGGGAGAAAAATTTAAAACTCAAAATCTTCTGTAATTGCTGGTTGATAAATCAAAATAAATCAATAAAAAATATTCATGATTGTGTCATTATTGCTAAACAAAACAAAACAAAACTCACTTTTATTTTAGTCTTTTTTTTTCAAATCTGATGAGTGTGAGGTGGAATCCCTGATTATAACTATTGTATACAATATCTAGCTCTTTTTCATGGAATTTCTCTTTAAATTGTCCTGATAAGTTTTGTTAATAATATACAAAGGGATTAGTTATTTCTCTGGGTTTGTTTTATATTCAAGTAATTTGTATTTCTCTTATTATGACTCATTTGGAGTATTGTGATAGGTCATCTTTTTTCTTTTAAGAACTACCTGTTCATGTCCTTTGACCATTTATCTATTAAGGAATGACTCATTCCTTTACATCTGAATAAATTCTTAATATATCTTGGATATCTGATTTAACTAACTGTTTTATCAGTATTTTCTGCAGTTAACAAGTTTCCTTCAAATTCTATCTTGATTTTGCTTTTTTTTGTATGAAATATAAATTTATTCAATTAAATTTGTTCACTTTATCTTCAATAGGGTTTTCTAGCCCTTATTTAATTCAGAATTATTTTCCTGTACATAGTTGCAAAAAAATCTCCTTCCCTACTCTGCTAATTTGGTTATGTTTTGCCCTTTATACCCAAGTCCTGCCTCTATTTGGAGCTTATTGTTATATATAATATGAGTGGTTGCTCTAAACTTAATTTCTCCCAGATTATTTTCTCATTTTTCTAATATTTTTTGTTGAGTAGTGAGTTTCTATACTTTTATTTTGTATTCTTGTATTTTGTATGTTATACCACTATGTTTTATTGCTTTCTCAGTCCTGTATGTCTAAATTTTTCAGTTCATTAACTTTTATATTTTTTCAACCATTAACATATATTTTTGATGATTATTTATAGTATAATCTGAGATTTAGTACTGAGAGCTCATTTCCTTCACATCTTACTGAGATTCTGTGTCTACTGTTCTTAAGTTGAATTTTAAAATTATCCAGTAGGGTTGGTCAACACGTTTCCAAGTCTACAGTAATACAACAAAGGGTGTGGTAGTTACACCTTGGAAACTGACAAACTATATGGATCCTTTTTTTTCTTAATTTGGAGACCCAATTAAATATTTACCAGCATATCACTGATAGCTACACCTCATCAGACTAAAATGGCCTCAGGCCACTGTGAAAACTTTCTATAGACTAGTCTTCTCAGTGGAAGGCCCCCAGCCCTGTCAATCCTTCTATTCACATTATGATGATTGAATTATTTAATTTACTTTTTCCCTGCCTCACTGTCTAGGCAATATTCTCTTTTCCCTCCTTCTTTCCACCCATTCCTTCCACACACTCTACAGTCTTTTTAAGGGTAGGAAAAAAACAAACAAACCCTCATACTCATTTCAGTTTGCTTTCCTAATTCCCACTCCTCCTCCACCAACCAGATGACTATCCCTAAGTCTTGTTCATCACATTGAGACCTAAAGAAACTTAGAAATGTCATTAGGAACCCAGGGGAGATTGTGACATGCAGCAATTGCAAGGGACGCTACATGAACTATTATAACAAAAATAAACAAAAGAAAAGAATGCCGTCATTTCTAACCTGCTAGGGGCACAGTGTATAGAGTGTCTGGCCTAGTGTCAGGAAGATGCCTCTTCATGAGTTTAAATCTGACCTCAAATACTTACTAGCTGTGTGGCCCTTGGCAAATCACTTAACCTTGTTTGCCTCAGTTTCCTCATTCCATCATCAGCTGGAGAAGGAAAAGGCAAACCATTCCAGTATCTTTGCCAAGAAAACCCCAAATGGGGTCACACAGAATTGATCATGACTGAAAATGACTGAACAGCAAATGTTCCAGACATAGTATGGAAGATAGGAGTACATGCAAAAAGAGAGTCTCTCAAAGAGTTTACATGATAATGGGAGAAGACAACATATAAAAGGGAACTAAAAAATAGAGTTGAGAGGGGTGATACACTGACATTGGGGCATGGTGGCAAAGTCTAGAGAAGGAAGCATGGTTAGTTTTGGCTATTCTGAAAAATGGAAGTTCTGGGAGCAACTCTCCAATATGAGTAGGAAGCTGAGGGGCAGAGGGAGAAGGCAGCAGAACCATTTCCAGTTGCACGTCCTGCCTTTGATCTAGTCTTCAAGAAAAATGGTGGATCAAATATGTATTTTCCACATAACAACCCTGTAATGTAAACTGCAAAGTATCATGTCTCCCATTTTATATGAGAAGTTAAATGGATTGCCCAGGGTCACACAGCTGTTAAAAGGCAAGGCCAAGAATCAAACCCAGATTGTTAGATTCTAACTCCAGGGCTTCCCTGGCTACACTATACTCTTTTTTCTATAGATATTAAAGTATGGTTTATGGGAAAAGATTATCAAAAATGATAGTTTGAAGAGTTTGTGAATAATCAGTTACATAGATCCACTATTAATCTTGTCAAGATCAATGGAAAGAATCACAAAATCATAGTTCACATTACTAGAAGAGATCTCAAGAGATTACCTGGTAAGAATATTTTCTTCATCCCTCCTATTTTTGTGGAACTTAGGTGTTATAGTCTTAACATTTAAAACCATTACTATATTAATAATAAATGATAATTAAAAATAATAATAGCTAGTATATTGTCTACTATGTGCTAAGTGCTTTGCAAATAGTATTTCATTTGATATTCACAACCTTGAAAATTAAGTACTATTATTATCCTCATTTTACAATTGAGGACACTGAGGAAAATGGAAATTACATGATTTGCCTAAAATCACACAGCTAGTGTCTGAGTCTTCTTCCTGACTCCAGGTCTGAAATTCTTGCATCCTCACATAGTTCAGTATACTTTAAGCTCAGAAATCATTTTAGAAGAAAAGTTGAAGAACCTTTGATTCACTGAAAATAGAACCAGCTTCAGCAGTAGTCTAGTGGTGTATTTGTATCTTAGAAAGATTTGTTAGGAATTCTTTGGATGATTTATATGATTTGCTTGTAATCTATCCACCGCCAGGATTTTTCTTGGGATTTCATTAACAGTTTGTTCCTTTTTGTTTTTGTTTTATTCTGAAATTAAGTTTTTATGTTCTATATTTCTTGTTCTGTTAACTGTTGCAAATTCACTTTCCTAGTTTTTCATGCTGGTGATTTGATTTTCATTTTTCTTTTTAAAATAAAATTATTATTAAAACAACTCAGCTTTATTAATTTATCAAATTATTATTTCATTTACATTTTTAAAATATTTCCTTTGATTTTCAGAATTTCTATTTTGGTTTTAATTTAGGCTTTTAAAATTTGTTGGTTTTTAGGTTTTTAGTGTATGCTTATTTCATTAATCACTTCTTTCTTTTTTTTAATGAAACATATTTAGTGATATCTTTTTTTCCTTAAGGACTAATTTGGTTGCATATTCTAAAATTGTCTATGTTGTCTAATTATTGTCATTATTTATAATTAAATTATTTGTCTATGGTTTGTTCATTAACCAACCAAATATTTTAGCATCAAGTTCTTAAATCTGCAAGTTTTATTGCACTGTGCTTGGTAAAAGGTGTTTTTATCATTTCTAAATTTCTTTATTTGTTTGTGAGGCTTTTATGCCCTAATATAAAATCAGGAACTGGGAATTTTGCCAAAAACTAAAACTCTCACAAACTAACCTCATAATTTTTAAATCTACTGGTTCATTTTCACCAGATCATTCTGGGTTTTACCTCTTCAGAGGCAAAATATGGGAGAAAAGTAAGGTCTTTCAGAGAAAGTCATTCCATGAATAAAGACTAGCATGGCCATAAGATAATCAACCTGGCTCACTCACCCAGAAGAGTGGAGGCTGAAAATATTCCTCATCCAAACTATCTTGTGTAGCAAAATATGCTGTGTATCACTGTTAATTACAAATGACTTCTTTATTTCTTAGAGTATGTTAGGCAAGGGATGTTTTAGAAATATTATTAGTAATGAATTCACCTTGTACAATGAGAGAAATGATTACTAATAACCAATTAATATATGGAGATCCAGGTTGGTTTGCTTGATTTTTCCTTTCTATTTCCTCATTTAAAGACTAAATGGAAGCAGCCTCTGAAGGACAGGGCTGATGATGGGATTGGGTTAGCATTCTCTTCAATCTTGGGTGAGACCCCACCCAACTGTGAAAGATTACTTCTGACTAAAGGGTTAAGAGGATGTAACCTAGTACATTGTTAAACTCCTTTAAGGGCTCTGAGTAGAGCATAGATCCTTTTGTATAGACTGCTGGAGGCAGAATGATCTGGGTGTGAAGATGAATCACTTTGTCCAAGAGTGACATGATCAAAGTCATGTCCAACAGCCTCTCATTAGAACACATCAACCTTTCATTATAATATTAGTTTTCTCATTAATTGTTAACCAGTCAGAGTTGAATTCCATCAATTGGGAACACCAACTCTTCCAAGGTTACTTAAATGTTCAGAAGCCCTCAAGTTTCAACTTTGTGTTCTGAGAGGGTCACTGACTTCATTTTATTTATTATTTTCTAACAATGATTAATAAATTGATTATTGATTACCCAAAAATAATGTCTGTCAGACTTTTTATTTTTCACAATTAAATATTTACAACTAAAACTGAAACAAAACAGCTCTTTTCCTGAAAGATTCAGACATGTTGCTGATGCATTAACAGCTAGAAGGAAACTGGCAAAACATTGTCAATTACTCATCTTTAGAGAAATTGCATTGAGTCATTCTGAAAATTTTTGAATGATATCTACTATTTGTTAATCCCTGTGATAGATCATTTAGAAAAAATAAAGATAAATTTAGTGGAATATATATATGTATATATATATATATATATATATATATATATATATATATATATATATATATATATACATATATATTATACATACATACATATTCAATTTAATATATAGATTCAATTAAATATGCTTATAATAGAAGTATATTGATCTTTTTTCCTTACATATGCTAATAAGATTGATTTACTTTCCTCTATTGTGTTGCCTATTCATTTCAAATTTCTCTGACTCTCTTTAATTTTCACAGAAATACATAAAATGTAAAATAGGATACATTCATAAAATAAAGTTTCTATGGTTTAAATCAATTAATGCCATACCTGTTAAGATGGCAAGCCCCATAGGTACTAATAGCTTTAGTATATTTGAATTAGAACATCTAAATAATGATGACACATAATATAATGTTTTATATTTTTCCTTAATATTTTTATATTTCTTTAATGATGTGTTTCCTCCTGATTTTCATGAACAATGGTTCTAATGCAACTGAGAGCAGTAAGAGAGATAATGGGTATCATTGCTTGTTTCACCAGATAAGGGAAATGTGGCTGGATGAAATTCAAGCATCCTTTCTGAAGCTTTCATATTCAAATATGCTGCAATTATTACCATTCCAATTTTGGTTCCCAAACCAATTTTATTAATTGAAATCATGATTCTCCATTAGAAGAACACAAAGACAGTGAAATTTTAAAAAAATGCATTCTATTATAGTTAGAACACTAGCTGGGAAATCAGGAAGCTTATTTTTTTTTTCACCACAGATTTGTCACTGGGTTCACTGTTATATTGGATGACATGCCACTGCAGTGGAAGGGGTAAAATTACACAAAGCTACAAAAATGGTAAAAATGAGAATTAATCATGAGAAAAAGACATTCTAATTATTGTGGAAGCACATTGATGAACAGACAAGAAGGCCATAGATGACAGATGAAAGAAAGAGATCACAAACCTACAAAGAAGTATTATACAGCACTGATAATGTACTTCAACTCTTTGGGCATTTGTTGGAGTTCTCATTCAGTTTAAAATAAATATATAATAGAAGGCAGAGTCAAGGTGGTGGAGTAAAACCAGTGACTTGCTTGAGCTTTTCTCCGAACCCTTCCAAATACCTGTAAAAAAAATGGTTCTAAACAAATTCTAGAGCAGCAGAGCCCACAAAAACACAGAGTGAAACAAATTTACTGCCAAAGATAACCTGGATGATTGATTGGAAAGGTCTATTATGCCAAGCTGGGAGAGAAACATAGTTCAGCATGGGCACACAGGCAAAACAGGCCTCAGCAAACCTAAAGGAGGCCTCAGGGGACTGAATCACAGGCAGCTGTTGCAGTTTCCAGACTTCTGAACCCACAAATGCCAAAGACAACTTAGAAAGTCAGTAGGAGAAGTCTGTGACTGCAGTGAGACAGAAGGTTGGTCCCAGACCCAGTCCTGGCATAGCCCCAAAGTGGTGGCTGCTTCTGGAACTTACAACTCACAGACCAAAGGGGAATTGAGTGGCTGATCAGAGGGAGACTGCAGGAATCTCTTTGCTGGTGCTGAGGCAGGATTCTCTTGCTTTGCCCATCCTTGGGACTGGGTCACAGTTCTGGGTGGCAATCCTGGGGCAAGGAGGAATACAGGTGAGGCAGAGCTTGTGGTGGTGGTATAGAAGAAATCCTCCTCACAGTTCCAAGGCAGAAAAGAGTGTTTTTGGTCACTCATAGAACAGAGTACAGGCCAGAAAAGGAGTAAACACCTCACTTTTCATCATACCATCTTGGAAGAGCTGAAAACTTATAGGTCCCTAGCACTATCTCTGAAAACAGCTACACAAAACCCCAAAGTTTGGGACAGTATATTCTCCACATTGGAAGTAGACCCCTACCTTAACAAAGAGTTTAAAACTCAAGAAATTGCCTGGGATCATAAGCAAGCAGCACAAAAAGTGTCAGACCATACAATCTTATTTTGGTGACAAGAACAAAACATACAACCAGAAGAAGACAACAAAGTCAAAGATCTTACATCCAAAGAATCCAAGAAAAATATGAATCAGTCCCAAGCCATGGAAGAGCTTGAAAAGGATTTTGAGAAGCCAGTAAGAGAAGCAGAGGGAAAACTGGGAAGATAAATGTGAGTGATGTAAGAAAATCATAAAAAACTAGTCAACAGTTTGCTAAAGAAGACCCCCCCCAAGATACTGAAGAAAATATGTCCTTAAAAATTAGAATGGATCAATTGGAAGCTAGTGATTTTATGAGAAAAAAAGACACCATAAAACAAAGCCAAAAGAATGAAAAAAATAGAAGACAATGCCCTCTATCTATCTATCTATCTATCTATCTATCTATCTATCTATCAACCTATCTACATTCATATAATTTTTTCCCTCCAACTACTCTAATACTGACAAAGGACTCATGATTTACAAATGTCATCTTTCCATGCAGGAATGTAAAAAGTTCAACCTTATTAATTCTCTTATGATTTCTCTTTCCTGTTTACCTCTTTCTGTTTCTCTTGAGTCTTGTATGTGAAAATCAAATGTTCTATTCAGTTCTGCTCTTTTCATCAAGAATGCTTAAAAGTCCTCTATTTCACTGAATGTTCATCCCCCCTCCCAGAGGATTATACTCAGTTTTGTTGGGTAGGTGATTCTTGGTAGTAATCCTATCTCCTTTGCCCTCTGGAATATTACATTTCTTATTTTTTTTCTTTCTTTCTTTCTTTCTTTCTTCTTTTTTTTTTTTTTGGCTAGGCAATGGGGTTAAGTGACTTTCCCAGGGCCACAGAGCTAGTAAGTGTTATGTATCAGAGGCTGGATTTGAACTCAGGTCCTCCTGAATCCAAGGCCAGTGCTCTATCCACTGTGCCACCTAGCTGCCCCATGGAATATTACATTTGAAGCCGTGTGGTCCCTTAATGTAGAAGCTGCTAAATCTTGTGTTATCCTGATTGTGTTTCCACAAAAATTGAATTGATTCTTTCTGGCTGCTTGCAATATTTTCTCCTTGACATGGGAACTCTGGAATTTGGCTATAATATTCCTAGAAGTTTTTCCTTTGGGGATCTCTTTCAGGAGGTGATTGGTAGATTCTTTCCATTTCTATTTTGCCATCTGGTTCTAAAATATCAGGACAGTTTTCCTTGATAATTTCTTGAAAGATGATGTCTAGCCTCTTTTTTTTTTATCATGGCTTTCAGATAGTCCAATAATTTTTAAATTCTCTCTCCCAGATCTATTCCCCAGGTCAGTTGTTTTTCCAATGAGATATTTCACATTGTTTTCTATTTTTTCTATTCTTTTGGGTTTGTTTTACAGTGTCTTGATTTCTCATGCAGTCACTAGCTTCCAATTGCTCCATCCTAATTTTTAAGGAAGTATTTTCTTCAGTAAGCTTTTGGACTTCCTTTGACTTTTGGCCAATTTTGCTTTTGAAGGCATTCTTCTCCTCTTTGATTTTTTGGACTTCTTTTGCCATTTGGGTTAGGCTATTTTTTAAGGTGCTATTTTCTTCAGTATTTTTTTTTTTGTCTCCTTTAGCAAGCTGTTAACTTGTTTTTCATCATTTTCTTGATTCACTCTCAGTTTTTCCTCTACTTCTCTTACTTGCTTCTCAAAATCCTTTTTGAGCTCTTCCATGGCCTGGAAACAATTCGTATTTTTCTTGGAGGCTTCGAATGTAGGAGCTTTGATTTTGTTGGCTTCTTCTGGTTGTATGTTTTGATCTTGTCACCAAAGTAAGATTGCATGGTCTGACTCTTTTTGGACTGATTGTTCATTATCCCCACCAATTACATGAGTTATAAACTCTTTGTTAAGGTAGGGGTCTGCTTCCAATGTGGAGAATGTACTCTCCCAGGCTTTGGAGGTTTTGTGCAGCTGTTTTCAGAGATACTTTTAGGGACCTGCAGGTTTTTACTTGTTCCAAGGTGGTATGATCAAGGGAGAAATATTTATTCCTTTCCTGGCCTGTGCTGTCACCTATGAGTGACCACAAGCACTTTTTTCTGTCTTGGAACTGTGAGTAGGATTCTCTTTCCACAGCCACCATAAGCTCCACCACACCAGCACTCCTCCTTGCCCCAGGACCACCACCCAGCAGTATGACCTAGACCCAAGGATGGACAAAGCAAGAGAATCCTGCACCAGCAAAGAGATCCCTGCAATCCCCCTCTTATCAGTCACTCAATTCCCCTTCAATCTGGGGATTGGAGGCTTAGGAGGCAGCTGCCACCCTGGGGCTGTGCTTGGGAACTGGGGCTGGGACCCCATGCTTCTCTCTCACTACAGACACACACTTTTCCTAGTGACCTTCTAAGTTGTCTTTGGCGTTCATGGGTTGAGAAGTCAGGAAACTGTCACATCTGCCCATTATTCAGTCCTCTAAGGCCTGCTCTAGGTTCACTGAAGACACCTAACTGAATTCCTCTCCCAGCCTGATGTGATATACCTTTCTGATCAACCATCCAGGTTGTCTTGGGCTGGAAATTTGTTTCACTCTGTCTTTTTGTGAGTTCTGCTGCTTTAGAATTTATCTAGAGCCATTTTCCACAGGCATTTGGAGGGATTTGGGAAAGCTCAAACAAGTCACTGCTTTTACTCAGCCATCTTGGATGTGCTCCAACACTTCCAAGCATTCTTGATGAAAAGACCAGAACTGAATAGAAAATTTGACTTTCAAATACAAGACTCAAGAGAGTGAAGAGGTAAACAGGAAAAAGAAATCATAAGGGACTCATTAAGGTTGACCTGTTTACATTCCTACATGGAAAGATGATATTTGTAACTCATGAGACCTTTGTTAGTATTAGGGTAGTTGGAGGGGGAAAAATATATTTATAGATAGGTTGATAGATAGAGGGCACAGGGTGAGTTAAAGATGAAAGGATGATATCTGGAAACCAAAATTAATGGGTGAGAGAGGATTATACTGGGAGAAGGAGAAAGGAAGAGGTAGAATGGGGTAAATTATCTCACATAAAACAGACAAGAAAAAACTTTTCCAGTGGAAGGGAAGTGGGGAAAGGTGAGAGGGAATGAGTGAATCTTATTCTCATCAGATTTGGCTTAAGGAAGGAATAACATATATACTCAGTTGGGTATGGAAAGCTATCTTACCCTACAGGTAAATAGGGGTGAAGGGGATAAGAGAGCAAGGGGATGATAAAGGGGAGAGCCAATTGAGAAAGGAGGTGATCAGAAGAAAATACTTGTGAGGAGGAACAGGGTCAAAGGAGAAAATAGAATAAATGGGGAGGGGGATATGATGAAGGGAAATATAGTTAGTTTTCCATAGCATGACTACTATGGAAGTGTTCTGCATGACTACACAAGTATTACCTGTATTGAGTTGCTTGCCTTCTCAATGAGGGTGAGTGTGGAGGAAGGAAGGTAGAAAATTTGGAACCCACTGTTTTTAAAACAAATGTTAAACAATTGTTTTCACAGGCAACTGGGAAATGAAATATGCAGGCAATGGGCTACAGAAATCTATCCTGCCTTACAGGAAAATAGAAGAGGAAGGGGATAAGAGAAGGGAGGGGGGAGATAGAAGGGAGGGAAGATTAGGGGAAAGAGTATTCATAATGCACATGTCTTGGAGTTGGGAGAGGAACAAGATGGGGAGAAAATTTGGAACTCAAAATCTTGTGAAAGTGAATGTTGAAAAATAAAAAATAAATTAATGGACAAAAAATAATTTTATTTTAAAACATTATAAAGATAAACAACTTGGAAAGATTTAGAAACTCTGATCAATGCAATGACCAACCACAATTTCAGAGAACTCATAATGAAATATGTTACCCATGCTCTTATAGATGACTCAGAGTGCAGATAAAGATCTTAGGTTTTTTTGTATGTGGTCAATGAAAGTTATTTTTTTTTATTTTATTTTTTACTATGCATGTTTGGAAATGGTTTTGTTTTTCTCACCTTCTTAATGTAGGAATGGGAGGAGAAGAGGATAAGAGAAAAGGAGGGCCTGAAAAAAAAAATTTTTAAAGTTTAGGAAAAAAGGTATATAAAATTCTTGACTACTCAATTATAATTCTATTATTCAAATGTGGAGAAAGTAATTGAGAGCTAATATGGTGAACTTAAATTTGATTAATAAGAATGTAGTAGAGATTGAAGAAAGAATGATGGAAACCTCAGCATGAAATGACTATTAAAATTAAGATTTTGTGATAGAAGGGGAATTCCTGGGTTAATCTTGTGAACACCAGATATTGGGGAACAGATTTCATAAGACTCAGATGAAGAGTGTGCTGGGTTATATGATCTTAGACACTAAAAAGAAACTTGGGTTATGAGGGGTAGGTCAGGCTCAAGAATACAATGGTAAACAACACAAAGGCAATTTATTCAGATGAAGAAGAGTAAAAGCCAAAGTGGTCAAGAAACATAGAAGTTTCCTGAGCTCTCTTCAGTTTCCCTCAAATAAACTTTATTTTTTATTTTTATTTTCCTCTTGACAATTTACTTAGTTTTAGTTTTCAATATTCATTTCCATAAGATTTTGCATTTTAAATTTTCTCTTTCACCTATTCCTCTCCCCATCCTCAAAATGGTGTGCAATTGGATATAAATTTTACTTACACATTCATATTAAGCATGTTTTCCCATTAGTCATGATGTAAAGAACAATTTGAACTAATGGGAGGAACCATGAGAATGAAGTAATAAAACAAAACAACAAAGGAAAAGGAGAGCAAATAGTATGTTTCCATCTGCATTCAGACTCCATAGTTCTTCTGCTGGATGTGGATAGCAATTTCCATCATGAGTCTTTTGGAATTGTCTTAGATTCTTGCATTGCTGTGAAGAGCCAAGTCTACTAAAGTCTGTCATTGAACAATGTGGCTGTTACTGTGTACAATGTTCTCCTGGTTCTGCTCATTTCATTCTTCATCAGTTCATGTAAGTCTCTCTGGGTTCAAATCAATTTTAAGTCAATCCTCTGGAGAGAAAGAACCTACAAAATGATGAGGTGAAACAAATTTCCAGCCCAAAATAACTTAGAAGGACTGCAGAAAAGGTTTTTCTCACTTGGGTAAAAGGGAAGCACAGCCCAACACAGGTGCTGTGCAGGCAAGTTTGTGGGAGGTTTCTAGCCACAGTAAAGATAAGAAACTGAGGCCCTGTAGTCCTGGCTCATGAGGCCAGCTGTGAGACCTCCAGTGGAGCATGTCAGCACCTAAACCCTTGGCACAAAAGATGAATAGGGTGGTCCACTCTAGCATAATGTGCAAGTCACAAACCCTTGAAGCCCATAGCCCTCATCAGAAGAAGCTTGGGACAGTACCTCCTGTACCCCAGGAGAAGAGTTTAACTTTAAAAGTCACTAAATAGGCTGGAAAATGAGCAAGAAAGAAAAAAAAAAAGCCCTGACCCTTAAAAGCTACTATGGTAACAAGGAAGATCAAAACACAAACTCAGAAGAGGACAAAAATGTCAAAATACCTACATGAAAAGCCTGAAAGAAGAATATGAATTGGTCTCAAGCCCAAAAAATCCTCTTGGAAGAACTCAAAAGAAGAAAAATGAAATAAGAGAGATAGA
Source organism: Phascolarctos cinereus (assembly GCF_003287225.1). Lineage (NCBI taxonomy): Eukaryota > Metazoa > Chordata > Mammalia > Diprotodontia > Phascolarctidae > Phascolarctos > Phascolarctos cinereus. Next base: position 437,980,505 of record NW_027555847.1, on the reverse strand, counting down.
AGAAAATTTCAAAGAGAAATGAGAGTGATGCAAGAGAATCATGAGAAAAGTCAACAGCTTTGGAAAACAACAACAGCAACCTCCTTAAGAAGTAAAATTGGCCAAATGCAAAAGGATATACCAAAAGCTACTGAAGAAACATCTCCTAAAACCCATACCTGGGAGCCAAAATGGAAGACTAATGAAGGGAATTGCATGAGCTCTCCACAAACCCCTCCAAATATCTTTAAAAAACGCCTCTAAACAGATTCTAGAGCAGTAGAACCCACAAAAAAGATGAAGTGAAACAAATTTCCAGTACAAGACAAGGAAAGGTTTGTTGCACCAAAATGGGAGAGGAGTATAGTCTAGCACAGATTGTGCCAATGCAGACTGGGCCCCAGCATGCCTGGAACAGGTCTCGGGTAAACTGAATCAATGGAAGCAGTGGTGGTTTCCAGACCTCTCAGGCCACAGACATTAAGGACAACTTAGAAGGGAAGCAGGAAAGGTCTGTTGCACATGAGTGAGAGTGGCCAGCAATCCAGTGCCACACAGCCCTGGCCCCAGAGTAACTGAATTAGCAGTGGCAGCAGCAGCTGTTTCTGGAGCTCTCAGCCCACAAATGCTAAGGGGGTCAAACAACTGGTTAGAAGTAGATTACAGGTGGCCTTTTGTTAGCACTGAGGCAGGACTCTGTTGATTTACCCATATTCAGATCTAGGTACTAGTCTTGGGTGGCAGTACCAGAGCAAAGAGGAACACTAGCATTGATGAGTTTGCAGCCACAGTGGAGGGGGTACCCTTTTCACAGTTCTGGAGTAGAAAAGAGTGCTAGTGGTCACTCACACACCAGAACACAGGCCAGGAGAGTAGTAAACACCTCTCTTTAGATCATACCACCTTGGTATAGTGGTATGGAAGAATTAAAAACTTTCCGGTCCCTAGAAGTATTTCTGAAAATAGCTGCAATACAACCCTTGAAGCTTGGGACAGTGCAACCTCCACCCTGGAAGCAGAGAGTTAAAAGTCAAGTAATGGGCTGGGAAAATGACCAAACAATGGGGGAAAAAATTCTGACTATAAAAAATTACTGTGGTGACAAAGAAGATCAAAACACACAACCAGAAGACAACAAAGTCAAAGCTCCTACATGCAAAGCCTCCAAGAAAAATATGAATTGTCCCAGGCCATGGAAGAGCTCTAAAAGGATTTTGAAAATCAAGTAATGGAAGTAGAGTAAATATTGGAAAGAGAAATGAGAATGATGCAAGAAAATCACCAAAAATGAATTAATAGCTTGATAAAGGAAACACACACACACACACACACACACACACAAACACACAAACACACACACACACACACACACACTGAAGCAAATAAGGTGTTAAAAAAAACAGAATAGGCTAAATGGTAAACGAGGTCCAAAAAGCCAATGAGGAAACATGCCTTAAAAAGCAGAATTGGCCAAATGGAAAAGGATGTCCAAAAGCTCACTGAAGAAAATAATTCCTTAAAAATTAGAATGGAGCAAATGGAAATTAATGACTTTATGAGAAATCAAGAAACAATAGAATAAAACAAAAATACTGAAAAAATGGAAGACAATGTGAAATATCTCATTGGGGAAAAAAAACTGACTTGGAAAATAGATCCAGGAGAGATAACTTAAAAATTGTTGTACTACCTGAAAGCCATGATCACATTTCAAGAAATTAGAGAGATGCAGATTGGGATATATTATATCATATGAAGAGTCATGAAAGATCAGTTACAGTAGAGAAAAAGAAGGAAGAGGGGTAAGTATTATTTGAACTTTACCCTCATCAGGCTTGGCTCAATGAGAGAATAACATACGTACACACACACACACACACACACACACACACACACACACTCATTTGGGTGTAGAGATCTATCTTACTCTATAGAGAAATAGGAGGGAAAATAAGAAAGAAAAAGGAGGAACTGATATAAAGGAGAGCAGAGTGAGGGAGGCAGTAATCAGAAGTAAAACACTGGTGAGAAGGTAAACGGTGAAAGGAGAGAGAGAGAAGAGTGTAAATAGGGGGAGGGGAAGAAATAGGACAACATATTCATTATTGTTAGTGAGAATGCAATGAACTCACCCATAAAGGCAGCCAATAGCAGAATGGATAAAAACCAGAGTCTTACAATATGTTGTTTACAAGAAACACATCTGGAGCAGAGAGACACATACAGAGTGAAAGTAAGGCACTGAAGTAGAATCTATTACACTTCAGCTGCTGTTATGACAAAAAGAAAGAAAGAAAAGCAGGGGCAGTAATTATGATCTCAGATAAAGCAGAACAAAAAATATATCTAATTAAAATATACAAGGAAGGAAACTGCATCTTGCTAAAAGGTACCATATAATCAAGTCATATCAATACAATACACACACACACACACACACACACACACACACACACACACACACACTAAATGGTATAGCACACAAATTTCTAAAGGAAAAGTGAAATGAGTACAGGAACTAATAGACAGTAAAATTATACTAATGGGGACTTCAACTTCCCCCTCTCAGAACTGGATGGATACAACCACAAAATAAACAACAAAGAAGTTAAGGAAGTGAATGGAATTTTTTTTTTATTTTTTTAGACAATTGGGATTAAGTGATTTGCCCAGGCTCACACAGCTAGCAAGTGCCAAGTCTTTGGTCTGATGATGGATTTGAACTCAGGTCCTCCTGACTTCAGGGTTGGTGCTCTATCCACTGTACCACCTAGCTGCCCCCAAAGGGAAAAGAATTTTAGAAAAGTTAGATACGGTAGACCTCTGGAGAAAATTTAATGGGGATAGACAGGAGTATACCTTTTTTTTCTCAGAAGTACATGGTACCTACATAAAAGTTGACCATGTATTAGGGCATAAAAACCTCACAATCAAATGTAGAAAGACAGATATATTAAATGCATCTTTCAGATCACGATGCAATCAAAATTACATTTAATAAAGAAATACAGATAGATTAAAATTTAATAGGAAACTAATTAATCTAATCATAAAGAATGAGTGGGTCAAACAACAAATCATCAAAACAATCATTAATTTCATTAAAAGGAATGACAATAATGAGACAATATGCCCAAGCAATACTTTGGGAAATTTTTATTTTGTTTTTTTCTTAATATAAATTTATTTAATTTTAGTTTTCAACTTTCACTTCCAAAAGTTTTTGAGTTACAAATTTTCACCCCATCTCAACCCTTCCCCCACCCCAAGATGGCATGCATTCTGAATATCCCTTCCCCTAGTCTGTCCTCTCTTCTATCTCTCCCTCCATCACTTATTCCCTTCCCCTTCTATTTTCCTGTAGGGCAGGATAGACTTCTGTACCCCATTTCCTGTATTTCTTATTTCCCAGTACCATGTGAAAACATTTTTTTAAACATATGGTTTTAAAAATTTAGGTTTCAAATTTTCTCTCTTCATTTCCTCCCCACCCACCCTCATTGAAAAGGCAAGCAACTCAATATAGGTTGTACCTGTGCAGTTATGCAAAACACTCCCATAGTAGACATGTTACGAAAAACTAACTCTATTTCCCTTAATCCTATCCTGCCCTCCCATTTATTCTATTCTTTCTTTTGACCCTGTCCCTCCTCAGAAGTATTTACTTCTGATTACCCCTTTCCCAATCTGCCCTCCTCTCTATCATCCCCTGCTCTCTTGTCCCCTTCTCCCCCTATTTTCCTGTAGGGTAAGACAGATTTCCATACCAATTGAATGTGTATGTTATTCCTCCTTAAGCCAAATCCTATGAGAATAAGATTCACTCATTCCCTCTCACCTTCCCCTGTTTCCCCTCCACTGTAAGAGACTTTTCTGTTTTTTTTGTGAGATAATTTACCCCATTCTACCTCTCCCTTTCTTCTTCTCTGAGTATAATCCTCTCTCATCCCTTAATTTTATTCTCCAGATATGACCCCTTAATCTTCAACTCACCCTGTGCCCTCTATCTATCTATCTATTATACATACATATAATTTTTTCCTCCAACTACCCTAATACTGACAAAGTCTCATGAGTTATAAATATCATCTTTCCATGCAGGAATGTAAACAGTTCAATCTTAATAAGTCTCTTATGATTTCTCTTTCCTGTTTACCTCTTCATGTTCCACTTGAGTCCTGTATTTGAAAGTCAAATTTTCTATTCAGCTCTGGTCTTTTCATCAGAATGCTTGAAAGTCCTCTATTTCACTGAATGACCATTTTTTCCCCTGAAGGATTATACTCAGTTTTGCTGGGTAGGTGATTCTTGGTTGTAATCCTATCTCCTTTGCCCTCCAGAATATTATATTCCATGTCCTGCGGTCCTTTAATGTAGAAGCTGCTAAATCTTGTGTTATCCTGATTGTGTTTCCACAGTACTTGAATTGTTTCCTTCTGGCAGCTTGTAATATTTTCTCCTTGACCTGGGAACTCTGGAATTTGGCTATAATATTCCTAGGAGTTTTCCTTTGGGGATCTCTTTCAGAAGGAGATCTGTGGATTCTTTCAATTTCTATTTTGCCCTCTGGTTCTAATATCAGGGCAGTTTTTTGATAATTTCTTGAAAGATGATGTCTAGGCTCTTTTTTTGATCATGGCTTTCAGATAGTCCAATAATTTTTAAATTCTCTCTCCTGGATCTATTTTCCAGGTCAGTTGTTTTTCCAATGAGATATTTCACATTGTTTTCTAATTTTTTGTTCTTTTGGATTTGTTTTACAGTGTCTTGATTTCTCATAAAGTCACTAGCTTCCAATTGCTCTATTCTAATTTTTAAGGAAGTATTTTCTTCAGTAATCTTTTGGACTTCCTTTTCCATTTGGCCAATTTTTCTTTTTAGGGCATTTTTCTCCTCATTGGCTTTTTGGACCTCTTTTGCCATTTGGGTTAGGCTATTTTTTAAGGTGTTATTTTCTTCAGTATTTTTTTGGGTCTCCTTTAGCAAGCTGTTGACTTGTTTTTTGTGATTTTCTTGCATCACTCTCATTTCTCTTCCCAGTTTTCCTCTACTTAATTGCTTCTCAAAATCCCTTTTGAGTTCTTCCAAGGCCTGGGACTGATTCATATTTTTCTTGGAGGCTTTGGATGTAGGAGCTTTGACTTGGTTGTCTTCTTCTAGTTGTATATTTTGATCTTCTTTTTCACCAAAGTAAGATAATATAGTCTGACTCTTTTTATGCTGCTTGCTCATGATCCCAGCCAATTACTTGAGTTTTAAACTCTTTGTTAAGGTATGAATCTGCTTCCAATGTGGAGAATGTACTGTCCCAAGCTTCAGGGGTTTGTAGCTGTTTTCAGAGATACCTGTAGGGAACTGTAAATTTTCAGTTCTTCCAAGGTGGTATGATAAGGGACGAGTTGTTTACTCCTTTCTGTCCTGTAACTGTGAGGAAGAGTTCCTCTCCACAGCCACTACAAGCACCACCATGCCAGAGCTCCTCCTCACCCCAGCACCACCGCCCGGATCTGTGACCCAGATTCAAACACAGGCAAAGCAAGAGATTCCTGCCTCAGCACTGGCAAAGAGATCCCTACAATACCTCTCTGATTAGCCACTGGATTCCCCCTCAGTCTATGGGCCGGAAGTTCTGGAAGCAGCTGCCCCACCCAAGGGCCTCGCTCTTGGAGAATGGAGCTGAGACCCCACCTTCCTGTCTCAGCACCTCAGAAACAGACTTTTCCCACTGACCTTCTAAATTGCCTTTGGCATTCGTGGATTGAGGAGTCTGGAAACCTCCACAGCTGCCCAAGACTCAGTCTGAGGCCTGCGCACCCACACCCAGCCCAGTGTGATATACCTTTCTGATCAACCATCCAGGTTGTCTTGGGCTGGAAGCTTTTTTCACTCTGGCTTTTTGTGGGTTCTGCTGCTTCAGAATTTGTTTATAGCCATTTTTTATAAAGTATTTGGAGGGGTTTGGGGGACACCTCAAGCAAGTCACTGCTTTCACTCTGCCATCTTGGCTCCGCCCCAGGAAAATTGTATATATCTGAAAGCTTACATCAATAAAATGGTAAAAAAGCAGATCAATGAAGTGGTCATGCAACTAAAAAAGCTAGAAAAAGAAAAAAATTTAAATCCACTACTAAACACCAAATTAGAAATTCTGAAAATCAAATGAGAGATTAATAAAATTAAAAGAAAATAAACTATTGAACTAATAGATAACACTAAGGGCTGGTTTAATAAAAACAAACAAATAATATATATAAACATTTGGTTAATTTGATTTAAGAAAAGAAAGAAGAAAGTCAAATTATCAGTATGAAAAATGAAAAGGGTGAATTCACCTATAATGAAGAGGAAATTAAAGCAAAAAATAGGAGCTGTTTTGCTCAACTATATGCCAATAAATCTGATTCATGTGTCTAAAAATATAAATTGTGCAGATTAACACTTAACCCCATTTTAGAAAAAAAAAGAAATTGAACAAGTCACCAGTGAACTAGCTAAGAAAAAATGTCCAGTACTTGATCAATTTGCAAGGGAATTCTACCAAATATTTTAACAATTAATTCCAGTACTATATAAACTATCTGGAAAAACAGGTAAAGGAGGAGTTCCTTTTCTTTTATGACACAAATATGGTGCTGATAACTAAATCCAGAGGTGCCAAAACAGAGAAAGAAAATTATAGAACACTTTCACTAATGAATATTGATGCAAAAATTTTAAATAAAATACTAGCAAAATGATTAGAGGAATATATCACCAGGATTATACGCTATGACTGAGTAGGATTTTTATGCCAGGAATGCAGGGCCAGTTCAATATTGAGGAAACTATCAGCATAATTGATCATATAACTAATGAAACCAACAGAAATCACTGATTATCTCAATAGATGCAGAAAAAAATTCATAAGATGAAGCACTCATTTCTACTGAAAACACTAGAGAGTACAGGAATAAATGTAGCATTATTTTTAATGGGGGATAAGCTAGAAGGCTTCCCAATAAGATCAGGAGTGAAGGAAGGATGTCCATTATCACCATTTTATTCAATATAGTACAAGAAATATTACCTTTAGCAAAAAGAAATTGGAGGAATTAGAATAGGCAATGAGGAAACAAAACTGTCATTCTTTCAGATGATGTGATGTTATACTCAGAGAATCCTAGAGAATCAACTAAAAACTAAATGAAATAATTAACAACTTTAGCAAAGTTACACGACATGAAATAAACCCATATAAGTCATCAGCATCTGTTTATCACCAACAAAGCCCATTAGGAAAAAAAAATGGAAAGAGAAATTCCATTTGAAATAACTGTAAACTATATAAACTACTTAGTACTGACTAAGCAATGGAGTGATGGATCAGTGAAATAGGTAATATACTCAAGACACAGTAATAAATGGCTGTAGTAATCTACCATTTGATAAACCAAAAGACCTGAGCCTTTGTAATAAGATCTCACCATCTGACAAAACCACTGGGAAAACTGGAAAATAATGTGGCAGAAACTAGATATAGACCAACATCTCACACAGCTTACCAAGATAAGGTCACAATGGGTATGTTGTTAAGACATAAATGGTGATATCATAAATAAATTAGAAGAATGAATAAGGTATTTGTCAGATCTATGGAGAAGGAAAGAACTTATGAACGCACAAGAGATAGAGAACATTATGAGGTGCAAAATGGATAATTTTCATTACATTAAAATAAAAAGGGTCTGTATAAACAAAACTAGTATGACCAAGATTAGAAGGGAAGCAGAAAGCTGGGAAACAATTTCTACAGTAAATATCTTTGATAAAAGCCTCCTTTCTCAAGTATATAGGGAAATGAGTCAAATTTATAGGACTACAAGTTATTCTTCAATTTATAAATCATCAAAAGATATGAATAGGCAGCTTTCAGATGAAGAAACCAAAGCTATCTGTAGTCATATAAAAATGCACTTAAGCATTATTGATTAAGAAATGCAAATTAAAACAACTCTGAGGTACTACCTCACACCTATCAGGTTGACTAATATGACAAAAAATGAATATGATAAATATTGGAATGGATATGGGAAAATTGGGATATGAATGCATTGTTGGTGGAGTTGTGAATTGATCCAACTATTTTGGACAGTAATTTGGAACTATGCCTAAAGGGCAATCAAACTGTGCATACCCTATGATCCACTAATACCACTACTAGATCTGTCCTGCGAAGAGATCATTAAAAAAAAAGGGAAAAGGACCTACATGTACAAAAATATTTATAGCAGCTCTTTTTATGGTGACAAAAATTGGAAATTGAGGGAATGCCTATTGATTGGGTAATGGCTGAACAAGTTGTTACTTTTGAGTGTAATAGAATCATATAGTCCTATAAGAAATGATTAGCAGGCTTATTTCAACAAAACCTGGAAAGACTTGCATGAACTGATGCAAAGTGAAATAAGCAGAACCAAGAAAACATTATATACAGTAATAGTCACTTTATATGATGATCAACTATTAAGGACTTAGCTGTTCTCAACAAGACAATAATCGAAGACAATTCCAAAAGATTCATGATGGAAAATGCTATCTATATCTAGATAGAGAGCTACAGAATCTGAATGCAGATTGAAGCATACTATTTTCACTTTCTCTATATTTTTAGTGTTTTTTTTCTTTTCATCTGTTTCTTCTTTCACAACATTACTAATATGGAGATATGTTTTATGTGATTGCACACATATAACCTCTATAAAATTGCTTAGCATTTTAGGAAGAGGGAAGGAGAGAGAGGCAGAAAAAATTTGGAACTCAATTTTTTAAAACAATTAATGTTAAAATTATCATTACATATAATTAGAAAAATAACATTATTTAAAAATAAACATGAATCGTATAGACAAATGAAGAGAGATTTGAATGGGAAAAGACTGAAAACTGAGAGAGCAATTTATTACTAAAACAGTCCAGGTATGAAGTGATCAGTTCCTAGACAGAGCTAGTAAAAGCATCATAGGAGAGAAGAGGTCATGGATGAGAGATGTAATTTAAATTGTCACAAAGGATTGTTGTAATTGATTGGATATGGGTGGGTAAGATAGAGTGAGGACTTGAGAATGACACCTAGGTTGGCAGCCTGGACAACTGAGAAAATAGAAATAATAGGGAAATTAGAAATAGGTGAGGGCTTGTGTTGAAAGATAATAATATGAGTTTTGGACATATTGAGTGTATTTGCATAGAGGTGATAATGAAAAGCATAAGCAATGATGATATCACCAAGTGCAATAATACAGAGAGAGAAAAGGGTCCAGAAAAAAAGCATTGGGGGATGCCCGGGGTTATTAGATGTGACCTGACTGAAGATCCACCAAAGGAGACAGTGGAATGATCAGTTAAGCTAGGTAAGAAGAGAAATAGCCAAGAACAGTGTCACACACACACACACACACACACACACACACACACACACACACACCCACCACCACCACCACGACCACCATCAAAAAAAATGAGAAAATATTTTCTAGAAGAAGAGTTATCAACAGTGTTAAAGATTGCTGAGAAGTCATGAAACATGAGCATTGAAAAAAGATCATTAGATTTCTCAATTAAGACATCACTGGTAACTTTCAAGATAACAGTTTCAATCAAATCATGAGGTAGAAAGCTAGAGTGAAGAATTAAGAGCAAGAGAGAAAAGGACGTAGAGGGACAACTTGTTTAGCCATGAAAAATGGAAGATACATGGACAATATCTACTGAGGATAGGTGGATCAAGTAAGGGTTTTGGGAGGATGGATCAAGTGAGTTTTAGTGGCTAATTAATGGATCTTTCAGCAAATGCTTCCTGTTTGAGATTCAATGATACTTTATTTTTTTATGAATGAGAAACATAGTGATGAGTGCTCATGAGCTAGAATGGTGAGTAGAGGTGTATGTTGTTGTTCAGTCATTTCGATTGTGTCTGACTCTTGGCAAAGATATTCCAATGGTTTGCCATTTCTTTCTCTAGTTCATTTTACAGAAGAGAAAACTGAGGCATAAAAGGGTAAGTGATTTGCCCAGGATCACACATTAAGTGCCTGAAGCCAGATTTGAACTCGGATATTACTGACTCTAGTGTTCTATCTGCAGTGCCACCTACCCTTGACACAAGGTTCACCGCTACGGCACTTAAAGCTGAATGGTAGTCAAGTGGCACACCCTTTCTCTGGAATAATCTCCAGACCTGCCATAGTATGTAAAAGTTGACAGTATGTGAACCAGCCAAAAGAGAGAAAGTGGGGGCAGGGTGGAAGGCCAACTCATGCCCATGCTACAAAGGGACAACAATTATAATCTGGATGAAAAGATGAACATTCCCATTTAGAGCTACATTTTGAATTTATATTCATGAACCAATTTTAAGCTTTTCTAAATTTGATTTCCTTGATCTGAGTACTACACTCATGTAAAAATCTGAAGTCAATAGTCTTCTCCTTTCTTAACTTCCCACATTACTTAGTACCTAGTACATAAAGTGTTTAACAAACATGGATGAGTCTTAAACCAAAAATATTGACTTCATCCTCATAGGTATAAGAAATCCAAAACTATGACAATAGATGTATCCGATGGCTTTCATAGAATATCTGATTTCAGAATACAGGGGTGCTTGTCTCCAAGACTAATACTTTGAGTCTATCATGTAGATTCAAAAGGGTCTGGGAAAATATAATAATGTGGGCCAGAAATATCATTGAGCACAGAAATTCCATAACATCAGATTTTGATTTAATGATAAGTAAAATCAGAAACCAAGTAAAAGAAGAATACATTGAGCACCTAAAAACATAAGGGGAGGGGGAAAGCTTTACTGCATCTAAATTAAACAGGTAAAACAAAGCCATTTCTTAGCTGAATCTTAACCCTAACATCAATTATAAATTTAAAATGTTTAATGTATGAGTACAAGATCAGTGAAGTTAAAAACAAATATATATACGTATATGTATGTGTGATCTAACTAAACATGGTATGTAAATTTACAATGAGTAATGGAATAGTTTTTGTGATGTAATTAAATATTGCAAATGAATAGCAAAGAAATATGTATCCTTAAACTTTCACCGTTTATTAAACTTGAAATTTATTTATGTGTTCTATCAATGCAGATTGTTCCCATCTATGCTTCATCCTTTGTAACATTTGTTCATGTGTTTCTATAAATCCTCCAAAGATCATCTCACTGATAGACTTATGGTTTTTGGGTATCTTTAATATCTTAATAATGCCAAAGTAAGCATTTTTAGACTTTGGAAAAGACAGCAGGAAACTGGTGCATTAAAATTTCAGAGAGATGAGAAAAGTAATTTTATTCATTGATTTTAATTAATTTGTAGTGCCCTGTCTCTGCTACTCCTTGAAAACGGAATCAAATCTCAATGTGCCTCTTTTCATACAGCCTTTAAAAAATGGTTTTTTTTTGTTTTTATCATCTTTACCAGTTTTTTAAATGCAATATCAGTTATTTTAATTTGAATTTTTCAAATTATTTTGGATTTTGTAGCATTTTTCTGATGTCTGTTGATAAGTTTGAATTTTTCTTTGAAAACTGCTTATTCAGCTGTTTTCAGAGGTAGAAATCAAAGCTATCAACAGTTACATGAAAAGAATGCTCCAAATCACTAACAAATAGAGCAATGAAAGTTAAAACAACTCTGAGTACTACCTCAAACTTATCGGACTGACTAACATGGCAGAAAGGGAAAATGAGAGACACTGAAAGTGATGTGGGAAAATAGCTACACTAATGCACTATTGGTGGAGTTGTGAACTGATTCAATCATTATAGAGAGTAATTTGAAACTATGTCCAAAAGTCTATCAAACTGCACCATAAAAGGACAATAAAAAACATTTACAGCAACTCTTTTTAGTAATGGCTAAGGATTGGAAACTGAGGGGATGCCTATCAATTGGAGAATGACTAAATAAGTTGTAGTATATGATTATGATGGAATACTATTATACTATAAGAATTGTGAAACAGAGGGTTTCAGAAAAACCTGGCAAGACTTATATAAGCTGATGAAAAGAGATATAAGCAGAACTAGGAGAACATTGTATATAGTAACAGCAATATTATAACAATAATCAACTGTGGAGGATTTAACTACTCCAAAAATAAAATGATTCATTACAAGTGCAAAGGATTCATGATGAAAAATGCTATCAGACTCTAGACAGAGAACTGATAAACTTGATGTGTAGATTGAAGCACACTTTTTTCACTTTAGTTTTTTTCTTTTTTTTGCAACATGACTAATGTGGAAATATGTTTTGTGTACTTCACATGTATAATAAGTCCTTATTTCTTTCCTTTTCAATGGGTGGGTGAGAGGTCTAGGGAGGGAGAGAATTGGAAACTGAAAGTTAAGAATTTTAAAATATTATTCAAGTGAAAAAGAAAAAAAACTAACCATATGCTTCAATCATTTAGCTATTTTGGAATGGCTCCCTTTCTCACAAACTTGAATCAATTCCTTACATATCTTAAGTATCGCAGAAATAGTAAAAAAAAAAAAAAGACTTTTTCCTAGTTAACCATTTCCATTCCCTTTTTATTTTAACTGCATTGGTTTTGTTTATGCAAAAGTTTTTCAATTTTATGAAATCAAAATTGTCCATTTTACTTACTAGCTCTCTCTTGAATCCATAGACAGCTTTCTTCTTCACTTTGAGGGGGTAGGTCCCTTGAATCTGTTTCAAAAAATCTAGTGATTATCTTTCCATAGCTTTGACTGTCTGGAAAATCAATCTTTGGTCCCTTAACTAAGCCTCAACTCTCTCAAACTGTCTCTCCAACAGCTGGATGGAGAATCCCCTTCTGGGTGAATAGCTTCACTTTTATAGACACCATAATTAGTGGAAAGAAGAATAGAAAAATCTCCTCCAACATAAACAGAAATTCTTTTATAAGCTAGGCTCTTCTTAGTCTGCTTACTACTTCCTAATCTTACTCCACCTGATAGGACTGCCATTTTTTGATCACCTAATTTACAGTCAGTCATTTTCCATTTACTGAAACTTCTCTAGTCTGGCTCTATCAAAGAGAAATGCATATATTTTCTAAAGGAATAATAAGGTGTTATTACCTATTTAATATACTAATATCTCAAAGTCTATGACTATCACCTTTACATCAGAGTAGGTACAGTAAGAGATGTGGTCCCCTAGTTCACTGTATTTTGTTTTCAATTTTCATTTTATATTTCATATACTGTGATCATCTCCAACAACATTATATTTTTGTAAAAATTTCTACATAAATCAATAAAATCTAAGAAACAGGAATATGATATTACACATATAGAAAATGTTTTAGTATATTTTATTGGATTCCAGTTTTTAAAATGGGGGTTATTTTTGCTACTATATGCTTCATATTCTATACTATTCAAAAGTAGTAGAATACAGGTACAGATTAAAAGTAACTTCAGTTTTGAGAGAATCACAAAAGATTGTTTAGCATATTGTGAAAAAGAAAAAAGTTCATTTTTAGTTTATACATATTTTAATTATGCTTGTATGTAAGCATAAGTATCTGTATAATTATATATAAAAAAGTGCCAGATAAGATAATGGTAAATTTGCTTTGAAGGCAGATTGTAGTTTGTTATAAATGCATGATAATAGTATGCTTCTAATTACCTGCTACTTTTTGTGGAGTGTCAACCATCCAATGATTTGCAGTGTTTTATTTTTTTGGGGGGGTTGTCCCTAAAAAGATATAATCAAATAGAGATGAAACACTTGTTAGCTCTTGGATATGTAAATTAAGCATGCTATTTAACAAGGTTTTTTTTGTCATTCTGATGAGTAGAAACTTTGATTTGCTAAACTAATTATACTTGCTATTTTTAGAATAGGCCAAGAGCTCTGTGTTGTGCAGTTTTACAGGTCATTAGAAAATCAGCATCCCTGGAGGTCAGTCCAATTCAGATGGGTTGCAGACATGTTTTCACTAAATACCCTTGATAGAAGACGTTGAAGTTTATAATTCAGGCCATTTTTCACTTAAAGTCAACAGCAGCTGTGTGGTTAGAAATACCTCCTTAAATGTCATCAGAGCTCTCACATGTGAATATATTCTTAACTACTCCAATAATTATAGATATGTATTATATATAGATATATATTATATATAAGCTGCACAATCGTTAATAATCACTAATAAAATAGTTGCTCTGAAAAAAGTTTGCTCTTTTCATGGGATTCAGCAAAAATATATTGTGAATCCTCTGTGGTTTATAGGAGAAACTGACAGTGACCATTCACTTCTGCAGGTCAAGAAGACAAATAATGAATACAGAGCTAGACTTTATGAGGAGTGGTGCTAAGATAGTGACCTAAGAAATATGCCAATGTTTATATTCAGGATGTATCCAGAGAAGGAAAAAAAAAACAGACCAATCTTTTCTGGATAGATAAATGAATGAAACATTTGAAGCTGGTTTATTGAGCTGTTATAGAATGATTATTTGTAAAGCATAGTGGGGGTTGATGCTCTTCCTAAAACAAGAACATCTGTCCAGAACACTGTCCAGCACTTACATGAGTGTAAAAATGCTGTGCTTATCAAAATTGCAGATGAAACAAATGTGGGAAGGATAACTAAAATATTGGAGCACAGTACCTGGCATAAACATTTAACAAATGGCCGTTAAATAAACTGCATTCAATATCCAAAAATGATTTCAAAGTCCTAAAACAAAGTTGTGAATCTAATAAGATGAAATTCAATGGCAAAAAAACCCTCCTATGTTAAGTTCAAAATCTTAACTTCAAAAGTATAAGATAGAGAAAATATACCTAGATGGTGTTCATCTAGAAAAGATCTGGGAGGGGCAGCTAGTGGGTACAGTGGCCCTGCCAGTGAACACTGGCCCTGGAGTCAGGAGAACCTGATTTCAAATCCAACTTCAGATACATAACATTCACTAGCTGTGTGACTCTGGGCAAGTCACTGAACCCCAATTGCTTCACCAATAAAAAGAACTAAACAATAACAACAACAACAACAAAGAAGGTCGGAGAGCTCATTATGAATAAATGTGTGATGTGGGGAATGTGATCTTAGACTGTATTTTAAGGTAAAGTAATACAGGAGGTGATAGTTCCACTCTATTTTGCTTCAAGGTGGGCCATATTTAGAATATCATGCCCAGTTGTTGGCATCACATTTGTCACATTGACAATATGGAGAATATACAGTGTAAGGTGACTAGGATGGTGAGACCAAGACATGTAAATATATCTATTGAAGGAAATACAGAAGTTTAGCTGGAAGAAGTGAAAACATGAGGGGTAAAGTTCTGCATGATTATGGTCTTCCTCAAGTGTGTGAGGACATTTTTATCTAGAAGAGGGATTTGACTTCTTCTGCTTTTCACCAAAAAGCAAAACTAGAACCTATGGTAGAAGTTGCAAAGACATAGATACAGGCTTGATGTAAGGAAATTTATGTATACAAGGCGGTCCTAAAATGGATAATGATAAGCCAAATATTAGAAGAAATGATGTACTCTTCAGCAAGTATTCATATCTGTAGTAATATATCTCCAGCTTATACACCTTATTTGTAGTCTTATCAGATAATTCACATAGAGATGGGAAAACCTAGTCCAGCCCCATAATTTTGTAGATGAAGAAACTGGGGCTTAGAGAAATTTAGTAACTTGCTCAAAGTTAACAAAGCTAGATAGTCATTAGGGAATGGGTGCTGAAATGAATTGCTTGATCACTCCTACTTGCCCCTCAATCTACTCATTACTAAGAAAAGTTTTCAAGTAAGCGGTCATTCTCCACTTCGAAATAATATCAAAGAATCTGAAGTTCTCTTTATTCTCTTGTTAATTCTTAAGTCCTAGGCAAAGGCATTGATTGTAGACAAAACATCGCATTGTTTGAACTATTTCTAACTCTCCTCTAGGGAAGTTTCTCCCTCAGTTTTCTTAAGTGTGTTTTCATTCATTTTACTGAAGACCAATAAAGACTTCTGGTTAACAAGGTTTATGAAGAAAAGAAAACATTCAAAAATAATATCTATTCAATACCCACTAATTTGAAGATTGCATTTATCTAAAATGATCTTCTACTGACCATGTATATCAGAAAGAGCAAAATGATAGCAGAATGGTGTGGATAGTGAGTGTCAATCCTTATGTTAAATAAGCCTAAATGAAAGACTGTTTTTCAAGTTAGAAAACACATTCCTTTCAGTTAAGGTCAAAGTTAAATGCAGAACTATCTAGCTTTATGGGGAATTCTTAACTGAGTTACAAAGTTTATTCAATTATGATGTGTATAGTATATATATTTTTTCTAAAGAAAAGTACAAGTGTGCTCACAAATGCTTGAAAATATTATGAAGCAGGTAGATTTAAGGGACTTTTTTTTTTAAATTACTCTTGCTTACTTGTTTGGAAGGAAACAAATAAGGAAATAGAAAATCAAAACCAGTGTTGGCACTGATTGGATAAATTCTTGACTTCAATTCAGACTACAGTAATTACATGTTGGACTTTTAAAATAGAATACAAAGTATTGCATGTTAAATCTATGCACTTATTTGCCCTCTATCATTATGAGAATGTCATACATTTTCTAATCTTTTTCAAGTTTAATTGTCCATAATTTATTTTAATTTTTAAGATCATTTATGGGACCTTAAAATTGATCAAAATAAAAATTGAATTTTGAATATGCCAAATGTTAAAGTATTTAATAATTTCTCACAGTATCTGGATTCTGTCCATCCAAGCAATTGTCAAATCATGTGTAATTATTATTTTTTTCCTGATAATTTGCATTCTTTAATGATTATTTTCTTGTTGGTGATGAAACACCCTTTTTATTATATGCAAGCTTTCTCTTAAAAATGCTTCTTTGTAGTAGCCTTTCATTTTAGAAGTGATTTTGAAAAGACAAATCATCCTCAGTATGAAAACCAATATTTACACTTTGATGTTTTATTTGAAATTGAATATTGAATAGCCCAAAGCTGTAAGTTTATAAAGTCCTATTCTTAATAAACAGAAGTGTACTACTCTCTAGAGGCTTGCCTAACAGCCCCACAGATCTAATCTGCCAAATGATCTTTATCCAAAAGCATTTTTCAAGTGCTTCCTTTAACCTGGCACTGTGGAATGACTAGAAACTCAATTATCATATTACATTGACAGCTGGATGGGGAAGGATGTGAAAATGAATTAGGTTGATGCACAATGTTGTAGGGTTAAATCTAGTACTGGCTCCTTTGTGATATTAATTCACCCTGGGATTCATCTATATTTCTCTGGGTTGACAACTGAATCAATAGCCATATTTCCCACTTGCACAGATCTTAAAGGCATTGGATTATCAATGTTTTGATGAAATCTGACTTACCCTTCTTTTCTGGTAGTAGAGGCTATTTATAACTATGGTTCTGTAATGTCCTTTTGTAGAGATGTTAATGAAATAGTCACTCATAATTTGGCCATTAGTTGAGTGACTCCTACTTGGACATGGAAGAAGAGATTAGATAACCTTTGGAGCTCCATATCCTATTAAGCAGACAAGGGGAAAATTCCCATATGCTAAGGCCCTAAGTACTGAACAATATAACTCAATGGCTTGGCCACTGTGGCATCATCAATCCTTATTAAAAGCAGGACAAAATTTTAATGGAATATGATCTCAATTAAGACAGGTGCCACGCTCATAGTCCATAAAGGGCTAGTCTTGATTTGGCAGAAAGACCTAGGTTCAAGCCCTACCCATGACACACAATAGATATGGAACTGGACAAATCGCATAATGCCTCAATGCCCCTTGTCAACTCTCTAAGAATACAAATTACAGATAAGCTGTTGGTCTGTCTGTATTGATGGAGGATGGTACCATACCAGAGAATTTTTTATATTGATGAAATCCCTAGTCTAGTCCAAAATAAAATAATAAGAATAACTGGGACTCACATAGTGCCTTAAATTTTGCCATGCTCTTTATTTCATTACTTTATTTGAAACTCACAACAATCTTGTGCTAAGTATGCATGTTAATTAAGGTAATTAATTAATGCTAGATATTATTTTCCCTGTTTTGCAGTTTGAGGAACTAAAGCTCTGAGAAGTAAGAAATCAGTCTACAGTCAAGCAGTGAGTGGGAGATGTTAGAATTGAACTCAATATTTTGTGATTATAATTATGGGATATCCCCAACTACAACATGTTGATATCATACAATGACTCAAATATTGGGATATGTCCCTGGAATTCATTCAAATATTGATTAAAGGGAATCACCTGATACCCCAAATTTCCTATGAACCATTTGCTATTAGCCTATTTGCACTCAGCTCATTTATAGCTGAAAGAGCTATTTGCTATATCAATAAAGGATATGATTACTCATTACATGCAAGGTCTCATGATTAGCAGGACATTTCTTAAAGTCGTAACCAATCTTATCCTTATGTTTACAGCAAATATTAATACCCAGTCTCCAAATATCTATACTCCAAATATTTATATTCTTTATGAGTCTTTTATTTTCTAGATACAGAATGAGTTCAGGCTTCAGTTCTTATTTGTTAGTAATGAGTTACTACTTTGTCACTTATTCTTTAATGGAGCTTCTCCTGTGTGGATATTGATGCTCTTTACTTGATACAGGTAGCACTCACTTGGTCAAGGAACCAAATACTGTCATATTTTTATAAAAGAGGAGCAGGAGGAAACAGAAAAGCAAGCTAAGAAATTCATGAGGCACTAGAACTAGATCTTTGTCCTATTGTACCTCCATTATCAGAGGGGAAACACTTCAGTTCAGGGTAATCATGTATGTGCTAAAAGTGGTTATTCACATCTCATCATCAGTTGGCTCCTGGGTGAAAATAATTGACTCTGGTTTCTCAGTCAATTCCTTGCCACCCATGAACACATAAAGACTAATGAAGTTCCCCAGAGTCTCCACTCCCTATAAAGTACAAACACAAATGGAACTCTTTGGCTCAGATTCCAGTCTCACAGATAAAATCTACAAAGCCATTCAGATCACAATAAGGCTGAGGGCTGCAGAGCATACCACTGTGAGGTACAGCCAAAAATTTTAATCCTGGTCTACATCCCAAATCATCCTAATTAAATAACAACGGAAGGCTGTTCTCTGAGTTTGTCTTAGAACTCCTGTGGCCAGTTGAAATTATCAATGCTAGAAATAAGTGTATGTACAACACCTGGATATGCCTTCCCAGTACTGGTAATTTCTAAGCTAAGCCAGTCAATCAATAAACATTTATTAAGCACTTATTTGTCCAGGCATTGTGTTTGAAACACCAGGGATACAAAAAGAGGTGAAATACAGTCTCTGCCCTTCACAAACTCACAATCTAATGGGGGAGACAAAAAGCAAACAAAGACATACAAACAAAGTGTATGCAGGATAAATAGGAAATAATTTAAGAGCAGAGACATTAGAATTAAAGAAGATTGTGGAACTCTTTCTGTAGAAGATGAGATTTTAATTGAGACTTAAAGGAACTCAGGGAAGTTAGCAAGTAGAGATGAAGATGGTGAGCATTCCAGATATAGGAGGGCATGGGAAGCTAGAGAAAATACCCAGAGATGAGGGATGGGCTGTCTGGTCATTGGACTCAAAAATATATGTCAGGAAATAAGGTCTAAGAAGACTGGAAAAGAAGGTAGGAAGGGGCTATATTATAAAAGACTTTAAATGCCAAACAGAGGATTTTGTATTTAATCCTGGAGGCCTCCAGATAGGGAGTTTGAGTAGCAGTGTGATATGATCAGACTTGTGCTTTAGAAAAATAATCACTTTTGTCGCTAAATGGAGGGATTGGACTTGGGAGAGATTTGAGGCAGGCAGATACACCAACTTGGTATTGCAATGGGCCAGACATGAGATAGTGAAAGTCTTCAACATATTGGTGCCCATACCAGAAGAGAGGAGGGAAGTATTTGAGAGATGCTGTGAAGGTGAAATCAGCAGTCCTTGTTTATGGATTGGATATATGATGAAGAGAAGGTGAGACATCATGAGGGATTGAGGGTGACACCCAGGGCTGTAAGTCAGAGGAATTGGGAAATGGCTTTGGCCTTGTCTATAAAAAGGAAATTGTAGGTTAAGGGTAGTTAGGGAGGAAGATAATGAAATAAGTTTCAGACATGTTGAATTTAAAATTTCTTCTTGATATCTAGTAAAGTTTACGTCTTCACTGGCTCCACAGCCTCACTATATCTCTATGCACTTAGATAGAATTCAGATCATACAATAAATTCTTCTCAAACACAAGAGAAACATCAGATATTGCCATCTAAGTTTGTTTTCTTTTTACATGAATCTTCCTATTTCACTGTTTTTAGGGGGAGATATGGAAAATTACTACAGTTAATAAGTTGTTTTATTTCAAATAAAACTTAAGGAAGTAAACAGTTAATGGTATCTTAAAGGCAAATAAACCCCTAGTCAGTATTCTGAAGGTTTTAGCTAACAAAATAGTAATCAGATTTGGTACAGAAGAGAACTTTACAATCTCATATTATTGTATATAACATGAACCTGTGGAATACTTTGCTTCTGATAATGACTTTAAGTTTCCCAACTTATAAGTAGCTATGCCACAATTTTCTTAAAGGAAAAATATACTTAAATATTTTTGTCATCATTCAATAGTTTAAGTCCAGTGGCTAAATTCCTACTCACAACAAATCTTGGATGAGTTTTGTTGTTGTTGTTGTTGTTTTTTCAGTCATGTCTGACTCTTCATGACTCCATTTCAAGTTTTCTTGGCAAAGATACTGGAGTGGTTTGCCATTTCCTTCTTCTGCTTATTATATAGTTGGGGAAACTGAGGCAAACAGGGTTAAGTGACTTGTCCAGGGTTACAAAGTTACTAAGTGTTCAAGATTACATTTAAACACAGTCTTTTTGATGCCATGCTGGATGTTCTATACATTGAGGTACCTAGCTGCATTTTGGATAAATTTATGAGATGGGACTCCTGGGGACCAAGATGGTGAAGTAAGCCATAAATCCACATAACTCACCCATACTTATCACCAAACAACCATAAAATGGAGCCTCAAAATAAAGCCTGGAACAGCAGAATCAGTAAAAAAAAAGAAAGAAAGAAAGAAAGAAAGAAAGAAAGAAAGAAAGAAAGAAAGAAAGAAAGAAAGAAAGAAAGAAAGAAAGAAAGAAAAAGATGGGGTGAAACAATCTTTTAGACCAAGAAAATCAGAGGATCAGCAAGAAAGGTACATCTCATTCAGATAAAAGGGAAGCACAGTCCAGGACAGGAAGCATACCAGCAAGCCAGCATCAAGCCCCATTTCAGCAAACCAGTGCGAGATCTTGAGCCCCAGTGTGGTGAAGCAGACAAATGCCAACACCAGGACTCCACACATCCTTAGCATAGCCAGGGGAACCTGCAGACTACAGATTTGAGATCTGCCACATGCTTCAGTGAAGCCCCAGGCAGATAGGCATCCTCCACCAGCCAGACTTCCATGTGCTTCAGCACAGCTCCATGCAGACAAATAGGTAAACACCAATCCTGTGAGTGCCTAAGCAAACAGGCAGCCATCAGTCAGTTCCTGCCTGTTATGCTTCAGTGTAGCCCAGGGCAAACAGGCAGCCTTTAGAGGCCAGACCAACATGTGCTTCAGTGCAGTTATGGGGAAACACAAAAAGTACCTACCTGGCCTCAGCACACATCAGACACCACCACTAGGACCTTAGCTCAGCATCATGTAAGCTGCCAGACCTCTCTGGCCTCTAGCAGTGTTGGCCAATGACCATCACACCCCCTCAGTGCAGCACCAGACATGAGAATCCTCTGTAGGCCTCAGAACAACATTGGTGCAGCTAAGACCTGCAGCCACTAGCACAAAAAGCCTAAGACAGTGTCCCTTCCACCCTGGGATCGGAGATTAAATTCAAAAGAAAGGAAAAAGGCCCAAAAAAAGGGACCTTAAACCCAATATCTTACACTCTATACCAAGATAAAGTCAAAATGGGTAC
Source organism: Phascolarctos cinereus (assembly GCF_003287225.1). Taxonomy (NCBI): domain Eukaryota; kingdom Metazoa; phylum Chordata; class Mammalia; order Diprotodontia; family Phascolarctidae; genus Phascolarctos; species Phascolarctos cinereus. The sequence continues at coordinate 437,958,471 of NW_027555847.1, read as the reverse complement.
AGGATTTAGGTATAAAGATTGATACTATAAGCAAACTGGAAGAGCAAGGAATAGTTTATATTTCAGATCTAAGGAGAAGGGAAGAACTTATGACAAACAAGAGATATAAAACATTATGAAATGCAAAACAGATGATTTTCATTACATTAAATTGAAAAGTTTTTGCACAAACAAAGCCAATATATCCAATGATAGGAGAGAAGCAGAAAACTAGGAAAGAATTTTTACAACCAGTGTCTCTGATAAAGGCCTCATTTTAAAAACACATAGAGAACCGAGTCAAATTTATAAGAACACAAGTCATTGCCCAGTTGATAAATGGTCAAAGGATATGAACAGGCAGTTTTCAGAGGAATAAACTAAAGCTATTTATAGTCATATGAAAAAAAGTTTTAAATCACTATTGATTAGAGAAATGCAAATCAAAATGACTCTGAGGTACCACACCATATCTGTCAGATTGGCTAGCATGACAAAACAGGACAATGATAAATGTCAGAGAAGGTGTGGGAAAATTTGAACACTAATTCATTTTTGGTAGAGTTGTGAAATGACCTAGCCATTTTGGAGAGCAATTTGGAACTATGCCCAAAGGGCTATAAAAATGTGCACACCCTTTGACCCAGCAATACCACTTCTAGGTCTGTGTCCCAAAGAGATTTTAATAAAAAAGGGAAAAGGACCCACATTCACAAAAATTATTTATAGCAGCTCTTTTTGTGGTGACAAAGAATTGGTAATTGAGGGTTTGCCCATCAATTGAGGAATGGCTGAACATGTTGTGGTATATGAATGCAATGGAATACTGTTGTGCTATAAGAAAATGAGCAGGCAGACTTCAGAAAAACCAGGAAAGATTTACATGAACTGATGCAGAGTGAAATGAGCAGAACCAGGAGAACATTGTGCACCATATCAGCTGCATTGTGGAATGACTGACTTTGATAGACATGGCTCTTCACAGCAATGAAAGAATCTAAGACAACTCCAAAAGACTCATGATGGAAATTGCTATCTACATCCAGAGAAAGAACTATGGAGTCTGAATGCAGATGGAAGCATACTAATTGCTCTCCTTTTCCTTTGTTGTTTTGTTTTATTACTTCATTCTCATATTTTCTCCCATTAGTTCAAATTGTTCTTTACATCATGATTAATGGGGAAATATGCTTAATATGAATGTATAAGCAGAGCCTATATGAGACTGCATGTTGTCTTGGGTAGGGGGGAGAGGAGTGGGAGGGGAAGAAAATTTGAAACTCAAAATCTTATGGAAGTGAATGCTTAAAAGTAAAAATAAATAAATAAATAATGTGTGTGGGCAAATAGAAAAGAAAGTACAAAAGCTAATTGAGGAAAACAACATACTAAAAGTTAGAAGTGGGCAAGTGGAAGCTAATGACTCCATAAGAAATCATGACTCAATCAAATGAAAAAAGTGAAAGAAAATGTAAAATACCTCATAGGCAAAACAACTGACCTGGAAAATAGATCAGTGAATAACAATATCAGAATCACTAGACTATTGCAGCCATAATTGAAAGGATGACCTGGACAGTATCTTTCAAGAAATTATGAAAGAAAACTGCCCTCATGTCTTGGAACCAGAGGGTAAAATTGTCATTGAAAGAATCACTGATTACTTCAGGAAAGAGATCCCCCCAAAAAAACAAAGAAACAAAACAAAACAAAAACAACCAAGGAACATTATAACCAAATTACAGAACTATCAGACCAAGGAAAAAATTACTACAAGTGGCAAGAAAGAACCAATTCAAATACCAGGGTTTCACAATCAGGATCACACAGGAGCTGGCAGCTACAACATTAAAGTACCAGAGGTAATGATATTCCAGAGGACACAGTAGGTAAGGCTACAACCAAGAATCATTTAGCTGGCAAAATTAAGCTTAATACATCAAGGTAAAAATGGTCATTCATTGAAATAGAAGGATTTCAAGCCTTTATAAGAAGACCAGAAATAAACCAAAAATATGATCTCCAATATCAAGACCTAATTGAAGCATAAACAGACAAAAAGGGAAAAAGAAAGCATAAGGGATTCAACAGATCTAAACTATTATATCCCTACACAGGAAGATGATATTTGTAACTTTTAAAAATCGTATCACTAATAGTACAGCTAGAAAGATATACATAGACAGAGGGTATGGTATAAGTTGAGTTTTAGTCAATGACACAGATGAAAGAGAGGGGTAGAATGGGGAAATTATCTTTCATGGAGAGGCAAGAAAGATGTATTATTACAATAGAGGGGAAGATGGGGGGGTAGCAATGGACATCACTTGAAACTTAGTCTCATCAATATCAGCTCAAAGAAGGAACAATATACATAATAAATTGAATATAGAAATCTATCTTACCCTACAGGGAAGTAGGAGGGGAGGAGACAAAGTAAAGTGGTGGGCTGACAGAAGGGCGGGTAGATCAGGGGAGGTGGAAGAAAGAAGCAAAACATTGGTGAGGAAAGAAAGGGTGAAAGGAGAGACAGGACAAACAGGAGGAAGAATAGGATGGAGGTAAATACATAGGCAGCAATCATAACTGTGGATGTGAATGGGATGAATTCTCCTATAAAATAGAAGCAGATAGCAGAATAGATCAAAAATCATAATCCCACAATAGGTTGTTTGCAAGAAACACAATTGAAGCAGAGAGACACAAACAGAGTAAAGATAAGAGATTGGAGCATAATCTATTATATTTCAGCTGAAGCTAAAAGAAAATAAAAAAGCATGGTAGCAGTCCTGATCTTAGACAAAATAAAGGCAAAAATAGATCTAATTAAATGAAATAAGGAAGAAAACCTCATCTTGTTAAAAGGTACCATAAACAATAAAGTAATTAAATTAGAAGAGTTAGGAATAGTCTATTTGTCAGATATACGGACAGGGGAAGAATTCATGACCAAATGAGCAATAGAAAGCATTATCAAATATAAAATATATAATTTTGATTATATTAAATTAAAAAGCTTTTCCATAAAGAAAACCAATGCAACCAAGATTAGAAGGAGAGCAGAAAGCTGGGAAACAATCTTTACAGCAACTGTCTCTGATAAAGGCCTCATTTCTCAAATATATAGAGAACTGAGTCAAATGCTTGAGAATACAAGCCATTCCCTAACTGATAAATGGTCAAAGGATATGAACAGGCAGTTTTCAGACAAAGAAATCAAAGATATCTATAGGTATATGAAGAAGTTCTCTAAATCACTTTTGATTAGAGAAATGCAAATTAAAATGAGTCTGAAATACAACCTCATACTAATGGGATTGGTTAATATGACAAAAATGATGAATGATAGGCAGGATATAGGAAAAATGGGACACTAATATACTGTTGATGGAGTTGTGAACTAAGCCAATCATTCTGGAGAATAATTTGGAACTATGCTCAAAGGCAACCAAACTGCACATACCCTTTGATCTAGCAATACCACTGCTAGGTCTGTATCTCAAAGAGATCATAAAAATGTGAAAATGACCTACCTGTGCAAAAATATCTATGGCAGCCCTATTCTTGGTGCTGAAATATTGGAAATTGAGGGAGTGCCCATCAATTGAGGAACAGCTAAACAAGCTGTGGTATATGAATATAATGGAATACTATTGTGCAATGACAAATGTTCAACAGTAAGATTTCAGAAAAAACCTGGAAAGACTTATACAAACTGATGAAAAATGAAATGAGCACAAGCAGGAATACATTGTACACATCAGCAACAATGTGTGATGATCAAGTATGAATGACAGGTCTTCACAGAAACACAATGATACAAGCCAAGTACAAAGGACTCATGAAGAAAAATGTTTTTCCTATCCACATAAAGAACTGATGGACTGTGAATGCAGATTGAAGCATTTTTTTCACTTACTTTATTCTTTCTCATGCTATTTATTTTTCTTTTTGATCTATTTCTTCTTCCACGACTGTAACAGATATGAAAATATGTTTTGCATGATAGCACATGTATAAACTATATCAAACTGCCTACCATGTTCAGAAGAGGGGAGTGGAGAGAGAAGGGGAGAAAAATTCAAAACTCAAAGTCTTGTAAAAATAAATGCTAAAAATTTTCTTCATGTATAATTGGGGGAAAATAAAATACTATTTAAAGAGTGTGGGGGGAAAGGTATAAAACAAATAATTAAATAAAATAAAAATTATGACATGCTTAAAAGGCTCAACTATAAATATTTAGGGCCAAAATAAGTGCATTCTGTTTCTATCAAACACTAACATATCTATTCTGCATTTGAGAATAGAACATTATGGAGTAAAATTGAATCTTGATGTTTGTGGTTGCTTCATAATTGAAGTTGAAAGGACTTTTTTTTCCTGTCATAATGTTCTTGTATACTCACAGACATGTGAGTATTAAATAAATGTATACTATTTGAAGCAAATTTTTTTGTCTTTTAGCCAACAAAATTCAACAAACATGAGTTAAGCACTTATTTGATCTAATGGTTTGTGCTTGGGAATGAGGGAGATAAATACAAAATCTTTTTTGTTTGCTTCTTTGTTTGGGGGATAATATTTAGTTTAAAATTATTTTAACTTTATAACTACATCTCTTCAAATACACAAAAAAGAATACACAAAAAGAACAAAAATAGAAAGCAATAAAAGATGCCTCAAAATTAAATTATATTACTTGCAGAATATGAAAGGAAACCCAAAACAAAAAACAAATGCATAATAATTTTAAAATGGTACTAAGAATTTGTTAGTCTCTGCTTATACCCTTGAATATCTTTTCTGTGTATTTAATGGGAATTTTTTTTTGTTATTTTCTTTACTTGCCTAGTTGTAGTCATTCACTCAATAACCCATAAGTTAGGAACTAAGAAAAGAAATTTCAAAAGATTAAATTGTTCCTGACTTCAAGGAAGTTACATTCTGTTGGGGGAGGATAGATATAACATCTATTGAGAAATGTTAATACAGGATAATTTCGTGAGGCAGAGTACACTAATATAGAGGAAAATCAGCATAGTCTACGCATAAGATGCAGCTCCCAAGGTGAGCCTTGAAGGAATATAGGAATTCTAAAAGGCAGAAGAATGAAGGGAGTGAATTTCAGGCTGGGGGTGCATGTGGAGTGGGTGGGGTGAATGTGCCTGTGGAAGTACGAATAAAATAATACGGAATGTTGACTTGAAGGAACAGTTACTGGAACAATTGAGCTGTAACATCAAACTTATTAAGAGGAGTAGTAGGAAATAATCCTGCAAAGGTAGGTGGAAGTCAGGGTGAGAAGTTAATATTGTGATGCTCTGGCAGTGCCCAACAAGGACTGGAAATCTAGGTGCTAGCTAGGCCTGAGCTTTTCATCTAAAAGTCTCCTCTTCTGGTTTAGACTTGTTTTAGCAGGAGTGATAGAGTTGTCCCAGGGAAAAGGGAGAGACTTAATCTTGAAGACAGAAATGTAAGGTCACTTTGGGTCTAGGACAAATCCCTTGCTGGTACCTTAGGCTAAACTTTTCCAGAGCTGGGACTAAGCACAATCAAAGTGTCTGTTACTCTCCTGACTCTGGCAAAAGTAGTTCTAAGATCTGCTGTGGAGGAAGGAAATAGTGCAGAGACTGCTAATATCCATCAGACATGAAGCAATACTACCAGAGGGGGAGATTAACTTACCATCCCTTGGCGCTTTCCTTAGTAACCCATTCCCATCTTGTCTTCTTTCATCTACCTCCTACTTTTACCCAAGCCAAAAGAGAATGGGGAAGGGTTTCTAACCACATACTGAGCTTTAGTATATTGGGTTTATTGATATGCATTTAGAACTGTATTAAAACCAGGTAGCTATAGATTAGTGTCAGCTCCACTTACTTGGATATATGCAAGGAGTTTGGAAAGGAGGAGGAAAATAAGCTCAGAAGAAAAGATCTAAATTATAGAGTTTTATATAAACTCATTTTGGATTGTGCTAGTGCAAATTGAGTGTTCAGAGACATATGCAATAGAGACAATTACTTAATAAGTTCTTTAAAGGTTTCTGAGCAAATAAATCCAGAGAAATACTCCTATTAAATTCCTATGAAGACTGCCACAGAGGAAGGTAAGAGATCTAATCAATCAGATAATCAATACACATTTATTACATAAAAAGTATGTAACAGTGTAGCATAATCATGCTGAATTTTAGATGCTAGTGACTCTTGCAGGTGGAGATGCCCAGTTGGCAGTTACTGCTATAGAGCATTGAAAGTCAGGAAGAGAATTGGGGTTGAGTCTAGAAAGGTTTAATTGTTGTACTATAGAAGTCATAGTTAAGTCAATGGAAAGTGACAAAATCATCAAGAAAGTGAGTGTATAGAAAGAATCTAGATCAGAGTCTTGAGGAATACACAAGATTAGAGGCCAGAGATAAATGCTAATATAACAAGGGAAACTAAAAGGACTGTTCAGGCAGAGAGGGGAACCAAGATAAAACAGCTGCACAGAATCCAAGGAAAGGGCAAAGAACAAACATTTATATAGCACCTATGTGCCAGGCACAGTGATAAGCACTTTTACAAATTTTAACTCACTTCATTATATCCCGATGAGCAAGATTCCAGAACAACTGTAGAAGGTAGGTATCTCTCTTTTACAATTGATAAAACTGAAACAAACAGAGGTTGAGTGACTTGTTCAGTGTCATACAGCTAGTAAGGGTCTGAGGCTGAGTTTGAGCTCAGGCCTATCCTGGAACTCTATCCATTCAACCACCTACCTGACCTAAGACAAAAGAGTATCCAGGAGAAGGGTGTGATCAGTAATGTGAAAAACTGTAAATAGAATGAGTGTTTGGAAAAAGACATTGGATTTAAAAGATAAGAGATCAAGGCATCATTTCAGAGAAAATTCAGTAGAGGTGAAGGGTTGTAAATGATGCTGAAAGGGATTTGGCAAAGAATGAAAGGTGAGAATAGAGAGAATAACAAATGTTGATGAATCTTTCTAGGAGTGAATATTGTGAGAGGGAGAAGATATAAGATTATGGATTAGGTAGATATGAGGATACAGGGAAGGGTTTTTTGTTTTGTTTTTGTTCATTTTGCTTTAAAACGTAGATTAATATGGGAATATTGTAGGCAGCAAGGAAGAAGATACTGCATTAGGAGAAATTACAGATAAGGAAGAGATAAACCTCCAGTAGAAATGTGAGGTACAAGTTGAAGGGTTGTTTTTTTCAGGGAACTTGAGCAATGAAGGACAGTGTGAAGGTCTATATATAGCACATATGACGTGTGGAATAGGGAAAACATAGAAGAGATAGTATCTATTTTCTTATCAAAGTATATATTGTTCTTTTGTTTCTGATTCCTTCACCTTGCATTAGTTCATACGTAATTCATATATAACCTGAGCTCTGATAGTTGAGTTTTTGCTTTGTTTTTTACCTAGGCCCACGCCTCTATTCCACTTCTCTTCCAGCTCTGTAACATGTTGTCAATTGCATAGCTGTCCCTTCTTAACATGTTTCCAGTTTTACTGTTTTATAGTCATTCCCCTAAGAATTAAATCCCTTTGATGGCAAGGATTCTTTTTTTTTCTTTCTGGCACCCCAGCATTTCACAGAATGTCAAAGGGTTTGGAAAATATTATCTATCTATCTATCTATCTATCTATCTATCTATCTATCTATCTATCCATATGTATACATATATATATATAGATATAGATATATGCACACACATACACACAATACACACACATATACATACACACATACATACATATATGTATGCACGTATGTATATACACCCACACATATATCAATATGTGTGTACATACATGTGTATATGTGTATATATGTGTATGTATATATGTGTGTGTGTGTGTATATATAGATATATGTATATATATCTATATATATATATTTCAGAGAAAAAAAAACAAATCTAGATACTACAGTTCAGGAAATTATAAGTAAAAATTCCCCAGAACACTTAGAAACAGAGGGCAAAGTAGACATAAAAAGAATGTTAGTAACCTTCAGAAAGAAATATCCAAATAAAAACTCCCAGGAAGATATAACCAAAATCAAGGGCTTCTCTTTCAAAGAAAAAAAACACTTTAAACAGAGTCAAAAAGGAGTTCAAATACCAAGATACCAAATTTCAAATTTATACAAAACTTTAGCAGCTGCCACCATGAAGGAGAAAAGAACTTGTAATATAGTATTATAAAAGGAAAGAGTAAAAAGTTTACAGTTAAGGAGACTCACTCTAGCAATACTAAATGTAATACAATTTATCCTGGGTGAGGTGAGCAGTAGGGAGTGGGGAGCAGGGATAAAGACACTAGTGTTTAATGTAATAGGAGATTTACGAGCATTCCTGGTGAAAACACTACAAATGAGTAGACATTTTGAAATGAAAAAGCAGGCACGAAGGGAAACATAGAAAGGGAACATTTGTGTAATTGAATTGGAATATATAGGAATCAAACATGTACAATTTAATATGAAGATAAGAAAGAAATATTTTTTTAGAACTTTAATACCTTTTAGTGTCATAAAGAAAAGTAAAAATGAGAGATGGTCTATGGGATTTTTTTTTCTGTTTTAATCATATTAGGAGAGGAAAATATAAGAAGTCTAGGGGACTATATTGGTAAGAAAGGAGGAAGAAGCGGGGAGGGGAATCACTGTTGTATAACAGAGAGGCTGAAGATGAAGATTATTTAGCCATGGAAGAAGGTGTGGGGGTAAAGTATCTCATGAACTTTACTTCCATAAGAATAAAACAAAGGGAAATTAAAGACAAAAACATAGAAAGAGATATTTTGTATAAAAGTGCATCAAGATCAAAAGGAAATAGGAGAGTAAATGTACAAGGAAGTGGTAAAGAGAGGTTGAAGGGAGAAGGAAAATAAGTAAAGGAAAAAAATCTCAAATATTAGAGTAAGGAAGATGAAAGGAAGATTAAGAGGAGGGGAAAAAGAGTAAAAACCTAGCATCAGACTCATAACAAAGAAAAGAGAACTGAAACAAAGAGAAAATAGGCTGCTTCACCTAAAAGATTGCATGTTGAGTAAATTTGCTCTCTTCAGCATTTTCCTTTTATTTATAGAGACAGAGGAAAAATTGAGTGGGAAAAAAGCACAACACAATAAAATAGAGGGAAATATTCAATTAATAAATATAGTTGTAAATGTGGATGGGATCCACTCTCTCATAAAATGAAAGAGGTTAGCAGTATAGATTAAGAAGTAGAAACTAACAATATTTTTTATTTACACAAAAATTTACAGAGAGTTAAAATAACGGTCGAGAGCAAAATCTGTTGTGATTCAGGTAAATTCAAAAAAAGAAAGGGTAAGGGGCAGCTAAGTGGTGCAGTGGATGGAGCACCAGCCCTAAAGTTAGTAGGACCTGAGTTCAAATCCAGCCTCAGGCCAAACACTTGACACTTACTAGCTGTGAGACCCTGGCAAGTCACTTAACCCCAATTGCCTAAAAAAAAAAAGTTAAAAAAAGGAAGGGTAGCTATTATGACTTCAGACAATATTATAGTAAATATAGATAAGAAAAAAATAGATACCTAGAAATATTACATTATGTTAAAAGACTCTGCACATAAGGAATCAATATCAATAATCCTTATGTTAACCTAATTACATACACATCAAAATACTTACAGGACAGGAAAATTGAACATAAAAAGGAAATAGTGAAACTATAATAGTGGGGGACATAGTGAACCCCTTTTAGGATTAGATAAATTAAACCAAAAGATAGAGACAAAACAAGGGTAGAATCTGTATAGAAGTTGAGAAAAGTTAGATATGAGAGACCTCTGGCAATTATTGAATGAAAATAGAAAAGAATTTACATATCTCACAGCTAAATAGCATCTTTACAACATGGACTATGTAATGGAGCATAAAAACCCCACCAAATATGTAGAAAAGCAGAAATATATAATATCACATACAGATTATGATGTAATAAAATCATATGCAATAAAGGGACCTTAAAGAAATAATTTAAAAGAAATTAAAGACAAAATAACTTAATTAAAAAAAAACTTGAGTAGCAAAGAAGAAATTTTTGAAATGATAGAAAATTTTCATGAATAAAATGATAATGATAAATTATACCAAAGCTTATGGAATGCAGGTAAGGCCATTCTGAGGAGAAAAAAAAATGATATCTGTAGACATTTTCATGAACAAGAGAAAACAGACAAGTGAATAAATTGGGAACACAATTAAAAATTTGAACAACAACATAAAAAAAGCAATGAAGAAACAACTTTAGAAATTATGAAAATTTCAAAAGTAATAAAATTGAAGGCAAAATAAGTTTAATTGAAAACCAAAATGACTACCTCAAAAAAAACCTAGTAAAATAAATAGGTAGTTATCTTGATTTTAAAAAGAAAGAAGAAAACCAAATTGTTTGTATTAAAAATTAAAAAGAATATACAACAATTGAGCAAGACATAAGAGAAATTACTAGAAGCTATTTTACCCAATTATGTTTTAACAAAACAAGTAACTCAGAGGAAATAGACGAATGCTCACAAAAATACATATTTCCATGAAGCAATTTTGAACTATGCTCAGATAATTAGCACACTACATATAGTCTTCAATTGAGCAATAAGATCACTAGTTCTTCCTTCATTTTCAAAGCGGACCAATGACATCATGGGGTAGTCTTGAATTGCACATGAATTGAATTGACGTGAGGTAGAGTTGATCAAAGTCAGCAGCCTTACTCTTTCTTCAAGAGTCATCAAAATCCATCGTCAAGACAAAAGTGAAAATAACTAGTGATGGGCCAGGATGCGGAGGATGACCTTGGCATCTTAGATGTCTGACCAGACTCTAAGCACTCCACAACATCTGCTTCAGTGACCTTCATGTTTGGTGGAACAAAGTGTCATCATCTGTCCATTCAACTAGGGGAAGTCTTAACATGCTTGGGGTAGACATGCCTTAACTTGCTAATGGGTTTAAGCCTGTCAGTTATTCTCAACCTAGTATAGTTCACCTGCCTGAGAAGGTTTACTCTGATGTGGCTGCTATGCATGCTACAGCTTCTTGGAGCCACAGGTGAGAGTTGAGTGACAAATGGACGCCAAAGGTGGATGAGCATCCCTGGAAAGAGCTTGACAAACCCTCATACTAGAAGTGCTATACCTCCCTGAACATCCTATAAACCCCTAAAAAAGACCAAAAAAAGAAAAAGTTTTATATGTATTAAAATATTTATAGTAACTCTTTTTCTGTTGTTGTAGGCAAAACTGCAATCTGTGGGTCTGTCTTCTTATTGGGAATTGCTAAGTAAATTGTAGTGAAATATGAATGTTAAGGAATATTATTGTACCATAAGAAATTATGAAATCAGTAGTTTCAGAGGAAACTTGGAAAATTGAAGTGAGCCGAACTAGAAGAAAAATTCATATAATGAAAATAGCATTATAAAGAAAAAAATTTAGATTACTGTAGAACTCTGATCAATGCAATGATAAATCACAAGTCCAGAAGGATAAAGATGAAATATACCACTCACCTTTTGGTACAGAGGGAATGAACTTAAAATGAAGAGAGAGATACACATTTTCAGATATCTCTAATGCTGAAATTTGTTTTGTCAGTCTTTGTTGTATATATTGAGGAATTGAAATGAATTTACTTGATGTGGGGGAGAAATTAATAGGAGAATTCAAATAATTTTTAAAAGTTACCCTTTTTTAGTTTTAAAAAAATAACATAAAAATAATAATGGTGAGGTAGAAAAGAGATAATTCAGTTTCTTCACTGGAAGTCTCCCCCTTCCCCATTTCCAAACTTCCAATAAAACAAAACAAAACCAAACATGGTCCTTAAAGATATTCTTAGAACTATGGGGACTCTCCACTAAGAAACCTGGTATTAACTAGAATATCTACTGCTTCAGGTAAGAAACCAAATTGTGTCTGGGGGCAGCTAGGTGACACAGTGGATAAAGCACTGACCCTAGAGTCAGGAGGACCTGAGTTCAAATGTGGCCTCAGATACTTGACATTAGCTGTGTGACCCTAGGCAAGTCACTTAACCCCAATTGCCTCACACACACACACAAAAATTGTGTCAGGCTGGAAAATTCCTGACACTTAAAAAAAATACCCCCAAATTTCCTCCAGTGATGCCTTGAATATCTAGAAAGTTCAATTGGAAATCCATATGAAACCTTCCCAAATTTCATTTGCAGTACACAACCCCTACCCCTAAATCTTCTGCGTCCATGCAACTGCGTAAAGCTCCCAAAATTTCTCCAGGGATCCCTTGAACACTTCAGGAATTCCAACTGTAGGTCTGAACTCATCCCTCACCAGGACAAATAGAATATTAAAAAAAAAAACCTCAGAGTAAACCCCAAGAAGTGAGGAACTCTCAAAAGAGATTCAACTCTTGTTTTAATCGGATTCCTTAGTCTATGAGGTAAATCTCATCTTATGGACCTGATGTTGATAAGCAAGCAGCTCTGGTCTGTCTAAAAGCAAAAGGAAATTAAAAAACAAAACAAAACATAAAGTTTCCTACTATCATAGTATGCTGTAGGTAAACTACCAGGCAAGTGAATTTTAGAGATATAAAATCCATCGTGCTCATATTGACTGCAATACGTAGATAAGTAGTTGGAACATCATGAACAAATGGGCACAATAATTAACAGATACTGTACATAAGCCATTAAGTGAACATAGTTGTTTCATATAAACTGCATGAACAACAAGGAAACACACTGGAGTATGTACTATCTAAAAACAGCCTAAAATAAAAGAAAAAAATGTTGTTTTTCTTGAGTGGATTTCTAGGTGGAAAAAAAAGAATATTCAACAAGAGTTCCAGATGAAGATTCCCACCAGAGGGTTCCTGCCAATTCAAAGGTCACCCAAATAAGACCCTGATGAAGCATCTATATGTGGGGGCATAGCCCCCAACTCGCATTCACAGTTTGCGTTCCCTAGAAAGTACCCAAAGAAAATTAAGAAGAAAAAGATAGAAAAAAAAGCTGTGAACATGTGCTATGCGGTTTTTTTTAAAGAAGTAGTAATTGAACAACATAGTAACACATTTACTCTATTTCTTTCCCATTTTGCACTTCAAAAAAAAAGTTTGCTTCTCTGCATGTTTTCATGTACGTATTAGCAGCAAAATTATAACTAGACTGAAACATTTTACTCATCTATCCAGTATTCTCCAGATCCTGGATCACCACAGAACTCAGAAACATTGTTTCTTGGTTCGTCATGACACGTAACTAATTGAAATACCTCCAAGGAAGTGAAAGCAAAGCACTCACTGTTTATTCTGTCTCCTTGGATACACTATTGCTATTAACAAGCAGGGATAAAGATCCAAAGCAGGGCTGCTGGAGATTTGTGTAGGTTGTTGTGGCTGTTGTTGATTTTCACTTACTAGCATATGCAAAATTGTTCATGCTGAAACACTGCTCTTTTCTTTGGGAATATTTGCCAAGGGACTAACATTCCCCTCAGAAATCTATTCAAATGTAACTGGCAGGGACAAAGCTTTTGCGAGGCACTCTAGAGAAACCCATCTGGTATATCTTTTTGCAAAGTTTGCGCTTTAATGCAAATGCCCAGGATACTGTAGTATGAATACCTGTTCCATAGGTCAAATATTGACATTAAATATTAGCAAGAAAGAGCAAAATTCAGTCCAATAATCCTTCTGCTCAAGTCAATGAGTATCGACTGCTGGGAAATAAGGGTCAATAACAGCAACAGACTTCAATGCCTTCTATGCAATGTATATTAATAAAAACAACACCCAAGTGATACCTGACCTAGTCTAGTAGAAGACAGAGAATCAATATTCCTATGTCCTTGTTCAGATTAAATTCTATTCTTGGTATATGCTAATTAAAAGTTAACTCAAATGGCAACATTTTCTATATAGTTAAGACTGCGTTTTAAATGATGACAGAAAATATAAAGCTACCAGCAATTTTGTTGCATAAGTAAGTGTTAAGCCATATCACTCCAAAGTATTTGCCAAGCAATATAATTTCTATTTCTATAGGGGTGGTGGCAGGGAGAGGAAGAGGAGAAGGAGTGAGAGAGAAAGAGAGGGGGAGGGGGTACATAGATAAAATATTGTAGAAAACAATGCAGTCTAAAGTTTATACACTTTTCACAATAAGTCTTGAAAAATATTTTAAGGGGAAGAAATAATAGACTGAATTTTATCAGATGTATACTCAATTTCACAATGTAGGTTTTTATTTTAATATGTACTGTGGTCATTGAAAAAGTAATTGCTCACCAGCTGCAGAATTGCAGTCTCGTGAAAGTTGCATGTATAATTTGTTCATAGTCATGGAGAAAAGCAATGAAGTAATTCTGAAAATGCTCATTGCTGCTAAATATGGAAGGTATATATGTGAATGGGTTAAACATGGCTAGAAGAGAGAAAGAAAGGAAAGAAAAGGGAAGGGAAGAGAAGAAAAAGGAACAGAGAGAGGTGGAAGGAAAGAAGGAAGAGAGAAAGGAAAGAAGAAAAGAAGGAATGAAAAAACAAAGGAATGAAGAAAGGAAAGAAGGAAGACAAAGATAATGTAGCAAATGGAATTTGTATCACTACTTCACACAGTTTTATTTTCTAACCCTTAATCTAAGACTACCCCTTTCATTCATCCACTGCATAGCTCTCTGTTCTCTTAATCTCATTCAAGTTTAGCATAATAATTACCATATATTTATTGCTAAATAAATGGATTCATTCATCCTTATCTGCTATATCCTCACTCTGAGTTTTTTCCCCCAACAATCCCTAATTGGCTCAATTCTTTTCTAGTTTACTGTATTAGTAATAAATAGCAACGACAATAATAAATTGGCTTAAAGTCCTACCTGCATCACTTAGCAAATTGGCCAAGTTGACTAATCTCTCTAATTTTCAGATTCCTCATCTGCAAAATAGGGATAATAGTGATATTTGATATTACTAAAGTATTCATTTTGGGGTACCATGAAATATGCCCATGTAAGACAGTGAACTTAATATACTAGATGTTGTATGTGTTCTGACTGCTCCACTAACCAGCCATTCTCCCAACTCTCTCTTTCTCTTTGGATCTCCCTATTCCTTGAGACACAATAATATTGCAGAATGTTACATAATCATAGTTGATCAAGAAGCAGCAGGATTTGAAAGGATTGACTCTAATTTTGAAAGAAGTCTTACAGTGGGCAAAATAGTATGAAACAGCAACCACATGCTAGAAAGAAATCTTTTTGTCAAATGAAGAGTCAATTGATACATCAAACTTCATTGTTTATTTTAAGAAATTGACACAGCCACCCCAGCCTTCAGCAATGACCACCCTTGTCAGTCAGTAACCATATACATCGAGGCATATGGGGAAAAAAAAACCCTCATATGACTCACTTTATTATCATATATGCTTTATTGTGGTGGTCTGGAAGCAAACCCACAATATCTCTGAGGTATGCCTATATATGGGTAAATATAGATATAGTGACATATTTACATATATACACAGGTATTTATGTACATGCACACATATACATAGCATGCCTATGTATGTATATGTATACACAAATATATACATACACATACATGTAGTATATGTATATATATAGTGTCTGTGTGTGTATGTGTATTCATTTTAGACATGGCCAATGTGGAAATACATGTTACTTGACTACATATGTTTGTAACAGACATTTTCTTTTTCTATCATTCTTCCTTAGAGAGGGGAAAAGCAGATTTTTGCTGATTGAAAAATTTTTAAAAATATATTAAAAATAATCAATGGAAAATGAGCCTAAGAAGAATCCATGACTTTTAAACATAATAGAATAATTTAATCAAATTCAAAATTCAAATAAGTCAATATATGATATGATAAATGACTCAAAACAGAGGAAGAAAATTGAAGAACAGTGGATTCTGAAAAAAAATTAATGTAGACATTAAAAATCTGTTCATTACTGAGATGGTGTTTTCTTTGAATTTTTCACTTGATTTGAAACTTATTTCTCTCATTTCCCCCGTTATAATCTTCAGATCTCCAAGAAGGGGCCCCTTGGGCTATCCTGTCTTTTCACAGCTGAAAAAAAAATTACACTTCCATCTCATGTTATTGCTTTTATTTATTTATTTTTTGGCAAGGCAATGGGGTTAAGTTACTTGCCCAGGGTCACACAGCTAACAAGTGTCAAATGCCTGAGGCCAGATTTGAACTCAGGTCCTCCTGATTCCAGGGACCATGCTCTATCCCCTTTGCCATATAGCTAATAAATATCAGAGATATAGAGTTTCTTTCCACTTAGTTTCTAATATTTAAAAGCAGTAACCCAGGGACAGCTATAGCTCTTCATTTTTAATCATTCAGTTTCTTCGAGGAAGGTAGAGAATAGAATGGAGAAGGAACAATGGACCAAAGTTATGGTGCTACAATAATCTACCAACTACAATACATATAACTAATACAATAACTAACTACAGTAGTTAGAAATGTTTATTCCTTTTGTTTCATTTCTTTCAAGATACCCCTGTATATTAACTCCATGACTTAATTCTTGAATCTGGAGATGGGAAGGAATATGAGGTGAATTTGGAGTTTAGTGGCAGTGACAAATAAATCTATGACATGATAGACCCAATGCCCAAACTCTGAAAACTCTCTTAGATAAAAGCACATAAAAAAGACAAAAGTCCTTGCAAGTAATATGAGACAACATGACTTACAGCCTCCTAACACATTTCACTAAGTATACCCAGGTATATTTTGTTCTCTCTCAGAATAAAACTATTCTGTAAGATTTCCTTTATGATTGAACTGATACTTCTGTCTTCTAGATTGGATCACTGCCAGGGGATTTTCATTCATTTCTTTCGTTTATTTTTTAAACCACACTTGGGTTGCAGAAGGCAAGTAACAAGAGGCATTGCAGACCACTTGGTTGTACTCCAGAGGTTTTCTCTCCACTGGGTTCTAGAGTGCTCATTTGCTTTAGACTATTTCTTCTTTGTCTTTGCATCCAGAAACATTCCTGGCTTACTGATGGGTTTTAATAAAATTTTGTTATTGTTGTTTTTGTTGTCAATCTCTGTACATATTAGTTATATGAGACACTGCTAAGCCTGATGCCGTGAAGGTTTAACTGACTTAGAGTGGCCACTCCACGAAGTGACTCCTGGAAACTTCCTGGGACTCCAGGGACTCAGTGAATTAGAGATAACAAATTTCCTGGAAGCTTTTGGCCATATGTAGCCCATTGCTGAAAGGACTTGTCATTTTAGTTTCAAACAGCAAACCTTTATTTGTCCCTTAGCTCTCCTCAGTCCCAAGTCAGTTATTAAGGGAGAAGGAAATAATATCATGTCAATTGAAATGAGATGCCGCTTCCAACTGTCTCTCTCTTCCTTTGAACTTCTATTGGAGTATCATTTAATTCCAAGATTTCCTGTAAGCAGCAAGTAAACTTGTAAGTGTCTGAGGCTAGATTTGAACTCTTGAAGAAGAGTCTTCCTGACTCCAAATTTGGCCTCAGGCAATTATTAGCTATATGATCTAGGGTAAATCACTTAACCCTGTTTGCCACAGTTTTCTCATCCATAAAACGAGATAGAGAAGGAAATGGAAAATCATTCCAGTATCTTTGCCAAGAAAACCACAAAGGGGGTCATGAAGAGTTGGATATGTATGACTGAACAACAATAAAAATCATGTCTAATATTTATCCTTTTCATGAACACTGGCTCAACTTTTATTCATGCCATCATTATTATTGCCCTAGAGCAGAGGTGGGGAACTTATGGCCTCCAGGTCACATGTGGCCCTCTAGGTAGTCAAGTATGGCCCTTTGACTGACCAAACTTCACAGAACAAATCCCCTTAATAAAAGGATTTGTTGGTTCCCCATGCCTGCCCTACACTACACACACACACACACACACACACACACACACACACACAAATATATACATATACACATAAGTATATATGTACGTATGTATATATATATACAGACATACATATATATGTATATATATGTATATATATATATATACATATATGTATGTATATATATATATATATAATATATGTATATATACATATATATATATATATATATATACATATATATATATATATATACATATATATATATATATATATATATATAATATGTATATATATATATATATTATATATATATATATATATATATTATATATATATATATTATATATATATATATTATATATATAGTAGATCTTATATAAATATAACCCCTTCCTATTCTGTGGGCTTCCCCCTGTCAGAATTGCAAGGTCACATTGAAGTTATTTCTATGGTTGCAAAAATGTCAGTCTAATCTTGAGGAACCACTAGGCCTAGGGATGCTGAGCTACTGTGCCCAGGTCCTTCTTAATTTTTTTAAATTGTTTTTTATCTGGTTAGGTAGTGGGGTTAAGTGACTTGCCCAGGGTCACACAGCTAGTAAGTGCTATATGTCTGAGGCCAGATTTCAACTCAGGGCCTCCTGAATCCAGGCCGGTGCTCTAGCCACTGCACTACCTCGGTGGTCCCAATGTCCTTCTTTAAACTGGTCTTTAATGGGAGTCGAACTGGGCTCTTTTTTTTTCCCCCATACTCATCGAAGCTCATTAAACCACAATTCTAGAACTCTGAATATAGTTTACTCATAGCTTGGGTAATTCTCCAGGAAGACTGGAAAAGTATAATATGTATCAACTATGAGACAGGTCCTTTGTCAATTCCAATAAAAAAAATGCACACATGCAAAAATGAAACAAAACAAACAAAACACCCTCTCACCAATGTGCATTGACAGCTTTAAGACAAAATTCAATATTTTAACTTATAACTACAGTTACACTCCCTTGGGAGGTTGATGCATGAACCTCCTCAGAATATAAAGTAGCTTGTGGGATTGCTGATTATGTATCACACATTTTATCTCTTGTGGACATTGTCCAAACAACTCCTGGTACATGTCTATTAAGATGGCCAGGGTTGGAGCAACCTCACTGTTTTCTCTGATGCAGGTTTTCTGTTTCTGATGTCAGTTCCACTCATTGGACCCAGGACCTCTCAAATCAATCAGGATTATATGGGATAATATGTGGAAAGTGCTTAGCGTAATGCCTGCCACATAGTAGGTAATTAATACATGTTTATTTTGTCTATTCAACCAACTACGAATCTATCCATCTATGCATTTATTCATCCATCCAAATACCTGAAGTCATCTTTAAGCCTGAACGTATGTACTTTGAGCCTGATATTTGAAAATCTCCTCAGGAAAGAAAACACAAAGTTTAAAAGACAAACAGGGAGCCATTTTCAGTCTCTCCTTGCCTTGTAAAGGTGACTTTATTATATTGAGTGGGAAATGGCCAGTCCATGCTTGATCCATTGCACTATCCACCCTATCCACTGCACCACCTACTGGCCACCTTTTTTTCTGCTTGTTAAAAAGATTTATTATACCAAAAATTAAAGCAAGAAGCTATTTCCAGTTTTTTCTTTCTTTTTTTGTGGAAGAGGTCATAGGTAGAGAGAAAAATTGGAGTCAGAAGCCTTCCCGCCAACTCAGAATCTCTCATTAAGACATAGAGACAGTTCTCCCCACTCCCTTGAAGTGAGAACTTTTAGTACAACACTAGTCCAAAGCAGAGATTTGGGAATGAAGGCTAGAGGGGGAGGAGGGAATATTTTTGAGGAGATTGTTGGAGCTATAGCCTGAAGGCACATTGTGTGTTTTGTGTGTACATGTGTTTCAGAAGGGCAGAGTATCAATGCAGATCTTGTTTACAGTGGTAGGTGGTGGCATCAGGTCTTCCAGTTTGAGGTAGATATGCTGCAGCCCTTGGGTACATAGGGTGCATAGTTCAGGCAGCTTGCTTGTGATAAGATAGGCAGCTGAAGGGCTGGGGATTCCCTGATGTGGGTTATGATAAATGCTTTTTCAGTCAGCCCATTATTTGGTTCTGAAACATTTCTATTTTCCTAGGCCTCTGCAGGCCATGGTGCTCAGTGATAATGATGAGGGCAGCAAGGTAGAAGGGCAAGACATCGATGACCATGCTGTGAAGGTATCAAGAGAAGGCTAGGATACTGTAGATCCAGGTTCTAAAGCCATGGCCACACTGCAGCCCAGTGTAGTAGCAGAAGTTTCCCTTCCCCTGGCTTGCCAGAGGATGAAGAGTTCTATGAAGGCAGACTCCAACATCAGGTCCTGGTAAGTTGGGGGAATCTCCAAAAAAACCAGGGATTTTCTCTGCCTACTTGTGAATCCCATCCATGGAGTCTTCACCAAATGAGGCACTGCTAACTCCTAAAATGTGGAGTAATTCAATTTAGCAGTGCTAGATATGGAGTCAAGGTGTGCCTGTACTAGGAAGGTGAGAAAGTTCTCTGAAGAAGAATATGAAGTTTGCTTATGTTTGGAGGGCATGCAAACTCAATATCCTTTCAGACTATCTGCTTGGACCACTTCCATCCTGCAGCTCCTCCTTCCCTAGCCCAAAGCTTCCATCCAGAGCCAGAGCAAGAGCCAGGGTTTGCAACCCTTACTTAGCACTCTTATAGACGGTTTCTCATTTCATCTTCACAACCCTGGGAGGTAGGTATTATTATTATGTCTATTTTACAGTTAGAGAAACTGAGGCAAACAGTGAACAAATGACCTGTGCCCAGAGTCACATAGTTACAAAGTGTCTGAAACCAAATTTGAACTGTGGTTTTCCTGAATCCAGGTCTAGTGCTCTATCAACTGCACCAAAGTTGCCTCTGAAGTGTAGAAGACACAAAAGAAAGGCAATCTGCTTACCTGCAAATCTGTTTATTTTACAATAAACAAAAGAAATAGGGCCATTTCCTGAATTTTAGGCTTAAAGGCACGGAACTTAAATGTGTGGTTTTGCTTTCTGGCTGGTGAACTACAATCTTCTTGAAGGCAAGTGCCATGTGACACCTCAACCGAAAAAACTAACATACTGTCTTACACATAGTAAGCATTTAATTAATGAATCCTCAATCTTTTTTTTATTGTCCAGATTGAACTGCACATTTCCTAACATTATACTCTCTCTCTCTGGGTCTCTCTCTGTCTCTCTGTCTCTGTCTCTGTCTGTCTGTCTCTCTCTCTCTCTCTCTCTCTCTCTCTCTCTCTCTCTCTCTCTCTCTTTCTCTCTCTCTCTGTCTCTCTCCTGTGTCTTTATGTTCTCAACTTGGCTCCCTTCATAGAATCTTAGGGACACTGGTAAAAACACTGAGTGAGGTAAGATGTTGAAGAGTTTTTGAGAAGACTTATGTGTAGATTTCATTAGTTTATTGTATCTTTACCCTTTATTGTAATGTTTCTATCTCTCTTTTCTGTCTTTCCCCCCTCCCTTTTAAATTACTCCATTTAAGACTGTATGTACTAGGGTAGAGAGAATAGTGGAGGATTTGTTTATTTACCTCGGATCTTCCACATCTGCTAGCTCTACATAATAGAAAAAAAGCTAGATTTCTTTCCCCCTCATCCAAGGAAACATTCTGACTTCACTTTCTAGAGGAAAGACAAACTATGTGTGTCAAGTTTCCTCAATTGTTCTATCTGAAATGATGCTTTCTTCCACTTATTTTCCTAAATTCCTAAGTATTTTTCATTTTGAATCTCTCTTTTGCCCCATCACATTTAGCATTATATCATAGTAATATATAAAATGATGTAGCATTGTTTTTTTGTGACATTATAGCAGCAACACAACACAGAAGAAAGAGTGAAGGTTTGAGGGCCAGAGAACATTGGTTCAAATCTTGTCTGTACTATTGACTGCTTGTGTGACAATAGACAAATTACTTAATCTCTCTAGGTTTTAACTTTCTCTGCAATAAAATTAAGGATCTTAGTCATTATATGATTTCTGAATTTATGTTCTTACCTTCCTCTTGGATTTTAAGGTTTTCAGGAACAGGAACTACATAATTTTTCACTTTTTATACCCACTCCATAGAATAATACCTTCTACATAGTTAACCATAATCAAAATTGCTTATTGAATATAATCAAAATAATGATTCCTTTCAAAAAGGAAGAACTTTAGAGGTCCAAAGATAGGTGAAAATATATGAAGAAACCAAATAAAAATATCTAGGTTGAGCTACTGTTTATGAAAATGAAAGGTGTTCAGTAAATTTTCATAAATGTATATAAGATGGCTTTAAGAGACAGACAGACACAAACACACACACACGTGAACACACACATATACACAGAAGAAAGAATGCAATGGAAAAAAGAACTGAACTTGGAATCAAGTCTACAGCATGTGATTTACTTTATCTTATTTTATGTTGTTACTATTTTTCATTGTTAAATTTTGCTTGTGCCTTTGGGTGGCAGTTAAAGTGAGCTCTCTTGTGGGCTAACTTTGCCATCTAGTGGTCAATATGAGTAAATGCAAGAAGTTTCCCTAAGTTAAATTTTTAGCTTAAGAGGTGATATGATTATAGAAGATTTGATTATTTAAGCTCAGAGAGAAAAGCAATATAGTGTCTAATTCAAATATTCAAGCAATAACTGAATCCTACATCACACTTACTAGTTTATGACCCTGAAAAAGCAATTTAATGTCTCTGTGCCTCGATTTCCTCAGATGCAAAATGGAGGGAAAAGTTTGACTTAACGACTTCTCAGTTCCTTTACTACTCTAAAGCTATGATCCTGTTACTGTATGCTAGTAGAACAGATCTGACTTTTACTCTAAAGTATGCTAGGAATCTCACAGAAGCCATAGGGTGGAGCCCTATTCAGAGAAACAATCTTTCATACTTAAAAAAAAAATACGTGTTGATTTCCAGCAAAAGGAGACCATGGGATAAAGAAAGACTGCTTTCCTCCTCATTAGCTGAAGAATCACATGCAACATTATATGAAGCAGTTGGGGGTAAGGGAGAGAAAGCATGAAATCAAAATATGTTTTACAATATTTTTCGGTCTTTCTAACTAGAAAATAAAATCTTTGTGGCATCATCAGCACATGAGGATTTCCTCTTAGAAGTCCTTATTTCCATGTTATATCTCAAAATTAGTGAACCAGGAGATCTAGAAAGAGACAACTGAAGATTCCAAGTATGTTCATTCTGCTTTTCAAGGAATTCTGTTTGTATGAAAATTGAGTTTATAAATAGGTCTGACAGATCCTCTCTTGGGTCAAAAGGTTTGTGGAAGCAAATTATACTTCAATGAGCAAAGGAAGAATTGGAAGACAGAAAGTTTTTTAACTGAGATCTCTGAGAGTAGAGGTTGACAAGTTTTCGAAAGTGCCTTGTTCAATCATCATTTGCTCATCCTCATTTCAGGTTCCACACACCCATGATACATTTCAATGTCTTCCATTGTCAAATATCTTAGTTGGCCTCTGCAAGACAGTTAAGATGAGATCAGCAGTGCTTCTCTGGACACTTCACTAGGTATGTATTACATACAAAGTACTCCCAAAGATTTTTTTTTTTTTTGCTCATTGAGAACACCAAGAATTGACTCCCAAGATAGAGTCTGGGAGCCCCAAAGATTCAATTCAATTCAATTCGTTAAGCATTGAAGTAACTACTTTGAAGCACTGTGCTAGGCACTGAAAGCACAGAAACAAAAATGCAGTAATTCCTTCTCTCAATGAGCTTACTTTCTATTGACAGAAAAGAACATGGAAAGAGAAAATTAAATTCAAACATAACATAATTTCCTGAAGAAAAGCACTGGTAACTAGGGGTTTTAGGATAGGCTTCAACTTAGGTTGAATTTTGAAGGAATATAGAATGGCTGTGAGTTAGAGGAGGGAAGATAATACATTCCAGTGATGAGGGTGACCTGTTCAAAGACTTGGAAATGGGAGATGGTATGTCATGTATGAGGAATATTAATAATAACTAACACTTATATAGCAAGGTGTGCTGCGTGCCTTATAATTATTATCTCATTTGAGCCACAAAACAAAATTCTGGGGGTAAATGCTATTGTTATCTCCATTTTACAAGGCAAATCAAGGTTAAATGACTTGTCTCAGGTCACACAGCTACTATGTCAATCCAGATTTGAATTAAAGTCTTCCTGACTCTAGGTCTGGAGATCTATCTACTATGCTACCTAGCAGCTACTGGAGAAGAGGACAGTATTGATAATGTTGCTCATAAGAATAAATTGCCAAATCTGAACTAGTTTGGTGGGGGGAAAGATTATTAGGTCATTTGGTAGAGGAGAACAAACTGGAAAGGAGGTGTGGCTGCCTCTAGTCTAGGCTCTGGAAGGCTGTCATCATATAAGATTCAGACGAGGGAATGCACACATGAAGTACACACATACAGTGAAGTAATTTTGCCAAGAGGTCAACTTGAAAGCAAGGTAGATTGAGATGGATATGAGTAAATATAAACATTTAAAAAAATCTTGGTGAACACAAATGGAACTCAGAATATGAGCTTGAGTAAACTCAAAATAAGACCTAGGTATGGAGACACCAAACAAAAATGGTTTGGGTGAATCCAGAACTTGGGGGAACCTAATATTATTATTTTTTTTTTACTTTTTATTAATTTATTTTGATTTATTAACAATCACTTCCATAAGCTTTTGAGTTTTAATTTTCTCCCTCTCTCTTTTCCCCTCCCTCCATGAGATGGCACCCAATTTGATATAGGCTATACATACACATTCCCATTAAACACATTTTCACATTAGTGATGTTGTAAGGAAGAATTAGAAACAATAGCAGGAACCACCAGAAAGAGGAAACAAAGCAAAACAGAAGAAAATAAATAGCAAATAGTAAGCTTCGATCTGCATTCAAACTCCATAGTTCTTTCTTTAGATGTGGACAGCATTTTCCATCATGATATCTTTGGAGATGTGTTAGATCCTTGCATTGCTGAGAAGGGCTAAGTCTATCAATGCTAGTCATTGCACAACATGGCTGTTACTGTGTACAGTGTTCTCCTGGTTCTGCTCACTTCACTCAGCATCAGTCTATAGAAGTCTTTCAGGGTTTTTCTTAAGTTGGCCTGCTCATCAATTTCTTATAGCACACTGGTATTCCATTACATTCGTATACCACAACTTGTTCAGCCATTCTCCACCTGATGGGCATCCCCTCAATTGCCAATCCTTTGTCATCACAAAAAGAGCTGCTATAAATATTTTTGTTCATGTGGGTATGTTTGTATGATCTCTTTGGAATACAGCCCTAGAAGTGCTATTGCTGGGTCAAACAGTATGCAGGAAACTAACATTATCAAAGCCCAACATTTTCATCATACTGGAAGAAAAATTACAGAAGCAGAACCAGACTCAATGTCATCCTCCTCACTACCTATATCATCTAGAGCTTGATAGAATTCCTTTAAGGGGGAGTAAGGACCAGACTGGTGACAAACTTTCCCCAATATCTCATAGCCATGGGGATCAATTTAAATAAGTCTCAGGAGTTATAAGTTAGGGGACTTGAACTTACAGTAGGAAACAAGTGCACTGTGGACACAAGTATCACAAAGGCAGTAATTCTACTCTTCCTTCAATGTTATAAAAGTTAGATGTGCTTAGTAGAGTCATAATCACATATGTCCCTTAAGGAGACAAAACTTGTTAAATATACGATAGGTAAACTAAGTCAGACTACAGGTTAAACTTCATTTAGAGTGTTTACAATGGATTGATGGAGAGGAGAGAGTTACATATTACCAACTTAACCAAAAAATAAGTGTTAGGGAATTCCTCTTTTACACATCTAGGGTAATTGACAAATAACTAAATTGCTTTAAGAATCTCAAACTTCCTTTTGACTTCTACTTGAATAATGTCACAGTTAACATTATTATTCCATAAGTTAAGTTTTGATCAGGTGAGGTAAGCAAAAACAGTAAACAGGCTTTCAGTTAATCAAAAAATTACAGAAGGAAGGACCCTGATTCCTAAACATTAAATAAAAGGAATTTCGATATACTTCTGTTATAGACAAACATAAATACCATGAAGCAAAAAAGTTAAAGTAATCCAATAATGATCATCAATATGAAATAATATTAAGTCTCCTTGTGACTGGCAACCCACTCCCAATATCCATTTAACCAGAAATTACATAATAAAACAGTATTCAGATTAAAAAAGAAGTTACTTCATATGCAATGGTTTCCCAAAATTCATAATACAAGAAAAAATAGAACCTAACATAACATAAACAATATTATGAGTTTTCAAAACATAATGAAATATTTGGCAGTCAAATAACATTCTTTCAATTAAATGCATTTGTGAATCCTCTTAAACATAAGGAAATCATCATCCATAAATTTGGCATTGTTCACCAATTGCATTCAAAAACCACTATAAAGTCATTACTCTTAATAAAAAATAATAACAGTTAACATTTATATAGTGCTTACCATGTGCCAGGCACTATGCTAAGCACTTTACAATTATCTCTTTTGATCATTTCAACAACCCTAGGGGATAGGTGCTATTACAGACCATTTTACAGTTGAGATTGAGGTAAATAGAGGTGAAGTGAGTTTTTCAGCTTCATAGACCTAGTAAGTTTCTGAGACTAGATTTGAACTCAGGTTTCCTAATCCATGCAGTTTTAAAGACATAATACCTTAATTTGCCTTAATGTCAAATATTAAGTTATTGGGCAATATTATGATTCACCACAATTATCCTATTAAAAGTACACATCTCACTGTAAATGATACCATATTTTAATTTAGCTTCATTACAAACTTTAACTGAATCAAATCTGCATTTACAATTACAATTACAAAAGTAGCACTGAAAAAGTAATTTTTTCCATGGGTATTATCTATAAGAACCTCAAATTATGGAGCCTACTGCTTTCAGTTACCTCAGTTTTCAAGATTCATGGTGGGAGTCATTCACATGCCCCTGTTTTTGTAGCCCTTTTAACGGTCCTTCAAGGACAGAATTTTAATATGCTATACATAAATAATTCCATGCAGCAAATTTACTTCTACAGTTTTCATTTGGTAAATGTTAAATGTTGATAGAATATTGTCTATCTGAAATTGTTAATAGGCACTTCTCCAAAAATTTTCTCATATCCTTCTTATCTCAATGAGATAAAGAATCTTCAAACTTCTTTCCAAAACTCCAAATCCTTTACCTTCTATTGAATTCCATTCACACTGTCAGTACAAAGGGATTCCTTACTTTAAAGTTCCTCTCATTTTCTTTTTATTTCTACTTGCTTAAATCTTGTCTCACAGGTTTTTTTCTTTACCTTCTACTGGATTATGATTAAAGTCTACCAATTTCATAATGAATCTTTCTTTTCACATTCTGATTTTACACTCTATTTACCTTTGCTATTTTTTAAAAGTCAGTTTCATCTTATTTCCAGTCATATTCTAATCTAATTCCTGTAAAGTTTTCCTTATACAATACCAGTTAACTGCTAAACTTTATTTCTCAAGATTCATAGTCTATTCCAATTTGAGTTCCTTAGTTAATACTTTACCCAAAGAATTATATTCTGTTGAATCATTTCAAGCTATCTTCACTTCTGTTTATTCTCTAGTAGGTTAAATCACCTTCTATTAGAATAATACACATATCAGACTTCACGAAAGGAGAGAGAGTCTGTGCTATTGATAATCTCAATCATAACTGCAAAACTCTAAAAATCTACTAAAATATTTTAGCAGTTACAGAAACCTTTAAACCATGATTTGGAAATTTATAGTGAAAATATTATGTTTCAGTTACAGTTTTAGTCTCTAATTAGTTTATAGTATCAGAAATGTACACAAACCAAGAAAAAAGATTTCCTTCCTTTTCTGATCTGTTTTTTTTCCCTCCTATCTCCAATCTGAGCAGTGTTTATGAAGACAGAAAGAAAGAGGGACCCTTGCAGTTTTCATCATTATCTCCCACTGAAAGTCTAGTCAAAAAGGTCAGTGGAAGCTAAGTTCTTGCTTAATATTACAGATAGCTGAGAGAGCTGTTTCAGATATGAGATTTCACTGGTCCTCTCCACCTTCTAAGCTACCTTTCTGTGCTCTTACAATAGTCTTTATAAGTGACTAGGGTTTCCCCTTCATAGTTCTCCAAAGTAAACAACACCTTGTAAGTTAGAAAGCTTCAGATGTAGAAGCCCCATTCAAAGCCTACCCCTTTGACTGCCAAGTACAAGTTTCCCTCACTAATCAAGATAGTCCTAAACAAATGAGTGTAAAACTAATACTTATGTTCACCAGGATATCTGGGGGACTACCAGACTTCCACAGACCAGGTATCAAAAACAAGTTGAGGAGAAAGACAGGAAAAAAAAGAGAGAAAAGGCAAAACACTCTACCAGAGGACCTCCAGCCTGATTTTAACTAAAATTGTAGTTTTTAGTGGCTGCTTTCCAAATCTTTGAGTGATGAAGATAAGGACATTACTCATTTGCCAATTAGGGTGGTGTAGGCTATTTCTAATCCTAATAGAGTTTTTCCTTGGGCTAGGGCTAAGCCCCTTAATTTTCTGGTTATCTCAGGTCAGGACCTAAACTGCGCCCAACCTGAACCAGAGGGGACTCAACAGGTTCTTGCTGTGTTTGATGTGATCACATGTTGGTCAGTACTACTCATGATCAATCTTAAAATCACAGAGACTTACTCAGCTTCCGTGGTTTCAGAGAGCCTTTGAGTTTAACTCAGGATGATGATCAGGGAATCCCTTTTCTGACCTCATATTGTTGGTTGCAAGAACAAATCACAGAATCTGAAATACTTTTAGAAATGAATTCATTAGGTTGTTTTGCAGAGGAGAGCAAGTTAGAAAGGAGGTGTGGCTACTTTTCATCCAGGTTCTAGGTTTACATTATATAGGATTTAGACAAAGGAACCCATACAGGAACAACCTACACACAGTTAAGCTATTTTGCTGAGAGGACAACTTGAAAGCAAGGTAGATTAAGATGAATATCAGTAAATATAAACATTCAATAAAATTTGGGTGTTTAATAACTGGCTCTTCCAAAAAAAATGTAGAAATGACACACTTCTAAGTTTAATTTACATTATTAACTTTCTTCCATCACTTTCTTAAGTCTAGACAATCAACAAAAGAATAAATCAAACTCTAATTTGTAGCTTTCTAATTTCTGAGATATAAATGCTCACACTAAAAATTAACACTTAATCTTGGATCTGGTTTCAGTACATCCCTGCCTAAAATCTTCATGTGGTACTTTCCTGGTTCAGAGTTCCTCACATAGTATTCAGATCTATGGTTTCCTTTATTGCAAAGGCAGTAGAAAGAGGTAGGTCTAGATGGAGAGTAGGATAGAGCTTTCCCATATACTAGAATTTTTAACTTACTGTTCTTTAGTTCTGGAGATCTTCAGAAGTTTACATTTCTATTTTTGAAACCTATAATTTCATTGATATAAGATGGGGTTTGGCAAGCTATATAGCTCATGGGCCAAATCCAACCTATCTCCTGTTTTATGTAAGCTAAAATGTTTTTTACATTTTAGAATAAAGTTTTATTATGTTTTGAAATTTGGGAAAATGTTAAAAAAAACATTTTTAGCTACTAGGGCTTATACAAAAGCAGACCATTGGTTAGCCTGCTAGCAGCAGTTTGCCAATCCCTGAGGGAGTATTAAGTAAGGAAACTCCTCTTACAGTCTCAGAGTAGCAGGGGCTAATGAGACATTAAGTTACTTGCTTACTGTCCCAAACTAGTTTCGTCAGAGGTAAACCTTGAACATAGGTTTTGCTGAATCCAAAGCTACTTCTCTAATCACGACTACACTACTCTAAGTTGTATCCATGATCCTAAATTGTATTAAGAGCCATAGTCAGTCAGGGAATAAGTTAGTCAAAGAAGTCAATCTATCAATCAGTCAATGAACATTTATGAAGTATCTATTATGCTCCTGGCACTGTGCTTAGCATTTATTAAGCACACAGGCTGTGAATAAAAAAAGTACTGGGAATACAAAGAAAGGCAAAAATATAGTCTCTACCCTCAAGAAGCTTACATTTTAATGGTGTATACAACAAGGGAATTGTATTCTACTCTGAACAGACCATATTTGGATTTACTAAAATCTGGATGGTGCCTTTTTAAGTACATTAAGAAACTGGAGCACATCTAGGGGAGAATGACCAAGATTCTAAGGTGCCTCAAGACCATGCCATAAGAGCAATAGCTGAAGAAAATAAAGATAAATCTCCTTGAAGGGAGACACACACACACACACACACACACACACACACACACACAAACATGACATAACAGCTTTAAATATGTGAAGAAGTATTGCATTTCAGAGACGGTCAATTAGATTGGCAAGTCCTTAGGAGGATAAATTAAAATCTTTGGGTGAAAGTCACAGAAAGGCAGGTTTTGCCTCAATGTAGAGGAGGACTTTCTAACAATTTGGGCTATCCCAAAGTAAAATGAGCTACCTCAGGGAATAATAGGTTCTCCATCATTAAGGTCATTAATTAGAACCTGAATAACAGCTTGTCAGGTACATAAAAAAACATTCTTGCCTGTTCAGGTAGCAGTTTAATAATATAATCTCTGATGCCCATTCCAAATTGGAAATTTTTGTGATCCTCTCTACATATATCTAAACTGTTATTGCATGTAGCATATATGTAGAAGTATCTACAAAGTTTTATTTACAATTACATCATTCTGCAGATTTACCTGTCTAGTGATATGGAGTTCATCCTCCCATATTATGGTTCTTAGCTGTGACTGTGGCTGAAATTCTAGGTGTTATGAAGCAATGGGTACCTGGATTTAATTTATAAATTATGGGCTAACAGGAAAGTGCTATACAAATGAGAGCAATCTATGGAACAGAGAGGCTTTCAGGAAATCAATCAATAAATATTAATTAAGCATTTGCTATGTGTCAGGCATCAAACAATGGAGGAACAAAGAAAAAATTATGTAGTCCCTGACCTCAAGGAGCTTACATTCTACTGTAAGAGTTCTATAAGAACATATGAATATATGTACATAAATACTATATAAATGCCAGGGGATGGCACCAGTGAGTGAAAGGGAATCAGGAAAGGTTTCATAGAAAAAGTGACATTTGAGTCCAGCCCTGAACTACAAAAACATGGAATCAGGAGATGGAATGTCTCACATGTGAAAAACAGTTAAAATACCAGCTTGCCTGGACCATAGAGTGTGTAGATGGCAATAATGCATAATGTAGTTTGGAATTGGGTAATGAAGGCCCTGAAATACTAAATAACAATTTTCACTTTTCTCTAGAGGTGATAAGGAACCATTAGAGACTACTGAGTAGTGGAGTTGCATGGTCAGATCCATGCTTTTAGGATAATCATTTTGGATGATGTACTGGAAATGGGACAGACCTGAAGCAGTTGTAAACATTAAGATTCTATTGCAATGGTTCAGACAAAAGATGAAGTGAATTTGGAGATGTATCCTTCTCTCCACAGAACGTGAATTTCTTTTAAAAATAAATTTTAAATATTTTTCATATTTTATATTACAAGAACTTCTCTCACTACTCCTCCCCCTCACCACCAAGAGCCATGCAATATGACAAACAATATTTTTAGTGAACAGTTAGAGAAAACAATCAAAATATTGAAAAATTCTAAAAACATATGGAATGCATTACAACTACTAACCTCTAACCTCTGCAAAGCAGTGGGGACATTTCTGTTCTTTGTAATTTTGCAACATTCATTTCTGATTGATTTTGATTGTCCACATTGATGTAGTTCTCTGTGTGTGTGTGTGTGTGTGTGTGTGTGTGTGTGTGTGTGTGTTTGGCTGTGATTATTTCACTTTTCATCATATTATGCAAATCTTTCCATGCTTTTCTGTATTCATCATACTCTGTATTTCTTACAGCACAGTAATATTCCATTATCTTTATGTGCTATAATTTATCTAACCATTTATTTCTCCAATCAGTGAGCTTCTATTCTATTTCAAATTCTTTGCTACCTCATAAAGTACTCTTTTAAATGTTTTGGTGTAGATGGGGCCTTTCTAATTATCAGTTGCCTTCTTAGGGTAGAAGACTAATACTGGAGTTCCTGGGTCAAAGGGTATAGAAATTATTTTCATTTTATTTAAATAATTCTAAATTGCTTTCTAAAATATTTCTACTGCATCACAGATCCACTAAATAGTACACTGGCATGTGTAACTTCCCACAAATATTCCAATATCAATTATTCCCATCTTGTATGGTCTTTGCCAATTTACTGGGTGTGAGATAAAACCTCGCTTGTTTTGATTTTCATTTCTCTTATTTTTTAGTGATTTGAAACTTTCTTCTGTAGGGTTGTTAATATTTTGTAATCTCTTTTTTGAGAAAGTTTTATTTATCTTCTTTGACCACTTACCTATTGTAGAATAGATTTTTGTTCAATATAGTAACTTTATATTAATTTATAATAATTTTCAATTGGTTATTTATATATCTTAGAAACCAAAGTCTTGGAAAGAAATTTGACATGGATGTTTTTTTTTCTCATTTACCTAGTTTGCTTTTTGTCCTAGATGCATTACTTTTTAATTTTGCAGAAAAATTTTAGCTTCATATAATGTTACCTATTTTATCATTTGTAATTGTCCCATCTTATAATTTCTTATGTCCTTGATTATCCAGTTCATTACTACCCCTACCCTACCCATGGTTCTTTTTCCCACTACTATAAAGTCTTCTCTCTAGATCCACGCTCTTCTACCCTAGTGGATGTTACCTCTACCCTAGGAACTCTGAATGCCCCTTCTCCTGAGGCAGTCCATGGAGGTAGTAATAGTCTGTCTAAGCACCAAATCCCTGAAGATTAAAACCATTTTAAAGCCCTCAATATCTCACTATCAAATCTCTTCCAACCCTGTGGTTTTATTCTTTAATGGGGTCCTTTCCTTCTAGTGAATTTCCTCTTTTCTTTCCCCTTGTTTCAACTCCTCCCTTTTGTAACCTAGCCCAGTTTCCTATAAGCAGTCTTCTTCCTGAGACTGTAGAAGTTATTTTTCATTGTTTACCCCTTTATCATCTTCTTCCCTTCTCTCTTTATATGTGCCATCTTATTCTGTAATTTAATCACACATACAAACACTGACTAAGTTGGAGATAGGGTGTTGTGGGATACAGTCTATATTATAGAAGTATTCCTCCACTATTAGTTCTGCTATTTAAGTTCCACTTTCACCCTTATTATTCTTTAAAAAAAAAATCTACTAATGGTCCCTCTACTGCTGCTTCTGCTGTTGTTATTATTGCTGTTAAAACCATAGATGTACTTTTCCCTTTTCTGGGAGTAATTTATTTCATTATTTATGCCTTCTTTAGTTCCTGTATTGGTTTACTTTCCCTTTGTTTCTGTTTTCTTTGGTGTTTGCAAAGCAAATAATCTTCTTGCATCTATTTTTGTAGGAATGTTTCAAATGCCTTCTTTTTCCCTAAATGACTATCTTTACCACTGATTACTAGACTCAGATATGTAAGGTATGTCATCTTGGATTGCTTTTAGAGCTCTTTTGCTTTAAAAAACAATGTATATTGCCTCCTATTTCCTGTGGGTTCCAAATGATATTACTTAAGTTTACTTTCCTTTATATTTGAAAATACTTTTTCTTGGTAACTTGCAGAATTTGTTTTTTGTAATAGGAATTACTCAGTTTAATAACTGTGCCTTGGTGTTTGCAGTATAGTTTTTTGTTTGTTTTCTTGGAGCATTTTGTGGATTCTTTTGAATGGCATTTTGTTTTTCACATTCCAAAGTTCTGGGAAATTTTCTTCTGTTATTTTGTGCATTGTGATGTTCAGTTGTTTTTTTTAACTTGTAATGGAATTTTGGGAGATCTATAATCCTGTATTTTAGATGAATATACTTATGTGCATACAAATCATATCCTATTTGAATATTTCTACTTTTTGCTTCCCTTTTTTCCATATTGTCCTTCAGTTTTGTCCTTCAAAACTATATCTGCAGTCCCAAGTCCAAGTAGGTTCTTTGATTTCTTTAGTGAGACTTCTCATTGTGGGATTCAGTTTTTTTAGTTCTGAAAATTGTTTCAGTGTTTTCCTGCAAAGGCCATAAAATCAGGTTTGAATATTGTTATTTCTCTCTGATACATGGAGGAACATTCTGTTTTGGTTCTTAAAAATTGACAGAATCGTCTCCCTCACTGTGTATTAATTCAGGTTCTTTTGACTTACAATATTTACTCAGAGATAGTTGGACTTCTTTAGTTATCCTGGAGGCCATGTTCCCATCTGTTAATTACATCTTCCTTATTGCTTTATCTGCTTGTGCTCAAGTTTTTCAATCAAATTTTCTTCTTCCTGACATCTTCAGTAATTCCAATGCTTTTTTCCACCACTTCATATTCCCTTATTACACATTCTTTGTCTTCTCCATTGGTAGTTTATCCCCCTAGGATAGGATCTGAAAGTTGTCTCAGCCTCCCCACATTCAAGGTACAATTAATACATTTTTCACTGGCCTCAGCCTCTGCCCCAAGAGACTCCATGTGCCAAGAAGATAATACACATCTCATACCTATTCCAGTCTCCTTTCCTTCAGGCGTAGTGGAAACCCTATCACCACCACCACATCCTGGCAGTTTAGTTCCTTCTATGCCTTATTTTTCTTTTTTAATAATTAATTTATTTATTTTTAGTTTTCAACATTCACTTCCATAAGATTTTGAGTTTTAAGTTTTCACCCTCTCCCCAAAGTGGCATGCAATCTGATATAGTCTCTACTTATATATTTTCCCATTAGTCATGATGTAAAGAATTATCTGTTCGTTATTTTTCTAGATGAACAGGCTATAGCACAAGTACTGACTGCCTCAAGCAGAGTAAGATCACTGATTTTTTTCACTTCTACCTCCTCTGCACAGGGTGTGTGTGTGTGTGTGTGTGTGTGTGTGTGTGTGTGTGTGTGTGTGTGTTGGAGGTGAGAAAAGCACTGAGTTTTATTGTTTGTTGCCTCTGAAGAGTTGAAGGAGGAGAAGGAGACTAGAAAAGACTCCATAAGCAGTAATGAAATTGTTTACTAGATCTTATGGATGCCATTATACAGTCCCATTATGCCAGACTGTGGGGTCTGCTGAGGGAGGAGGTACTGACTGAGAGCTAAGGGATTCAGGTTTAGCCTACTCTGCTGCTAATTCATCAGCTCGTTGCTTTATTTGGATTCTTGGTTTCTTAGTCTGGAGAGACAACTACAATTTGATTACCCCTTGCACCTAATCCTTATTTTTAAGAAGCCTTGAGCACTGGGGGAAAAAAAAAAAGCAAAACAAAGCAAAGCAAAAACAACTCTAGTTCTTCATATTTTTGTTTGAATGGAATTTTCTTAAGCTCCATGCCACTTCAAGAGAAAAGATCTCACCTATGTGTCTCCTACAGCTACAGGACCAATCATAGAAAACAACAACAACATGGAGAAAAGACTTCACCTTTCTCTTCATTATTTCTGTAAGTCCCCCATCCAAGGATGGCAAATGGCTCTGACAGAACAAGGATTTCCATCCCAACATACTTCGTGTATGTTTACCTTGGTCAAAACATGACATAATGTTGAATTTGGGGAATTTTCAGACTCAATAAAATAGTAATACTCATCAGAAAGGGTGGAAAATGGTGCAATTTTTTTACAGACTTTTAAAATCTTTTTTGTCTCATTTATTTGGTTATAAACTCCTTTCTAGTCTTCTGTGTTGTCTGCATTTCACAGAAAGAAACAAAACCTATTCTGTACACACTACCATTTGTTAGCTAGGTGGCTTATATGGAAGCTAGGAACTCAGTTACCTACATTTGTGAAATCCAGATACAAGTTGAAGAATATAAGTATTCAATTCTCCTATAATGCCATGCCACAGAAAAATCAGGTAGCTTCAATGTGACCCTCTTTTGTTCGTGACAATAATACTACTGACCCATCAATAACTAACTAGGCATTTTCTTTAGTTTATTTAAAGAAAGATAGTGACCTCACATGTAGAGAGAGGTCCATGTATTGCGAAGTGTAACTTATGCCAAAGGCTGCTGTTGTGTGGATCTAAGGGAGGCAGAATAGACATATGTAACCTCTTCTTCTCCCGTCTTTGTCCAAGGGAGAATTTCATTCCTGCCAGGAGAGGAAGAAGGAAATTGGGGCCAGAAGACATTCTATTCACTTCAAAGAAAGGGTATAACAAGCAAGAAGTATATTTATTTGCTCCTTTAAATATTGTCAGTGAATACTATTGGGTTTGGTCTCACTTCTGATTGCTACGTCATTTTCAGAAGAGATCTCAAACTCTATATTCAAGGCTTGACCCCTTTCACACCTACTACCAGTTCTGCAACAAATACATATAGCAAACAGCAAAGAAACTCATTTACCTAACTTGTAGTAAAACAGAAATCAGAGAAGATATGCATATGAGAATATATACCAGACAAAACAGAGAGAAGGAATTCTCTCATTGAGAATGAGATCATTCAGCTCAACCAAGAGAGAGTGTCCTAGATTCCACTCAAGGGGAAACTCCCCCAAAATCTCTAGAGTAGCATACAAGGAGAGACATGATGGAAACTTACTATTTCCCTCATTTCTTCCCAGAGTCTTTTTACTTCAGCAGTCTAAAGTGAGGTTGGTCTCTTCCATCTTTCGCCTCAAAGCTGGAAGGCAGAAGCACAAAGATACCTGTGGTTTGAAAGATCCTAAAGAAGATTGGACTACCAAGAGTCCTAAAGGGTAACTGACCCTAAAGGATCTCAAAAGGATACTGGGGAAGCCTGGATCTCTGCCCTTCCCCTCAAGTAGGTCAGGGCTTTCATCTCCATCAATAAGAATGAAGTCCCATACCAATGGACTTTGAGACAGAGTTTATTTTTAAGGAAATTTTTATTTTTAAGGACATAGTTTTGGGCATGTGCTGATTCTGCCATACTTTATTGTCCAGTTCTACTTTCAACTGAGAGCAATTATTTGTCATATGACTAGTCAAGTTTGCATGTAGTCTGTGCTATGGAATAGAGTGAAGCTAATTGCCCACAAGGAGAATTCAACAAATGACATTACTTCATTTGGACCAGACTTTAAATGTGTACAATTACATAGTTGAGTATTAGTTATTCTTAGATCAAAATTCTAAGACCACCATGGATAAATTATACATAGAGAATTTTTGTGAAAGCATGCACAAGAACTGAGAAAGGTAAGAAGATCTGAGAAGGTTATGATTTGCTTCAGTGGAGGGAATACATACCCCTGTAAAATTTCTCACCTTTCAAAGCATAAAATTAACTGTGTACAGAGGATATATAATTTATGTGGCAATTATACGCTTAATCTATGGCATAGACATTATATTAGTTTTCCAACATAGCTGTTACAAAAAAATAAAGGTTTATGAAACTGAATAGACAGTCATTTCTCTAAGATACTTAAATATTACAGAAAATATAATTATTTAAAATTTTTAAAATGTCCTGAAGGGGCTATTACTTTCCCTTCAATAATTTATTTTTCTTATTTTTTAAAGGAGAGGCAAAACTACTTTGTATGATACAGTTTGTCAAAAATTTGATCATATAGATTTTATTGAACTAAAGTTCTAATAATTTTACTCTTCTTTGTAACATATCCTATAAAGTTCCTTTCTCCCTTTTTTATTGTCTTCCATTGTGGGAAATGTAATACTCATCTCTCTGTTTCTTGTTTAGATCTTTAAAAAACAAAACAAAATAATATCTCTTCTGTCTTGGTGCCAGTCAGAGTTAGGAACATGGATGAAACTGAACTGTCAAAACAAATTTTAAAATTAAAATAGTAGTTAATACTTGACATTTTCTGAAGTAGCTTGAAAGGCAGCATAGTGCAATGCAAGAAGCACAGGACTTGGTGTCAGAATAACAGGGTTCAAATAATGGAAGTGTGTCATCCTGAGCAACTCCATTGACATTTCTGAGCCCCAAGTTCTTCCTCTGAGGAACATAAATGTAGTGGAAAGAACTCTGGACTTCGAGTCAGATGACTTGGATTAAGTCTAGATACTGCTGGTTACTACCTGCATGACTTTGAACAAATTGTTTGTCATTTAAACTCTCTGAACCTCTTTCCTTATCTCTAAAATAAAGAATTGGATTAGATGACTTTGAAGTTCTCTTCTAGGAATTAATCTAAATGAAAAGCTGTAGGAAGGAGTATATAGAGTGCTGAACCAAGACACCTGGGTTGGAATAGCACCTTGAACACCTACAATCCATTTGATTATGAGCAAATAACTTAACTACCTCCCCCCATATACAGTATACATACATATATACTTACACATATAGATATATAATACATGTATATATATACACACATAGTAATATAGACATGTATATATTAATATATATTAAATATATTATACAACATATAAATATATAAATTAACATATATTAATATACACGTGTGTGTATGTATGTGCGTGCACACACACACACACACACACACACACACACACACACACACACACACATACAAGGTCAGCTAAGTGGCACAGTAGATAGAATGCCAGTCCTGGAGTCAGGAGGAACTGCATTCAAATCTGGCCTCAGAGACTTATTAGCTGTGTGACACTGGGCAATTCACTTAACCCTGTTTGCCTCAGTTTCCTCATCTGTAAAATGAGCTGAAGAAGAAAATGGCAAATCACTCCAGTACGTTTATGAAAAACAAGCAAAAACAAACAAACCAGTAGACAAACACAAACAGGCTCATGAAGAGTCAAGTCTGACTAAATGAAGAAAAAATTCACACATATTAGTTCTATTACCTACCTCATAGGATTATTGTGAAAGAAGTGACGTAACTATGAGTTATCATTAGAAGCAAACTTGTGATCTTTTAATTAGGGGTAAAACACTGTTTTTTAAACTCATTGGTATATAATTCAAAGTCAAATCATTTATTTCTATTTAAATTCTCAAAAATGCACATCAAAAATATTTCTCGCCCTGAAGATAAGGTGTAGAAATATTGCATGAGAAGACATATTGCTTGGATATTGCTGAGCTCACCCTCATTTTACAGATAAAGAAACTTAGGCCCAAACCACTACAATTAAGGTGAAAAGTTCCTATAGAAAAGAGGCCCACCTCCCTCCGTATTTTAAACACTAACCAGTGGGCAGGTAAGACCAAGAGCCCCAGAAACAAAAGTGACTCTCCAAAGATCATTGAGTTTGCTTCCTTCCAGCTCACCCACCAAAGCCATCATGCTAGAACTAGATTTTATGCCCATAGACCTGCTTTTGAAGGTGCTGAAGCCAGAGAAGAGCAAGAAAAAATAAAAAGCCCTCAAAACTAAATTCCTTGACATATTCAGTGTTCCAAATATGCATGTATATGCATACATATATGCACGTATACGTGTACATGTATGTGTATATGTATGTGTGTATGCTGGTGTGTAATGTATATATACATATGTATATGTAATTAGTGAAAATTACATTGAAGAAGATACATTAGCATCCATTTTATTTCTGTACCCTGAGGACCATCCATGGGATCTTTCAGTTTTGCCTCTGAGACTACCTATATGTGTTGAATTTGTGATTGAAATGCGAGTTCTTTGACAGCAAAAAAGAAAGAGAGAGAGAGAAAAGAAAAGGAAAGGAGGAAAGAAAGAAAGAAAGAAAGAAAGAAAGAAAGAAAGAAAGAAAGAAAGAAAGAAAGAAAGAAAGAAAGAAAGAAAGAAAGAAAAGAATTAAGCCCAGAAAAGTTTAATGATTGGACAAGGTCAAGTGAATTGAGGCTAGAACTCAGTTCTTCTAACTCCCAATTCAGGGCTCCTTCCTCACTGCAATACTTGTGGATTTGCTTCTGGTTTCTTTCTTCAAATTGACTGTGCGCCAGCAAAATCAATATCTAAAGAATTTAGCCCATGTCATTTCAATCAAGTGATTCCACAAATTATAAAAATTCTGAATCCATTTTATGCAAATAATTGAAGCCCCACAATCCCAAAAAATTCATGTTCATGTCTACCCAAGTGTATCTCATAAATATACTATAAAAGTTAATCCTTGTTCAACCAAACTCCCCAAATATGATGGGAACTGATGGAACTGAAAGTGTCTGAATAAATTAAGGAAGATAGCTTCACAAATAGTTGGCAGAAGATAGTATCAGCCACATAGAATAGTGTCTTTTCAAATTCTTTGTCTGCAGGGCAGCTAGATGGCACAGTGAATAGAGCACCAGCCATGGATTCAGGAAGACCTGATTTCAAATCAGCCTCAGACACTTGACATTTACTAGTTGTGTGACCCTGGGCAAGTCACTTCACCCCATTGCCTCTCCAAAAAAAAAAATCTTCATCTGCCTACCTTCTTTTCATGTTATAGGGATGTTTTGTGGTTCGTTTGTTTAAATTCTATAAGCAAACATATTTTAATAAGCAGGTACAAGATGCTAACTCTAAGAGAACTTACTAAGCAATATATTCAAAGGAAATGGAAAAAAATAACACACATTAATAACTGGCTGAGACTGGATTTAAACAAGTTCGGAATTCTTTAATGCATTCATATTTAATATAATTGCTCATTATGTATATCAAAAAATAAATATAAGGAACAATATAGGAGTAAGAATTTGGTAAAGAACATGAAAATTAGTCTTAGGCATAAAAGAACAATGTAGTTATTGTTAATTCCATTATATGTGGTCAAAGGTTAATAAAATTCAAGACTGTAATTTAACAACAGAATGATAATGTAAACCCCTAGTTTTATAAATTGTGGAGTTTAAAACCTCTTAACTTTCCAGTTGATGCAAAGATTATACGTAAACATACTCACACATATATATGTATATAATATACATAATGCATATATATAATAAACACAATTGTGTGTATTTGTGTGTATACACACATTCATGGAATAAACTAGAAAATTATACATAATCTATAGATATAGAAAAATCTGTAAATATATGTACATATTTGTATATGTATGTGTTTATATATGTAGCTAGGTGTCATGGAGTCAGGAAGACCTTAGTTCAAATCAGAGAGCAAGGAACAGTTGACCTTTTAGATTTATGGAGAACAGAAGAACTACAACCAAACAAGAGATAAAGAACGTTATGAAATGCAAAATGGATAACTTTGATTACATTAAATTGGAAAGTTTTGCACAAAGCCAATGCAACCCAGATTAGGAGGGAAGCAGAAAACTGAAAAAGAAAGTTTTACAACTAGTGTCTGTGATAAAGGCTTCATTTCCAAAATACATAGAGATCTGAGTCAAATTTATAAGACTACACATCATTCCCCAATAGATAAATGGTAAAAAGATATGAACAGGCAGTTTTCAGAAGAATAAAATAAAGCTATCTATAGTCATGTGAAAAAAAATGTTCTAAATCACTGCTGATTAGAGAAATGCAAAACAACTCTGAGGTACCACATCACACCTAATAGATGGCTAACATGGAAAAAAAAGGAACATGATAAATGTTGGAGAAGAGGTGGAAAATTGGAACACTAATACATTGTTGGTGGAGTTGTGAAATGATCCAATCATTCTGAAGAGCAATTTGGAACTATGCCTAATAGGCAACCAAGCTTTGCATACCATTTGACCCAGCAATACCACTTCTAGGTCTGTATCCCAAAGATATCCTACAAATGGGAAAAGGACCCACATGTACAAAAATATTTATAGCAACTCTTTTTCTGGTGGCAAAGGATTGGAAATTGAGGGGATGCCTAAATGGCTAAACAAGTTGTGATATATGAGTGTAATAGAATACTATTGTGCTATAAGAAATGATGAGCGGGTAGACTTCAGAAAAACCTAGAAAGACTTATATGAACTGATGCTGACTGAAGTGAGCAGAACTGGGAGAATATTGTACATAGCAATCACCACATTGTGTGAGGACTACCTTTGATAGACTTATCTCTTCTTAGCAATGCAAAGATCTGAGACAACTCCAAAAGACTCATGATGGAAAATGCTGTTCCAGAAAAAGATCTATGGCCTCTGAATGAGGATCAAAGCATATTATTTTCTCTTTCTCTCTTTTTTTTTTGTTTCTTCTTTCTTGTTGTTTCTCCCATTGGTTCTAATTCTTCTTTGCAACAAGACTAATGTGAAAATAGTTTTGATATGAATATATATGTAGAGTCTATATCAAATTGCTTGCCATCTTGGGGTTGGGGGAGGGGAGAAATGGGGAGAAAATTTGAAACTCAAAATCTTTTGGAAGTGAATACTGAAAACTAAATATAAATAAATAAATTATACCAAAA
Source organism: Phascolarctos cinereus (assembly GCF_003287225.1). NCBI lineage: Eukaryota > Metazoa > Chordata > Mammalia > Diprotodontia > Phascolarctidae > Phascolarctos > Phascolarctos cinereus. Next base: position 437,916,113 of record NW_027555847.1, on the reverse strand, counting down.
AAAAAGAATATTGTGTGGTTGATGCAACTCACATAAGACCACTATAGTATCAAAGATAAAGAATTCACTGTGATGATCTAGTATAGAGATGTCAAATACACCATATCATATGTTACGGTAGAAACTGGATTAAAATATAGTTAGGAAATATTCAAATAAAAATATAATAGAACATAGAAAATGTTAATATGTGGTTTTCTTAGTCAACGTGTGACCAGCAAGGATTCACATGAATGGTTTGATACCACTGACTTAGCAAAACAATTGATGAGCTTGTTCAGGAGGTGATCTCAGAGTGGACCCCATGTAGAATCAAGTGACATACGGATTTTTAAAAAATTAAATTCATCTTAAAATTATTCATGCAACTCCAAAGAACCTTTTTTTTTTTTACTTTTCCCTTTATGGGAGCTCTAAGTATTTTTGTGGCAACAAATATGGAAATTCCATTGACTGCCTGAAAGTCATGGAACTTTGTGTCATGGATTCTTTGCTTAATGACTGTTTTCATTCTGTCTGGGGAGGTGCCTAATCTTATAGTCCACTTCAAAGACTTTTGACTTTAAAAGTCTTTTTTGCAACCTGTGCTACAGAGGAGTTTATATGTCACATTAGTCAGGAGGTCTACATTTGGAGAAAGAGGGTGAAGCAAATAGAAGTACACATTATTGTTAAAGCATTAGACCTCAAGAAAATGCAGGGTATTCAAATTTAATGTGTATAGAAGAAAAGGTAAAAGTATTATGATTCTATAGCAAGTGAATGGGTTATTTATCACTGTTATGTATTCAGTACATTGCATTTGGACTCAGTTGGGCAGCTAGATGGCACAGCAGATAGGTTGCTGAGCCTGAAGTTAGGAACATTCATCTTCCCATGTTCAAATCTGTCCTCAGACACTTACTAGTAGTGTGACCCTGAGACAGTAAAAAAAAAAAAACACAATCCTGCATGTGTATAAATATATAAATTTATTTGTAAATGTGTATATAAACTCATAGAATTACAGAGTAACCTTAGATAGTAAATGGTCTGTCCATAATCATTCATCTAAGATGTTTGAGAGTTGAGAACTGAACCCTCTTGAGGCCAGCCATGTATCCAGTATGTCATTTCATGCTACCTCATTACATCACACACACACACACACACTCACACACACACACACACACACACACACACACACACACACACACACACACACATGACAGTATAGAGAGCTGAGAGTAAACGCCCTAGAACTATAGATCCAGTATATATCAAAGGCAGGACTTGAAGTCACTTCTTCTTGGCTATGAGACTCTATTTATTGTACAATGCTGCCTCTTACCTTTTATGTAGTAGATGCTTAATAAATGCTTCTCAAATTGGATTCAGTTAATATAATATTGTTGTTCTTATTAGTAGTAAGAAGGAATAAAGAAAAAAGAATAATAAGGATTATAGAAAAAAGACTTAAGTCCTTCACCTCAGAAATGAAATGTAGGGGGTTGTGGTGGTAGTTCAGAACAGGTTATTTTTTTGTTGGGGAGTCTAGATACCTTTATCAGTGAAGATCATACAAGGCAACAGGAGACACCAAACAAGAGAGAAAACAAATTACAAACTTTTAGCACCTACCAAACACCTAGCAAGGAAGAGGTCAGATTGTGAAGACCTTTTAATGCCAAATATGGGAGTTTGTATTTGATTCTAGAAGTAATCAAGAGCTGATGGATCTTACTAAATGAGTATCAGGGTGACATGGTTAAACTGATGGTTAAGAAAATCACTTTGGTGTCTGGGTAAGTGATGAATTGGACTGCAGGGAGACTTGAGACAAGGTGACAACGTAGCAGTAGTTCAGATGACAGATTTTTAGAGCCTGAAAAGGATGGTGGCTCTGTGAGTGGAGAGAATAGGATACATCTGATAGATGCTGTGGAGAAGGAAATCACAAGATTTAGTAACTGATTATAATGTGGTGTGAGGATGAATGAGAAGTAAAGGATGATATTGACAGAGAAAACCTGGGTGACTATAAGGATAGAATACCCTCAGTAACATGGGATTTCTTTTTTTTGTTGACAATTTAAAACTATTTATTTTAGTTTTCAACATTTACTTCCACAAGATTTTGAGTTCCAAATTTTCATCCATCTCGCCCCTCCCCCCACCCCAAGATGGCATACATTCTGAATATTCCTTCCCTTAGTCTGCCTTCCCTTCTATCTCTCCCCCCTTCTCTTATCACCTTCCCCTTCTTCTTTCCTGTGGGGCATGATAGATTTCTGTACCCCATGTCCTGTATTTCTTATTTCCCAGTTGCATGTGAAAACATTTTTTTAAAAAATATGTGTTTTTAAAACTTTGGGTTCCAAATTTTCTCCCTTCCTCCCTCTCCACCCACCCTCATTGAAAAGGTAAGCAATTCAATATAGGTTATACATGTGCAGTTATGCAAAACATTCCATAGTAGACATGTTGTGAAAACTAACTCGATTTCCCTTAATCCTATCCTGCCCCCCCATTTATTCTATTCTTTCTTTTAACCTTGTCCCTCCTCAGAAGTGTTTGCTTCTGATTGACCCCTTTCCCAATCTACCCTCCTCTCTATCATTCCCCTGATGTCTTGTCCCCTTCTGCCCCTATTTTCCTGTAAGGTAAGACAGCTTTCCATACCCAATTGAGTGTGTATGTTATTCCCTCCTTAAGCTAAGTCCTATGAGAATAAGATTCACTCATTCCCTCTCACCTTCCCTTGTTTCCCCTCCACTGTAAGAGCCTTTTCTTTTCTGTTTTTTTTTGTGAGATAATTAACCCTGTTCTACCCCTACCTTTCTCCTTTTCCCAGTATAATCCTCTCTTACCCCTTATTTTTATTCTCCAGATATGACCCCTTAATCTTCAACTCACCCTGTGCCATCTATCTATCTATCTATCTATCTATCTATCTATCTATCTATCTATCTATACATATATATACAGACAGACAGACACAGACATTTTTTTCCCTCTAACTACCCTAACACTGACAAAGGTCTCATGAGTTATAAATATCATCTTTCCAGGCAGGAATGTAAACAGTTCAACCTTAATAAGTCTATTATGATTTCTTTTTCCTGTTTACCTCTTCATGTTCCACTTGAGACTGGTATTTGAAAGCCAAATTTTCTATTCAATTTTGTTCTTTTCATCAAGAATGCTTGAAAGTCCTCTATTTCACTGAATGGCCATTTTTTCCCCTGAAGGAATATACTCAGTTTTGCTGGGTACGTGATTCTTGGATGTAATCCTATCTCCTTGACCCTCTGGATTGTTATATTCCGTGACCTCCAGTCCCTTAATGTAGAAGTTGCTAAATCTTGTGTTATCCTGATTGTGTTTCCACAATACTTGAATTGTTTCTTTTTGGCTGCTTGTAATATTTTCTCCTTCACCTGGGAACTCTAGAATTCGGCTATAATATTGCTAGGAGTTTTCCTTTGGGGATCTCTTTCAGGAGGTGATTAGTGGATTCTTTCCATTTCTATTTTGCCCTCTGGTTCTAAAATATCAGGGCAGTTTTCCTTGATAATTTCTTGAAAGCTGATGTCTAGGCTCTTTTTTTGATCATGGCTTTCATATAGTCCAATAATGTTTAAATTGTCTCTACTGGATCTATTTCCCAGGTCAGTTGTTTTTCCAATGAGATATTTCTCATTGTTTTCTAATTTTTCATTCTTTTGTATTTGTTTTACAGTGTATTGATTTCTTATAAAGTCACGAGCTTCCAATTGCTCTATTCTAATTTTTAAGGAAGTATTTACTTCAGTAATCTTTTGGACTTCCTTTTCTACTTGGCCAACTTTTCTTTTTAGGGCATTCTTCTCTTCATTGGCTTTTTGGAGCTCTTTTGCCATTTGGGTTAGGCTATTTTTTAAGTTGTTATTTTCTTCAGTACTTTTTTGGGTCTCCTTTACCACAACTCTCAGTTTTTCCTCTACTTCTCTTACTTGCTTCTCAAAAATATTATTGAGCTCTTCCATGGCCTGGGACCAATTCACATTTTTCTTGGAGGCTTTGGATGTAGGAGCTTTGGCTTCATTGTCTTCTTCTGGTTGTGTGTTTTGATCTTCTTTGTCAGCAAAGTAAGATAATATAGTCTGATTCTTTTTGTGCTGCTTGCTCGTGATGCCAGCCAATTACTTGAGTTACAAATGCTTTGTTAAGGTAGCAGTCTGTTTCCAGTGTGGAGAATGTACTGTAACAAGCTTCAGGGATTTTGTGCAGCTGTTTTCAGAGATTCTTCTAGGGACCTGTAAATTTTCAGTTCTTCCAAGGTGCTATGACCAAGGGCAAGGTGTTTACTCCTTTCCTGGCCTGTGCTCTGCTCTACGAGAGACCACGAGCCCTCTTTTCTGTCTTGGAACTGTGAGGGCGATTTCCTCTCTACAGCCACTACAAGCTCCACCACGCCAGCGCTCTTCCTTGCTCCGGGACCACCCCTTAGAACTGTGATCCAGATCCAACCACAGGCAAAGCGAGAGAATCCTGCACCAGCAGAGATCGCTGTAATCACGCTCTGCTCAGCCAATCAATTTCTCCTCACTCTGTGGGCCAGAAGCTCAGGAGACAGCCACTGCCCTGGGCCATGCTTGGGGAATGGATCTGAGACCACTTTTTTCCTCTCTCAGCACCTCAGAAACAGACTTTTCCCACTGATCTTCTAAATTATCTTCAGCGTTTGTGGGTTGAGAAGTCTGGAAACTGCCACAGCTTCCCACAATTCAGTCCTCTGAGGCTGCTCTAGGTTTGCTGCAGCCTGAGTGCCCATGCAGAGCTGCACTCCTCTTCCAGCCTTGTGTGATATACTTTTCTGATCAACCATCCAGGTTGCCTTGGACAAGAAATTTTTTTTCACTCTGTCTTTTGTGGGTTCTGCTGCTTTAGAATTTGTCTAGAGCTATTTTTATAGGTATTTGGAGGGGTTTGGGAGACAGCTCAAGCAAGTTACTGCTTTCGCTCCACCATCTTGGCTCAACCCCCAATAATAGGGATTTCACGAGAACATAAAAAATCAATGTTGAGTTTTAAATATCTATGGAACAACCAATTTGAAATATTGAATAAGCAGTTTGTGATACAGGATTGGAGTGCAAGAGGGAGACTACGTTTGCATGTAAGGTGCCCTAAAATTCTTAAAGCAGTTTTAAATAGAGATAATTATAAAGAGAATTCAATTGTTCATTGAAATTAAGAGATAATTGATAACTTTGAGGAGAGTAGTAGAATGTTCAGGTTGAAAGTCAGATTATAAAGGGTTTTAAAAAAAAGTGAGAGTAGAGGAGGTATCTCAAATATGGATAGCCTATTCAAGGAGTTTAGTAGGAAGTGGGAGAAGAGATGTAGGCCAATATTTAGAAAGTATGATGGGATGTAGTGGGGACTTTTTAATGATTGGGGAAAGCTGGGTATATTTATAGGCAAGAGAGAGTGAGCTATTAAATATTTTAAGAGTAAATATTAGAGAGAAATAAGGGTGATAACAATGAGGACAATCTAATGGAGAAGAGGAAGTTAACCATGGATATATGTAGAATATTTGGCCTTGGAAAAAGAATGAGTATTTTTCAGGGGTTGGAATGAAGGAAGACATAATGGAGGACAATGTCATAGGGATGTGAGATGAGGAGAAATTTAAGAACAGCCACTGATTTTCATTGAGGGGGAGCATTTCACTATTGGGAGTCCTATATACTATGGAATCACAGGTCCAGAACAAAACAAAAACCAAAGCAAAAGGAAACAAACACTACTAATTTTTCTATGGTTATCTTCCTTTAAATGTCCCTTCTGTAGCATAATGCTGTTGTGATCCTTATTTGCTTTTATTGTTTACAGAAATATACTTCATCAGTACAGGAACTTTGAATGTGGAAATGATTTCTGCTGATGAAGATCAGCAACTCATCTGTAAGTCTAGAGTCTCATAGCAGAAATTCTTAATTTTAGGCTTACAGATATCTGAGAATTATGTGGATAGATTTCAAGGGGTCTGTTAACCTGTATGGGGAAAAATTGACATCTTCCATCCTGCCACACTCATTGATTCCTTTGTCAATCATAGCATGTAGGTAGAGGGTGTTGGAATGAAAACAAAACAAAACTATTTTAAACCATTGCATTTGCCACAATGAGACTGAATAGAGATCACACATTTCCCTAAAATACACAATGAAAATGTCCTATTATGCTAGATACCAAAGAACCAATTTTAGAAGAGTAAAAATCATAGTTGTGCTATCCTTTCCTCAAGCAAAGTAGATTATCAATGTTTCTTCCCTAGAAGCAGGAGAAAAAGGAGAGTAGAACCTAGACACTAGCAAGCCTGCAAAGTATCTCAGTATAGCTTTAAGTAAGTTAAAATATTAAATTCTGACCTCAGTGTTATATTAAAAGCATGAAGCCAATGATACTGACTCCCACCACCATTAAGCCCACATCATCATCATTGGTGGCATTTATATAACACTTTATTATTTACAAAGTACTTCATAAACTCATTTAGTTTTCACAATTTTATGAAGCAGATATCATTTTCATTTTATAAAAGAGGAAACCGAGCCTCAGATAAGTCATATTGCTTATTAAGTTTACATCGCTAGTGGCTAAAGTAGGATTCAAACCTAGATTTTCTTAACTAAAAGTATTCTATCCACTATGTTGTGATTGTAGTGAGCCATCTTTCCAAAGAAAATCTGCACCTCCAATAACCTTGCTTATATCTACCACATGTAGGGCAGTCAAGCCTGCTTAACTGAAGTAGCAAGGAATTTTAAAAGAAAGGTAAGAGTCACTATGTGCCAGATGAGTCAAAACTTTATCATCCCCTTGACCACTCCCTACACTTAGACTTTAATGGAGATAGGCCACGACCCTGTGTTCCTTTAAATCCCAATCAAACTCCAAGATTTGAAGATGGAAAGTAGACTAAATATACTGAATTATAGCATTATATTATTTTTATTTTATATCAAATATATCATCAATTCTTTCAAAGACTGGCAATTGACAGAGACCTTAAATAAAGTTACTAGCCACATCTGTCAAAAATCACAGAAGTATTGGACTTGCAAAAATATTAACTTCTTTAAAAAAAAGTTTTATTTTAAATATTTCTAATTATTCTCAAGACAAAAAATTTAGGTATTTATTATGTGATTAAAAATTACCATAAAATATGAATTATGTTCAACCCCCTAGCTATTGACTGAGCCAAAAACTGTTTGATTCTGGTAGGCCAGAGTAACATAAACAAAATGGTGTCTAGTACACTCTGTGAATTGTCAGAAACAACATAGCTCTCAATTTAGTTTCCCTTGTTGCCCTGTGGGTGAAGCTGAGAGTCTCATGTTCTCCTTTTCAGAGAACATGATGTTCATCTCTCATTCTATTTACCTTAAAATGTTTGGACAAAAGAAAAACAGGGATGCTGAAACTTAGAAGCAGGGAAAGTGGTATCTTTGAAAGATTAAATATGTCATACAATATTCCCAAATGTCCACAGCGGTAAAATGCTCTCAGTTTGAATATCACAGATGCCAAGAGGCAAACATAGATAGATGGTGGCAGTTCAATATACTTGTATTGCTTTGAAGTTCCTAAAGCCATGGCTATGTAGTTTCCCTCAGAAACCAACACTACCTTTAGCCAATCTGTCATCTGTTATTTGAGCCTACTGTTCCAATGCAGCCATCATGATTTCCTAAATTTACCATATTGCCTCATGTTTATGAATATCAGAAATGGAATTTTTAAAAATGTGGAATTTTGCTAATACTTCTGATTGTTGGCACCGAGTTATCAGAGATATCTATCTTTAAAAACTACAAGTATTTTTTTCTTTTTGAAATTGTACATTACATAGTAAGAGTAAGGGATAAAGAATGGATAGTCCATGTAACCCACTTGTGTCCTTGTGATGTCAGAAGAACTTAAAGCAGGTCTCCAATCCACCAGGTGCAAGCTTTGGGACTAAATTATGGAAAGACAGCAATGAGAGTATTAGAGGATGGTTAGGCCCAATGCTGATTACTTTCTGCATCATAGGAGGCAATACCCATATTAATAAGATCACAGATTCTTTTTAGTTAATTTATACTTACCTTCATTATTTAGAAATATTATTTGCCTTTTGGAATCCTTGCACATTTCAATAAATATTCAATTATGATCTGTTTATTAATAGGAAACATTAAATTATTTACATGTACTACAGGACTTTAGATTTAAGAGAGAGAATGAGATTCAATGAAATTAGAATAAATCAAATTTAAAAAATAAATTATTTTAAATCCTCTTATTATTGGGCCATATGTAATAATGAAGAATTTAGAAAAATGAGGGTGGGAGACTTTCATAGTGTTGTAGAGTTCAGAAATTAAGGGGAAAAGAATAAAATACAAGAGGACTCATAAATAAAGGCAATGCTAAAAATCAAGGGGAAAAAAAATTAGCATCACACAACTATCCCTAAAGCTATCCCTAAACAGAATTGCAATGGACAATTCTGGTACCAAATTCAATATTTAAGTCAAAATGCATCCTTCCTTTCTATTGTGAAATAGTAAAGTACTAAAGTGAAATGTGAAATATAATATCAGTCCCAATTCTTTTAGTTTTTAAACTTTTTTCTTTAAAAATATTTAGTATTTATTTTCCTCAACTATACATAACAACAATTTTCAATATTTATTTTTTTTAAACTGAGTTTGAAATTCACTTCCTCCCTCCCCACGTCCCTTACTAAGAAGGCAAACACTTTGACATAGCTTATATATGTGTAGTCATGCAAAACATATTTCCATATTAGTCAATTCTCAAAAGAAAACATAGACCAAAAAAAAGAAGAAGAAGAAGAAAAAGAAAGTTAAAAAAATATGCTTTGATTCAGACTCCATTAGTTCTTTCTCCAGGGATGGATAGCATTTTTCCTTAAAAAAAGAAAAAAAATCATCCTTCAAAGTTGTCTTGGATCATTGTATTGCTGGGAATAGTTGTCATTCACAATTGATCATTTTACTATATTGATGTTAGTATGTACAATTTTCTCCTGCTTCTACTCATTTCACTTTGCATCAGTTGATGTTAAGTCTTTCCAGGTTCTTCTGAGAACATCTATAGCACAACAGTATTCCATTACATGTATATACCACAACTTGTTTAGCCAATCTTACATTGATGGGCATTCTTTTAATTTCTGATTCGTTGCTACTGGAAAAGAGCTGGTATAAATACTTCTACAGTGCAGTGGACAGAGCACCAGCCCTGCAGTCAGGAGGACCTGAGTTCACATCTGGCCTCAGACCAAACACTTGCCATTTACTAGCTGTGTGACCCTGGACAAGTCACTTAACCCCAATTGCCTAAAAAAAGAAAACAAAAAAAAAACAAAGAAAACCTTTTATACATACAGGACCTTTTCCTTTTTTTTTTTTTAATTTCTTTTAGGATACAGACTTAGCATCAAAATTTCTAGGTCAGCAGATATGCATGGTTTTGTAGGCCTTTTGGCATAGCTCCCAATTGTTCTACATAAGAGTTGAATCAGTTCACAACTCCACCAACAGTGCATTAGTGTCTCTATTTTACCACATCCAGTCCAACATTTGTTATTTTCCTTTTCTGTCTTATGGGCTAATCTAATAGGTATGGGATAGTACCTCAAAATTGTTTTCATTTGCTATTATCTAATCAATAGTGATTTAGAGCATTTTTTTCATATGACTATAAAAAGCTTTCATTATCTATCTGGAAACTGATTATTCATATTTTTGATTATATATCAATTTGGGAATGGCTCTTATTTTTTATAAATTTTATAGAATTTTTCATATATTTGAGAGATGAGGCCCTTAGCAGGGAAATATGCTTTAAAATTTTTTTTCACACTTATAATTGCTAACTGTACTTCCTACTTTCTCTATTTATTGTATTTTCTCTCTCCTTTCATCCTATCCCTCCTCAAACATGTTTTGCTTCTAACTATTGCTTCCCCCAAACCTCCCACACATCTATGAGTAACCCTTCTGTCTCTTATCCCCTTTCCCTCCTACTTTCCTGAAGGATAAGATAGATTTCTGTATCCAACTGAGTGTGTATGTTATTCCCTCTTTGAGCCAATTCTGATAAGATTAAGGTCCAAGACTTCTCTACCACCTCCCCCACTTTCCCTTCCACTGTAAAAGCTCTTTTGTTCCTCTTTTATGTGAGATAATTTACCCCATTCTATCTCTCCCTTTCCATTTCTTCCAGTGCCTTCCTCTTTCTCACCCCTTAATATATTTTTTTGCATATCCCATCATATTCAGCTTATAGTTGCATCCTCCGTCTATACATACTTCTAATTGTCCTAATAATGAGCAAGTTCTTATGAGTTACAAGTATCTTGTCATGTAGGAATGGAAAAGTTTAACCTCATTAAATTCCTTATAATTTCCCTCTCCTGTTTACCTTTTTATGCTTCTCTTGAGTCTTGTATTTGAAAGTCAAATTTTCTATTCAGCTCTTCTCTTCATCAGGAATGCTTGAAAATTCTCTGTTTCATTGAATATCCATTTGTTTTCTTTTTCTCCTGAAGGATTATATTCAATTTTGTTGGGAATGTGATTCTTGGTTGTAATCTTAGCTCCTTTGTCCTTCAGAATAACATATTTCAAACCCTCCAATCTTTTAATGTAGAAGCTGGTAAATCTTGTGCTATCCTGACTGTGGTTCCGTGATACTTAAATTCTTTCTGGCTGCTTACAATATTTTCTCCTTGATGTGGGAGCTCTGGATTTTTTGAGATTTTCCATGGCCTGACCACCATAGTAACTTCTATATCAGAATTATTTTCTGCTATTTGCTCATTTTTCAGCCTATTTCTTCACTTTTTATTATTTGCTAAATCGGAGTTCTGCTTTCAGGATAGAAGGCACATTGTCCCAAGCTTCAGGGTTTTGTGCAGCTGTTTTCAGAGATAATTCTAAGGAGCTGTAAGTTTTCAATTTTTCCAAGGTGGTATGATCTAAATAGAGGTGTGTTTCCTACTCTCCTGGACTGTGCTTTGGTCTGTGAGTGAACACAAGCACTCTTTTCTGCCCTGAAACTGGGGATAAGGGTCCCTGCTCCACTGTGTCCTGCAAGCTTTGATGTGTTAGTACTCTTCCTTACCCTGGGATTGCAACTAAGGATTGCAACCCAGATCAAAGTATGAGCAAAGCAGCAGAGTCCTGCCCCTAGTTCCAGCAAAGAGACCCAGTAATCTCCTTTTTCACCAGTTGTTTGACAGCATGAACATCTGTGGGATGAGAGCTCCAGGAGCAGCCACTGCTGCTGCTGATTCAGTCACTTCCAAGGCCTGCTTCTGGTTTGATGATACCATTTCTTTGCTGGCACAACCTGCACTGCTCTCTCATCCTGGCATGACAGACCTTTCCTGCTGACCTTCTAAGGTGTCTTAGAATTTTTGCTGACCTTCTAAAGTATCTTCCAATTTAGGTTGGAAAGCTGTTTCATGCCATCCTTTTATGGGTTCTAATACTCCAGAACTTGTTTTAGGGCATTATTTAGAGGTGTTTGGAGGGGTTTGGGCAAGAGCTCAGGTGATTCCCTGCCTTTTATGCACCATCTTGGCTCTGACCCTCCCCTTTTAACTTTTTAAAGGGGTATTGGGATAGATTGATCAAAATTATAACTACTGCAATGTTTTCAATAGTGTTTGGTCTCTATAATTTTATACTCCTATCAATAACAAATATAGATGTCTTTGCCTTTTAGAATTTTTGACTGCTAGAGCTATACTTCCTAGTGGAATATAGATGAATTAATATTACATGTGTGTATCACATATATATGTATATATATATATGTATATATATAAAACATATCTAATATGTACTATATACCATTATATTAATAATTAATGACTTTTTCTCCCTCTACTAAAATCTTTTGGAAATTTGTTTCTCCTTCTTTATTGTGTATTAGTTAGTATTCCTATTTTAGAATTCTAAGGGGAAAAGCCATACATATGAACCTTTGTAAGGCTTTTGATTATTCACTGGAGAGACTAACCAAAGGTCATTCTCTTGGCACCTAGCTAGTATTTTAAGTGCCAGAGCAACCTAAGAAGACTTAGGACCATACCAATTGGCTAGTGCAATACGCATCAACTATTTTATGTTTTGGGGTTTATTTTGGTTTGTTTGTTTTTTACCCCAACACAAACTTCTCTCTTCCTAATAATAATGTCCAAAAAAAGGACCTATTCGGGCTCAAATCACCTTATAATTCATAGCATCATAAACAAGAGCTACAATATTTCCCTTCTTAGTTAACTTTTTAAAAAATGGGACAAATTATAATCTCCCTCAATTACTTCACTCAAAGATCACAACACATACTTCTTGTAAGCAAAGGTAGTAGATAAAAAACTGCTTCCCAACTTTCTTTATTCTGAAGCTCTCCAAAAAGTGGGAGTGCCTCTGACATATGTGAGAGACATAGTTTTCTTACACAAAAGATAAAATATTTTATAGATGCTGAGTCACCAAGTACTTTTGACAATCATCTTATAGCAAATGAAGGAATTGAAATGGGTAGAAGAAACTGATCAAGGCTCCTCTTCCTTTATAACGTTTTGAAATTAGAGAACATTTATTCTCATTGTTTCAGATAGTGGCACTAATTTAGAGATGCACTTTTTCAGGGATTTTTTTTGTATGTCAGCATATGACAGACAAAAATATATTGTGTTTTAATAACATAAGAGTCTTTTAGTTGTCTATTTCCACACAGATTGAGTCTACATTAAAAAGTAGCTCTGTGATTCCAAGGATATCAGAGATTGTGGCATAGTGGATATTGTAATGTTTCCTGAAATCAGGAAAACCTGGTTTCAAATCTGACCTATGGCCTTCCTACCTGTGTGTTTAGGCAAATCACTTAACTTCAGAAGGATACACATTAACATAACTAAGATAGGTTTTTCCTTTTCTATTTTGATGACACCATTGTCTTTAGAACTTTATTTCTGTGGCAACTTTTGTTGCACTGAAGAATGGATTCAAGACATTACACTTTGTAACCTCTTCGGGGACTTCAGTTTTCTTCCTCATTTATGTATCAATATCAATATCAATTTCAATGTATCTATATCTATATATGTATATATATATATATACATACATGTATGTACATACACAGTTATATATGTATATGTGCATGTGTGTGTGTGTATACATACATGCATACATAATCTTTAAATGTGATCATTCCAAAATCCTAATCTAATCATCAGGACATACTCTATTTTCCAGAATGAACTAATTCCAAACTTGTTTATTGTTTAATCAATCTTGTCCCCTTCCCATTGTTCTACTCTATCTCTCCCTGATCCATACCTTAAGCCTTTAGCCAGAGAATGTCTTAACTTTTTTCCACACAATTTCAGTAATACAAGCTTTGTTGTTGTTGTTCACTCATTTCAGTTATGTCCAACTTTCTGTGACCCAATTTGGGGTTTTCTTGTCAAAGATACTGGAGTGGTTTGTCATTTCTTTCTGTAGCTCATTTTAGAGATGAGGAACTGAGGCAAACAGGGTTAAATGTCTTGCCCAGGGTCACACAGCTAGTAGGTATCTGAGGCTAGATTTGAACTCAGGAAGATGAGTCTCTGACTCCAGGGCTGGTATGCTCTCTACTGCACTACTTAGCTGCCCACAAGCTTTGTACTTTTTTATTTATCCAAGTAATATGTGAAAGTTCAACCACTCAATGAAATCTTTCCTATGTGGAAGTTAGATTTTGAATTTGCCCTAATTCTATCCTATTGGAATGCACAACTTTGTATTTTTTCTTCATTTACCACTTGTTTACCACGTGCAATATAACATAATGTTAATGCATTATTTAGTCTATACAGGCATACCTTACATAAAATAGGTCCTACATAAGCAACATATTATGCATAATGCTATTATATAGAGTAATATGCTTCATTAAAATGTTATATATGGATGACTAGCAGACATTTTTACATTACTGTTTCTCACCTTTGTAGTAAAGTTTTACTAAAACATATTAATATTAATATTAATTAAAATGCTATTTTAAAAGAAGCTGGGAGAGAAATCATGGGGGTGAATACTTCTTAATTCTTTGCTTATTTTCTATAAATTCTACATTTCTTCCTGTTATGGCTGTTTTTTTGTTAATAGGATCCTAAGATTTAGACCTTGAAGTGACTATAAAGTTCATCTAGTCCATGGCTTCTTAACTTTCGAGTGCCATGGAGTCCTTTGGCATCTAATGAAACCTATGGACCCCTTCTCAGAATAATATTTTAAATAAATAAAGTGAAATACATAGGATTACAAAAGAACCAAAGATTATTGAAAATAAAGGTATAATGTTTTTACATAGATGTTCGTGGGCCCTTTTAAATCTATCCACAGGCCCCTTGTGAGTATATGGACCTCATATTAATAATGTCTAACAGAACACAACATCTTGATTTTGCAAAAGAAGAAACTCATTGCAGAGTGATTAAATAACCATATTTCCCAAATTAAAGTCTTCAAAGTTACATAGTCAATGAGTAGTAGAGCCAGAATTCAAAGCCAGGGATATACAAACACAGACATACCTCTGTGTGTGTGTGTGTGTGTGTGTGTGTGTGTGTGTGTGCGTGTGTGTGTGTGTGTGTGTGTGTGTGTGTGTGTATAACCATATACACACTGTCTTAAACTCTTAAGAAGAAGGGAGTTGACTTTATAATTAATTTTATACAGCACTTACCTATGTTTAAAAGGTAGTAAGTAAATGCTTTATTCATGGATAGGTTATATTTTCTTCATTTTTTTCTATTTTCTGAAAAACAATGCAAGTCTTATTCTTGTCTGGAAATACTGAAAGACTTATATCAGCTTCTGTGCTATAATTCTTCAGGGAATGCAAAACCAGTAAGAATGTAAAACACAGATGAATAGCACTTCCTCATCACAGTGAGATCAGAAAATAATTTTGTAGCCATTAAGGGTCTTGGTCTGCCCAGAGTGGGTTGTTAGAATTCATAGACCAAAACTAATTTAACAAAAGGTCACCATAAAGGAGAATGATAAAAGCAGATAGATACATACTTGCAAAGAATTTAAAAGAAATATGCATAAAATTTGAAAAGCAGAAATGGAAAGAATATTGGGTCTTTGGTGTATTGTAGACAGCTAGCTCTCTGATGAGCTGAAATAGTGAAAGTAAGATGCATATAAATCAAAACTATTTTCAAGTGATGCATTAGGTTGGATAGCTGTGGGTTTAATGGTGCTTTATTTTAAGGTGGTAATAGAGATAATACAGAGAACAACACACCTCCTGGCCTCATTTAATGCCAAAAGGCTTTCTGGAAGAATCAAGGTTTAATAAAAGCTTTTATTATATGTGTGTGTGTGTATCCATTGACATCTCATCTTCAGTCTCAGTGTTTTTGTACAATCTTTACGCCATTGCTTGAAAGCTCCCCCCTCATGTAAGACTTCTGGAAAACCTATCTATCTCAGTTTATGTGTCAGCTCCTGTAAGAATCTTTCTTGATTCTCCATTTATTAGAGCTTCCAGAAAATCATTTTGGATTTATCTATGTTGTTTTCTACCAATAGAATGTAAAGTCTACTAGGAAAGGACTTTTCCCAGTAGTTTACATTTCTGTCAAACAGGACTAAACAGCAATTTTTTTAGGCTTTATGTTTTCTACAAAATGTCTAGCGCCAATAATAACTAAGATCAACTGTGAAAGATTTAGTTGCTCTGATCAAGACAATGATCCAAGACAATTCCAAAGGACCCATGGTGAAAAATTCTATCTACTTCCAAAGAAAGAACTAATGAAGTCTGAGTATAGACTGAAGCATTGTTTTTTTTAAGTTTCTTAATTTTTCTTGTTTTCGTGTAGGTGTATGTTTTGTTTTGCAACATGGCTGATATGGAGGTGTTTTGCATCACCTCACAAGTATAATCCATATCATATAATTTGCATTTACAAAGGGGTGAGGGACAGAGAAAATTTGGAACTAATCCTTTTTTTAAAAAAAGAATGCTAAATATTAATTTTAAAAAAATTTGAAAACACTGTATGTGTTCTCTCAGTTGATAACATTAGATGATAGTAACAAGGACAAGGATGAGATGATATAATTAGATGGCATGAACTTTAAAGGAGGAGAAGTTGCTGAGAGGTGGTATCTGAAGTCATCAGTGGTCTAAAGTTGACAGTGGAGAGCAAAAAATATTTGATATCCTCCTAGCCCTGGCTCTTGGTGGTATCAGAGATGGTACAAATATATTCATGAATTAATTAATTCTATATGTGTCTGTTGTTGTTGTGCAAAGACTTGTGCTTTGTTATTGCTGTTCAGTAGTTTCAGTTGTGTCCAACTTTTCATGACCTCATTTGAGGTTTCCTTGGCAAAAATACTGGAGTGGTTTTCTGTTTCCTTCTCTAGATCATTTTCTGAATGAAAGAGGATTAAGTGACTTGCCCAGGGTCACATAGCTATTAAATGTCTGAGGTCAGATTTGAACTAAGGAGGATGAGTCTTCTTGACTTAAGACCATCACTCTCTCCACTGCACCACCTAGCTGCTCTCAGACAACTGAGCTAGGGGAAATAAATGAGTAATACACAGAGAATTTAGATGAAATCCAGGCCTTTGACTTTGTAACCAGTTTAATAGTGGACACATCCACATACAGCTATAAAGTCAAATGAAGTATGTACCATAAGGGAGGTGCAAACAGTGTATATTATGGTAATTCAGAGGCTAGATTTTTTTTTCTAGCTAAGCGGAGCCAGAAAGTGTTCATGAATGTGTCAGCATTTGGATTAATCTTTGAAGATTTGATAGTATATAGATAGGTAGACCAAATAGTCCAATTCAATTCAACTGAAGTGAATAAATCGAACATCTATGAAATATAAACCATTATGCTAGATGCTGGAAACATGAAAGCAGAAAAATAGTCCAGTTTCACAGGAGTGTAGACTTGATGAAGGGAAGTAATGGGAGATGATGTCCTAAAAGAAAGTCTGGGCCCAAAGTATGAAGGCCCTTCAAAAATAGGCTGAGAAGTCTGGCCTTCATTCAGCAAACAATAGGAAACCATTGAATATTATGTACATATGAAAGTGACAGGATCAGGATGCATTAGGATAGGTATGCTGTTAGCAATATAGAAAATTCATTGACAGGAGGTATATGCAGGAAAGAACTGTTAGGAAGCTATTAAAATATTTCAGGTGAGAGGTTAAGAGAATTGGAAGTGAGAATATTTAAAACAAGGAAAAGTAGGGCCTAAAATGGCAGTTTCGAGATAAAAAGAATTATCTCTTTAAGTGAATCTTATTGTTCCCAGGAAGAGACTTTTTTGAATGGAAGACCTGCATCTTTTATCAGGAAGGGTTCAAGAATGATCTAGCTATAGAAATTACTGGCAGAAGGAAGGGGGCCTCCATTATTCAGAGGCAAAGCCTAGCTCAAAGATCTGATAAATTCATATACTAATTAAGCCTATCAAATGCTCAAGCAGGCAAGCAGAATAGTAAAAACAATTGCTACATTGCAAAATCCAGAAAGTTCTGATTCAGAAAAGAGATTTACCATTCCAGCTTCAACTCAGAGGACAGCCAATATTAGACTGAGAGGAACAGAAATTGAGCAGTTGAAAGAAAAAGATCTGAGGTGGTGTAGCCTGTGTGGAAAAGATGAAGGCTTTTTTGTTTTTGTTTTTGATTTTTTGCTACACATTTTCCCTTCTTTTTTCTAGTTCGTAGAACTGTTCTTGTAGAGCCTTGCATGTATAACTCAGATAAAGTTTTATCTTCATAGGAAGAGATCGCATAGCAATTTACTTTAAAATTCTGTTTCATGAACATAGGGAGTCTGACTGCTTAGCTATATAGCCTAATAACACAAACCTGTCTAGTAGCCAATGACACTACCCAGCTCCAGAACTCTGGTTACAGTTCCCTAGTACAGCAACTTGAAAATTCATGATGAGCATCTCCTAGACCGTTCGAGAGTGGGAAACCTTTTCTGGGCCTGCATCAGTGTATACTCAAAACCCAACTTAACTGTGTTCATTCAGGATGTAGCACTGAACACCTCTTCCCTAACCATTCTTATTTGTCCCCTTATCATTGTATTTCTCTTTTTCGTTACACTTTTTCCCAATGAGCTATGTTTTCCTCAAAGAGTTAAATTTATTTTTGAAAAAGTAGTTCTCAGATAATCAATGAACATTAACATCATGGAAGGGAGCTACAATTGCAAAGTGAAGGCCCCACATCAAGCATTATCAAATCAATCTGTCAATAAGGTACAAACTATAAGGTAGGCAAGACAGCCTAAGTGAGGAAGAGACAGAAAATGATATGTACCAAGAAGATCAAATTGATTTGGCTAGCAACTCCTCCGGGTAAATGGAGCCAATTGCCTGTGACCTTAACCTTGAGAGCCCTGGGAATAGCAAGGTCACCCACACTACAGGCCCTTCTTTCAACTTGACCTTTCCAGGCCTCATAAAAGGGAGCCTCTCTGGTGGAAAAACATGGCTACCATCCCAATCCCACCATCCACTAATCAACTCCTACCAAGGGGCTGATAAGGAGAAGAGCCCTAGTGGTCTGAGAGATCTCAGTTTACCCTTATAAGCCTTAAATAAATCTAGCCAAAAAATAAGGAAAGAAGTTAAGGAATTGAATAGAATTTTAGCAAATTTATGTATAATAGACTTCTGGAAATTATTGAATCAAAAAAGAAAAAAGCATACATAGACATGTATGTATGTATTTATATATATGTATGTATTTATGCATATATATGTATGTATTTATACATATATATGTATGTATTATATATATATATATATCCACAGTGCATGGTACTTTCACAAACTTTTGTTTTCGGTTTTGTTAATTTCTTCCTAAATTTTCATGGATTTTTGTTTTGTTATTTGAGGTTTTTTAATTTATTGTTTATATAGTATTTTAGTTGCATTCTCAATCCACTGATCAAAAAGAATATTAAATTGATAAATAAAACTGGGGACTGTTTTTCCCCCTATTAATAGATAAATAGTTAACTAACGTGATTAAAAAGAAGAAAAAAACCAAATTGCCAGTATCAAAAGTGAAAAGGAAAATTCACAACAAAAGAAGCAGAAATAATGAATATGTGTTTTTACTGCACACAGAGAAGTATGGAGAGGAGAAAGCAGTAATAAGGACTTCAATATGGGCATCCTCAAATTTAAAGAGTCTCTATATTATTCCAATCACTGGGTCCTTCTGCAGCACAGATATTTCTTTCAATTTATGTAACTTTCTCCCAAGGAGAATTCATCCATTTTCTTTTTAACATGAATCATGTTCTTCCACCAACTTTGACTATCAATAAACAAAAGCCTGCAATATGTCCTCCACATTTATTTTTTTTATCCCAGATGCTCTCAATGTCATAGATATCATTCCAGAAGTTATTGGCTCAGAAATTCACAGGCTTCCTCCACACTTTCCCGTAAAGTCTTCCTATTTCCTCATGGGCCTCCCAAAGCCATAAAACAGTCTCTTTTCCTTAACCTTTCTCAAATACCATCCTCACTAGGTATGTAGCTTTTATCTTTATTGAAGAATCAGGCCAACATTCCTTGTGTGATGACAGGTCCAAATCATACACAAGTGTAGGACTGACACTGAAGGCGCAATACTAGGTCTTCCTGTCACAACTACCTCTACAAGCTGAGAACTTGATCAGGCATCAAAGACACCAAAGTCATCTACTGCATCCTGGGCCATCACCAGTCATTTTTACTTTTGCTTGCCATTGGACTTTGATGACTTAGGAAGGGAAAGCAAGACTGATGATTTCGAGCAACTCTGTTTCACTTAAATCCAATTCACATGCAAGAAATTTTCCTGAAGTGCAGGACAGATCATGGCACATTTCTCTTTCCTCTCCTCCGTTCCACCCATGACACACACACACAACTTCAATAAACTCCAATGATTTCCTTTTGCTTCTAGGATCAAATGCAAAATGCTGTATTTGGTATTCAATGACAATCATAGCCTAACTCTCTCCCGCCTTTCCAGTAAGTCTTCATAAATCTTACTCCCTAACACATACTCCTTGATCCAATAACACTGGCTTCCTGGCTGTTCCAGGAACAAAGCCCTCCATCTTTTAGTTCCAGGCATTTTCCCTGTCTGTCCCCCATGTCTGAAATGCTCTTACTCCTCCCTTCCATCTTCTGACCTCTTTAGATGCTTTTAAGACCCTACTAAAATCTTAGCTTTTACAGGAAGCCTTATTAATTCTATTGCCTTCCCTTGGGCAATTATTTCTTAATTTATCTTTATATAGCTGGCTTTGTATATATTTGTTTGCATGTTGTCTTCGCTATTAGATGGAGAGTTCCTTAAGGGCAGTAGTTGTCTTTTGCCTCTTTTCATATTCCCAGTGCTTATCACAGTACCTGGAACATAGGCACTTGCTTATTGATGAAATGATTGATTGAAGTAAATCCTGAAAACATATTATCACTATTTTATACATGTTGAAACAAAATCTCAGAGATTATATGCAGCTTGCCCACAGTCACTTGGTTAATAGGTAGCAGGCATAATTCAAAGCCATGTATTCTAGCACTCTTTTTACTATATCATGCTCCTTTTATTCAACAAACGTTTATTAACTTTCCACTATGTATGAGGCACTTGGGTAATGGCTAAAAGATTCATGGATGAGTTCAACAATGGTCCCTGTGCTTCAGGAGTTTGGAAACTGGTTAGGGAGAAAAGGCACATATACAAATATCTAAATTACCAATTAGAACATAAGTGCCAGAGAATCTTATGCAAGAGCCTGAACCAACCATTGTCCCTTTGGAGAAATTTTCCCTTTTTTAAAAATGTATTTCTTATTTATTTCATTACATATTTTCCAACTATGTATAAACAATTTTAACATTATTTTTTTTAACAATTTGAGTTCCAAATTCTTTCCCTGTCTCCTACCCCTGCCCCATCCCTTTAAAGGCAAGCAATGTGGTATCAATTATACATGTAGACATACAAAACATATTTTCTTATTAATCATGTTTCAAAAGAAAACACACACAAAAAAACCCCCCAAGAAAATAAAGTTGTTTTGTGTTAAAAGTATGCTTTAATCTACATTCAGAGTGCATCAGCACTTTCTCTGTGGGTGGATAACATTTTCCAGAAATACTCATTTGGAATTGCCAGGTCATTGTCATGATCAGAGTAGCTAATTCTTTCAAAGTTGAACATTGTACAATATTGTTGTTACTGTGAAAAATGTTCTCCTGGCTCTGCTCACTTTGCTTGAGTTCATATAAGCCTTCCCAGTTTTTTTCTGAAACCATCCTTTTTATCATTTTTTACAACACGATAGTATTGTAAATCAATCATTTACAATAACTTGTTCAGCCATTCCCTTATTGATAGGCATTCCCTAGATTTCTATTTCTTTGCCATCATAAAAACAGCTGCCATAAATATTTTTCACTTTGCATTAATCTATTTTGGATATATATCTAATAGTGGTATTTCTGGATCAAAGGGTGTTCATGGTTTTATATCCCTTTGGGCATAGGTCCAAATTAATCTCTAGAATGGTTGGATTGGTTCACAATTTCACCAATAGCACATTACTATCTGTTGGGGATATTTTCAAGCTGGAATTTAATTCAAAACTTGATATAAATTATCAAATAAAGGCGTTAAAATTTATTTTGTCAGGTAATGAGCAAGAGGAATAATCCAAGTTCAAAAGTGTGCGTGCTTAAGTACCTCACTGCTTTTCAACCAACATTATAGTACAAACTTATGTGCAAGGTACTGCCCTTAATTTCAATGACTCAGATATTATAATCTTATCTTCAATAGTATACACACATAAAAGTTTTTCAATATGGTTAAAAATTGTTAGACACCACAAAGAACAGAATAGTAGAGTTTAGATTCCCTAACAAGTGTCAGAAGACTCCTAAATTTTTTAGAAGTTTCTTGCTTTTTACAAGGCCTCTATATGATTTATTATTTTACTACAAATATGCTTACTTAGAACATAGAGTTAAAATACTGAGTCATATTCTGTTTGTGTTCTATCACCACTCAAAGAATATCATATTCATGCATTATACAGGTAATAGAAGACTTTTGTGATATTTGCTGGTTTCAAGCTTTAATAGTTAGTCTATAAAAAACATACTGGGAAAAGTACAGAAAATTTAGAATCAGTATTTGATAAATGTGTTGCTCTTGTTTGATCACCTTTGTGTAATGATAAAGATTAATGTATAATACATAGGGGGAAATGATTTACACCTCCAGTTGTAAAGACAGGA
Source organism: Phascolarctos cinereus (assembly GCF_003287225.1). Classification (NCBI taxonomy): domain Eukaryota; kingdom Metazoa; phylum Chordata; class Mammalia; order Diprotodontia; family Phascolarctidae; genus Phascolarctos; species Phascolarctos cinereus. The sequence continues at coordinate 437,893,685 of NW_027555847.1, read as the reverse complement.
TATATGCAACATATACCATTATTTATATTAAGAAATTCAATGCATTAAAAGAATTAAATAGATTTGATCTACAATTCAAGGAGACATACTAATGTTATAGAATAATAAATTTGATGTTTTGGACCCTTATCACCTCTCTCCTAGACTATTTTAATATTTCCCAACTGGCATCCTTGCTTCATATGTCTGTTTTACAATCCATTCTTCAAATATTTGCCCTAGGATTTAGATTTAGATGGACTTTGAAGATCATGTGGTTGATCCCTCTAATTATATAGATGGAAAAATGTTTCCTATTGCATTGGGGTGACCATAAAATTCTCCCATTCAAAAACCATCTTTTGCTCTGTATTGCCTATAAGACAAAAAGAAATACCTTAACTTGCTATTTGAAGCTCTTTACAAGGTATCTCTTACCTTTTTCTCTGTTGTTCTTGGTATGTTGTTGTTGTTTTCCTAGTAGTCAAAGAAGCCCTGCTTCACCATAAGGAAGGCTGACCAAAAACAGTAAGAATATCTGCAAATGAATGCCCTGTATCTGAGATCAGGACCCTCCATTCCATGCCAGCATGTCTTTCTGAAAGCAGACTCTCTAACCTCTTGTACATGGGCTGGCAGCATACCAAGGAAGGAAAAAATTTCTGTATCTTTAAGGGGTAGGGCTTCCCTTATTACAACAAATATACACAAACACAAAGTATATGTGCACACACATACTTTTCCCCCCTATAGGAAATTCCATGGTGAGCAAACTCCCATTACCAAAAAATGCAAGTACATTTTCTGAAACTTATAGTCTTTCTTTTTAAAATTTTATTTATTTGTTTTTAGTTTTCAACATTCTTTTATTTTTTTATATTTATTTATATATTTATTTTTAGTTTTCAGCATTCACTTTTATAAGATTTTGAGTTTCAAATTTTCTTTTCCTCCCTCCTCCCCAAGATGGCATGCAATATGATATAAGCCATATATGTACAATCACATTAAATTCATTTACATTAGCCACTTTGTAAAGAAGAATTAGAAGAAAAGGGAAAAACCACAAGAAACAAACCCTCTCACCCCCCAAAAAAGGAAAAATAGTATGCTTCAATGTGCATTCACACTCCATAGTTCTTTCACTGGATATGGATACCATTTTCTCTCATGAGTCTTTCGGAATTGTCTTAGATCCTTGTATTGCTAAGAAGAGTTAAGTCTATCAAAACTGGTCATTGCACAATGTAGCTGTTACTGTGTACTATATTATCCTGGTTCTGCTCACTCCACTCAGCATCAGTTCATGTAAATCTTTCCAGGTTTTTCTGAAGTCCACCTGTTCATCATTTCTTATGGAACAATAGTATCCCATTACATTCACATACCGCAACTTGTTCAGCCATTCCCCAATTGATGGGCATCATCTCTATTTCCAACTCTTGGCCACAAAAACAACAAAAAAAGATGCCATAAGTGGTTTTTTTTTGTACACGTGGGTCCTTTTCCCATTTTCATGATCTCTTTAGGGTACAGACCTAGAAGTGTTATTGCTGGATCAAAAGGTATGCACAGTTTTGTAGCCCTTTTGCCATATTTCCACATTGCTGTCCAGAATGGTTAGATCAGTTCACAACTCCACCAACAATGCATTAGTGTTCCAATTTTCCCACATCTTCTCCAACATGTATCATTTTCTTGTTTTGTCATGTCAGCCAAGCTAATATGTGTGATGTGGTATCTGAGTTGATTTAACTGTGACTTGCAGCCTTAAAGATTGGCCTGGTCACTAAGAGGTTAAATGACTTGCTTACAATCACACCGTTGGAAGGTGTTAGAGGCAGGACCTGAACACATGTCTTCCTAACTGTTAAGTCAGCTCTCTACTGTACCATGCCACCTCTCAACATAAGCTTGTGGTGGAGAAACTCATTTGACCACTGCTCATATGATAATGAAGTTTTAAAAGATTAATATCAGTGAATAGAGCAAAGTCATTTTGTGAAATGTTTGTGCAGTCTTAGATTATGTAAATAGAAAGGGCATCTAAGTCAGACTATATCTGAATTATTATATTTGGTTTTAGGCGGTAGATTACGAGAGAGGCAATTGGCAAAGTTGAGACCCACCAGAGAAGGGCAATCATGGAGGTGTAGGTCTGGAAATGATGTCATATGGGGGGGACATATCAAAAAACTGAAGGTAGTTAGCCTAGAAAAGAGTGAAATTAGGTATAACATAGTAACTGACTTCAAATAGGCATTCTACACTCTGGCCATTGTCTGATGCTTATGGATTCCTGATTATCTCTAGAAGAAAATGTATGCTTAGCTACCATCTACAGTATTGGGTACTCCATTTCTCATCCCTCCTGAAACAGTGGGCCAGGAAAAGAAGCAGGCATACTTCTAACACCTCACTGCCTCTTTCCTGGCCATCCTTCTTCACTATCACTTTGAAATTCACTCCATGTGCCTATTTCATCCAATTCATATCCTTGTTACTGTAATCTACTTGTCCCAAGATCATTCACTCTGTTTTGCAAGACTTCTTTCTCTGGCTCAAAATGTAATTTTCAAAAACAATCCCTTTTAATCCACTTAAAGATTTCCATTTCATTCAATGCATCTAGATGGTGCAGGAGCTAGAGGGCTGATCCTAGACTCAGGACACCCTGAAACCAGGCCTCAGAGACTTAATAGTTGTGTGACCCTGGGCAAGTCACTTACCTTCTTTCTGGTTCAACTTACCAAACTGTAAAATGGTGATAAGAACAGCATATACCTCCCAAGTTTATTGATGACTAAATGAGATAATATTCGAAAAGTCCTTTACAGAGTGTCTGCAATATAGAAGGTGCTTAATAAATACTTACTTCTCCTTCCTTTCTCTTCCCTTAAAATGCACATGAATGTGCCCTTCAACACCCTGGTCACCCACGTTATGTTGTTTCTCCTTTTCTTTGCCCACTAGAATAACCACACTTTAGAAATCTGTATAATCCACATCTATCCTACCTCCACAATCTTTTATTTTGAAATTCTTCTCTTTGATTATAACTTAATCCTCCCATCTCCATATGCCTTGTTCTTCCTAGATGATCTTTGCCACACCCACTAGTAGATCTCAGGCAGAGATGCTGTGGAGATGATGTCCATTTTGGGAGGGAAATGGACTAGTTTACTCATAATTGTTAGATTCAGTGAAATAGGCATTACAAGGAAAAGAACTGAATTCATGGGGATGCCAAAACTAACTCAAAGATTCTCTTTCCTTGCCAACTTTTTCACTGCTTGCCTTAGATGAGGCTTCAAGCACATTGGAGTACTGTAATAGAGTATACCAGAAATGCTAAGTTCTGCTCTTTCGGTTTCCAACTGTACTCTGAGAAAATCTCAAAGGTAAGTATGGCTAGAGAGTACTTTTCCACATCTAAGCTATAACAATCAGGTCAACATTTCTCTTCTATTAGTTTATTTCTTCCTGTTTCTTAACTTTTGACTGACAAAAATACATTGGTTTCTTGTGAGTCCATTCAGAATTTGAGGTGCCAAATGATTTACCTTTAAATTAACGATTCTCCTACTGTGGATTTTGGAGATATGAGAAGGATCTAATAAAAACAAAAATGATTTCAGCATCCTAAGAACAAAATGATTGTGCACATGTCAAGTTTTAATCACTGAAAGTAGGGGAAATAAGTATATTAGAGCATAAAGAGCAATTTTATTTAAAAAGGATTGGTTGAACCAAATATTAGCATTTAAATGGATGATTAGAACAATGATCCTAAATAAACACCTTTCTTTCAGGATGAAAAATATTCATTCCAATTTGGTATAGCCTGGAATTTTATGGAATTATGGAACTGTTAATTATTTTGTGGAATTATGGAAAATAGAAGCATATGACAAATAATTGATCCAGTTGTCTGAGAAAACAAAAGTGGCTATACATTTTCTTTGTTTTATCTGTTATGGAGGCATAGAAAGCCACAAAATATACAACTATCCTCAGTTCAAACTCTATATAGTCAATAATAATAGTCAGTAAACATTTATTAGCACATATTATGTGCCAGGCTAAGTGTTAGGGAAACAAAAAAAAAGGGCAAAAATAGTTCCTGTCCTCCAGGAGCTCATAATTTAATGAGTTGATCTAATGTTTAATGAGTTTAAGTAATGTATTTCTTATATAGCATGGTTAGCAAGATATTTTAAAACTTAGTGTTATTTCATTCAATGAAACTTTTTGTTATGTGGTGATATAGAACAATGTCATATAACTCAATATTCAAGAATTCTTATTAAAATTCATTTTTATTCTTTTGGGCTTTCTAATAACATTTATATCAATTTATCCCCCATATCAATTACTTAATACAAATGAAATAATATTAATCAAAATGGACCTAAAGCAAAATGACAAAAGTAATTCATGAACAGCTCATATTATTAAGCATTAAAATGTTACATCTAAATTATTTGTCATGTTTTTAAAATTATATTTTTGTAAGGACAGTAATTAACTTTTGAATTACTAAACAATCTTAAAAATATAATTCTTCATAGCATTCCATGGTATGTAATATTGCAGTGAGAAAGGGGAAAGAAGAGGTGGAAGAGTAATGAAATAATGATGAGGAATTTAAAATTGCATGTAGGCATACGGTGTATACATGGTCATACAGAATGGTGATGATAAAATAATAAAAAGAATGAGAAATAGGAAAATAGGCAACTAGTGGATTCAGAGGAGAGGGCATTGGACTTGGAGTCAGGAAGACATGACTTCAAATCCTGCCTCAGAAACTTGCTAGCTGCCCGCCTCTGGTAATGTTCTTACCCTCCCTTAAGCTAAATTCCCTTATCTGTAAAATGGGATTAGGAATAACACTTGCTTCACCAGGCTGTTGAGATGATAAGATGAGATAATATTTGTAAAGTACTTTGCAAACCTTTAGTTGCTATGTAAATATTAGCTAATTAATAAAATGTGTCAGTTTTCCCTCTTCCAGTTCTTGTACTCTTCTTAAAAATATGGAATATTTCATAAATCATAGGAGGGAAGAGAAATAATTCATGAATCTTGCTGTTGACAGAACAAATTAAGAATGGGCACTAATATAGAGGAAAAATATCTTTAACAATTACAAGAATATGGATACATAGAATAGAACTGGATCTCCATCTTATCTAGTGCTGGTGACAATTTTCCTACTGGTTAGATTTTCCTTTCATTAAATCATCCAGACATGGCAAAGAAAACAAAACAAAAATTAGTTGAGAAAGGAGAAAGGCTTGAAAGAAATACTTCCCATAACACATACTCATTCATAAAAGGGGTCATTTTGACAAGTGTAAATACAGCATCATAAAGCCTTCCCAAGACTTTCAATTTCATCAATAAGAAAATCAACATCTGATTGTTTGGTAGCAGGGTTGGAGAAGACCATTCGAAAAAAAATTGACTTTATCTCCATATGGCTGGTAGCTGACCATGGTTTTGCCTTCTTCCATCATCAGTGCTTTGATCTTGGGTGCAATCTGTGTTAGACATGCAAATAGAAAAAAAATAATTACTATTTTTTTTGCAGTTGAACACTTTATTTTCTTTTATTCTAGATGTTTAAGATACTGCATTTAGTTTTAGGAAAACTACGGAAACTGCAAGCTATCAAGCACATTTTAAAGGAAGTATTTAACTCAACAGAGTGAGGAAGAAAGCTATGATCTGAGCTCATAGTTTGCATCTTTATGTCCATAATCCACCATTGTGAAATTCCACAGGAAGATTTCAAACAGGTAGGATACATCAAAATAAAATGTGTCACACTTAGGCTGTAAAAGATTTTATGTATTTGGCAAATAAAATAACTAAAACACCTGGAAAATGGTTAAAATAAAATATTGTATGGCATATTAGAATTTCTAGCAGAGACAATAATACTAGATTTTAGTGCTTATTTTGTTGCGACATGGCAACATGCAATATGAACAGATTTATTTAACAAGTTACTTTTTCAAATAGTAAAACATTTTGTCTATTTGGGTCAATCAAAAGTGGACCAAGATTTCCTTTGGGTAGTTTCTTAGAACAGCATTATGTAGGTTTAAGTTAGAGAACCAGGCAGATAACACTGGGGCAAGAAGTGTCACTGTCATAGGGGAAATTGAGAGCAAGGAATTCTTCAACTGACATAAAGCGATCCTTCATTACTACTATTTCTGTGCATTTTCTTACTCCTGAGACATTTCAGTGCAGCTAGTCATTTGATTTGCCACACATACCTTGTTTCAAGGGCTATTCTAGATAATAAATAGATAAATTAACCATGTAGTTTTCTTTAAAGCTAATATTCACTTTTCACTCAAATCCTCCATGATATAACATGGTTACAAAACAGAAGGCAGCATGGTACAGTGGAATTGGAGTCAGAGGACCAGGGGTCAAAACCTGCCACTAATATGGACTACTCATGTAACTTATGTCAAGGCATTTAAAGTCCAGGAACCTCAGTTTCCTCAATTGTAAAATAAGCTTGATGGACCAGATGGCCTCTGAGATTTCTTCCAGGTTTTAATCTAAGTTCTTAAAAGAATTATAATTTTAACTAAGTAAAGAAGAAAAAATTAAGTAGTAGGTATGTTACAAATTGACATCAATGATTTTCCCTTTATCACAAGAAGTGGCAAGACAGACATTGTCAAGGATATGAACAACAAGAAAAGAAGATAGCACAATATTAAGAATGAGAGACAATAAATGTGCAAGCAGAATAGTACATTATTACTTCTAAGATAACCCCCCCCACACACAAAAGAAGAAAGTCTTTCAGTGCATTGAAAGATTACTCTGTTTTATGGAAGAGTTCATCCCATTCACATTCACAGTTATGATTACTGCGTTTCCCCCTCCATCCTATTTTTCCTTTTGCTTGTCTTCTCTCTCCTTTCACCCTTTCCCTCCTCACCAGTGTTTTGCTTCTATCCACCACCTTCCCTCATCTGCCCTCTCTCCTGTCAATTCTCCCTCCCTTTTTTCTTTCTTTTTCTTTTTTTTTTTAAGCAATGGGGTTAAGTGAGTTGCACACTTAACTAGTTATACAACTAGTAAATGCCCCCTCCTTTTTTCTTAATTTCTTCCAATACTGCTTCCCTGTCAGGTAAGATAGATTTTCATATTCAACTGATTTTTTATGTTATTCCCTCTTTGGGCCAATACTGAAGAGAGTAAGGTTCTAGCAATGCCAAATGCCCACCCTCCCATCTTTCCATCCAATGTAATAGATTTTTTGCATCTCTTCATGTGGAATAATTTATTCCATTTTACGACTCCCTTCCTTCTGCACCCAGCATACTCCTTTTTCTCATCCTTTACTCATTTTGTTATTCCTTCAAATTCACCTTATATCTATTCCTCCTGTGTGTGTGTGTGTGTGTGTGTGCATGCATGTGTTTTCCTTCTAGCTGTACTATTATTGCAGTTTTTAAGAATTAAAAGTATCATCTTCCATGTAAGGATGTAAACAGTTCAGCTCCATTGAATCCATTATATATTATTTCCCCTTTTGACCTTTTTAGGCTTCTTTTGGATCTCGATATTGGCAAATTTTTTGTTCATTTCTTCTCTTCTTCTTACAAAAGCTTTTTTTAAAATTTTATTTTAATTTATGGAATTTAATCTATTTTTTTTATTTTTATTGTATCCCCAGTATTTGGCATAGTGCTCGGTAAAATTGTCAATGTTGACAGGACATTACTATTCAGTGTTAATAATCACACATCATAATACGAATCCATTTATTCATACATGCTTGAAAACCCAGAATAAACCAACATTACAAATAAGAGCTCCTCACTTAACGGCAATAGACAGAAATGTTCAACTTCCTAGAAAAATCACAAAGTCTCACTGGAACTTGTCTCAAACCTCAAGTTTACTGTGAAATAATATTACAGGTAGTCAAAAACAATCAAGAAATATCTTTTCTAATTTCTAACAGTAGAAATATCTATGCTTCAATGTAATTCCTGGCACTCTTAAACATCAATGCAATATACCTTTACTCTCCATTACACAATGAATCCAAAATTGATGTGGTCACCTAATAAACAAAATTTGCTAATTACAATTCACCAAAAGTAAAAGATGAAATTTTAATACATACCCAAGTATCATGCTATCATTTCTATATGGAGGATAACGCCTTCACTATAATATTAATTATAGTTTTCTTTCTATAGAAGAGATGGAAATCTACTCACTTACCTATACTACATCGCCCAGTCCACGAGGCCATAAGGACCTTGTGTGAAGGATGATTGAATCTATTCTGGAATTCAGTAGGTCCCCTCCATATATTGAGTTTATAGGACTTAGATCTCATTAACACTATCTTCTAAACACAGGAGCAAACTAGGCATATAATCTAAAATACAGCATCAAAAAAACACCTGACCTTTTGAAGTTCTTGCTGCTTCTCATATTCATTTGAGATACTTATAAGTCTTGGTGGGATATACCAGAAGCAAATATTAGTGAGTTCAGGCTTGACAACAAGGGTATAATATAAATAGTAAAATAAAAATTTGTTAAAGTCTTCTAGATTTTTAGACACCTTAATTGTTTTAAAGTTGATTTACTTGTTTTTAGAAAAGGCCAAGAGAATTCTTCCAATTTCTATGAATAATAGCTTACATTAATATAGTACTTTATTGATTGAAAATGTTTTATACAAATTAACTTATTTAGTCTATAAAAATTTTCATTTTAAGTTTCCCTTTAAAAATTGGTGGTGAACAAGGGAAAACTAGAGTCATCAAATGGGTAGCCAGTGATATCCAATAATTTTAGTTTTAAAAATGCAACCATTTCCAGTATGTCTACCATTCATTTTTACTTTAATTCTTTCATGAATAGCATTCACAATCAACCAAAAAAGGAAGGGAGAATGGACTGTGAAGAACAATTAGTATAACTCCACAAAACAATGTTTTTAATTTATTCATTGCTGTTACAGAAATATTATGTGACTTCAATTACTACCCACAATGTCCATTTTTTGTGCTATCCAGAAAAAATAACATTTTATATAACCTAAGGGAAAAAGGAAACATTAGATTACTCTGGATTTCATGTCGGAAAAATCAGTACAGCAATTTTCATAGGATGAGTAATTGTAGTGGAATACGAAGAGATTAAATACAGTTTTTAGTTTACATATTTTTTGAAATTTAGCTCATTAAGAAAAATTACTTCAAATTCAGTAATTTTTGCATTTAAATGAACTTAGATAAACCAAAAATCCATATAATAAAGGAAGCATCTACTTTAATTACATAGAGAAGAAATGGGGTAGACTAGGAGAAAACAAAACATTTTTTTCATTGCCTTTATAGGATCATCACAGCTGCTCTCTGAGAGAGAGAGAGAGAGAGAGAGAGAGAGAGAGAGAGAGAGAGAGACAGAGACAGAGACAGAGACAGAGACAGACACAGAGACAGACACAGAGACAGACACAGAGAGACAGAGGCAGAGACAGAGAGATAGAGACAGAGAGACAGAAAGAGACAGAGACAGAGACAGAGAGAAAGAAAGAAAGAGAGAGAGAGAGAGAGAGAGAGAGAGAGAGAGAGAGAGAGAGAGAGAAAGGGGATGGAGACAGAGACAGAGAGACAGAGAAAACAGAGAAGAGAGGATATCCTATTCAGATAGGATAGAATGGAAGATGAAAGGGAAAGGAAAGGAAAGGAAAGAAAGGAAAGGAAAGGAAAGGAAAGGAAAGGAAAGGAAAGGAAAGGAAAGGAAAGGAAAGGAAAGGAAAGGAAAGGAAAGGAAAGGAAAGGAAAGGAAAGGAAAGGAAAGGAAAGGAAAGGAAAGGAAAGGAAAGGAAAGGAAAGGAAAGGAAAGGAAAGGAAAGGAAAGGAAAGGAAAGGAAAGGAAAGGAAAGGGAAAACCACTTAGAAACTTACTTCCCCATCAAATACAAGCTCAAAATTTTCTTTTTTCTTCAGAATCTTGTAAAGATAATCTGCCAGCTCCATAAATGTGTTTATCTGAACTTCAAAGCCAGAGGTGCCGTGTAATGAATACTGACTCAGTTTATTGTTATTCCTAAAATCTCATCTGTTATACATGGTGGTTAATTTTGATAGTTCTATAGAACTATGATTTGCCTACATGATAAGTCGAAATTCTTGAAACACAAATAGTTCACAAAATAGAGACTGCTTGTATGTGTGCCAAAGGAAGACCCACACACATTTAAAAGAAAAAAAGCCCATTTAAGTCTTTTAACCTTTGTTTTCTCAATTGATATAAGGGGGTGAGACAAGAAGACCTTCTAAGTCACTTCAGGTATAATGCTATGATCCTATAACTACATAAAAGTGAGTACAATCCAAAGACAAACAAATAGTCAAATAGCCGTCAGTAGAAAAAACAAAGACTATAGATGAAAATTCTACATTTCCTTTCCTAATTGAGTTATTCATTTTGTAACATTAAATTGCTTTGCTTAGGTGTGAAATTTTGGTAATGAGAAATTCTGATGCATTTGTTGTTTCTGAGGTTTCTGAAGGTCAGTTGTGAAATGCTTAGTTGGAGAACATTTTTCCAAACTATTCAGTCTCTTGCCTCAAGTTCTTTCAGGTCCGGAAAATCTAAACTAAGGTCACTGTGTTCTACATAGTAATAGAGTTATTTTTAGTTCTCTTTTCAAGCTCCCCACTCTACCGCCTCTCCCAACCTTCTCAACTGAGGAATTCACTTCATTTCATGTTTTACCTTAAAAAGTTGAATTCTTCAAAAAAAGGCCACCTTCTTCTTCTCCCATCTTCTTCACATTAGTTAGACATCTTCCATATTATTGTGCCTATTGTTCCTATCTCTGATGATGGTGTGGCAGTTCTTTCTGGGAAGGTAAACCTTTCAGCATTCACATGCAATCTCTCCCCCTCTCATCTTCTACAGAAGTTTACCCTCATTTTTCTCTAAACTTCAAATTTTTCCCACCTACTAGCAGCTTCCTTTCTGTCTACAAACAAGCCCATGTCTTCCTTTCCTAAACAACAAAAAAAAACAAAAACAAAGAAAACAAAAAAAAATCCTTCACTTGATCTGACCATCCCACCCTACCTACCATCCTGTTTTTCCTCTCTTTTCAAATACATTCCTTAAGAAAGTAGTCTATACTAATTACTTCCACTTCCTGTAATATCATTCTGAATTTCTGATGGTCTAGCTTTCAACTTGATCATTCAACTGAAATTGCCCTCTCCAAAGTGGCAAGTCATCTTTTAATTGACAAATACAACAGCCTTTTCTCAATGTTCATCCTTCTTGAAACTGCTACAGCCTTTGATACTGTAGATCTCCTCTTCGGTAATCTCTAAGTTTTTAAAACACTACTTTCTCCTGATTCTCATATCTGTCTGAAACTCTTTCTTAATCTCCTTCACTTCATCTCAGCTATGGCCACTAAGCCTTGGTATTCCTCAAGACTCTATCTTGGGCCATCTTATGTTTTCCCTGCAAGGATCTGTTAAACTATTTTTTAAATAGTTTGACAACTTTACTTCAACATAATTGCTTCCCTTTGGAAAACATATGTATTTTATTTTATGCCTATAAGGAGATGAGGAGAAAGAATAAGCATTTATATAGTGTTTATAATGTGTCAGTTTATGAGATGTTCAGAAGGACTAGAACCTCTGGTGTATTGGCTTATCAAGCTGTTTTCAGGGCTGCTCATCTACCTCTGGCATCCACCTGTCACACAGTTCTCACCTGTGGCTCCAAGAATTAGTGCAGTTTCAAACTCTAATCAGTTTTAACCCCTAAGTCCTCTTACAGATAATAACTTCTGAGGTACACCCTCAGTCAACCAATGGCACTTGGACATCTTAAACTGGATATCCAGAACGCATCTCAAACTAAAACAGAATTCATTTTCTTTTCCCCAAATCCACTTCCCTTCCAAGTTGTTTTATGACCAGCAAGGACACCATCATTCTTCCACTCACCTAGATTCTCAGTCTTAGCTTCATCCTTGACTCCTCATTCTCACTTACTCTACATATCCAGTTTGTTGTCAAATCTTGTCATTTGTATATTCACTATATCTCTCATACATCCCCTTCTCACATATCTACTAAACTAGTGAAATAAGACCTGGTGTCTGGAGCTTTATTGAAATAATAGTTTGGTAGTTGTGTGCTTTCATAGCCTTAACTTCTATATAGCTCTTTTTTCCCCACAGCAGACACATAGAGTTTGGCACACAGGACAACCATAAATGATTAAATAACATTAGGTTAATCAACAAGCATTTATTAAATATTTACTATGTGCCAGACACTATGCTGAATGGGGGGATACAAAGAAAGGCAAAAAGAAAATTAAAAACCCATTTATACATTTTAATGGCAGAGAAATTGTTGTAAATAAAATATAGATCTAGAACAGATGAAAGGTAATTTTATAAAAAGGGATCTACCACCCAAAAGGATCAGAAGAAGCCTCTAACACAAAGTGGGATTTGAGCTGAATCTTCAAGGAAGTCAGAATGAAGAGGTGAGGAGAAAGCACATTGCAGGTAACAGATATGACCCGTGCATAGGTACAGAATCTAGATACACAGTGTTGTGTGCTAGGCATTCCCAGCTGGTCAGTATAGCTGTATTGTTTAGTGAAGTGAAGCAAAGTATAGAAGGGCTAGAAAGGTAGGGAGGGGCCAGGGTATGAAAAGATTTAAATGACAAACAGAAGACTTTATACCTCATCCTGGAAATGATAATGAGTTTATAGGGGAGTCAGTAAGAGGTGAGGAGTGAGTCACATAGCAACTGAGTGGAAAATGATAGGAGTGTTGAGTTCTAATTAATTTGAAACCTTAAATCAGACAATTGTATCAGACTGGAAATTTTTGTTTAGCATAAGACATGGGTAGCCAAAAAGAATAGACTTTCTATAAGCCTGTAGCATTGTGGCTCACTTTTTTGAACTAACTAATAGATGTGTCATCCCATCACCCGAGTGGCTAAACAAGAAAAAAAAAATTCAGTCTACTCTTGTTAAGAAAGGGTTTTTCTCTTTACCACAACTTAGTAGATAAGAGTGATAAAAGGCATTAAAAGGGCCTTGAAACTAAAATGCTTGATGTCAGATAGTAAGTAGGTGGGAAAAAAAGATGTTCAACAGAGATAATGTGACACCACTATGCACAATCCATCACAGAAATGACATGCCCAGCAAAGACAATGTCCTCAGCATATATTAGTGGAGAATAGTGTGGTGGAATTACCAGGGGACATTTACTGCCCTGCAACATCAGAGTTATGAGCTGCCTTGGCCATGCATGTGCTCTTTCCATACCTCCCATCCTGTGTGCTCTCCAAATATGTTCTCTGGCCTTATGGGTTCTTGGCATATTCCTTAGATGTGTGTATCCCTTACATGCATGTTCTTTAGATATATTTCTCATCTGATTATATGCTCTTCTTTACTGGTAACAGTAACTAATGGTAGAATATATTCAATATATACATGGAAAAATCTTTAGTTATCATTTATTTGCTATATTATTTAATGGAGCATCACTTGTTTAAATGAATATTTCTTTAGGCTGGCTGATAAAAATAAAATCATTACTGCTAGCTCATGAACATTGGTTTGTGTAGGTGTTGATCCATGGAGATCCTTAAAAAAAAAATATATATATATATATATATATATATATATATATATACACACATATATATACACACATATATACACACACACACATATACATATACATATATGTGTACACATATGTGTATATGTATGTATGTATGTGTGTATGTACGTATTCTGGGAGCTTATAAGTGAGTATGGTATCCAAGAAGTTATAAGCTGACATAAGCTTTTTCCCCAAATAACTCAAAGTCCAAGCAATGTGGATGGTGAAATTCTACCTTTGCTTTCCACATTAACCAGAGTTTGAAGATATCAGCATGTCTGCCACATTGAATTGTCTTGTCTCCAGTGTCATAGCCTACATCATAATGTTTATCAGGATGGAACAAATACTCAGCACACATCTGGTTACATGATTCGAGAAGACCCTAGAAAGAAGAATTATATATTTAGTGAATAAACTGTATCTGTCTTAAAATTCATTGTTTTCTATTGATTTAACTTTTACATTAAATTGTTTGATATGTCAATGAACTTAATTTCACTAGTGTGAGTATGTACACTAGTATAGTTCATTAGTGATATGTACCTTCACCAATAAATATAAAACATACTATTGATCCTCACTATTCATGTATTCCTTATTTGTAAATTTGCCTAAAACTTATTTGTAATAACAAAATCAATACCTGTGGAACTTTTCCAGTCATTCATGGACATGTGCAAAGCAGCCAAAAAAATCTGAGTCACTCAACATGCATGTTTCCAGCTGAGGTTGAACAAAGTAATACTCTTTGTTTTAGCTCTCATATTATAAACAAATGTTCTTTGCCCATTCTAGTTAGTGTATTTTTTTCATTTTTCTGCTTTTTTTTGTGATTTTGATGTTTAAAATATCCTCCAAATGTAGTACTGAAGTTCTATCTAGTGTTCCTAAATACAAGAAGGCTTTGGTATGCTTTATGGAGAAATTAGTTAAATTAGATAACTGTTGTTAGATAAGTTTCATTCTGACATGAATTATAGTGCTCTTGGCCCTCAATTCATTGTTAATGAAGGAACAATGCCATACATCCAGAAAAAGGGAGAGGAAATTTGCTGATCTGCATAAAGTAAATATTGTGACCAGAGGCTTGCATGAACCTAATGGAGCATTTCCACTAGGATTAGTGGTTCAGGATTCATTAATTCAGAGTCCATGGTGACTTAATAGCATATAATTACTGCAAATGACAAAAGTCAACTGCATATGCATAAAAATTTTATAAAGCAGTGACCATTAATAACTACAGTAATTGGAGAAACTCTTTGTAGAAGGTAGTATCTGAGATGTACTTCAAGTCACTTTAAGATGCAGAGGCACTTTCAAGAAATTGAGGGAG
This sequence comes from Phascolarctos cinereus, assembly GCF_003287225.1. NCBI lineage: Eukaryota > Metazoa > Chordata > Mammalia > Diprotodontia > Phascolarctidae > Phascolarctos > Phascolarctos cinereus. Next base: position 437,878,644 of record NW_027555847.1, on the reverse strand, counting down.
TGTCATCTAAAGCAAAGGCACAGGTGGGTGATGTAATTCTCTGAAAATCCTCCAAAGAGGACAAAACCAACATGCTGGAAGTTTTCTCTAGATCTTTTACCTTTTCATAGGTACTTAGGCAGCACTTGAACTGTCTATGTGTTGTTACTTACTCTTGATAACTGAAAAGACCCCCTAACTTTTCCGATCATAAAGTCCTTTGTTGTTATCCCTAATATCTGTAGGACCCTGGGCAAATCACTTAACCTCACAGGTCTAGTCAACTTTTTAAGACTATTAGATATAGTAGAGGTGACAACTTGTACTGGTATAGAATTTGTTCACCAGGAGGTACTCTACACCCAATGAAATCACAGATCCAGTCTTATTCCTGATCCCTTTCCCTAATGTCATTTATAGTGCATACTTACATAGTAATAGTAAACATATAATTTGAATAATTTTGATTTTGGAATCCAAAGCAATCTCATTCATTTAGAAAAATGTGAAATACTTAGATGAAACTGGAAGCCTTTAGCAGATGTTTTCACTGGGACAATACTTCACTCATGATTTAAAAAATCAGCCACCTCAATTTTAAAAGCACAAGAAAATGGTTGTCCCTTTAAAATTAGGCTTAGAATACAGAAAATTATATTTTGAATATACTTAATGACAGGTACAGTATTTCATCCTGTGATTTTAGGAAACAATGATGAATCACAGTATAAACACCAATCATATAAACTGATACACATAGACAAGGTCAATAAGACCTAAGGCTCCTCCACTTGTGGTTCTCTATTTCGTTCTTGCCCAGGATTCAAATCAAATTTAATCTTCCCATCTAAAAGATAACCAAATGCATTCCTCTCTACATTAAAAGGTCAATGAATGAGTCAGCTCAAGCTGGTTCAGGAAAATGTTATTCAATACTAGAATATTGCACGTTCACCCATCAACAGAGTAGGGAGGCTTTTACTCCAAGATCCCTCCACTTGTCTTTATCACCACACAAAAGACAATAAAGCATGTAAAAAGAACACCACATTCTCTAGTATGAACCACCACTTCCAGTGTCAACTATTTCTTTGTACTCTTAAGTTGTGAGACAGGAAAGAATTCAGAAGAACACTACTTTGGGAAGGATGCATGAGAAATGAAGACTCACTTCCTTCCCTTTATCTACCCTCCCCCATACCCATATCTTCAATTCACTATTTGACATAAGATAAATGTTTGCTCTCATGCTCAGCCTAATAAGCTTTATTCCTTTAGTGTTGAATAGCTTATTAATCATGTCCCCCCCCCAACTGACAAACAAATTTAGTATTAAATGCATGAATTATAACCTATGGTCTGATGATTATCTAAAACCATTTAAAAGATACTAATAAAATGCACAATGTTAAATGTAATTGTTTTCCTTAATGTCTTTTCCACCATTTTCTAGATTTAAAATGAAAAGGATCATTGACAAATTTATCTTCAAATTCAAAAGAACAAAGTGCATATATTAGTGCTTTAATATGACTCAAATAGCTCAAAATATGACTAGAAAATATTATAAACTCTCTACCTAGTGACGGTAAGCCAGTTATATGTCATCCAAACTGAGATAATCCAGATAGATACTTTCTCCTTAACTAAGGTCTACAATGATATTAGAAGTAGAATAATAGCTAATATGCATATAGTACCTTAAGATTTGCAAAGCACTTTACTTTTATTATTACATATCACATGTTATCAATACATAATATATATTATCAATGTATATATATTTTTCATATATGACCTTAAAGCAATACTGCAATTGTTGACACTTTGAGAACTAAAAGAATTGAGCAATAGAACCATAAGGATTTCCCAAGCCTCTTGATGATTTCAGAGATTAAATGCTAGCAAAAATCTACAACACATTCAATTAGCTTGAGAAACCCAAGCACTCCACCTATGGGTACCTATGTCTTACTTCCAAGAGTCTCTTCTCACTCCTCTTAAACACTTATTGAGCAAATGTTCTCTTTGTTCATGATTGTCAGAATTATTGCCTTAAGAGAAACTCTCTTAACTTCTTTGAGAAGCAAAAGAGTAATGGTTTAGGAGAAATAAAATTGCTCTATCCATTTCATTTTCATATGTTAGGAAAGAGAGAACTAAAAAGTAGAAGAATGAAGAAAGCATCCCAAAAGATATGTAACCTCTTATCATCAGATAGAAATATAAATAATTATTCATTTGATAGGGATTAAGACAAGCCCAGTCATTTCATTGACATTTATAAAAATCTGTGAGTTCTGAAATTCCTTTACCAATGCAGATAAGCATAATTCTTGGTAGCATTAATGAGCAGATTGTTTATATGTCTAGCACTGTCAATAATCCATGCCTGAAATAACATCTACCTCTAATGAGATGGCACTACTTTTCATTGGCTGGCAACTAAGCTGAATTCAGGTATGGGAACCATTCACTCACAAGGAACTAACTTTGCACCTTTTATTTTGTTGTAGATAATCAAAACAAGGTACCCAAAGATTCTATACTTTTATAACCAGGACATTTACTACACATTGGGAGCCTTGTACTATGATGTAAAGAAGTTCATGATGTAGGAATATATGTAACTTACCTTTTCTCGGATCAGGACAACAGAACACTGAAGAGGGACTCCCATCAGTTTGTGTGGATTCCAGGTCACAGAGTTGGCCCTAGGTGACAAATAAGTTGTGAATTAGATAGAACTGACATTAAGTCAGAAAATAATATTGGCACATTTCTAAAGTACAGATATGACCATGTCTCACACACACACCTCATTCCCCTTACTTAGTAAGCTCCAGTAGCTCCCTATTACCCCTGTTAGGCATTTGCAGTTTTTGATAACCTGACACTTTCCTACCATTTCAGTCTTCTTTCACTTTTCTCCCCTCCATGTACTATATGGTCTAGCCATACCTAGCATATGATGCTACATTTCCTATCTCTAAGCCTTTCTATTAGTTATTTCTCATGCCTGGAATATTGCCCCTTTTCATTACTGCCTCTTAGAAACTCTGGTTTATTTCAAGACTCAGCTCAGGTACTAGCTTCTGTAGGAGGCCTTGCTCACCCCATGACCCCAGTTGCTAATATCTTCTGATCTAAAATTACCTTATATCTGCATATATCTTTTATATACCTATGTATGTCTACACTATTTTAATCCAACAGAATGTAAGATTTTTGAAGGCAGGTTCAATTTTTTGTTTTTTCTTTGTATTACCATCACTTACTACAATGTCTGACACATAGTAACTGATTAATAATTTCTTGTTGATGATAATGATAGTGATGATGATGGTGGCTCACTTGCTAATTATCACATATTATGCATTATCTTCCATTTCCATGCATTTGCACTGGCTATCCACCATAGCCGGAACATTGTCCTTCTTCATTGTCATCTCTTAAAATCCCTATCTTCCTGATAGACCCAGTTCAAACACCATCTCCTTCAAGGAGCTTTTCCCACCAATTGACCCAGGTGCTAAGTTCTTCCCCTCCCCCTGATTAATTTCGGTCAACTTTGTATGTAATTTGTATATGATCATACATGTAAATGTTGTATCATCTCCCCTACATTTTTGCCTTTTATTATTTATCCAGGGCTTAGTACCATGTCTTACATATAATAAAAACTATTTTTTTTCTTTTATTAATACCTACTTCTCTTTTATGGTCAAAATCTTTTCCCAAAATAATGTAATAGAGTCGGTCTATTCACCTTTCAATGCCATGAAGCTTATAAGAATGCTTTTTGGACATCAATAATCCACCTCCCCATGCTGCCTAAAACAAACATGGAAAAAATATCAATTCTAATTAATAATAATAATTCTCAAATAATAATTCTCATTATTTTTTTTAAATCTTTCATTTATGTCTTATTCATTTGCTCTCTCTAGTATATAAATTCTAACCTGGATTAGAATAATCCCTCTTTTTGAAAACATAACCCTAATTCCTACTATAGCTCTCTGGGTATACTCCTATTGCATGGCCAATTAAAGTCCTTATTTTTCAATTAATGAAAGAAGAACTCTTGAGGACAATGAACAGAGATAGATGAAATAATTAATTTGGCATGAAATTTGGCAATAATACTCAATAACCCAAATTCCACTCCACTAATTTTTATTTGGGCAAGACTATCATTGAAAGACTGGAGGAACATTCCTAAGTACAGCTTTCTCAATTGCTAGTTTCCAAGTGTTTAGATTCTCTTAAATGACTTTCGATTACTATATTATTTTGAGTTAAAGGAGTGTAAGCTACTTCTTGATATTATTAATTAGATGGTCAACCAAGCAGACAAATGAACGATATTATGAACACTTTGGATTTGGACTTAGAAAACAAAGAGGAAGATTCTAACATGACATCTACCAATCAATAAAATGGCAGCTCTCTACATTATCATTTTAAAAGCATTTTTCAAAATTGCACTTTCTTCTGTTTTTTTGTGCAATGTAGGCCAATTTAACACCATGCACACATGCATTCATCTAAGTAAATGAGATTTGAAGCAAATTGTCTGCCTTGCCTTCAGGGCACACAAAGAATCATTGACGATTCTTTCTTATATTCAGTTTTTTTCAAGCAAATGTATATTCAGTTTTTTTCAAGCAAATGTGTAAGTCAGACACAACTATATGCCTTACATCCATGTGCATCCAGAGGCTGTGCCGCTCACAAACATCAGCAATGTTTTTCAGAGGATCAAAGGCGCCATACACTGTTGTACCTGCTATGGCACTGACACAGAAGGGAGTAAGTCCCTGTCAAGAACAGAAGGTCACTGGCGCATGTGTGAGGAAGCAAGATTCTTACAGCTTATGAGGTTAAACATTAACTTAATTGACAATCCTTTCCACACAGTTCTTTAATTCCTCAAAATTTCCATATAATTACTTTGTGTCCCTCAAGGTGTCAAGTTTTTCTTTTCTATTGCATTCCATTGGTATGAAAGAAAATAATACCTACCATATGAACAGAGGAAAGTGGATAGGCTAATGATTTGTTAATTCTCTTTCTGACTTTTGCCAGAAGTAAAGCCAGTGAAGAAGCTACCCATAACATCTTATAGTAGTAGAGCTTGTGTAGCTCTCTTTGGGATGGTCTTTTGGGGACAGTTTTATTTCTTCTATATTTCTTTTTCAATTATACAGTGTAGAAAATGCCATTTTTTTATCACTTAATATTCCATGCTGAGACATTTTAAAACATACCATTTTCTTGGCTCATAGTATATTTTCCTCTAATTCTAGTGGAATCATCTTCCCCCTTAAAAATGTAGATTGTTGGGAAAGACACACTTTGTTAGCTATTCATTTTGAGTAACATATAAAAGATAAAGAATTAATGTAAGTTTTTAAGGTCAGGTTCTTGGTATGGCATTTTCCAAAGGACATCAACTTTAGGAGAAATATCTTAATTATCTAGCAAATTGACCTATGCACAGTGGGTGCTCAAAATTGTCTTTCTGATTATCAACTGGGCTTTTTAATCAACTGCATTACACATGTACATATTTGGAAATATTTAGCATTTCTTATTTAGTGGAATTGCTATTCTTTCATAATCATCTAACATCTTTCATTAAAATAGAGCTTTGATGTTTATAAAGTACTTTACATAAATTATCTCATTTCATCCTCAGGACAATCTTATGGTGTTGGCATAATCATTAGCCTCTTTTATATATAAAAATCTGAGACGCCAGGGAGCCTTCAGTGACTTGTTCATAGTCACTCAGTTAGCAAGTATGTGAGGCAGGATTTAAACCCAAAGTCTTCCTGACTCCAAGTCTTGTAAACTACCCATAATGCCATACTGCTGCTTTACCCATTCAGATATCCCAGAATTACCACAAAAATGAAGGCAAAGGAAAATAGGGCAAGCAAATTCAATTTTGCAATCCTCTGAAAGTGTGAGCAACACAATTTTCCAGACTGTGATTATAGGAAAATAGATCTTGAGCTGAACGGGATCTCAAAGGACTTCTATTCAAATTTCTTTATTTTATAGTTGAGGAAACTGAGGCCAAGAGAGAGCAAATGACCTATCCAATGTCACAAATCTATAGCTCCATAATATACAATGCTTTGAGAAAAGTGAGGATCAGTTTTCTCTGATATCCTTTTTTTTTGCAGTAATTTTGTCACTTGTTCCTGAAGAAAATGTAAACTTCTATACAGGTGGAACTATTAGTATATCAAGTCACTATGTTGTTGTTTTCTCTTTGACAGTAGCCTACTTGGATATACAAGATCATACTTTTTAAACACAAGATCAATCAAATTGCTCATCCTTCAAGCTCACTATTTCTTAAAATAGCCCAGAGCTCTGAATATGCCTATGACACTTCAATATAATGCAGAGAGGTAAATAAACTTGCTTTCTGAGAACAATTCACCAGCTACCTGTGGCTCAATATCAAGTCACACCAGTTACCAACTTCTGTGAGTACCAATTTTGCAGGAAGGATGTGTTATCTGAAATCTAGAAAATTAAAATTGCACTAATAATTTTAATGGTACTGTGAACAGATTTTCTTTTAATTGAAGTATACACACACACACACACACACACACACACATATATATATCATTTGATAAAACCTTTATAAGCCTATATATGTATATATATATACATATATATATATACATATATAATACATATATATATATATATATACATATATAATATATATATATGTGGTTGTGTGTGTATATATATATTTAACAGCAAGCACTATGACTTTATATGTTCAATCTCCTTGGGGACTTGAGTGATTTGGAAAGGCAGAGAGGCTCAATGCCTTCCTCCTCTGATAGTTTTTAGAAGACACAAGGCCACAGTGAGATTTCTTTCTTTTTCATTTACATGGCTGTCATTGTACAGTTAATCTCACAATTATTCACATGGGGTATGCAAGTGTAATGAACTTGTAAATAAAGAATACAAAACAAGAGAAAACAGTATATTTTGGCATGTTAATAATTCTGTGTCAAATTAAAGAAATGTATTCTTGACCATGAGCCTGGGGGTTCTCCACAATTTGGAGGACAAACCATTCCATATTTGTTGTATTAAACTTATTTACCTCTTATATTATTGACTTTGAAATGTTTAAGGCTTATTTCCTCAACAAAGTGTTACTCTTCTTAAAGATACAACAATATAGCTATTTTACATCTCCCATTGAACCTATCACAGTGCCCTGTACTTAATAGCTATTCAAAGGTAATCATGATAATGCACTTATAAATATATTTAAAATCAACACTATTATTTCATAGCCATATAGTGCTTTAAGGTTACAGAGTCTTTTATATTTATATTATTCCCATAACAATCCCAGAAATTGGGTAAGTAGAGCATACCATTTTATTCCCATTTTACTTATGGGAAAATTGAGGAAATGAGTTGCCCAAGGTCACAGTATTTGTCAGTGGCAAAGCTGGTACCTGAATACAGGCATCTTGACTCTATCCAACTGTTTCTTCTCCTTAAACCACAATTCTTCCCTCACAGCAATCATTTTGTGCAATGCAATATTATAGTCTAGTATTTAATCCATTGCACCCAACCTAAAGTTAATTAATTAATTAATTCTATTTTTGACTGAGTCTAATTGAAACAATCGGTATAACTATATGTCAGGCGCTATAACAGACAGAGGATATACTAGTACAAAGACTGAAACAATCCCTGCTGTCAAAGATCTTAATAGTACAAATAGCAAGTACCTATAAAATATATACAACTTATATATAAAGGCAATAAATAGAAACATTCACATTAGTTAAGAACAAGGTAGTTTGGAAAGGAGATGTGAGAAATTTGGGATATCATAGTAAACTTCATGCAAAAGATGGAGTTTGAGCAGAAAAAAAAAGAGACTGTATGAAGTAGAGATAAAGAAGAAGTGCATTCTGAGAAAGAGGAACAACCAGCACAATGACAAGAAGATGGCAGATGGAGAATCCTGTGTGAGGAATAGAGACAAGGCCAGTCTAGCTGGATTATAGAATAGAGAACAGGAAGTAATTTCCAATGATACTGGACATATAGGTTGGAGCAGGTTACATATGGCCTTAAAAACTAACTAGAGGAGTTACATTTCATTTGAGAGGCAATAGAAAACCACCAGAGTTGGATGAGTATGGGAATCAAATGATCAGACCTCTATTTATGGAAATTAACTTTGGCAACATTGTATGTGATGGACATGAATGCTGAATGAAAGTGTTTAGATGGAAATAAAATAAGTTCAATTTTAGACTAGTTTAGATATCCTCAGGACATCCAATAGGAAGGGCAACTGGGACTGAAGCTCAGGGCAGTCAAGCTAAATGTAAAGAACATCTACATAGAGGTGATACTTAAAGTTATGAAATTTGATGAGAAAATGAGAGAGAAGACAAAGATGAAGACAAGAAGAAGAAGAAGAAGAAGAAGAAGAAGAAGAAGAAGAAGAAGAAGAAGAAGAAGAAGAAGAAGAAGAAAAGGAGTAGTAGGAGGAGGAAGAGGAGGTGATGGAGAAAGAGGAGGAAGAGGAGGAATGAGGAGGAGGAAGAAGGGGTGGAAGAGGAGGTAGAGTAGAGCACCTGGGTCATAACCTTGGCAAACACACAACATTAGAAGATGTGAAATGGATTATGAACCTGTAAATGTGACTGAGAAGATGTAGTAAGACAGGCAGGAGGCAAGTCAATAGTATAAAGAAAATCCCAAAGGAAAGAGACTGTCCAGGAAGAGAGGGTATTCGATAGTCTCAAATGTAGCAGATACACCAAGAGGGATTAGGACAAAGGAATGACTGTCAGATTTGTTTTTAAAATTTTGTTTTGTTTTTATTTTTAGGCAATTGGGATTAAGTGACTTGCCCAGGGTCACATAGCTAGTAAGTGTCAAGTATTTGGGCTAAGGCCAGATTTGAACTCAGGTCCTCCTGACTTTAGGGTCAGTGCTCTATCCATTATGCCATGTAGATGCCCCCTAAAACTGTCAGATTTGACAGTGAAGATACCATTGGAAACTTTGGAGAGAGCATTTTCAGTTTAGTAATGAGGTCAGAAAGCAGTTTTCAAAGAATTGAGGAGCAAAAAGAAGTAGAGGCAGTGAGTATAGGAGCCTTTTCAAGTAGTTCAGTTGAGAAAGGGAGGTGAGATATAGGACAATAGTTAGGATGAATGGTAGGAAAGATTTCTCTTAAGGATAGGGTAACATGTATCTTTGGAAACAATGGAGAAAGACATAGATAGGAAGCCTAAGCTGGTTTGAACTAGATGTCTTCCTAAGAAACCTATGTGAAATCAAAACATAACAGAATCTCAGAAGTCAGGTTAATTACAGATTTATAAGAGAAGAGTTAAATCTTACCTTTCATCTCTTTTACCTCAATCACATTATCAGTTCCAATGCCAAGTACTGCTGCTGTTTTCCTTATGGAATAATGACTCTTGAAAAACAAACAAAAAAGATATAGCTATATTGATATATAAGATGTAGCATAGCTTAGTGGATAGAGAGACAGAGTCAGGAAAGGATCTACACATTTGTTTCTCTTAGAAAAAAGAATGGTGTCTTATACTTTTTTTTAGTGTTCTGTATACTGCTCGACACTGCTAAAGAACTATGTGAGGAGGAGAGAGAGACACACACAGACACAGAGAGATTGAGATAAAGAGAGAGAAAATGGTGTCATGATTAGAGTAGTGTGTTGAAGTCATGAAGATCTGTGTTTAGGTCTTGCCTATGATACGTATTGGCTATGTCACCCCAGAAAATCCACTTACCTAGTTTGTCCTCCAGACAAATCTTTAACACTGTTAGTTTTGGAGTAATTGTAGATCTTCAGCAGTGGAGGCAGCTCTCCACCCTATACTGATGATCTCATAGGTTTGAATAAAAGAAGAAAAAGAAATACACTCTCAGCTTTATGTATATGTGTGTGTATGCACACACACTTATGCATAAGCACCATGGATTGATAATACGTGTTTCTAGCTATTATATTTATGTATAATATATTTATTATAATAAAATATATTTATTACCTACATAGTTATTTTTCTAGGATTATGGATATTCTTCTGTATTTACATCAGAGACCTTCTTTTTCATATCTTCACCACTGGCTCTGAGGGTAAGATGGCAGTCATGTCTTATGTTCTCTTGTGCTTGTTCACCTCTGATATGGCCATGCCACAAAACTCAGGTCCTTCCTAACATCTTTCCCAATTTCTCCTCGTGTTATACAAAACAATGAGAATAAGTGACTCATTTAAGGTAAAATAAATAGGAGCAGAGTCAAAACTGGAACACAGATCTCCAAACCCTCAGTCTGCATTTTGTCCACTAGCACATGCTGTCCTATCTTATGAATGTCACCAAGATGGTAGTGACAGGTGTGATTGAAAATCTACTAGCCTAAATTCTATTTTAATTGTCAGCACAGGCTTTATTACACCAACACAGTATTTCCCAAATGTTGGAGACCTCTTTTCTTCCCATGCTAGAAAGAGAAAGAATGAAATAAAATTGTTCCTGTAGAGTGATTGAAGAGCAAGAGATATATACTCAATAACATAATAGAATTCTCATTAATTTAACATTTTTATGGTGTTAAAATTGCATCTAGATGGAAGAGTAACAGAATATTAACCATTTGGAGAAAATAAATGAAACAACAGTTTCATTTCATTCATGATAACATGTATCAATTAAAGTACAATGGTAAAATGTCCATTTGAATTAACAAACTGTAGTCCATTAGAAAGAGTTCTCCAGTATTAGGAAACGCCAACCATTCCACAAACTGAGTCTCCCAAAAGAAACACAATTTCTTTAAGTTGAACTTTAAAGCTAGCAATAGAAGGGCACTTGATTTTAAATGATGTGGCAGGAGAGAAGGAGAGGAAAATCAGGCCAATTAGAAGATTTTGCTTATTTAAAAAAAAAGAATGAAAGAAAGAAAACAAAAGTAGAAAGTGAAAGTAATGTTATATATTTATTCGGGGCCTTAAGGCTGAAATATATATCAGTGGTAATTATATATATAATACAAAATTTTATATTAGTAAATCTAAATATAATATATGTAAAATTTTATGTTAATCATGTTGGGAAGCTGTGTGGTATAGTGGATAAAGTACTGGGCTTGGAGTTAGAAAGACTCTTCTTCCTGAGTTTAAACCTGGCCTCAGACACTAGCTGTGTGACTCTGGGTAAATCATTTAATCCTGTTTATCTCAGTTTTTTCCTCTGTAAAATGGGCTGGAGAAAGAAATGGCAAACTGTTCCAGTATCTTTGCAAAGAAAACCCGAAATGAGGTCACAAAGAGTCAGACATGAATGAAATGACTGAACAAGAATGAAGTTAGTAATGTCATATCATATCATATTATATCGTTTCATAACATATCTGTGTGTAAACATATCCACACATCCTACAAGTCATAGTATACCTTTATTTTTTTTTTAAAACTGCAATAGAATTTTTGGAATACAACATCTTGTTACAGACTAGCTCTTCAATCAAAGTTTTTCTTTCCCAGTAACATCTTTGTCCCTAAATCAGAAACTGAGACACTTTCACTATTATTGACCTCACAGTTGCTTATTTCATTAAAAAAAAGAAAAGACAGAATGTGCTTGCTTTAAACATGCTACAGGTCTCTGTTTTTTTATTTTTAGATAAAGGGCATATTATGTCCTTTCCATTTTCTTCTTTATTTTTAACCTGCTACAATGAATATTTTCCATACAGAATTATTTATATCATCTATCTTCTCAGTTATAAATGACTACAAACTGACATTCTCACACACATAGCACTTTATGGTATGGCCACATATACACTTTTCCCCAGAGAATTGTGAATCTGTTTGATACATGAAGTAGCCCTTCTGTCTTTTCAGGGTCTTATCAATGTTTCTTGTTATTTTTAAGTTATACATTTTAGGACTATTTATTCATTTAAAAACTTTACTTACATGTTCAGAAACAAATAATACAATTTGTGGAAGTACAGCCATGCCTTTGGTTTTACTCTGTGGAAATTTTTTGTAACCAGCTACCAATATGCTATATAGATTTGATATGCTCCCCCTTATGGAAAAGAGAGAAAGGGGACACTAATAATCCAATTTTTAATAAATTAGAATGGAGAAAGAAAATAATGTTAAATTGTGAAATCCACCTAACTGAAATTAAAGTCATCTATAGTCATTGATACTATTTTGAAAATATTATCTTATATAGTTTTAAGAGAAAAGTTTAATACCGTAAGTTACTTTTTTGAAGTCCTCTTTCTTGAGTAAAGCAAAAAAAAATTAAATATAAGTACATCCCTGTGGGGGATATGCAAAAAAAAAATATTTTAATGCTATCTACTTTCATGGAATCATTTAATTCATTGGAAAAGGTCTGAGTCCATCTCTTCTGATTGGTAGCTGAATAGGAGTCCCCTTCATAAAACACTTGATCTGAAGCTATCGTTGAGTATACATACATGAAAATATCATTACAGACTTTGCAAAATTATAGAATGGCAGATTATTATAACTGGAAAGATCATTAGCAATCTTTTAGTCCAACACTGTCAAACCTAGGTAGGTCAAATGAAGTCTTGATGCCAAAGAGTAAAGTTAAAATACAGAAGGCACCCAAAAGCTGATTCATAAGCTTTATCAGTGTCTAGTCCATGATCTTTTCTAAAATTAAATTACTCCGAGTTTATAGCAGTGTCCAGGCCTACCAGTCTAGAAATTATAATAAAAATAAGAAATTAAGTTAACCTGGCATAACTTATTTTAATTTGACTCATACTAATTCCTAATGATCATTACTTCCTAAAGTGCACATAAGTCATTAGTGTAGTAATCAATTATAGAATATTTCAGGAGATTAATGAAAATTTTACTGCAGGGTAATTTTCAAAATCTGTTCTTTACATTTTCCTTTAAAATTAAGGCATTTTTCCATTTCCAGTTTCACAGCTACTCACAACAATATCTGAAGTGATTAACAGAGGTTCAAAAATCTCAAGTCAAAGTTCATAGGATTTTAAGAAGTATCATAGATTTAGGGTTGTTATTGTGGAATGTAATCATCCAAAAATCTAGAGACTTGGAATTATTTAGAACCTAAGCATTCACTTTATTCTTTTTTAAAAAAATTTTCTTATACCTCATAGTTTTCCATTGCCTAGAATTTCATCTACATCTTCCCCTTTCTATGTTCCTTGACAGCCATTCTTTTGGTGATGATTTATTGTTTTTAAATAAGAAGATAAAAATTAGTAAAAATCAATCAATATATTATAATCAATACAGCTTAATTATCTTTTTCTTATTTTTTCCAGAGTAAAGAAAAGAGAAAATAGTGGGGAGAGAAAACAGCCAAGTGAAATAAATTGAAATTTGACAAGCATCATCAAAACTAAAAGAAAGCTATGCCTAAATTTCACTCTTGAAAAGAATCGTCATTCTTTTTTATGCCCCATTACATATGATTTAATCTGGCCATTAAAAATTCTGCTTACCATGAGAAAATATCCCATCAGCTTCTGTTTCTCCCCATCCAATCATTTTATGCATTTTCTTCAGAAGCATCATTTCCATGACAGTAAATACAGGGGATATTTCATATGTAAACCTGTATATGATATAAATTGAATTGCTGATTGCATTAAAAGCTATACATGCATAAAATAAGCATCGTCTGTAGTAATGGCTAATAGTTACATAGCCCTTAAATACTTACAAGGCATTTTGCATAAATTATGTTAATCAATTTTTACAACAATGTGTAAAGTTGGTCTTATTTTAAACACATTTAATGTGTGAGGAAACTGAACCTGAAAAAGAGGAAGTGACTTGCCCAGGATCAGACAATTAATAAGTGTCTAAGATAGGACTTGAACCTATGTCTTCCTGACTGCAAGTCCAATATTATTTTTACTATACCACATTGCGTCCTATATTGACTGTGCAGGATTACAAAATTCAGGGTTTAACAGATTGAAAAATAATAATGTTACATGGTCTCTTTTCTATATTTAATAGGCTATAAAGCTTCTTTAAATGCATCACCCAATAATCTATCACTTTTCTTTTTCTACTATATGTGTAAACAAAATTGCTGTTTTTAAGAATAGTAATTCTCTAAACTAAGTATGCTTCATAAACCAGATTTATGAGAATGATTGCAGAATTAGCCCTGTCAAATTTCTTGTGCCTCAATCTTAAGATGCTTCCTATTGTCTTAAAAGAGACTTTAAAATAATCATAGAAGAAACACAACAAAATTGCCAATGACTAACTAGTAATAATGCTTTGTTTATAGGGTACTTTAATTTTGAAAAAGTATTTTAAATACATTATCCCATTTGAAGCTCATGACTGTGATGTGACATAAGTTCTACAGGCATTATCATCCTCCCATTTTGTACATAAGGAAAGGAAGTATTAAATAGTTTTAGTGAGTTGCCTATTGTTAAGGAGCAAGGAGCAGAAAGAAAATTCAAAATCAGGTCTCCTGATGCTAAACTCACTGTCATTTCCACAACACTGCACTGCCCCCAAGAAGAAAAAATAAGCAGAAGTCATGAGTCTAGCTGATGTTTAATCATAAGTTTTGAATTTATAGTAGTTCTAGTCCTACTTGTTGCTAGCTAACTGCTTATGGAATGTCAAATAGAAAAATAAGCTTTCAAAGAGCACTGATAATATTCAAAAGAAAAAGAAATTTCTTTCCTTCTATGTGAAAGAATGTAGAATGAGTGTCTAGCTTGCTTGTTTCACTTTGATTTTTAAGATTCATTTCTGTGAGATATTTTTATTGCTACCTATATATTCCTCAATTCTGATACAGCATATTACTTTCATTTTTGTCTAACTCAACACCTCCTATTTTCTAATTGCCAAAGGCACTGTCCTAAAAATTTATGATTTGCTTCAAAACAACTTGGCAGCAGAGCCCATGAGTCAGGAGATCAATTTTCTGATTATTGCAAGATTTGTTTTGGCAAAGGGATGTAGTAAGAGAACTTCACAGGGAGGATGAATTCAGTACTTATAAAAAAAAAAAAGAATGACAGCCTTTATGTTTTGTAAAACTCTTTGAATAGGATATCTCATTTGATCCTCAGAACAAGCCTGAGAAGTAGATGCTATTATTATCCCCATCTTATAGATGAGAAAAGTAAGGCTGAGTTTTAGTAACCTGTTCAAAGCTAGTAACTGCCTGAGGCAGGAAATGAACTCAATATTCCTAACTCCAAGTATAGAATTCTATCAACTACAATAACTGCCCTTTATATCCTTCTTCTTCACATTATATTAGTTTATAAGGAAGCAGAAATTCTGCATATTGCAACCCATACTAAAGCAGGCAGCTAGGTGGTGCAGGGGATAAGGTGCTCTGGGCCTGAAGTCAGAAAGACTTGTCTTCCTGAGTTCAAATCTGGCCTAAGACACTTACTAGTTGTATGACCCTAGGAAAGGCACTTAAGCCTGTTTGCCTTAGTTTGCTCATCTGTAAAATGAGCTGGAGGAGGAAATGGCAACTCCTTCCAGTATCTTTACTAAGAAAATCCCAAATATGGTCAAGAAGACATGACTAACATGACTGAAAAACAACAAAAAATAACCACAAACCTCAGACTATTGAAGTGAATGGTCCTTATATAAAGATATGCAAAGATCAAGTACCAGTTAAAGTTCTTGGCACAGGACATAAATGAATAGATTTATGACTTAAGTTCTTTTGTAATTTCAACTGTGGAAGATAACCATTAGCCACAACAGGCTGCCATAGAATGATGGCTAACCAACTGAAAATTGCCCCATTATAAAATTATAGGAGATCCTATCATGGTCTTCATAGACACAACATTAAGATAAAGAAGAAGAAATCTCCAGAGAGTGGTCTCAGTGGCCCCTAATATGCTCTACCCCAAAAGTTGCCTTTCTTTGCTTAGAAGCAGCTGAAGAGAACCAGAGCCAAGATGGTGGAATAAAAGCAGAAATTCACTTGAACTCTCCCAAATTCTCCTCCTAACAACTTTTAAATATTCTTCAAATCAAATTGTGGAGTGGCAGAACTAACAAAAAATCTGGTTGAAAAAAAATTTCCAGACTAAGGCAACTTATGTCAGCAAAAAAGGTCTCTCTCACTGGGGTGGTGGACAGGCCTGTAGCGTGATACAACATGGGCCACCCTAGCAAGCCTGAAGTAGGCCTTGTAGGCAGCTGTGTCAGCGACAGCAGCAGCTTTCACTGTAGGCAGGAGCGCATAGATTGTAAGGGGGTCAAATAATTGATTGAAAGAAGATTACAGGGGACCTTTTGCTGGTACTGGGTATAGAACTCTGTCACATTGTCCAAATGGAGTTTCAGATCACAGACCTGGGGAAAAGAGGAACACTGGTGTACTACCATTTGTATTCCCAGGGGAGTAAGGGCCTTGGCCACAATTCCAAGGTAGAGAGTAATCCTGGTGGTTGATCACAAATCAGAACACAGGCAAGGCGACCAGTAATAATACATCTCATTAGATCATATCACCTGCAAAGAATTGAAAATTCACAGACCTCCAGAACTAGCTCTGAAAATAGCAGCATGAAAAATCTGAAACTTGGGACAGTAACTTCTACACCATGTGAGCAAAGCTCCACTTTAACATAGAATTAAAAGTCAAGAAATAGGTTAGGAAAACAACTCTCCCTTATTAACCCCTGAAAGCCCAGAAAATATCACCCCAGGAAAAACCCTGGAACAGCTGAACCAGAAGAAAGATGGTGTGCAGCAGTCCAGTATCCCAGGTAGCTTGAGGGATTAATTGGAAAGGCTCATCTTTCCCTGGGGGAATGGGAGCAGTACAGAATGGGAGGCATCCCAGCAAGCTAGTGGAAAGACCCACATCAGCATACCAGGAGGAGATACTGAAGCCCAGGTGGTAGAGCAACACCTGGACCCCAAGTTCCTCATTGAGAGCAGGAGAACCAGTGGAAACCAGCTCAGAAAACCACCAAGTGCCTCAGCATTCTACAACAACCTCTCACAGTGCCTCAGTGAAACTAAGGTAAGCAGTGCTCCAAGGGGACCCAGGCAAATAAACACCCTATAGCACTCATCTGAAAAGAGCTGAAGAAAGCAAAAGGAAGGAAAGGCCTGGGTGAGAAGGAAATCTCCAGGACCCACACTTCCCAATCCTAACCCTAGAGTTCCAGTATTGTTGTTTCCAGCCCAACACCAGGTAAGCTGCCATAATCCTACAGACTCCAACTGCCAACACTGGAGGACCCAGCACACACAGCCATCGACCAGGCCCTAGGCTCCCAATACAAGAAGCTTAGGTCAGTGCCCTCAGCTCCCCAGCAAGAGAGCCCAATCTCTTTAAAGGCCAGGAAATAAGCAAACACCATGAGCAAAAAGAAATATACATAGATTCTTATTATGGGAAGAGTAAAGATCAAGGCAAAATTCTGAAGAGGACAACATTGTCAACAAAGCCACATCTGGAACCTCAAAAGGGAATATGAAGTGCTCTGAAGCCCAAAAAGTCTTCTTAGAGGAGCTCAAGAAGGATTTTAAAAGTCAAATGAGAGAGGTAGAAGAAAAAATGAGAGGTATGCAAGAAAGAGTCAATAGCTTGGAAAAGGAAGGACAAAAATTAACTGTAGAGAACAAATCCCTAAAAAATACAATTGGCTAAATGAAGAAGGAGGTACAAAATCTAATAGAAGAAAACAATTCATTAAAAATCAGAATTGAGCAAATGGAAGCTAATAACTCCATGAGAGAGCAAGAATTAGTCAAACAAAAACAAAAGAATGAAAAAAATACATGAAAATGTAAAATATCTCATTGGTAAAACAACTGATCTGGAAAATCGATCCAGGAGAGACAATTTAAAAATTATTGGACTACTTAAAAGTCACAACGAAAAAAAGAGCCTGGACAGTATCTTTCAGGCAATCATAAAGGAAAACTGCCCTGAGGTCCTAGAACCAGAGGGTAAAAGAGTCATAGAAAGAATCTACCAATCACCTCCTGAAAGAGATCCCAAATTGAAAATGCCAAGGCATATAGTAGCCAAATTCTAAAATTACCAGATCAAAGAGAATATACTGCAAGTAGCCAGAAAGAAACAATTTAAACATCGTGGAACCACAGTCAGGATTACACAGGATCTTGCAGCTTCTATATTAAAAGACTGTAGGGCATGGAATATGATATTCTGTAAGGCAAAGGAGCTTGGATTAAAACCAAGGATCAGCTACCCAGTGAAAATGAGCATGTCTTTCAGGGGAGGAGTTGAATTTTCAACAAAATGGGGGACTTCCATACCTTCCTGATAAAAAGACCAGAGCTCAACAGAAAATTTGATCTTTAAATACAAGACTCAAGAAAGACATAAAAAGGTAAATGAGACAGAAAGTAACAACATGTTACTAATAAGGACAAACTCTCTACATCCCTACAAGGAAAGATGACACTTATAACTCTTGAGAACTATATTGTTATTACAACATGTAAAAGGGGCATACATAAAGGGGGTGGATATAAGTTGACTTTGATGTAATGATAAAAAAAAATCTAATGAAGTGTGTTAAATGGATCCAAGTAAGTGGATTAATCTGATCTGAGAAAATGTATTGAGAAAGGAGGAGGCAGACCAGGGTAAATTACATCATAGGAAAAGGCACAAAAATCTTTTACAGCAGAGGGAAAGAAGGGAGGGAGATGAGAATTGTTTGAACCTTACTGTCATCAGATTTGGCTTAAGAAGGGAGTAAAATAATCAGTTAGGTATAGAAATCTAACAGATCCTATAGGCAGTAGGAGGGAAAAGGGGAAAGAAAAGGCAGGGGGTTAATAGAAGGAAGGTGGGACTGAGGGAGATGGTCAAAAGCAAAACATTAGTGAAGAGGGAAAAGGAGAAAGGAGAAAGAAAAGCATAAATGGGGGGGAAGGATGAAGACAAAGATACAGATAGTTATCATAATTGTGAATGTCATATATGAATGTAATGGAATACTACTTTGTCAAAAAAAAATGATGAGTAAGCAGACCAGATAAACCTGGAAAGACTTGTATGGACTGATGCTGAGTGAAGTGAGCAGAACCAGGAGAACTTGTACACAGTAACAGCCACATTAAATGATGACTGACTTTGATAGACTTGACCCATCTGAGCAACACAAGGATCAAGACATCTCCAAAATCCTCATGACAGAAAATGATATCCACATCCAAAGAAAGAACTATGGAGTTTAAATGCAGATCAAAGCATACTATTTGCTATTTTTTTTCTTCTGTTGTGTTTTGTTTCCTCTTTCTGGTGGTTCCTCCTATTAATTCTAATTCTTACTTATAACATTGCTAATGTGAAAATATGTTTAATAAGAATGTACATGTATACCCTATATTAGATTGCATACCATCTTGGGGAGGGAGGAAGGGAGGGAGGGAGGAAGAGAAATATTTAAAACTCAAAAGCTTATGGAAGTTATTGTTGATAAATCAAAATAAATTGATTTAAAAAAAGAACTAGCCAAATGGAAGAAAAAGGTACAAAAATCATTTTCTTCATTGAAGAAAATAATTCCTCAAAATATAAGAACTGGGCAAACAAAAGTTCATGATACTATGAGGTACTGAGAAACAATTAAAAAAATCAAAAGAACAGAAAAAAAGAAGAAAATGTGACATCTCAATAGAAAAACAACTGACTTTTCAAATAGATTGAAGAGATGTAATTAAAATTATTGTTTTAAATAGTAATTATTTATTTAATATTATAAATTATTGTAATAAATGCCAAAATTAACCATAAAGGACACATGAAGAAAGGTGTTATATGTGTCCAGAGAAAGAACTGATAAATAAAAGTATGCATAGAATAATTTTACTTATAGATATTTGTAGATATATCTATATCTATATATCTATAAATACATGTATAGCCAGGTAGATATTTCTATCTACAAAAATAAATAAATATATCTATATGTGTCTAGTAGTTGCCATCTCTAGGGTGGAGGGGAGTTTGAAAGAAAAAAAGAAAAAAGAATTTACATGACAATTTTGTTGTGTATTTGAAAAGAATAGCAAGTTCTGCATAGTAGATTTGGTTTCATGTGCAATCATCCTTTTATTTTACTGTGTTATGGAAATGCTTGTTTTATTCCTTAAATGGTAAATAAATGAATAATAAATAGAAATTATTGGACTACTTGAAGGCCATGATGAAAAAAAAACCTAGATATTGTACTTCAAGAAATTATCAAGAAAAACTGCCATGATATCATAAAACCAGAAGGCAAAATAGATGTTGAAAAATCTACTGATCTTCTCCTAAAAGAGATCCCAAAATGAAAACTCTCATGAATATTATGGGCAAATTCCAGGCCTCCCAGGTCAAAGAGAAAATACTTCAAGAAGCCAGAAAGAAACAATTCAAATATTGTGGAGCCACAGTCAGGATCATACAAGATTTAGCAGCTTCTACATTAAAGAATCAGAAGTTTTGGAATATGATGTTCTGGGATGTAAAGGAGATAGATATATTACCAAGAATAATGTGCCCAACAAAACTGAGTATAATTCCTTAAGGGAAAAATAATAAAATAAAGGACTTTCAAGCATTCCTGATGAAGAGACTAAAGCTAAATTAAAAAAAAATGACTTTCAACTATAAGATCCGAGAAACATAAAGAGGTAAACAAGAAAGAGAAATCATAAGGGATTAATATGGTTAAACTCCTTATATTCCTCTATGGGAAGATGATACTAGTAAGCCCTAAAAAATTCCTCATTACTAGGGAAGTTAAAAGGAGTCTATATAGACAGAGTGCATGGATTGAGTTGACTATGACGGAATGGTTTCAAAATGAAAAATAAAGTTAAGGCATGAGAAAGAGGGATGAATGGGGGAAATTATCTCACGTAAAAGGTGCAAAAGGAAGCTCTTTTATAGTAAAGGGGAAAATGGGGGTGTGGTTGGTAACATTTGAATCTTAATGTAATCAGAATTGGTTCAAAGAAGAAATCACACACAAACTCATTTGGATATAGAACTTCATCTTACTCTACAGTGAAGTAGGAAGAAAAGTGGATAAGAGAAAGGGTGGCTGATAGAAGGGAGGGAGGCTTAAGGGAGGCAGTGGTCAGAAGCAAACATTTTTGAGGAGGGTCAGGGTAAAAAGAGAGGAAAAAAGGTATGCAGGGAAAAAAATAGGATGGAAAGAATTACACAGTAATCATAACTGTGAAAATGAATGGGATGAACATTCGTAAATTGGAAGCTGACAACAAAATAATTAAAGATGAGAATCTGACAAAATGTTCTTTACAAGATACACACTTGAAACAGAGATACACACAGAGTGAAAATAAGGAGCTAGAGTGGAATCTATTATGCTTCAGTTGAAGTAAAACAAAAATAAATAAATAAATATACAAACAAGGGTTGCAATCATCTTCTCAGACAAAGCAAAAGGAAAGATAGATCCAATTAAAAGATACACAGAAAAACTACATCATGCTAAAAGGTACCATAGACAATTAATTGATATCAACACTAATGCATCAAAGAGTATAGCATCCAAATTCTTAGAGGAAAAGTTAAATAAGTTACAGGAGGAAATAAACTGTAAAAATATACTAGTAGAGAATCTCAACTTTCCCCTCTGAGAACCAGGCAAATCTAGTAAAAAAATTAAACAACAAAGAAGTTAAAGAAATTGATAGAATTTTTTAAAAGTTACATATGCTAGACCTTTGGGGAAAACTGAATGTGAATGGAAAGGAGTATATCTTTTTTCTCAGTTGTAGAAAGGACCTTTACAAAAATGGGCCATGTATTACGACATAAAAACATCTCAACCAAATATAGAAAAGTAGAAATATTAAATGCATCATTTTCAGATCACAATGCAAGAAAATTTATATTTTATTAAGGGCCACAGAGACATAGCTTAAAATTAATTAGAAACTAAATAGTTTAATCTTAAAATGAGTGGGTCAAAGAACAAATCGTAGAAACAATAAATAATTTCATTAAACAAGATGACAACAAATACACAACACACAAAATTTATGTGATGCTGTGAAAGCAGTGCTTAGAGGAAAATATGTATCTCTAAATGTTTAAATCAATAAAAGAAAGGAAGCAGATTAATGAATTGGATATGCAATTAAAAAAAGAAAACCAGAAAAATAATTAATTCGAAATCCCCAATTAAACGTTAAATTGGAAATCCTGAAAAATCAAAAGAGAGTTTAATAAAATTGAAAGTAAGAAAATCATTGCACTAATAAATAAAAATATATGAACTTGTTTTATTAGAAAAAACAATAAAATAGATAAACCATTGGTTAATTTGATTTCAAAAAAGAAAGAAAGCCAAATTGCCAGTATAAAAATGAAAAAATAAATTTACTATCAATGAAAAGGTAATTAAAACAATTACTAGGGAATATTTTTCTCAATTCCTTGCCAATAAATCTAATAGTCTAAGTGAAATGGATCAATATTTACAAAAATATAAATTAGTTAGATTAACAGAAGAGAAAATAGAATGCTTAAATAATCTTATCTTAGAAAAAGTAATTGAACAAGACATAAATCATCTCCCCAAGGGGAAAAAAAGTCATCAGGACCAGATGGATTCAAAAACAAATTCTAGGGGGCAGCTAGATGATGCAGTGGATAGAGCACTGGCCCTGGAGTCAGAAGGACCTGAGTTCAAATCTTACCTCAGACACTTGACACTTACTAGCTGTGTGACCCTGGGCAAGTCACTTAACCCCATTGCCTAGCAAAAACAAAACAAAACAAAAAGCAAATTCTACTAAACATTTAATTTAATTCCAATATTATATATACTGTTTAGAAAAATATGCAAAGGAGTCATACCAAATTCCTTTTATGACATAAACATGGTGCTGTTGCCTAAACTAGGAAGTGCAAAAAAGAAGAAATAAAATCTCAGACAAATTTCTGTAAAGAATATAGATGTTTTTCTGGATACATTATTCTTAATTGTCCTGTTAGCTACTTTGCTTTCTGGAATATCATATTCCAAGCCATCTGATTCTTTAATATAGAAGCTGATAAATCTTGTGTTTTTCTAACTGTGGCTCCATAATATTTGAATTGTTTCTTTCTGGCTTCTTGCAATATTTTCTTGACCTGGGAACTTTGGAATTAGGTTAAATAATATAAATAAAATGTTAGCAAGAAGATTAAAGCAATATATTGCAAATAAAAAGGGAGGAAGGCAGGAAGAAAGGGAAAGAAAGAAAGAAAGAAAGAAAGAAAGAAAGAAAGAAAGAAAGAAAGAAAGAAAGAAAGAAAGAAGAGAAGAGAAGAGAAGAGAAGAGAAGAGAAGAGAAGAGAAGAGAAGAGAAGAGAAGAGAAGAGAAGAGAAGAGAAGAGAAGAGAAGAGAAGAGAAGGGAGAAAGGAGGAAGGAGGAGAGAGGGAAGAAATTCTAAGTGGAAGGCCTGGGCTAAGCATTTGACAAATATCTCATTTGACTGTCATAACAGCATTGGGTGGTAGATGCAATTATCCCCATTATACAGATGAAGAAATTGAGGTAAACAGAGATAAAGTGACTTGCCCAAGGTCACAAAGCTACTAAATATATGAGACCAGGTGGAAACTCAGGTCTTCCTGAATCCAGTCTCAGCACTGTATCAGTTATACAATCTGAGTAATGAAAATCCTTCTACCACTTCAGGTAGATGTTTTCCCTGCAATCTTTTGTCTTTGAGAGCTGCCTAGAGCAATGAGAAGTGAGGCAACTTGCACAAGATCACACAACCAGTATGTTTCACAGACAAAACTTGAACACAGTTTTTTGTGGTTTTAAGGCCAGGTCTCTATCCACTATCCCTGACTGCCTCTGCTACAAATGAAGAAAACAGCAAATGACTTCAATAAATCTAGTGCTCCTCCTTGTTAATTGTTTCTGATGTAACTCACAGAGTTAGTCTTACTGTATATCTGGATTTATCTATAGAGCTGTAATCTCATGAAGAAATCTTCTCCAGCAATGCAAGTCATAATCCATCCCTTCCTTGTCATCCCATGTGATTTTTGTCCATGTTCTCTTGTACTTCAGAAGGGGTATACTAATTATTATAGGAGCCTTCTTCTAGGCCTCTTAATATTATGTGGCTACTGATAGAGCTTTCAGTCTTTCAGTTGTTTTTTCTTTGCTCTTGGTACATGACTGGGCTAAATTTTTTCTAGCTATATATCCCTCTGTTCATATCCTTCACATTGCTTCTCTTGTGCATTTCTTACTTGGTAATGTTATAGCATAGTCTCTCCCACCATGTACCTCTCCATTGCCTTTTGACTAACCCTCAACATTAAATTTTTGGAGACTGCTGTATCCTATTACTTAAAGGCATATAGCATCTCCAAAGGACTATTTATGCTAAGAAGATTTGTTTTTATTTCAGGGAGAAGTGAGAAGTCATTTTAATAGACACTTTCCCAAAGGCAATCCGTCTCACTTTATTACTTCGTTCAGTCCTTTACCCATGGCATTGTCCATGTGTAATATCTGTCTTATATGTACATATGGATGAAACTGCTTTGTAGGTAGCTCATGCAACTATTTATCAATGTCTGGAAAAAAAATATTCACAAAGCATTATTCACTTTTTTCCCTTTAGGTAGAAAATTAGCCTGAATTTATTGAAGAATCTCAGTGATGATGTTTTTCAGAGCCAAATAAGATATATCATCACTGTCGATTACATAAAAGAACAAAATTACTAGGTATTCATATTTGTGACATGTTCCTATATATTCATTCATTCATTCACTCAGTGATTCTTCATTCATTCAACAAGCATATACTGCTTGCCTTCTGGACACTGTAATATGTATTGTCAGGTGATAGGAGATAAACTGATTTACTATCTTGCTTTGGTGTTATTTGGGTACTGAAGTTCAAGTTAAACAATTCTGGAGATGTACTTTATTTTCAGGGAGTTTTGACCCCTGAAAATCTGGTGACTGAGTGGCTCGATGACTTAACATGAATATCTCAGATGTCAGGATGGGTTGTACAAACTGTGGAGAAGACAGATTAGGGATATCAATGGCAAAAATGGTGATAATTTTCAGGCTATGGGGTGGCTCTAATGATACCACAATAAAAAAGGGAGTGAGGTGTGTTTGCTGGGCTTCAGTGTCTCAAGTATTCGAACTATGATTCATGATATTCCCAATAACACCAGGAGATGGGACTCTCAGAATTTGGGGATACTTTGGGCACAGTAAAATACTGCCTCAAGAGAAATAAGTATTTTTGATGGTTTCATTACTAAAGCATCTGAAGGTAGGGAAAACCCACTTACATGTTAGTATTTGCAGTTGCTGTCAACCACTCACCAGCCAATCCAATCATATCAAGCCCACTGGAGACCTGATTGAAAAAGCAAGGGTGTCCAAAGAAGAAACAACAAAACAGAGGCATCACAGGTTATCAGGAGGCAAGGCTTAAGAACTTGGTCAGCAAACCCAAAGATTTATTAATTGTTCACTAAAAGCTAGGCAGAGTGCTAAAGATACAAATATAGCCCCTGAACTTAAATATTTTCCATTCTAATGAATGGAGGCATGTTAAAACTAGACACATGCAAGATAAAAAGAGAGCAGATGGAAGGTATTCTGAGAAAGAAAGGCACAGCAGCTAAGAACATGGGAAATGCCTCCTCTAGAAGTTGGTATTTGATCTGAGCTTTGACTATGGCTTGAGAAACTAAGAGGTAGAGGTGAAAAGGAAGGCCCTCCAGGTATTGAGGGATAGTCAGTGCAAAGACATGAAGAAAAATGTCATTTCAGATAAGTAGTTCTTAAACTTTATCTTGACCAATGATTTTTTGTTTGTTCTGGGGAGTTTTCAAAGTATTGTAATTGCACTTCAGAATAATTGGGTTTTTTTGTAATTTTATTTATTTTATTTTATACATTTAAAAGCATTATTCTGAGAAAGTATCTATTGATTTCACCAGACTATAAATAAGTGTCCAGACTATGAATCAAAAAGTAAACATTTAGAATTGACAGAGAGGGAGAGAATGAGAGGGGAGGGAGGAGGGAGGGGGGAGAGAGAGAGAGAGAGAGAGAGAGAGAGAGAGAGAGAGAGAGAGAGAGAGAAGAAGAAGAAGAAGAAGAAGAAGAAGAAGATGAAGAAGAAGAAGGAGAAGGAGGAGAAGAAGAAGAAAAACAAGAAGAACAAGAAGAACAAGAACAAGAAGCACAAGAAGAAGAGAAGGAAGAATAGGAAGAGGATGAGAAAGAGGAGGAAGAGGAGGAAGAGGAAAATTAATGAAATGAAAAAGGAAAAGAAATCCTTCTTATGAAGGTGCAGAAAAAGAAAAAGCTAACAAAATAAATGGTAGAGGCAGGGAAAAAGTTAATTAAAATTAAACTAATTAAAATTAACTAAAAGGGGAAAAAAGCAATGAGTATGGACAAATTCAATGAAAAACTTGATAAAACCATTTAAATTAAACCAATAGATTAAATCGAGTGCTACTCACATTCTAAGGGAGAGGTGAAAGACTCGAGATGCAAAATGAAATATACATGTTTAGATGTGGAGAAAATGGGAATTTGTTTTGCTTGATTATGCATATGCTATATGTTAGAAGGGTTTTTTGCATATTTTATGCATTATATATTTATTTTTCTTTTCCATTTAGGGGTAGGAGGATAGGATGGCAGGAGGCAAGAAGGAGAGGAAATAAAAACATTAATAGAAAAAAATTAAAAGTTCTATCTCACTAAAAAAAATAAATAGGTTATTTAGACTTTTTTAAATAACACCATACAATTGACAGGGTGAGAAAGGATTTAGGAGAGCCCTTTTCCTGAGGGAGTACCATTAAATAAATATATGAATTCGTTTAATAAGAACATTCAATTTGGGCACATTATTAAGTAAGGTATTTATGTATAATTTAACTTTCCATTTTAAAACATTTTTAAAAATCTAGTTGAATAAAAGTATGATTTCTGACATTGACAGCTGTTGTGTTATTTCACATCTGTGTTTCTCATTCAACTCAACAATATTTAGCTACCATGTCATAGAGAAGTTGCAGTAGGTATTTAAGTAGGGAGACCCCATGCTAGAAGTATCTCACACTGATGAAAGCAGAGATATTTGTGGTATTCACAAAAAACATACAGATCATGCACTTCACTTGTTTTTGTAAATATACATCTTTAAAAGCTCAGAATGTTGGGTAAATTGACTATAAAAAATTTATGGAAAATCTTAAATAATTATAATAAAGAATAAGAAAAGTCATAGTTAAGACCTTCTAAACAAAAGGTACAGGTTAGAATGGTCTATAGTAGAGTAAGTAGATATGGTGGAGTAAGTAAATGCATTGATGAAACCATATCTCCATCAAAATGCCCAAGTAACATTCTTTCAATGCTAAATGAGATTATATACATATATGTATATGCATGTATATATGTATATATATATATGCAGATATATCTATATATATCTGCATATATACATGGATACATATATATTCAGATTTCTTGAAAATGTACATTTGGCAATAAACTTAATAGTGGTAGTATAGTATACTCTACTCTCCAAAAGTACTTCCCAATATGAAAATGTACCTTCCTGTTTTACATATCACCTGTTTTAACTCCGTATTTTAATGTATCTCTGCAATCAACAAGCAGCTGTTCCAATGGTTCAGGCTGGTCAGACAGTTCTAAGTTGAATCCATCCAAACCTTCAAGAAGGTGATGAGGATGATGGAAGTCCAGTATTTTACTTTTCTCATCAAAGGTTTTTCTGATGTAATGCAAAAGAATGTCTACCACCTCTAGCAGAAAGTGATCTGTGAATTCACTTCCATGTTTAGATGGCAATAAATCTGGAAAAAAAATCAAAGAAATATCAAGATTTTATTTCAGACTTAGCTAACAATTGTTCCCAAGGAAATCTATCAGGGATTACTTGTAATTGTACTAGTAAATGTGATTTAGGATAATGTGGCATGTTAACTATGAAGTAGAAACCAAAAGTTTAGATGAATTCTGGACTTTGACATTTATTGATGCACTTTAGTCTTGTTGACACACCATAACAGAACAATTCTAAAATTAGTCTGAGATCAACATTCAAGCAGCCCATCCATTGTGTTCCATCTACTGCATACAATTGGAACAACTGAACCATCCAAGTGCCTGGCACATGTTAGATACTTAGTAGATACTTATTTAGTAATTTAATGTGATTCGTGCCTTATTGGCTCTTCATGATCAGTATGTGAAGGGGTGAATATGGGAACAGATTATCTCAATATCTACTTTGCAAGAAATTTTGCTGATTTGCCTTTTTAAATAATTTGCAACACATGATTTTAAATTTAAAAAAATCTTTATGGATAACTTTTGGTTTTAGATTATTTCAATTTCCAAATATATCAATACTCCATTTCCTACTCAGAGAGCCATCTCCTATAAAAAGAAAAGATAGAAGGAAGGAAGGAAACAAGGAAGAAGGGAGAATGGAAGAAAGAAAGTAGCAAAGAAAGAAAGAAAAAAGAATGAGAAAGAAAAAAAGAAAAAAGAGAAAGATAGCAAAAATAAGGGAAAAAATCACAGCAATTGAATCTGCTAGTATAATGCAATGTGCTGTGTCCATCGTTCTCTCTCCCCTCTGTAAGGAATGGATGGTGCACCTTGTGGTTTTACATGAAATACATTTTTTTATCACAGCAGTATACATCAAAACATTGAGATTCTTTTATACCACAAAAAAGTGACAAAGGGCAAAGGCATCTGATCCCTTCATTCTTACCTGAGGCATAAACATTCGAAAAATCAGTCATGAAACTTTCAATATTATCACCTTTTCGCTTGTCTTCTTCACCACCTTGAACACCACAAATGGATTTTTTTCTCCTCTGTACTTCATGTACCTGTACACCTGGACAAGAGCATTTTGAGGGAAGCTTGCTCTGTGATCGTGAAGAGATTTGAGATGTGTCAATTATGTGTGGTTTTTTTTGAAATCTCATAAATGAATGGATGTGGAGAAGAAAATAATCATAGTAATAATCCTTCTAAACCCTTATCACATCATTTTCAGTAAAATCCACCTCTCAATTTGTTGCACACCATCTTGTGAAGTTGCTTCTATGTTTGTTTTGGCCTATTATTTAGTCCTTCACTGTGATTTAACTTTCCACATGTCTGTCTTTTGTCCCTCCAACTAAATTGGAAGCCCCTTAAAGGAAAGATGGTGTCCTATACTCATTCTCTCCCATGGAATCTAGCACTATCTGTATAATTGGCATGCAATAAATATACACTAAAAGATATAATATTATGTAGTACATACGTATTATACACATAATTCAATTCATATATATAATAATATAATAATAAAGGCTTTGAAATAATTCACTTTATATGAATTTACTTCATTATTTAAAGAAAAAAATTTGTTTTTAAAAATTGCATCAATTACTCAATGATTATGGAAGTCTGAGCATATTTTGGCATCAAAAGTCAATTGACATTAATGGATACTTTCTTTGCGCACAGTTTTGAGCTGTTAATGTTAGAAACTAGAACTGTTACATCATTTTCATAGGGAACTTCCATGTAAGAAAACTTCCTCTACCAATTCAGGTTGACACTTTCCCTGAAACTTATAGTTCTAATTTAGTTACCTGAAACACAAAGGTTAAATGGTTTGCCCAGGGTCATACAACCAGTGTATATCAAATGCAGGGCTTAAACCCATATCTCTGTGGCTTCAAGGCGCCCCCTAACCAATAAACCAGCCTTTCTATCTCTATTTCCCTTTGTCTCTGTATCTCTCTACCTCTGTCTCTGTGTGTCTCTGCCTCTTTATCTGTCTGTTTGTACGTCTCACTCTCTCTCTCTGTCTGTCTCTGTCTCTCCCTCTCTCCTATCTTGGTGTTCTCTGTCAACACTGGGTACTATACAGAGTACAGAATATGTATACAATGTTATTCTGACCCTCAAAGAAACAAATGCTTAAATTCCTTCCTGACAATCCACTTTGGAAGATTAAACTAATAGATGAATTGATTACAGAACAAAGAAGTATTAAACCGTGTGTTCAGACAAGGGGCAGACACTGTGATCTGGATTAATCAAAGGTTTCTAAGGGCATCATGAAATTGTGGGAAGAGCATTTAGAGTCAGAAGACTCAGACCTGAGTTCAGGCTCTGATCCTGACCAACAGTTTGATTTTGGCAAGTAATTCAACTTCTCAAAGACTCAATTTCCTTCCTAAGGAGGCATTAATTTTAGTAGAGAAGAAATGCACTCAGTCCAGGACTTCATGAATGTTCTAGAAGGGAGTGAAAAATAAGTCTGTTTCCCACTCCTTTCTCTGGCAATGAGTCCTAGGCATAAGCAGCAGAGGTTTCCAGAAGGTACTCATTTCTAAGTACAATGAGTACTAATTTGGTCTGCCTTTGGAAAAAAATGATCTATGTGCTTACCTCTGCTAATAAAGAAGCGTGGTATTGCATTGATATTGCATACTTAAAATTATAATTAAAATTTTATTATAGTTTAATTTGCCATTACTGCCCCAGATAACTTTTTTCTGTTCCATTTTTATTTAAATAAAGATAAATCTTGGTCCTCTGAACACTATGTCACTTGACCTCACTGGGTCAAAGTTTGTTCAACTATAAAATGAAGTGCATGAAACAGGTGGTTTCTAAGATTTGGGCCAGTTCTAACACTTGACTTCTGTAAGAATAATGAACATATCTAGAGAATGGAAGCATTAAGCCCATGTTCTTATACCCCTACATTGGAGTTTAGGGTAACCCAGATCATGGAGAAAATCAACCAGAGTGGTCTGGGTAATGATGGATTCCTTTGTTCAGATTGCTGGAGGTGGTTGAGTCTCATGACCAAGTCAAGTTCTCAGCAGGAGGAGCCGAAGACTTTTAGCCCACAGCCTCATTGATATGCCCATCCTCTTATTAATCGTTTATCAATCAGGGTTGATTTCTCCTGTCAAGGGAATTCCCTTTGAAAACAATATTCAAGGTATTCAGTGTCTCCATCAGGTATCTTTGGTTACCAAGAGAAATCACTGACCATCAATTTATTGATTATAAGCAAGCCTAATGAATAAATTTGTTGTTAATTACCCAGAAAATCTTTCTCTCCAATTTTTCATTCATCTCACAAATACATTATCTGTTAGCAAATTTCTGTTCTTTGAAACACTAAAAATACAACTCTACTGTTTTTTCCTATTCTTTCATCATCCTCACCCTTGTTTTAAAAGGCCGAAATATCTTAATACCATAGATTTGGCTATGGTGAATATAAAATTATTTGAAATTTTTGGGAGCACAGGGCTTAAATTATAAAGTCCACAGCAAAACAAGCTAGAAAAGTAGGTGATTCAGTGGAGTGTTTGACTTGGAGTCAGGAAAACCTAAATTCAAATCCTGCTTCAGATGCTTGCTAGCTGTGTAATCCTGGAAAAGTCACTTGACTCCTCTCAGCCTTAGTTTCCTCATCTATAAAATGGCAATAATAGTAGCATGTACTTCTCAGGGTAGCTATGAGGTACAAATTCTTACACTTGAGAATATAATATATGTAAAGTATTTTGCAAACCTTAAAGTCTAATTATTATTATCAGTTATACTTACCAAAAAAATAAGACTAGATATATAAATATATGAATATTATATAATAGTATAGAAAATTTATGTTTATATAAATATTCCCATCCTATTGTATACATCACAAGGTGGAAGTCTTTTGATAACAATAAGTTTTTCAGATTTTTATGTTCTAGGTCTTTTAACTTCATATCTAATCTTAGCCTCTAGTTTTACAAGGTATAGGGACATGAACTAGACTTGTTATTTCATTGGTATAAGGAATTCTCTGGTAAAGAAAACTCCTTCCATCAATTCAGGTCATCATCCTGTCTATAACTGGTAGCCTTAGAGAGTTATCTAAGGCAAAAAGAAGTTAAGTAATTTGTGCAAGGTTGAAGAGCTAGTTTGTGTTAGAGGTGGGACTTGATCGCAAGTCTTTCTGGCTCTAAAGCTAGTTCTCTATCCACTGTACCAAGTTGCCACTCTTTCAATACTAATCAAGAAGGTGAGGGGGGAGAAGAAATTTGTGCATAGGGCTCTACGCTTGGGATACAAGTATATGAAGAAAAAAAACAGCCATTGAACTTAAGGAGCTTATATTCTACTGGGAAGGAGAGAATAACATATGAACATATAAGTACATAGGGAAAGAGCATCAACAATGAGAAAAGTGATTCAGAATCAGAGATAATAAGCACCAATAATTTAAATCCATTGTTGTATTGTATACAGCTCCAAGATTATCCCTACTCAATGATGATTCTAAATTCATGAAATGAAGAGTCTGAAGAACATTAATTTACAAAAGTATGAAGTTTAAGGACTTTATGTGGACTCAGGGACTGGGGCTTCTTTGAGTGGGGTACTTCTGCCCTCTTAATTCAAAGATATAATAATTTTGTAGCCATCAGCACAAACATGATGACCTGTAAACAGGAATGTTTTAGAGCCAGTAAGATCTGACATGAGGCTTGTGTCACCTCAATATAGATAATACTCAAAGCTCTGTTTCCCCTAGATATTTCTTAAGTCAGGAACCATTTCATTTTTATTCTACATGTTATACCGACTGAGCTGTAACCACTCACTAAATGTAACTAACAAACCTATTCATAAATGCTGATGTTTATAAAAAAGCTCTAAAGTTTGAAAAGTATACTATCTCATTTGATGCAAATTAGGTCCATTGTAACTATATAACAAATAAGACAATGTATGAATAGTTCCCATCAGTCAATAAATCTTTATTATGTGTCTACTATATACCAGGCACAGTGCTATGTACTAGGTATACAAAGAAAGGTAAGACATTCCTTCAAGGAGTTTACAATCTAATTGGTAGGTGATATACACAACTATGTACAGAACAAGTAGAAAATCAACAGTACAAAAGTACTAGAACTAAGAGGACTCAGGAAGGGCTCCCTGCAAAAGGTGAGATTTTTAGATGAAACTTCAAGGAAGCCAGGGCAGTCAGTAGGCATAGATGAGAAGGAAGAACATTCCAGGCATGAGAGACAGCCTCTGAATGCCCTGAGTTGGGAGATGAAGTATCATATAGGAAGAACAGAAAGGAGGCCACTGTCACTGTATCAAAGAGTATATATAGAGCCAGGGCTGGGGTGGAGGTTGTAAGAAGCAAGAAAACTGGAAAGGTAAAATGCTGAGCAAAATGTAAAGCACTATGTAAACATAAGAAGCAGCAGCCACCACCACCATTGCCATCACCATCACCATCACCATGATGATGATCATCATCATCACCACCATCATATGCATTTTAGAGACAAGGAAATTGAGGCTCCTGGAGATTCAGAGGCTTGCCAATACTAATCACATAACTAGCAAGATCAATGGGCTGGACTGAATCAAGGTCACTCTTTACTCCGGGTCCAGCAAGCTTTCTTCAGTAACATGCTGCTTATCTAAGTGAAAAAGTTTTTGTTTTTGTTTTGTTAATGAAAATTTCACAACTACAAGGTAAATTAAAACTGAACCTTAAAAACCCCGTACTTTGGCCTGAGTTTGCTTTATCACGTTCATCTTTTTTTTTTCCTTACAGCAGATCATGTGATACTGACTTTCTTTTAAATAAAAGGAATAAATGAGATGTGATGTGAGGATGATTTCATATTTATAAAGAAACCTCTTCCCAAGAGTTTAAATTACTTAGGTTGAATTTAATTTATTAATCCTAATATCTATGGTTTTAAAATTGTCATCCTTACAGTATCAGAGAGAAATATGAACTGACAAGAAAGGGAGAAGGAGAATACAGTCTATCTGTACCCACCAAGCTATTAACCATAGAAAATAGCTAATGTGTAGGAAGAGGAAAAACATACACATGAGGAAATTATTAAGGACAACATCCTAGAAATACACTAGTAATAAAACCTGTAGCCAGAGAATTGAAACAGAATGTGCAGTGGAAACAGTGCTGAATTTGGCTTCAAAGAATCTGGGTTTGAATCCTGGCTCTACCACCTGTTAATAGTGTGATCATGGACAAGTCACTCCTCTGGGCCTCAGCTTTTTACATCTAAAAAATAAAAAACTTGGACTAGATAACCATCAAGGTCCCACCCATTTCTAAATTTTCAATCCTCTTATGTTTATATACATCATATCAAGTAACCACAAAGATGAATTATAGTGCCTAATGCAAAGAAGTGAATTTAACCTATTAAATATTAATAAGACTTGTTGAAATGACTCTTAAGAATTGAATATGACTCTAGCTCTGGAAGAAGTTGTTTGTTCTGTTTTATTCATTTGTTTGTTTGGACCAACATCTGTGATTAAATTGTTGGAAGGAAATCCTAGAGAGAAAGAACATACCATATTCAGAAGCAATAGATAAAAAGAGAGATAGAACAGCATTATGTATTAAGAAGATAATACTTCTGCGAGAAAATCATGGTAGAAAACAGTTGAAGAGTAAACAATGGAGGCAGAAAGAGAAATAATATCATTATCAGAATATACTACAGACAGAAAAAAAAGGAAATAGATGAAGAGTTTGGGAAACAGATCAGAAGCCTAGCACAGAATAGTGATGGAGAATTTTAAGTGTATCAACATCTTCTGGAACTGTCAAAAAGAGAAGAATTGTTTCTCCTTGCACATTAATAATTTTATTCTTGATAATTTCCCTTTGTTCCTACCATGTGTCCTGTGCTATAAGGTTTATAAAACACTTTCCATGTTATGTTTCATTTGAGCTTACTTTTGGATGGAAAGTCTAACAGAAAAGAGTGAAAGTTGAAAGGAGCCAGATTTAGGCACTATAAACAAAATTTTAAAAAAATTGCTAAAATTTAGAACCGTCTGAATAAAAACAGGTTGCTCCATGAGGGTCTCTCTCACTTGCTGGATAGCCTGTAGTGGGAATTCTTTTTCAGGTGTGTACTATACTAAAAGCTTCCTTCATCCTCTTTAATGCTGAAATGCTGTGATTATGTGACTCTGTGATTATATTGTTTGAGGGAAAAAAAAGTTATTTTTTGTTTTGGGTTTTTTGTGTGTGTGTGTAGGCAGTTGGGGTTAAGTAACTTGCCCAGGGTCACACAGCTAGTAAGTGTCAGGTGTTTGGTCTGAGGCTGGATTTGAACTCAGGTCCTCCTGACTTTAGGGCTGTTGTTCTATCCACTGCCCCACCTAGCTGCCCCAAATAAGTTAGTTTTTAAATACATCCCAATGTCTGCACTTACGATTTGTGGGACCTCAGAAATATCACGACCTTCCTGAATCTCAAGTTCTTCATATACAAAAAGAGCTAATTAAACTTCCATTGCTTATCTCACTAGAAATTTGTAAGGGAAAAAAATTGTAGTTCTTTTAGTCTTATATAATTTTAAGTTATTAATATTTCCATTAAATTTATTTACCATAATTATCATTTTAATTCTAACATCTACAGGAGACTCATTTCAGGTGACAATTCACTAAGAACTGGAGGATCTGTATTTCTGCTAATAAAGTATATTGTGAACAAATGTCTCAATGTTCAATTAT
Source organism: Phascolarctos cinereus (assembly GCF_003287225.1). Classification (NCBI taxonomy): domain Eukaryota; kingdom Metazoa; phylum Chordata; class Mammalia; order Diprotodontia; family Phascolarctidae; genus Phascolarctos; species Phascolarctos cinereus. Next base: position 437,842,904 of record NW_027555847.1, on the reverse strand, counting down.
ATAAAATGATATAAATTGACCTAAACTACATGAAATAGTAATAGTGTAATTGTTCTTTATTTATCAAATATTTTATAATATAATACTATATGTAATTGTTATCAATCGTGATTTTGGAATCCATTATTTATCCATAACTGAGGCATTTTATCAAAGCCAAGTGATATAAAAGTTTTACTAAAATCATAGCTCACTGCTTTGTCAAATCAAGGAATGAAATAATCATTTGTTATGGCAGTTGATAGTTGATTTGCCCCCCTTTTTTTTAACTGGACTTGCTCAGCTCCAATTTTAGTATGTTTCTATTATAGTGATATAAGATTTTCTCTTTCCTTATTTTTTCATGGTATCTATAATTATTTGATCTTCTTTAAGATTCATTTTGTTCTTTTACCAAAATGATTGAATATTTCATCCCATTTGTGGAGTTTATCTGCCTTACTATATGAGTCAGGGTAAAGAATAAGTAGTGCTTCATTATTAGTCTTTAAAACTAAAATTTCTTATATTCTTAACTGAATATGTATAATTTATTATAATGAAAATTACAAAGATGACCAAATTTAGAGCATGAAGAGTACTTTCAAATAGTTTATCTTACCTTTTGACATTGTCGATAAATTTCTCCTGCTTATATGATATCCAGTAACTGTTTTGGAAACAAAATTGGTTTTCTTGGGTTTCACAACTAGAAAAAAAATGAATAAAATGACTCAGAACCTTACAGGTCAGCAATTTTTAAAAATTTGTGGAAGGTAACATTCTAGAAACAAGTTTTCAAAAGCTGTATTTGTCTTACATAACTTATTTTGCTTGACAGGGAAAACAATGAAAAACAAATTACTCAGGAAATATTTGCAGCCAAAACTTTTCTCCAATATACATATACATAAACACACACACACACATATAGATAATATATATTCATTTTTTCTATGTATACATACATAGATGCAGAAACATTCTCCATTACATATGCATATATATATGTACACAGAAAAATTCTCACACACATTAATAGCTAAGCCAAAACATCTAAATCTTAATTAAAAATATACTTTCTTATCAGGTTTTAATTAATAACAAATTGAACAAAGTAGAAAGTGATTATTTTTCTCTACCTCTGCTTCTGAATGAAGTTGAAAATTGTAGTACATTGTACAATAACACTTTGATGTCTTACTCTTATCATAGCAACCCCAACCCCATTATTTTAAAAACAACCTATAAATGAAAATTAACAAACACAATTTTTTTCCATGAGACTTTTACTGACTAGGCTGACTAACAAATCCATGCCCTCTGAAATCCATATTCTTCTAAAAAATAATCTAAAATAAAAATGACACACCTGAAACTACAGAATTCCCTCTCACAAATACAGAATAATTATGTTTCTCTAAATTTCAATGGGTAGGATTTATATAGCAGACAATTTTAAATCTCTTTATTTGAAGCATAAAGAAGTTTTAGGGCATTTCTATTTGCTGAATGAAATGGGTGGAGATGGGAATTTTCTTTGGGAAATGATCAAATAATTTTAAAAAATTCTGCTTGCTTAAATACTTTTCAAAAATAAGCTTATATTTTAATCATGAACATTAACTGCTACTTCCTTCATAGCTCTTAATTACCTCCAATATAAGTGATACTATCAAACATTTGAAAAGTATAAATAAGACAAGTGACAAAATACGTTGTACACTCTAACAGCGATAATAACAAAAGTAGCTTGAGAAAGACCATTTCTGCTGGTGAAGAAATACCCTTTATATTTAAATGTTGAATATTGCAGTACCCATTTCTGTATGGCTGCTAATGCCACACTTCTCAACATATTGGCCAGCAACCCACTTCCTCATAGGACTGTTATCACCCCATCTATTGGGATTTAAGAGACTATTTGGCAATTTGTGATTGTGTTGTTTACTGAATAAGTTTAAATAACATATTCTGATTTTTAAAGTGGGTTAACTTGGGAGCATGCAGAGACTGACCCCTCAACTCTGTTACTAAAAGAAAGCATGCTCTAGTCATTATAAATTTGTATAATGAAATGGATTCTTTCAGTTCTTAAGATAGTTTCTAGGAGTAAATTAGACTCTCTCCCAGGCCACCAGAATACTATTTATATGCAGATTTTGTTACTCTCAATTGTGTAATAGTAATAGGAGAAAGAGATCTCATGGATAATCAAAATCAATCCCAAAACAAATCCCATATGCCATTTATGTCAACAATTTCAACCACCTCTCCCAAAGATTTGATCACAGTTTTAACAAGAAAAAAAATTAGAAATAATTTTAATTTCATCACTTTTAGATTCCCTCAAGATCTCTAACAGGGGAGATTCTCAGTAAGCTAAAGGCAGTCAAAGGTGTGGCAATAGCCAGAAAGAAAGAAAAAAAAAAGAAAAAGAAAAAAGAGCAAAAGAGTTGGTAATTTCTTCTTGAAGCTCACCAAAAGTGACTTTCCAAAAAAAGGTAATATAATCTTGCTTTGCATTAATGGTAACATAATATCTAGGGCTGGCATTGTGGGGTGGGTGGGGGCTTTACTGCTTAGCTTTAATATCTCTGATTCTGAAACCTGTTACATTACTAGCTCCTTTGTCTCTTATGAAAGATGATTCTGTCTTCAGCACTGCAGAAGGTTTTCATGCGTACAGATATACTTTCATGTGTATGGACAGCCCCTGAACTGATTTCTAACATTCTAAATCTTAGTAGATGGATTAAAGAGTTATTACAGCCAAACACACAAATTTACTGATGTGTCCAAGGTCACCCAGGTGGCATGAATCATAAATGAGATTCAAATACACATCATCTGTCTCCAAATATGTAGCATGGTGATGTTCTAAACAAAATTGTCCTTCTATTTAACATATAGTTATAGGCTATCCTCAAGTACTGGAAGAGGGCTTAGGAACAGTCTGCTTTGTCTCAGAGCTTGGAATTAGAAGCAAAGGGTGGGAGAGGCAAAATGCAAATTTTAGCTCATTATAAGAATAAGCTTTCTAATAACTGGAGCTATCTTAAAGTGGAATGGGCTTCCTCAGGAGGGAGTAGATAGTGGGGAGATCTCACATAAGGTTGTCATTGACTGTATAATTGCTTGTTTCATATTCTGTAGGAAAGACTGGTCATTAAAACAACACCAAAAATGTGTTTACTTTTCAGTTTATTTTCCATGAGAAAGTTGGAGGCACCTCAAAAGATATCCCTTTTTTTGTTGTCATTGCTATTTACTATTGCTATTATTGTGTCATTCAGGGAGAAAAAACTCCACCTGGAGACAAGGCTCCATTTGGCTCCATTTTTTGTTAAAAGCATGTTCCAGAAAATCCTAGAATGTGCTTATATTAATTTTTCTTTTGTTTGCTGTCAATAAATAAGCTATCTTCCCTTCCCATTATTATTTTCCAAATAATACAGATGATGTGAATTTGAACCCCTTATAGAGTGTCCATCCCCTCATGTTTAGCAATAGTCTCCATGTCTCTAGCTTGCAATATGATTCTCTGAAGGCTTTTCAATTTAATAAGTTTTTGTCTCATTTTAAAGCAGCTTTGGTCTTTGCCTCTATTCCTTCTTCTCAATATTATAGACATTTGCTATATGCTTACTTTCAAACTCTTCCTTGGGAAACATAACTGTGATTTAACACAGAGTCAAAAAAATATTAGGTTTAGAAATTCTTAGCTTCTCATCTTTAGCTATTTGAGTTTTTTGGATCATATCTAAAAGGCTAATTTCATTCATATCTAAAAAAATTCAATTATTAGCAACATAGGGAATTTTGTCTTTGAAGAAATGTTTCAACTATATTGGAAAATATATATTCCATTCATGGAATGAGTGTTAACCAAATAGTTATGTGTTAATGTTTCTATTGATCTGTTTATTGATCAGTCTGGGTATTTTCTATCTCAGCACAATTTGCAATCTGTCCATATCTTTTCACTATGGCTAATTCTTTTCCATTTTTTCCCTACATTTCCTTTATAGGTCATCTACCAAACATATTGTAAGCTTTCCTCTGTGTTGTTTTATGTTTCCTGGGTCCCACAAAACTTGGCCTATTCATCTGTTATCACTTACCACAAACAAGACTATTTCCTTTTGTTTTCATATATTTCTTCTGTGATATCTCTTGATAGATCAATCAATAAGCATTTATCAGGCATTATATGTGTGCCAAGCCATGGGGTAAACCCTGGGATTCAAGCATAAAACTAAAACAATTCCTGTTCTTTAGCTCATATTACATTGGGAGAAATACTGTGTATACGTAAGTACATACAAATACCTAAGCATGGTAAACACATTGGCATTCTTTTGTGGAAGGGGGAGGCACTTATACTACTTATTTAATATTGATCATGACTACAGAAAGTTACAGCCTACATATCAATTTATGTTTCTACATTTTCTAACAAAATCAGTTCATCTGTAAAATGAGGGAGTTGGATTAGATGAACTCTAGGGCCCCTTCAAATATAAATCTATGATTTTGGGATTCATTTCCATTTGGGTCTTGTCTAGTACATCCTCCATGACAGTAACACACACCTTTGATGATCATATATGCTGTCTTATTCTTTGATTGATGTGTGTAATGAGGAATGGCTGAATAGAGTTAAGGTTCTATTTATCAAAGGCTCTTATGTGATCTTAACATAGACATGGGAAAATCTCTTTGGGAAGGGAGACAGTAAATTTGTTTTGCTCTGCCAATTCAAAAGTTTTAGTTGGTTTTTTTTGTATCCAACAAACAATAAACAGAGCAGAATATCCTATTCTCTATGCTTTTCAACTGAGTGACTCATGACGTAGTTTCTTATTTTAAAAAAAATCTACCTTATATTCATTTCTCAAATCCCTTCACTAAAACCTTATTTCACAAATGAATATTCTGAGAAAAAACATTACCTCATTTTTCTCATCAAATTTTCTGTTGCTACTCATAAAACAAATTTTGAAATCCTTAATAAACTAATAGACAGCTCCAAATGGAACTGGAATAGTCTATCATTGGTGTCATTTTTTAACATGTATATATGCCTTTTGAGTAGATTGTGTTCTCCAGGGATGGAATGCCAGTTTCCCATATAATTTCATTTTTATTCATTCATTTTCTTTCTTTGCCATAAGTGTCTTGCTAGCCACACTCTTCTAAATCATTTCTTTTTTTTTTACTTTTTTCTATTATTTAGCAATTGGGGTTAAGTGACTTGCCCAGGGTCACACAGGTAGTAAGTGTTAAGTATTTGGTCTGAGGCCGGATTTAAACTCAGGTCCTCTTGACTTCAGGGCCTGTGCTCTATCTATTGCACCATATGGCTGTCCCTTGAAATCATTTCTTCTAAAAATTATATTAACCTATCAAAAATTGATAGGTTTCTGCTTACTGAATTGTGCTTATGAAGCTGTAAATGAAAATGGAATATTTTTTGGCCACTGGTTAGTTCCCTTGCTTGTGGTATCTGAGAAAGTGGGATTGGTTTTCTATTTCTAAAAAACGTCATGGCACTAGAGAGGGAGTAGCTGCCTCTTGTGGGAGAGACAAAGGACTCATACATCCTTAATTCATTTATGACTTACAGCTCTGGACAAGTTGGTAGAACCTAGATACAAAAAATCCAAGGCCAATCTCTCCAAAGGAGAATAACTGACCTTATCTTTCTTTCTACCATAAGCAGAATGTTTCACACAAAATTATGGTGATTAATGCTAGTGGTATTATTAGTTTCAAAATCCCCTTCCTTTGGTGCTGCTCTATGGAATGCTCTACCTTTGCTGCTCTGCTCCCTAGTGTTCCATTTTAGACCTTCAAACTTTCATTATTCTAGTTAGTGTGCCATAGTAAAATGATGACTCATACATCATTGGTGTCTCTGGTTCTATGAAAATAACTCCTAGTTGGGGCAGCTAAGTGGAGCAGTAGATAGAGCACTGGCCCTGAAGTAAGGAGGACCTGAGTTCAAATCTGGCCTCAGACTAAACGCTTGACACTTACTTGCTGTGTGACCTTGGGCAAGTCACTTAACCCTTATTGCCTTAAAAAAGAATATAGAAAATAAATCCTAGTCACTAAGAAAATTGTGATAACCTTAAATATGTGTGTGCATGCATTTGTGTGTGGGTATGTGTATTTGTATGTAACTTATGCCTTAAAATCCACTGGTATAGAACTCTCTTTATTGGTGGGGACGAATGCTTCATGTTTAGGTGAGAGGTAGAATTGGTGAAAGTGAGAGAGAAGAGAGAGTTAATCTCTCCAGTCTCCCTTGGGATCTTCTAATTTCCAGGTTCAAGAAAGAAATGTGATGCCAACCTCTCAAGTAACTGAAGTGGCTCTGAGGAAAAAACAACATGAAAGGAGCTGGCGATCTCTAATATGGCCCTGTGAATGGCTGGCTACACTAGAGAGTTTGAGGTATTCTTCCTTTGAGTGAGATCTAGGACTCTTGGTTGAGTTGATTACCTAGCTCGCAAAGAAGTTCCTTCATTTTGTATTGCCTAGTATATATTCTTGTAACTATATTTTCTCTGATTTTCTGTTCAGCTATCAACTTGGATAAATTAGTTTCTTTGCTATTTACTATGTGTGTGTCATTTTGGAAAAAGTATTTGGTGCAAAATTACACTTGAAGCCTTCCTTTATTAAGAAAGAAAAATCAGAAGTTTAGACTGAACCTAAAAACTATACCCCCTAGTCTCATAATATTTAAAGGAGTAGATATATGTAATTCTAACCTGGTACTCCTTCTCTCTGTGAACAAGCTGGCCAAACTTCAGGTCCCAACCTCTGGCTTCACCTTCTAGCAGTTATTAACATTTCCCTTGAAGAAGAGTGAAAGGAGAAAAGGTTTAGATATGGTTATTCTTGCCTCCCTGCAAGCCACATCAAGACAGCCATACAACATATGTGTATGTAAAATGTGTGTACATATGTGTATATATGTATGTGTGATCTATATACATATACATACAATAGCACACATATATTTCCCATATAAGATACCTCAGTTTAAAAGTATGTCCTATATTTGGAGTGGCTTATATTTTTTTAATTTTTAAATTAATTAAGTTATTTTTAGTTTTCAACATTCACTTCCACAATATTCTGAGTTCCAAATTTTTCCCCATCTCATCCCTCCCTCCACCCCAAGACGGCATGTATTCTGAATACCCCTTCCCTTAATTTGCCCTCTCTTCTGTCTTCCCTACCCCCCACCTTCTATTATACTCTTCCCCTTCCATTTTCCTGTATGGCAGGATAGATTTCTATGCCCCATTTCCTGTATATCTTATTTCCCCGTTGTATGTGAAAACAATTTTTAACATTTGTTTTTAAAACTTTGGGCTTCAAATTTTCTCCCTTCCTCCTTCCCCACCCACCCTCAATGAGAAGGCAAGTAACTGGATACAAATTATACATGTATAGTCATGTAGTAGTCAGGTTGTGAAAGATTAATGATATTTCTCTTCATCCTATCTTGTCCCCCCATTTATTCTATTCTCTCTTTTGACCCTGTCCCTCCTCAGAAGTGTTTGTTTCTGATTACCACCTACCCCAATTTGCCCTCATCTCTATCATCCCCTTCAACTCTCTTATCCCCTTCTCCTCTATTTTCCTGTAGGGTAAGAGAGATTTCCATACCCAATTGAGTGTGCATGTTATTCCCTCCTTAAGCCAAATCTGATGAGAATAAGATTCATTCATTCCCTCTCACATTCCCCCACTTCCCCTCCACTGTAAAAGTCTTTTCTTGTCTGTGTTATGTGAGATACTTTACCCAATTCTACCTATCTCTTTCTCCTTCTCCCAGTACAATCCTCTCTCACACCTTAATTTTATTCTCCAGATATCACCCCTTCCTCTTCAACTCACCCTGTGCCCCTCCCCCTCTCTTTCTATGTGTGTGTATATGTGTGTGTGTGTGTACACACACACATACATATATTTTCCCTCCAACTACTCTAATATCGACAAAAGTCTCATGAGTTACAAATGTGATCTTTCTGTGTAGGAATGTAAACAGTTCAATCTTAATAAGTCTCTTATCATTTCTCTTTTCTTTTTACCATCTTCATGCTTCTCTTGCATCTTGTATTTGAAAGTCAAATTTTCTATTCAGCTCTGGTCTTTTCATCAAGAATGCTTGAAAGTCATCTATTTCACTGAATATCCATTTTTTTCCCCGAAGGATTATACTCAGTTTTGCTGGGTAGGTGATTCTTGACTATAATCCTATCTGCTTTGCCCTCTGTAATATTATATTGCAAGCCTCTGGTCTCTTAATGTAGAAGCTGCTAAATCTTGTGTTATCCTGATTGTGTTTCCACAATACTTGAATTGTTTCTTTCTGGCTGCTTGCAATATTTTCTCCTTGATCTGGGAAATCTGGAATTTGGTTGCAATATCCCTAGGAGTTTTCCTTTGGAGAACTCATTCAGGTGATTGGTGGATTCTTTTGATTTCTATTTTATCTTCTGGTTCTAGGACATCAGGGCTGTTTTCACTGATAAGTTCTTGAAATATGATGCCTAGGCTCTTTTTTTTTATCATGGTTTTGAGATAGTCCAATATTTTTAATATTATCTCTTTTGGATCTATTTTCCAGGTTAATTGTTTGTCCAATGAGATGTTTCTCATTGTTTCCTATCTTTTCATTCTTTTGATTTTGTTTTAACAAAGTCTTAATTTCTTATGAAGTCACTAGCTTTCATTTGCCCCATTCTAACTTTTAAGGAAGTATTTTCTTCAGGGACCTTTTGGACTTCATTTTTCATGTGGCTAATTCAGCTTTTTAAGGCATTCTCCTCCTCCTTGGCTTTTTGAACCTGTTTTGCCATTTGGGTTAGGCTATTTTTTAAGGTGTTTTTTTTTTCTTCAATATATTTTTGGGCTTCCTTTAGCAAGCTGTTGTCTTGTTTGTCATGATTTTCTTGCATCACTCTCATTTCTCTTCCCAGTTTTTCCTCTGCTTCTCTTACTTGCTTCTCAAAATTCTATTTAAGCTTTTCTATGACCTGGGACTGATTCATATTTTTCTTAGAGGCTTTGGATGTATGAGCTCTGACTTTGTTGTCTTCTTCTGGTTGTATGTTTTGATCTTCTTTGTCACCAAAGAAAGATTCTATGGCCTGACTTTTTTTTTTGCACAGTTTGGTCATGATCCCAGCCAATTACTTAAGTTTTAAACTCTTTGTTAAGGTAAGGGTCTGCTTCCAGTGTAAAGAATGTACTGTCCCAAGCTTTGGGGTTTTTGTGCAGCTGTTTTCAGAGATACTACTAGGGACCTGTAAGTTTTCAGTTCTTCCAAGTTGGTATGATCAATGGCAAGTGTTTACTCCTTCCCTGACTGTGCTGTGGTCTATGAGTGACCATAAGCACTCTTTTCTGCCTTGGAACTGTGAGAAGGATTTGCTCTGTACTGCCATTATAAGCTTCACCAGGCCAGTGCTTCTCCTTGCCCCAGAATCACCACCCAGAATTATGACCCAGATCCAAGCACCAGCAAAGCAAAAAATTACTGCCTCAACACCGGCAAAGAGATCCCTGCAATCCCCCTCTCATCAGCCACTCAATTCCCCCTCTGTCAGTGGGCCAAGAGGTCTGGAAGCAGCCACTGCCCTGGGGCTATGCTAACACTGGTGCTGGGACCAAGCTTCTCTCTTACTGTTGTCACAGACCTTTCCTACTGACCTTCTAAGTTGTCTTTGGCATTTGTGAGTTGAGAAGTCTGGCAACCACCACAGCTGCCTGTGATTCAGTCCCCTAAGTCCAGCTCCAGGTTGGCTGAGGCCTGGTCTTTTCCTGCATGCCCATGCTGAACTGCGCTCTTCTCCCAGCAGCCCAATAGACCTTTCCAATCAACCATCCAGGTTGTCTTGGGGTGAAAATTTGTTTCACTCTCTTTTTGTGGGTTCTGCTGCTCTATAATTTGTTTAGAGCCATTTTTACAGGTATTTGGAGGGCTTTGGGGGGGAGCTCAAGCAAGTCACTGCATTTACTCCGCCATCTTGGCTCTACCCCTGGGAGTGGTTTATATTTGAAACAATATACTTATTTAAGAACTACTTAATGTCATTCTCCTACCATGTGTGAGTTCTTTTAGAGTATGCATCCTTTCATTCTTTACAATCCTAGGGACTGGCTCATATTAGCTATTTAATAAATGCTTGTTAGATGATTGAATAATTCAATGACAGAGCCTAAGAAAATTATTTGTATTGATCCCCCTAGTGGATGGATTTATTCAGAGAACTAGGATCTAGAATCCTGTTCTTATGTTTAGGGTAGGAGTTAGGAGATTGTGGTTAAGGTTGTCATGGAGAAGAGGATAGGTATTGGAAGGTCAAAAGACTACCTGCAAAAATTCACAGAATAACAGTGTCTGGGTAGGGTTTTGGAGTGTCAACTTAGACAACTATCCCACCCAACTTAAAGTAGGTGACAAAATGCTACACCCTGATACCTTAACCATATAAGCATATATTTTGATTATCTAATAGATAATCAAATGTGTGAACAAGGCCTGGACACCTACAATGAATCAATCAATCCAATCATAACTAAACTGATCAATCCCTTTGACATGTTCCAGAACACATGATCATCTAGTCTCTACCTGAAGACTTCCAATTATGGTGAACTTACTACTTCTGCCTTTAAAGAACTCTAGTAACACTGAGCTGGCCAATTTCCCACTCTTTACTTAAAGCATAATCAAAAGTGCTCTTTCCTTGTCACACCAAAATGAAAGCAACAACATGAAAGAGAAGACCAGTTGTTTACAAGTGTAAATAAGATAGATTTATCAGTTAGCACAGATCTAGACATTGAATGAACTAAGATTAAAGGGATGGAAAATGACATCTGGAATTTGGGAGGTCTGTAAAGAAAGGGGTGATTAAGGAGTTACCAAAAAATTCTGAGAAGTCAAAAGCAGGGAAGGTCAAATAGATCAAAATTTTCTGTGCCAAATTAAAAAAAATGTAAGCTCCTTGAGGGCAGAGGCTGTTTTTCTTATTTGTTTCCTCAGCAATGAGCACATATTCCAACACGTGGTAGGTGATTGATAATTTTTTTTAATTGAATTTATTGAATTGGTGTACTTTCTTCTTTCAGATAACTTGAGAAAATGTCGTTTTATAGATTCTCTTGCTATAACATATCTTCAAGTTATGCAGATGAAGAAAAGGAGTAAAGGAAGGAAGGAGAGAAGTATATAGGAAAGAAGGAAGAAAGAAAAGGAAGAAGGAAGGAAGAAAAGAAAAGGTGAGAGTGGAAAAGGAAGAGAGGAATATTTATTAAGTACTTATTATGTAATAAGGTGATAAGTAGTGGGATTACAAATATATAAATGAAGTATTAAAATTATATAAGATTCCTTGTATCATATAATAAAAATAACTTTGTTTAATGACATCATGACTATAAGTATAAAGTGAAACATAAACTAGTTATATTTTTAATTGCCAAAGTCATTTACAACTAACATGGATAAAAGTCCAGTACAGAAGCAAAATGGAAGAAAAATTTCTTAGACACTGGAAGGTCCTCCAGATAGTATTGTTAGCAGTTGATATTGTGCTAATTGGATAAGAGAGTAGAATATCACAGTACTTTCTTGAAGATATCCATAATTACAAAAAATCACTCAGAAGAGTTAAACCTAATTAACTACATAGGGAAAATCAAATAGAGGAATAATTCCTGTTGCCTAGATTATGATGTACCTTTGGATGGACAGTCCACATAGTTGGTCCATCAGTATCTCTGATAGACACTGCCGATGAACAAGTAAGTAGGCCTAAGTTACACTGCATTAGGGAAATTTTGCAATGCTTTCAAAAACCTTAATCTTCTTGAATTAAACCAAACCAAACAAAAATCCTCATTTTTTTTAAATACCAATATTTTTATTAGTGATAAAGGTAATTTTTACAACTGTGAATCACAGAAAAATATAATCTTCCTTCGGTTCTACTTATTTTGTTCTGTTTCAGCTCATCCACCTTTTCTATGCTTCTGTGAATTTTTCATACTCAAGATTTATTACAATAGAACAAAATTTCTTTGCGCTCACATGTGTTTTCAGCAATTCCTCTATCAATGGACACCCACTTCACTTCTAGTTCTTTACTAGCACAAATGGTATTGCTGTTCATATGTTTCCATATTTTGGACCTTTGTTTCTGGCATTTACTTCGTTGAGACAAAAGCCCAATAGTTGAATCCCTGGGTCAAAGTGTATGAATAGTAACTTTTCTTGCAAAACTTGAAATTGATATTAAGAATGCATAGACTACCTTACAACTTAACCAATAGTTCATTGATGTATCTGCCTTTATAGACCTTCCAAGAATGAGCATTCTCATCTTTTGTCATCTTTGCCAGTTTCTACAGGAAAGACTTCAGAGCAATTTTAATTATAATTTCTCTTACTATTGGTGATTTGGAACATATATACATTGTAAATAGTAGCTTGCAAATCTTCTTTTGAAAAGCTCACATTTCATTACCACTTATCTACTGGGAAATGAATCTTAGTGTTTTGTGTCAGTTATCTTGGATATCAGATATTAATGATACAAACATTTCCCCATGCTAGAAGTTCTTAAATTATTAATATTTTTGATGCTAAGCTTTTTTTTTCTATGCAATCATATTTGTCTATTATTTTCTCATAATCAATTCTATTCATTGTTTGATTAAGACTTCTTTACCTAAACTAGTTTCAAAATATACCTGATCTTATTTATTCTTGGGTTTTTTGTTGCTTTTTTACTTTCTTTTAATAATGACCTTTTACACTCAGGATTAATATTATTCATATATATTCATATTAAGCTTATTGTAATGTATTGGCATAAAATATATTTTCCTAATCCTACTGTCTGTCATCTGCTTTTTAGATTTCCCAGTAGGTTTAATCATAATAGGAATCCAGACCCTTCCTTAGTTTCCCAGTAATTTTACCCTTGGGTTTATAAAACCCAGCTACTATTTTTTTAATTCCTTTAGTTTATTGCTAATCTAGTCTTTTCTATGAATCTATTTTCCTGTTGTTTTTTTTTTAACCAAAAAAATCACAATTGCTTTATAAAATAGTTTGAGGCCTGGTGAATCCATGTTCCTTTCATTCATACTTTTTCTTATATTTCTCTTAAGATTCTAGACCTTTAATCATCCAGATGAATTCTGTTGTTGTTTCACTTGTTTTTGCTCTAATTCTATAGAATATCTCCTTGGTAACAACATTGTATATAACTAAATCTGTAAATCAATTTAGGTAGTATCATAGTATCATTTTTATTGTGGTTGCTAACTATTGGGAATATGAAGACAAAAGCAAAATGTCCTTGCCTCCAAGGAGATTAATATTTGACTGGTTTTAGGAAGGGGAAACAACATGTACATAGATAATTATAAATACATATATATGCATATATACATATATATATGTTTATTTATTTAAAATTCAAATTCATTTCAAGAAAGGGAATACCTAAATAACTGGGTGAATCAGGAAAAAAAACTCATATTGAAAATGCAACCCAAATAGTGTCTTGAATGAAGGAAGTATGTTCTACTCCTTAATGGCCAAAAAATTAGTTCCTTAGGGGAAGGAAATACCCATCAGTGTTGTGTGAAGATTAGTTCTAGAAGAGATGAGATCTGGTAATGGCAAAAGTTTTGTGCTCTAGGAGAGCAGACAAACATAGCTGGAAGTCCAGGGAGACAAATACTTGAAAGCAGAGCAAAGACTAATTAACAGTTTGGAAAACAAATAGATGCCCTCTCTCACTTCTCCCTGGGAAAGCCAGCATTTCATCCACAGCATACAGATAGGACTGCAGGAACTCAGTTATAAGAAGGACTTATTAGTAGTGTATCATATCCTCTGGCTGAAGGGCTGAAGGGTATGCTATTCCTTCCTTCTTTTCCTACATAGGTTTAGGCAGAGCTGAAAAAAATACTTATTTTTCTATCCAAAATGGCTGTGGGTATTTTGTAACATTACTTCTCTTTTTATGAATTAGTTTGTTTCCATTGTCTGTGGACATGTTACTTGAGATCAGAAGGTATATACATAGGCATGGTGGTGATGGGTTTTGTTTTTCATGATATGGGCAGTTAAAGATCTCCTGGGATGCTGTTAAATTACAGTTGAGTTTTACAAATAATCTATTAACTCCCCTCAGCAGAACCTTAATAATTGAACACCAGTCTCACTTAGATTTCCCCTAAAAGAATGAGCCATTGGAAGATGGTGCTACTGAGGTTGTGAGTGCATGTCTTCAAAAATAAATTCTACCCTTGTTAGCCCAAGGGAAGAGAAAATGAGGAGATAATAGAACATGATGCTCCATAGCAACACCTATTGTACCATTAGCCATTTCAAGAAGCAGAGGCAAGGAGAACATATATTCTAGTCATGGGGGTTCAGCTGGGCAAATGTTTGGAGGTTTCTGTAATAAACTAACAATGTACTCAAACTTCCTTTGTTCTCTCTGTAAAAGGGAGATTCTCATTTTTTTCTTTGTTTGAAGGGTTAATAAGTGGTTAATTGGTAATTTTATTTGTGTGAGGGAATTTGCCATACCAATGGAATTCAAGTATTCTGCAACTACTTCTTAGAGTTTTCTGGGACACTGAGAGAACAAGTAAATTACTCAGAGGACTTGAATATAATGAAATCTTGTTCTGATTTACTTCCTTTTGATAAAGTAAAATCAGTTTTTAAACTTAAATTACATAACTTGGACATTAAGTGATGAATTTTTGGGGCCATGCCTATATAGCAATTTCTTTATTGAGTGATGGGGTTTGTTTGTTCTTTGTTTATGTGTGACTATCTTGCCATCCATGGACTCCAAAGAGGTGAATGGATAGATTTCAAGAGGTCTACACACTTGGATGGGAAAAATAACATCAATTTTTCACTAACATCTAACTGAAAATTAGCATTTACTTTAATTATGAATATATTCAAAAGGGTCCATAGGCCTTAACAGATTGCCAAAGGAGATAAGAAGATAGTCACCCATAAATTAAACAAAGAATGAACAAACCTCATCACTCAAAGAAATTGTGATATAGGCATGTCCAAAAAAATCATCACTTAATGGTCCAGTTATTGTTGATGATAATTAATTGTATTGGTCACTGAATAGTAGCCTTATAGTAACAACCAATCAGGCTCTATCCACCATACAATTGTGTCTCTAAAATTCAGAAAAATTATACTTCTACTATATATCTCAGTATTGGTGTGAGATAAATGGGATTTTACATCAAAGAAACTATTGATTGTTGAAAAGTAAATTGGTTTATGGGAATGTCAGAAAGTGCAGGTTCCACAACTATATGGTCTACTTAGCACCAAGTGAGTATAAAAGTGTCAAGGAATTTGTTTATGGGAATACTAACAAATAAAGTCAAAAAGCTGGGTCATTTGAGGGCAGGTAAGGAAAGAAGTAAAAACAAGGCGGTTTTAAAGATCAGATCATGGAAAGCCTTGAATGCTACAATAATGATTTTGGAATTTTTATTTTGGGCAATAAGGAAGGATGGAATATTTGAGAAACTGCAGAGAATGATTAAAGAAGTGTTTTAGGAAAGTTCATGTGGTTGAAACCCCTTCCAAGGGATACTAATGTATAGGGGATAAAAAGCTTGCATTGGATCCAGGAAGACCTAGACCCTAGTCTTGCCTTTGACACACAATTGGCATGTGGCCCCAGAGAAATCATTAAAACTCTTAGTTTTCTAGGCAATTCTCTAAGACTACAGGTTTTTAAAGATGTCAACCTGCATCAATAGAGAAAATTGCCACATCTATAGTTCACTATATCAGGAAAATCACATGTCCTATCCTTACTCAAATGTGGTAACTGTATGTGAATCTTGGATCCTGAAGAAGACAGTATGTAAGGGTGGAAAGAGTACAGAATGTGAAGTAGAGATATCTGTGTTTGAATCTCACCTGGGACACTTACCCATTACGTGAGCTTTGGCAGTCACTTAACCTTTTGTCTGTGTGTGCATGTGTGTATGTGTGCATGTGTGTGTGTATGGTATTTTTTTCCCCTCAGTTACATATGAAGAAAATTTTGGCATTCATTTTTACAAGGTTTTGAGTTCCAATTTTTTCTCCCTCCCTTGCCTCCCCTCTTCTGAAAATGGTAAGCAGTTTGGTATGGCTTATATGTGTGCTATCATGTAAAAATATTTCCATATTAGTCATACTTGTGAAAGAAGAAATAGATCAAAAGAAAAAAATAATAAAGTGAAAAATGTACTTCGATATGCATTCAGAGTCCATCAGTGCTTTATCCCTATATGGATAGCATTTTCCTTCATGAGTCCTTTGTACTTGTCTTGGATCAATGTGTTTCTGAGAAGAGCTGGGTCATTCATGGTTGATCATCAAACAATGCTGCTGATACTGTGTACACTGTTTTCCTGGTTCTGTTCATTTCACTTTGTGTCACTTCATACAAGTCTTTCCAGGTTTTTCTGAAATCTGCCTGTTCATTAGTTCTTATTGAAAAATAGTATTCCATTACATTCATTTACCACAGCTCGTTCAGCCATTCCCCAACTGATGGACATCTCCTCAATTTCCAATATTTTGCCACCATTAAAAAGGGTTGCTATAAATATTTTTGCACATGTAGGTTATTTTCCCTTTTGTATGATCCTTTTGGGACACAGAACTAGTAGTGGTTTTGCTGGTTCAAAGGGTATGCAAAGTTCGGTTGCCTATTGGGCATACTTTCAAATTGCTCTCCAGAATGGTTTTTTCAGTTCCCAACTCCACCAACAATGCATTGGTGTCCCAATTTTCCCACATCCTCTCTGACACTTATTATTTTCCTTTTTGTCATGTCAGCAAAATAGGTAGATGCGAGGTGGTACCTCATAGTTGTTTTTATTCATGTTTCTCTAATCAAAAGAGATTTAGAGCACTTTTTCATATTCCTATAGATGTTTTGATTTCTTTATCTGAAAACTACCTGTTCTTATCCTTTGACCATTTATCAATTGGTGAGTGGCTTATATTCTTGTAAATTTGACTCAGTCCTCTATATATTTCATAAATGAGGGCTTTATTAGAGACACTGGCTTCAAAGATTGTTTGCCAGCTTTCTGCTTTTCTTCTAATCTTGATTGCATTGGTTTTGTATGTGCAAAAGCTTTTTAATTTAACATGATCAAAATTATATATTTTACATTTTATAATGCTCTCTATTTCTTGTATTGTCATGAATTCTTCCCCTCACCATAGATCTGATAGGTAGACTATTCCTTGCTCTTCTAATTTGCTGATGGTGTCATCCTTTATGTCTAAATCATGCCAAAGGTCTGTCATATCTAACTTTTCTAATATTCTATTTACCTCCTTGGCTTCCTTCTTGTTTTTTTGGTTAGATTTATCAAGTTCTGAGACGGGACAGTGGAGATGCCCTCTAGTACAGTTTTATTGTCCATTTCTTCCTGTAACTCACTTAACTTCTTTAAGAATTTGGATGCTATACAATTGGTGCATATATGTTTAGTATATATTTTACCCCATTAATTGCTTGTGGTACCTTTTAGAAGGACGTGGTTTTCCTTTCTTACCTCTTTTAATTAGGTCTATTTTCGCTTTTACTTTCTCTGAGATAAGGATTGCTATCCCTGCTTTTTTTTTTCAACTTCAGCTGAAGGATAACAGATTCTGTACCATCTCCTTACCTTTACTCTGTGTATCTGTCTCTCTGCTTCAAGTGTATTTCTTGTAAAATACATATTGTAGGACTCTGGTTTTTGATCCACTCTGTTAACCACTTCCATTTTATGCACATTCACAGTTATGATTACTACCACTGCATTTCCCTCCATCCTATTCTTCCTCCTGTTTGTCCTCTCTCTCCTCTCACCCTTTCCTTCCTCAATAGTGTTCAGCTTCTGTCTCCCTCCTTCCCTTATCTGCCTTCCCTTCTGTCAGTCCCCACCCCACCCCACCCTCCGTACTTGATCTCCTTGCCTGTTGAGTAAGATAGATTTCTATATTCAACTGATTGTGTATGATTCCCTTTTTGAGTCCATAGTGATGAAAGTAAGGTTCAAGCAATGCCCATTGCCCACTCTCTTGTCTTCCATTCCACTGTAATAAGTCCTTTGTGCTTCTTCATGTGAGATAATTTACCCCATTCTACCTCTCCCTTCCTTCTGCACCCAGTCTACTGCTTTTTTATCCCTTAATTTTTATGTCATTGCCTCAAATTCACATTATACCCATACCATCTGTCTATGTATATGTTTTCTAGCTGTAATATTAGTGACACAATTTTTAAGAGTTACAAGTATCATCTTTCTGTGTAGGGATGCAGTTGAGCTCTATTGAATCCCTTATGTTTTCCTTCTCCTTTTTACCTATTTATGCTTCTCTTGGGTCTTGATATTGGAGATCAAATTTTTGGTTCAGTTCTGGTTTTCTTATGAAAGCTTGAAATCCTTCTATTTCATAAAACATCCTCTTTTTCTCTTGATGTATTATGCTTAATTTCATTGGGTGACTCTTGTAGTCCTAGCTCCTTTGCCCTCCAGAATGTCATATTCCATGACCTCTGATCCTTTAATGCTACAGCTGCCAATTTCTGTGTAATCCTGATTGTGATTCCCCAATATCTGAATTCTTTCTGGCCACTTAACAGCATTTTTTTTTCTTAACTTGACAGTTCTGAAATTTGACTATAATGTTCCTTGGAGTTTTCGTGTTGGGATCTCTTTCCTGAGGTGATTGGTGCATTCTTTCAATGCCTATTTTGCCGTCTGGTTCCAGGACATCAGGCAAGTTTTCCTTGATAATTTCTTGAAAGATGCTGTCCAGGTTCTTCTTTTGATTATGGATTTCATGTAGTCCAATGATTGTAACATTGTCTTTCCTGGACCTATTTTCCAGGTCAGTTGTTTTTCCCATGAAGTATTTTGCATTTTCTTCCATTTTTTCATTCTTTGAATTTGTTGGCTTGATTTTTGATGTCTACTAGAGTCACTAGCTTCTACTTGACAAATTCTAACTTTTAAGGTGCTGTTTTCCTTAATTAGCTTTTGTACTTTCTTTTCCATTTGGCCAATTGTACTCTTTAAGAAATTGTTTTCTTCAGTGGATTTTTATACCTCCTTTTCCATTTGGCCAATTTTACTTTTCAAGCAGTTTTCTAAGTTTTTGACTTTTTTTTCATAATTCTCTTGCATCACTCTCATTTCTTTTCCCATTTTTTCTTTTTTTTTCCCCCATTTTTATTATACCACTCTTACACGATTTTAAGCTCCTTTTTGAACTTTTCCATGTGTTTCTGGACTTGAGACGACTTCCCATTTTTCCTTTGGGGTTTTGCCCATAGGTATTGTGACACTGTTGTCCTCTTCTGAGTTTGTGTCTTGGACTTCCCTGTTGCCATGGTAACTTTCTATGGTCAGATTCTTTTCTGTTGTTCTTCTTGCTGTTTTTTGCTAATCTTTTTTGGACCTTTTCCTTTCTTTTAAATTTGAACTCTGCATCTGGGATGGAAGGGTCACTGTCTCAAGCTTCTTGTACCAGGGGCTACAGGCCTTGGTTATTTACCTGGTGCTGCACTGATGTTGCTCCGAGGCTGCCATGGGAGTCTTATCTCTGGTTCTGTGTTGAAGAGTTGGGGTGCAGAGTGGCTAGTGCTGCTGGAGGCTGTAGGGATATGGCAGCTTAACTGATTCTGAACTGGGATCCTAGTGGTGGTATCTGACATGTGCTGAGGCCTGGTGTGGTATTTCTGCATTTCCTCAGGACTACACCAAGGTACTTTGGAGGTCTGGCCACTGGAGGAAGCCTGTTGGCCCAGAATTGTGCTTAAGCACGTGGAGATCTGGCTGTTAGAGGATACCCATTTGCCCACGGCTATGCTGAAGCACATGGTGGTTCTAGGAGCTGGAGTCTGCCAGTTTTCCCCTAGCTATTAAAGGCGCATAAAGGTTTGGTGTTGGCATTTGCACCATACTGTGGCTTAGGATGTCCTGGGGGTTTGCTGAAATGGGGCTTCCTGCCGGCTAGTTGGGATGCTTCTTGTCTTAGAATGCCCTTCCCTTTTACCCAAGTGAGACAGATCTTTCTTGCCAATCTTCCAAGTTTCTCAAGTTCCCAAAAGTCCAACCCACTTAGCCTTTTTAAACCTCAGTTTCCATATCTGTAAAACGGAAATAATAAGTAGAGATAGAGTTTCTACCTGATAGGACTATTAGGAAGATCAAATGAAATACTGAGCAGAAAATCCTTTGTAAGTATTAAAGACTAGACAATTATTATTGATGCTATCATGGATTGGGATGGGAAGGAAGCTGTAATTAGGGAAATCAAGTAGATTCCCCTCACCTCATTGGACATGGGCTAATAAACAATTCTTTTTCCCAAATAATGGAAAAGTTATTTCCTAAATTTTGCTACTTCAGTGAAGCAAATCTGCTGACAATTAGCAAAACTGACTTCCTTCTGACAAAAGATCATTTACCCATCTCTTATAACTAAAACATATTTAAATATACGAAACACAGTTTGAATAGTTAAGCAGCACATTTCGCCATGATGCCTAAACTATTTACTTTTCTGTGTTGGTTTCATAATCGCTATTCATTTAGGCTCTGTGGAAAACTGAAGTCTATGAAGCATTTATTTAACATTTATGATATTTGTACTCATCTTCCATTTCGGATTTGCTATCTTCTGAAACTAAGTAAATTTAAAGGCCATTTGTAGAAAACATAAATGTATGCTTGTAATATCAAGAACCATGTCTGAGTTATTGAAAGTTTAAAAAAAAAGTGGACAATACTCATAGTCATCTTAACAAAATTGCCTAGTTCTCTTGAGAACTGTCAATACTTTTGGTTTTATGAAATTCTGAATATCTCAATTCCAGAGTGATAAAACAGCAAAGTTTAGCTGCTTCATCCCATCAAATGGTAATTTAAAACTGGATGTGAAACTTTATATACTTATTAACAGTTTTAAGAGGAAAACCTAGAGATAGGACACAGATAAATAGGCAGATAGATGGATAATGGATGGATGGATAGGTAAATAGATAGGGATGGGGACATTAATATATGGAAATTAGTTTTGTATAAAATGTAAATTGAATTGAATCATTTAAAAACATATTAAAACATATTAGCTCTCCAAAGAACTATCTCTCTGCTGACAAAGAAAAAAAAAAGAAATCTCTCCACAACTTAATAGATTTCATCGAAACACCTTTGAGATGTAATGCATCTGAAAAGTTCTCATTCCCTGGTCAATCTGCTGAAAAGACTGCAATTTAGATTATCAGTTTCTTGGATGACAGACACACAGCCCATCCCTAGAGTCAGCCCATAGTCAGAGACTTTGTAGCACCTGCTAGGGCCTGTGCTTTGGTGAAATAACATTTGGGAGCCCAGAATAACTTTTCTGTAATGAAGATAGATTATAATACCACATATATGGAAAATGTACAGATATAATGAGTATTTCTTTTGGTAGGAATTATACTTTCTAAGAATTGAAT
This sequence comes from Phascolarctos cinereus, assembly GCF_003287225.1. Classification (NCBI taxonomy): domain Eukaryota; kingdom Metazoa; phylum Chordata; class Mammalia; order Diprotodontia; family Phascolarctidae; genus Phascolarctos; species Phascolarctos cinereus. The sequence goes on along the minus strand of NW_027555847.1, from coordinate 437,821,317 downwards.
GTTCTGAAAGATAATGTTTGAATTCATTTTGTAAGTGGTCTTTTTCATAATTACTTCAATATATTGTTATTTTCTTTATTTCACCAACGTGATTAATCCTCCAACTGAAATAGATTGAAATGCCTTTAAAACAAGGCCTGGTCATTTCTGGCATTACACATGACAACAAGTTATCTTCTCACTATTTGAGATGGGGGTGGGCATAATGATTGACCATTTCCAATCCAACCCCATCAGAATAATAGTGGGCCACTAATTGATAACTGGTCAAATGATATGAGCAGCCAGCTTTCAGAAGAAGAAATTAAAGCTATCTATAGTCAAATGAAGAGCATGTTCTAAATCACTATTGATTACAGTAATGCAAATTTAAAACAACTCTGGGGTACCACCTCACACCCATCAGATTGGCTAATATGACAAAACAGGAAAATGATAAATGTTGCAGAAGATGTGGGAAAATCGGAACAGTAATGCATTGTTGATGGAATTGTGAACTGATCCAAACATTCTTGGAACTATGAAGAAAGGGCTACAAAACTGTCATCCCTGTTGATCTAGCAGTACCACTACTAGGTCTGTATACCAAAGAGAACATTAAAAAAGGAAAAGAACCTACATGTACAAAGATATTCATAGCGGCTCTTTTTGTGGTAGAAAAGAATTAGAAATTAAAGAGATGCTTATCAATTGAGGAATGGCTGAATAAGTTGTTGTATATGAATGTAATGGAATGCTATCATTCTATAAGAAATGATGAGCAGGTAGATCTCAGAAAAACCTGGAAAGACTTACATGAACTGAGGCTGAATGCAGTGAACAGAACCAGGAAAACATCATAACAGCAACATTGTGCAATGATCAATTATGATAGACTTAGCTCTTCTCAGAAATACAATGATCCAAAACAATCTCAAAAGATTTGTGATACAAACTGCATCCTGGCTAGCCAGCAGGAAGCCCCACCTCAGCAAACCCCCAGGACAGCTTGAGCCCCAGTATGGTGGAGCAGGCAAATGCCAACACCAGAACCTTTACGTGCCTTAGCAAAGCTAGGGGAAAACTAGCAGACTCTAGCTCCAAGAAAGAACTCTGGATTCTGAATGCAGACTGAAGTATACTATTTTTTTTTTATCTTTCTCATGGTGTTTTCCTTTTGTTCTGATTCTTCTTTTACAACATGACCAATGTGGAAATATGTTTATGATTACTCACGTATAACCTATATTAGATTGCTTACTATCTTGGGAAGGGAGGAAGGGAAAAAATTTGAAATAAAAATCTTACAAAAATAAATGTTGAAAACCATTTTTACATGTAATTAAAAAAATAAAATGCTATTAAATGCTAAAAAATAGATAGCAATAAAAATCTACTAAAAAAAAGAATAATAATGGGCCCCAATTAGTCATGGTGTCTGGACTGAGGAGGCAGTTTTCCATTATAAACAAATCATCATGAGTCACTAGGCTAGCACTTTAATGGAGAGACACTTTTTTTAAAATTGTTTTTTAAATAGTTCACATGAATTAAAATCACCTTTGTCTGTGCAGACACAAAGAAACAGAGAAATGAACAACTATGTGAGAATTTTAGCCACTATAAATAGCTGATCTTGAAGTCAGAGGACATAAACACTTAGAACTTGAAATAAACATGCTAATATTCTAGTCTAAACCCTTCATTTTAAACATTGGGCCATACAGGCCTCAAATCTATAACTGTTTTCCTAAGGTCACAGAGCTAGTTAGGGGCAGCACTGGCAAAAATCAGGTATCCCGATGATCAGAATATTTCTACTTTTGGTCATAATACTTTGACTACCTTCCTTATAGGGCTTTTGTAAGGTAAATGTCTTTGTTAATCTTAAAGTGCTACATATATGTTCATTGTTATTATTGTTACACATTATCTCCCTATAAAGTGACGAAAAAAATTTCTAAGATTTTTTTTTCTTTTAAAAAGAAAAGACCAATGTATTTTCCCCTTTACCAAATTATTTGTAATCCCTTATTTATAGGTCATCAAAGTTTTTAAGCCCTTCATTCATACCCAAAAGATGATTTTAGACTCAGAAATGATCTTTGAGGCTTAGAGAGCACACAAAAGTGCATCTGTAAATCACAAATAAAGCACAAACCAATAACACAAAGTGGCTCATGAATGATTTATTTAAAAATTTAGCTCATCTAAGTATAAGCTGGGGACTTATAAAGCAAATAATAAGCTCATAAATATTTTCCTGAATTATGCATTTGTTTGTTCATATGTAAAGAATGGTGGATGTTTGTTATGCAAAAAATATTTGTACCATAATATGACCTTTTAAAGAACTAATTGAATGACCTTTCATTACAATTATTGGACAATATTGAAACCATAAGGAAAACTAAAACATCTTCCATCCTTTGTGGTTGGGAGTAGAAATGCAGCGTCTAGTGGAAACATGTTAATGGAAAATATTCTAGGCTTTGAGTCAAGAGATAACAAGGTTCAAATGTAGGTTTTTACACCAGCTATGAGACTATAGGTAAGTCACTTAACCTGTCTATGCCTCATTTACATTTTTGTAAAATGAATAAAATGTTAGAACCTGTAATACTTGACTCACAGACCCACTGTAAGGATCAAACATAATAGTATTTGTAGAATATTTTACAAACTTTAAGGGGCAACATAAAATCCACAGATTATTTTTAAAGTAAATGGTTCATTTCAGAACTGCATTTAAAATGGGTCTGAAATTTTATCTTTGTTGATATTCCTTCCACTGATGAAGGTTACAATGCATTACGTGTTGATATGCATAGTTTTGGGGAAAGGATGTACTCTCGATCCTTCAAATTTAGGGAAACACAGAGAGAAGTGATTAATACAAGGAGAGAAGAAACTTCATTTCATTTTCGTGCCTTTGATTATTTTTCCAGTGATGGGCAAGGTTTCTTGCAGATTCATCTATTCACTTTCATCCCATCCCATATGACTGCTTTTCACATTGTGGCTGGGTGCTTACTGTGATCAGAGAACATTTATCTTTACAGAAAATGAAGCAATTAAAATAGGGCTCAAACTTGTGCCCTTGAAATATTACAGAGCATGTACGTGGTAAGTAGAATCTATCCCATTAAAATTGGAATGAGCAAGCACTGGACTACAGTTGGAGATTTAGGTTCTAGTCCCAGAACTATTACTATCTCATAAGGTAGCCTTGGGCAAACTATGTACTCTCTTGCTCTAAACCTCAGCTATCCTGAATTGTAAAATGAATGTTGGACATGGCAAATTACAAGTACTTGCTCATGGTGGATTAGGGACATCGTCATATACAAATGATTAGTGTTTCTCTAAGTAGAAAACTCAATTTGACCCATGATACTGAAAAAAAATAGACATCTGCATTTTTAAATGTTATGGTCATTCTAAATTTTAATTTTATTATAATATTAAAAAAAAACCTTTCTCCTTTCTAGAGTTAGATAAAATAGCCAAATCACTTGGGGTAGGTCAAGTTCTATTAATAATTACATATGACCCTGTGTAAATCATTCTGTAGATTCAGCACCTGTGGATGATTTAGTTTACTGGACATAATGATGACTTCCTCAAAATCTAATAAAGACTGGATGAATAATACCTCAAAAATGCCAAGAGCATCTCAGAGATGGAACTACAGAAAAAAACAAAAGATATGAGATGATGCTTGAACTGTAAACAAAAGAGTTTACTTTTTAAAAATTGAACAAGACAAACTTATGGCAAAATTATAAAATTTCATTTTTAAGCACATTTCATTGTTAATTTGATGAAATATCTTTTCCCATTAGATTTTAATTAATGTATAATAAAATAATATAATTAAGTCACAACTTTTTAATAGTCCCTGAAACTCTATCTTGTCCTTTGATCTTGAGGATATACTTTTGCATTTATTTAAATATCCAGAATACCTAGGTCTATGGACCCTGATATTAACATTTGTTTTATCCTTTTGCTTGAAGGTTGTATTCATTTTAATTTTAATCATTTAATTTAATAGGCAAGTATAAGATATAGTGTCTGGGCAGTTGTCTGAAAGGATTATGAGGTTTTGCTCTAATACAGAAGAATGAAGTCAGAGAATCTGAGATCAAATCTTTATTCTGCCATTGACTTACTACATGACCTTAGAAAAATGACTTACACATTCTGGTCCTTAGCTTCTTCATCTGCAAAATAAGGGGGCTAGGCTAGTCAATCTATAGCTCCTCCCCCCAGCTCTAAATCTACATTTCATGAAATGAGATAGTTTCAGTAGCCTCCTAATTTGGTGTGTCAGTTAGGTGGTGCAATGGATACATTGCTGGTCCTGGCATTAAGAAGACCTGAGTTCAAATCCAATCTAGACATTTGTTATCCTGAGAAAGTTGAATCTGTTGTGCCTCAGTTTCCTTATCTATAAAATGGATGGTAAAAGGAAATGTGAAACCACTCCAGTAACTCTGCTGAATAAACCCCAAAAGGGGTCACAGAAAGTCAGACATGACTGAAAATAACTAAACTATAACAAACAAAAACTTGGGTGTCCCTGTCACAAACTCTACCCATTCTACTCCATTCTACATTGCTTTGCCAAACTGATATTACTAAAGCATAAATTGATCATGTCTTTTTCCTGATCACAGTGGCTCCTTTTTGTCCAATGGATCAAATGAAAATTCTCTTTGACATTTAACGACCCTCACAAACTATGTTTCCAAATAGATTATACTTTTCTTCAACTCTAAACAATCTTGAACTCTAAAATCCAGCCAAACTGTCCTTCTTAGCACCTCTCCCTAAGTCACAATACCTTGGAAGCACCAAAAACTTGCAGACCCCCATAACTAACTCTGAAAACAGTAGCACAAAAAAAAAAGACCAAGGTTTGGGACAGTATCATCCAACCCCCAGTGAGCACAGTATGATGTTAAAATACAGTTCAAAGTCAGGAAATAGGATGAAAAAAATAAGTAAGCAGAAAAAAAAAGAATTTGACCATTAAAAAAAAAAACTACTATTGAGGCAGGGAAGACTGAGATACAAACTCAGAAGAAAATAACAACTTGGAAACAGCTACAAGCACAGCCTCAAAGAAAAATGCTAACTAGAGCAAAGCTCTAGTTAGAGAAAGAGTTAGAGAAAGAAATACAAGTAGTAGAGGAAGACTTGGAAAAATAAATGAGTGTGATGTAATAAAATCATAAAAAGAGAGTCAATGGTAAAAGAGGCACAAAAACAAATTGAGGAAAATAGAACCTCAAAACACAGAATCGGTCTAATGGTAAAAGAGGCACAAAAATTCATTGAATAAAAGGGCTGCTTGAAAAGTAGAACTGGCCAAATGGAAAAGGAGATACAAAAGCTTTCTGAAGGAAATAATTCCTCAAAATTAAAATTGGGCAAATGGAAGCTAATGACTCCATGAGACATCAAGAAACAATAAAAGTCAAAAACATGAAAAAAGTAGAAGAAAATATGAAATAACTCATCAGCAAAACAACTGACATGGAAATTAGGTCCAGGAGAAATAATTTAATAATTACTCAACTACCTGAAAGCCAAGAACAAAGAAAGGGCATCAATATAATCTTTTAAGAAATTTTAAAAGAAAACAATCCTTATCTCTTAGATTCAGAGAGTAAAATAGAAATTTAAAGAATCTGTTAATCACTTTCTAAAAGAAACCCCAAAATTAAAACTCCTAAGAATATTGTGGCCAAATTCCAGAGCTCCTAGGAAAAGGTAAAAATATGGCAAGTAACCAGAAAGAAAGAATTCAAATATCATGGAGCCAAAGTCAGGATTCCAGAAGATTTAGCAGTTTCCACATTAAAGCATTATAGGGCTTTTTATATGATACTCTGGAGGGCAAAGCAGCTAAGATTACAACCAAAAATAATATACCCAGCAAAACTGAGCATAATTCTTCCAGGGAAAAGTGGATATTTCATAAAATAGAGGACTTTCAAGCATTCCTGATGAAAAGACTAAAGTTGAATTAAAAAAAAAATCTGACATTCAAAAAAAAACTGAAGAGAAACATAAAAAGGTAAACATGAAAAAAAGTCATGAGACTCAATAAAGTTAAACTGTTTATATTCCCATATGATAAGATAATACATGTAATTCCTGAGAACTTCATCATTATTAGAGCATTTAGAAGCAATCTAGATGGACAGAGTACATAGGTGTGAGTCAATTATGTCGGGTTTATCTCAAAATATTGAAAGGGTCAGGAAAAGGGATAAAGAGAGGGAAAGGGGAGGGAAGGGGGAGATAGAATAAAGAAAGGTGAACAAAGAAGAGCTTTTACAGTGGTGATGGAAATGGAGGTGTGATGGGAAATGATTGAAGTTCATTCTCATTGACTTGGTTCAAAGAGGGAAGAATACACACACACATGCACACACATTTAATTAGATAAAATAGGAGAAGGGCATAAGGATAGATTAAGGGAGGCAGTGGTCAGAAGCAAAGCAGATTTTGAGGAAGGACAGAAGAGAGAGAGAGAGAGAGAGAGAGAGAGAGAGAGAGAACATAAACCAGAACCAAGTGGGATAGAAGGAAATGTACATTTAGTACTTATAGCTGTGAATGTGAAAGGAATGAGCTCCCCCACAAAATGGAACCAGATAACAGAATAGATTAGAAACTAGAATCCAACAGTATCTTGTTTAACAGAGACACAGCTGAGATAGAAAGACGCATACAGTGTTTAAATGAAAGGCTGGAGCAGAGTCTATTATGCTTTAGCTAAAGTGAAGAAGGCAGGGGTGGCAATCATGATTTCATACAATGCAAAAGCAGAAACAGGCCTAATTGAAAAAAAAATAATCATGGAAAATATATTTAGCTAAGAGGTATCACAGACAATCAAGTAATTTGAAAAAAATTTCACAGTAAGTTTCTCTGACAAAAAACTCATTTCTCAAATTTGTAGGGAACTGAGTCAAATTTATAAAAATTAGAGCCATTTCTCAACTGATAAATGTACAAGCAGTTTTCAGAAAAATAAATTAAAGCTATCTATAGTCATATGAAAATGCTCTGTCACTATTGATTAGAGACATGCAAGTTAAAACAACTCTGAAGTACCATTTTACATCTATCAGATTGGCTAACATGATAGAAAGGAAAATGACAAATGTTGGAGAGGATGTGGGCAGATTTGGAGAATAATGCATTGTTGGTTGAGGTGTGAACTAGTTCAATTATTCTAGAGAACAATTTGGAACTATGCTGAAAGGATTCTAAAACTATGCATACTTTTAGACCCAGCAATGCCACTATTGGGTCTGTACCCCAAAGAGATCAAAGAAAAAGGAAAAGGATGTATATGAAATATAGAGAGATAGAGAGATAGATAGCTTTTTCTGGTAGCAAAGGAAAGCAAGTATGCCCACAAGGATGTGGCTCATTGGCGTATCAAAGAATCTCAGATCACTTAGTCTATCATCTTCAATTTATAGATGAGGAAACTGAAGCTATTAGAAGTGAAGTGACTTGTCAATGCTCAGATAGGAAGTAAAAGACATAATTAAAGCCCAAGTTTTCTTATTCCAAATAGAGAGGTTTTTTTCTAGTACAAAAGTATTTTGCTAACTACCTGTGGCTAAGTGGTCAGTAATTAAATGCAAATTAATCAATAAACATAAATCTTGGATTTCAAGATCAGTGAATAAATATTTTCTCATTGGAAGACAATAGTCCTGGAAAAGTCACACGGGCAAAAGGTAGTGTATACACGTCTATCATCTCATTTTTTTTTTCTTTTCCACCTCTGTCCATGGATTAATTCTTAGTATTAAGAAGGATGATTAAGAATTTTTTTTTAAAAAAAGGTAATTGATGTCTAAGCACAGATTAACATGGTGCAAAGGTACAGTAAGGCAGACAGGAAATAGGAACTTAAAATAACCAATATTGGACCTTAATGAATTAATCTTTGTTAAAATTTTGGAAGTACTAATTCTTTTTGGCTAAAAACAATGCTATAAGTATGCCAATTCCTATGTGGGGAAAGTTTGGAAAATATAAGTTATTATGTCTCCAAATTTTTTCTGTAAAATTTTCTCATGAAATGTTTGAGTTGAGCCAACTCAGTATGGAAAAAGCAAAGAGAGGCGACAAATGAAGTGAGCTCAAACCCATCATGACAAAAAGCTAAATAACTGATTAAAAAATCAAATTCTAACAAATTTTAAAAAGTACTGTCCTGCTGAAAATTTAAAATAGTCTACTTTTTTGACTCAACTACATGCATCTTTTGCTTAAAATGCTACCTTCAATGGCAGTTCTGTTATTTCCTGTCATTTTGATGTTCATAAAAGGCAATCAAGTTTAATCATAATTTTCCTCACAGATATTTCATATAAGTGGTTAGTTGAAGAATCTGCTGAAAATGTTAAAGTAATTTAAAGTCATGTCAGATAGAGGAAACTCTATTAAACTTTACAAATTATCATATCCAGTGAAAATGAAAGCAAATAAAGCAAAGGAGAAACGGCAACGGATAAAAGAGGCTACCAATGGAACTTCTCTAAAAGCAAACTTTCCTTAGTAATATCTACAGATCTATAACCAAACAGGTTATGTTTGATTTAAAGATCTATGCCATTGGATATATAAAGAAGCTCCCACATTTCTCTAGGTTATAGAAGAAAAGGAATAATGATCCTATTTAATCAATTTTTACCAACATGGTAGACCCTCAGAATGCTTAGAAAATAGATTTGAACTCACCCTCCCTTTCATCATAGCATCTTCATGGGAACCACCGGCTATTCTCTCACTCACCCTAGCCAGTCTTGCCTTGCTACAATAGAAACTTTTTTTCCTCCTCTTCACCTGGGTAAAAATGCTTAGTCTGCTCTTTAATCCAAGCAACAGATCAAAGTTTCTTGCTAGGGATCTCAGGTAGATGTTTATCTGGTTATATATTTAAAGTAGTTCATGTTAATTTGTGAGTGTTCACTTTTTTGGGTGAGTGGACAGCTGTGTGATATAGTGGACAGAGTGCTGGGCCTGAAGTTAGGAAAACTCATCTTGGTGTGTTCAAATCTGGCCTCAGATATTTGCTAGCTATGTGACCCTGGGTAAGTCACTTGGCCTGGTTTGCCTCGGTTGTTTCCTCATCTGTAAAATAAGCTAGAGAAAGAAATGACCAACCACTCCAGTATTTCTGCCAAGAAAACCCCAAATTGGGTCATGGAGAGTTGAATACAACTGAAAAATCACTTAACAACAACTCCTCTTAGTGAACTTGGGCAAGTTATTTTACTTTCCTGGGTCTGTTTCCTCATCTGAAAAATGGGGGAGTAGGAATAGGCAACCACTGAGCTCCTTTCCGGCTCTAGGTCTTTGATCCTATGTGAAAATTATCTGACATATGCACTGAACATGCTCTCTGGCTATCCCCCAAACTTTCAACACTTTCCCTTCTCAGCTCCTTGGCTTCCTTTAGGTTCCAACAAAATCTCATCTTTTATAGAAAAGCCTTGCCCAGCCCTTCTTAATTCCAGTGCTTTCCCTCTTTTAATTATTCCCTATTTGTCTATCATATAGTTTCTATTTTTTGCATGTTGTGTCCCTCATTAGATTGTTAGATCCTTGAGGACAGGAACTATCTTTTGCCTCTTTTCTGTTTCCCTAGAGCTTAGCACAGTGCCTGGCACATAGTAGATGCTTAACACACATTTGTCAAATAAAGGAATGAAGAGTTTCCAGTTTTAAGAGGAAAATGATGCAATTCTCCATCTTTCCTTAAAATTGCTAGAACAGAAGCCAATATGTCTGTGAGGTCCAGAATTCTCCTGGATGGGGACCCCTGTACCTCCCCCATAACCATGGGATGTTTGATACCAAAGGAAGAGGCTAAAAGGCTCCAGATTAATCATAGGAGGCTAATCAATCATTATAAATACTTACAAACAGGGGCAACCTGGGGTGGCTGCCAGATAATTCAGTGGCTATCTACCAAAAAAAACAAAACAAAACAAAACAAAATCTCCATGATAATTATAGAAATCAGACAAAGGGAGGAGGATCCATAGAGTGTTTCACTGTGGATTGGTGGATATTTTGGGTTTTTCTGCTGAGATAATGTGTTGGCTAATATTTTAGTTTATACTTAGTATTGAACTCAGTTCCCGGACATCCAGGCACTGATTTACCCAGTACTATTGAGTAAATGTCCAGGCATTCAAGGTTGGGTACTGAAAATGTACCAGTCATGTACCAGGTCATAGTGTCTAAGTTTTTACTCAGTATCTGAGTTATGATTCAGTATCCAATTTATGATTTTTAACAGGTCACCATGTCCAGGCTTCCACCTTTCACAAAGTATAAGTCAGCAGCTTTCGCTTCTTACTGTGTGGCATGTTTTTTTCCCCAGTCAAGACCCCACAATGTCTATCCTTGTAATCACGTGGGGAGGAGATGTATTATACGCTTCTCAAAAGTGTGACACTATACCCAAATAGTGGAAATTAACATGAAAAAAAGATTCCAGAACCATAGAATGATGAACTTTTTTTGTAACAATGGAGAGGTTTTGTTCCCTAGAAGGATTTGAGCAAATGTTATCTATTGAAGAAGAAATTTTATTCCTGCATTGAGTAAGAAATTAGACTAGATGTTATCTTCCAATTATATAGAACATTTATTTTAGTCATGCCCTACATGTCAAGAGTTTTAAGAGCCTGGATTTTTATTTTCTTTGTTATTGTTGTTGTTCAGCTAAGATCTAATGGCTAGGACAGAATCATAGAGAAGAAAAGGATTTTTAAAAATTATTTTTTCAGGGAATCACTGTTTTAATATTATATTTTAAATTCTACCACTTTTAATCAGTTGTGTGAAGTTTCGAATGCTACAACTCTCAGTATCTGCTTTTTGTGTTCTATTATATCTTAAATGAAATGTCATGTTCGATAATTACTTTGATGATTTTATGTAAAATATTTTTCATGAGGACTGTTTAAAGTACTGTAGTCACTTAAACTTAATCATGTAAAGAAAATTATGCAAATTCTGAAATCAGAATAGTGAAATTGAAGGCAAATAGAAAAAACAAAAAAAAATATGGGGGGAATTGATTTTAAAACTACAGTTAGAAAACTCTCACATGGAACTTTTCAGATCTAAATTTAGATTTAAAAATCTAAAAAAATTAAAATTTAAAAAATCTAGATTTTTCAGATTTTTTCCCTCAAAGTTTCTCATTGTACTACTACACTGAAAAAAAATGAATTTTTTTCAAATTTACTAAAATTTTCTAGTCTTACATCAATGATAATTATATAATAGTATGGAAGAAAACATGGTTCATTTTTGTTTCTGTGCTCTTTAACAACCTCCACTCTAGTTCAGGTTCTCATTACCTCTGGAAGACAGCATTATAACAACCTCCTACAGCTACCAAAGAGATTTTTCCTAAAAATCATGTCTAGATATATCATCCTCCTATTCAATAAGCACCAGTTGTTTCCTATTATCTCTAGGTTCAAATAAAAATTCCTCAGTTTTACAATTAAAATTAAATTTTTTTATAACCTCATTTCCTATTTTCTTTTTCTTCCTTCAGTTTACTCTATTGCCTGTTCATACCAGACTGTTTGATCCTTCTCATACTTAAAGCTCTATTTTCCATGGCTGTGACTCATGCCTGAAAAACATTCCCACCTCATTACTCTCTCTTCTGCAATTCCTAATCTCCTCCGTGACTGAACTCATGTCATCCTTCTACATGACAATTTCCTGATGCCCTCAGCTGCTAGAGCTTTCTCTACTCTAACTCACTTACAGCCTGTTAGATATTTCTGTGTTTGTGTATTTATATATACATATACAAACACACATATACATACATACATATATAGTATATATTTAGAATAAATTATATATATACATATAGATACATAACACACACACACATATATCAGCAATTGTTTTGTGTTTACCTCTGTATTCTAAGTGGTTACTTAGATATCAAAAGTGGTTATGGCATGAGGTAGGTGAGTATACATGCTTGTTGATTTATGGACCAATTAACTTAAAATGATCTGGGAAACTTCAAGAGATATTAACAAAATAAATAAGAGAGAAATCATGTTATCTCATTGGGATGCTTCAAGCATGTTTTTGGAACAACCATAATCTGATGAGAGGATGCAAGACTGAAGCTCCAAATAAAGCTGAAATTTCAGATAAGGCATGTCATAAAATCTACATTTCGGTTGTTTAGACATTTCAGTCATGTTTCCCTCTTCATGACTCTATTAGTTGCCCCAAACTCCAAGTAAGTATTAATAAATTCTTTACTTTGTAAAGAAAAAAAAATTTTAAATATCAATAGTAAAAAACCTGTATTTCATTGTTTAAACATAACCTTAACAATAGTAATCAATATAAGATGATGCTTGTTTTGGTTTTCATTTTTCTCTTACATACATCACATCTGTTATTTTATCAAGAAAGGTAATGCTCTCCATCATTGTTGATCTATGTCTTATTAAGGTCCAGGGCAGAGGTTCTTCACCAGATACAGATCTCCAAGGCATATGTGGCTAAATTTCAGTCGATCTGTGACTTTGCATGAAAAAAATACACTTACCCTTGGTTTCCTTTGCAATATTATGTAATTTATATGATGCAATTAAAAACTCATTATTTTCAGAATTTCATAGCCATCACCAGACTGCTAAAAGGATCCATGTTACAAAAGAAACATTAAGAATCCTTTTCTTGCAGTAAAGCAGAAATATTAATTGCTTCCCTTTAGGTTCACAATGCAATGAAAATTGTATCCAAAAAAGGATCATGGAAACAGATTAGAAATTAATTGGAAACTTCACAACCTAATCCGAAAAAAAAATGAGTGGGTTAAAGAACAAATCATAGAAACAATCAATAATTTCATTAAAAGGAATGACAGTAATGAAACAATATACCAAAACCTATAGGATGCAGCAAAAATAGTAACAAGGAGGAAATTATATCTCTAAATGTTTATATCAATAAAATAGAGAAAGAGTAGACCAATGACTTGGGTATGCAATTAAAAAACTGGAAAAACAACATATTAAAAATCCCCAATTAAACACTAAATTGAAAATGCTAAAAATTAAAGGTGAGATTTTTAAAAAATGAGTGCAAAAAAAACCCCAGTGAATTAATAAATAAAACTAAGAGTTGGTATTATAGGAAAAAAATCAGTAAAATTGATAAACATTGCTTAATATGATTTTTTAAAAAGAAAGAAGAAAAATGAATTACTAGTATCAGAAATAAAAAGAGTGAATATACCTCTAATGAAGATGAAATAAAAACAGTTATAACACATTATTTTGCCCATTTTTCCCAATAAATTTAACTGAAATAGAAGAATACTTACAAAAACATAAACTGTCTAAATTAATAGAAGAGGAAAAAGAATATCTAAATAAACCTATTTTACAGAAAGAAATTGAATAAGCCACAAATGATCTTCCTGAGGGGGTAAAAAAAATTATAAGTGAATTCTACCAAACATTTGAAGATGAACCAATCCCGATATTGAATAAATTATTTGAAATAGTAGGCAAGAAGGAGTCCTACCAAACCACTTTTATGAAGCAAATATGATACTGATATCTAAACCAAGAAAAGCAAAAATCTCAGGAATGGAGGGATGGTTTAACATAAGGAAAACTATTAACGTAATTGATATATCAATAAAACAATTGTATCAATAAGTGCAGAAAAAGCTTTTAATAAAATACGACGCTCATTCCTATTATAAAAAAAATAATTTAAAGCATACACATGAATGGATTTTCCCTTAAAATGATAAGAAGTATCTAACTGAAACCATTAGCAAGAATTGTTTGTGATGAGGATAAGCTAGAAGCCTTCCCAATAAGATCAGGAGGGAAACCAGGATTCCCATTATCACCAATATTATTCAATTTTGTGTTGTAAATGCTAGCAATATCAATAAGACAAAAAAAAATTCAAAATCAGAATGGGCAATGAGGCAAAGAACTATCTCTTTTTGCAGATGATATGATGATACACTTCAAAAATCCTAGAGGTTCAACTAAAAAGTTTAGTTGAAACCATTAATAATTTTAGCAAAGTAACAGGATATGAAATAGACTCATAAATTATCAGCATTTCTATATATCACCAACAAAACTCTGCAAAAAGAGATAGTAAGACATATCTTATTTAAAGTACTATGGACAATATAAAATATTATGCCTACCAAGACAAACCAAGGAACTATGAGGACATAATTACAAAACACTTTTTATACAAATAAAATCAGATTTGAATAGCTGAAGAAATATTAATTGTTTGTGGGTAGGCATAACCAATATAATAAAAATAACAATTCTACATAAATTAATCTACTTATTTAATGCCATCCCAATTAAGTCACCAAAAATAAAATATTTCACTGAGCTAAAAAAAAATAACAAAATTCATTTGGAAGAGCAAAAGATCAAGAATATCAAAGGAATTAATGAAAAAAAATGTAAAGGAAAAAGGTTTAGCAGTACCAGATCTTAAACCATAAAGCAGTAATTACCAAAGCTATCTAGTATTGCCTAAAAAATTAGAAAGGTAACTCAGTGGAACAGAGTAGACATACAATTCACAGTAGTGAATGATCATAGGAATCTTGTGCTTGATAAATGCAAACATTTAAGCTTTGGGGATAAGGATTCATTATTTGGTTAAAAAATGGAAAAGTGGAAAGCAGTCTGGCAGAAACTGAGTATAGACCAATATCTTACACAATTTGCAAGATATGACCAAAATGGATACATGACCACTCTAGTGCTTTCCCTCATCACCTCATGCCTGTACTATTTCAAAAGTCTGCTGGTGGATCTGCCTGCCTTAAGTATCTCCCCACTCCAATCTATCCTCCATTCATGCACTAAAGTGATTTTCCTAAAGTATAGCTCCAATCATGTTACCTATAAACTTCAGAGGCTTCCCATTGCCTCCAGAAGCAAATACAAAAATGCTGTTTGACACACAAAGCCTTTCATAATCTAATCCATCCCACCTTTCCAACCTTCTTATAGCTTACTTCCTGACACACACTCTTCTATACAGTGATGCTCACCTCCTGGCTGTTCCACAAACTTCTACTTCACTGGGCATTTTCTCTTGTTACCCCCTTTCCTGCAATACTTCCCCAAACACTCATAATTCCAGGGCCTTCCTTGTTTAAATTGTTTTCAATTTATTCTGCACATAGTTTGGGGGGGGTTAAGGGGGTAGAGAGAGAATGAGAGAGAATGAATGAGAGAGAGAAGAGCAAGAGAGAGCTACATACATACACATACATACATATATGTTTGTATGTTGTCTCCCCATTAGATCATAAACTCTCCATGAGCAGGGACTGTCTTTTGTCTATTTTGTTCCCTAGTGCTTATCACAGTGCTAGGCAGATAGTAGGCACTTAATAAATGTTTACAAATATTGATAAAATCGAGATGATAATAGCACTGAACTCACAGAGTTGGGAAGATCAAATGAGATAATATATGTAAAGGCACCACAAACCTTAAAATACTACATAACTATTAGCTTTAATTATAATTATTGGTCAAAAAATTGCATTGCTCAGCCTTTGTGATATGTTTATTTTTTTAGAAACTACCAGCGATGGCACATGCAGAATTATGGAGAAATTATTATATAGTCAGGAAGCCTAAGAGGCCTCAGTTTTTATAATTTCAGACAAATCAGTTATAAAACACTTTATTCAACAATTGTTTAATCCTATTTATGTGAAAGAAAAATGAAGGTAGAATCTTTGTCTCTCTCTTAGCGCAATGCATTACACAGTGTCTTCCACATGTTAGATATTTAATAAAAGTTTGTTAACTGAGTTAGTAATACAAAGGCTCGACTGAGCATAGAAAACCTTAAAATAATTGAGATTTGATAATAATGAAAAGTAACTGATAACATTTTATACACTCTTGTGTAAATCTCTTTGTAAAATATCTATGCTGCCTATTGATTCTTGACATTTTTTAACTGAAGATTTGGATATGTTTCATCTTTTCCTTCTTAATTTTGGTGTTTCATTTCATCTGCATAACATGTGTTTGTTGCCCAAGTGGGTTATTCATATTTTGACATGGTTTTGTCTAAATGGGGCTCATGGGAATATTTCTCATGTCTCTTCCACCCACCCTTCTCCAGGGGAGATTGAATCCTGAGAGGCTAACCCCTCTAATCTCCTCAGGGATGGGATATAAGACCAGAATTATATCTGCCTATCCCACTCAATATTGCTAATCTTAGAGAAATAATTTTAGGCTCATATCACTTTTCTGTTCTCTATCTCTTAACATGGCAGGAGTGTCCCAATCTATATTTGAAAGATTAACCTTTTCCCACCAAATGCTATCTAAACAAAGGCATAGTGAATAGCAAACAAATGGAAACAGAGAGGGAAAGGTAGAGGAAGGAGGACATAATTAGATTGACTTGAAGATGTAATAAAGTAAAAAATGATAGTGTGAAATTCTACTGTATAATTGTCTGAGCAAGGACATTATATATATATGTATATATATATATATGTATATATATATATACATTTATATATATATGTATATATATATATATATATGCTGTTTTTAGAGATTTAACAGAAAGATTGCATTATTTTTTTCTCTGCAATCATAGCTTTTTGTGGAAAAGAATGAATTGTCAAGGAGGATTATAGCTTTAGAGAAGGAAGAGATCTTAGAGACCATCTGGTCTAATATCTTCATCTTAAAGATAAGGATACTGAAACACAGAGAGGTTAACTGCCTAGCCTAGTAGAAGTTTGTGGAACAGCCAGGAGGTGAGCGTCACTGTATAGAAGAGTGTGTGTCAGGAAGTAAGCTATAAGAAGGTTGGAAAGGTGGGATGGATTAGATTATGAAAGGCTTTGTGTGTCAAACAGCATTTTTGTATTTGCTTCTGGAGGCAATGGGAAGCCTCTGAAGTTTATAGGTAACATGATTGGAGCTATACTTTAGGAAAATCACTTTAGTGCATGAATGGAGGATAGATTGGAGTGGGGAGACATTTAAAGCAGGCAGATCCACCAGCAGACTTTTGAAGTAGGAAGTATTTGAAGAAGGATTTGAAACTTTGTCTTCTTAACTTTGGTTCTAGTACCTCCCTGTGTTACAATGGTTCCTTGGAAATGGAGGGGAAAATACTTCTATTGCTTTGAGCAAAAGCCTAGGCTTCCTGGAAACTGTTTTTTTTTAAGTATTCTTTTTTTCTGGAAACCTGTGACCAAAGTTTAGTGTCCCCTCAACAAGCATTGAAAAGAATGGTCATGGGGCCCATTGTTCTGCTGGGATCCAGAAAATGAAACTTGAAATAAGAGGTAGAAGCCACAGAGGCAGATTTAAGCTTGACATAAAGGGAAACCAATCTTACAATCTAAGGGGAAAATTCTGCCGAAGTGGAATGTGGTCCTGGGTTGTTTTGAGCAGAGATCTTCAAGAAAAGGCTGACTGCTTGTTGGATTTGTTGTAGAGGGAATTCTTGTAAGAACATAGATTGGACTAAATGGCACCAAAGGTCTTTTCTGTAAGGG
This sequence comes from Phascolarctos cinereus, assembly GCF_003287225.1. Taxonomy (NCBI): domain Eukaryota; kingdom Metazoa; phylum Chordata; class Mammalia; order Diprotodontia; family Phascolarctidae; genus Phascolarctos; species Phascolarctos cinereus. Next base: position 437,803,685 of record NW_027555847.1, on the reverse strand, counting down.
CATAACCCCTGTACACCACCTTGACATTCAGTAACCTTTGAAACAAGGCTGGATCTATGATTTCTCTAAGATCAAAGGCAGCTGCTCAGAACAGGAACACAGGAGTTCAAAAAGCAATGTCATCCCAAAAAGTTGAGAGGAAAGATCTTATTTAGGAGCTGCATGGGTGCCTATGGCAGCAGTGAGAGAAACAAGGCACTGAGATGGACATCAGGAAAGGCCAGCCCATCTCTGTCCTATGCTGTCTCACCATATTTGGATAAGGCCAAATAGTTGACCAGATGGTTCAGAGCAGAGTATATGTGATGTGCATGTGACACTGCCTGGCAGGTGTCTGGGATGGTAACTTTAAAGGAGAAAGTATTAATACCTGGAGTGGAGGGGAGTAGGATAGAGGCAGAAAAGGCCTCCCTCTCACTTGAGGTGAGTCTTGAAGGAAGCCAGTTATTCCAAAAGGCAGAAGGAAAGAAAGAGAGTATTCCAGTTGGGGCAGGTTTGGGGGGCAGTTAGTTCAAGGCATGGTGATGTTTCATGGAGTATCATGTGTGAAGAACAGCAAGAAGGCCTAGAGAATAGCATAGGCTTAGTGGAAAGAGGGTGAATTTGAAGTTAGAGGTCTTGTCATCAAATTCTGGCTTTGCCACCTGTGTGACATTAGACAATTGCTTCTCTCTGGGCCTCAGTTTTCTCATTTATAAAATTGGATGAATTGTATTAGATGGCCTCTAAGGTCCCTGTCACCTCTAAAGCTGTGATCCCTATACACTGTCCTGTTTGTGATGTTTTTCCTCCCTTTACAAATTGTGAACTATGTCTACTAAGACCAGTAATTATGATATTGCTTTCTGCCTAGATGTGTAAAAGCTAATATAACTGGAAGGAAATATCATCCAACTCTTGGAATATTTGGAATTTAAGATAGAAAAGACTCATGAGAGAAGAATGCTTCTCCTACAAGCAAAGGTTGTATCTACCAAGAAAGTTTGAGTTAATTAATGGTTACTCTTAGAGTCCTGATTGACTTTGGAACAATATTCACAGGAAAAAGGCCTGTTTGCTTGGCTTGAATTATAGCACCATGTGGATGGAATGGAGAACGAGGATAGGAGAGGATAACATAATGTCTGTTTCTGGAGATTTTTATTACTAGATTAGACACTCATCTCCCAGGGACACTTAAGTGAAGTTCTGTTTGCAGTGAGAAGAATGCAATAAATGACATAAATGTTTGTGTAACACCCTGGGGCATAACATCAGTCATCTCTTGACATTTATCAAATTGAATCAAATAATCTTTTGAGGTGCCTTTTTGGTCTATGGAATTATTCAACCCCAAAGCAAAGGTATCTGGAATATAGTGTCTAATTTTAATTGTACTCCTACCAGCTAAGGTTTGTCTATGTGTACCATTTGAACAGCATTTTGAATACTACTTATTCCCAATAATTGTCCTGTGATAAGAGAAATAGGAATAATAATTGTACCATATACTAACGTAGTGCTTTATGGCTACAAAGTGCTTTTAAATTCATAACCTCATTTAAGCCCAACAGCAACTATGTGAGAAATGTAGAGCAAGATCAGTATCCCTGTTTAATACATAAAGAAAATGAACCCTGGAGAATTTGTGGTTTGCCTAAAATCTTCTATTAAGTAAGTAGCAGAAACCAAATTTGAATATGTTAACTCCAAAACCAGAAATATGGCAGCAAAGTAAATTAGTGAATTTAGGATTCATCAGGGATCTACAATACCTGCCTTGTTTGGGGTTATTGTATTATTTCCCTTTGGGCAGTATGTTTATAACAAAAAGGAACTAAAGCAAAAAAAAAATCAAAAGAGAATATTGATAACTTCATTTTTTAAAACATGTAGTCTCATATAGAGAATAAGGAGAGGTCTTCAAATTTAAAAAAATTATTAAAAATTAAGGGTTTTATTATAAATATCATCGTCAGTAATAAACTCTTCTCCAGACTAAACTCAGGACTTCCTTTTCCCTGGCTTGGAGATTCCCAAACTTATTTGGCCTTTTAAAAAAATTATTCAGCACCCCCTGGAAATCTATTTTCTTTAACCCCTTAATGTTTTTTTTAATTTGATAATTTCCAAAAAATTTATATATATTTTAAAAGATGCATCTTAAATTTAATGATTTACTGTAAATTTGGGTTTTTTTCTTGCATTGAAATTTTGATTATGCAGCATTGCATCATGTAAACATCTTATCATAAACAAGTCATTACATGTACATATTCCTGTCCATGCATGTTGGCTTCCCAACAATGCTCAACATGTTCTCCTGCTAACACTTGCTTGTTAAGACTTATCAACACACTTGACCACTGATTGGTCATAACTTGCCTTTTGTGTATTTATTTGGAAAATAATAAAATCACTCTGACTTTAACTCTATTATACAACAGATGAAACATGCATGAATAGTTTTTCAAAATTCTCTTTTTTCCTTTTGCTTCCAAGGCCCCCTTATTTTTATTCAACAGCCTACAATTGTGCCTGAGGCTACTAACTCTCCCCCTCCATCATTTTAGTGTCCCCTGGGGACAGTATTGCCTATTTTGGGAAACTCTGCTTAACTCTTCATTCCAAAGCCTCACTCTAGCCCTGGAATTCCCACAGTAGAGGGACACTCTACCCCAACAGCCACTCCTGCTGAGCGGATGAATCCTCCCAGGACTTCCATTTGAGGAGGGGCATAGGCCAGACATGTTTTGTTTCCTCTCAAGGCTCTGTTCTAGACTTTCTCTTCCATGTCTCCAGATGTGTACCTTTTTATCTTCCCCCTTTTCCTTTTATATTTGTCTTCCCCTATTAGAAGAGTGAAGTCAGGAACTGTCTTTCTTCTGGTATTTAAATTCCCATTGCTTAGAATTATGCCTAGAATATAGTAAAATCCTACTAAATGCTGGTTAACAGACTGATAAAAAAAGATGCCTTGTATTTTACACACACACACACACACACACACAGGGACATGTTAAAATATATATATATACATATATATATTATATATATATACATATATGTGTATATATATGTATATATATATATATATATATATGTACACACACATACACACATATATATAGCACCAACACTTTTTTTGTGGGAAACCTCTCAATAAAAATAAAACAAAGATAAGATTACAGTAAGAATAAAATAACCACATTGACCATGACCATTTGGTCATGTGATGTTAGACAGGATTCTCTTCCTGTAATAATCTGTGGTAAATTTTCTCCTTTTCAGGTTGATTTTATTTTTCTAAGATCATTCTCACCAGAATGCATGTATAGATATATTCTGGACTTAAGTTCACCTGTCCATGGAAATCCAATCAATTTTGTATCATCAAAATTTTAAGGTTAGGAGTAACATAGGCCAATGCTGCCTGGAGTCCTCTAGGAGGCAATTCCCTACTTGGAATTTTTCTAACATTGCACTTTCCTAATTTACTGTCACAATTGCAGAGATTTAAGACGAATCAGTCAGTTGAGGGAATTCCTAATGATTTGTTGTTTAGTCATGTTTGCCTCTGTTACCTCTTTTGGGGTTTTTGGAAAAGATACTGGAATGGTTTGCCATTTCCTTCTCCAGCTAATTTTTTACAGATGAAGAACTGAGGCAAACAGAGTAAAGTAACTTCCCAGGGTTACACAACTAGTAAGTGTCTAAAGCCAGATTTTAATTCAGAAAGATGATTTCCTGCCCCCAGGCACAGAACTTTATGTACTGTGCCACTTGGCTACCCATAATTTTGTGGTTGTTTAATCATTTTCACTTGTGTCCAACTATTCACGACTCCATTTTGGGGGGGGGCATTCTTGGCAAAGATACTGGAGTGGTTTGCCACTTCTTTCTCCAGCTCCTTTTACAGATGTGGAAATGCAGATGAAAATGTTTGAGTAACTTCACTAGGGTCGCACAGCTAGTAAGTGAACTCAGGTCAAATGATAGGCTTGGCCAACTAAGCTGGCGGTGGCGCTGTGAGCAGGAGTTGGTGGTGGTGCTGGCTAACAAATTCAGTAGAATTTCCCTTTAGTCAAATACGTTGCTTATGTTTTATAAAGAAAATGGCAATAGAATATAAGTGATTAGCATTGAGAATATTGTGAACCCATAAAATTAATCTATCTAGTACATCAAAGCACTTTTCCTATTTGGAACAGAGTTTGATCATTTGTAACATCAGAAATTTGGACTAGATTATCTCTAAGGTCCCTTTCAGATTTGAAAATCTATGAAATGATGCAAAAACTTCTTCATTGCCAAAAACACTGTTGGTATTAAATTATAAGAAGAAAAACATAGAGGATAAAAACACAACTGACACAATTGCACCAGACTTGCTAGGAACCAAGTAAACACTGTGACCAAAGCATTAAAAAAATCATGTCCCTATGACCAGACTACTAAAGGGAAAAGAAAGAATATTTAAGGTGGAAGAGTATAAGGTGGCTTTGTGTAGAAACTTCGAAGAACTTCAGTTGTTCATCAGCCCTGAACTGACAGAGTAGTTTTATGTAAAACTTCATAAATAAAAGAATTCAACTTCAAATTCAACTTCAAATCTTCAGCTCTAAAATTCTGATTCAGTGACTTGAAGGTTGAGGGAATAAAGACAATATTTGTGGTGGAAAAAGAAGAGTGTGACCTCATTCAGTCTAGAGCTTTCAAAGAAATTCATTCAGATTGTATTACTTGATGAAAAATTCTCTGTCAGAGACTTATTAAACTAAGAAATGTTTCCTAAGTGTTTTGGGTTATGTGATAGGGGAGAAAGTATATTCATCTAAAATCTACTTGATCAGAGAATAAAATAACATCTTTAAGATGGAAGGAAAACAAAACAAAAGAATATTTAGAGTTGGAAAGAAGACTAGCTTCATATAAAATCCCTTGAAGCTTCCTTAAAATAAACAGTTTCTACTAAAATCATCAGCAAGCATTATCTATAATAGGGATAACCTAGAAACCTTCCCAATAAAATCAGAGGGTGAAACAAGGATGCCCATTATAACAACTATTATTCAGTATTGTTCTAGAAACTAGCTTTAGCAATAAAAGAAGGAAAAGAAATTGAAGGAATTAAAATAGGTAATAAGGAAACAAAATCATAACTCTTTCCAGATGATATGATGGTACACTTAAAGAATCTTAGAGAATCAACTAAAAAACTGCTTAAAATAATTAACAACTTTAGCAAAGTCACAGGATATAAAATAAACCCACATAAATCATAAGCATTTCTATATACCACCAACAAAGTTCAGCAGCAAGAGATAGAAAGAGAAATTGAACTTAAAATAACTGTAGAACACATAAACTATTTGGGAGTCTACTTGCCAAGAAAATCCCAGAAACTACATAAACAAAATTATGAAACACTTTTCATACAAATAAAGTCAAAGTTAAATAATTGGAAAAAAAATATCACTTGCTCATGGGTAGGTTGAGCTAATATAATAAAAATGACACTTCTACCTAAATTAATTAATTTATTTAGTACCATACCAATCAAACTCTAAAATTATTTTGTAGAGCTAAACAAAACAATAGTAAAATTCCTCTAGATGAACAAAAGATCAAGAATATCAAGGAAATTAATGAAAAAATGCAAAGGAAGTTGGTCTAGCCATACCAGATCTAAAACTCTATTATAAAGCTACAATCATCGAAAGTATTTGTTGTTAGCTAAGAAATAGAGTGGTGGATCAGTGGAATAGATTAGGTGCACAAGAACACAGTAGTAAATGATGATTGTTCAATAAATCCAAAGACTCTAGCTTCTGGGATAAGAACTCATTATTTAACAAAATCTGCTGGGAAAACCAGAAAATAGCATGGCAGAAACTGGGCATATGCTAAAATCTCACACCATATACCAATATAAGTTCAAAATGCGGACTTGATTTAGACATAAAGGGTGATACTATAAATAAATTAGGAGAGCAGGAAATAGTTTACCTGTGAGATCTATGGAGAAGGGAGGAATTTATGACAAAACAAGAGATAGAGAAAATTATGAAAAACAAAATGGAGAATTTTGATTACATTAAATTAAAAAGGTTTTGAACAAACAAAACCAATGCAACCAAGATTAGAAGGAAAATAGAAAGATGGAAAACAATTTCTACATTAAGTATTTCTGATAAAGGTCTAATTTCTCAAATATATGGAGAACAAATTCAAATTTTTAAGAAAACAAGTCATTCCCTAGTTGATAAATGTTCAAAGAATGTGAACAGGCAGTTTTCAGATGAAAAAATTAAAACTCTCTATAGTCATAAGAAAATAATTGCTCTAAATCACTATTGATTACAGAATTAAAACAACTCTGAGGTACCACCTTACACCTATCAGATGGGCTAATATTATAGAAAAGGAAAATGATAAATGTTGGAGAAGATGTGAGAAAATTGCAATACTAATGTATTGTTGGTAGAGTTATGAACTGATCCAACCATTCTGGAGAGCAATTTGGAACTATGACCAAACTGAGCATCATCTTTGATCTACTAATACCACTACTAGGTGTTTACCCTAAATAGGTCATAAAAATGGGAAAAGGACATACACATACAAAGATACTTGCAGCAGCTGATGCCAAGTGAAGTAAACAGAACATTGTACACAGTAACAACAACATTGTGCAGTGAACAACTATGATACAGTTAGCTCTTTTCAGCAATACGATGTTCTGAAATAATTGCAAAAGACTCATGATGGAAAGTACTATCCTCATGCAGAGAAAGAACTATAGAGTGTGAATGCAGACCAAAGCATACTATTTTAACTTTTTTTGTGTGTGGATTTTTCATTTTATTCTCTTTCTTCTTTCACAATATGGTTAATGTGGACATATGTTTACATGATTGTACATATATAAACTATAGCAGGTGACTTGCCATCTTGTGGAGGGGGAGAAGGAAGAAAGAGAAAAAATGTGGAACTCAATCTTATAAAAATGAATGTGTGAAACTATCTTTACATGTAATTGGAAAGAATAAAATACTCTTAAAAATAAAATAAATAATATAAAATCCCTTGAAGCATATATAGAAGTAATCAATTTGTCTTTAGCTTGTAAGTCTGCAATGCTGGAGAAGAAGGTAATTCAACAAGAAACCTCTTAAATATGAGAACATTTCCCAAGGTATTTAAAGTTACAAGATGAAATAAATATTACAGAATGATAAGGAGGCAGGTTCATGTACAATTTCTTAAATATCAAAAGCAAAGAGAAGAAATCATCATCAAACTTTTAGAATCAATTACAGGAAGAGAAAGTAGCATTTTGTAAACTCTCTTTAGTAAAAGTGAATAATTTAAGGTTTATAAGACCTGAAGAAGTACAACGTGTGTGTGCATATACCTACACACATGAAGTACATGTATAAAACCATTATTTTACTATACCTTTTTCTTCTGTTGCTTAAATGATAAATCTTCCCCCAGTCTTTCAGTCTGACTACTATAGAAGAAAATAAATTCATGTGGAAACTCCCAGATAATGATAATATTATGCTTTCATGTGAAAAATAATTTTAAAAAAGAATTATTTGGGGCAGGAGAGGTGAAAATTGCTTCCTGCCAAGTTTTCTTAATTATCTAGAGCAATAAATGTGTTATCAATTTATTGGGCTACTTAAGGAGAAATTTCATAGAAAGTTCCTTGATATGCTGTCATTATATGTGTGTGTGTGTGTGTGTGTGTGTGTGTGTGTGTGTGTATACACACACATGCATTTAGGGCATAAAATAAATAAAATATTGTTTTAAGTAGAAAAGATGAAGGAATCTACACCAACAACAGGAGGTGGGAAATAATCGAAAATTTAATCATTTTTCCATAAAATCATATGAATTTTAATGCTATTAAGCAAGCAATAAAAGCACAAACTTAAAAATATCTTCATAATTTATATTTATATAGCACATTAAGTTTTGTAAAGATTAATCCTCACAATGATCCTGTGAGGCAGATGTACAGCTATTATTCCATTCATTTTATAAATGGGAAAATAAAGACATTAGGTAACATATCTTTGATCCACAGCTAGTGTCTGAGATGAGATTTGAGTCCAGGTCTTCTGATTCAAATTCCAGTTCTCTATTCACTATACCACATCATCTCTCATAGCTTAAAAAAAGTATGTATGTATGTGTGTATGTATGTGTATATGTATGATGTACATATGTGTGTACATATGCATACATATACATATATATATTAAATCTACATGAACTTCTAATTGAATATATGGGAGTTGATGAGATCAATAAGCAAAATAGCATAATAGCATAGGGAGAGAAGGGAGGAGGAACCAGGAGATTAAGTTCCCAACTTCTCAATCCTTATTCCATATCAATATATTGATATACCTACATATTGATATGAAAATGTAGATTATATATTATATATAAATACGTATGCACACACATATAACATATATGTATTGTATTTTGTGTCCTCTAATTTCTGTGGTTTTGTATACTAAATCATAATAAATACAGAGCTAGATTAACACCATTTTTGTTGTATTTCTTATGAAACAGATTGGGGAGGTGTGCAAGAGAATCAATGTCAGTCCTGTCTGGCAATCAGGAACTTAAGCATATACCTGTCACAAGAATGTTCTGCCCCATATTGATACTTTGCTCTTATCTTATTTATTTAATCTAGCTGTATGATTTATTCGATCTGTCTTATCTCTTTGACACACTTTTCCTTCCTCCCTCAAGTTATCCTGATCTATATCTTGCAACAGGACCCAGACGGCTCTGGAGGAGAAAGTAAGGCTGGTGATTTTGCACAACCCTGCTTTAATGAAATTGGCTTGCAAGTTATGACATCACCTTCCTGATGTCATGGTCCTCTTAGAGAAATAAGGACAAATAACCACAAAAAACAAATTTCCTTATTACTGTAGAAGACCAACACCACCTTTAGAGTCCCTCAGGCTCACAAGGCAGAGCTGGTCTTGACTCCTTACTATCTCTTATCCACCATCTCCAAGTTGTTGCCAAGGTTGTCAATTTCACCGCTATGACATCTCTCTTATATTTTCACTTCTCTCCTCTGACACTGTCACCAGTCTAGTTCAGGCCCTTATCACCTCATATCTGGAGAACTTTTACAGTCTGCTGGTGAAGCTTCTTGCCTCAAGTCTCTTCCTACTCTTATTCATCCTTTATTCAGCCACCAAAGTAAGTTTCATAAAGCGCATATGTCACCATGACACCCCTTATTCGATGAACTCCAACGGCTTCGTATTGCTTCCAGGAACAAATATAAAATGCTCTTTTTTGGCATCCAAAGCCCTTCATAACCTAGACCCCTCCTACTTTTATAGTCTTCTTACGCCTTACTAACTGCTATGAATTCCTTGTTACAGTGACAATGGCCTCCTTGGTATTTCACAAACATGATATTCTATCTTTCAAATCTAGGCATTTTCTCTGGCCGTCCCCCATGCTTGAAATGTTCTCCCTCCTCATGACTGCCTACTGGTTTCCCTGGATTCCTTTAAATTTCAACTAAATTTCATATTCTAGAGGACACACTTTCCACCCTTTCATAATTGTAGTTCCTTCCCCCCCCCATTAATTTTTTCCTAGTTGTCCTGAGTATTGCCTGTGCATATACACTTGTTTGCTTGTTGTCTCTATCATGCAACTGTGAGTTCCTTGAAGTAGGGACTGTTTTTTGCCTCTTTTTGTATCACTAGTACTTAGCATAATGCATATGACATATAGCTGCTTAATAAATGTTTATTGACTGATAAGAAGGAAAAATAACTCTAAGATAAAATTCCTTGATTAGAAAACATTCTTAAGACTTTAAGGCAAAGGGGCAAAAAGCATATGTGAGTTGGAAAGATAATGATATTACATAAAATTTTCTGAACTGTTTTCTAGAAACTATTTGTGGAGAAATTTTCTACAAATTTATAAGTTTTATTTCATCAAGTGGGAACATTTTAGTATAATTTTAGAAGAGAAACTGGAATTTTTTAAAGATACTCAGTCCCTAAAATTTTCGTGATTTATGTGTTAAATTCTGTTGTCTAATTTGACCTTGCAGGGCTTCAATTCAACAATGAAGATTTAAAGATAATTATGGTATAGTGAAAAAGTACTGGATTTGGAATCAGAAGTTGTTGATTTGAATGCTGACGCTGATGCTTACTACCTATATAATTATTTAACCTTTTAAGCTTGAGTTTCCTCATCAATATGTAGCTGAGACTCCCCTTAACCATAAGCTCCTGAAAGCTATACCAAAATTCAATCCACATTTAAGATCATTCTAAGACTCATAAGCCTCCTCTTTTTTTATATGTAGTAAACCAAAGTAGAGGACATATTAAAAGTAATTTTGCCAATTAAGTATAATGGAATGTAAAGTACAAGGAAAATCATCCCATACTCAAAGGAATGCATTTTTCCAGTGTGCCGTTCTATAACTGAGAGAGAAAGAATATGGTTAGTCCAGATAATTCATGATCCTAACCATTACTGACCTGCATCCCTGACGCAACACTTCTCTGTTTCTGAAACCAATACCTGCTGATTCACTACAGAGCTGCTGATGTTATCTCCTTATGTTACTGATGTCATCTTCTGAGTTACTTTCTCTGCTCTGCTGCCATATATCACTTCTTACTAAGCTGCTACTGCTACCTGTTGGTGATGTAGTCAATTTGCCGGTTAGGAATTTTGACAGTTCTTATTGTGAGTTGAGAGCTCAAAGTCCTAGAGCCATTTTAAAATTTGTGAATCATAAGGATATCCTCACCTAGTTAGCACTTATGAGAGTGCCTCAAATCCATCCACTTCTCCCCAGAACAACTGCTATTTGGATTGAAAGAATAAATTCCTTTTAGCTCCCATATACAATTGACGCTAACAATGCACATATGCAAATTACCTTGGGTCTTCAGTTAGAAAACCTGGAGTAGGACAAACTGACAACCTTTACCCCCAAAACCTTACTAAAATTATTACTCTCCTTATAAATAAGATGTGGTATGTGGATTATATTATCTCTAAGGTGTCTTCCAGCTTTAAATCTATAATCATGTGATCTGGCTTAAATGGCAAACCAGAAAGATGACCAAAATCTCAGTAGCTAAAAATCACCTAAAAATCAGATTGATAGTAATTAATGGAAAATATCAGAATGTATTTCTCATCCATGCTAATTTCTCTCAAAGAATTAAGTTGTACTTCAACAACATGAGGTAGAAAATAATTGAGAATTTAATCTTTTCCCATAAAATCATAAATTTTAATGTCATTAAGCAAGCAATAAAAGCACAAATCTTAAAATATCTTAATAATTCATATGTATATAGCACATTACGTTTTGTAAAGACTAATCCTCACAATGATCCTGTGAGGTAGATGTACAAGAATTATTCTACTCATTTTATAAATGGGGAAATAAAGATGCTAGGGAACATATCTTTGATCCACAGCTAGTGTCTGAGATTGGATTTGAGTCCAGGTCTTCTGGCTCAAATTCCACTTCTCTATTCACTATATCACGTCACCTTTCATAGCTAAAAAAAAAAGTTATATATACACATACATGTGTATACATATGTATATATACATATATGTGCATATATATACATATATCTATATCTATATCTATTTATCTATATATAGATATAGATATAGATATAGATTAACCTACATGAACTTATAATTGAATCCATGGAACTTGATGTGATCAATGAACAAAATAGCATGATAGCATAGGAAGAGAAGAGGGCCCAGGAGATTAAGTCCCCAATTTCCCAATTCTTATTCCATGACAACATATTAATACAGCTATATATTGATATCACAATTTAGATATCTATGCATATATGTATATTCATGCACATATGTATATATAACATATATGTATAATATTTTGTGTCTTCACTAGTATCTGTGTTATACCCTAAATCATAATAAATACGTAGACTAATACCATCTTTGTAGTATTTCTCATGCAACAGGTTGAAGGCAGGTACAAAAGAACCAATGTCAGTCCAGGCTGACAATGAGGAATCTAGGCATATAGTTGTCACAAGAGTGTTCTGCCCCATATTGATACTTTCCTCTTATCTTATTTACCTAATATAGATATATGATTTATTTGGTCTATCATATCTCTTTGCTATATCTTTCCTTCCTTTTCATTGTGATATGTTAATCAAGCCTATATACTAAGATCATTAACTTAGTAAGTTCAATTGGATTAGATAGAAGGGTGATGAAATGTAAGCTATAGACACATGTATCAAGGCAACTCTGCAAATTTCTCAGTCTCAAGGCAAAGCCTCCTTTCCACTGTTTACCTTTTCGTTCAGCACTCCTGAGTCTCATCTGGCACGAAGTAGTGGTATCAGTAATCCACATAGTCCACAATAACTACATGTGGAGTTACTTTTTTCTTGGCTCACACAGTACAGAAATCTCACCCATTCTGTGATTCATGGGATTGACTGGACAAAATTTACTCACTCCTCTACTGATTTTAGATTCTAGTGGGGTGAGAATTTCTGAAAGTGTTACTTCTTCTTCATTCTTACTTCCTTGATATTCTACATCTTTTGGGTTGTTCAATGAATTTTGTTATTTTATAAAGTTCTATAAAGTATTCCCTTTTCTAATTTGAGTGGTATAGCATTAAGTGTAAATTTTGTTAGTAGTGGGTTTTAAAAAATACTATTATTATTGATATTATTATTTTCATGGACACTAAATATTCCTCCACCTATTTAAGTTGTTCTTTATTTCTTTAAGGTGTACTTTAGAAATGAATCCACAGAAACCTTTTGTGTGTCTTACTAGGATTATGACCAGCTATTTTATCCATTTAGTAGTTATTTGGAAAGGGATTTCCTTTTCCAGTCCCCTTCTGGATCACCATCTTGTCATGGTGGAGGGACTTGCATAAATCTATGAAACTCTGAGCTATGCTGCACAGGGTTATCCAAAAACAATATGTTATGATGGAAAGTTCTGACAAAAAGATTATCTACTAGAAAAGGAAATGGCAAACCACTCCACTGTCTTTGCCAAGAAAACCCCACGGACAGTAACTTGGACAGACTTTGGAAGATTCTAGAGGAAAGAAGAAGCTGATATGTTATGGTCCATAGGGTCACAAAGAGTTGGACATGTCTAAATGACTGAATGACAACATTCCTTTTCTACCCTTTCCTTGGATATTGTTATGATTGTGTACCAATTATTCTAAGAGCCATTCATTTTAAGGGTTTATTTTGTATAGCGCAACTTTGCTGAAGCTCTTAATTGTCTCAACATATTTTTTGATTCTCTAGTGTTTTCTAAGTATACCATCACATCATTAGCAAATAGGGATAGTAATGTCTGTTCTTCATCTGTCTTTATGCCTTTAATTTCTTTCTTATATCTTATTTCTGTTGCTAGCGTTTCTAGAACTATATCAAATAATAAATAACGGGGAGCGTGGGCATCCTCCTTTACTCCTACATTTGTTAGAAAATGTTCTAGTGTATTCTTAATACATATAGTGCTTGTTTTAGATAGACGCTTTAAAAAAGGTTTGTCCATGCTTATACTTTGCATCTTTTCTGGCATAAATGAGTATTAATTACACTTTGTCAAAGTTTTTTTTTTCTACATTTATTGAGATAATCTTTTTTTAAAAATTATTTTGGGGTTTTAAATATGATTGATTAATTATATTATTTTCCTAATGTGGAATTATCTTTGCATCCCTGGTATAAATTCCACTTGGCCATAATGATTTCTTGAAAATTTTATTTAAAATTTTTAGATTGCTTCATTTTTGTCTATTCACAGCACCTATTATAGCATCAGGCACATAGTAGGTTTTAATGAATGTTCGTTGAACTGAAATGAACTTCCCTTGAAGTTTCCTTCAAGAAATTAAATGCCATTTGATTTTCAAATTCATATGAAATCATGAAAAGATTGATAACTGTACTCATTATAATTATCACATTTATTTAGAGAATATTTATTTGTCTCATACTATGTGATTTCAGTTAACTTCAATGGACGACTTTAATTTCAGTGTGGAAGTGACCATTATTTTTCAAAGGTGATGCCAGAAAGGTGTAATCTCTGGCAGGTTCTACTGAGTTGGGAATGCCAAGCAATGGGCTGTACATCTGCCATCTATCAGCAAATGTAGTTGAGTTTGAAAAGGCTTACCACCCAAAAGTTAGTCACTGGGTCACCAATATTACATTGGCCACAACAAAGTCATGAAGAGTATCCCCTAAGTTGTAAAGTAGCTGCTACTGTGTAACATTCAAAGACATACTCATGCTTAGGAAGTCACAAATCTGTTAATGTATTGAAGTATATATATGATGCATATACAAGCAAGTGGAAAAAGCAGAAGGAGAAACAAGTGTTCAACTAGGCAGGCAATAGCTCTTAATGATAAGGGTTAGAAGAGTAGAACGTTGGAATTTATTATACATTGCAAAGAAATAACAAGTAGACAGAATTATATAGAGTAAATAGTTTTCAAAAGTACAGTTTCTGTTATGGAAACTTCACAGATTCCTCTTCCTGGGAGGTGGGAGGAGAGATAATCCTTATCTAGCTGTAGCAGAGAAGGAAGTCATAGTGGCAACAAAGGGCTGAAAGTCAAAGGAGAGAATCTTAAAAGTTATTAAATAACAGCAATAACACTCTGTCATTGACCATTCTGCAGGATAATGAAAAGAGAACAAACTAGAAGTTGCTAAGCTTAGGATAAAATATTTCCTTGGTGGTGATTTATGGGGAGATAAACATGTTTATCTCCCCAGAAATCATCACTGTGTGTATATACATATACACACACAGATATGGATGATAGATATAGATCACATTACACTTTTGCATGAGACACTTGTGTACATGCTAGAAACAAGCTATTATGTGTTTGTAGTTATAGAAACATTTCTTTTGCTTTCTTTTTAATGTTCACTGACTTAAGGGAAGTTTCATAAATATTTGTTCATCTTTAATACTTTTTTAAGGTAAATACTTCTATGACATTCATTTGAACTTTGACAAACTATTTCTCTTGAATAAAAATAAGTTCATAATAAAATTCAATTCCCTCTAGGGTTCTGAGGAAAGTAATCATCGTTTATGTTCTCATAAAACAAATAGCAGATGGATAGAATCTGTGATATCTGCCAAAAAATTCTTTATTAAACCAATGTGAACTTTCTTTTCAAAGGCCACATATGCTGTTTTCCCTAAAAGCTTATCAAACAAAGCCAACATTCTAAAGATAAATAAAATAAGGTGTGGAGCAATATATATATACATATATATGTATATAGATATATATGTGTGTGTGTTTATGTGTATATATATATATATATATATGCTTTGAAGAAGGACTAACCAGAGTGAAAGAATAATAGCATAAGCAAAACAAAAAACAAAAATCAGATAATAGGGAGGAAATAAAACTATTTGAATGATTGCATACTTTTTTTTAAATAAGCATGCACAACCATAAAGACTGATAGATTTTTTTTTAAAAAAAGAGTCTTTTAATTTGGAAAGACACAAAAATAAATAAAATAAAACTCCATCATATTACAGTTCCTCTGCCCATAGAAGGATTTCAAAGTAATTTACAAATATCATTTAATGTGGCTCAAATTGTCCTACGAGAAAGATAAGCACATTTTCTCACAGAGACATTGACTTATATAATATTAATTAGGAACAAAACCAAAACGAAAAAGCAAATATCAAGACAGTTCAATCCTATGAAGCCAATTTTGTGTTTTTGGGGGGATTTTTGAGGGGAGCCTGAGGAAAACAATGCATATACCTTCTTGGTAAATGAAACAATGTGATTTTATAAGTTCCTCCTCTTTCTTGAAACAAAACCACTCCCCCAAAGAAATCAAGAGGATGCATAACAACTGAAATGGGCATCAATTATCTAACATATGATAACAATATAAATTGAAATAAGTATTCCAGTATCCTGGCAGAAAAGCCATCTAGGTTCAGATCCTTACCAGAAAGATGCCACCATTTCTATGCTTGACTTTTCTTTCTTGTCCCTTGCTTTGATTTTGTCTGCCTTTCTGTTTCTTGTGTAGTAGGAAAAGGGTTGAATTTGGAGTTAGATGATCTGATTCAAATCTTATTTCTGTTTCTTTACATCTATGGGTCTTTGAGCAAATCATCTAAACTCTGTGCCTCAGGTTCTTTATCTGTAAAATGAAGGGGAGGGACTAGATGATGTCTAAAGTCCCATACAGCTCTAAATTTGTAATCATATTATCTTTCCTTCTTTCCAAAATATTTACTGAATTTTCTTACATGTAAAGGAAATTATGCCAAATTTCTTGGCATAATGGAGGAAGGGGCATAGTGTTGTATGAGAAAGCTCCTCTCTTCTAGCAGACTAAACTAGATTATAAAAGGAACAAGAGAGAAAAGAGCATCTGTGCAAATATATAAAAAGACAATCATGTTATGTGTCATATGAGTAGTAGAGAGTGGTATAGAAGAGAGATATCACATCTAACTAGGGCAACTAGAGAAGGCTTTAGGAAGAAAGTAGAGTTTGAGTTGATTTTTGCAGAAAGGGCAAGATTTTGACAAGCAGAGGGAGGAAGGGAATGGTACTCCAGGTAGAGGAATAAGTTCAAGTGAAGAATGAAAAGAAAGCACAAGGCATGTTTTGGAGATGCCAATAGAGTGATTTGCCTGGAGAAAGAAGTAGAGGAGCACTGGGAGATAGGACTAAAAGGAAGATCAAGCTTACTGAGAAGGGAAGTGATAGGATCAGGCTTGTTCTTAAAAAGAAATCATTTTGGCAGCAGTGTGGAGGATGGATTAAGCTTGGGGGAGGAGGGGAGACTTGAAACTAAATGACTTCAGTGGTCTAAATGAGAGGCAATGAGGTTCTGTTCTACAGTAGTGGCCACATGAGAGGCAAGATGGGAAGTCACAACATATGCTATGCAGTCAGTGGAACTTGAGGAGGGATTGGATATGTAAAGTGCAGGAAAATGAAGGGCCAAATATTATTCTGAGGGTGAGAATCTGAATGATTGGGAGGATGGGGATACCCTCAACAGAAACAGAGAAATTTAAGATAGATGACTTTTGAGGAAAAGAGAGTGGTTTCAGTATTGGTCATGTTGAATTTGAAATGCCTTCAGGGCATCTAGTTTGGAATGTCTAGTGGGCAACTGGTGATATGTGACTGGAACTCAGGAGAAAAACCAGTTCTGGATTTATAAATATGGGAGTCCTAGTTAAAGATATGAAAGTCCTAGATGTAGATATGGAAATTAATCACAAAATCTCCTAATCCTAGTCTTAGCCTAGAGACGATAATTGAATCATGGAAGCCAATAATCTATGAATCAAGTGTTTAGAGCCAGGGTGACTAAGGAACTGGGCATACTATCAACAGTAGGAAGTATGTTATGGAAAATACTTGGCTTATAAGAAAAAGGTAAGTATAAATTGAGGCAAGTTCAATGAGAGTTACCAATGAGATATTCAAGTGGAGATATGGAACCGTAGATCAATAATCCCTCCTGAGGTAAGAATGACTCCTGTGTTCAGCATCCAAGGCTTTCTACAATCTGGCACCATCTTACCTTTTTATCTCATGTTACTTCCCAACACTCTAATCTTCACTTAAACTATACTATTACGTTCCCTTGACCATACCCTGTACTTTCCTACCTCTTTGCTTTTGTTTTGTTTTCTAGAATGGAAATTTCCACCTTTCCTTTCTTTGCTTGTTTTATTTCTGCCCATTTTTAAAGGCAAATTTAGATGTCACTTTTTTCCCCAATGAACTGTTGTTCTCTAATTCCCTGCTCTGGTGGGTAACAAACAACCTGTACCCCTCCCCCTTTAGACTTTACATACTGTAACATGTTATTGTAACATAGTACTTCACAATCTTCTAATAACATTGTGTGGTATTCATTTTTATCATTTTTCTTCATAGATTGTAACTTTCATAAGATTAGAAACTGTCTTACATAAATTTTGTATCCTCTCCACAGAGCATAGCACAGTGCTCTGCATATAGTAGATGCTTAATAAATATTTGAATTAGGTTGAGTTCAATTCAGCTGAGTTGAGTTGATTTGAGAGGTCAGGGCTATGCAGAGGTTGTGGAAGTCTCTGCACAGAAGTAATTGGTGCTACAAAGTCTAGGAAAAATATTTAGGTGCTCTTTTCTCATATGTACTGTCTGTTGAAGTGGAATTCAAATTAAGATTGCTATCTTTTAAAATATTTGTTCTTTCAGAGTCTTTTGTTGAATTTCAACTCGAATAAGATGAGTTATGCATTGGGCCAGAGTTTCCTGCCTATCAAACTTTAGCATTTTGCATGATTTATTCATCTAATGCCTTTCGTACTTGCCTCATAGGAGATTCAGCGTGGTATAGCAGATAGAGGCCTGAAGTTGAAGTCAGAAAGACTGGCTTCATGTCCTGCCACAGAGACTGACTAATTGTTCAGCCCTGGCCAAGTTACTGAATCTCTCCAAGATTCATTTTCTGCATCTAAAACCTAGTGACAGCAGAGTTGAACTGATAGTGTTGTTTGAAAGATCAAATGAGACAGTGCGTTTCAAGGGTCTTGTGAACTCCAAAGCTCTATGTGATTTTCCATTTACTCAGACAATGATTTTCTTGTGCTACTTCTCCTTTGTCTTTAGATTTTACTCATTGTACATGGTTTTTCTTTTTTTAAATGACTATTGAAAAAATTAAGTGCAGATTAATTAAAATTGAGTGAAAGTAACTAATAGCATTTACTTAAGAAAGTAGATAATGTCCAAGAGCCCTTCCAGTTCTAGATTCATGGTGCTGAAAGCTTAAATTCTGTGGAGTAAGTTGCTTTACCCAAGGGCAGAGAGCAATACAGGATAAAAACTGTGAATGGAATCCTAAATGTTCCCCTTTCATCATTGTCACAGGTATTGATTCTGCTTGTAATACCTAGAAAAAGTCTTATTTATTAGTTATGTTTTTTAAGAAATAACACGGAATTATTTTATACTAACTTTCTCTGTTGGTCATTACCCCACTTAGTCTAACAGCTTACATAAAACATATTAATCTGAACACACATATAAATAAATGTAGCCAGGCAAAGTTATAGAAAATGCAGCTAGTTGGTGTGTGGACACAGTGCTGGACCTGGAGTCAGAAAGACTCATCTTGCTGAGTTGAAATCCGGCTTCAGACACTTACTAGCTGTGTTACCCTGGGCAACTCTTTTAACTCCATTTGCCTCAGTTTCCTCATCTGGAGAAGGAAATGGCAAACTACTGCAGTATCTGTCGAGAAAACCCAAAATGGGGTCACAAAGAGTCAGACATGACTGAAAAATGACTGAACAAGAACAAAACGATGGAAAGAGCATTAGTCATGTAGTTCAAAGTCCTCAGTTTGAAAGCTGCGTTTGGCCTGAACGGTTCCATCCTTGGCAAGTAATTTAACCTCTCTGGCCTTCACTTGGCTCATCTGGAACATGAAAATAACAATAATAATAATAATAATTTTACCTTGTACAATTGTTGCTAGAAAAGTACTTAGTAATTATTAATATGCTATGTAAATAAGACATGTATTCTTTTTATATTAATAGACAAAAATTTGGAGATTTGTATGAAACGTTCCAGGCATACTTCCACCTCCCCATTTTGGTAATGCTGTGGTTAGTTATTTCATAGTATGTGATATCACAAATATTTCCTATTAGAGCATTTCAATACTATGTACAGAAAAAAAAAAGTGGGTGTCAAGAAAAGGACAAATAGCTATGGATCATAAAACTAGACCTGAAAGGGACCTCAGAGATCTTGAGCATCATTAAGTGACTTTTCTCAACTTCAAGCTGCATTATCTGCATAATAGTAATAATTGCATATATATTTATATGTATTATATTATTATATTATATATTATATTTATATAGTGCTTTAAAGTTTGCAAGTGCTTTACAAGTATCATCCCATTTTATTCTCATAATAACCTTGGAAGGTAGGTGCTATTATTATCCCCATTTTATGACAAGGAAACAGAGGCAGCCCTGCAATAAGTGACTTCCCCAGAGTCACACAACTATTAAGTGTCAAGTATCTGAGGCCAGATTTGAACTCAGGTCCTCCTGACTCCAAGACTGATGCTCTATCCACTATGCCACCTAGCTACCCCTGTCCTTCATTCTTGAAGAGGATCACAATGACATCACTATGTTGGAGTCAAGATAAGTGTGTCCAACTGTGGCTGATCAGATAGTACAATCTCATGCTCTACCACAAGTCAGGCACAAATAGTCCATGTGAACATTTGGGGTGGATTCTTTAAATTTGCTCATCTCTCATTTCTTTTGAGCTGCTGCAATTCTGCTTTGCTCATAAAGCACAGTGCCTTCTTTAATGTAGACATGCCATGCTGGGTGGTCCTTTGCCAGCATCTCTCATGCCACACAATCAATTCCAAAGTTCTTGAGAGAGACCTTGTGTCCTTGTATTGCTTCTTCTGAGCACCATGTAAATGAGTTCTACTACCTACTGCCCCTCTTTAGTAGTCTTTATCTAAAGAAATCAGCAACTTTAAAGGGCACAGCTCAGCCTTAATGTAATGAAATCTCTGCTTTCATCTTTATGACAATAATTGGAATTAGTCTAAAATTTGACTGAGCAATGGTGTTTGAAATTCAATTACCATTCATTGAGGTATTTTTTCAAGTTATATGTGTTTGTGTCTTTGAAAAGTTTACCAAATGAATACAAAGTTGAAGATATTCTAGTTGGAATACAAAAATAGCATTATTAACCTGTGGCTATAATTTCCCTCATGGCCCATTCACTACTGGCTAGATCATACCCTTTGGGGAAAAACTAGGGAGTAACAAATGAAAGTAGATAATGAAGATTTAAAGAAGCCGAATAAATTACTCAGACTCATGCAGCAATTTCTATAAACTTAAAATTTCTGAACCATTACTGGCAAAATTTAAAATGTGACAGAACATGTTTCATCTGTGGATGCCCTTGATCATTTAATCAAGGGATTATGACACGTAATTCTGAGGTTCCAACTTTTTATATACTATCAAAATTTCTTATAGGAGTTTGAAATTTAACTTCTGTGGTGCCCAACTACTAAAAGAGATAACCTCAAAATTTTAGGGACACTGTCTTTTGAAATTTCTAATCTCCATGTGATATGATAGCTATGTTTAAGAATGTTTGCAATTTCCCTGCCTGCAAAGTAAAGAGCAAAATAAAGTTTTTTTTAAATGAAATGTGTTTTATAGCCCCTCCTCTAGCATTTACCATTATTTATTAAAGGCACCTCAACTCTTAACAAGATGTGGGTTTTTAATACTTTGAGCACTGTCACCACCAACACAGGGGTAGCAACAATTCTGTGAATTCCACAATGCCCTTCATTAGTTGCAAGGGCCAAAAAACATTCATTATCCAGTGAGCAACCTGGGTGATAATCCTGTTGACTGGACCTCAGTGAGCAGATGACATTATATTCATACATGCCACCTTCCCGTCCTTGGTAGGACCTGCCCAAGTTTTCAACTCATTGGCATTATTGTTAAGAAACCAAGGTTACTTTTATGTGATGGGTCATTGAACTCACAGACTTGGAAACTATTATAAGCCTATAAATCTATGAGGAAATAATATTTATTCTGTATATATGTAACCAGGCAATGGCACATAGACATACTTCTGTACATACAATTTTAAATGTTATATACATATATATGTATGTATATAATTATATAACGTACATGATAAATACATATTGTGCTATACAATTATCATGTATTTATACATTATGTGATACATATATAATTGTGTGTATGTACATATGCATATATGTACATATGTATGCATGTATATGTTCTGTCTCTACTTAATACATGCTACCTCTCCATGGAATGTAAGCTCTTTAAGGACAAGGATTTTTGCTCTACTTGTGTTTGTATCCCCAGAGCATAGTGACTGATGAGCATTAAGTGTTTAATAAATGTTTGTTGATTAATTGATAGAAGGCTTGAAGCAGGATAACCATATGTTGAATATATGATTGAGTGGATTCTTGTCAGATATAGGTTGGGCTAGGCTGGTTGACCTCTGATATCCACCACCACTCTGAGATACTGTGATACTATTAAAGCTACCAAAGGCCTTAGTCCAACCTCTTTATTGCATAGCTAAGGAAATTGAGGGACCAAGAAGTTATACTGCCAGTGACAGAACCAGACCACAGAGCTGAGTCTTTTGACTCCAGATTCAGTAGTCTTTCTACTACACTTCACTAGGACTTTAATGGAGCCCATTCAAAAGTTTGAGTTTAATTCATCCTTTTCCAGAGATGCATGTGCTTGGAGTTTACTGTTTCCTTATATAATTAAGATTGAAAGTCTAGCACATAAAATACAACAGCTTAGTATACCCATTTTGATTATTCTCTATCAATTTTGGATGCATACATATGCATATAATGAATAGATAGGCCCTTCACAACCTGGACCCTTCCTACCTTTCTAGTGCTCTTGAACTTTATTCCCTTCCAAATATTTGACAGTCTAGCTACACTAGGCCCACACAAGACATTCTGTCTCCCATCTCAATGCCTTTCCATTGACTATCTCTCATGCCTGAAATGATTTCCCTCCTCATCTCTACCTCTTAGCTTTATGATAATCATTATTATTTACCAAGTATTAATATAACACATCAATATCATTATTGATATGATATGGTATATTTTCATATATATGTATATATCATAATAATATAATACATTACATATAAAATAAATTGAAGATAATTTCGTAAGGAGGAGAGTGGAGTAGAAGGAAGGGGAAGATAGGAAAGGCCTAAGCTGAAGATGGAATTTGAATTGAGTATTGGAGGAAGCCAGGTAAGCTAGGAGGTAAGTACATACATGCATACGTACATAGCTACTTGACTGTTGTCTCCCCTATTAGAATGTGAACTCCTTGAGGTAAGGTACCTTCCTTTGCATCTCCTCTCTCCCCCAGTTTATCATGGTGCCTGGTAGATAGGAGACAGTGTTTCTTGACTAATTAACTACAATTCATTTGCATTGCCAGTGAGTACAAAGCTGAAGAAATTTCTCCACTGAGAAATGGCTGAAGTAGATATTCTAAAGTTGAGCTGTGAGCTACCCCAGTCAGCAAAGAAATCACTGTCCTGGGTATTATATCTTAGAATATCCTCCAAGTCCCCAGGGTCTATGCACTGACAGCTGTAGTTCATAAAAGGTTTAGCTTGCCCAAGGCAGCTAGAGCTGTATGCTGAGAATGAGGCCAGAGATTTCTTTGCCATTTCACAGGCAGAGTTACTAAGTTACAAGCTCCCAGGAAGCCCTATCTTTGTAGAGCTTGCTAAGGGTTCTTATATTTCATTACAGAGATTTCTAAGTTACAAGCTCCCAGGAAGCCCTATCTTTGTAGAGCTTGCTAAGTGTTCTTATATTTCATTATGGAGGTTTCGGTAAAGGATTGCAAAGTGATGGTATCTGGTGTGCACAGAATTCAGAGAGATACATATATAAAGTTTGCAGATGGACACATCCACAGTGGAGAGAGTGTAAATAATTATATACTATTTGGTATGTACCATGTCCTCTTCAGAGAAAAGTCATTAAAATCACAATCACGATGCCATAGGATGTGAGTGGTAAAATTGATCCCAAGATCAATCACCTGTCCATGTGAGCACTAAAGAATAGGAGGCTGAGATTTTGCCTAATACTTCCTCTCAGAGCAGAGAGTCTGGATACCAGAATATCTGACCATGCCTCAGCTTCATAATAGGACTGTGTGGTTTCTGAAATGGTGTACCGCAATCTCTTTTGTTGTATTCTGTTGGATTGTATTATGATTATGACTTTGGGTTCTAAAAAGACAGATTTCTCTCAGGTGTGATTAATTTAGAGAATTACCAGAATGCTTTTTCATGTAATTGACTTGTCTTTTTAATAAATCTATAACTAGTTATTAAATGAGCTTAATGTATAATTTTAACAATAATGTAAATAGTAATATAGTGCATAGAGGACTGGCCTTCCTTCCTTCTGCTTTTGATTCATATTAGCAGACTGACCATAAGGCAAGTTGATTATCGTTCTCAATGTCCTGTGCAATTTGCTAAGACTATAGACCAAGAGTTCCCAATATCCATGAAATCAGAAGTCTGAACCGAATTGACAGTGCATGTTGAAAAAGACCAAAATATTCCTGAATATAAGCATCAAGTACAACATGGTATCATTCTCACTTATCTTATTATTAATCACTGCTTAAGTTCACACTGGTTTTCTAATCAGGCCTTAAAGCATTTCTTTCAAGAAAGTCTCAATTTTTAGCTTAAAAGTTATAAACTTTGGAATTATTAGCCCTTGCTTTAAAACTGTGCTGGATTCTCAGCAGTTTGATTCTAAAGAAAATTAGAGTCAAAGTCTCTATCCCATAACTTTTTTCAAAGTTGTGGCCATGCTTCTGTCCAAAAAATTTAAAGACCATCTCTTTTAAGACAGACTCACTTATCAAAAGATTCCAATAACTGCCTGCAGTAATTCCAGTGGGTGCAACTACTTCTTAGCAGGCAGTAGCCTGAACTAGTCTTTCTTGTTCATTTCCTGTAAGTGACCCTTCAGGTGTCTCCTAGGATTTACTCTTCATTTTGATAACTCAGATTTCTATTCACTTGAAAAGATAAGTTTCTCAGTGTCTAGACTGGCTAAATGGGAACATCCTGTTTGGGTACAATTCCAATCTAGTGTAGCTCTAAGATGCTCCTCAAATAAAAGAATGTATTCTAAGCCAAGATATTTCCACTCTTTGCTCATCATTGCTTCCATCTGATCTGGGCTTATCCCTTTATGTGTAGTGGTTCTCTCAAGTCTTTGGGTCTCTATTTTCTTTCCATTATGTCTGTGAAGGTCCATCATTAAAAACAATAGTAACTAGCATTTATGTAGCTTTTAATATGTATCATAGGCACTGTGCTAAGTGCTTTACAAATATTATCTCATTTAATCCTCACAAAAACCCTGTGTGGGAAGTGTTATGTGTACCCATTTTAAAGTTGAGAAAACTGAGGCAGATCAGTATACACAAACATGCACACACATAGACATATATGTAAACACATATACATACATATACACAGGTATGTATACATATACAGTCTATATAGAAATACACATGTGTATGTATATGTGTATGTGTACATATATATTAGTGCATTCACCATCTTATTGTTTTTGTAAGGATGATCAACTGTGAAAGTCTTAGCTACCCTGATCAAGACAATGATTCAAGAAAATTCCAAGGGACCCAGAGAGAGAAATGATGAACTCTGAATGCAGATTGAAGCATATTTTTTTAAACTTTATTTTTATTGTTTTATTTTGTGTTCTCTTTTGCAACATGGCTAATATGGAAATATATTTGGCATGGCATCACATGTATAATAAAAATTAAACTGCTTGCCTTCTTAAGGAGGGAGTGACAGGAAGGAAGGAGTGAATTTGGAACACAAAATTTGGGGAAAAAAGATTGTTTAACTTTGTTTTTTACATGGAACTAGGCAAATAGGTGATGCAGCAGATACAGTGCCAACCCTGGAGTCAGTAGTATCCGAGTTCAAATCTGGCCTTAGACACTTACTAGCTGTGTGATCCTGGCCAAGTCACATAACCCCAATTGCCTCAGTTTCCCAAATGGGGTCATGGAGAATCAGACACAACTCAACCACAATAATTGGAAAATATTTAATGAAATAAATAAAAATCATTTAAAAAAAAAAAACAATCGTTTCCTTGATTCTGCTGCAGCTATATACTTCCGGGGAGGGGGGGGAAGTTGTTCATATCTCTCAGAAATATATAGTGCTTTCAAAATATTGCTTTTAACATTTAAATGCAAAATGGATGGAAGATCAATAACTTTTCCTGGAATCAAGTATGTACAAAAATTCTGATTCACAGCCTAACCTTTTAAGAAAAACAACATTTTTTTCTACTTTGCTAACCAAACAGTAGGTACTAGATGATTTAATTTTTTTCTATTATTCAAATCATTATATTTCAAATCAAGAGCCTATGTTTTGACTTAAAATTGATACTTATCGATTTGTTAATTATACTTAATGTATATCTAGGTCAAAATCCTGTTAAATTTCTGTGCTGAATATTTTTTTTAGTTCAAGATATTCTCAGAATGCTATGGTATTTCACAAGGAAGTGAAATGTAGAGGGCACTATTGTACTTGCAAATCTGATTGAGGAGCTTTTTGATAAAATCAGCTGAATCTGACACTTCCACTGTTATTAACATAGGCTGCAAAAATTGTTGAAATATGTTATTCACTATTTGAGACCAAAAAAATGCTGATTTTTTTCTTACAACTTGATTATGAAAAGACAAAATCAGGTTATAAAATTTTTCATAGGAGCAAATTCAATTTTAAAAAATGAAAAACTGATAGAGGTTGAAAAGTGAGATTTATTAAGAAACAGTTAAAATTTTTGGATAGGGTATATGTTGTACAGTCCAACTTAAGCAGGACTGAGGTGGAGATGAGAATTTGGGAAACAGTTTATATTTGGTGTCGGCAATAATGCATACCTCTCACAATGAAATAAATCCTTGAATATCTGCATTTGGAGAGACTCTCTTTCATACCATACCATGTACTAAAATTCCCACTTATGGTTCAAGGGATTGGGATATTGGGGTCTTATTGGGGTGGAGGCAGTTACTAGGAATGAAAGAATGGTGATTTTTCAAGGGAATTCAGTGTAGAACCTGTCAGACAGAATGGAGCAAACTTTAGTCTGTTCCCCAAAAGATATTTCTTTCTAGGAGATCTTAAAATGGGAAACATTAATATTGACCTGAAATAATTACAAAAACTATTATTTATATGGTACTTTAAATTTTGCAAAGTACCTTCAATATATTATCTTTCTTATTGTGCCAGTAATACTAGGAAGTAGGTGCTATTATTATTCATATTTTGCAGATTAAGAAAGTAGGATTAGAAGAAGTTACTTGATTTTCCCAGATTCACAAAGATGAAGGAAGAAGGCTTATTTCCAAGGACAACAAAATACAGCTTTGAGGGATCTCTGAGACAAATTCTATCTAAAATTATCCCCAGATTATTTCTGAAATATATTTCAGGGGAAGACCATAACTTCAGCATCTTTTATGGAACCATTGAAGAAATATTACTAAAATTGGATGTGGAATACAGAGTATTTTGCTAACCAAATGAGTAGAAGCCTGGAAGAGGTCTATAGATATATGACTCATGGAAACTTGATAATGTCAGATAACACATGATGAATATAGAGGAACTATTGAAACTTTAACTTGAACTAGACACCATTACAAAAAAATTCAGCATCTTAAAAATTTTCACAGGGCCATATCTCCTAAAATTAGCATATATTGAACACCTACATTGAGTTATGGAGTGAGAATAAAAGGTGACATAAGACTATGGAGAGTACAGAAGTCACATTTCTTTGAGTCAGTGTCCTCATTTATAAAATGGGGGAGGGGGGACTTGTACTATTGAAGGAATTTCTACAATTTCTTCTAAATCTTCAAGCCTTAAATTTAGGCCTTCCTGAACCCCAGGCCAAGCCTCTATCCAATATACCATGATGCTTCACAGAAGTAGTAACTAGAATTATTTGCCTGAAGTTATTGCTATACCTCACAGCAACACTTTTGAGACAGTCAGGAAGTAGATAACTAGATACCATTTTCTCTTAAGGAATTAGCTTCAGGTTGATTTTTTTTTTCAAGAATCTCTGGCAATATTTAGAGTCAAGGTATATAAATTTAATTCCTTCTTCATTCCATTCCATGTCTAAAGATGATCTTTAAGCCCCCTCTGATCTTCCTAGAACACTCCTAAAGATTTATATCCCTGAGAATTCTAATTTACTCATTAAAGTGTCTGAAACTTACTGCTTTGGAATAATTTCTTCCAATCAAGAGCCTAAAGTGATTAGATATTTCAGTATAAGTGAAATACCATCCAGAAACTTGGTCGCATTCTGAGACCTAGGCTATCCAAGGAAATGATGTGTCATTAAACACACTACTTAACCTGGTGAGTAATAGAATACTGCCATTTTACTTATTGCATCCAGAAGTCTTACTATTAGAAGACCTCCAGGTGCTCATTTAATCCACTTAATCAAATCATATAATAAATGTTTAATATCGAATCTAGATGAAGGCTCAAGTGATCTGAGATCTAGGGATATGTATTAGGAGAAGAAAATGACTGGTAGGATAAAAGAAGTTTCCTTGCTGAAACTGACAGTATGACAATAGTGAGAAGATGGAGGAAAGAAAGAACTATCTTCTATTGGGAGGTTCTCATCACATAATTAGATTTTTTCCATTCTGATAATTTGATGACCAATAGCTATTCTCCTCATGCTGCTATCACCCTTATTCTACCCCAGTCCCTACACACATGGCTTCTATTCTACTCACCTGATCTCCAATGGTGGAGCCTCAAAATATGTGTATATGTGTATGTGCGTGTGTGTTTATACATGCATATACATATGCCTGTATGTATATACATACATGTATATGTAGACATACATGTGTATATGCACCCATATATACCTATACACATACATATATGTGTATGTATACACGTGTATAGATCTGTACACTTATGAATGTATGTATATAGATACAGTCTATGAACCAAATTCCCTTTGATACCCTCAAACTGCTTGTGGCTCTGCCAATCAGGGACCACTTCACAGGTACCTCTATCCCCAACAACAGACATAGCAACTGTGGCCCAATTCTTCAGGATATAGAGAAGCCCAAACATCTGACTTGAAAAAGTGATGGTAGGCCTTCAACAGAAACTTTAAAGAGATGTCCTGCTAGATAAGATGGCTGGACAAAATGCGTGGTCCACTTTTGTGGTATTACTGGTGGAATGCTTGGTGATCTTAGTCTAATGTGTCCTACACAATGGGCATGACAACATTGTGGACTTCCCCATACATGTTTATTAATCTTAAGAGTTCTTATGTAAATTGTCCTCTTAGACAAACTATTAAATAGCTGGAAGCATGTTCATCTCTTCTCTATATACCCATACTTCATCTTTGAATGTCTCTTCTAAGTGCCCAAGGCTCACAGTCTGAACCAGCTACCTAGGATCATTCTGTAGTCTTCACCTGAACCTCTCCTTATAAAATGATAACCCATCTAGTGGTTTTGCCTCTCTTCCTATGTTCTCTTAAGATTTAGATCTAGAAGAGATTTTAGAGGTAAGCAACTACAATACTTAATTTTGCAAAATGAAGACGCTGAGGCCCAAAGAGGTCCTTTCCTGATCCTTTTATTTTATTTTCCTTGTCCCTGCTTTTCAAAGTGATAGATAAATTTATCTGATGAGGTAATCTAGACAACAGTTTAAAATTAATTGGAATTTTCCCTTCTAGTAGTATTTGCATTTTGTTGACTGGGGACACAAATGCTTCAACCTCTTATAGAGGAATCTCTTTCAGGTAATGTTAGAAATATCAGAGAAAATGTTGTTTTTCTCTCTCCCTCTCCCTCCCGCCCAGTTGTACCACATGCATAACTTCCTACAGTTCCCCTCTGAAAGCCAATTTCAATTCAAGGAATTATTTGAACATTTAAGTAATGAGTAGAATTTCATTCCAGCTGATGCACAGTAAGTTTTGTCTTGAAATGTTTAGATTGTTTAAGGGCAGAATGGATTCTCCCCAGTAATTATGGGTTAAGGCTAGGAGAAAAATAAGGCCATCTTGCTTTGGAATATCCACTACTGCTACAATCCTCTTTTGCTAATCTCACTTCGAGAATCTCCAGTCCTCCTTTCTTCTTCTATCCCTCCATATCTACCACTGTTTCTGAATCATATCATAACCAAGGGCTTTCTAATACCCACAGGAACATGCCATTTTATTAAAAATTATGGATCTAAATGAAAGTATAAGATAATTAAATCTTCATGAAGTATTGTTCTTAGAAAATTTACCAAGCCATTTATAAAGCTCAGAATAGAATCTCACTAAACACTCAACATTATCATGCATGTCCATTTGTTTTGGTTTTAATCCATAAGTGAAATTTCTGATCGTGATAATGGATTAAAAAAATGCAGAGACCGGTTTTCTCCCTACATGATACTGAAGCTCTCTGGTTTCTTACTCTGGACAGTGTCAGAAACAACAAAGACAAGCAACTTGCAAAGTACAGTCAGGATGTTTGCAAACTAAACCAGTTCCATTTGCATTATTTGAAAGATTACTTTCTGTTACTAACTGATGATTTGCTACTCAGACATCAACATTAACAATTTACAATTACAATTTCAACACAAATCATCAAGTACCAAAGATAATCAGAAATCCATCTTCAAACATGAAATAACCAGGTGATTTCAAAAGTTGCCTTTTTTCTTGTATATATCTTTCTTAGTGGTAAAATTGGTATTTACTGTAGTTTCTTGTTTGATTTTCTAGTATCACAATAATAGTTTTGAATAACATTCTGCATTCAGTTCTCATAATTAGTATAGGATTTTTTTTTAGGCAATTGGGGTTAAGTGACTTGCCCAGGGTCACACAGCTAGTAAGTGTCACACATTTGGTCTGAGGCCAGATTTGAACTCAGGTCCTCCTGACTTCAGGGCCGGTACTCTATCCACTGGGCCACCTAGCTGCCCCTATAATTTCTTTGCACACAAGGTTAGACCATAATAATAAACTGTGGGCATTTTAATCATTACATTTTTACAAATAATTATATTGTTCATAACAAAATACAGTCTAAAGAATGAGCCAAAAGAAATTGAGGGCAAGAAACTGTACTAGGTTCTATTCTGGTCCTGGGTTATTGCCCGCTCTCACCCATCTCGCCAATGCAAGACATACCTGTAGATGAGAGAGGGGAAGGAATAGCATTTATAAAGCAGAGCTACGTGCCAGGCCCTGCGCTAAGCATTTTGCAAACATTGTCTCATTTGATCTTCGTAACAACCCTGTGAAGTAGGTGTTATCTTCATTTTGTAATTCAAGACAGAGGTTAAATGACTTTCTCAGGGTCACACAACTAGTAAAAGATTGGGACCATACTGAATCTGTCTTCCTGACTCCAGGCTCAGAGTTCTGTTCATGGAGATACTTAACTACCTCAGATGAAGCACTTAACAAAAGGCCCTGAGTAAATATGAATCCCTTCACTGTACCTAGAGCCTAAATTAAGAATGTGAGTCTGATCCAAGTTAATTAAAAGTTAAGCCAGAAATCCAGGACATGAACAAACTTTGGCATTTCTGCATAGGCTCGTGTGCAAAGGAGAGTTTCTCAGAAACCTAACCAAGGTCATGAAGGGTAGGCTCTTATTTTTAAGAATCAGTCAGCCAATAAACATATATTCAGTAGCTACTATTCTCCAGTATAGGGGCAGTGAGGTAGTGCAGTGGAGAGAACTCAAACCTAGTGCCAGAAAGACCCGAGTTCAAATTTGAGCTCAGACACTTACTAATTGTGTGCCCCTGGGGAAGTCATGTAACCCTGTTTGCCTCAGTTCCCTCATCTGTAAAATGAAATGGAGAAGGAAATGGCAAACTACTGTAGGAACTTTGCCAAGAAAACCCCAAATGAGGACACAAAGAATCAGACAAGACTGAAACAACTGAACAGCAACACTCCAGTCACTGTGGGTGTATATATGTTTGTATCTCTCTGTGTGTCTCTGACCCTCTGTCTTTCTCACTCTCTGTGTCTCTCTATTCACCCCTCTAAGTCTCTGTCCCTCTCTTTTCAACTCTATACTTATGCTTCTTCAATATTTGAAAGGATGACTGCGTATAACTTATGTTTGTGACCTATGATTCCTTAAGAGTAAGTTGTCATTTCCAAGAGCCAAGATGATGGAGTAAAAAGTAAGTAGCTCTCACCCTTTCTTATCAACCTCTGAAAGCCCAGAAAATATCACCCCAGGAAAAACCCTGGAACAGCTGAACCAGAAGAAAGACAGGGTGCAGCAGTCCAGTAGCCCAAGTAGCTTGAGGGATTAACAGGAAAGTCCCCTCTTGCCCTGGGGGAAGGGGAGCAGTACTGAACCAGAGGCATCCAGCAAGCTAGTGGAAAGCCCTACCTCAGCATACCAGGAGGAGATCCTGAAACCCAGGTGGTGGAGCAGGCAAACATCAACACCTGGACCCCTGAGTACCTCAGTGAGGGCAGGAGAACCAGTGGAACCAGCTCAGAAAACCACCAGGTGCCTCTACATTCTACAGCAAACGGGTCTCCCAGTGCCTCAGCAAAAATAAGGGAAGCAGCACAAAGGGCCCAGGCAGATAAACATCCTGCAACATTCATCTGAAAGCCGAAAAAGCAAAAGGAAAGGAAAAGCAGGCAACCTAGAATTGCCCTAGAGTTCCAGCCTTCCTAATTCCAGCCCAATACCAGATAAGCTGCCACAACCCTACAGCCTACAATCACCAACATTAGAGGTCCCAGCACACAAAGCCAATGACCAAGACCTATGCTTCCAACACAAGAAGCTTGGGTCAGTGCCCTCTACTCCCCAGCAGGAGTGCTCAGTCTCTTTAAAGTCCAGGAAAAAAGTGAACACCATGAGCAAATAGAAAAGTACCGTAGATTAATATTATGAGAACAGTGAAGATCAAGACAGAAATTCTAAAGAGGACAACATTGTCAACAAACCCACATCTGGAACCTCAAAAGGGAATATGAACTGATCTGAAGCCCAAAATGCCTTCTTAGAAGAGCTCAAGAAGGATTTTAAAAGTCAAATGAGAGAGGTAGAAGAATTCTTAAAAAATACAATTGGGCAACTGGAAAAAAAAAGTACACTGAAGAAAACAAGTCCCTAAAAAAACAATTGGCCAATTGAAGAAGGAAGTACAAAAACTAACAGAAGAAAAAATCTGTTAAAAACTAGAATTGGACAAATGGAAACTAATGTCTCTATGAGAGAGCAAGAATCAGTCAAACAGAAACAAAAAATGAAAAAAAGATGAAAATGTAAAATACCTCATCATAAAACAACTGACCTGGAAAATCATCAGGAGAGACAATTTAAAAATTATTGGTACCTGAAAATTGAATGAAAAAAAGAGCCTGGACAGTATCTTTCAGGAAATCATAAAGGAAAACTGCCCAAGTCCTAGAACCAGAAGGTAAAATAACCATAGAAAGAATCCACTGATCACCACCTGAAAGAGATCCCAAATTGAAACACCAAGGAAATATAGCAAAATTCCAAAATTACCAGATGAAAAATGCTGCAAGCAGCCAGAAAGAAACAATTTAAATATCATGGAACCACAGTCAGGATTACACAGGACCTTGCAGCTTCTACATTAAAAGACCGGGCATGGAACATGATATTCTGTAAGGCAAAGGAGCTTGGATTAGCCAAGGATCAACTACCCAGCAAAAATGAGCATTCTTTTCAAGGGAGGAGATGGATATTCAATGAAATAGGGACTTCCAAACTTCCTGATAAAAAGACCAGAGCTCAACAAAAAATTTGATCTTCAAGTACAGACTCAAGAAGAGACATAAAAAGGTAAATGGGACAGAAAGATACAATATGTTGTTAATAAGGGCTGTTTACATCCCTACAAGGGAAGATGACACTTGCAACTCTTGAGAACTGTATTGTTATTACACCATGTTAAAGGAGTATACATAAAGGGGTGGATATAGTTGACTTTGATGTAATGATAAAAAAAATCTAATCAAGAAATGGAAAGTGGATTAATCTGATCTTAGAAAATGTACTGAGAAAGGAGGAGGCAGACAAGGGTAAATTACATTACAGGAAAAGACACAAAAACCTATTACAGCAGAGGGAAAGAAGGAGGGGATGAGCATTGTTTGAACCTTACTCTCATCAGATTTGGCTCAAGAAGGGAATAACAATCAGTTAGGTATAGAAATCTAACTTGCCCTATAGGCAGTAGGAGGGAAAAGGGGAAAGAAAAGGAGGGGGGAGAAGGGAAGGGAAGAAGCAGTAAGGGAAAGGGGAAAAAGGGAAAGGGTAATAAAGGGAAGGGACTGAAGGAGGTGGTGTCAAAAGCAAAACACTAGTGAAGGGGGAAAAGGAGAAAGGAAAAGAAAAGTAAACAGGGGGGAAAGGATGGAGAAAGACACAGAGTAATCATAACTGTGAATGTGAATGGGATGAACTCTCCCATAAAAGGAAGCAGCAGAGAATGGATTAAAAACCATAATCCTACAATATGTTGTTTACAGGAAACACATTTGAAAAAAGTGACACACACAGGGTAAAGGTAAAAGGCTGGAGCAGAATATATTATGCTCAGCTGAAGTAAAAAAAAGCAGGGGTAGCAATCCTGATCTCAGACAAAGCAAAAGCAAAAATAGATCTAATCAAAAGAGATAAGGAAGGAAACTACATCCTGCTAAAAGGCACCATAGACAATGAAGTAATATCATTACTAAACATATATGCACCAAATGGTATAGCATCCAAATTCTTAGAGGAGAAGTTCAGGGAGTTACAGGAAGAAATAGACAGCAAAACTATACTAGTGGGGGACCAACCTCCCCTCTCTGACTAGATAAATCTAACACAAAATAAACAAGAAAGAAGTTAAGGAGGTGAATAGAACATTAGAAAAGTTAGGTATGATAGACCTCTGGAGAAAACTGAATGGGGATAGAAAGGAATACACTTTTTTCTCGGTGGTACATGGCACATACAAACAAAAATTGACCATGTACTAGGGCATAAAAACCTCACAATCCAATGCAGAAAGGCAGAAATATTAAATGCATCCTTTTCAGATCATGATGCAATAAAAATTATATGTAATAAAGGGCCATGGAAAGATAGACTAAAAAATAATTGGAAACTAAATAATCTAATCCTAAAAAATGATTGGGTCAAACAAGAAAATCATAGAAACAATCAATAATTTCATTCAAGAGAATGACAATAATGAGACAACATACCAAAACTTATGGGATGCAGTGAAAGCAGTTCTTAGGGGAAGTTTTATATCTCTAAATGCTTACATAAATAAAATAGAAAAAGAGGAGATCAATGAATTGGGCATACAACTAAAAAAACTAGAAAAAGAACAAATTAAAAATCCTCAATAAACACCAAATTAGAAATATTGAAAACCAAAGGAAAAATTAATAAAATTGAAATTAAGAAAACTATTGAACTAATAAATAAAACTAAGAGCTGGTTTTATGAAAAAAAAACAATAAAATAGATAAACCTTTGGTTAATTTAATTAAAAAGAAAGAAGAAAACCAAATTACTAGTATCAAGAATGAAAAGGGTGAAGCTACCACCAAGGAAGAGGAAATTAAAACAATAATTAGGAATTATTTTGCCCAACTATATGCCAACAAATTTGACAATCTTAGTGAAATGGATACATATTTACAAAAATATAAATTGCCCAGATTAACAGAAGAGGAAGTAAAATACTTAAATAACCCCATCTCAGAAAAAGAAATTGAACAAGCCATTGATGAACTCCCTAGGAAAAAATCTCCAGGGCCAGATGGATTTACATGCAATTCTATCAAACATTTAAAGAACAATTAATTCCAATACTATATAGACTATTTGGGAAAATAGGTGAAGAAGGAGTCTTACCAAATTCTTTTTATGATACAAATATGGTGATACCTAAACCAGGAAGAGTCAAAACAGAGAAAGAAAATTATAGACCAATTTCTCTAATGAATATAGATGCAAAAATTTTAAACAAAATATTAGCAAATAGATTACAGCAACTTATCACAAGAATAATACACTATGACCAGGTAGGATTTATACCAGGAATGCAGGGTTGGTTCAATATTAGGAAAACTATCAGCATAATTGAGCATATCAACACCAAAACCAACAGAAACCACATGATCATCTCAATAGATGCAGAAAAAGCTTTTGACAAAATACAACCCATTCCTATTAAAAATAGAAAGCATAGGTATAAATGGAGTCTTCCTTAAAATAATAAATAGCATCTACTAAAACCTTCAGCAAGCATTATATGTAATGGGGACAAGCTAGAAATTTTCCAATAAGATCAGGGGTGAAACAAGGATGTCCATTATCACCACTGTTATTCAATATACTGGAAATGTTAGCTTTAGCATAAAAGAAGAAAAAGAAATTGAATTAGAATAGGCAAAGAAGAAACAAAGCTATCAATCTTTGCAGATGATATGATAATATACTTAAAGAATCTTAGAGAATCAAGTAAAAAAATACTAGAAATAATAAACTTGAGCAAAGTTGCAGGCTATAAAATAAACTGACAAAAATAATCGGCACTTCTATATATTACCAACAAAGCCCAAAAGCAAGAGATAGAAAAAGAAATTCCATTTAAACTTGCTGTCTACTCACTGTAGACATTATAAAATATTTAGGAGTCTACCTCCCAAAA
The DNA here is from genome assembly GCF_003287225.1 of Phascolarctos cinereus. Lineage (NCBI taxonomy): Eukaryota > Metazoa > Chordata > Mammalia > Diprotodontia > Phascolarctidae > Phascolarctos > Phascolarctos cinereus. Next base: position 437,767,078 of record NW_027555847.1, on the reverse strand, counting down.
CAAACGCAGGAACGATATGAACACAATTACAAAACACTTCTCAAACAAATAAAGTCAGACCTAAATAATTGGAAAAACATCAGTTGCTCATGGGTAGGCCAAGGTAATATAATAAAAAGGACAATTCTACCTAAGCTAAATTACTTATTCAGTGCCATACCAAACTACCAAAAAATATTTTATAGAGTTAGAAAAAATATTAGCAAAATTCATTTGGAAGAACAAAAGGTTCAGAATATCAAGGAAGCTAATGAAAAGAAATGGAGGGGAAGGTGGCCTAGTCATTCCAGATCTTTTTTTTTCTCCTTAGGCAATTGGGGTTAAGTGAGTTTTCCAGGGTCACATAGCTAGTAAGTGTGAAGTGTTGGTCTGAGGCTGGATTTGAACTCAGGTCCTCCTGACTTCAGGGCCAGTGCTCTATCCACTGTGCCACCTAGCTGCCCACATTCCAGATCTTAAATTGTATTATAAAGCAGCAATCATCAAAACTGCTTGGTACTGGCTAAGAAATAGAATGGTGGATCAGTGGAATAGGTTAAGTATGCAAGACACAGTAGACAACGACTATACTAATCTATTATTTGATAAACCCCAAAACCCCAGCTTCTAGGATAAGAACTCACTCTTTGACAAAAACTGCTGGCAAAACTGGAAAAGAGTATGGCAGAAACTAGGCATAGACACAAATCTCACACCATATACCAAAATAAAGTAAAAATGGGTTCATGATTTAGATATAAAGGCTGATACTGTAAGCAAACTGGGAGAGCAAGGGATAGTTTATGTATCAAATTGATGGAGAACAGAAGAATTCATGACCAAACAGGAGTTAGATAACATTATGAAAAGTAAAAAGGATGACTTTGATTACATTAAATTGAAAAGTTTTTGCACCAACAGAGCCAATGCAACCAAGATTAGAAGGAAAGTAGAAAATTGGGAAAGAATTTTTACAACCAGTCTCTCTGATAAGGGCTTCATTTCTAAAATATATGGAGAATTAAGTCAAATTTATAAGAATACAAGTCATTCCCCAACTGACAAATGCTCAAAGGATATGAACAGGCAGTTCTCTGATGGAGAAATTGAAGCCATCTATAGTCATGTGAAAAAAATGCTCTAAATCACTATTGATTAGAGAAATGCAAATCAAAACAATTTTGAGGTACCACATCACACCTATCAGATTGGCTAACATGATAAAACAGGAAAATGATAAACATTGGAGAAGATATGGGGAGTTGTGAAATGATCCAACCATTTTGGAGAGCAATTTGGAACTATGCCCAAAGAGCTATAAAAATGAACATACCCATTAACTCAACAATAGTACTTCTAGGGCTATATCCCAGAGAGATCATACAAATGGGAAAAGGACCCATACATACAAAAATATTTATAGCAGCTCTTTTCATGATGGCAAAGAATTGGAATTTGAGAGGATGCCCATCAATTGTGGAATGGCTGAACAAGTTGTGGTATATGAATGTGCCATAAGAAATGATGAGCAAGTGCACTTCAGAAAAACCTGGAAAGACTTGTATGGTCTGATGCTGAGTAAAGTGAGCAGAACCAGGAGGACTTTATACACAATAACAGCCATATTGTGCAACGACTAATATCAATAAACTTAACCCTTCTCAGCAGTACAAGGATCTAAGACATATCCAAAGGCCTCGTGATGGAAAATGCTATCCACAAAGAAGAAAGAACTATGGAGTTTGAATCGAGATCAAAGCATACCATTTGCTATTTTTTTCTTCTGTTGTATTTTGTTTCCTCTTTCTGGTGGTTCCTCGTATTGGTTCTAATTCTTACTTATAACACCACTAACGTTAAAATATATTGAATAGGAATGTATATGTATAGTCTATATCAGATTGCATGCTGTTTAGGGGAGGAAGGTGGGAAGGGAGAGGGAGAAAAATTTAAAACTCAAAAGCTTATGGAAGTGATTGTTGATAACTCAAAATAAACTAATAAAAAAAATTTAAAAATTTAAAAAGTTGTCATGTTCTGCATTGGCTACAGCATGGAAAAATAACCTAAGAATCATTATAGAATGCATTTTCATAATCTGATCTCAAAATTGAAAGGCCAGACTCTTTCAGCAATAGGGCTATAAATGTGATGAGGGTCAGCCTGGATTACTGGATAGAAGATCAACCTTTAAACCAAGAAGACCTTAGTACAAGTCCATACTCATACCCTTACTTAGTCTTTAACCATGGCAAGTTACTAACCTCTGAATAAACCAGGTGAATCTCTAAGTCAGTAACTTAGAGTGAAGTTGCTGATTTGCTTCAGTGGATAGAGTTTACAAAATGATGGGTGTTCCAAACTTTCACTAGTAAAATCATGTCTGGAAAAAAAATACTGATGCTTGGAAAAACACAAAATACACTGAATCCCTTCATGGTGTCTATTATGAAATATGTGATAAATATATTCAAGAAATGGGCCCAACAGTTTTGAAAGTACAATTCCTTTTCTTTTTTTTTTCTTTTTTATTTTTATAACTCATTTTCCACACAGGAATGATTGGATATATAGTTTCTTCCAAAAAACTGAAGGAATGCTTTTATTATAACTCAATCATATCCGTAAACTTAGTGGACTATTAGCTGAATACTTCCATCTACTCCCCACTATGGAGGTTTCTGCCTCTAAGCAGTTTAAAGTCTTTGGAGGGAAACAAGACATTAACAAATGAAATGATGAAAAAATATATATAGGGCAATAGGATTAGGGTTTGGAGAATGGCAGTTGGTGCTAACCACATGGAACTACCTGCATCATATTAATAATGTTAATAGGTAGTTTTTCAATAGCACTGTTTTGCAAAATGCTTTATCTGCTGTCTCATATGATCTTCACAACAACCCCTTGATTTAGGTAATATAAGTGTGCCCATTTTAGAGACAGGGAAACTGAAGCCAGAAAGAGTTAAATGAATTTGTGCAGAATCATGCAGCTAGCAGGTGTCTGAAGGAGGATTTCAATTCAGGTCATCCTTAATCCAAACCCAGAGTAAGTCCCTCTATGCACTACACCACCCACCTGCCCTGGGTCACGCTTCCCTACTAAGTTGCTGTGTTTGTCCTTTGTTCTCAAAGAGGACCATGACATCAGGGAGATGATGACATGACTTGCAACTGGCTCTGATTTGAATGAGGGAGGGCTGTGCAAGGTCACCAGCCTCACTTTCTCCTCCAGAACCATCTGGATCCAATGGTCAGATATTCATCAGGATGACTAGAGATGACACAGGATGCAATGACAGACCCTGGCCCTTTCAAGCTAAGGTCTTTTCAGGTTCTAACTTTGAGTAAGGTAATGCCCATTCAGTGAATAGGCCCTCTCTGTCTTCTGGGGTTTACTGGTTAGACTTCTTTCTCAAAGACCAAGACTTAAACCCAGTTCACTCTGGACCTCATAGATTGGGCAACAGTAGACCCCTGTCCAAGCACCATTTAATGGTTACTTTTGGGGCCCTCCTTGCTCAGACTGATTGTAAATAGTAACTGTTTCTCTTTTGACCAGCAACCCTGAGGGTCCTCCCCTTTCAGTGTGATTTTTTTTTAATTAAAGGGGCCATCCCTTGACTCATTTTACTTAGTATTCTATTTCCTAAGAATTTTTTTTATCTTATTTTTCTCCTCCCTTCTCATTTCTAGATAAGGCCAGCACATGACAATTCCTCCCAGCTCCTCATCACTCCTCCTCATAGATGCTCTACAATGGCATCTTAGAAGGGACAATTCATATAATCTAGGTAGGACAGATTTATTGATAATCATACATGAAAGTGTCAGTGAACCCATGTTTGGGCTGAGAGATGATATAGTGCATGTGGTTTCTCTTTCTTAAAGTTCATATCCTATACATTAGTAACAGTAAAAACATGTTTATGTATGGAACCAATTGCCCAGAACAAAGCAGAAAAGAAATCCACCTTTCCTCATTGGCCTCAGGTTCACTTAACATGCTAATTGTTGGTCTAATATTCCATGATCAGCAAGAGGACGTTCAGTTAAGGTGCTTCAGAAATACTAAATAATCACCACTGAAACAAGTGATCTGGACAAGCTTATACTGTTTGGGTAAACATTTCTTCTCCAGGCATGCTAGAAAAGGGGTAGGCAACAGAGAAAATTCAGATTATTTGAGCATTGGTTAGTAAGTGTTGCCATGGACATTTGGACATTTTATATCAGTTAGGCCCCCAACAAACCATAGCGTGCATGAAGCTTAGGTTGTTATTTGTCCTTCATTTTCAAAGAGGACCAACAACATCAAGGAGTGATGTCTCAACTTGCAGGTGAATAGGGATTTAAGTGAGGCAGAGCTGTACAAAGTCAGAAGCCTCTCTTATTCTCTTCTTCATTACACGTTCTCTTCTAGAGTTGTCCAGTGACAATGCAAATGTCAAGATGCCTCAAGGTGGAAATGACCCAGGATGCAGCGAATGACCTTGGCATCTTCAGTGTCTGACCAGGCTCTAAGCACTCCACAGTCACTTCCACTCCACTTCAGTCACTTTCATGGCTTGTTGGAACAAATTCTTTTCATCCACCTATTCCAGTAGGGGAAGTCTTCACATGCTTGGGGTGGACATCCCCCTAACTCACCAATGGGTTTGATGGCCATCATCTTCTAGTTTAGCCTGTCTACCGAGGCAGTCTTACCAAGGCCTGGCCACTGCCCATGCTATGGCTTCTTATCTCATTTGATCTTCCAATAACCCTGGGAGTCAGATGCTATTATTACCCCCAATTTAAAATGAGGAAAGTGAGGCAAACAGAGGTTAAATGTCTTGCTTAGGGCCTCATAGCTAGTAATTGTCTGAGGCTGGATTTGAATTAATTTGTATTTCTCTCATGGCTTGTGATTTGTAGCATTTTTATATGGTTATTTTATTTTATTTCCATATTAGATGTGTCACTAATTGAAAGGAAGTTCATAAAGAAAGTAAGTGAAAAAAGTATGCTTCAATCTATACTCAGAGTTCATCAATTCTCTCTCTGGAGTTGGATGCCATTTTTCATCTCCAGTCTTTTGTTGCTTCCAACTCTGCCATACCTCTCATATCTGCCCCACTTCTCTATTCCTATAGCGTTTATTTTGTGCAAGTTTGGTTGAGAGGTGAGCAACAGCACTCAGTACAGAGAACATGCTACTTCACCTAAAGATATGACAACCGTTATATACCTATATCTATCTATCTATCTATCTATCTATCTATCTATCTATCTATCTATCTATCTCTATCTATAGATAGATAGATATACAGATATAAACAACTAGCTATCTATAGATTAACCAATAGACAGATATCATCCTTCAGAGATCTATAATTTCACTGGTACAGGTACTCCTTCCACTGACACAAATCACAACTTACTTGGGAAATGATCTTCAAGATTTGTTTTGGCTGAAAAATCCTCTCCCCTGTAGCCAGTGAGTTCCCAGATGACAGGAGCACAACCTATCACTGGTCCCATCTTCAAGGTCTGTCAATCTCAGTGACATCTGCCACAGTCTACTCCTTTGGCTAAAAAGTCCAGGGTCCTCTTCATTGAAAAAGTAGTTTACAGGTCTTTTCTCACTCCACAAAGCATTCTCAGTGCCTATGGGTTGTAGTTCACTAAGTGCTCAGCACGTGGTGAATGTACATCTTTTGTCTCTTTTAGGTGGTTACTGAAAAAAAGGGGCTAGTGAAATGGCTTTCAGCTGAATTGTATTATCTTTGTTCTAGATTGGTCCTCAAATGTCAAGTGAAGGCTCTTCATGACAATCTTCCACAGATGTTGCAATTTAGCTTGGTTGTAATTCTGGATGTCTCATGGGTGATTTCAGCCAAGGTCTCTGAGTGAGAACAACTGCTGCTTTTTTGTGCAAGATATAAAATTTTTTAAAAGGGCCTGTATTAATAGGTCACAGATACCCAAGTATTAGCACATCAATGTCTTAATTAGCTCGTATTCAAAGCCCACTGATGTCTCAATACTCTTGAAGTCTAAATTTCCCAAGTCTACCAATCACATGGAAAGGCATCTCACAAGTATTCTGCCGGACATCCTGTCAATGTTGCCCTCTTATATAAAAACTCCACCTTTAAAAAAAAGTACACTGTAATGTGTTGCCCACTGCTTACTCTTACTGCTTACAAGGGGCTATGCTAAAGATGTACTGCAAGGATACTATGCTGGAAGGATTTTTCATACTTTTATACTTTTGTGATCCCCATCTGCCCACTATTTTGGGAGTACATCAGCCTTCATCAAAAAACAGATAAATAATAAATATATGTTCTAGTATTGTCTCAGAGTGTAGACATGTAATTTGTCTTAGTAACCTAAGGTAAGGTTACCTAAAGTAACCTAAGATTGTTCTTTCCCAATTGAACAGTCATATCATTGGCTTTGGAGATGTGAGAAGAAAACCTATCCCAGACAGTATGGACGATCTAGCCGAGATAGAGGAAAGAAGGAAGGGAAAGTTCTGTACTCAGAGAACATGATTCACAACAGCACACCAATAACACCAACATCACAACATCAAGCCAACAACATGCCAATAACAGGTCAAAATCACAACATCAAACCCACAATGCATCAACAATGCACTGATAACATGCAAACATTTCAACATACCAACATAGCATTAACAGCTACATACCAACATCACATCATTAAAGTGAACAACATGTAAAATAATATTTTAACAACACACCAACACTCCAATACCACAATGTCAGACCAACAACATGCCAATTACATACCATTATACCATAAAAAACTAACACTGTATCAATAGCATGACAACATGTCAATTGCATGTCAACATCACAACACCACACCAACAACACAACTCCAAACTGACAACATGTCAACATCACTTCAAGCCAAGAATAATGTTTTGGCAGTTAAAGATGATGATTGATATCTAAAGTAACAAAAGGCTTGTTTTAAAATATTCTACATATATGTATATGAATGTGCATATATGAAGGAACAGCTTTCAGATAAGTTTTGGACAAAAAATCGGTGGTATATGATATAAAGATTCAAATCTCTTTGTGAATGATGTAAGATAATGCCTCACTTGTGTGGGAATGGTTTAATGTTTTAAATAGGCAGGGGAAGATATTTTATTTATTAAAAGCTAGACAAATTACTGTATAGGAACACAGTTTCAAGCTACCAAAGTTACGGGTGCTTATGGTGAAACCTTCAGAGCTACAAGCATGATGAGTATTTCAGTTCATTTATAAGTAACTTTTTTTTTTGATCAAGGGACAAACTTTAAAAAGAAATGTAAACATCTGAAGACTGAGGCATGATTGTTTTAAAGGAATATTGATTTGATAGGAAAAGTTTGGGGATTTGTAAATTTGTAAATGAAACATGAATCTCTGAGAGTCAGAAGGCTTCTTTTTGAAGGTATAAGAACTAGGAAGAAGGACTGATAGAAAAACCTGTCATAGGAGCTTGAGGGGGAGAATTGAAGATGCCACACATATAAGGGCTTCAAAGTCACTAAGGTTTTAGCAGTTAGAAGTAGACAATTCACAGTAGCTTCAGCTGAGTAATTTTGATTTCTGGGAGAGAGAATTGATTTCTTTGGCCTGGAGCTTCAATGACAACTATTACCCTCCAATGCCACCTCCTCCCTTCTCATTCTAAAGATGAAGAAACTGAAGTTCACCAAAGTTAGGTGACTCAATTAAGGCCACACAGAGAATTAATAGCCAGTCTGGGAAAATCTTTCTAACAATTAGAGACATGCTGAAGCGAAACCTTGGAAAGTAGGTTCCCTGTTTTTAGAGATTTTTTAAGCAGAGCATAGATAACCATTTGTCAAATATATGATGTTGATGGGATTATTATTCAGTCACAAGTGGGACTATAAATGGATGTTGAGGTCACCTAGCACTATGATTCTGAGAATTTGTGATCAAAGACTTTTTGCAGAACATGGACATTATCTTGAATCATTGTATTGATTAGATTAGCTAAGTATTTCTCTTTCCCAGTTTATCATTATACAATACTGCTGTTACTGTGTACAATATTCCTCTGTTTCTGCACACTAGACTTTCCATCCATTCATATGTTTGCCCAAGTTTTTCTGAAACCATCATCCTCGTCATTTCTTATAGCAGGGTAGTATTCCATCACAATCATATACTATATAGTTGTTAATAGGTTGCATTTCTTCTTTTGAAAACAACTCATAACTTTTTAAGAAAGACGCAGCTTAGGCCAACATATTTAGAGCTGAAATTTATGTAGCAATACACATGATCTCATTTGAGCCTTACAACAGCCCTGTCCTGTGATTACTAAAGGTGTTATTGTTTGCATTTTATAGTTAGGAAATTGAGGTTCAGAGTGATTAAATGCCACATTGAACAATTAAATGCCACCCATTGGGAAAATATCAGAGGCAGTATTTGAAACCAAGTTTTCCTGAATCTAGGTCTACTATGCTATCCACTACTCTTCTATGCCTCTCCACACTATTAGAGAAAGTATGGTGCAGTGAAAATAGATCTGCATTTGGAGTCTAAGGAACTTGACTTGATTCCCAGCTCCTCCTAGTACTTGCCACTTTTGTGATCATTGGCAAGGGACCTACTCTTTCTGTATTTAGCACATGATCTGGAGCTAGAATAGGATAGTGTTGCAATAATCCATAGTGATGAAGTGGTGATGAATACATGATTTAAGATGGTATCCATGTATGTAAAGGGAGGGAAACTAATGAAAGATGTTTTAAAGGTCAAATTAACAAGACTCAACAACTGAGTGGATATGAAGAGTGTGGAGGTGCATAAAGAGTTCAAGAGGATTGAGGGATATAAACCTAGGTACTTGGAAGGTAGAGATAATCATTAGGCAGTTAGTATTACAGAAAAAGGGAATTCAGAAGAGAAATTGGGGTTGAGTCTAGAAATCAGTAATTTTTATAGAAGTAATAATCCTTCCTCAGGCAGTTCCTAGCTATATGACTCTGGGCAATTTGCCTCAGTTGCCTCATCTGTAAAATGAATTGGAGAAGGAAATGAGGAACCACTCCAATTATCTTGGCCAAGAAAACCCCCAATGGGGTCACGAAGAGTAGGATACAACTACAAAATGAATGAACAACAACAATAATTGAGCCCATGGTAGTTGATAGGACTCCTTGTGACAGCATGCAGAGAAAGAAAAAAAAAAGAAAAGAGGGCCTAGGATAGGAAGCAGAAATGAATAATGATTCAAAAAAAAAAAAAGCAATCGTGAAGGTAGACTCAGTAAATAAAGAGACATGCTGGTCAACAGAGGCAAAAACAGCAAAGAAGTCCAGCAAAATTTGTGATCTTGTAGTATGGGCCTTCCTCGTTGCCTGTCCTAGAATGTTTGATTTTCATCTCTACATTTCTGTAAATCTTCCATATCAGTTCTACCCATATCCTCTGGTTCCTTTAATAACTTGAAGATTCATGTACCCCTTGGATTATCATTCTCTTCATGTAACTGGTCCATATCCACCTCCATTTCTGGTAGTACAAACACAAGATGATGAATTTTTATTTTTACTAGTTCTCACAGGCAAGTTTTGTAATATGTTTTAGCTTATTTTGACCAACCTTACATCTCTCTGCTGGCACTCCTCTGATATAATGTATTTGTCCTGGGTAGACAAGTGGCCACTCATCGTGCTGGTTTTTAAACTCGATGAAATTCTTCAGGAATGATAGGTCTGCTAGAAAGTTCCATCTGAATAACGTTTAATGAGATTGAAATTTCCACATTAATAGAAAACTAAATTACTACTAAGAAGCTTACTCACTAGGAAAATCAAGCTATGTATGAATTTATCTGTAATACAAGAAGAACAAAGTATTTATGTTGTTAAATTGGTGATGATGATGTTTCCCTAAAAGAGCACTATGCTCCGTTTTCTTGGTAAATTTAGAATGAGATATTATATAATCGGAAGAAAAGATATAATGAATAATGGTCAGGTTTAAAGTCAAAAATTGAAATTTTAAGGGGAAAAATTGTTTTCCTAGTACAAAGATCTTAGTAGATTCAGAAACAGTATATTGCAAAGGATTCAATTTAGTCACATAAATTGATATCTCTGAACAGAAAACAGCCCTTTTTCAAAAATCTGTGTCAAACTTACTACTGTAATTCACTTAAATATGATGTCTAACCTCATCCTGATAAGGCCAGAAGCAAGTAATATTTGATTTCTAGGTGCCTTATCCCTTATTTTGTTATGTTTAATTATTATTATTTCAATTAATAATTTTATTAATTTGTCTCTCTAATTACCTTCCCAATGGGAAAAAAAGAAGAAAGCCCTCAATATATACCTTAAAAAAAAAAGGTTTAATTGACATCAGCTGATGGAAAGTTGCCAGGTGGCTAGCAACTCCCTAGAACAGAGGGAGATATAAACACATATAAGGTTTTACACAGCTTTAGGACAGACAGAAAAAGGTTCAGTAATAGGGACCGGTTTTCAGGTCATTTGGTGGGTGGAAGGAAAGAATGCCTTAATTTTGGAGTAACCTTGGTGTCAACCAAGATCAGATCTATTCTGGGTAGGGATGTTTCCCTATCATTAATCTCCTTAGAACATCTGAATGTCTATGTGGAACCAGAGGTCTAAAATAGTTGTAGCCTACCTTTGAGATGGAATCAGGCTGGCTATATTTCTTTGATCTGTAAGGTACCATTTGGGTAAAGATGTCTCCCTCAAACTCATAGCACACAGGTTTGTGCATTTTCTTCACACAGTCCAAACTCCTGAATTTAATAGGTGAAAAACCTGAGGTCCACAGTGGGTTAAATGACTTGTTCATGGTTACATAAGTAGCAAAGGACAAAGGCAGGATTTGAACTCAAGATATCTAACCTCATCCACCGGGTTAGTGATAATAGAGCCATATATTTAGAGATTGGACAGGTAGATGGTACAGTGGTTAGAGTGCTGGTCCTAAAGTCAGTAAGACTTGTTTTCCTGAGTTCAAATCTGGCCTCAGACACTTACTAGCTGTGTGACCCTAGACAGGTCATGTAACCCTATTTGCCTCAGTTTCCTCATGTATAAAATGAACTGCAGAAGGAAATGGCAAACTGCCCCGATATCATTGCCAAGAAAATCCCAAATGGGGTCACGAAGAGTCAGAAATGACTGAAAAACATTTTACGTATAGATAGATATTCCTGACTGAAATTTCCATGTTAGGCCCTAAACTTAATAAAGGCAATAGAAGCAGGGTAAAAACTCAAGTGTAAAATCCAAAAGCCATTATCGACCATTAACATTATAGCGCAGATCAGAAGAGTTCAGTAGTACCCTAAGGGAATTGGGCACAGGACAAATGTGATTTAATCATAAATTTATAGACTCATAGATTTTTGCAGCTGGCAGGGAAGGAAGTAGCTTACAGATCATCAAATCCAAGCCCCAATCATGCAGATGAGGACACTGAGGACCCTAACAGGGAACTGATGCCCAGGAACACTGAGAAAGTCAATAATAGAGCCAAGAGCCTCCCTCCAGTAACATGACTCACAATCTAGATTTCTGTCTCTCATGTTGCCTGAGGAAAGATTTTGAACATAATAAACCAAGAAGGGAAGCCTTTAGTGGGAACCTGGAAATTCAGGGGAGAGCATAAAGACATTAGATGCTCTTAAGCAGGGACTATTAAAAAAAAAAGTAGGCAAGGGCTTGAGGGGGAGAAGGAGACATCAAAGACTGACATTCATGTCCTCTAAAACTTCTCTCAGGAGTAATAGTGTAGAGTCTGGGGATTCGGTATTAGGAGAGACAGAACATTCCTTTATTTATATCATGAGACACTTGTAAGGAAAGAACAGGGACTGACCTTCTTCATAGGGGGTTGTTCTCTCATCTTCTCACTGTTATCTTCCTACCAGCAGCAGATCAACAGCTCTATCTTTAGCCACAAACCATGTCCTGGAACATTTAAACCTTTCAGCTCCGGCACTTTGGAGGCCTGTTATATTTCATAAGGCCTGATATTTTTAGGTAGTCCCAACATCTCTTCATCTTTCATCCTGACTACCTTCTTATCTGTTCTATCTTCCCTCTCCCCACACAACCTCTCATTCCCCTTTGCTAGTTCTGAATCATAATCAAATAAGTATTGCCGTTGCTATTGGAATGGATATATCAGTCTACTCACATTTGACTCCACTAACTATTTCTGTGACTTTTTAGACCAAAGCATCCTATCACCACTCCCTACAGGTGCCCCAGTGAGTAGAGTCCTGGTTTCAGGAGGACCTGAGTTCAAATCCTGCCTCAGACACTTAGTACCTGTGTGACCCTGGGCAAGTCATTCAACCTTTGTTTACCTCAGTTTGATCATCTGTAAAATGGGGATAGTAATAGCACCTGTGTCCCAGAGTTGTTGTGAGGATCAACTGAGGTAATATTTGGAAAGCACTTACCACAATGCCTGGCACATAGTAGGTGCTATAAAAAGTTAGTTTATTGTTAATGTATTTGTTGACTGTGAGTTCCTTGAGATCAGGCACTGTTTTTTGCCTTCATATCCTCAATGCTTAGCACAGTGCCTGACACATAGTGGTTGATTAATAAAAGTTGCTAACTGATGGATTAACCCTATTTAGAATATATGTTCTTGGAGAGAAGAGACTGGCTTTGCTCGTATTAGTTCTTAACAAAAAAAAAAGTACTAGGTAACAGAATAGATACAGTTTTGGACTTAGAGTCAGGAAGACCTGAGTTCAAATCCTACTTCAGACATTTAGCTATGTTACCCTGGGTAAGTCACTTGACCTCTCAGTTTCCTCATTTGTAAAAGGAATGATAACAACACATATTTCATTAAGTTATTGTGAAGATCAAATGAGATAGCATATGTAAAGTCCTTTGAAAATCTTAAAATGCTATATATATAAATGCTACCTGTTATTTTTCATTCATCCTCTCTCTCCCTTTGTTTCATCCACTCATAACAGACTACAGAAAAGTATGTTACAGACATAAGAGTCCTAACTTTGGATGACCTGGGATGGAATACCATGCTCTGATGCTTATTATTAACTTTGTGACTTCAGGCAAGACATTGTTCTAGTTCTCTATTTCCTCAACTATAAAATGAAAGGGTTAGGCTAGAAATGACCTCAAAGGTCCTATTCAGCTCTAGATCTATGGTCCTGAGTCAATTCACCTCAGCCTTTCGATGCCATCCAATTCAAAAAAATTATCATCCTTTGTAAAATATGAGGATTGATATCTAAGAGATATCTAGGGTTACTTCCAATTTTATAATCAGGAATGTATTCCACCATTTTAGGAAAAGACTCCCTTGTTCATTATTCTCCTGACAGCACATAACAAGAAGGAGAAATTAATCAAATAGGATGTGGCCTCAGATAAAAGTACCTTCTATGTGGCTCTCAGTCACTCTTCATTCATTCATTCATTCATTCACTGAAGCAAGTAGCATTTTTCAGTGCTTGTGCATACCTAGAACTTTGGTTGTGGATAGGGGAAGATCATTTCCTTTCTTTATTGCTTAGTCATCGAGATAAGACTTGTTTTCATAAAAGAAGAGAATAAAGGCAACTGCTTTAATTCATACTATCTATCAAGTGTCAGCCTAAGGATGGGGTTGGGGCTGGGAAAAGGAGGAGGAGAGGAACCAACAGAAGGCTAAGAGATAAGAGTTCTTGTGTCTGCCCAGTAGCTGTATGACCTTGCTCATGTCTCTTAACCCTTGACCTCAATTGAATTAATTTCAACTATAAATCCCTTAAAGTCAGAGACGTGTTTTGTTTCATCTTAGAAACTCCAGTCATTAGTGTAGCATCCCCCATACCAAAGAAATAATATCATGTTAGTTTAATTCAACCAAATTTGTAAAGTGAGGGAACTGGTACAAAGAATCATTTCCATCCAAAACTTTATGATTTTTTGGATGGAAATAAAAATGATATCCACAACACAACCTTTCTGAAGCTCATCTAATTAGTTCATGGATGCTGAACATATTGTTTAAGCTTTTTGGCTCTCTAATTTTGCTTTAGAACCATAATCTTAATTCTAAGTTGGACTGGATTTGTGTCAAAGGACCTGGTTTGGACTTTTTATTGTGCCACTTAATACCTGTGTGACTCTGCGCAAGGCACTTAAACTTTCTGAGCTGCTTCCTCATCTGAAAAAAAAAAGAAAGAAAGAAACGAGCAGATTACACTAGATGACCCTTCAGCTGCTTTCTGGCTTTAAATTTAGGGGTACTAACCTTTTTGTGTTTTACTTGTAGATGCTATCGGATGCCATTGGAATCATGCTGAAGCTCCTTTTCATAATATCTGAAATGTATGAAATAAATATGCTTACAATGGAAATCAATAATATATAAATACAATTATTAAAATGTAAAAAACAAAACAGTGTACAGAATCCTGCACTAAATCTACAATCCCATAATCCCTAAGGTCCTTTCTGGCTCTAACATATTGGAGATTTCATGAATAAGGTTTATTAGGGGTGGAAATAGACGACCTCTGAGGCCTTTTCCAAAACCGAGACTCTATGAAGCTATCATTTTATTCAGGATGGGAAAATGTAGAGGGCCAACTTTGGGGAGTTGGAGGGCTTAGGCCAGACCGGGTCTTACCTGCAGCTTGTACTAAGCCTGACAGCTATGAAACTCAGGGTGTCGGCTCACCAACCCCCTGTTCCGTCTTTTGAGAACAGGATGCAGGAAGGGAGGAAACGGATGGGGTATAGGACAGGACGCAGGAAAGAATGTAACAGACAAGGTACAAGGAAGTAAGGAAATCACTTAATTAGATTTGTACTTTTCATGAATGTTACTATTGCTTCATCCAGTACTATATAAGCCTGAGCCCTCAGATCAATAAACAGCGTTTGTTCTCTGCTGTCACCTGGCCCGTGATTCTTTCTCTCTTCACACTCTGCCAGCATCAGACCACAGCCGGGGAAGCAGGTGCTCCCGGCAGGAAAACTTGAGCTATATCTCCAAGTAAGTAAGGGACACAGATCAGCAAAGAGGTGTGAGGAAGCTCTAATTCTTTCTTCACCCCACCAGTGCCCTTTCATTCAATTTGACAAGCATTTAATAAATAACTGCTATGTTCTGGGTGTTGGGTATTCAAAACCAAAATTGAAATATCCCCAGCCCTCAAAAAGTTTACATTCTACTGAAGGTGAAAGTGGGGGAAATTATGTAAAAATTGAATAAATATGTCTATGTGTATAATATAGGTATGTACACATTTTTGTTTATGTGAGTATGGAGAGAAGAACAGTGTCCTCCTTTTCCCCCATTGGTAAAAAACTGCTCTTCCTCCTATTGCATTAATTTTAGCTAGAAGAATGGTTATGCTACCCACCCTCAGAAAGACTGTGCCCTAGGAGAATGAATAGAGCCTCTCAAAAGAAAAGAAGCATTGTTGAACTTGAGGAAGGGCACTGTCTCTTCAGAAGAATAGGAGGCTCTTCATTAGGCGAGATTTAGCTGCCTTGGTACCTGTGTGCTAATAATGAAAGGAACTTCCCTACCAATGTACTTAAGCAGCACAATAAAGCATCTTTACTGACCAGCTTCACCACAGCTACTATTGATTCACTGGCATGTGCTCCCTCAATAGCAAAGTCTGCAGTATTTACTCCCAAAGCTTTCCCTTTCTCGAGGCTGTGATTATTCAATGTGAAATTCCTTTAACCTGGTGGAGTTTGTGCTGTTGCTAATATTGCAGTAGCAAATTATCAATCCAAATGATGATAACAGAAATCATTTCTCCTGTTGCATGATGTGTAATTGAATCTACATTCTGTCCTAGAAATTTTCTCTATATGTCTTTCAGAGGGACTACACAAATGGACCATAAAAGGGGGGGGGGAGCTGCCTGAGGTTGATGGTACAATTGAGCGGAATCCGAACCTTGTTGATGTTTCTTAGTTTCTATTTAAAAATTTGGTCTCATTTCTTATTAAGCCTTAATCACTGAATGGCTCTGCCTCAGTCAAACTGAGACCTGTTAAAGTCCTTAGCCTGAAAGAGTCAAGGTACACCACTTCGTACTGGGCCATCTCCAGTTGTCCTGATCCATATCTGGCCACTTGACCCAAACAGCTCCAGAGGAGAGAGTGAGGCTGATGATTTTATGCAGCCCTCCCTCACTTAAATCCAATTCACTTGCATGTCATGGCATCACCTCCCTGATGTCATGGTCTTCTTTGAGAATGAAAGACAAGGGGAGCTAGGTGACGCAGTGGATAGAGCACTGTCTCTGAAGTCAGGAGGACCTGAGTTCAAAGCCTCAGTAACACTTATCAATCCGGAAGTGACCCCGGACAAGTCACTTAACCCCAATTGCCTAAAAGAAAAGGAGAGAGAGGGAGAGAGAGAGAGAGAGAGAGAGAGAGAGAGAGAGAGAGAGAGAGAGAGAGAGAGAGAGAGAGAAAAGACAGCGAAGGACAAACAGCAATTTGAAAACTTACAAACAATGCTCTTTGGGACTTTATGGTTTCATTTGTTTTTTTATTGTTTTGTTTATTTTATTTTTATTTTCTTTCACTTTTAGAGAGAAAAGGAGGACACATTCATTTTTCCCCTCTCCTTTTTAACTTAAATTTAAGCTTACCAACATCTCAAGAGATCCTGACAAGGGCAACAAAAGTCAATGGCTCCCTGAGTAAAAATGAGAAAGAAAAAGATAATGTGGGATAATGGAAGTTGGTGGGTTTCAAGAAATCTGCACTTTGGATGAAAACCAAAGGGCATAATATCTTGAGAGGGAAGATCACATCAGTTTCCATCAAACTTTCATTCCTAATATTTTATTCTATCATATACTCATTAATACAATTATTTCAGCATCTGGCTGATTGGTTAATAAAAACTAGATACTACAGTATTTAGAATAAAGGAAGTTTTGTCCCACCATAGCCTGACTTCTACATTTTGGAACACTATGTTCAGAGATTGAGTCTCCCCTTTCAAGTGAGATATTGGCAAAGAAAATTAAGTAGGCTGATCACATAGCAAGAATGAGGGATAAGAGTTGGATTTTCTAGAAGGACTTGGAGAAAAAATATGTCCTATGAAAAAGCATAGATAGGTCATAATCTGGGCTACTTAGAAGAGAAGTGCCTACATCTGATGAAGCATAAAGATCCGTTAAAGTATGAAAGCAGCAGTATTGGAAAATTGGAATATTTCACCATGAAATGGGACTTGAGACAAGACCATATGAGGAAAAATTGAATGAACTGGAGTTGTGAGTCTAGAGAAGAGAAGATTTAAGAGTGATTGTGTTTGTTTTTAATGCATTAGTCCAGAGAGAAAAATTATGTGAGAATTGGAGGGAAGCATATTTCAATTAGAAAAAAGTCCTCAAAATCAAATATATCCAAAAAAAATAAGAGCTGCCTTGTTTGACAATGACTTCAGTATCATTAAAGATTCCCAAGCAGAGTTTTCATGACCACCTTCCAAGGGGGTGTTAGCAGATATTCTAGCAGGTATTTAGGGGTGTATGGATGTTATCTGCCAGATTTATATAAGGGAAGAATTTAAGGCCAAAGAAGATAAAAAGAGGATTACAAAATGCAAAATAATTTTGACTATGCAAAATTACAAAGGTTTTGCACAAACAAGACCAAGGCAACAAAAATTAAAAGTAAAGCAGAAAACTGGGGGAAATTTTTGCAACAAAGATCTCTGAGAAAGCCCTCATTTTTCAAATATATAGGGAACTGGGTCAAATTTATAAAAGTGAAAGTTATTCCTTAAATGATAAAGAATCAAAGGGTATTAACCAGCAGTTTTCAGACAAAGAAATCAAAGTCATATAAAAAAATGTTCCAAATCATTATGATTAGATAATTGCAAATTAAAACAACTTTGAGGTACTACCTCATGCTTATCAAATTGACTAATATTACAAAAAAAGGAAAATGATAAATGTTGGAGGAGATGTGGGGAAAACTGGCATACTAATGCATTGTTGGTGGAGTTGTGAACTTATCCAACCATTCTGGAGGGCAATGTGGAACTATGCCCAAGGGGCTATGAAACTGTGCATATTCTTTGATCCAGCAACATTGCTACTGGGTCTGTATCCCAAAGAGATTTTAAAAAATGGAAAGGACATATTTGTACAAAAATATTAATAGCAGCTTTCTGTGGTGGTTGAGTTGAAAATCAAAGGGATGTCCATCAATTGGGAAATGGCTGGACAAGCTGCAGTATATGATTGTGATGGAATATTATTGTACTATAAGAAATGACAAGCAATGTGATTTCAGAAAAAGCTGGACTTACATGAACTGATGCATAGTGAAGTGAACAGAAGGAGAATTTTGCAACAACAATATTGTTCAATGAAGAGCTATGAATGCTTTACCTATTCTCAGCAATACGATGATCCAAGACAATCTAAAAATCTATTTTGTTGCTTTAGGGAAAATAAAATGGAAGCTTCTAGAACTCCCTCTCTCCCAGCCCCCCACCAACATCTTTGCTTTCTTCTTTTAAAAAAAGATAGATAAAAAAGGAGAAAAACAGCCCTGTTGTATGTTTGTCCTGTGACTTTATGGAAGGAAGTCTAATCTAGATATGAAATCTCCTCATGTCTGTTGTGACCATTTAAAGACATAATAATGAACTGGACTGTTTACAAAATAAAAAATAATGGAGGAACAGTTTTCCAAAGTTTTTTGTTGTTGTTGTTGTTGTTGTTGTTGCTGTTGTTGTTGTTCAGTCCTGTGCCTGGCTCTTTGTGACCCTATTTGGGGTTTTCTTGGCAAAGATAGTGGAATTGTTTGCCATTTTCTTTTCCTATCATTGATAGGAGATCCTTAATATTGATCCATGGTTTTCCTTGATATTGATCCATAGTTTTCTTTCTCTGCTTTGTCTTTCTCTGGTTTAACTATCAAGACCATGTTTTCATTTTAGAAAAATATTGGAAGTGTGTTTTCTTATTATTGCACAACAGTTCATGTAGCACTGGAATAATTGTTCTTTGAATGTTTAGGAAAAAATTTACTTGTAAATTCATATGGTATTGGAGAGTTGTTTATTTTTTCCCTTTTGGAAATTTCTTAGTTCCTTATTCATTTTCATTTTCTGGTAATGAGTAGTTTAGATAATCCAACTTTTTTACTTTGTTAACTGTATCTCTTATATTATTGTAGATATCCATTTCCTTTAAATCATCAGATTTGTTAACATTCAGCAAATTTGAGTAAAATTGTTTCTAATAATTTGCTGTGATTCTGTGATGGAAAGTATTTGGCTTTCTTTTCTTTTTAAAAATTGGGTAAGCTAGCTACATATTTGTTTTTGTTTTTAAAAAAATCTGTTAGCTTTTCCAATTCAGTGGCCTTTTATCTTCACATTTTATTAATCTCTTTAGTTTTCACAATTTCTACTTTTTTATTTAGTTGGAGGTTTTTTTATTAGTTGTTGCAATTTATTTTTAATTATGTGTCCAATCAATTGATTTGTCCTTTGAAGTAACATTTTCATCCTTCAGAATTCCCTTA
Organism: Phascolarctos cinereus; assembly: GCF_003287225.1. Classification (NCBI taxonomy): domain Eukaryota; kingdom Metazoa; phylum Chordata; class Mammalia; order Diprotodontia; family Phascolarctidae; genus Phascolarctos; species Phascolarctos cinereus. The sequence continues at coordinate 437,747,494 of NW_027555847.1, read as the reverse complement.
GCTGCATCTCTTAATTTTAAGAAGATTGTTGTATTTTTCTTATTTCTTTGATGACATTTTCTATTATTTCTATAATTTGTTCTTTGGCCCACCAGTTTTTGGAAATTTGTTCTTTAGATTCAAACTACTTTTTAATTCTTTCTTTAACGGCCCACTTTTGAAAATAATTTTATTGCATAGTGGTCAGTAAATAATGTTTAGTATTTCTGTTTTTCTACATATTTGGTAAAGTTTTTATAACTAAATGCATGGTCTTTTTTTTTGTAATAGTTATATGTATAACTGAGCATACTATGGATTCTTTTCCATTTCCATTTCCATTCAGTAATCAGCAGATACCTATCATTTTTAATTTATCTGAAATACTATTCAAGTCTTATTTCTTGTATATTTCTGGTTAAATATATAAGTTTGAAAGAGATACATTAAGGTTTCACACACAATAATGGTCATAACCTTGATTATGTCATAACCCATGAATATACCATCTCCATGTTCAAGAATATTGTCTTTTTACTTCTCCCTCTTCTTCCCTTAACATAATACTACTCCTCATCTACACTATGCCCTCCAATCCAATTGAAGGGTCAGCCTTCAATTCTCTCTTGAGTCATCCTCCCTACACTAGCCATTCTCTCCTACCTTCCTCATCTTAATTCCTTGGTGAACCAATTTAATTCTGTTTCCTCCTCTCTTAAATCCCTATTCTCTCCCTCCCTTATCATATCACCAATTACACCCAGCCAATCCTCAGCCTTGGATCACTTTCATTGTACATCATCTTCACCCCTATACATGTGTTGTTGAAAGATGGTGGTGAAAATCATGTAATCTTTCTGACAAGGTTCACTACAAATTTTCTGTCACATAAACTCAACTGGGCCCTTATTTCTGCTAGGCAATGTACTACCCTTATCAACTCACTATCCCACTTCTGTAAAGGCTCTTCCAAACCTCTTCATCCCTCCTCAAACCTCTTATGGTTCCTCTCTCCCATTCTCTCAGCTGAGAACCTTGCTTCATATTTTACAGGAAAAAAATGAAGCCATTTGCCATGAAATCCCTCTTCTCCCCTCTTCCTTACTTCCTACCACTCAGGTGCTTCCTGCCACTTTCTTCTCATTCCCTCCTATTTCACATGATGAAGTGACCTTACTGTTTACCAAAGCTAACCCCACTATCTGTTCAAGTGATTCCGTTTAATCCTGTCTGCTCCAACAGATTCTCCCCCTGTTATCCCCACTCTTTCACTTATTTTTAATCTCTCCCTCTCTACTGGTTCATTCCCCACTGCTTATACATGTTCATGTCTCCCCCATCCTGAAAAAAATAATCTTCATTTGAGCCTTCCATCTTTGCTATCATTCTATATCACTTTTGTCTTCTGTAGCTAAACTCTTCTTTTACAATAGGTGGCTTTGCTTTCTCACCTCTCACTCTCTTCTTAACCTCTTGCAATCTGGCTTACAAACATATCATTCAACTGAAACTGCTCTCTCCAAAGTAACAAATGATCTCTTAGTTGCCAAATCCAATGGCCTATTTTCAATCTTCATTCTCCTCAAAGTCATACTGTTGATCACTTATTCCTCTTTGATAGTCTCTTCTCTCTAGTGGGACACTGTTCTCTCCTGATTTTCCTCCTACTTATTTGATCACTCTTCCTTTTTCTCCTTTGTTTGATTCTCCTCCAGATCAGGTTCTCTAACTGTAGAAGTCCATCAGGGTTTTATCCTAGGCCCTTTTATTTTCTCCCTCTATGCCAATTCATATGGTAATCTCATAAGTTCCTATGGCTTTAATCACCATTTCTATATTGATGAATCACAATTTTACCTATCATGCCCTAACCTCTCTTCTGATCTTCAATCTCATACCTCCAACTGCCTTTCAAGAATCTTAAACTGGAAATTCAGTAAGCATCTTAAACCCAACGTATCCAAAATAGTACTCATTATCTTTCCCCAAAACCCTCTGCCCCACCTACCTTCCCTATCACTGTAGAGAGTACCTCAGCCTCACAACCAAAGAATCATCTTGTATTCCTTGCTACTCCTCACCTTCCATATTCAAGCTCTTGCCAAAGCCTGCTGATTTCACCTTGGCAACACCCGTCCAAAATATTTCCTTCTCTCCTCTGATGATGCCACCACTCTGGTGCAGCAGTTCATCATCTCATGCCTTGATTTTTGCAAAAGCCTGCTGGCGGGTCTATCTGCCTCAAGTCTCTCTCCACTCAAATCCATTCTCCATTCAGCTACTGAAGTAATTTTCTTAAAACATAAGCTCAATCATCATACCACACACACACACACACACACACACACACACACACACACTCACTCAATAAACTCTAGCATTTTCCTATTGCCTCCAGGAGTGTATACAAATGCTCTATTTGGCATTCAAAGTCCTTCATAACCTAGCCCCCTCCTACCTTTCCAGTCTTCTGATACCTTACTTCTTAACACATACTCTTTGATCCAGTGACACTGGCCTCCTTACTGTTTCACAAATATGACATTTCATCTCTCTGACTCTGGGCATTTTCTGTGATTGTACATCATGCCTGAAACACTCTCCCTCTACTCATACTAATCCCTGGTTTCTTTAATTCCCAGTTAAAATTCAACGTTTGACAGGAAGCCTCTTAATTCAAATCCTCTTAATTCCAGTGTTTTCCTTCCTTTTTCCTTCCTTAATTTTAATTATTTCCTATTTATCTTTTGTATAGCTTGTTTTGTATATATTTGTTTGCATGTTGTGTCCTCCATGAGACTGTAAGATCCCTCAGGCAGGGCCTATCTTTTGCCTCTTTTTTTCAATCCTCAGTGCTTAGCACAGTGCCTGGACATAGTAGGTGCTTAGTAATTATTGTAGTTTTATTATTTCTCCCTCAAATTTTATTAGTGTTTCCTTCACATATTTATAGATTGTTATTAAGTGAATATATATTATTGATATTTACTCTTTAGGTATTGTTCTTTTAAATATAGTGTAACTTACATTTTTTTATTCAAATTTATTGTGCCCTTATTTGAAATCATTACCACTAACCCTGTTTTTTTTAAAGAAACTAGTTCTTCATTTAATTCTGTTTGACTCTGTGTTTCAGATATGTTTCTTGCAAACAAAATATTATCAGATTTTGCTTTCTAATGTATTCTATTCTCTTCCATTTTCCTGGTGAGTTCCTCCAATTCATATTCACATTAATGATTTCTAATAGTATATTTCTCTTCATACTGTCCCTCTGGTATGGTTTTTTCTCTTTTTTTCCCAATTTCTTCTTCACAGGTAAGAAGGTGGTAGAAAAGAGGGAATTTGTCTGATACTTGTGATCTTCTAAGTAAAATGCTTGTATTTCACAGTTAAAACTTAAAAGGGAATTCTTCCCCTCTGTTGCAATATTTCTCTGTCCGTTCTCTCACCTGGGATCCCAGGTTTTACTCTTTACTTTTAATCCTACCTTGATACTCCTCCCTAAAATATTCAAGTTTCTTTTGATTATGACAATTCCCATAACCTACTCTGTCCTTCATTTTAGATCATTCTCTCCTATCTCTTTGTTCCCCTCCCCTTTGAGTTTAATGTGTGTATATAACAAAATCTTCATTGGTTTGTGGGAAGAAGTATGATGAAAATATAGGTATATGTCTAAATTTCTTCAATTTCTCTTTATCCAATTCAGTTGAGAATGACATCATGAAATGCCCATTCTTACACTCCCTTCTTTCACTGCTTAATCTTCATCTTAGGCATACATATTAGAAAACAATAATTTCCATCCTTTTCTTCCTCCATTCCTGCATTGTCTCACACTTTTTTTTTTATCCTATGGCCACTAAAGTACAACAATGCCACAGACCCTGTTATTTAACTTTTCTCTTTTTTAAAAAAGATTCATTAATTTATTTATTCTTAGTTTTCAACATTCACTTCCACAAGATTTTGAGTTCCAAATTCTCTCCCCAACTCATCCCTCACCCAACCCCAAGACAGCATGCATTCTGAATACCCTTGCCCCTAATCTGCCTGCTTTTCTATCTCCACCCCGCTTCTCTTATCCCCTACCTCTTCTATTTTCCTGTAGAGCAGGAAAGATTTCTATATCCCTTTGCCTGTGTATCTTGTTTCCCAGTTGTATGTGAAAACAATTTTTAACATTTGCTTTCAAAACTTTTGGTTCCTGGGGGTAGCTGGGTGGTGCAGTGGATAGAGCACCAGCCCTGAAGTCAAGAGGACCTGAGTTCAAATCTGGCCTCAGACCTAACACTTGACACTTACTAGCTGTGTGACCCTGGGCAAGTCATTTAACTCCAATTGCCTAAAAAAACAAAACAAAACTTTGGTTCCAAATATTCTCCCTTCCTCCCTCTCCACCTACCCTCATTAAGAAGGCAAGCAATTCAATACAGGTTATACTTGTGTAGTCATGAAAAACACTTCCATAGAAGTCATGATGTGAAAAACTAACTATATTTCCCTTCATCCTATCCTGCCCGCCATTTATTCTATTCTAACTTTTGACCCTCTCCCTCCTCAGAAGTGTTTGCTTCTGATTACCCCCCCAAATCTGCCCTCCCCTCTATTATATTCCTGCTCTCTTATCCCCTTCCCCTTTATTTTCCTGTAGGTTAATATAGCTTTCCATACCCAATTGAGTGTGTATGTTATTCCCTCCTTAAGCTAAATCTGGTAAGAATAAGATTCATTCATTCCTTCTCACTTTCCCCCACTTCCCCTCCACTGTAAAAGCCTTTTCTTGTTTGTTTTATGTGATGTAATTTACCCTATTCTACCTCTTCCTTTCTCCTTCTCCCAGTATAATCCTCTCTCACCCCCTTAATTTTATTCTACAGATATTACCCCTTCATCTTCAACTCACCCTGCACCCTCTATCTATCAATCCATCTATACATATAATTTTTCCCCTCCAACTACCCTAATATTGACAAAGTTCTCATGAGTTACAAATATCATCTTTCCATGTAGGAATGTAAATAGTTCAACCATAATGAATACCTTATGATTTCTCTTTCCTGTTTACCTCTTCATGCTTCTCTAGAGTCTTGTATTTGAAAGTCAAATTTGCTATTCAGCTCTGGTCTGTTCATCAAGAATGATAGAAAGTCCTCTATTTCACTGAATGTTCAATTTTCCTCTGAAGGATTATACTCAGTTTTGCTGGGTAGGTGATTCTTGGTTGTAATCCTATCTCCTTTGCCCTCCGGTATATTATATTCCATCCCCTGTGGTCTCTTACTGCAGAAGCTGCTAAATCCTGTGTTATCCTGATTGTGTTTCCACAACACTTAAATTGTTTCTTTCTGGCTGCTTGTAATATTTCCTCCTTGACTTGGGAACTCTGGAATTTGTCTACAATATTCCTAGAAGTTTTTTTGGGGGGATCTCTTTCAGGAGGTGATTGGTGGATTCTTTCCATTTCTATTTTACCATTTGGTTCTAGAATACCAAGGCAGTTTCCCTTGATAATTTCTCGAAAGATGATGTCTAGGCTCTTTTTGATTGTGGCTTTCAGATAGCCCAATAATTTTTAAATTATCTCTCCTGGATCTATTTTCCAGGTCAGTTGTTTTTTTTTTTTTCCAATGAGCTATTTCACATTGTCTTCTATTTTTTAATTCTTTTGGGTTTGTTTTACAGTGTCTTGATTTCTCATAAAGTCAGTAGCTTCCATTTGCTCCATTCTAATTTTTAAGGAAGTATTTTCTTCAGTGAGTTTTGGACTTCCCCTTCCATTGGCCAATTCTACTTTTGAAGGCATCCTTCTCCTCATTTGCTTTTTGGACCTCTTTTGTCATTTGGGTTAGGCTATTTTTTAAGGTGTTTTTTCTTCAGTATATTTTGGGGTCTGCTTTAGTAAGCTGTTGACTAGTTTTTTTCATGATTTTCTTACATCACTCTAATTTCTCTTCCCAGTATTTACTTCTCTTACTTGCTTCTCAAAATTGTTGTCAGAACAAAAAATATTTTTTAAACCAGAAACTTTGAATTTTGATTGATGTTTCTGGGAGATTTTACTTTTGGATTTCTTTCCAGAAGTGACTGGTAGATTTATTCTAGTTTTACTTTATTCTCTGGTTTTAAGAGTTTGGGGCAGCTTTTATTTATAATTTCTTCAAATATGATATCCAGACTTTTTTTTTAATCAGAGTTGTCAGATAGTCCAGTAATTTGTCACCTTGAGCAGGGTTTTCCACAGTTACGTGTGAGTTGTGTGTGTGTACATATAGCACGCTTTCTCTCTCTCTCTCTCTCTCTCTCTCTCTCTCTCTCTCTCTCTCTCTCTCTCTCTCTCTCTGTCTTTCTGTCTCTCTCTACATATATATATATATATATATATATATATATATAATCTCTTCCTTTTCTCCACTTTTATAGTTTTCTTTTCACATATCTTGTTGTCTTATTGAGTTGCTTTCTGTGTAGCCCATTCTAATTTTCAAAGAATTCTGTTTTGTGAGTGAGGTTTCCTTCCATCTGTTTCTACCATCTATCTATTTTGCTTGGCTTTCTTTCCTCCTTTCTGTATCTCTTATTTTGTTTTCTCCAAGTACTCCTACAGCCTTTGTAGCCAGCACATTTTTTTTTCCTTTGAGGCTTCACCTGGACTTGTGCAGTTGCTATCCTTTTGCAGATTTCTCCTGGGTATTTCTCAAACTAAAGTATTTCTTCATTTGGAATTTTCCTCGGTTTGCTTATCATCACAGACGTGTTCTAGAAGTGCTTCCCAAATGAATATTAATGGCAAGGACTGACTGGTCCTGAGCACAGTGGTCCAGACCCTCTCTTTTCACCAAGGGACTTGAGGCTGCTTGGTTGCTCACTTCTGCCTGGGTATTCCAAATTGTAATGGGGCTGCAGGACCTGGTGTAAGCTCTGCCTAGGGTCCTTTTTCCTCTTTCTTGGCTGAGAGGATACTTCTATGTTGGGTTCCTGATACAAGCTTCAAGGACTGTTTGACTAGATTTTACCTATAGCCTTTTTCTCATAGATGGGTTTAGGCCGATAGTACCATGCTGAACCCTACCTGGAACACTTTGAGTCTGCTCTCTCTGGTAGTCTACAATTGCGTTCAAACGCTAAACCCAGGGCTGGCCCCAGGCTCTGTATGGCTCAGGGCAAGAGTACTGGCTGGACTTCCCTAGCATACTCCAAAATCATTCTCCTATAGCTAGCCTCAGGCTGAACTGGAGTTGGGATCTTCTTATCTCAGACTGCAAATTGTGAAACTTCCCAAAACCTCCAGGGGTAGCCTGTGATTTGCCCCCTGCTCTTCACCTCAACTTGCTCTGCTTTCTTCTGCCAGGATCTGTGCAGGACTCTGGGGGTTCAACTGTGGATTCCTGGACTGGATAGGGGATGCTAGAGGTAATTCTTTCTACCTCTTATTAGAGTGGAGCATCTTTAATCTCTTATAGATGTTTTTGGGAAAAGAGCATCTGTGATCCTTGGAATCCATTTTCCTATAATTTTGATTGCCTATCTTTCTAATCTAAGTATGTAGCAGTAATGGATTTTTAAAAACCTGCAGAATCAATGGCTTTTGAAATGCAATATGAAAGGTCATATAAAAATAGCTGGATTTTAATTTTTTCTTATCAGAATATTCTCTTTTATAAAAGAAGAGAAAAGAAAAGGGAAAAAAATTTCCAATGCAATAATACAAAATGCTGTCATTCAATCCCATGTACACTACATGAGAATGAATAAGGACTTTGAATGTTTTTCAGCTACTTTTGATGGGAACAATTTTATTTTAGTGAATGATGCTCATATCCTGGATATTGTTGTGGTTGTGTATTTTTTTTTGTTCTTGTTGTTGTTACATATGTGAATGTTATTCAGGTAATAAACAAGGGATGAAATGGGGCTGCAATGCTGACCAGTAGGTGGTTCTTAAAGCCTTGTCTGGTAGAACTCTAAGCTCTTTACTGATTCATTCTCCACTCTCTTCTTATTAGCTGCCGTATTCTCTATTGCATATAAATGCTCCCAGGTCTCCCCCATCATTAAAAATCTTTTATTTTACCCTATCACCTTTTCAAGCTGTTGTCATATATCTCTTTACCCTTTCACAATCAAGCTCTGAGAAAAAGATTGTCGGGATTTATTGCCTTAACTCTCTTCTTACTCCTCCACACCTTGAAATATGGCTTCCAGTATCATCATTCAATTGGAATTGTTCATTCCAAAAACGGCTATGACTTCTTAATTGCTACATTTAGAAAACTTTTTTCTCAATATTCATCCTTTTTTAGCTCTCTGCATCGTCTGACACTGTTGACCAGGTTCTTCTGAATACTGTATATTCTCTGAATTTTCATGATACTGCTTTTATAATTATTTCTAATTTATCATTTTTGTACACAGTTGTTTGTATGTGGTGTCTGCCATCAGACTCTGAACTCCTTGAAAGCAAGAGACTGCTTTATGCCTTTCTTTGTATACCCAATGCCTAACACAGTATCTGGAACATAATTAATTAATTGCTTAATTAATGCATGTTGACTTTACTTGCTCTTTTTTGATTCTTCTCCTACCTGCTCCTTCTCAGTTTCTTTTGATGGATCATCATACATACACTCTTCTCAAGCCATGGGTGTGCCCCAAGGCTCTATTCCAGGACCTCTTCTCTTTTTTCTGTACATTCCCTGTCTGGTGACCTCATCGGGTCTCATGGGTTCAGTTAACATAACCATGTAAATTACTTCCCAATCTACATACCGATCTTCCCTTTCTCCCCTAAATTCTAATGTTTCATCATTAATGTTCTATTAAACATTTTTGATTAGATGTCCCTAAGGTATCTCAAATTAACATGCCCAAAGGGGAACTTGTCTTTTCCACTGAAAAAGATAAAATAAAAAAAGATAAAAATAATTAAATGGAAAATTTCAATTTTCATTGAAAATTATAAAATCAAAAATAGAAAAAATAAAAATTACCTTATACTTATTTGGTGAAATAGATACATACACATATATATGTATATATATACCACATACAAATAAACACACAAAGACACACACATGCATGTATGTGCACATACATATGTTGTCTTCTCTGAAAAAAAAAAGTGAAGTCTTTAAGGACAGGGCCTGTTTATTTTCTTTGTATTCAGAATACCTATCATGGTGTTTGACTTGTAGCAAACACTTAAATGCTTATTGATTGATTGATTCAGCACTTATCTTTGTTTACTTTACCATTTGCTGAATCATAGGAGCCTATATTTAGAGCTAGAAAGAACTTTAGAGGTTATCTAATCCACTCCAAATAAGGAAACTATGGCCCAGGTACTATGTCCCTTCCTTCACTTACTTATAAACTTTTTTAACACTATACTTCACCAGCCACTGATCTAACAAACACAAAATCTTCCTTCATTTTCTATCCTTCAGTAAATTTTTAAAAAGTGGAATATAATGCCTACACATGCAAAGAGAGAGAGAAAGAGAGAGAGAGACAGAGACAGAGACAGAGACAGAGAGAGACAGAGAGAGAACTAGGAAGGCTCAGACAAGGACGGTAATATCAATAACTCACTCTGCAATCTAGATATCAAAATCTTTAACCATTGTTTCCAAAACACTGGATAATCAGCCAGCACAGGACAAGGATGAGGGTATGAATTATTAGTATGGTTGTTGCCTAATTCTTCATTTCTATAGGGAATAAAGTCATAAAGTTCACGATGCTAATAACAAGTATTGTTACTGCCCACCTTGTGTACTATCTGTGAGAGTTCACCTTCTCCAGACAGAAGAGGTGATGGTAATTCAATGGGAACAAGTTTCCAATGCAATGGAATGGGAAAGAAACTGTCATCAACAAGTGATCATATGTTCCCAGCCTCCTACAAATGAATGAAGCCAGACTTCTTTTTGAATGACTCATGATAAAGGTATTATCTACCTTACACCAAGGGAATCCAGAAGTTATGAAATTTTCTACTAAGTGAGAATGTGAGCAGTAGACCAGAGCCCTGTCCCTCTGACCTCAGGCAGAGATGAGATCTGATTTTTTTTGAGGGGGGGGATTTTTTCTTGTTTGTTGGTTTTGTGTAGTCTCTAATTGGTGGGAAAATTTTGCTAGATGGTCAAGAAGGGCTTTTTTTTTCATTCTCTTTGGTTGATTGATTTTTAAGTTAAGGCCCTCACAGATAGGACTTGTTTTCCTTTGGTGGCTGAAAGAGGGAGCAGGTGCTATTCTGTCACTCTGATGTGAAAATGATGACCTTGAGAGCTTTTTTCAGGGTACACCATGTGCTGCCTCCCAAGTTCAGATGTGTAGAGAGACAAATAGATAACATTTATGCAGTTCCAGGAAATGGAATATTTTAGTTACTGGTCCAGAGAAGGGCACTACCCTGTTCTAATAGCATTGACATTGCTGTCTGCTGTCTGATATTTTCAGCAAACATTGCATCCACTCTGAGTTTTTTTTTTTAGCTTTTGCATTTGAGATGACTAGGATATGGAATCATTTTAGGTGAAAACTTTATTTCTGGTAGTAGCAGCTTTGGTTTTTTGTTTGTTTGTTTGTTTCCTCCCCAGTGACACTGTTAGTATGTTTTCTGGCTCACCTTCAATGAAAAAGGTAGAACAAATCTTTTCCCTCTTCCTCCAAACAAAATATGTTTGTTTTGTTTTGTTTTGTTGGTCTTCAATTGCAAAGAGTTTCAGCCACTCACACAAGAATTCTATAATAAGAGGGCAAACTTATTGCCTTTGACAGAGGTTTAAAACCATTGACACTCACGTTTCTGTGAATCAACATCCTGACTTTATACAAATCTTATTTGAAGATGTGCTGGTGGATGATCTTGAGCCCTTTGCTCAAAAACAACAGATCACATTTCATTTACAAATGAAACCATCAGAAAAATGACCTTAACTGCTCTTCTACAAAAGCTTCTTCTTCCAAGAGAGAATTTGCCTAGTTCTCTGGAAATGTAAAAAACAAAAAATTCTTTGCTGCATAAATATGGGATGTTGATATAATAGGGAGGAAAAACATGGACCAGCCTTCATAAACCAGACTTTACTTACCTTCTGGTTTACACATGATAGGATGTGCTGGCTATTCTGAGATAAGGCCAAAAAAAGTTTAGAAGCAAGATTTTTGACATTAATCTCATAAGCTTATTATGAAGGGGAAAAAAAGATGCTGTCTACTAGAACATCTTCTGACCTTTATCATCACCGCCAGTAAAGCTCTCTTCCATGAGTTTTAAATTAGTTTTTGAGATTTCCTCATATAAAATTAAACTTCAGACCACCTTTTGTTCCTTATTCTAAGTCCAACTGCTGCCCTGCAGGGGTACTAATGGCTTCTAAACCCCTAATAGTAGACAGTTAAATTACACTTGACATCCATTATCTTTTATTTCCTCTTGGTGATATTGGATCATAAAAGAGTGCCTCCTACAAGACTTGAAGCAGCAATCATTCCTTATACAATTACCTTCTATATTCTACTTGATTTCTTTCTTTTTAAAAATCAGATGGAATTATAGGTGCACTTATAGTTTAAAGGATATATAAGCCATTTAAGTTCTCTTCTATTGCTTTTAAACTAGTTTCTGAGTTTTCTTTGAGCAACAGAAAACTTTCATTTCTCTTCTGCTTCTCATTCCAAACTCACCTTTTGTTCTGTAGGGATAATACTAGCCACTAATTACCCAGAATATCAAAATCCACTTTTACAATATATGAAAATGTAGTAGTCATTTGTGTCAAACTTCTCTCTAACTGAAACTGAGAACTAATTTTTTTTTTGCCTTATTCTTTCCTCCTTCCCAGATTAGTTCTCCAACTGTCTGAGGGCTGAAATTCTGATTTTCCTTTTATAGCACTCACACAACAGGCCGTCCTTAGGAAACAGAGTATTGGAGAATTATCATACTTTGTGTTTCCCTAACATACAGAAATCATGTTAAAATAAATATAAGGGGGGCAACTGGGTGGTGCAGTGGATATAGGACTGGCCCTGGATTCAGGAGGACCTGAGTTCAAATCTGGCCTCCAGACATATAACACTTACTAGCTGTGTGACCCTGGGCAAGTCACTTAACCCCATTGCCTAACCCCAAAATAAATGAATGAATGAATGAATGAAAAATAAATAAACAAATTAATTAATTGATTGATTGATTAATATTAGGGATAACCTTGAATGGAAGTCATACTATGCGTAGGGAAGTTGAAATGGGTGTTCTAGTGTCATTATGGTAGGATTTATATGCCAACTCTATGTACAAAAATCTAAGGCTCAGCTGGATCCAAGGGGTCAGAGTAAAAGGATTTAAAGGAGCCAACCTATCTTCCCAAAACAATGACAACAATAACAAAAAGTAGCACCAAGAAAAAAAAATACTTTAAAAAAGCAAAACAAAGTAAAAATCAAACAAAATTTTTTTTAAAAAGGATCAAAGAAAAGGAGAATCCTGGTATAGTTTAAAAGGACAATACAGCAGACAATATTATATCAGCAAAAATTTTTTTATAAATGAAGATAGTAAACAGAAGACAGAGGGACATCTCAAATGGGCAAAAACACACACTTCATAGAAGTTAAGCATGAATTAGAAGTGCTAAGATAATAATAACACCAAATAAATGAAAAGCATAAAAAAAAGGCTTAATCACACGAGGAAACCAATTGGGGATTAAAAATAGAGCAAATGAAAACAATAGAAGGAAAATGAAAGAATTATAATTATTGAGAATAAAAAACATCAAAGAATCTATAGATGCAACCATTAGTAAAGTGACTATGTTGGAAAATATGATTACATTTAATTGAGAGGAGCTAGAAAAAAATACAGGTTTTGAAATTCACTAAATTATCCAAATTGTTGGAAAATATTCAAAGTAGCTCTCTAAGACAGAATAAGTACTCATCTGCATGAATAGAAGGGATTTCCTCATCAAGAGCATACAAAATCAATAAAATCACGGGTCTAGTCCAAAACAGGTAGATAATGGATGCCTAGAACCATGTTACAGACTGTAAAACAGATAATGATGCAGAATTCTCATGGCTACTGATATCATTGAGAACTTGGAAGAACCAAAAAGTCTAGACAGTCTATTTAAGGAGATTATCGAAGAAAATTTTCCAGAATTTGAGAAAACAATAGACAAAACATATAGAAAGAATCCATAGGGCCCAAACAAAATAGAATCCAAAGTTTAAGATGACTAAGCACATGACATTTAAACTCTGACATTATAATAAGTTTTTAAAATACTTTGTTGGAACTAGGAGTACAGAAATCATTGCCCAATGAGCATGATTAGGAACACAGTGGACTTTTTAAGGCTGACAAAAGAATATAGGAATAATTGGAATGCAGCCCTTACAAAATGAAGAAGCATTGCCATGAACTAGAATTACTTATCCAGCAAAGCTGAATACAGAAGCTGAGGATTTAAGAAGCAGATATGCTTTGAAAAAATTACAAAAAGACATATCCACTTGAAGGAAGCATTTGAACAATAAACAACTCTCAAACAAAAAGATGAGTCAGAAAAACACTGCACACTTCTGAAATCAAGATAAACCTATTGTTAATGTACCACTGGCTTCACAAACAAGATGTGAGAGCCCTCAGAGCACTATACTGACTGCATTACTAAAGGCTAGAGAAAAATGTTTCAGAGAAGCGGACAAGAAAATAAAAACAAAAATGGCCAACAAAAGTAAGAGTAGTACAGTGTAATCCTAAAATGAAGTTGCTATTTTTAACAAAGAAGCCAAAGTTAAAATTTACTTCATTGTCATTAATATAAGCCAGAATAACTTTGATAAAAAAAAAAACTAGTTCTTTCAGATTTGGAATAATAATAATAGTGAGTAAGAAAGTATTCACTCTCTTCTAAAAGAATGAACAATGAAAAAAACATAAACTTCATAATTGCAATGCTAAAAGTCTATGACAAACTCTCCAACAGAAACATCCCAAAAGAGATTTAAAAACACAATCTAACAATGAGCTGCTTTTAGGAAGCATATTCAGTCTAGAAAGATGTAATTAGTTTTATAGCAAAGGTGGTCTAAAATTTACACATTTCCAAATTACGAAAAGTATGAGAGGTACTAATTGATATCAGGCAGATTTAAATTAGAAAAAGCAAAGTATCAAAAGAGGTAGGCAGACATAATATGATGTTAAAAGGTTCTATATAGAGAATATTTCAATAGTAAACATAATACATATTCATCTAATAATTCTGTAACAAAATTCAGCTTTATAAGAAAAATAGATTTTTACAAAAAGAAAATATAGAGGATTATTTCAACTCCCCATTTTCATTACGTGGCTATCCCAATAGAAATTTTAAAAAAAGAAATCATACAAGTAGAGTATCAAATAAACTAAGTAGAATAATAAATGGCAAAAACAAAAAGACAGCTAAGTGGTATAGTGCATAGAATGTTGGATTTGTAGTTGACTTCAAAGCCTAACTTGGTCATTAGCTGTTTGGTTCTAGGTAAGTACTTAAAAAATCAGTCCTACTTTCCTCATGCATAAAATGGAGAAAATAATAGCATCTACCTTAAAGGGTTATTGTGAGATATTCATCAAGTGCTATATAAATGCTAGTTATTGATTATTAAATCTAATAGATATATAGAAAAATCAGTGGAAAATATAACAAATAATATTTTGACCTTTCCACCAGAATTCACAGAACTTAGAAAAAATCATATATTGGCTATGGAGAATATATCAGCAAATATAGAAAAGTAGAGATTCTATACACTGTGTTAATAAATAACAAAGCACTTACACTAGTATCAAATAAAGATGTAGAGAAGAAAATCTGTATGCCCACATATCAAAGTCATAATCTGTTATGCATATCATAACTTGTCTACAACTTCTAGCTTCAGAAAAATACCCAAGTCACAGAGAGATTAAATGATTTCCTCAAGGTCATATAACATAAGTGCCAAATATGGAATTTGAACCTAGGTTTTCCTGACTCCAGCTTCAATGTTTTATCCCACTACCCTATACTGTTCCTATACTCTACATAGGAACAAGACAAAAAAATTCATTAAATTATGTTTGGGCACAGGATCCTATTATTTTAAAAAATCAGAAATTTCATAAAATGTAATGATACAGTTATAATATATCAAAATCCATAGTATGCTATAAATCAGTACTCAGAGACATCCATAGCCTAGAATGTATGCATCAATAAAAAGAAAGAAAAAAGAAAAAGATAATGAATTAAGTATATTCTAAATATATTTAGGCAAAGAATAAATGAATTAACCAAGTGAAAGTAGGAAAAAAATCAATAACTCAATCAAGAAACATTAATTAAGCAATTACTATGTGTCAGACACTGTTCTAAGCACCAGAGACAAAAAAAAAAGAGGCATATGACAGCCTCTGCCTCGAGGATCTAACAATCTATTGAAGAAGAAAAATACTAACAGTTATATGCTATATAGAAGATAAATAGGACATAAGCATCAGAGGGAAGGCATTAGAATTAAGAGGGATTGGGAAACTCTTTTGTAAAAGATGAGACTTTCATTGGTTTTTAAAGGAATTGAGGGAGGTCAATAATTGAACCAGAGGAGGGAGAGTATTCCAGACATGAGGGACAGCCAGAGACAGAACGTCCTGAGCCAGGAGATAGAGTGGATTGTTTGTGAAACAACCAGGAGGCATATGTTGCTGAATTGAAAAGTACCTGTCAGGGACTAAGATGTACGAACAGGGGGAAAGGTTGGAAGGTACTGTGTTATAAAGGACTAAATGCCAAATGGAGCATTTTGTGTTTGCTCCTGAAGGTAATAGGGAGCCACTGGAGTTTGTTGAATGAGACAGAGATATGGTCAGATCTGTGCTTTAGGAAAATTACTTTGGTGGTTGAATGGAAGATGAATTGGAGTGGGGATCTATCTAATGTGGATAGTTCCACCACCAGGCTCTTGCCATAATCCAGTAGTGAGATGCGGAGGAGCTACACTAGAGTGGTAACAGAATGAGAGGAGAAAAGGATGTGTTTTCAAGAGATGTTGTAAAGGTGAAATTGACAGGCCATGGCAACAATTTGAATATGAAAGTAAGAGATAGTGAGGAATCTAGAATAACATCTAGATTGTGAGCTTAGGGAGATAGTGTTATCCTCTATAGTTGAAAGATAAGATAAGGAGGGAAAAGTGTAATGGGGAAGATGAATCCCATTTTAGAAATATTGAGTTTAAGATATAAACTGGACACTCTATTTGATATGTCTGAAAGGCAGGTAGAAATGTGAAATTAGAGATTAGCAAAGTGATCGGGGAAGGAAAGATAGATTTGAGAATCATCAGCGTAGAGATGGCAATTAAATCTATGAAAGCTGATGAGATCACCAAGTAAAGGAAGAAAAGAAATCAGGGCACATGTAAATATGATTGATATAAATAAATAAGAAGGAGAAGAGAAAACTTCAGAGCTGGTAAAACTGAAAATAAAAGAACAATTAAAATGATAAATAAAACCAATAGTTATTCTTTCAAGATTAAATGATATAATTGAACTAAAATCAATAAACAAAGAGCAAATCTAATAACAAAAAAGAAGGCAAACCTGAATTCCCAAACTGAGAAATAAGGAAGGAAAGAACACAGAAGAAATCAAACAAAATAAAGAATATCACCAGAGATTACTATACACAGACCTATGCTAATAAACTGGGAAGTTATAAGAAATACATTTTACCTGCAAAAATATAAAATAGAAATAACAAAACAAGAATTGAATAGCCTAAATAGACCAATTTCAGAAGTCAGGCAGGCCAACAAAAGTGTTTTCCCTCAAAATGGTACAATCCCCAGAGAGATTCGTAAGCAAATTTTAGGAAACTCTTAAAGAACAAGCAACTTAAATACTTTATAGACTATCTTAAAACATAGAGAAAGATGGGAGGCTACCACTTTTGGGGGGACAGCATGGATTGATACTTATACCAAACAAAGGTAAAGCTAAAAACAAAATACAGACCAATATTATTCATGAATAGCAATACAAATAATAGAATAAAATATCTGCAAACAGGAAGCAGAAATATATGGGGAAAAGTTATCTGTAAAGACCAAGAAGGGGGTAGCTAAGTAGAAAACTATGCAGAACACTTCGTCTCAAATCAGGAAAACCTGAGTACAAATCTGACCTCAAACACTTACATTTGAGTGACCTCGGACAACTTACTTAACCTCAGTTTGACTCAGTTTTCTCATCTATAAAATAGGTATAACAAAGCCCTTGTTTTCCAGGGTTGTTATTGGGATAAATTGAAGAAATATTTGTAAGGTATTTAGCACAATGCCTGGCACATAATAGATCCTAGATATATGTTAGTTATCATCATCATTATTATTATTAAAATCATCATATTCCCCCTTCCCACTACTTCTAGATTATCCAAGGTGGTGGTAGTAGTAATTACTGGCAAGGAAATGGAGATACAGGAATTAAATGATTTATCCTTCTTCCTAAAAGCTGAAGTTCTTGTTTCTAAGTATTCCTTTCCAAGAACTGGCAACAGAAGGTAACCAGAGACTGTTGCATTTGATTTAAGGACCCCTAAATCAAAGGAGCAGGGGCAAGGTGGGAATATGTCCAGATAAACAAGAGATTGTTCCTGTCTTTAAACACTATTTACCCAGGATCCTTCTATAACACCCTCTGCTTATTTTCAGTCATACCTGGGATGGCCTATACATTCAGAAGCAGAGGGCAACAGCTGAGAGGAAAACAGAGTCTTCAAGTTAGGAACAGATTTTTCATGTACTGTTCTACAGAGTACTTAGTGCCCCCTGCCCAGGTTGTGACTTGTACCATGAAATTTTATTGTCCTTCCTGAAATTCTGTCCACATACTCAAGTACTAATCAAGTGCTTAACAGTATTTTGCTCAGGAACTCTGGCTTCTTATTTTAGTGTATACTCGTTGTTTATCCTTGGAGTGTGTTAAGCCCTAAAGATGCATTATTGCAACAGTGAGGCAGGTTTGCTTTTCTCTGGTAAACAAAACACAACAACAAAACCCACAAGCCTTAAAAGCATTTATTTTGCTATCAAAACTAAACTGTATATTCTATAATGACTGCCATTATATAAAGCTAAATGCATCCATAAAGTTACACATTTACAGTAGCATAGCTTCAACTAAAAGCATCTTGACAAATATATTGAATGGATGGATGCCTTTGTCTAGAATCATAAGGCAAGCTACCATCACCACTTCTCTCCCCTCTGCATCCACTGTGACCAAAAGTGTAACTGTAAGTAACACATCAAAATTATAAATGCCATTTACACAAGAAAATACTATAAAGCAAGGATTCCATTTCAGAAGCTACTGAAGAGGTGACAGGCATTCTATCTTCCCTCCTAAGGCATCCCAGGGATTATCAAATAGCAATACTTAAATGAGTGTTATTTCCAGGGAAAGAACCACATTAAGTGAACAAGGGAAAATTGTACAAATGGATAAGAGCTTTTCTACCACACCTAGTATCTTCTTATCACTATCTTGGCTGAGAACACCTTTGAACATATTCCTTCAAAACCAAGTTTTATGTGCTTGTTATTATCTAGTCCAGTTATTCCTGTACCTCTGTAGCTATTTTTAGTGTCTTATTTTTCTTGTGTGATCTTTCTCATGGTTGTTTTAAAAAATGCTCTCTGATGATGGTTAAAGCTGAGAAAGCATTGTCAGAATTCAGCTAGTTTTAGCCCATGGAAAATGTTCCATTTTAAAATTTTTTATGATTATATGGTTTCTTCCCTGAAAAATGTGATTCAGGGGTCACACAGGATGAGAATGTGTAGAAGGATTAAAATCTGTAACAGTGGATGAAAGATTTTCACACTGATAAAATCTGGGATCTATTCAAGTAAATGTGGTTGCTATAGAATTTGTCCTTCATTCCCCTCCAATAGGCATCAACATTCTCCAATAAACCATAAGCAAATTAAAGAGACAAAGATTATGTTTTTTTATCTCTTTAGTCCTAATACTACTTAATACAATGTCTAGTGTATATAAGGTCTAATAAATTGTTATATTAACCGAAAACAAAAGGTAAGATTCTTGGTGTAAAATGTAAAGCTTTATAAAAACAGGAGTTATTGCTAATTAATTGTGTCTTTGGAAATGTCTTCACTATAAATCAATCAATAAACGTTTATTAAATACTATATTTCACTATGTTTTGCCAATTGCTAAAAATACAAAAAAGGCAAAAGTCAATCCCTTCCCCCAAAGAGCTTAAGATCTAATGAGGGAGATAATATGCAGAGAAATATATACAAAAGAAACTATATACAGGAGGATATGAGAAGGTACTGGAATTAAGAAGGGTTAGGAAAGGCTTCCTGTAGAAATTGGGATTTTAGTTGAGACTTAAAGAAAGCCAGAGAGGTCAGTAGTTGGAGCAGAGGAAAGCATATTGCAGGCATGAGGGACAGGCAGAGAAAACGTTCAGAGTCAGAGAGATGAAGTGTCTTGTTCATGGAACAGTCAGGAGGCCAGTGTCACTGGATAGAAGGGTACACATTGGGAAGCAAGGTGTAAGGAAACTGGAATGGTAGGAGGGAGGTAGATTATGAAGAGCTTTGAATTACAAAGAGAATATTTTTCACTTGATCCTAAAGGCAATAGAAAGCCACTGGGTTTGATTGAGTAGAAGGGTGATATGGTAAGAAAATCACTTTGGTGATAGAGGAGGGAAGATAGATTGGAGAGGGGAGAGACATGAGGTAGGCAGACCCATCAGCAGGCTAAATGCAATGATCTACATCTGAGGTCCTCCGTTAGTACTGGCCAGGTCACTCAAATCCTCACTAATACTTCTGCTAGTGTTGATATTTTCAGGTGAGTATTTGAAAGGTAGGTGTTACCTCATTTTATATATACATACATACATACATATATATATATATATATATATATAATATATATATATATATATATATATACTCACAGATATATATGTGTGTGTGTGTGTGTGTATGTATGTATATGTATATCATACAATAACAAAATTACTTATAGCTACACTGAAGACTTGCTATCATTGTCTTTACAGAGACAGCTGGGTAGCATAGTGTTTTGCTTACAGTCAGGAATCTTTTTTAAAAATTTTCCTTCATATATTTGCTAGCTGTATGACTGTGCACAGACCATTAAACTTCAGCTTCCCTCAGTTTCATCCTCTGTAAAATGAGGATAATAATAGCATCTACCTCCCAGAAGTGCTGTGAGGATCAAGTGAGATAATATATGTAAAGGAATTTGTAACCTTTATGGCACTATATAAATGTTATCCATTATTATTGTTGTCTATGACACAAGATCACCTTAGATGTGAAATTTCATATAACGAAGTTCTTTTTGCACTATGATATCTAAAACTCCTGGGAGAAGCATCATGAGAGAACCACCTTAATTTAATCTTCAACTCTACCAATAATAACATTATAACAAGATCCCAATGTACAGGTATCCGCTCTTTTTTGTACATGCATACAGGAAGATTTTTTATATTACAAACTTATTTAAATGGACTGTTAATATCAATTACCCTGAAATATCAACTTAAGGTGTTTTTCATTTAGAATAAATCACTTATTTGGAGGTCTAAGGACCTGGGCTATAATATAATCTCTGTTACTATTCTGTGCCTTGGCAGAAAAATTATATTTGGACAGCCACCATAATTCCCACTAAATCTATGCTCTTGTGTTCCTATGGTGATGTGTTGGGTAGTGGCACCTACTGGTGATTTATGACATTACAAAGGAGTCCTGGCAGCCAGACTAAATACTCTGGCTGAAAATTTTAATTCAATTCAATATAGATTTGTGAAATATTTGTTGTTTTTAGGGCCAGGTGCTAGGGGAGAACCAAAGTTTACATAAGATATTGGTCTTGCCCTCACAAAACTTGTGGTTGCATGGAATGAAGAAAATTTTAAAAACACTTTCAATTCAGCTCAATTCAATAAACACTTAAGTGCTTATTTATGCCGAACAACAACAACAACAACAAAAATCTTCTTATAGTCTAAAGCCTAAGAATACAAAGCAATGGGATCCCCAAATTTGTGAGAAATTACTGTGATTATGATGTCTAGGGGAAAGGAGCTGACAATAGGAGAAGAGAGTTCAAAAGGGTTAAAAAAAATACTGTGCTCATTTTAATGGACTTCCTTGACCAAAGTTTTCAAAATGTTTTATTTTGTAAGATTTTTGTTCCCATAAGTAAATGAGGAAAGACCTTTTTTTTAACTGAAATTAAATTTATAGGTGGCTGCTCAATAACTCTTCTGTAAATCAAGGATTGGCAATCTTTCCAAAGTGATATGCCAAGGTCCTGACTCCTGATGTACAGATAGAGAAGGTAGTTTGATTAAATGAGTGACAATTTAAATGTGCTTATTTTTGTTAAAATTTTCTTCATATCTTATGCTCATATACCGCAATTGCTTGAGTTGAATATTACTGTACTTAGAAAAATGTGTTTCATGGAGCCATAATCTCATCAATATGGGTATCCTGGAAAAAGTATACATTTCAAACACAATCTAAACCCTTGCGATTCTATTCTAATAGTAATGCTGACAAAGGTAACTTACAATTCTTATGCTATAACAATCAAATAGATACTTTACAGAGCTCAATGAGATAAAAATTCATGTGGACAAACAAAATATCTAGGATCTCAAGGCAAATAATGAAAAAAAATGTAGGAATGAAATGGGAATAGCACTTCTAGACATCTAACTATATTATAAAGTAGTAGTCATCAAAACTATTTGCTATTGTTTAAAAAAATAGAGTTCCTTCTCTATAATTATTGATTTCCTTATCAATGGGATGGTCTTGCTAAGGGAGGATGAGAAATAATAAAGCTCAATAATTCAGTGTTCAAAACCCATGAAAATATAAATTACTTAGGAAAAAATTCCCCTTTGGCAAGAACTGAAAGGAAAACTATAAAGCAAAAGGATAAGAATTGAGATTAGATGAACAGTTTATACTATATTACATAATAAATTCAAAAAGGATACTTGACCTGGATATTAAAGATCATAGCATAAAGAAATGAAAAGAGAAGGAAATAATATACCTGAAACAGATATGAGTAGGAGATGAATTCTTAGCTAAATGTGGGATAAAGGCAATTACAAAAGATAAAATACATAATTTTGATTATATGAAATAGAAAAGTTCCTGTACAAACTAATATAATGAATCTAGCATAAGCTAGGATGTAGTAAAACAGAAAAAAAAATTGTATCATATTTCTTGTATAAGTTTGGCTATATGCAGTATATGAACAACTAACAGAAATATATAAAACCAAAAACTATTCCTCAGGAGACAAGTGCTGAAAGGATATTGATAAATGCAAATAAAAATTACCCTGAGGTTTCTCTTCACAACTGAAAAACTGACCAAAAATGACAAAAAATGGAAATCATTGATATTGGAAGTGTTCTGGGAACATATTAATCCATTGTCAGAGGACCTATGAATTAAAAAGACTATTTTGAAAAGCAATTTTGAATTTTGCAAATAAAGTGATGCAAATGTTCATGGCCTCTGACCCCAAGATTCCATTACTTGGCATATATGCCAAGAATGTCATTGACAAAAAAAGAAAGTCTCCTTGTATACATTAAAATATTTATAACAGCACATTTTGTTATAGACAAGAACTGGGGAGGAAAGTAGATTTCCCTTCAGTTAGAGAATGGCTAAACAAATTGTGGCACATGAATATAATGGGAAAGTATTATCCCCTAAGAAATGTCAAATACGATTACTACAGAGAATTATAGAAGACTTACATGAAGTGATGCAAAAAAAAAAATAGAAAGCAAAGCTGAGAAAAAATATACACAATGAATACAATGATGTGCAATGGAAAGAACAAAATTATAAAATAATAAAAACTGAATGTCTCAAAATTACAAAGGTCAAGAATATCCTGAGAGAAAAAATATAAGAAGATACCTCCCTCATCCCCCTCCTTTACACAGAAAGGATATGTTGATTGCATCTTGTTCAGGGAAGGGAAGGGAAGGGAAGGGAAGGGAAAGGAAGGGAAGGGAAGGGAAGGGAAGGGAAGGGAAGGGAAGGGAAGGGAAGGGAAGGGAAGGGAAGGGAAGGGAAGGGAAGGGAAGGGAAGGGAAGGGAAGGGAAGGGAAGGGAAGGGAAGGGAAGGGAAGGGAAGGGAAGGGAAAAGGAACTGTGTTGCCTAACTGGAAGTGGCCAGTTGAGTCCAAAGTGGGGCAGCTTGTCCTGCTCACAGGTTGTCATTTGTCCTTTGTTCTTGGAGAGGACCATGGCATGAGGATGGTGGTGCCATAACTTGCAAATGGATTGGATTTAAGTGAGGGAGGGCTGTGCAAAGTCACTAGCCTCACTTTCTCCTGTGGAGCCATCTGGTATTAGATACAGAATAAAGAGATAGGTCAGTGGAACAGACTAGACAAGGGAGATTCAGAATCAAACAAGCCCAACCCAGTGTTTGATAAAGTAGAAAACAAATTGTTTAGGGGAAAAAAACTACCCACTTTTTTTAAACTGCTAGAAAAGCTAGAAAACAGTCTGGCAGAAGTTAGGCTTAGACCAATACTTCATACCACACTCCAGAATACATTCTAAGTGGATACCTGACATTAATATAAAAGGTCTTACAATTAAAAAAAACTGAAATAAATCATGTACCTCTTCCAGTTATACCTAAGAGATATATTATTAACCAAAGAGATAGAGGTAAATACAAAAGATAATATGGATAACATTATTTGAAACTCAAAAGTTTCTGTGCTGACAACATTAACGTATCTAGAATAAGAATGGAAGTTGTAGAATGAGGGTTTGATATCTGAGACATATAAACATTTAATAAACCTATATAAAACTAATAGCCCAATAGAAAAATGAACAGTTTTCAGAAGAACTTCAAAGTATTTGTGACTCACGAGAAAATGTTCCAAATTCAAGTAAGAGAAATGCAAACTGAAAACAACACTGAGGTTTCAGTTCTCAGAGGCCAGATACATCTCCATAATGTCAGAATATTGGGCCAAAGCTTTGCCTTCTAAAGGGGAACATTGCCTTGTGGCATTGTTGACAGTCTTTGTGATATTTGGGGGGAAAAGAATTCAGGAATAAGTATTTATTACTTCTCCCTATGAAGAATACTAGTCTATTCCACAGACATGGAAGAAAAAGTCAAACTTTGCTTGGGAAGGGGACAGTAATCAGAATCCTTTCTTCTCAGTGCTTTTGAAAAAATTACCATAAAAAACCATTACTTTCTTGTAATCCATTTGAGTGTCTGACAAAAGGTAAAATGAGCAATTCAAAGAAACCGTGCTAGTATCACAAATGAAAAAGTTTCATCTTTGAAATAACATAACTTTTATGAAATATTAGCTATATCTCCACACAGAGCAGCAAATAGAATCTTATACCAGCAAGAGAACCAGAGATTCTGAAAAATTGTTCATCTGCCAAAATCCTATTTGCCACTGAAAGCTTAACATTGTAGAACCAAGAGAAATTTGTGGTCCCACAGATACATTTTAAAGAGACAGCAATCAAAAATAAGGAATGAAAAGGATACATTGTTAATGAGGGAGATTCAGGAGTTAGGAAAAAAAAGCTAATATTAAGAGAAAACACTAAAGCTAAAAGGCAATAGGTTACACCCAATTAGCAATCACAGTGGTCTAAAAAAAGAGAATGTTCAGAAGATGGTGGAGTGAAAGCAGTGACTTGCTTAAGCTCTCCCCCAAACCCCTCCAAATACTCATAAAAAATGGCTCTAAACAAATTCTGAAGCAGCAGACCCCACAAAAAGACAGAGTGAAACAAATTTTCAGCCCAAGACAACCTGGATGATTTATCAGAAAGGTGTATCACGCCGGGCTGGGAGCACATCGCGGGCACGCAGGCCACAGAAAACCTGGAGCAGGCCTCAGATTACTGAATCGTGGGCAGCTGTGGAGGTTTCCAGACTCCTCAATCCACTAATGCCAAGGACAACTTAGAAGGTCAGTGGGAAAAGTCTGTTTCTGTCGGTGGTCAGAGAGGAAGGCGGGGTCTCAGCTCCACTCCCCAAGAGCCTGGCCCTGGGGGGGGGGGTAGCTGCTTCCCGAGCTTCCAGCCCACAGACTGAGGGGGAATTCAGTGGCTGATCAGAGAGGGACTGCAGGGATCTCTTTGCCAGTGCTGAGGCAGGAATCTCTTGCTTTGCCCGTGCTTGGATTTGGGTCACAGTTCTGGGCAGCAGTGCTGGGGTGAGGAGGAGTGCTATCATGGTGGAGCTTGTAGTGGCTGTGGAGAAGGACCCCTCCTCACAGTTACAGGACAGAAAGGAATACTTGTGGCCACAGACCAGGAAAGGAGTAAACACCTCACCCCTTATCATACCACCTTGGAAGAACTGAAAATTTACAGGTCCCTACAAGTATCTCTGAAAACAGCAGCTACACAGACCCCTGAAGCTTGGGACAATACATTCTCCACATTGGAAGCAGACTTTTACCTTAACAAAGAGTTTAAAACTCAAGTAATTGTCTGGGATCATGAGCAAGCAGAGCAAAAAGAGTCAGACTATATTATCTTACTTTGGTGAAAAAGAAGATCAAAATATACAACCAGAACAAGACAACAAAATCAAAGCTCATACATCCAAAGCCTCCAAGAAAAATATGAATCAGTCCCAGGCCTTGGAAGAGCTCAAAAGAGATTTTGAGAAGCAAGTAAGGGAAGTAGAGGAAAAACTGGGAAGAAAAATAAGAGTGATGCAAGAAAATCATGAAAAACAAGTCAGCAGCTGGCTAAAGGAGACCCAAAAAAATACTGAAGAAAATAACACCTTAAAAAATAGCCTAACCCAAATGGCAAAAGAGGTCCAAAAAAGCCAATGAGGAGAAAAATGCCCTAAAAAGAAAAATTGGCCAAATGGAAAAGGAAGTCCAAAAGATTACTGAAGAAACTACTTCCTTAAAAATTAGAATAGAGCAAATTGGAAGACAGTGACTTTATGAGAAGTCAAGACACTGTGAAACAAATCCAAAGGAATGAAACATTAGAAAACAATATGAAATATCTCATTGGAAAAACAACTGACCTGGAAAATAGATCCAGGACAGAGAATATAAAACTTATTGGACTATCTGAAAGCCATGATCAAAAAAAGAGTATAGACATCATCTTTCAAGAAATTATCAAGGAAAACTGCCCTGATATTTTTAGAACCAGAGGGCAAAATAGAAATTGAAAGAATCCACAGATCTCCTCCTGAAAGAGATCCCCAAAGGAAAACTCCTAGGAATATTGTAGCCAAATTCCAGAGTTGCCAGGTCAAGGAGAAAATATTACAAGCTGCCAGAAGGAAACAATTCAAGTACTGTGGAAACACAATCAGGATAAGATTTAGCAGCTTCTACATTAAAGGGCCACAGGCATGGAATATAATATTCTGAAGAGCAAAGGAGATAGAATTACAACGAAGAATCACCTACACAGCAAAACTGACTATAATCCTTCAGTGGAAAAAATGGTCATTCAGTGAAATAGAGGACTTTCAAGCATTCCTGATGAAAAGACCAGAGCTAAACAGAAAATCTGACTTTCAAATACAGGACTCCAGTGGAACACGAAGAGGTAAACAGGAAAGAGAAATCATAAGACTTATTAAGATTGAACTGTTTACATTCCTGCATGGAAAGATGATATTTGTAACTCATGAGAACTTTGTCAGTATTAGGGTACTTGAAGTAAAAAAAAAATTGTATGTATATATATATATATATACATATATATATGTATATATATATATATATATATATATGTAATAATAATATATATACATATATAGATAGATAGATAGATAGACAGATAGATAGATAGACAGATAGATATAGATATAGATAGATAGATAGATAGATAGATAGATAGATAGATAGATAGAGGGCACAGGGTGAGTTGAAGATTAAGGGGTCATATCTGGAGAATAAAATTAAGGGATGAGAGAGGATGATACTGGGAGAAGAAAGGAAGAGGTAGAATGGGGTAAATTATCTCACAAAAAAAACAGAAAAGTCTCTCACAGTGGAGGGGAAACAGGGAAGGTGAGAGGGAATGAGGGAATGTTATTCTCATAGGATTTGGCTTAAGGAGAGAATAACATACACATCCAATTGGGTATGGAAATCTGTCTTACCCTACAGGAAAATAGGGGGAAAGGGGGACAAGAGAGCAGGAGGGTGATAGAGAGCAGGACAGATTGGGAAAGAGGGTAATCAGAAGCAAATACTTCTGAAGAGGGACAGAGTCAAAAGAAAGGATAGAATAAATGGGAGAGCAGGATAGGATTAAGGGAAATAGAGTTAGTTTTTCACATGTCTACTAAGGAGGTGTTTTGCATAACTGCACATGTGCAACCTATATTGAGTTGCTTGCCTTTCAATGAGGGTGGGTGGGGAGGGAGGAAGGGAGAAAATTTGGAACTCAAAGGTTTAAAAACACATTTAAAAAAATGTTTTCACATGCAACTGGGAAATAAGAAATACAGGAAATGGGGTACAGAAGTCTATCCTGCTCTACAGGAAAATAGAAGGGGAAGGGGATAAAAGAAGGGAGGGGGGAGAGATAGAAGAGAAGGCCGACTAGGGGAAGGGGTATTCAGAATGCATGCCATCTTGGGGTGGGGGAGGGGTGAGAAATTTGGAACTCAAAAACTTGTGGAAGTGAATATTGAAAACTAAAAATAAATAAATATATATTAAGAAAAAAAGAGAATGTTCATTGAGTAATAAGCTAAAAGTAATAAACAAAATCAAATCCCAATAGTTTGCTATAATTAGCAGGTAAGATTAAAAAACTGAGGC
The DNA here is from genome assembly GCF_003287225.1 of Phascolarctos cinereus. Taxonomy (NCBI): domain Eukaryota; kingdom Metazoa; phylum Chordata; class Mammalia; order Diprotodontia; family Phascolarctidae; genus Phascolarctos; species Phascolarctos cinereus. The sequence continues at coordinate 437,719,532 of NW_027555847.1, read as the reverse complement.
TGAAACTCTTTCCCTAGAAAAGAAGTTCTTTGCTCTTTAGGTAAAGGAAAAAAAATCAATAACTTCAGTCAAATTCCTCTGAAGCAATGGTTGCCTCCCTTTTAAACCACAGGTGGCAGGCAGAACACAAGAAGCTTTAAATGTGGCTTTGCCACCAAAGCCTTATTTTTGGCAACATTTCTGACAATAGTAGCTGAACATAGCCCCAGCAAAAATGTGTTCCTTAGGAATGATTATCGATACAACTTTCTTACCTTCAGGTTGGGTATATTGTCACAGCCATGGTGTAATTTGAAGGGCTGCTAGGAAGGCTGCCCTTCCATAATATATCTCCCCTGAAGTTCTCCATTTGTAGATCATTTGAATTAATATCTATCTTTATATTGGTTAATATATCAAACCTGACATCTGCCTTACTGTGTGTTAGTTTAATCCAATGATTCCTGTCAAATTGCTAAATGAAATTAGTTGTGTTCATAACCAAACTAAAGGCAGACAGGCTTTTTATTGAAGGTTAGAAAGCAAATGCAAAGGTCAACAAGAATATTTCATAGGATAATAGATTTAGATTTGGAAGAGATCTTAGAGACCATTTGTTAATAATAGTTAGTGTAATGGGACTTTGGCTCATTCTCATCTCACCTGAGATAGGGGGACCCATGTGGAAAATGCCAAGGACCTGTTTCTGGGAAAAGGTATTTCTCTGCCAAGGAGAATGTCCTTTGGAAAAGAATGGACAAAATGAGTAAAAAGACTAATGTAAAACTGGAATAAAAGATTAATAGGAATAATAAAAGAGTACCTAACTGATCTTGATAAGTTCAAGTCATCTTATCTACCCAGTTAACGTAGAAGCTTAGATATTGAAGGAATTGGTATATGTAATCACTGAGACAATTTTAGGGATATTTGAAAGATTATGGAAATAAAAAAGAGATGAAGAAGATCTAAAATTATCCCAATACTCAAAGAAGGAAGAAACAAATATATGTCTTCAAAACATGGACCAGGAAGCTATCTGTATTCTTTTTATCATCATAAAGATGTTTAGTAAACATCTAGAAGAGGAGGCAGGGATCAAGATAATCATTGTGGCTTCATCAAGAATATGAAATTTCAAAATATGTTTCTTTCCTTTTTTGAAAGAGTTATTAGACTTGTAGATTATAGGAATGGTGTAGATATAGTTTACCTAGATATTAGCAAAGTATTCAGCAAAGTCTGTCATACTATCATTATGGACAAATGGAGAATTTTGCACTACAAAATAGTGCAACATATGGATTCTCAGTCATTAATGAACACATCAGAGGAAAAAAGTCCTTTGTGGAATGTATGAGGTATCTATTCTTGGCTCTGTTCTGCTAAACATGCTTCTCTACACATACACAGCATCCTAGGACTATCCTTTAGGGAACTGTCCAATCTGACTTTGGTAGGGGTTTTATATCTGTACAATTATGCATGTTGATTGCTGCAGATTTAATTACTGCATGTTTAAATATACTTGTTTACAATCCCACATGTTTTGTTCATTTGTCTATGCTATGTGTTATAGCAATGTTTTAATTGTTTTGTCAATTTTCTATTTGCAGATATGCAGACACTTGTAGTTATCCTGTTTTTGTTTAATTATGATCCTATTGATAATATTATCATGCCTGTCGAATTTTTCTTAGTTAGATGTTCTCTGCTCTGTCAAGTAAGATAATATTTGTAAGTGCTATATCTATACTTATACCCTATTCTTCCCCTTCCTCCTTGATGTTTGTGATAAATTGCTCTGTACTGTGCATTTATATGTACTCTAGAGCTCTGTATATATTATGTCTGGTATGTAATTTAGACACTGTCAATGAAGCAGCCTTTCAGGTAATTGTTTTGCATAGTGATGTGGCTTTTATATGGACTTCTAAAACATGTGTTTTCTTTGTTGGGACACTAGAAAAACCACCTTTGTTGTTTAAAGTGCTAGTGTTAATAGTTATGCTGTGTATTTACAAGTTTCACATTTACCCAGACTGTTTTACAGGGGCCCCAAAAATTTTAGTCCAGGGGAGAAATATAACCTCCCTATCCCTCCCCTCCTCCAATCCCTCTGGCATGTTGAGCAGTTCTGACAAGGTGAGATCTGTGACACTGCTTAAGGAGAGATATCTCCTGATTGAATGAGAGCTCTCTGAACCTGTTATATGGTGTATTTGTAAAGACCCAGACCTCTATATTACACATAATCATGGATTTTCAGAAGATGGTTCCCCAACTATCCACATAAGTTCCCTGAGTATGCTGCCAGGACTGAGTCCTAATGGACAATCTCATTTTAGAAATGTTAAGCCTTAGCAATGGAATTCAGAAAGTAAATTCACAATTATAAAGCAAAAGAACCCATATATACATATATATATACACATACATACATACATATATGTGAAAACAGATAATGATTTTTATGTTAATTACAAGTTCAATAGGAATCAACAATGAGAGAGAGAGAGAGAGAAAATTATGCACTTATATAAGGATTGTGCTTGGGATATGGATAAAAGCAAGCAAGATAGTTTCTGAACTCAAGGAACTTAATTCAAACAGAGGAAGACTGGATATATAAGGAAGCTGGAAATGGAATGAGGATTAGGGATACATGCAGTAGCATGGTTTGGAACTCGTGGCCAGAAAATAATATGGAGATTTGGTTCTGAGCAAGAGAGAGGAAAGGGAATATGCATTTATATAGTGCCTACAACATCCAGGCACTGAGCTAAGTACTTTAAAAATATTATCTCATTTGATATTCACAACAACCCTGCAAGGAAGATGCTATTATTATTATTCCCAAGAATCTGAGATTAAGTGACATGTCCAGGGTCTCTGTGCTATGTGGCTGCCTCAATATCGCCTAAGATATTCTCAATGGTCAAGTCTAAGACTGAAGTTGAGAGGAAAGGTAGGAGAAAGAATGAGCTAATGGCCAGAGTACAGGCAGCATGGTATGGAAATGTAAGATAGGGCAGCAAAGAAGCCTAATGCGATTGCATTAGGAGAAAACTGGTATGCAAAAGGAGGGGAGAAATAGTCTCTTCATACTCTGTCTCAGTCAGCTAACATATGTTTAGTTTCAGGCATCACACTTTAGAAGGGATAAGTTGAAGATCATCCAGAACAGGATGACCAGGATCTGAAGGCCCTTCAGATCATGACATAAAAGGAGGGCTATTTAACCAGAAGAAGAGAAGTGTTAGGTTGAGGTATGGTTAGAATGATTGCCATCTTCATGAGTTTAAAGGGATGTCCCTGGGAAGAAAGATTAGAATTGTTCTTCTTGGCCCAAAAGAAAAAAAAAACTAGGAATAATAAATATAAGTTACAGAGAGGAAGATTTAATTTTTGATTCAAGGAAAATATTCTAACAATTAGAGATGACTAAAAGTAGAATGAGTTTTCTCCCTTTCATTAGAGCTTCCCAAGCACAATTTAACATTTTTGGTGGGGGTAGGGAATATAGTTCAGTATGTTGCTGAGGGGATCTTTATTAAGGTAAGGGTTGGGCTTGATAACTTCTAAGGACCTTTCCAAATCTGAGAGTCTATGATTCTTTCATTTGACAACAATTGTACAATACCTGAACCTGATACTAGTAGTGGCCCTGATTTCTTAGTCATTCAATAGTCAAGGAATCACTTTCAATGTATCCTTATGGTCACTCAGACCCAACTCTAATTCTCCATTCTCCAACCATCCACACTCTTCTCATTTGTAAATGTGTTATACCACAGGGCCAGCTCCTAAAGTGACTATTCTACCAACCACCATCATCAGGATAATGGGTCAGGAAGTGTAAAATGTACTGCAGGCAACTATTTAGCACTCTGAACTCAGACAAATTGTTATCTCTTCTAGATCTATCAGATGTGATAGATCAGAGTACTAAAGTCAGGACAGAGAAAATGCAGTAGAGAAAAAGGACTAGAAGCTGAAATAAATCTTGTCTTAGACAGGAAGTGGTGTTCTATATACTATTCTTTCTCTAGCCAGAACCGGTGATTGATTTCCAAGAGCTAATCAGCTCAGGTTTCTCCAATTCAGCAATTTTCCCAACCTGGGAAATTCAGACAAGTTTAATTAGGTCTTTTTAGTTAATCTTGTACCTGTACAAAGAAATACCAGCAACTAAGCTGAGTGAGCCCCTCCTTTCTGATATTGTCCTTAGAATAAGTTGGCTCAATCATCTCTTTTCTGGAAAGCAGGTAAAGACTTTGGTAGATCTACTTCCTATGTCTTTATTTTAGCTAGTGGCTAAAATGTGATTTTTGTCAGTCAACCAGCATTTATTCAAGAGATGATTAAGGATGCAGTGGTAAGGCATCTGGGTCTTGGAATAATGTCATGTCAAAGAGCCCCAATTTTTCTCAAAAAGAAAACAGTTAAGTGACAAGAATTTCTCTTATTTTCTTATTAATTTATTTATTTTTAGTTTTCAACATTCACTTCCACAAGATTTTGAGTTCCAAATTTTCTCCCCATCTCATTCCTTCCCCCACCCCACAATAGCATGCATTCTGAATACCCCTTCCCCTTAATCTGCCCTCCCTTCTACCTCCCCCCTTTCTCTTCTCCCCTTCCTCTTCTATTTTCCTGTAGGGTAGGATAGATTTCTATACCCCATTGCCTGTATATCTTATTTCCCAGTTGCATGTGAAAACAATTTTTGACATTTGTTTTTAAAACTTTGGGCTCCAAATTTTCTCCCTTCCTCCTTCCCCACTGTAATCAAAAGGATTATGTATTGCACAGATTCAATTTAGGTTCTGATCTCAAGATATAATGACACATACTCAGGATAAACTTAACAAATAATCACATTTATTTACAATGATTAATAATGATTAAAAAACCACACAAGCAATAAAGATAAGAACAACATTCAATTCAATAAGTAATAATGAACATTAAGGAAAGAGGGAATAAGAAAAGAAAGGATACACACTCACTGACCAGGCAAGCTCAAATACCCATAGAACCAGGGAGACTGGAGACAGCCCAATGGGTCTGGTCAGGGAGACAATAGGGAGCATCCTTCCATGGGACACAACAGAGTCTGTGCACATGATCTGCCTCTGGCAGAGAGTTGGTGTCCCTATCTCTGCATCAAAGTATTCCAAAAACCCCTTTCCAAATAACCCCTTTTATATCCACATAAACCAGGTAAAGACAATCTTGATATTTTGTTTTATGTATGCATCCTTGGTGAGCTCATGTTCAGGCATGCACACATCTTTATGTTGGGTCATGAGGCAGTTACACCATTAGGTCATGAGATGGTTACACAGGGGGCTGGGGAGGATCTATCCTCCTCAGTTTCCCTTACACCCACCTACCCTCATTGAGAAGGCAAGCAAGATGTCTGGTCATACAAAACACTTCCATAGTAGTCTTGTAGCTAACTGTATTTCCCTTCATCCTATCCTGCCCCCCCATTTATTCTATTCTCTCTTTTGACCCTGTCCCTAGTCAGAAGTGTTTGCTTCTCATTACCCCTCCCTCAATCTGCCCTGCCTTCTATCATCCCCCCATTCCCTTATCCTTTCCCCCCCTATTTTCCTGTACAGTAAGATAGATTTCCATACCTAATTGAGTGTATATGTTATTCTCTCCTTGAGCCAAATCTGATGAGAATAAGATTTACTCATTCCCTCTCACCTTTTCCTACTTCCTCTCCACTCTAAAACTCTTTTCTTGTCTGTTTTATGTGAGATAATTTACCCCATTCTAGCTCTCCCTTTCTCCTTCTCCCAGTATAATCCTCTCTATCCCTTAATTTTATTCTCCAGATATCACCTTTTCATCTTCAACTCACCCTGTACCCTCTATCTATCTATCTATCTGCCTCTCTATCTATCTATCTATCTATCTACATACATACATATAATTTTTCCCTCCAACTACTCTAAAACTAGCAAAGGACTCATGAGTTACAAATAACATCTTTCCATTCAGGAATGTAAACAGTTCAAACTTAATAAGTCTCTTATGATTTCTCTTTCCTATTTACCTCTTCATGTTTCATTTGAGTCTTGTATTTGAAAGTCAAATTTTCTATTCAGCTCTGGTCTTTTTATCAAGAATGCTTGAAAGCCCTCTATTTTACTGACTGTCCATTTTTTGCCCTGAAGGATGATACTCTGTTTTGCTGGTTAGGTGATTTTTGATTTTAATCCTATCTCCTTTGCCTTCTGTAATATCATATTCCAAGCCCTCTGGTCCCTTAATGTAGAAGCTGCTAAATCTTGTGTTATCCTGATTGTGTTTCCACAATACCTGAATTGTTTCTTTCTGGCTGCTTGCAATATTTTCTCCTTGACCTGGGAACTCTAGAATTTGTCTACAATATTCCTAGGAGTCTTCCTTTGGAGATCTCTTTCAGGAAGTGACCAATGGATTCTTTCCATTTATATTTTGCCCTCTTTCCTGTGACAAGAATTTCTTAAGCACCTCCTATAGACCAGGGGTTACAAATGCCCAAAATAAAATGACTCCTACTCTTAAAGAGCTTATGTTATATCATGTAAGGAAATTATTATACATAAGTATATACAGAATAAAAATAAAGATAAAAATGCAAATAATACAAGGTAAGCAAATGCAAGATACTTAGGGAGATAGGGCACTAGCAGTTAGAAAGAATTAGGAAATATCTCATGTAGAAGGGAATCTTTACTTGGATCTTGAAGGAGAAAAGGAAATCTGTGAACAGAAGTAAGGAAGGAGTACTTTATAGCCATGAGAAATGGCCAATGTAAAGCACAGAGATGAAAAATGGTGTCACATGTCTAAGGAACAGATTGATGGCCAGTTTGACTGTGTTACAGCCTTTAGGATGATGAGTAATGTGCAATTAGAATGACTTGTAACCATGAACTTTGCCTATTAATGGAGACTGATCCTTAGGCCATTCATTGAGTAGTATCAAGCAAGCCTATCCATAGCACCTAAAATACCCAAAGGGGAGGGAAGCATTGACATCACTGGGCTTCCCACATTTTCAGAGATTAATCTTGAAGAACCCAAATAGTAGAACACTCGGGGGTAAAGATGCTGATGCAACCAACATGAGCATACTCTCCTCCAAACCTAGGAACCCATCAGAATATGAGCTGCTTTTCTGGGTAACCAAAAAAAATCCAAGGTTCCCAGACAGTGACCATCTTCCAACTGTTGAAAGGAAAATTCAGCCTTTTTCTTCCTAAAATCCTGCACCATCTTTCACCTCCATTTGCCCATAATGATGGAGGAAATGGGTCTATTCAGGCCATACCAGCCAATTCTGTGTAAAGGCTAAAAGGTTTACAATCTCCCTGCTGTCTCTGCATTGAGTATGCACATTGGCATCAATTTCCCATCTCAGTGTGCTCTTCTCTTGGCAAGAAATGTTGGTTTAAAATTATATCAGAATAAAATTTTTCTTGGCACACTCTAGCTAGAGGCACAGTTACTGGGTTGGTAGCCAACACTCTAACAACTGGTATAACAGCTGTGAGTATTTCATCCCTCATCTGTATGAGAGGTAGACAAGGGCTACACAGAGACATGTTACATTCTGAAAGAACACAGTGTGATAAAACACTAAGTTATGTAGCTTACTTTTTTTGAAATCAAACACCTGGACTTTGTTAAATATGGAATGGACTATTCTAGACAGTACAATTTTATTCAAGGACCCTTTAACGATCTCATCAGCAAGTCCTAGATTGGTGGGAAATCTATTCACTAGTAGAGTGTTTAAAAAAATCATTTACTATGTTTCGCTTCAAAGCATTTTGGATTTATAGTTTCAGAAAGAACAACACTGCAGTGTTTTTGCAATGCTGACCATATTAACATTACAGTGTCTATAAAAAATGCATTGAAAGATTATTTTAGCACTCTGTAGGAAGGCAAGCAGGAAATAAGCATTTATTAAAAGTTTACTCTGTGCCAGGCACTGTGCTAAGCACCAGGGATACAAATACAAGAAAAGAAAATAGTCCCTTGACACTTGTATAAGGATTTACACTCTCATGGAGAAATGACAACATATAAAAGGGAACTGAAAAGTGGGCATCAGTTGGCGGAACTTGGTGGTGAAGTCTGGAGAGGCAGAAGCACAACATGAGGGGAACGAATCATAACTAGCCTGTGCCCATCCCCAAAATAGAAGTCTCTAGAAGAATCTCACCAAAGGAAGAAAAAGTTTGGCATGGTAGAGGGATCTTCCAGGGTGAGGAAACAGCTGAGTTATGGCGGTGAAGTCTGGAGAATCAGGTTGTATAGAAAATCTGAACATCTATTCTAGCATAATCTCTTGAGGTTGTCTTATCAAAACATGACTGAATAAAAACTTTCTTAACCAAAATTTAGAGACCTTTGAATAGATAAGTATATTATATGAAGTTTGAAATAGCATGCAGCAGTGGAAGAAGCTAGTCTCAATTTGGCTTGGAGTCTCAGCCATGCCATTTGCAATTTGGGTGATTTTGATCAAGTCTCAAACTCTTGGATGCTCAGATTACTCATATGTAAAGTGAGTTAGTTTTCATCTAGGAGCTCTCAAAGGCCTCTTCCATCTCCACCCTTTGGGATTCTGCAAAACAATTGTAGCCTAAACAGTCACTCATACATCAGCTGGAATAACAACACAGGAAACCCCAAACTGTCAAGCAAGCTCTTGGAATGCTGAGGGATTAATTTCCCATTCACAAATGAATAATTTGTATTGACCCTTTGAACATGCATTTTCTTTTTCATCTGGTTCTAACAGTGAGGAATGAGTTGTTGTCCAAGTACTCTTGACAAATTAGATAAGATTCACTGAAAACAGGATGATATTTATGTTGGCACAACCCTGTTTTATTGACTAGATAGGTTGGAAGAGAGGGAAACTTTTTATCTTTTCCTGTATGCTCAAGAGGTTTTTTTTTCTTTTTTTTCTTTTTTATTAAGCCAGAGATCTGAAAAGTCACATTTCTGAGAAAGAGTAGGACATCTGAGAATGATATCAAGGATACACAGGGAGGTGGCTGGAGCAGGCATATGGAAAAAAAGAAAAGCTGTCAATGAATTCAATCAATAAGCATTCTTATCATTTATACTCTGTTATCATAATATATTGTTTGCCTTAAAATTTCCCCTCTTCCAAACTCACCTATTTTTTCCCAAGTTACCACCATCCTCCATACTTCCTAGTTCCTAACTTTGACATTATCCTGGACTCTTTACTCCCCTTCATCCAATATATCCCATCAGCTGTCAAATCTTGCTTTTCCTACCTTCACAACATCTCTCATCTCTAACCCCTTCTCTCTGCTCACACAGATATTACCTTACATCAGGCCCTTATCACTCATCTAGATTTTTGCAGCAGCCTCTAAATTAGTCCACTTTACTGAAAGTCTCTCACAAATTCACTCCTTCCCACATACTTTAACCAAAGTAATTTTCTTTAGACACAGATCTGACTATGCAATTCCCCTTCTCAATCAACTCCATGGCTTTCTATTGTCTCTAAGATAAAATAAAAACTGTTCTGTTTTTAACATCTTTTTTTTTAAACATCTTTCACAACCTGGCCCCAGAATATGTTTTCAGATTCATCAGATGTTTCTCCCTCTTCCATGCCCTCTGCAATTCATCCAAAGTGGTTTTCTCTCTGTTTTTCACCCACAGCACTCACTCTTTGATCTCTGTGACTTTGAACTAGCCATCCTATATACCTGGAATTTGCTCTCTCTGTATATTCACCTCACAGAGCTCTTCTTTTTAATATGCAACTAAGGCATCATGAAGCCTTTCTGTTTTACCCTCAGCTGCTAGTGTCCTTCCTCCAAAACTATCTTGTATTTAGTTACTTTGACATGTTTGTATTTGTTCACTTTATATTTGTGCTGTGCATATTTTATGTGCTTGTATTTATTCAACTTGTATTTGTGCATTTTTGTGTATTATATGTATTTTCATTATGTATGTATGTGGTTACATGTATTTATGTGTACAAAAAGTAGATACCAATGCAAGATCATAAGAATTGCTTCATTCTTGGTAGTTATGTAAGCAGTGTCTGATACTGTGCTTAGAATATGATAGGTATTTAATACTTATTAATTGATTGATTGAAGGCCTTGAGAATCAAGAATGTAAAAGTACTTTTGATATCAGCTAACAAGCATTTATTAAGTGCTTACTATATGTCAGGACCTGTGTCTGGGTAAGCAAAGGTAATAATGAAAGTCTCTGTTCTCAAAAAGCCTACATTTTAGAAGGGAAGGGAACATGAACAAAATAATAAGAACAAATATAGATATGTATGTTAAATGTTTATTGATTGACATATCTAGGTCATAGTTCATATCAACTGAAAAAAATAGATTCAGCTTGATTTTGTTGGGGAGGTTAGCAGATGGTGGAGGGCAGATAAGGAAGCCTTCATGTTGATCAGCTTAACTTGATTATGACTTTTATTCCTTCCTCTCCATCCAGAAACCCTGATTCATCCCTTAAAGGGCCTGGTACAGCTGAAGTGCTGGCTCAGAGAGCAACTGCATAAGCTAAAGGAAGGTCAGTCAATGTTAGGGGGCGGTTACAATGCAGTTTAGCTTTATCCAACCCCATTCCCCCTCTACATTTTATTGTAAATCACCCATCTTCAGGATACAATTGTTCTGGCCTTTCTGGGTTGATATGAATTTGTCTTTAAAACAAAGTCTTTAAAATACTACCGTCACTATTGACCAGTTGTGGGTAACTGTTATAATCATCAAATTGCGAGAAGCTTTTCTCAACTGAATAATTTCTCTGGGCAGAATGCTCCCCATTGGGTGCCTAAACATTAAGAATTAATGCCTTTTAATGATGAGGTACTCCTATTCAAAGAAGGTCTGGTAACAATAATTCTACACATATAATAAGGGGCTCAGCCACAGATTGGCTATTTCAGTGAGTTTCATAACTTCCACATAATTCTGGTTTGGGAAGAAGTGGTATTAATGCAGATATTTAAGGTAAGACTGAAGGAGAAGTTAAAGGTCCTTTTCATGGATTACATGGTCCCTTCAAGACTCAGTTGGGGTGACATAATCTCTCTCTCTTTCTCTCTCTTTATACATATATACATCTATATGTATGTGTGTGTGTATATATATATATATATATATATTTACATATATGCATATATAAATAGATTACATAGGTGTGTGTCATAATCTCTATACATATATGTTAATGTATATATAAATATACATACATATAATGTATATGTGTGTGTGTGTGTGTGCATGTATGTATGTATGTATCTTTCTTATGGAATGTAAGGTCCTTGAGGGCAGAGACTTCCATTGTTGCTCTTATTTCCCCAGCTCATAGTAATCACTTAATAAATGCTTTTTTGATACCCAAAGTAGTCACATTCTTGATTCTTAAGAGCTTCAAATAATTAATTGAATAAGAAAAGAATGGGGATCCATAGTCCCTCCCAATCTTTGGGAGCCATAAAGAGTCATATACTTCCTAAATAACTATCTAAAAAATGCAGGTATCAACCTCCCACTTGGGGAGGGGCATTCACTAATTCTTTGGAAAATAAAATTAACTCGTATTAATATGAGAATTATTAGTGATCAATGGAAAAGATCCCCTTACAACAAGCAAAGGATAGAATAGAGAGGAAGGGATAGTGGAAAGAGAGACAAACCCAAATAATGATAATTCTCAATAACAAAGTTTCATATGTTACTGCAAAACAAAGTACTGTGTATGTATGTATGTATATGTATATCTTTGTGTGTATATGTCTATATATGCATGCATGTCTGTGTGTGCACATACATATACACACACATACACACATAGACATACACATGCACACAAACATACACATACACGCTTAATTGTAGCCGGGGGGGGGAAGGGAAGAGGAAAAAAGAACAAAGTAAAAAGTGCACAGCAGAAAAGAAAAGAAAACTTACAAGGAAGCAAAGAAATAATGGACAGCTCTCAACACAATGCATAGTACTTATTTTATAGGCTTTCTTGAAATGGAAATTTATTGCTATATATTTTGAATCCTCTCTCATGTTCTGCTGTGCACATGACAATGCATTTTTTTTCTTTTCTTATTTTTATATAAGTTTAAAATAAAAACCTTTACTGGAAAAAGAGAAAGAAAGAAAGAAAGAAAGAAAGAAAGAAAGAAAGAAAGAAAGAAAGAAAGAAAGAAAGAAAGAAAGAAAGAAAGAAAGAAAGAAAGTAAGAAAGAAAGAAAGGAAGAAAAAGAAAGGAAGAAAGAAAGAAAGAAAGAAAGAAGAAAGAAGAAAGAAAGAAAGAAAGAAAGAAAGAAAGAAAGAAAGGAAGAAAGAAAGGAAGAAAGAAAGAAAACCAGCCTGGTAAGAGGATTGAGAAGATGATGGAGTATGTCAGAAAATAACAACCTTTCCAATTTTCTCCCACAAATGAGATAAAACATTGCCTCAAAGTAAATTTAGAGCAGCAGGAATAATTAAAAGCCAGGGTAAAGCAGTCATCAGAGAACCTCAGGAAAGACCTGCCCTCCAAGGGCGGAGGTTTGGCCTGAGTGAAGTTCATACATCTCCAGTCAGACTCATCTGAATCAACAAACAAGCCCTGGGGCTGCTGATTGGTGGGACCTCAGAACTTTCACCTTGTACACCATGCGGGAGTCAGACAGCTGAGAAGGGAAGATGCTGGTTGCACAGCCGAAAACAAAAGAAAACTTAGAAGGAAGGAAACAGAAAAGCAGGATAGCTTTGAAAATGGTGTGTAGTATTTGTTACATGTTTTTTTTTTAAAGTAAATGGTGTGGAATAGAAATTTATAGTTTTATATTGAATCATCTTTTTTATCTTGTGCTGTATACATTGAACTGTACTTTTTTTCCCTTTTTAAGTTCAAAATGAATAAAAATTAAAAGTAAAGACAAAAAAAAAAAAGAAAAAAGAAAACCAGCCCATCAATTGAAGAATGGCTGAACAAGATGTGGTATATGATTGTGATGGAATACTTCTGTGCTATAAGAAAAGATGATCTCAGTGATCTTAGAAAAACATGGATAGACTTGCACAAAATAGTCAAGAGTGAAATGAGTAGAACCAAGACAACATCATACAGAGTAATAAAAATATTCTTTGAAGAACAACTTTGAGTAAAAGTCATTATTTTATACACACACACAAAATTGTTGTCTAATGGTAGTCATCTCTAGGGTGGAGGAAGGAGAAAAAAAGGGGGGGAAAGTACCTGATAATTTTATTATGTATTTAAAAGCAATAGAAATTTGTACATAATTGATTTGCAGTTTCATGTGCAATCATTTTTTATTATGGTGTTATGGAAATGCTTGTTTTATTCCATAAATTAAAAAGAAAAGAAAGAAAAAAGAAAAGAAAGTCAGCCTGTACTTTTGTAATTCTTGGTTCACATATCACTGAATTCTAGTTTACAGTATCTTAAGCATAACTTTGCTAGCACGTGAAATGAGCATAATTGTATAATTTGAACATTCTTTGACATTGCCCTTCTTTAGGATTGGGACATAAACTGATCTTTTCCTACCCAGTGGCCCCTGCTGAGTTTTCCAAATTTGTTGGAAAATTGAGTGCAGCACTTTAACAACATCATCTTTTAGGATTTTAGCACAGCTGGAATTCCATCACCTCCTGTAGCACTATTGTTAGCAATACTTCCTAAGGCCCACTTGGCTTCCTTTTCCAGGGTATCTAATGGTGGCCATCTCTAGGCAGGGTTGGGGGTGGGGGAAGGAGGAAGGAAAAAAAAGTTAGATGATAACTTTATTATATGTTTAAATAGAACAGCAAATTGTGCATAATAGACTTGCAGTTTCATGTGTAATCAATTTTTTTTAAAAATAAATCTGTTACGGAAATGCTTGCTTTATTTCTTAAGTTCAGAATAGAATAAATAAAATTTTAAAAAGAAGAAAAAGGAAAGTTTTAAGGAGGTGGTCCTTCAATCCCATCACCATGCAGATGGACTCAGTTTTTGATATTCAATACCTTCTCAGCACCTTAACTTGCCAGTCAAATTGGAGTATTGAAAGGAAGAGCAATAAACTCCTAAAGCTTTCCTTTATAAGAATGCTTTTCAGCTTCCTTTTATGTGTCGTCTTCACGCATTAGATTGTAAACTCCTTGAGGGTAAGGACTGTCTTTGTTTTTCTTATTTGTAGCCCTACTTGGCCCATAATAGTCACTTAATAAATGCTTGTCCAATTGAATTTCTGGAAGAAGGGAAAAGGGGGAAGGGAGAAGGGAGGAGGAGGAGGAGGGAGTGGAGGCTTCTAAAACCATTATCATTGGGTTACTGACTTCATTGCTCAACATTTTACCTATCTTGGGAGAACACTTTCATCTTCCTGGCTATATGGGGATATGCTGATAAATGTTTAACAATTGGCTTCCAAAAAAATGCATGTTTAATTAAGTTTAATTAAAACTTTCTCCCTTACTTTTTTTTTCAACCACAGACAAAATTTATTAAAGATCCGCCATATTAGCCAGACTCTTAAGGAATCTGAACCTTAGCAAGCTATTGGTTAGATTTTTTAAGAATCTGAGCAGTGGCTAGATTATAAGAATCTGAGCATCTTAATAGAGACAAAATGGACTTTATATACAGAAAGACTGTGGGAGGGATCTAGGAGTGGCCAAGTAGTTTGGGCTGACTGGAGGAGGGGTCTAAAGAGGATCTGGATGGGAATGGCCAGTAAACTAAGGTGAACAGAACTCCTGAGACCTGGACTGCAAGGGAGTTTAGCTAGGATTAAGGGTGGGAAATGGCCTGGGACCATAGGGAGGTAAAAAAAAAAGGAGGAAGAGGCTAAATTAATTAGGAGATTAGGTTTAGCTACCATGAAAGGCCAGTTGATGGGATTACAGCCTCAGGTGAACAGAGATTTGGCCAAGTGAGAAAATCCAGTGTTTTTCCTTCTTGGGGTCTAGATCCAATCCAAATCATTCCCCCCTCAAACAAATGGTACACAAATTCCTTTGGGGTAAGGGGTGAAGGTCTCAGCTTCTGAAACTGCTTCCTGCTGGCAAAGGGTGTAGAGTTGTCCCTACCTCAAGAGAGTCCCAAAGAGGTTGACTGGAACTGAGCACAGGCTGCATCCAAGGAATAATGGGGGGACATTGGCTGGTACCTGTTTGCTATCAATTGCAGGTGAATCACCTGTAGTCTGGACAACACACATCTGACAGAAAAGACTGCAGAGTCCAAATAACAGGATAAAACATCCTTAGCTCTGTTTGTATTCAGATAATTCAGTTTTTCAACCATGCTGTATCAAATACACCTCATAGTCAGACTTGGGAACAGCCAAGTGAGTAACATTCCTTTTCAAGGGAACATAATGGGGAAACTGAGACAAGAGGATCCCATCTTAGACTGAGGCTAAAATTGTCCTCTCAGCTTTTCCCAATGCTGACTTCCCACCACTATCACATTCTCTCTGAATAGCTTGTGGAATTTCTCATATAATGGATTATTGATTTGTCAATGGATTATTATGATCCATTAGACAACTCAAAATAAAATCCTATGAGCTTTTACCTCAAACAACAAGTTTCACTAATCACAGTTTAGGAAAAACTTTTCCAGGATTTACATCTCAAATTTAAATTTGTCCTGGTATAAAGAGCCAATCATTAGAGATTATTTCCACATACTTGCAAATTCTCTGGAAGACAAAACCCAAACAAGCTTTTTGGCAAGTTTACACATTAAAACAATAACCAACAATAGCCTAATTATTTTAGTAGTAACCAAATTATGAAAAGTTGCTTGACATAACTGATACAAAAAGTTCACCAATTTAAAACTTGAAACAAACCCATTACCAATCAGGTGACTTCAATTTTGTTAAACGCATTTCCAAATTATTTCACACAGAAAATTAATATCTCATCATTAACAGTTAAAACTACAACTTTAAAAGGGTGTGCTTACCCAAGTTCAGAGATGCCAGCTTCTATACCTTCAGCAGGATGTGCTGAACCTGGGTGATGCTTCCAGGCAAAAGTTGCCCTAGGGCCCAAGGCCAGTAAGGCCCATGCAGTAGCTGCTGCCTCTAGCCCATCCTTCCTTTCCCCAGGTGGGGGAGGATGAAATCAAAGGTGAGGGGGGGGAAGAGTGAAACTCTCTTCTATGAGAGGGGTTAACAGATTAACTCTTGACTTAAGGGAAGAAAGTGACCAGATTATACAGAGTTTTGAAACACTCCTTAATGATCACGAAACCTCCAGAATCTGCTAAAATGTTTTTAGCTGTTCTGACTTTTCCCTGTAACCTCCATGAAGGAGGATTCAGAGGTATAGAGGGGAGTAAGTAAACCTCAGGGAATCAAAAAAAAAAACAACTGTGGTTTTCCCAGTTCCCTAGTGCCCAGAGAATTGACAGAATTGAACATACGCTTCTGGATAGGGTGTTGTCCTTGTCCTCTATGCTGAGGAAGGTGTACCCAAGTCCATGCCTGGAACTGAATTGGTGGGCTGAGAGCCTGAGTGCAAGACAGCTTCGTAACTGTCTGCCTGAAAAGCACCTCCACATCTTGGTGTTTGGAGAGCAACCCCAACTGCAGAGGAAGAAAGGGGTTAAGAGGGGAGGTAGAGGCTTACATACCTTCCAGTCTTGGCTGGAGAAAAACTTGGAGTTAGGCAGTTTCCCTGTACAAGCCACCAAAATGTTGAGGTTAGGGGGTTAGGGGTGCTGGGACCCCAAAATCACAACATGCAGGTCCTGTCCAAAAGAATTCAACCCAAGCCTTCTTTTAGCCAGGGACAAGGTTTATTAAAGATCCACCATATTAGCCAGACTCTTAAGGAATCTGAACCTTAGTGAGCTATTGGCTAGATTCTTTTAAGAATCTGAGCAATGGCTAGATTATAAGAATCCAAGCTCTCCATCACTTTCTTAAGCCAAAATAATCAAGAAAACAATAAATCAAGTCCTGATTTATAGTTTTCCTATTGCTGAGGTAGAAATAATCATACTGCAAACATAACAATTGACTCTTATAAGCCAATAAGAGCTGGCTTCAGGTGATTCCCTGACTATGGATTATCTCTTCAAATATGCCACCAAATTCCATGTAACAAGCTATCTTTGTTGTTATAAGAAATGATCCATCTTCATGGTCTTCCCTAACAAATTATGAAGAGGGACACCTAGTTTACTTTCAGTTTCTGTTGATGGAGCTGTGAATTGATCTCCAGCCTTGCTGAAAGCAATATGGAATACACCCCCAAAGTCACTAATTTTCCATGTCCTTTGACCCAGCAATGCTGCTGCTTGCAATATACTCCTAAGAGATAAAAGAAATGGGGAAAGAATTGATATGTATACAAATATATATGGCAGAACTTTTTATGGTAGAAATGAAAACAAATTAGGTGCTTATCATTTGTGGAATGACTGAACAAATAATAGAATATTTTGGATCCATAAGAAAAGACAAAAGAGACAGATTCCAAGAGACATGGGAAGATTTAAATGAACTGATGCAGAATGAAGTGAGTTAATGAGGAGAAATATTTAAACAATGACTACAACATTGTAAAGGAAGGAGCTTTAAAAAGACAAGGACTCTGATGTAGTAAACTACAACATTTGCAAATGATTAATGATTAAATTAGCTTCACATCTTGTGAAAAGGTGAAGTTTTGGAGGTACAGAATGAGACATACCTTTTTAAACCCAGAAACCACAATTCTTTTGCCTATCCTTTTGCTACAAGTGATGATTTTATGCTGAGTTAGGGGATGGAGACTTAGGGAGAATAGAGAAGGTAGTAATAATGACATAAAAATGGAAAAAGAAAAAGGAAAAGTACATAATAAAATATTTTAAGATGCACAGAAATGGCAGGATGAATGCAGAAGAGGATACAAGCAAGCAGGGAAATGTCAGAACCACCAATATTTAATATGCATTAAAGAGAATGTAGCTTTAAGTATGGAACGTTATGGTTTCATGTTCAATCCCAATTTTTGGCCTTCTTTGTATATGGAAAACTGATGTTTTATGATGTTCTAGCAATCTAGTTTGTAATAAAAAATGATAGTTGGTGAGTAGGTCAGGTCAATAGAGCCAAAGTCTGTAGCTCTCTTCTCTATCTTTTCAGCATGACATTTGGACTCTGCCAGTACTGTCTTAGACTTTGAGTGAGGAAAGAAACTGGATTTCTCTCTTCCCTGTTTCCCAGCAGCACTTTTGATATGTTGATGTACATTTCACTCAGAGGGTGCTCTGTCTAGTTAAAATTGAGATGGGATCTTAGAGCCCTGACTCCCCGTTCTGCTTTATGTTTCTTTCCCTAAGTACAGGTCACTAAAGAGGGATCTGGAAAAATGGACATGTTCAGCATGAACTGACATTGTGTGGTTCACCTGGAGACATCTTGTGGAGATAAAGTCAAAACAACAAGCACTTAATAAGCATTTACCCTCTATGTGTAGGGCATTGTGCTAAGTGCCAGGGGTATATAACTATCTGTCTTCCCTAGAATGCCAAAGGTGAAAGTCATGTTGGTATTGCTCCCTGGGTGTGGGTCAGTTTTCCAAAATTAGGTTACAGTCAGTAATGATAAAGTCTTTATGAAACAGCTGAGGGTCATCTCTCTTGATCCCATATAGTTCCAAGATCCAGCTGCCCTACCAATCTTGGAAACATGTGGGAAGTAACAGCTACTGTTGAAAACAACCTTGATGTTCCAGAAGCAAATTCTGTCAAATTCCAGTGTAATTTTGCTTTCTTTTCATCCATTTTTTTATCTCATTTTTTAAGACCTTGTCCTGTTCAGAGTAAATATAAGTCAGATAGACTTTTTTTCCCCCAATAAGTCATTGTTATGAGACATTTCATGAAGGAAAAAAGCTAAAAGTCACAGGAAATTTCTACACTGGGCCCTTGTCCTAAAGATACATGATAGCAATTCATAGTAGTGTTGTGACTTGTGGATGGTATTTTCCTATTATTCAGAGTAAAGTCCTTTCTGTGTCATTAGAATTATTAAAATAATTTAGTTTGTGAAAATGCTTACACAAATCTTTCTTGATAAGAAGTGTTTACTTGTGTGTGCATTATAAATGCTTTTTAAAAAAAAAAAGTAGGAATATCATGACCAGCCAACTGAATACTTGGTAAAGAAATTGAGCTCTCCAGTGTACAGATGTTATCAAAAGAAGTGATGCCAGAGGGGAGGGGAGGGGGGAAATACTGTCATCTGAAATAGTATATTATATATAATAAATCATTATATTTCTAGTAATATGAACTGGAATAATGTCACATTAATCTAAAATGAGAAAAAGTTGTTGATTTATAATAGCAAAATGCTATTTAATGTGAATTTTATTTTATTTTTAAGGGCCACCTGGAAGCTGTTAGCTATTTAATAGATGTACTCATGAATATTCTGTGTTCTAAATTCCCCTTAATGGCCCAGTTCATTATTTGCATGAAGCATCTACTGTCTTAGTTCCGTTACATTTATTTGAGCTCTCAGTCACCTTTCCTAAAAGTAGAACAGCATAAGATTAATGAGTTTGAGACACAGATAATGTGTTCTCCTTTATCTATGAATATGATGCTACTTACTCAACAGCAGTAAGGCAAGAACTTTTGATTGAATATCCAGTAGTAGGGATGGATTCATGGCAGTCCATCCAAATTCTCTGCCCTAGTTGTCTTTGTAACTAATGGTTCACACTTGCAAGATAAATGGCTATGGTGAAGAGAAGCATCAGATGTTGTGGAACAGAGCCCAGCTGAGAATTATGATGACAACAGTTCCTCACATTTACTCAATTTTTTATTCCTTCCAAAACACATACACATTTGTTATCTCATTTAACCATATTATATAAAAGAGCAAACATGATTCTCCCCAGTAACAGATGAAGAAATTGATATGGAGAGCTGGAAAGTGCTTTGGCTGAAGTCAAGCAACAGAGGTAGGATTAGAACACAAGACTGTCAACTCTTGGTTTAGTTTTCTGGAGAGCAGAGCCTTGGCCTCATGGATGTCATGCTATAACCAGCTGAACCACTTGGTCACTTAACCCTCATGTTAATCAATGATATGACTAATCCAAATAACCCTAAACCACTAGGCTTTTTTTTTAAATAAGGTTTTGAGGAGTTATATCTAGTAGGTACAATTTTTTCTTCCTCTAGTTCTATGCCTACTTCTCTAAGGGTCAAATTCCAATTTCAGTTTAAGTAGGTAGGGAGTGTACAGTGTCATGAACATACGGGTCCTCAAAATATGAATTGATAATGCTAATTAAGAATAGAATTTTTGGCAGAATGAATGGTAGATAGGATGAGAAAAAAAATGTCACAGCTACCCTGCAAGTTGCATAAGTTAGCCTTAAAGCACTAGCCTCATTTCTAATAGTATATCTGAATTTATTTTATTTTGGTTTTGTTAGTTTTATTTTTCAAATAAAAATCAATTTTCTCTTTCTCCTATCCCTACCATGGAAAAAATGTAAAAGGAAAACAACTCACATGATAAATATACATAGTCAAGCAAAATAAATTGCCATACAGATCATATAAAAGAAAAACCTCACCCTCCACCCTGGTTCTGTCACCTGTCAGGAGGTAGTATCCCTAAATTTAAGTAAGATATTTAGTAAGATTTAAAATGTTACTAACCATTTCAGCCATTATATATATGTCATCATCTTTGTCTCACACCTTTAAATTTAAGACAAAACTTGCTAAAGAGAAATGTAAAATCTGACACATTGAAAATAATAAACAGCAAAAGTACAGCAAAGGTGCAGTTAATGTTAAAATATTTTGGGGTTTGGGCTATGATTTTAATATTAGTCAAGAGTGTTACATGGTTTCCAGGAGAACTAATGCTCCTAGGATACACCTAAATAAGAAGAGTGTCTAGGTCCAAACCTGTGATTTCACTGGCATAAGCAACATCTTTAGCAATTACCCTTTTATTTATAGTCTTAGAGATTTGTCAGAGTAGTGATAAGTTGCAGTGACTTGTCTACAGTCTTGGAGTAAATATATACGAGAGGCAGAATTTGAAGCCAGGTATTCCCTACTCTGAAGCCAGTTCCTTAGCAATTATACCACTATCTTAGTACTCGGATAAAGGAACAAAGGAATGACAAAGTGCATAAGATTCAAGAAGCATAAAAGGGTAAAAGAAATAAAAGAAAAAACATAAGAAGCTCAATAAAGTCAAACCTTACTTTCCTATATAGGAAGATAATGCACGATATTCCTAAGAATTTTATCATTATTAGAACTGTTAGAAGCTCTATGTAGATGGAAGACTGATGAGTGAGTCTACTATATTAGCATGATCTCCCAAAAAATGAAGGGGTGAAAAAGAAGAATGGACCAGGAGAAGGGGAAATGAAGAGAAAGAATGGAGAAAATTAACTCACCAAAAAAATAAGGTACACAAGGAAGACCTTTTACAGGGGAGGGGAGAATGAAGGGAGCAGACTATGCTTGAACCTCATCCTCATCTGAATAGGGAAGAACATATATACACATTCAGTTAGGTGTAAAAATCTATCTTGCCCAACAGGAAAGAGGAGAATGTGATAGGAGAAAGATGGTGATAAAAGAAAGGAGACTGGATTAAGGGAGGCAGCAGTTAGTAGCAAAATAGACTTCTGAGGATGGACAGGGTAATAAGGGAAAAGAAGCATAAACTAGGATGGGGAAAATGCATAGTTAGTGATCATAATTGTGAACATGAATAGGATGAACTTACTTATAAAATGGAAGTGGATAGTGAAATGCATTATAAGCCAGAATCCAATAATAAGTTGTTTACAAGAAGCACACTTGAAATAGAAAGATAGACAGAGTTAAAATAAAGGACTGCAGCAGAATCTGGTATGCTTTAGCTGAATTTAAAAAAAAAAAAAGGTAGTGGTGGCAAGAATAATCTCAAACAAAGCAAAACCAAAAATAGATCTAATTAAAAGAGGTAAGTGAGGAAATTGAATCTTGCCAAAAGGTACTATAAAAATGCACTAATAGCAATACTAAATATATATGCACCAAATGGCATAGTATACAAATTACTAACAGAAACATCAAATGAGTTGGAAGAAAAAAGGATGATAAAACTGTAATAGTGGGTAACTAGTAAAACTATACTCAAATTTGCCTCCTCAAAGCTACATAAATCTAACTACAAAATAAATAACAAAAAAGTTGAGGAGATGAATAGAATTTTAGAAAAGTTAGATATGATGGACCTCTGGAGAAAACTGAAGGAAATAGAAAGGAGGAGACTTTTTTTTCCCTCAGCTGTAAATAGCACCTTCACAAAAACTGGCCATGTATTAGGACATAAAAGCATAACTAACAAATGCAAAAAAAGTAGAAATATTGAATGTAACCTTTTTGACCATAATAGAAAAAATGCATTAAATAAAGGGCTGTGGAAACATAGATTAAAAATTAATTGGAACTGGAAAAACAAAAGGTCAAGAATATCGAGGGAGTTGGAGACAGCAGATATAGAATTGGAATATTTTCCTTCTACCCATATTTAGCTTTAATTTTTTAAACTATTGTTAGCTTGGTAACTAGTAGATGAAAAAGCTATTTTGTTTCAAATACTGCTGGCCATAGGTTCTCACTATCTCCTTTTCTGCTACCCAATGAAAGGGAGTACATTTGTATTGGAGTTACAGCTTGTGAATTCCTTGGGTAATCAAATTTCTCCCCTGTTATCCATATGCACATTAAGTAGGAATTATGAGAATTTAGGTGTTAGAGAATTATTTTTTCCTTACATATATTATATTTGGTAAAAACAAGATTGGCTGTGAGTCACAGACAGCCTTTTTTTTTTAATGGATAAGTGCTCATGTAGTTTATTATAAAATATTCATTGGTAATGAATTGCCAAATGTGTACTCCCTCTTTGTTTCTAGTAGATTTGAGTTTCTTCTGTTAGTTCCTATTAAAAAAAAACAACAACAACATAAAAATCTTTCAAGATTTTCTATGACTTCAAATTTATGTTTAAGTGGGGAGGAGAAAGGGACTGGTTACAGTATTGAAAAAGCAAAGTCAAGGAATAATCTCTCTTTAAGTGGGAAATTTGAGGATCCATAGTTAAATTCTTTTTCTATATGCTTTATAGCTATCTACTGTGCCTAACATGATGCCTGTGTGAGGATTACATTTAGTCAGCTATTCATATGACAAGTGAAAAAATGCCTTTGTCATAACAATAAAATATTGTCATCTTCCTGTTTGGAAAAAAAAAAGAATATCAAGGGAATTAATGAAAACAAATGTAAAAGAAAGTGGTCTACCCATACCAAATATCAAAATGTATTTTAAAGAGGTAATAATCAAAACAATCTGGTACTTACTCGCCAATAGAGGGGTGGATCAGTGGAATAGATTAGGTACATAACACACGGTAGCAAATGACTATAGTAAACTGATGTTTGATAAACTCAAAGACCCCAGTTTGGGGGACAAGAAGTCATTGTTTGACAAAAACTGCTGGTAAAACTGAAAAAAAAAGTATGGCAAAAACTAGATAGAGACCAAAATCTTATACCGTATACCAAGAGAAGGTCAAGATGGGTACATGATGCAAACATAGAGGGTGATACCATAAGCAAATCAGGAGACCCTGTCAGATCTATGGAGAAAGTAAAAGAACAAAACAACAACAACAACAAAAACACAACCAAAGAAGAGAGAGATAGTATTTCAGGATGTAAAATGAATAATTTTGTTATATTAAATTTAAAAGACTTTGCACAAACAAAACCAATGCAACTAAGATTAAAGGAAAGCAGAAAACTAGAAAGCAATCTTTACAAGTGTCTTTAATAAAGGCCTCACTTCTTAAATATGTAGAGAACTGAGTCAAATTTATAAGAACACAAGTGTTCCTTCAAATGATAATTTCATTCAATCAAAGCTATCTATAGTCATATAAAAACTCTCTAAATCATTTTTTCCCCTTTTTTTGGAGGCAATTGGTGTTAAGTGACTTAACCAGGGTCACAGAGCTAGTATCTGAGGCCATATTTGAACTCAGATACTCCTGTCTCCAGGGACAGTACTGTATCCACTAAACCACCTAACTGTCTCCTAAATCACTGTTGATTGGAGCAGAACAAATTAAAGCAACTCTAAAGTACTACCTCACATCTATCAAATTGACCAATGTGACAGAAAAGGAAAATGATAAGTGTTGGAGGGGATGTAGAAAAACTTGGACAGTAAAACTTATTGGTGAAGTTGTGAACTGATCTAATCATTCTGGAGAGAAATTTGGAACTATGCCTAATGGGCTATCAAACTGTGCACACCCTTTGGTCCAATGATGCCATGACTAATTCTATAACACAATGAGATTTTTTTAAAAAGGAAAAGGATATATTTGCACAACAAATATTTATAGCAGTTTTATTTGTAGTGACAAAGAAATGGAAATTGAGAGGAGGTTTATCAACTGGGGAATGGCTGAACAAGTTGTGGTATATGATTTTAATGGAATACTAGTGTGCTAAAAGAAATGATAAACTGGCTGATTTCAGAAAAGCCTGGAAAGACTTACGTGAATTGATACAAAGTGAAGTGAGCAGAACCAGAAGAATGATGTACACAGTGACAGCCATAATGTATGATGATCACCAGTGAATGACTTAGTTATTATCATCAATACTAATTCCACTATTAAACAAATTATTTGGAGTAAGTCAAAAAAGGGATCCTACTGAATACCTTTTATGAAACAAATATGATACTGACACCTAAACCAGGAAGGGTAAAAACATTAAAAAAAAGTAGACCAATTTCATTAATGAACATGGATGCCAAAATTCTCATAAAATATTAGCTAAATGATTACAATAGATTACAAAGATTATACATTATGACCTAGCAGGATTTATAACAGGAATGCAGGGATGTGTTGACAGGAGGAACACTATTAACAGAATTGATTATATCAATGATAAAAGTGTTTTTAATCATAAGATTATATCAGTAGATACAAAAAAACCTTTTGATAAAGTACAACACTCATTTCTATCAAAACACTTGAAAATACAGGTATTAATGGATTTTTCTTTAAATTGACTAAAAAAAGTATTCATCTAATATCATCAGCAAACACTATTTATATTGGGTATAAGCTGGAAATCTTCCAAGTAATATCAGGTGAAAAAAAAGAATGCCTGCTGCTACCAGTACTGTTCAATATTGCATTAGAAATTCTAGCAATAATAATAAGAGAAGAAAAAGAAGTAGAAAGAATCAGATTAGGGAATGAAGTAATAAAATTATCTCTTTTGGCAGATGCTATCTGTAGCCAGAGAAAGAACTGATACTTGGAAAATCCCAAAGATTTCACTAAAAAGTTAAATGAAATTATTAATAATTTTATTTTTTTTAATTTTTAGACAAACACTAAAACTTAAACACATAATAAGAAAAGAGAAAGAAATATTATAAACTTAAATACAAAATAAGAAAGAAAAATACATGTCATGTCCACAGCTGAACATAGGAGAGGATTCAAAATATATAGCAATAACTTTTCATTTCAAGAAAGCCTATATATTAAATATTGTGTGTTTTATGTTAAAATCCATCTTTCCTTTGCTTCCTCATAGGTTTGCTTTTGTTCTCTGCTGTACACTTTTTACTTTGTTCTTTTTCCCCCTCCCTCCCCCATAGCCACTATCCCAAGGCTGTAATTGAGTATGGATATTTTTATATATAGGTATTGATATATACATACACATACATATATACATATACATACATACATAAACACATACTTTCCCTAAGAGATGCTACTCCTAATCTTTGTTTTTACATTTGTGCATATCTCTTTTTTCCTCTCTCCTAACTCCTCTACTTTACTTCTACCAGCTACTTTATCCTCCTATTACTTAACCTTTCCCCACTCCAGAAACCCCTCCCTATCTTCCTATTCTCCTAAATGTAAATACACTTCTGTACATTCCTTTGAGCTATTACATTCCTGTCCCCTCTAAAGATCCATCCTTTATCCTCTCCCCCCTCCCTATCCCCTTAGAATTGTATTTTTTTCTAAATTTAGATGACTTTTATACTCTTCTAAATGTGTATGTATTTTACCTTCTTATACCCATTCCCCATGAAAGTAGGTTTCCAGAACTACAGCTCCCCTCCCCCATCTAATTCCACTGTATTTTTTTTCTTTCTCTTGGACCTCATTTGTAAAAGATAATTACTCTTTTAGCTGTTCTTGAATGGTTTTACTTTTTGAAGTCATATCATACTTAGGTTTACCCCAATCTTTCTTGTAAGTTACCTATTTACAGAAAAAATCTTAGACATAGGTTTTACATTTTTCATACACAAAAGGTAAACATTCAGTCCTTATTTAGTCCCTTGTAATTGGTCGCTGCTATGTATCTTATATTTCTCTCAGCTCTTGTACGTCAAATATTCTATTAGTTTAGGGTTTTGTTTGTTTTTAATAAAGTCCTGAAAGTCTAATAATTGATCAAATGTCCATTTTTTCATTCAGAATTATGCTCAGTTTGCTGGGTATGATATTTTTGGCAAAAAGCCCAATTCTTTTGCTCTTCAATATATAGTATTCCAAGACCTGCAATCTTTTAGTGTCTTCACTGCTAGGTCTTGTGTAAGTCTAACTGTGGTACCACCATATGTCAATTTTTTCTTGTTGCTCATAATATTTTGTCCTTGATATAGGAGTTTTGAAATTTGACTGCAATACTCCTGTGAGTTTTCCTCATATGATCTTTCAGGTGATGATTGGTGGATTTCTTCTATTTCTACTTTCACCTCCTGTTCTAATGCTTTATGGCAATTTTCTTTCACTATTTCTTGTATTATTATATCAAGATTCTTTTTTTATCAGAACTTTCAGGTAGTCAAATTATTTTTATGTTTTCTCTTCTTGCTCTGTTCTCCAGATTCATTATTTTTCTTATTAGATGTTTTATATTCTCTTCTGTTTTTTCTGTTTCTTTTTCATTATATATATATACATATATATATATATATATATATATATATATACATATATATATATATATACATATATATATATATTTTTTTTCTTCATCTCTTATAACTCCATTGGCTTCCCCTTGCCCAATTCTGATTGTCAAGGAGTCATTTTCTTCCTTAAGTTTCTGGATCTTCTTTTCTAATTGGTTGACTCCATTTTTGTAATCTTCTTGTTTTTCTTGTATTATTCTTACTTTTCTTTTTAGTTTTTCCTCAATTTTACTCATTTGATTTTTAAAGTCTTTTTAAAGTCCTTCAAGGAATTATTTTTAGGCAGGTGACCATTTAACATACTTTTTGGGGTAGAAGAGGGTTTCTTTGTTTCTTTACTTCAATATCCTCCTCTGAAGATGAACTCCAATCTTCTCTATTCCCGTAATAGCTCTCTGTGGTTCGGTTCTCTCTCCTTTGTGTAATTTTTTTTGTAATAATTTAGTTTTTATAATCACCTGTAATCCTGGGGCATGGGGGATTGTGCCTCTGGAATCTGATCCCTTTCAGTTCTCCCTTCTGACCTTAAACTCAAACTAAGACCTCCAGCCTCCTGTAAGTACCCACAGCCAGATTTATACCACCCCACTGCTTCTACACCCACTGGGCATGTTCTGGTTCCTTCTCTCTTTCACCATATCTCCACAGCACAGCTGGGTCTGGTGTTCCTTGTCAGCAGAAGTTTCCTAGATCTTCCCCAGGTCAGATGCCCAACTCCCCTCACTGTCCTGGGGGTAAAAGTTCCTGTGGCTGGGATGGCAGCATCCCAAATCATCTAACCCCAGGGCTTACCACAGTCCCCAGTGTTGAGGTATTTACTATTCACAAGGAAGAAATTTCATCCTGGCATTTTTCTTCATATCCTCTCCAATTTTCCCACAACCCTGTTCTGCCCCTACTCCTGTTTGTTTTCACAGGCTCTAGGTTCACCCAGAGGTACTATTTTATCTGTTTTGTAGAGAAAAATCTTGAAAGCTTGAAATATTCTGACCTACTTGGCCATCTTCTCAGAATCTTCTAAAAATAGTTAATAATTTTAACAAAGTAGTAGGATATAAAGTCAATCCACATAAATCATTAGCATCCCTATACATCCCCAAGAAAACCCTGCAGGAAGAAATAGCAGAAGATACCCCCATTTAAAATGACTCTAGACAGTATAAAATATGTAGGAGTATACCTACCAAAACAAACCCAAGAATTATATAAACAAAATTATAAAAAATGTATACAAATAAAATCAGACTTAAATGATTGGAGAAATACTAATTGTTCATGAGTAGAAAGGGTCAGTATAATAAACATGAAAATTTCCTCTAAACTAATTTATATATTCAATGCAATCCCAATTGCCAAAAATTATTTTTATTGAATTAGAAAAACAATCACTAAAAATCCACTGAAATGAACAATTCCTTAAGAGTAAAATTGGCCAAATGGAAAAGAGATTACAAAAGCTAATTTAGGAAAATAACTCCTTAAAATTAGAATTGGGCAAGTGGAAGCTAATGACTCTAGGAGACAGCAAGAATTAATCAAAAAAAATCTAAAGAATGAAAAAAATGGGAGAAAATGTAAAATACCTCATGGGAAAAGCAACTGACCTGGAAAATAGATTGAGGAAAGACAATATCAGAATCATTGGACTACCTGAAAGCCAAAATCAAAAGGAGAACATAGACAGCATTTTTCAAGAAATCTTATCCAGGAAATCTTATCAAGGAAAATTGCTCTGATGTCCTGGTACTAGAAAGCAAAATAGGCATTGCAAGAATGTACTGATCAACTCAGGAAAGAGATCCCAAAATAAAAATTCCAAAGAACATTATAGCCAAATTTCTGAACTACCAGGTCAAGGAAAAAAGTACTACAAGTGACCAGAAAGGAACGATTCAAATATGAAGGCTTCACAATCAGTACTACACAGACTCGGCAGCTGCAACATTAAAGAACTGCAGGTCATGGAATATCATAATATTCCAGAAGGTGAAGGAGCTAGGACTGCAACCAAGAATCACTTACTTGGTGAAATCAAGGATAATACATCAAGAAAAACAGTCATTCAATGAAATGGAAGGATTCCATGCTTTCACGAGGAGAAGACCAGAACTAAATGAAAAATTTGACCTCCAATATCAAGACCCAAGAGAAGCATAAAAAAGTAAAAAAGCAAAAGAAAACATAAGGAATTCAATAGAGCTAAACTATTTACATCCTTCCACAGGAAGATGATACCTGTAATTCTTAAAAATTTTATCTCTAATACTACAGCTAGAAGGAATATACATAGACAGTGGGTACAGGTATAAGGTGAATTTGAGAGAATGACATAAAAAATTAAGGGATGAGAAATAAGAGTACACTGGGTGCAGAAGGGAGAGGTAGAATGAGATAAATTATTTCACATGAAGAGGTGTGACAGACTTATTATACTGGAGGAGAAGATGGGAGGGTGGGTGACAAACATTGTTTGAACCTTACTCTCATCAACATTGCTTCAAAGATGGATTAATATACCTAACAAGGAAGTAGGAGAAGAAGGAATTAAGTAAAGGGGGGAGGAGGACTGACAGAAGTGAGGGAAGATAGGGGGAGATAAGAGACAGAAGCAAAACACTGGTGAGGAGAGAAGGGAGGAAAGGAGAGAGAATAAACAGGAGAAAGAATAGGATGGAGGGAAATACACAGTTAGTGGTCATAACAGTGAATATGAATAGGATGAACTCTCACATAAAATGGAAGCAGATAGCAGAGTGGATCAAAAATCAGAATCCTATATTATGGTGTTTACAAGAAACACACTTGAAGCAGTGAGGCACACAGAGTAAAGGTAAGGGGCTGCAGCAGAATCTACTATGCTTTAGCTGAAGAAAAAAAAAGGGAGGGGTAGCAGTCCAGATCTCAGACAAAGCAAAAGTAAAAATAGACCTAATTAAAAGAGGTAAGGAAGGAAACTATGTCTTGCTAAAAGATACCACAGACAATGAAGCAATATCCATACTAAACATATATGCATCAAGTGGCATAGCATCCAGATTCTTAAAGGAGGAGTTAAGTGAGTTACAGGAAGAAATAGACAGCAAAACTATACTAGTGAGGGACCTCAGATGTCCCTTCTCAGAACTCGATAAATACAACTACAAATAAACAAAAAAATAAGGGGCTAAATAGAATATCAGAAAAGTTAGGTATGGCAGACCTTTGGAGAAACCTGAATGGAGACAGAAAGTAATATGTCTTTTTTCTCAGCAGCACACGGCATCTCCACAAAAAATGACCACCTAATAGGGCATAAAAACCTCAAAATAAAATGTAAAAAGCAGAAATACTAAATGTACTCTTTTCAGATCATAATGCAACAAAAATTACATTCAACAAAGGGCAGTGGAAATATAGATTAGAAATTAATTGGAAACTAAATAATCTAATCCTAAAGAATAAGTGGGTCAAACAACAAATCATTGAAACAACTAATAATTTCATTAAAAAGAATGACAATAAAATCGTCACTGTTTGCACAGAACAAGAACTCATACCACATACCAAAATAAGGTTGAAATTGATAAATTATCTAGATATAAAGGATGATATCATAAATTAGAGGATCATTGAAAATTTACATGTCAGATCTATGGGTAAGGAAGAATTTATGACCAAAGAAGAGATAGTGAGGAACAAAAGAAGTTAAAAGGATAATTTTGATTACATGAAATTAATATTTTTGTACAAACAAAATCAACGCAACCAAAATTAGGACAGCAGGAAACAGGGAAATAATTTTAAAGCAAGTTTCCTTAATAAAGGTCTTACTTGTCAAATATACAAGGAACTGAGTCAAATTCATTTTTTTAAAAGTGATTTCCCAATTGATAAATTGTCAAAAGATTTCAATGGGAAGTTTCGAGAAGAAATCAAAGCTATCAATGGTCACATGAAAAAATAACTTATTATTGATGGATTGCTGTTGTTAGGTTGTTTTCAGTCATGTCTGACTGGGACCCCATTTGCAATTTACTTGGTGAAGATACTGGAGTGGTTTGTCATTTCCTTCTCCAGCTCATTTTACAGATAAGGAAATGAAGAAAAACAGGGTTGAGTGATTTGCCTGGAGTCATACATCTAGCAAGTGTCTGAGGCTGGACTTGAACACACAAGTCTTCTTGGCTCCAAACCAAGCACTCTATCCATTGTGCCACCTAGATATCCCTTTTGTTGATTACAGAAATGCAAATTAAAACAACTCTGAGGTACCATGTCACACACAATGAATTGGCTCACTTAACAGAAAAGGAAAATAATAAATGCTCTATAGGATGTGCAAAAATAGGGATATTAGTGCACTGTTGGTGGGGTTGTGAATTTGTCCAACCATTCTGAAGAAGAACCACCCCTCCAGCCCTGGAGTCAAGAGGACTTGAGTTCAAATCTGGCATCAGACACATAATAATTCATAGCTGTGTGATTCTGGGCAAGTCACTTAATCCCAATTGACTCACTGAAAATAATAATAATAATAATAATAATAATAATAATAATAATAGAACTAGCCCCAAGAGCTATAAAACTGTGTATACCCATTGACCCTGAAATATCACTGTTAGTTCTTCTATATACCAAAATGTTTAAAGAAAAAGGGAAAGGACTCATATGTGTAAAAATATTTGTAGCAGTTCTTTTTGTGGTGGGAAAGACTTAAAATTAAGGGGATGTCCATCATGAAAGAATGGTTGAACAAGTTGTAGCATATGATTGTGATGGAATGCTCTTTTGCTATAAGAAATGACAAGCAGGATGATTTCAGAAAAAAAAAACTTAGGCAGACACACAAACTCATGCAAACTGAAGTGAGCAGAACCAAGAGAACACTGCACATAGTAACAGTAATATTGTAATGATGATCAACTGTGGTAGACTTGACTACTTTGATCAATACAATAATCCAAAGCAATTCCAAGGAACCCATGATGAAAAATGTTATCCCCCTCTACAGAGAGAACCAATGAATTCTGAGTGAAAATTGAAGCATACTTTTTTTTATATTTCTTACTTTTTTCTCCAACTTGGCTAATATGGAGATATGGTTTATGTGACGTCACATGTATAATTGATATCATAATGCTTGTCTTCACATTGGGTGGGGGAAGGGTAGGAGAGAGAGGGAAAGTTGGGAACTTGAAATTTTAAGAAATTAATGTTAAAAATATGTAAACAAAAGAATAAAAACGGAAAAGATGATTAGAAATTCCAATCATTATAATCACAAATGGCTATTCTAGAACACTAATGATGACATATTACCCATCTCCTAATAGAGACATTAAGGACATCTTTTCCACTTTGATATTTTATTTTGTTCCAATTACATGAGATTTTTAAATATTCACCTTTTTAAATTTTGAGTTTTAAATTATCTTCCTTCCTCCCTCTTCTCCCACTCACTGAGAAGAGAAGTAATCTGATATAGGTTATGCATGTGTTGTCATGCAAAATATATTTGCATATTAGTCATGTTGCAAAAGAAAAAAGACAAAAAAATCAAGAAAAATAAAGAAAGTTTAAAGTTGTATGCTTCACTCTGCATTTAAACTCCATCAATTTTGTCTCTGGAGGTGGATGGTACTTTTCACCATAAGTCCTTTGGGATTATCTTAGGTCACTGCATTACTGAGTATAGCTAAGTCATTCACAGTTGATCATCATACAGAATTGTCTGTCAGTTTACAAAATAGTCCTTAAGAATCATCAGGGCATTCAAAGCAATAGATGATGGCCACTTGATGAGTATATAAGAGATAGTCCCATCACACAGAGGAACAGGGGTAGAGAGAGAGAAGAGAAAAAGAGAGAGGGTGATAGCATTTAATCCGTGCTTCTAGATTTCTCAGTACAGAAGAAGAGAGCTACTGGAATCATCAGTGAAGGTCTCTTCCAAGGAATTCTTTTCTTCCTTCTATTAGCAGAACCAGTAACATTAGTGATCTGGCTGGGAAGAGAGAAGGGAAAGAGAATAAGGATTTATATAGCACCTATTATGTGTCAGGCACTGTCCTAAGTACTTTACGAACAACTCATTTGATTCTCACAACCCTGTGAAGTGGGTACTGGCACTATCCACATTTTATGGTTGAGCAAACCAAGGCAAACATAGGTCAAGTGACTTGCCCAGGGTTTTGCAGCTAGTTTCTGAGGCTGGATTTAAGTCTTCCTGAATGTATTCTATGTATGGTACCATCTAGTTTCCTTAGGAGACAGAATATTAGAGAAGGCTTTAGACTTTCAGAAAATGATTAAATCAATATCCAAAATACACAGGATAAATTCAGAGTAACTCACTATGTTTCACAAATTCAGAAAATTCAGTTTCAATTTCTTTATTGGTACAGGTTAATATTGTGAATGTTGTTGTGGTGGTCATTTTTGTTCAGTACTTCAGTTGTATCCAGCTCTTCATGACCCTGTGGACCATACTGTCCAAAGGAAGTTTTTGGCAAAGATATTGGAGTGATTTGCCATTTGCTTCTCCTGCAGACTAAGGCAGAGGTTAAGTGACTTGCCCAGGGTCACGCAACTGGTAAGTATCTAAAGATGGATTTAAATTCAAGTCTTCTTTACTCCAGGCCCAATACTCTATCCACTGAACCACCTAGCTGCCTCCTAATATTGTAAATACACATGTCTAAATGTTATAGATCCTACATTCATGTTATACACATTCTATGTCAAATTATACCCATGTGATTCTATTTAGCATCCTTATAACATTCTAAAAAAAAAAGGACCCCTCCTTGGCCATTATTCTTCTATATGTCTGTCTAATCACATTAAAATGTAAGCTCCTTGGGACCAGAGATTCTTTTCACTCTTGCATCTGTATTCTTAATCCAACTATACTGCACTATATATACATATTAATAAATGTTTTTCCCATTCATTTATTCTTTCATTATTTTCACATATTATATTATGTAAGCAGAAAGCTTTATACATTTTCTTTATTCAAAGTTTCTAATATTTCAAAAGATGTTAAATCATTCTTCATCTTCCTTTCTTGGTGAATTTACTTTAAGTGGTGCTTGCCTGTCTTCAGGGTGTGCTGAAATGGCGATTTAAAGGACATGGGTACAATTTCAATTTTATTTCACATGGATATTTTATTTTGTCAGCTAAAGATGAAGATGTTCTTATCTCTGTGTAATCTCTTTATTTGTTTGGGAATTGAATTTTCTCTAGAAAATTCCAAATACTGATGAGACAGTCTGAAAACTACATGTTTCTTTGGCATCTTCAATTTAGATGATATGAAACTAAGTTGTAACCAAATGCCTCCTTATTTAACTTGTGTTTCAGTGAACTTAAAAGCTGCCTTGTATATAAGGTTCAAAAATGCTTTGCTGAATCATGTGAGCTAGTAGCAGAACATTGTCTATAGTGTCAGGAGATCTGAGTTCTACTTAGGGTCAGGACGGGGGGAAGATATTAAAAGGATCATATGATAGCAAACCCAGAATAGAAATAAATTATTTCCCTATTTTATGTCTATCTTTGCCAGGCTGTTTGTCAGCTCTCTAAGCTTTGGTACACTGTGTACCAAAGTATTTATTACTTGTTGAGTCAACCAACTATTTAGAGATAATTCCAAGTTTAAATTATCTCACAAGGAAAAGTTTTTTATATATAATTTACACTCTAAATATAATTCTTGATTTGATCTACCTTTTCAAGTGTGCTTGGTATGTTTTGAAAAAAGGGTTTCCATTTCCCCTCCTTGGCCGGTATGACTCTTGAGGAGCATCTTTCTTAGCCCAAAGTCAGTCTGACTAGAAGTTAAGATCATAGATTCAGAGCCAGAATGAACCTCATAGGTCATCTAGTCCAACACTCTCATTTTACAGCTGAGGAAACTGATACCCAAAGAGAAGTGAGTAACCCAAGGTCACTGAGGCTCACTGAATCAGAGATCCAGGGCTAGAAGGAACTTAAGGTGTAATCTAGCCTAAATTACATGCCCAAACTTACATAGGAAGTAAGTGACAGAACTGTGGTTTAGCCACAGGTCCTCTGATTTCACATCTAGGATCAGTTCTATTTCATTGCATCCCCAGTGTTAGATGCCTGAAAAACATCCTGGTAAAGAACTATCAACCCCAGGAAAATTAGAACCCATTTATATAACACTGTAAAAA
Organism: Phascolarctos cinereus; assembly: GCF_003287225.1. Taxonomy (NCBI): domain Eukaryota; kingdom Metazoa; phylum Chordata; class Mammalia; order Diprotodontia; family Phascolarctidae; genus Phascolarctos; species Phascolarctos cinereus. The sequence continues at coordinate 437,684,238 of NW_027555847.1, read as the reverse complement.
AAATATATTTTCCTTACAATAACCTTTCAAAGTGTATGGAACAAATACTTTTCTCCCACTTTTCAGGTAAGGAAATCAACATTCAGAGTGGTCCAATGATTTCCTCAGTCACATAACCAAGAAATCTAAGATTTAGCATTCTAATTCAGCTTTTCTGACTCAAGGTCTAGTGTCCTTTCATTTGTACCACAAAGCCTTGGGTGTTGGTATTGTGCACAAATGCACAAAAGTCGTTGTTGTGATAAAATCTTGTTTGATTTCTCCTATACAGTGCTTTGCCTACACCTAGCCCTTTAGAAATGCATTTTGAACTGAATATGTTGTCCAGATGAGGATTTGCAAGATTTGCAAGATCATAACCCAAGTTATTTGTTTCCAACAAACCTAAAAATGTAGAATTTCACAGTGCCCTGAACTTGTCTGAGTCATAAAAGTCACAATATTTACCACTATATACAGGGGAGTTGTATAAAAGTGTGGAATAAAAACGCAGTTGTGAAAAGAAAGCCCATTAAAATGGAAAACAATAAGATATTTTATTCCCTGAAAACTTGGTAAGTCAAACTTTCTTTTCAAGATGTTCAAGATTTAACAAAGCTTGTCATCACTCAAGTCAAAAAGACTAGTCTGCTTTATTATTTTTATATAAATTAAGACTGTATGCATTCTCATGTAAGTACAATATATGAGGGTATTAGTTCTATAGTAAACTATAGTACTTAAATCTATAGCACTTACAGTGATGTCAATCCATTCCACCTAGATATTATGGCAATATTATAAAGATTTTTAAATATTTATCCTCACTTTTATTTGGCTGCTATGTCTATAAACATAAATATTGATAACTTCTGCTGTAGATAAGGTATCACACTATTTCTGTGCTTACAGTCCTAAAATCCCAACAGCCATCTCACTCTTGTATGCAATAAACCCTAAGAGAAATTCAGTACAAGATCCTGAATGACTCATCATGCCATTTCTGGGAAAAGACCTCAAACACATACCTCTTACCAATGAATCATAACATCCAGATTATTTTTTTTTGTACTTTTAAGAGATTTTTCTATGAAAGAGCATAAGAAACCATTGAAAAATTCCAATTCTGCTAATCAGAATAGGTTACATCATTTCACTGTAGAATAACAAAATTTGCCAAAATAACTATTTGCTTGAAGGCTAAAGTTTCATTCAGATAAATCCTTAAGGTTCCTTTCACCCCTAAAATCTATGATCCTATGATTCCCATGAGCTCTCACTAGAGTTTTAGGAAAATTGGACCTTGGAGACATTATTAACAATTGTGTGTGTATGAGGGTAGATGTAAGATATGTGAGAGCTGGTAGAGGAGTAACATATCCTCACCCCAGCTTGTACACAGGCAATGATGCAAGTAGTTCTAGATCCACATAGAAATGCCAGACATGCAACCAAAAAATGGATAATGGTCCAGTAGGTAGAGGCTGGGGACAAGTGATAGAGTATATTTATTTCTACAGAGATTCTATTAATCTGGCTCTCTTTACTTACTCCATAGGGATGGGAAGGTACTCAAAGCAAATATAGATAAGATAGGTAGATAGACAGACAGATAGATAGATAGATAGATAGATAGATAGATAGATAGATAGATAGATAGATAGATAGATAGATAAAAGGTTGATATATAGCTATGGATATATAATATATATTCATTAGCTCATACTTTCCTAGAAGCCATTCCAGAGACCTTGAGGATAACCAAGAAAAAGGAAACAATGGCTGCCCAAGGTAATTTATGTGAGTGACTGTTCTCAGCTGTTAATAATTCCTTGGTGACTGAGTAGGCATGGTAATTGACATTAGTCAAGGTGTGAAGTGCCTAAGCCAAGCTTGGGAAGGAGAGAGAAAGAGAGATGGAGAGAGAAACGGACAGAGGAACTGAGAGAGTATTTGTGATAGGTTAAAAAAAAAAGAGAGAATGGAGTATATAGGAATTGTGCCTCTGAAAGGGACAAATCTAATTTGAAAAAAAAAAGTATGAGAAACAGAATAAACCAAGTGACAACATTATGAGCTTCTAGAAATTGGAAGAGTCATCAAAGTAAAGCCAAGTCTAGGAAAAAGCTTGCCCTGAGGAACAACCCTTGATTCAGTCCAACAGGAAATGAACCTGGCAGCCAAGACAAGCCTGCAAGTAGTCAGCAAAGGAGTGAAGTGAAATTGATGAGGACTCTGAAAAAGTAGCAAAGGACTTCCAACCCTAGAAACGCCCCCAACCCCAAGTTGTCATAATAATGATGATAATAATACCTATCATTTACATAGCACTTACTATGTGCAAGGTACTGTGCTAAGAATGTTGCTTATATTATCTAATTTGATCCTTACAACAACCCTAGGAGTTAGGTTCTATTATTATCCTCATTTTATAGTTGAGGAAACTGAGTCAAACAGAGGTTTGTTTTTTTTAAAGTAATTTGGTCAAGTCACATAGGTAGTAAGTGTATGAAGCTGAATTTGAACTCAGGTCTTCCTAACTCCAGGCCCAGTGTTCTATCTACTGCAACCACCTAGCTGCCGTAGGTTGGGTGGAGAATGTTTTGAAAACCATTTGACATTTGAGTCTAACAGTTTCCCCAAGGTCGAGTGGATGTGTTGAGGAGAGTGTGTGCTCATGTTTCTTTTTTCTTGGGGGAGGATGTTTTTTTTTTTTGCTTTGGTCCTTGCTTTACATTTTCAGTAAATCATTATAAAAGGTAATTTGTGCTAATTAATTCATTTCTATTAGGGAAGGGTTAAGTGGTTGATTTCAGAAGAATACATAAGACGATGGTTCATAAGTGGTAATATTAGAAAATCCTCTAGCCCTTCAGGGTTACTTCTAGAATCCTTAAAGAAGTGTATTTTGGAAATTCCACCTGCTAGACCAAAATGGAATTGGAAAGTGAGCCCAGAACCTGTGCGCTACATGTCTTCAGGAGTTTAATACATAAGCCTGGATTTGAGGGAGCTTAGGATAAAAGATCTTTAGGTCAAGTCCTCTAGAAACTGCCATCCAACCTTCACACAGAGTATAAGGGCTCTGGGGGCTAATACTGTCCCACAATGCAATATAAGTTTTAGGGAGCAATGATGAGTGAATTGGGTCAGATTTTAAAGATCTGAATGACATTTCTCAGTCCTTTGAAGTCTCCACATAAAAAATGGTGGGGCAAGAGAAGAGATGGAATTAAGAAGGTGGAAGGCCAGTAGCAAAATCATGACCATGGAAGCCAGCAGTAACTCAAAGTGAGAGTCAAGGCAGCTTTTGCTACTTCTAAGGATCTGAAAGGAGAGATTAAAGTAAACTTTTCTCCCCTTTATTCCAGAGGCTATGTTGCTTTGATTCCACCAGACCAAGAGGGTATTTTGGATTCACAAGGAATAAGCCTTTGTTTCTCAGACTAAAAATACATCGCATATAGATAGAGACAGACACACATCAGTGAGTCCTTCAAGTAATTAATTTTAAGTACCTAATAAGAGGATCATGGGAATGAAAAGGAATATAAAACATCCTCCTTGCCATTAAGAAGTTTTTATCTATTCAGGAAGATAACACCTGAAAACAGAGAGTAAAATGAGACTATTATCAGAAACTACAGACTTTTAAGTCTTGTACACAGAGTTGCACAATGTCTAACACACAGTAGGGATTCACTGAATGTCCATTAAGTTGAAATAATTTGAAATAAATTGGAAGAGCTGAGAGAATAGTAAGGGAGATAAGTGAATACTCGAGGAGATAAGTGAATACCCGAGGAGATAAGTGAATACCCATGGAGATTTCCTGGAGAAGACAGGACTTGTACTTCTTGAAGGATAAACATGGATAAGGTTGGGAGGAAAGAGAAAAAAAAAACCTGTTGCTTGTTGCAAATGTAATAGGCTCAAAGAATAATAGAGTTAAAAGGTTCTTTGCAGCCATCTAGTCCAATGCATCCCTAAAAAGGATTCCCCATTATAGCATACCTGGAAAATGGTTATCCAGTCTCTGCTTAAAAATCTTCATTGAGTGGGAAAATGCCACATCCAGAGGAAGCCCATTATCCTTTGGAACAGTATCTCTGTCCATGGAGATTTGACTAGGCTTGACATTTCACTCATTTTCTAAGATGCAAATTTTCCTGATTACCCAATATATTCTAACACATGACCCCTTACATTTTTACAATAAAATATTGGGTTGTTTCTTGCCAGGAGAGTGACACAAGAAAAGTAGCATTTTAGGAAGACTACTTTAACATCAACATGCAGGATGGATTGAATTGTAAGTCTCATGTTCCTTTGCAAACTTCTGGAAAGCATCTCCTTTTTCTTTTTGTAAATGTATTTTATTTTTTTCCAATTACATTTAAAGAGAGCTTTCAACATTCATTTTTATAAGATTTTGAGTTTCAATTTTTTTCCTCCCTCCTCTTCCCTGTCTCTAAGACAGCAAGCAATCTGATATAGGTTATATATAATCATGTTAAACATATTTCCACATTAGTCATGTTGTAAAAGAAGACTCAGAAGAAAGGGGGAAAACTATGAGAAATTAAAAACAAAAAAGAGAAAATAGTATGCCTTGATCTGCATTCAGATTCCACATTCTCTGGATGTGGATAGCATTTTACATCATCAGTCTTTTGGAATTGTCTTGAATAATTATATTGCGGAGAATAGTTGTCTATTATAGTTGATCATTGCACAATGTTGCTATTACTATGTACAATGTCCTCCTGGTTCTACTCACTTCACCCAGCATCACTTCATCTAAGTCTTACCAGGTTTTTTTCTGAAATCCCCCTGATCATCATTTCTTATACCATAATGGTATTCCATTATATTCATATACCACAACTTGTTCAGCCATTCCCCACCTGATGGACATTCCCTCAATTTTCAATTCTTTGCCACCACAAAAAGAATTGCCATGAATATTTTGTACATATGGGTCCTTTTTTTCCTTTTTAATGATCTCTTTGGGATATAGACCTAGTAATGCTATTGATGGATTGAAGGGTATGTATGCACAGTTTGCTTGCCCTTTGGGCATGGTTCCAAATTGTTCTCCTGAGTGGTTGGATCACTTCACAAGTCCACCAACAGTGCATTATTGTTCCAATTTTTCCATATCTTCTCCAAGATTGATCATTTTTTCTTTTCTGTCATATTAGTCAATTAGATAGGTGTGAGGTGATACCTCAGAATTATTTTAATTTGCATTTCTCTAACAAATAGTGATTTAGAGCATCCTATCACATGCCTATAGATAGCTTCAATTTCTTCATCTGAAAACTGTCTATTCATATCTTTTGACCATTTATCAATTGGGGAGCTTCTTTTGGGTTTAAAGCCATTCTGGCTTCTCCTTTTCTCTGGTCATAAGTAGAATTACTATACTATTTACCCATTGACTGTCTTTGCAAGTGAAATGAAGTTCTTTAGTGACTAGAAGAAAAAGAGCTTTTTTCACTTAGTATCTTGTGGGGGGCAAGTGGGAAATGGAGGGTACTGAGCTTCTATCCCTGAATGAATGAGAATCAACTGGTGGCATATGGGTGCTACTAATCAAGTAGGAAGTAGTAAATGCAGTATAAACAACAGGCTTGTTTTTGGAGGGAACAGAAAATTTGATTTTGAACCTTAACAGAGATTAATTTTTGTGAGCTGTATGACATAGTTTAGGAAGTGATCAATTGAGACAGTGGCTAATCAGAATTCAGAGATGGTCATTCTAACAGGGATACAAGCTAAGAAAGTTAAATATGTTTCTTTCCTACCAAATGGTAGTCCAAATAAGTTATTAATATTCACCCAGAATTTCAATTTCCAAGCAGTCAGGGAAAAAACCCAGTGGAATAAAATTCTGCCTACCAAATTTCAATGGCTTATTAAATCAAGGCATTCATTATTTTGCTTTTACAACAACAGTTTACATTTATATACATAGATATTTAATATTCACCCTGTGCTTTCTTTACAACAATCCTATGACAAAGGGAGTTCAGGTATTATCTTTATATTACAGATGAGGAAAATGAGGATCAGATCTTGTCCAAGGTCATTAAGTGTTGTAGCCAGGAGTCAAACCAAAGACTTCAGATTCTAGGATTAGAATTCTATTACTACACAGTGTGAATGTGTGTGTGTGTGTGTGTGTGTGTGTGTGTATAAGAGAGGTGTATCTGTGAGTTCTATAAACTTTGAGGTAGATAACTCTAGTAGTTCATCTTCTTTGTTAGCCAAAGCCTCATTCTCTCATCTTTAACAATGCTCTGCTTTACAAAATAAGCCATCTGAGCATCTGTGACATGCAACTCTATCAAAGCCCTAACTACCTAATCACAGGCACAGCTGAACACAGCAGACATTTGCCACATTGATTCAGGATCAGTACAAGCTACTTGCTGCTAGTGTCATAATGAGATTTCAGGAGAAGCCAGACAAGCTAAAAAACTTGGGCCATTTTTAACCCACGAGGTCATTGTTGTTACTGTGCTGGATGAGGGATGTGGTTAAATTATTAAAATCTTTCTATATTCCAACTGAAAGATCTAAGAAAATAGGAAGCTTTCTTTTTTGAATTCCTGAGTTCTATTGACACTAGAATCAATGCCATTTTTTTCTCTAATTTACACACTATGTAACTTCATACCTCAACTGTACTGGAACAGTCTGAAGCAATTTCCTGTGAGCTTTAAGTGTGTTACTGGGAATGCTTTGTTGATGATGTTGTTGTTATTTTGTATAGCATGTGTGAATGTTTTTAAATCAAAAGATATCTATGACTTGTTTTACATTCATTAATATCTAAAAGCAGATCTTGGAGAAAAGGGGAAAAAGTGAATTGGAATGCATAGAAGCAATTTTTTTTTAAAGAGACAAGTTCTACATATAAACCTTATTTTAAAAGACCTGTGATGTCTTTATTATGGATATTTTTCTGCCTGTTCAGATCAAGCACTTCTCCATATCACCTGATGATCAACCCACTAGTAATGATAGCTGATCTCAACTCAGCTGGGTTAGCCTTAGACCAACGTCATGTAGTCCATCACTGGACCTTCACTCAAAGCAAGCACATATTGGCAGGATTTGTCAGAGATTGTGCTCTGTGTGCCAGAGCCTTCAAGAACTCAGGAACAGATGAAAATGGAAAAGAGGCATCCAATTAGGACCTTATTGGAAGAGCTACAACTCTGTACTGACAAAGTGGCTTAATTAAGCCATTTTGATTGACCTGAGTTATGCATTGTCAGAACTAGTTGGTGATTACTTTACTATACCAGAATGTAAACTAATCTAGACAAAATTGATATATTGGGGATACCACTGGGATTAGAGTCAGAGGACATGAATTTAGAACATGGTTCCTACTATTTGAGTTAGATGAGTCAAATATTTTCTCCAGACAGTTTCTATGTGTGTAAAATAGAGGATTAGTTGGCATAGATCAAATGATCATTTAGAACCACAGAATCATAGCTCTAGAGCTAGGTATCTAACTCTATTCAGCCTTAGTATCTCTCCTGAGCCCCAGTCCCTGCATTATCCACTGCTTATTAGACATTTAAAACTGGGTTTCTCATAGGCATCTCAGATTCAACGTGACCAAAACAGTACTCATGATCACCTCATCAAAACCCATAACTCTTACAAGTTTCTTTATTTCCATCAAAGACACCCAGGTTCACAGTAACTTGTAAGTCTTAACCCAATATCCAATCAGTTGCTAAGTCTTGTCACCTCCACAACACAACATTCCCCATTTGATTCATGGTCAAACAATGTGAATAGTTTTCAAAGAAAGACATCCAAGCAATAAGCTGTCATGTAGAATGTTCCAAATTACTAACAATTAGAGAAATACAAATTGAAGCAAATATTGGGTTCCACCTCATACCTATCAACTTGGTGTTGCTGGCAAAAAAAAAAAATGACAAATATTGGAGGAGCTGTGGGAAAACAGGCAAATTAAGGCATTGTTTGTAGAGCTATGAACTGACATAGCCATTCTGGATAGCAATATGAAACTATGCCCAAAGTCAATAAACTAGGAATACCATTGGACCCAGAAGAACCACAAATAGACATTTCCCAAATATATCAAGTAAAGAGGGAAAATAACTCATATTACAGAAATACTTTTACCAGCTCTTATTTTCTAGTGACAAAGAAGTGGAAACCAAGGGGGTATGTATCAGTTGTGCAATAACTGAAAAAATATTGTACATGGATGTAATAGAGTATTATTTTATCTTACAAAAAGTTTCAGAGAAACATGAGAAGACTTATATGAACTGATTCAGACTAAAATGAGCAGGAGAATAATTTATACAAACAAGAATAACGCCAAATGATTTAAGGACTCTTATCAATATAATAACCAATACCTGTAGAATAACTATGTTGCAGCACACAACCTACCCACTGAACAATAGGGGATGGATTCAGCATGTATAATGAGGCATTCATTTGTGGACATAGCCAATTTCATATTTTTTCCCGCTTGATACATATATTTGTGTGTTTTTTAATTTATTTTAATGTTCTTTTTCAAAATTTTGAGTTCTGAATTCTCTCCCTTCCTCTAAGTCCTTCCCCCTCCTTGAGAAGCAAGTAATTTGATATAGGTTTTATATATATATATATGTATATATGTATATACATATATATAGAGAGAGAGAGAGAGAGAGAGAGAATCATGCAAAAAAAAACAATATTAGCCACGTTACAAAAAAAAAAAAGGAATAAAGAAAGTGAAAACGTTATGCTTCAATCTGCACTCAGATTCCATCAGTTCTTCCCCTGGTGGTGAATACCATTTTTCATCATAAATCCTTCGGAATTTTCTTGGATCATCATAATGCTGAGAATAGATAAGTAATTCACTGTTGATCATCATACAATATTGCTGTTACTGTTTACAATGTTCTATTGGTTCTGCTCACTTCACTTTGCATCAGTTCATATAAGTCTTTCTAGGTTTTTCTGAAACCATCCTGCTCATCATTTCTTATAGTACACTAGTATATCATCACAGTCATATGCCACAATTTCAACCATTCCCCAACTTACAGGCATTCCTTCAATTTCCAATTTTTGCCATCACTAAAAAAGCTGCTATAAAGGTTTTTGTACATATAGGTCCTTTTACTTTTTCTTTGATCTCTTTGGAATGCAGACAATAGGAGTATTACTGGGTGAAATTGAATGCATAGTTTTATAGTACTTTGGGAATAGTTTCAAATTCCTCTCCAGAATTGTTGGATCAGTTCACAACTCCACCAACCACACTTAGGGTTTCGATTTTCCCATATCTTCTCCAGTATCTATAAATTTCCTCTTTTGTCATGTTAGCCAATCCAATAGGTGTGCTGTGGTACCTAAGAGTTGTTTTGATTTGTATTTCTCTAATCAGTAGTGATTTTGAACATTTTTTTATATGACTATAGATGACTTCAATTTCTTCTGAAAATTACCTGTTCATATCCTTTGACTGTTTATCACTCGGGGATATGTACATTATTACAAAAGTTTGGTTTTTTCCTTTTCTTTTTCAGTGAGAGAGGAGAAGGGAGGAGAGATAAAAGGGGATAAGGATATTGTTCTGACTCTAGGAAAAATCCCAAGACAATAGAAAGAATGCCAGAATGAATCTCAGACAAGTAGAACAGCTTTGAAAACTACATGTTAAAGAAATCTGGAGGCAGAGCCAAAGCAGGTACCCACTTGAACTTTCCTCTCCAAGGAAAGGTAAAACTATGCCTCAGAATGAATTCTGAAGTGGCTTAACAAACAGAAGGACAGGGTAAAATAATTTTATAGCCCAAGTTAACTTAGAAAAGTCTGTCTCACTGGAGCTAGAGTGGAGCGCAGTGCAGCACATGCCAAGGCAGCACAGGCCACAACCTGGGAGGCTTTGGGGGTTAATAGCAGTGGCAAATGAATCAACAGTGGAAGCTTCAGGAGATATCAGCCTACAGATGGTAAGGGAATCAACAATTGGTCAGAAGATTACAGAAAACACTTTGCTGGCACTGGGTACAGGACTCTCTTGCATTGCCCACAAGCATTTCTGGATCAAAGTCCCAGGGCAAAGAAGAGGAGAATTAGCACACTAGAGTTTGAGGGCACAGGAGTACAGGGGCCGTGGTCACAATTCCAGGGAAGAAAAGAGTACTACTTGTCATTCACAGATAAGAGCACAGGCCCTGAGAGCAGTGACCACTTCTTATATCATACCTGCCTTAAAATAACTAAAAACCTACATATCTCCAGAACTAGCTCTGAAAAAAGCAGCATGAAAAATCTGAAGGATGGGATGGTGCCCCCTCTAGCTGGAAGCAGAGCCCAACTTTAAAAGTTAAAAGTCAAGAAAAAAGTCGAAAGCCAAGATGGCAGAGCAAGCAGTAAATTGCCATAACTCCCCCTTATTCATTTCCAAACAACCATAAAATAACCCCCTCCAAACAAATTCTGGAACAGCAGAACCAGCAAAAAGATGGAACAAAACAATTTTTAGTCCAAGAAACCTGGAAGATAGTCAGGAAAGGTCTGTTTTACTTGGGTAAAAGGGGAGTAGAATCCAGGACAGGAAGCACTCCAGCAAGCCAGCAGCAGACCCCACCTCAGCAAACCAGTGGTAGATCCTAAGTAGTGCAGTGCAGCAGGCACATGCTAACACCAGGACCTCACACATGCCTCAGCATAGCCAAGGGAAAGGTCAGACTCCAGCTCTGAGAAATGCTGTGTACTTCAGTGTAGCTCTGGGCTAACAGGTATTCACCCACCCTACAGATGCCTAAGAAAAAACAGCCACCAGTGCTAGGCTCCCACCATTTGGTTCAATTTAGCCCTGGACAAACAGGAAGCCTCCAGCAAGCAATCCACCATGTATTTCAGTGTATCCACAGGAAAATATAGAAAAATCCCACTGGCCTCAGCACATGCCACACTCCAGCACTAGGACCCTGGCTCAGCACCAGGTAAGCTGTCAGACTTAGCAGCTACAAAATTAAAGGACTAGAGGTCATGAAACATGATATTCCAGAAGACAAAGCATCTAGGACTGAAATCAAGAATCATTTACCTGGCAAAATTAAGCACAATACATCAAGGGAACAAATGGCCATTCAATGAAACAGAAAGATCCCAAGCTTTCATAAGGAGAAGCCCAGAATTAAACCAAAAATTTGATTTCCAATATCAAGACCCAAGAAAAGAATAAACAGTAAAGGAGGAAAATAAAATATAGGAGATTCAGTGAAGCTGAACTGTTTATATACCTACATGGGAAGATGGTACTTATAATTCTTTAAAAAAAATGCATTACTAATAGAGGACAAACAGGAGGAAAAATAAGACGGAAGTTAGTAATCTTAACTGTGAACATGAATAGGATGAATTCTCCCATAAAATGGAAGCTGATAGGAGAGTGGATCAAAAAACAGAATCCTACAATGTGTTGTTTACAAGAAACACACTCAAACCAGAAAGGCACACACAAGGTAAATGTGAGGGGCTGTAAAAGTCAAAGTAAAAGCAATTATAGACCTAATTAAAAGAGATAAAGAAAGAAACTATGTCTTGCTAAAAGGTACCACAGACTATGAAGCAATATCAATTCTAAATATATATACACCAAGTGGTATAGCATCCAAATTATTTTTTATTAATTAATTAATTTATTTTTAATTTTCAACATTCACTTCCCCAAGATTTTGAGGTCCTCATTTTCTCCCCATCTCTCCCCTCCTCCCAACCCAAGATGGTGCTCATTCTAAATACCTCTTCCCCCAATCTGCCCTCCCTTCTATCACCTTCTTCTTCTCTTATCCCCTTCCCCTTCTATTTTCCTATAGGACAGGATAGATTTCTATACCCCATTCCCTGTATATCTTATTTCCCAGTTTTATGTAAAAACAAATTTAAACATTCATTTTGAAAACTTTGATTTCCAATTTCTATCCCCTTCTCCTTCCCCACCCACCCTCACTGAGAAGGCAGGGAATTCAATATAGGTTATATATCTGTAGTTAAGCAAAACACTTCCATAATAGTCATGTTGTGAAAGACTGCCTATATTTCTTCCATCTTATCCCTCCCCTCATTTATTCTATTTTCTTCTTTCATCATGTCCCTCATTCTGATTGCCCCCTCCCCCAATGTGCCCTCTCTTCTATCACCTCCTCCCCTCTCTTATCCCCTTCTCCCTATTTTCCTGTAGGGTAAGATAGATTTCCATACCCAATTGGGTGTGTATGTTGTTCCCTCCTTAAGTCAAATCCAATGAGAGTAAGATTCCCTGATTCCCTGCCACTTTCTCCTCTGCCCTCCCCATTGTAAAAGTTTTTTATAGCCTCTTTTATGTGAGATAATTTACCCCATTATATCTCTCCATTTCTCCTTCTCCCAGTACAATCCTCTCTTACCCCTTAACTTTATTTTTAGATGCCAACCCTTCATATTCCACTCACCCTATGCCCTCTGCTCCACCACTCTTTCTCCATGTATATGTTACAAATATTTACAAATATCATCTTTCCATGTAAGAATATAAACAGTTCAACAAGCCCCTTATGATTTCTCTTTCCTATTTACCTTTTCATGCTTCTCTTGAAAGCTGTGAATAACTTAGGAGGTATTCTCAGCAATACAATGATCCAAGACAATTCCAAAGGACTTATGATGAAAAACATATTTGAAAATCAAATCTTGTATTCAGTTCTGGTCTTTTCATCAAGAATGCTTGAAAGTCTTCTATTTCATTGAATATCCATTTTTTCCCCTGAAGGATTATACTCAGTTTTTTCTGGGTAAGTGAATCGAAACAATTGACTTGTTTCTTTCTGGCTGCTTGCAATTTTTTATCCTTGACTTTGGAACTCTGGAATTTGTCTATAATTTTCCTAGGAGTTTTCCTTTGGGGATCTCTTTCAGGAGGTGATCAGTGGATTCTTTCAATTTCTATTTTACCCTCTGTTTCTAGAATATCAGGGCAGTTTTCCTTGATAATTTCTTAAACAGTGATGTCTAGGCTCTTTTTTTGGTCATGTCTTTCAAGTAGTCCAATAATTTTTAAATTATTTCCCCTCTATCTATTTTCCAGGTCAGTTGTTTTCCCAGTGAGATATTTCACACTGTCTTCTATTTTTTTTCATTCTTTTGGTTTTCTTTGATAATTTTTTGATTTCTCATAGAGTCATTTGCTTGCATTTGCTCCACTCTAACTTTTAAGGAATCATTTTCTTCAGTGAGCTTTTGGATCTCCTTTTCCATTTGGTCAATTCTGCTTGTTAAGGCATTCTTCTCCTCATTGGCTTTTTGACCTCTTTTGCCATTTGGGTTAGTCTATTTTTAAGGTATTATTTTCTTCAGTATTTTTGGGGTCTCCTTTAGCAAGCTGTTCACTCATTTTTCATTGAGTTTACATAATAAAATTCACAGTTTCAATCCTTTCTTATTTTACAAAGTATATGTATATGCTCATTTTAATTGAGCCTAGTGATATCAAGAAGAGCTATTTTCCTAAGGAACAAGCCTGACAGTGTCATTCCTCTGTGAAATAAACTCAGGGCCTCTATTATAAGTTCAGGATCACATGTAAATACTTTTGTTGGGTGTCTAAAGTTCATCAACAGGTTCCAACCTAATTATAGCAGATTTATTAACTAGTAATTCCATTAAACAATGGTTCTCAAACTTTTTGGTCTCAGGACTTTTTAGTCATAAAAATTATTGAAGACTCTTTAACATTTTTGTGTTTACGGGTACAACTGGGGGGGGTGTTGCTGGTAATGTTTAATAACTGGCTCTTCAAGCCACTTTTAACTTTAATACGCATTATTAATATATTCTCTCTTTCTTAAATTTAGCCAATTAAGAAAATATATCAAACCCTGACTTGTAGCCTTTGCCAATTTCCAAGGTATAAATGTTCACATTGTCAATTCAATGGTTAACTCTTGAGTCAGTAGGATCTGGTTCTCATCTATCACTAGATAATTATTGATATTTACCAAATGAGAAATTAAAACTGATGAAATTTTAAAATATTTATTTATTCACTGAAAGTAACAAGCCTATTAAATATTAATATAAATACCATATTTTATGAAACATAGCTTTTCTAAAATAAAACATTAGCAAGAAGAGCAGATTCATTTTACATATTTTTTGTTTATTTGTTTTGTTTTTTTAGGCAATTGGGGTTAAGTGACTTGCCCAGGGTCACACAGCTAGTAAGTGCCTGAGGCCAGATTTGAATTCAGGTCCTCCTGACTCCAGGCCTGGTGCCTTATCCACTGCACTACCTAGCTGCCCCATTTTGCACATTTTTCTAACATCTGGCTTCATAGAAGACAGTTAAATTCATGTATCTGCTCCAGCATTCAATCTTTTGCAATACATTGTTTTGGTTAGAAAATCAAACCTCATAGAGATATGCAGTTGAAAAAAGGGGACCACATTTGGAGAAATACTGATCATTAATCATTGATTAAAACAACAAAGAAATCAATCAAATCAGTTGCTTAATTGAATTGGCTGTTTTATTGAACTAGGCAATTCACTTATACTGTGATTCAACCCAATGTGTGTGTGTGTGTGTATGTGTGTGTGTAGACACTGCCTTAGGCAGAAATTCAGTCATACTGAGTTTTGCTTCAGAAAATCATTTGGGAGGAATTGAAAATCTGTATAAGGAAAATCTGTATGGATGTGATCATAGTCCCAGAAAAAAAGAATATTTTGTAGGCTGCATAGGAAGGAGCGGGGGTTAGGAGGGGGAGGGGGAGAAGAAAGTGAAACATTACTGATGAAATCATTGCAGTGAAATCAGCTTTGATATTTTATTAGTAGAAAGCCTGAAGAATATTCAAATTGTTTTAAGAATTTAGGTGCTGTGGGGAAATTTTAAATTAAACATGTGGGAGAATTAATAATTTGACAGATAATAATAACTAACTTTTAAATAGGATTTTAAGGCTTCCAAAGTGCTCTATATTTATTTTCTCATTTAATCTTTACTCCAACAGTGAGACAGATGCTATTGTTATGCCCATTTCACAGGTGAGGAAACTGATATTCAGGAAGGTTAGGTAGCTTGCCCACAGTCAGAGAAGTATCTGAGGAGAGATTTGAACTCAGGTCTTTATGACTCTAAGTCCACTTCTTGATCCATTAGACAAGATTGCCTCCCTAGGACCAAAATTATGGGAATTCCTTCCATCATGAAATTTGAGTTAATTCATATTTTAACAATATTTACTAGAAAGTATTAGTCTGTATATTTGATGGGGCAAGGACCATACCTTCCAGAAATTTTGCTTCTCTGTAGTGCCTACCACATGCATCTGGACCTGGTATGTGCTTAATTTTAAAAAACTGAATAAATGTCAAGGAGGCTAGTTTCTTTAAGCATCTCAATCTATATTAGCATTTTGTATTCACACTTTGCAATTGAGTTTCTGGTGGGGTGGGAAATTCAGTACCTTTCACTTATCTAGAAGACCTAAGTGATTAGAGAACCATTAGCAGTCTGTCCCAGAATCAAAGATTTTTTAAAATTTTATATAGATTTGTTTATTTTTGGTTTTCAACATTTACTTCCACCAAATTTTGAGTGCCAAATTTTCAGCCCATCTCACCCCTCTCCCCACCCCAAGATGGCATGCATTCTGGATAACCTTTCCCCTAGTCTGCCCTCTCTTCTATCTCCCCCCCCTTCTCTTATCCCCTTCCCCTTCTATTTTCCTGTAGGGCAGGATAGACTTCTGTACCCCATTTCCTGTATTTCTTATTTCCCAGTTCCACTTGAAAACATTTTTTTAAACATGTGTTTTTAAAACTTTGTATTACAAATTTTCTCCCTTCCTCCCTTCCCACCCACCCTCACTGAAAAGGCAAGCAACTCAACATAGGTTATACATGTGCAGTTATGCAAAACACTTCCATAGTAGACATGTTGTGAAAAACTAACTCTATTTCCCTTAATCCTATCCTGCCCCCCCCTTTTATTCTATTCTTTCTTTTGACTCTGTCTCTCCTCAGAAGTATTTGCTTCTGATTACCCCCTTTTCTAGTCTGCCCTCCTCTCTATCATCCCCACGCTCTCTTTTCCCCTTCCCCCCACCATTTTCCTGTAGGGTAAGACAGATTTCCATACCCAATTAAATGTATATGTTATTCCCTCCTTAAGCCAAATCCTATGAAAATAAGATTCACTCATTCCCTCTCACCTCCCCTCATTTCCTCTCCATTGTAAGAGCCTTTTCTTTTCTGTTTCTTCGTGAGATAATTTACTCTGTTCTACCTCTCCTTTTCTTCTTCTCCTAGTATATTCTTCTTTCATCCCTTAATTTTATTCTCCAGATATGACCCCTAATCTTCAACTCACCCTGTGCCCTCTATCTATCTATCTATCTATCTATCTATCTAGCTAGCTAGCTAGCTATCTATCTAGCTATCTATCTACATACATATAATTTTCCCACCTCCAATTACCCCAATATTGACAAAGGTCTCATGAGTTACAAATATCATCTTTCCCTGCAGGAATGTGAACAGTTCAATCTTAATAAGTCTCTTAATAAGTCTCTTTCCTGTTTACCTCTTCATGTTCCACTTGAGTCTTGTGTTGAAAGTCAAATTTTCTATTCAGCTCTGGTATTTTCATCAAGATGTTTGAAAGTCCTCTATTTCACTGAATAACTATTTTTTTCCCTGGAAGGATTATACCCCAGTTTTGCTGGGTAGGTGATTCTTGGTAGTAATCCTATCTCCTTTACCCTCGGAATATTATATTCTTTGCCCTTTAACGCAGAAGCTGCTAAATTTTGTGTTATCCTGATTGTGTTTCCACAATACTTGAATTGTTTCCTTCTGGCAGCTTGTAATATTTTCTTCTTGACCTGGCAACTCTGGAACTTGGCTACAATATTCCTAGGATTTTCCTTTGGGGATCTCTTTCAGGAGGAGATTGGTGTATTCTTTCAATTTCTATTTTGCCCTCTGGTTCTAAAATATCAGGGCACTTTTCCTTGATAATTTCTTGAAAGATGATGTCTAGGCTCTTTTTTTTTGATCATGGATTTCAGATAGTCCAATAATTTTTATGTTATGTCTCCTGGATCTATATTCCAGGTCAGTTGTTTTTCCAATGAGATATTCAACATTGTTTTCTAAATTTTCATTCTTTTGGATTTGTTTTACAGTGTCTTGATTACTGATAAAGTCACTAGCTTCCAATTGCTCTATTCTAATTTTTAAGGAAGTATTTTCTTCAGGAATCTTTTGGACTTCCTTTTCCATTTGGCCAATTTTTCTTTTTAGGGCACTTTTCTCCTCATTGGCTTTTTGGACCTCTTTTGCCATTTGGGTTAGGCTATTTTTTGGGTTAGGTTATTTTCTTCAGTATTTTTTGGGGTCTCCTTTAGCAAGCTGTTGACTTGTTTTTCATGATTTTCTTGCATCACTCTCATTTCTCTTCCCAGTTTTTCCTCTACTTCTCTTACTTGCTTCTCAAAATCCCTTTTGAGCTCTTCCAAGGCTGGGACTGATTCATATTTTTCTTGGAGGCTTTGAATGTAGGAGCTTTGATTTTGTTGTCTTCTTCTGGTTGTATGTTTTGATCTTCTTTGTCCCCAAAGTAAGCTAATATAGTCTGGCTTTTTTTGCACTGCTTGCTCATGATCCCAGCCAATTACTTGAGTTTTAAACTCTCTGTTAAGGTAGGACTCTGCTTCTAATGTGGAGAATGTAGTGTCCCAAGCTTCGGGGGTTTGTACTGCTGTTTTCAGAGATACGTGTAGGGACCTGTACATTTTCAGTTCTTGCAAGGTGGTACAATAAGGGGTGAGGTGTTTACTCCTTTCCTGGCCCGTACTCTGGTCTATTAGTGACCACAAGTACTCCTTTCTGTCCTGGAACTGTGAAGGTTTCCTCTTCATTGCCACTACAAGATCCAGTCAGCACTCCTTGCCCCAGGACCATCACCCAGAACTGTGACCCAGATCCAAGCACAGGCAAAGCAAGAGATTTCTGCCTCTACACTGGCAAATAGATCTCTGAAATCCCGCTCTGATCAGCCACTCAATTCCCCCTCAGTCCGGCCACCTCCCCTGCACCTGCGCTCTGCCCTCTACAGCTGGCTCTGACCTGCCTCCTCTCTCACCACAGAAACAGACTTTTCCCACTGACCTTCTAAGTTGTCTTTGGTGTTTTTGGTTCAGAGGTCTGGAAGCCACCACAGCTGCCCAAGATTCAGTCCTCTGAGGCCTACTCCAGGTTCACTGTGGCCTGCGCGCCCGTGCCACACTGCACTATTCTCCCCACCCATCACGACATACCTTTCTGGTCAACCACCCAGGTTGTCTTGGGCTGGAAATTTGCTTCACTCTGTCTTTTTATGGGTTGTGCTGCTTTAGAATTTGTTTAGTGCCATTTTTTATAGGTATTTGGAGGGGTTTGGGGGAGAGCTCAATTAAGTTACTGTTTTCACTCTGCCATCTTGGCTCTACCCCCAAATCACAGATTTTAAAATGAGGAATTAGTAACCCTATGACTTTTTTTTTGAATTTTATTTTTCATGAATATTATATGTCTTTAAAGTTCTGAACCTTTATTATACAGGACAGGGTTGGTAGTTTGCCTTTGTATTTCCATGAATGAAAATTGTGAAACTTTAATCCCCTGTATTCTTTATGTATTTTTATGAAGCCCCTTGTCTCTAGTTCTCCACATTTTTTGGCATTGCACCTTCGATTTCATAGTTGTAGGGAGCTTCTGGTGGGAAACCTTCTACCAAAGCCATTTAGCACCTTCTCTGCAACTTGGAATCTCAGCAAGTTTCCTGGATGATAGGTTAAGTCATTTGCCCAAGGTTTACAGCTACTCTGTGCCAGAGGCTGACCTTGAACCTATTTCTTCTGGAATCCAAAACTACTGCCTCTAAAGACTGTGCCATGATGTCACATTTACTTCTTCTCATGCTGCTCACAAATGTTTGCAATTTAGGAGAATTATATGAGTAGAGTAAGAAGCTAAATCATTTCCTAAGGATTACTGCAGTACCTCTGAACTACTGGCTGCATTGATATCCTAGCATCCAATGAAAACTATAAAACACATTATGATCTCTTTTCACTGAAAATCATGGAAGTGACAGTATAGTTAGAAGCATAAAATGAGAGAAAAATAAGATGAAAGGTTTTTCTGGGAAATTTCTTTTCATAGGCTTTAAAGTCATTGGTCTAAGGAGTAGCTTTAGTTGCTAGCTAGATAACTGTATTAATGGTTCACATGTAATAAAAGGTTTATCTCTTCCTCAGCAGGTCTGATTTCAATTAGTGTTATCAATGACTGATGTTCACTTCTTAAAAAGAAGATATTTGAACTGCTGGCAGATTTTACTTTTGTCTTTCTTCAAGTTTCATTGCAACCTTAGAACTGGTTTTCCATTGCTATTTGTACCTGGCACCAGGATATGTCTAAAGAGATGAAGAATTTGCCTCATTTACTCAAAAGAAAAGTTATCTCCCAGCTTGGATCATTACTTGTTGAAAGCATTTGGACTTCTACTTGGTGGAATGTAAACTAAGTGAAGAGTGGCGTAGGTATAAATTGTCAAATAAATCTCCTAAAGAAAAGAAAAATCCATACTGAATTCTAAGGGAGTCATTTTTAGCAGAGGTATTTTATTCCAAATTATCTCCAGTGATTATGTATGTCAGAAAAGTTCTGAAGCATAGAGTTCAAACCACTTAGCTACTGACAACTACCTTTTTAAAAATTATTTTCCCCTAAATCTCTACAGGTTCAGCTAGGCTGGATTATTGTTCATTTAGTTATAAGAAGGTAAAAATATTTTAAAATATTAAAACAGGTTTCAACCTAGAGTCTCAGTAGAATCCTATTTGGTAAAGATGATAGGGAGGTAAGGGGAGAGAGAGAGAGAGAGAGAGAGACAGAGAGAGAGTAATGCAAATAGCTTCTCTTTAGGAAGGTTTTATAAGACTTACATAAAAGTTGTATATCTCAGAACCTTTGTCCTTCCAGCTGAGAATTCTGTCCCTGACAAGATAGTGGAGAGCTCCTCCCAGATCCTCCATGGAAGAGGAATCCTAGGAAAGCCATCCCATAAAACTGCACAAAGCTGTAATCTTTTGAACTTCATCATGCTCTCTCACTCTCCCCCACCTCCTGCTTTTCAGCTTCTTTTTGTGTGTTGCTTTCACCCTTCAGACTGTAATGTACTTGAGGGCAAGAAGCTCTTTTGCCTTTCTTTGTATCCTGCTGTGCTTAGCATAGTTCCCAATACATAGTAGTCATGACCTAATGAGACAAAGAGGAGAGTACTCTCTATAAGGAGGAGGGGGAAGAAGGGAGGAAGTCCATACATCTTAAAGAGAGTCCACCCCCTATACAATTCAGAGGGACACTATTTAGAGCATTGGCATGGATGCCTGCAATGTGTTTCAAGTCTTCATATAGACTCAGTTATCACACACACATACACACAAACACGTGCGTATATACATATATACATATATGTGTATGGGTATATATATATTCTGCCCTACATTTATCATTTCCATTGAATTTATATGAATACAGGTACTCTCCTGAAGAGGGAAAAACAGCTCTTTTATGATTAAACTACATAAAAGGGTATTTGCAAAGGATGTTCCCACTGTTTGTTGTTGTTGTCATTTTTTTTTGCATAACAATTCTGTCCTTTTGCTTCATCTTTTAATTAACTTGATTGTTACTGCTTCACTTGATCATTCAAAGGGTGAAAATCTAAAGCCTTTTTTTCCTGTTTTCATAGATGCTTTGAAAGACAAAACTTCAGATTCTTTCATTTACCACATGTTTATTGAGTAACCACAATGCACAAGGTACTCTGTGATGTACTTTAACCAATTGCCTGAGAGGTAGGGCCTTCCAATTTATATGCCTCTCTAAAATAACCGTTAGTTTTTTACTACACAGTAAGATAAGCAGACCTTGTTTTACAAGGAAAGCCCATAACCTACATCCCGCATGCCCTGCCTTTTCTTCCCTTCCCAGTGTATAAAATAGGAGCTTTAAATATTTCATCACCATAGCATAGCCCACCACTTCATACTTCTTGAAATCAATTCTACATTTCACTAGAACCTGCCCTGGGGCTGGAAATGAGAAATAGTTGGTATTTCACATTCGTTTCTGCTGGACTTGTATCATTCTCTAATATTTTTCTCAGTGGGGGAGAAAGTTCATAAAATCAAGGAGTCTCTTTCATGGTGTTGGGATAAACAGTGTTTTCTGTTGTAGAGACTGCAAAACTCCATAACATCTGTTCCCAGAAACTCTCTAGAAATTGTTTTGTGTCTCTCTTTAGTCATAGTTCACCGTGGTAAATAATCCATATCTATACCTGCCATCTTTCACTGTTATCATTTTTTGAGAGCATTCTGCCTTTTTTAGACTAAAATATTTTAGCCCTTTGATACTGGGGCTTCCTTATCTTAGCTTATTTCCCTACCATCAAAGTGTTATGTCTTGGTGCCTGAATGCTTAGTTGTGCTCTGAAGTGATTACAACTTATCAGTCTTGATGAAAAAGGAAAGCTCCATTCAAGGTCAAAGTTCAAATGACAAGCACTATGAAAGCAGCACCATGAGAACAATAGAAAAAGCACTGTCTCTGGATTTGGAGGTTCCAACTTCCTCCTTCCTTTTATACTCATTTCCTGGGTGACATAGAGAAAGGTAATTAGCCACCTTGGGTTCTATTTCCTTAGCTAGAAAAGAAGGGAGTTGGAATGTGTGGTTTTTGAGGCGTCTTACAGCTCTAGATCTATGACCTTGAGAACTAGCATCCAAATACAGACAAGCAAGTGTCACGGTGTTCCTGAGGTAGTCATAAATAATACAGCTTCAAGATTTCTAGCAAGGTTTGAACTAAAGACATTTCACGGTTTGTCACTAGCTATCTTTGTGTGAACTTTCTACTCTGAGTGTTATCTAAGGCAAATTCTGAGAATCATAGATGTTATTACTGGAATATAATTCTACTTACTAAGCATTTGTTAGGTATATTCTATAGGCAGCATATAGACATTGGGAATACAAGAATGAATGCAGGAAAAGCATTTACTAAGCACTATTTGACAAACACTGCACTAAGCAATTAAGATGCAGATGGAGAAAAACAGACTGTCTTTGCTCTTAAGGTGCTCATATTCTAATTAGAAGAAACAATATGTGAAATAGAGTTTAGCTGTCAGGAAGACGGAAAGACTTAGAACTCCTAAGGGTTCAGCTGTAGGGTTTATGGCAAAGCTCAGAAGCTCCCCTCAGACTAAGGAAAGGCTAGGGAGAAGGGTGCCCAGGTGGTGGTGAATCTTCCAACCTCTAGGTCTCAATAAAGAATAAGATGAGGACTTCAGCCACAGTGAAGATCATTGTGAAAGTTTAGAGGAAATAGAAGTTTGGTCTCAGGGAGTGGGGAAGGGAGGGAGGAAGGGGTAGAATTTGGAACTCAAAACTTAAAAAAAAACCCAAATGTTAAAAATAAATTTAAATATCTAGTTGGGGAAAATAAAATATATTTTAAAAACTATTTTTAAAATTATTAAAAAGTTATATTTTAAAAGTTATTATTAAAAAGTTAAAAAGTGAAATTAAAAAATGTTTCAGGAGTAAAAGGGATACATGACTGCAGTTACAGTTCAATTGAGATTAGAAAACATAGATTTTTGGTGGACCTAGTCAGTATATTTGAATGACATCCTTCTTCTCTGTTCAATAGCATGTGAGCAGGAAAAAAGGAATCAAATTGTGGGAGTAAAATAGGGTTGGAATTTGGCAAGATATAAATCATAATAAAACAAATGAACAAGGTGTCAACAGAGTGAAGCATATTGATGTGGCCAAGAAGGATGAGGACTGAGAAAAGGCTAACAGAATTGGCAATTAACATACACACACACACACACACACACACACACACACACACACACACACATATATATGTATATGTACATATATGTTAAGATATATATGTATGTGCATACGTATATAAACACACATACATACTCATGTATATGTGCATAAACATCTGTATATATACATACACATGTACATGTACATACACATGTATATATGCATGCACACATGTATATACACATACACATATTATATATGTATATACATTATATATATATATATACATGCACATATATGTATATGTGTATGTAACTTTGTAGAAAGCCATTTCAGTTGAGTAAAAAGAGTTGGAAATCATATTGAAAGAATCTAAAAACTGAATGAGAACAGAAGAAATATATAATCCTTCAAAAACTGGAGGAACCAATGAGAGAAATTTATATTCTGTAGCTTATTCTTATCAATATTATGGAAATGTTTAATGATATACAACTAATGGAAATCATAAGGGGTGACCACTTAACCTTAAAGAATGCAGTTTAAAATCATGTTTTTGTGATAAATAAATATCCTGCTTTTAAATGCTGCTGATATGATCTCTTAATTTTAGTACACTCTATTTCTCTAACCACCAATTATTTTTGTGTCCAGTTGTCATGTCATCAACCATGTAAAATATTTGAATGACTGAAGTTACAAAAATAATAATAATAATAATTCAGATGTTTGTTATCTGCTAAGCTATAAGTACAACATTGTTAAAAAATTATTAAATTTCTAAATACAACTGGGAATAAATCCCAAGGGAATTTATGTATGTCTTCACCACGTATCTTTTCAGTAACATTTTTTTCCGATTTATGCAAGTTAAATACTTGCATTTTGTACTTAAGATAGCCGACACAAAAACAAAATATGTGATATTTCATAAAAACAAAACCTTAGTAAAACTATATACATATTCCCACTTGCCAATAAGACTATTTACCTCCTCAGTGATAGTATAGTATAAAGAAGGAAAAAAAAAAAGAGAAAGTTCACAATCTGACATGTATACTAGATTTGGGTAGAATGCATTTCAAAGGTTTCAGAGAAAGAACAAGCAGGCTCCTGTGGGTCAAAATTCTACCTCACATAAGCTCAGAAAAGACTCAAAGATCCTAACAATTGAACTCTGAAAAGAAAAAAGAAATAATTCTGATGAAGAGGTAAAGGACTATGTATAAAGATATAGATGTGGATAAAAAGGGAACTAACTCACCCTTCAAATTAGACTTTTAAAAGACATGTATGCAAGCAGGAAGTCTCCAGAGGATGAATATAAAATGAGGCTTCATTTCTCTAAGAATTTTGTCAAGACTACCAAACCCTAGAATGAGCCAATGTTGGCAAAGAATATAAGGTGCAAAGGAGGAATGTGGTTTTTTTTAGCTCTGTTGAAGAAAAAAAGAGATTCGAAGAAGGCATGCAATTAATGTGTTGAGTGGGTGAGATGATAACAACGGAATATAAAGAGAAGGTAGAATTGTACTTTTTTTTCCTTAATTTTTCTGCTCCTCTTACAAAGAGAATGATCTTTCATTTGGAAAGGATTGAACAAAAAATGGTTGATAAGGAGTTGAATATAAAGATAAGTAGGGAAATAATGCCAGAGCACTTAGTTTCTCTTGATGAATTTTGGTCACTAACATTAGATGAAGTATATCCCACAACACAGGCCAGTATGTTTATTGAGCCATTGCCAATAGTCTTTGAAAAAGCATGGGAAGTGGGAAGAGTACCTCATGATTACAGTGTGTTCATATTTTTAAGATAGAAAATACTTCTTAAAATCATAGGTCAGTCAGTTTGACTTTAATTACCGGCAAGATTCTAGAATGTATTATTAAAGGATCATTAATGAACATCTAAAAAATGTTTGCACTGAGCTCTTTATTAGAGACAGAATGGCATCATCAAAAATGAGTCATACAAAAAAATGAAAACAAAATGAACAAAAAAAGCTATGCCGGACCAACTACGTTTTTTATTAAATGTCTACAGTAGATCAGAGAAATGTTTTGTTTCATTTACCCAGATTTTAACAAGGTATTTCACAAAAATTCTCATTATTGTAGTTGAAAAAGGAGGCAAAATGTGGGATGGATGACAGTATGGATGGACTGATTTAGAAGCCTAACTAAAGATTATTAATCTATTTTCTCATATAAACTTGGAAGATTTTTTGTGAAGTTTATCAGGGTTCTGTTCCACATGCTGTTAGACTTAGCATTTCTGTCAGTGATGTATAAAATCAGAAATTACATGCTTGTCTGTAGTTTATTTATGCAAATGACACAAAACCATAGCTAACAGATAAATAAGAGCCAGGTTCTGAAAATATTATGATAGGCTACAGCATTGGATTGAGTTTGACAAAGTTAAATGTAATAAAGATAAATGCAAACAAAATCTTACAAAATTAAAGCAAAACAAGTCTTAGATAAGGGTTCAAAAATAAACTTTATTTTAGTATAATATGGGAGGTTTCACTGACTAGATAACAGTTTATTTATGAAAGTTCTTGAGTGCCCTAAAAAGTCAATAAGAGTTTCAAACAGTATGGTATGACAGCCCAAAAATATAATGTAATCTTATATAACATTAGCAGAGGTATAGGGTCCAAGAGTGGATTGACGAGAAACCTGCTGCATTCTATTCTGGGTAGACCAAATCTGGAGTATTGTGTTGGGTTCTGGATGCAATATTTTAGGAAGTACCTTGATGAGATGGAGAGGCAACCAGGATGGTGAAGGGACTTCAGATTGTGTCAAATGAGGATTTATTGAAGGAATTAACAATGCTTAGAGAAATCAACCAAGTAACAAATTTTTTATTAAGTACCTATTATTTTCCAAGGACTAGGCTAGGTGGAAGAGATACAAAGACAAAAGGGAAAAAACCCTGCTGTCAGTCTCCTCCAGGGAGACAACAGATATATAGATAGATAGATAGATAGATAGATAGATAGATAGATAGATATAGATATATAGATATATAGATATAGGCATATACAAAATAGATACAAAGTGATTTTAGGAGGAAGCCAGTAATAGCTAGGTGGCACAGTGGATGAAATGCTGGGCCTGGAATCAGGAAGACTTATCTTTTTTTTTTAATGAGGCAATCAGGGTTAAGTGACTTGCCCAGGGTCACACAGTTAGTAAGTGTCAAGTGTCTGAAGCCGGATTTGAACTCAGGTTCTCCTGACTCTAAGGCTGGAGCTCTATCCACTGCACCACCTAGCTGCCCATAGGAAGACTCCTCTTCCTGAGTTCAAATCTGGCCTCATATATTTACTAGCTGTGTGACCCTGGGCAAGTTACTTAACCCTGTTTGTCTCAGTTCCTCATCTGTAAAATCAGCTGGAGAAGGAAATGGCAAACAATTCTAGTTTCTTTGCCAAGAAAACCCCCAAAAGGTCACAAAGAGTTTGACACAACTGAAAAAACAACTGAATAATAGTAGCATCATAGGGATCATAAAAGACTTCAGAGCCTTCTTGATCTAATCCTTGAAGGAAGCTAGAAATGAGGAAGAAGTAATTATAGACATAGCAGATAGTGCAAAGCTATGGAGATCAGAGATGGTGTGCTGAAATTAGAAGGCCAGTTTGGCTGGCCTGGGAGTTCTTAATAAGGAATAATATGTATTAAGTCTAGAGAGGCAGACTGAGGCCAGGTTATGAAGGACTTTAAATGACAAATAGAAAAGTTTATATTTGATCCTAAAGACAAGGAAGAACCAATGGATTTTCAAAAGTAGAGATAACACAGTAAATTTATACTTCAGGAAAATTATTTTGGCAGCTTTGTAAAGGGTAGATTGTAAAGGAAAGAGATTTGAGGCAGGAGGCTATTGCATTAGTCTTGACTAGAAATGATGATTGTTTGAGAGGAAAGGAGAACATTCATGTGAAAAATAGTATGGAATTAATAATGAGATTCTTGAATTACTTGGATATGTGGGGTGAGGGACAGTGAAGAATTAAGGATGATTCTGAGATTTCAAACCTGAGTTGCTGGAAGACTATGATACTCTTGACAGAAATAATGAAGTAGGGGGAAAAGTAGGTTATAGGTGGGAGATACTAGTTTTATTTGGGACATGTTGAGTTTGAGATATCTGTAAGACCACCAGTTGGAAATGTCCAATGAGCATTTGGAAATAAATGACTAAAATTCAAAAGAAATTATCATTAAACCCATATGAGTTGCTGAGGTCACTGAAGGAGGGTATGGAGAGAGAAAAGGAAATGGCTGTCTTGGAGTATATCCACAGGTAGGAGGTAGGACATGAGTGATGATCCAACAATGGAGACAGAGAAGGAAAGCTCAGACAGGGAGGAAGAGGATCAAAAAAGAGAAATGTTCCAGGAAGGAAAGAATATCAAAAAATACAGCATAGTAAGCAGTGTCGAATATTTCAGAGATGAGAATTATGAGGACTAAGAAAAGGCCATCAGATTTATTCATTAAGTAATCATCAGTTATTTTTGGAGAGAGATGGCTCAGTTTAGTAATGAAGTTCAAAGTTAAATTGTAAAGAGAAGAAAAGATTCTAGGGAATATGCTAGCCAAATTCAAGTATTTGATGGGATTATAAGTAAATGAGTCATTATATTTGTCCTGCTTGGCCTCTGGGACATAACAGGTGAAATTAGTAGAGATATCTATTCAGGATTGATACAAAGAGAAACTCTATAACAATTAGATTTTTCCCCATGTGGAACATGCTGTTTAAGGAAATAATGGGTTCTATCTTACCAAAGTCTTCAAACAAAGGCTGGACGACCAGTTGCAAGTTGTGGTGTAGAAGGGATGCTTGCTTAGATACAGGTTAGTTTAGGTGGCCAATGAGGTCCCTTCTCATGCTCACACTTTGTGACTGTGAAATAAATCTCCTAATAAGATCTTAAAATCCAAATCTTCTATATTTTAATTAAGAGGGAGGAAATCTCATATAGGTCCTTACAAAATTATAACCATAAGATTTTTTGTTCTGTATCCTCTTTTGAATCTGTAAGTATACTTGCTAAATCCTATTGCCTTTATGGTTTTTTCTCAAATATGGTTATAGTCAGTTTATACATTATTCTACTGATCTTGCATTTCATCACATCATGAGTCTTTACATATATATTTGTATTCCTTATATTTGCCATTTTCATAGCACAAATAAAGAATTTTGGAGATTGTGAAAATTGTCACAAAAAGTCATACTAAGGAAGTTAAAGGATTATCATAAAAAAAAGAATAATATACACTCAGCATGGGATAAGAGATGGAACTAAGCTTTGAATTAACCAACTCATTGATTCCGGTGATCATCAGTCAATTTCCATAATTCTATCTTTCCATCTGTAAAATGGAAATAATAATCTTTCCTAGAGTCTCCTTTAAAGAGCTACTATGAATCCTTCAGTGTTACAGAGTATATTAAATTCTTTAATAGAATACACTTTCAGCCAGTTTGTGAAATCTACACTCTACTTGGTTTCACAAAATGCTCTCTCATTCAATCCACTGGTTTTATGAACTGAGGTAAAGGAATGCTGTAGTGACATATTAAGGAAAATAGGCTGTTTGAATCAGTTTGATCAAAGTGAGAGGAAGTTTTATTCTAGCAATGTGATTATCCTCAGGTGGTTTGTGTAGGCTACTTATGACTAGGGAAAATAGCTTCTAACTATAATAGAAGACAAATTGTGGCTACTGGTATGCCCATTTCTGAAACATTTTTAAAGTCTCTACCATTTATAAATGTTTTACTAGGTTCTGAAGTAGTTACAAAGATAGATGAGCCCATGGTCTTACCATTAAGGAGCTTCCTTGTAGTAGTCATATAACAGTGTACCCAGATAATGTGAATAGAAGTGCATAAGAATCACAAAGATCATTCTTCTGTGTCACAAGAGAAAAACAGAGGGATAAAAGTAGTATTTTCACAATGGAATTGGACATAAAAAGTAGTAATACAGATGAATATTATATGTTCCTTAAAGAAAGAGACTGTTTCATTTATGTCTTTATATTCCCAGTGCCTAGCACATTGTTCGTGCTACATAAATTGTTACTGATTGATTGACCAACTGACTGATGGGTGGGTTGACAAATGGGGTATTCATCCAAACTTTCCCAAATCTTTTTCCAGTTCAACTCCAGATGGAACCCAAAGTGTTTTCTTATATTCTTACATATCACACTTCTTCCCTTTTCCTTTCCCTCCTTAAATAGCCTTCTGTTTACAATCAATAATTTAGATCTGACTTTGGAATCATAAAGATCCAGGTTCCCTGATGCACACTTGTAAGTCACTTACCCCTCAGTGAGCTGTGTAACTCTCTAAAACTACAAATTTGAATGGAATCCTGCCTTATTAGGCTAAATTAAGTTTTTAAAAGTTCCCAAACATACAGATTTTAGGTCCAGGTAATTTTTTTAAAGTGTTGATAGTAAATATGCTAAAAGAATTTTTCATGTTTCAAATTGTTTGAAAAGATGGATAAATCATAAATAAATAGTTTCTCACTACTTTAGAATCTAAGTTCTTTTACAATCATTGGAATGAGAAAAAAGGAATCTAGTGGTAAATAACACTACAACTTTGCCTCATGCAGACATAGCTTTAACTAAATAATCTCAAAAATTTTTATTCAATACTCTGAAAACTATTATCTTAAGATTTTACTTTTTCTTCACTAACATGTCAGTGGCACAATCCCCATGGAGCATACTATTTTTATGACTTTAATCTCTGAAATGAACTGTTAGTTTGGCTACATAAAACTCATGAGTTCATACACAAATGGAATAAAGGAGTGCTCTAACATTTGGCTACGGACAAATGATCCATCACATAGCTCATTTGCCTTGAACAAAATTCCTTTTAAAATGCTTCTTTTGCTGAGTGAAATGAGCAGAACCAGGAGAACATTGTACACAGCAACAGCAACACTGTGTGATGATTAACTATACTAGACTTTACTCTTCTCAGCAGTACAATGATCCAGGACAATTCCAAAAGACTCATGATGGAAAATGCTTACTATATCCAAAGAAAGAACTATAGAGTCTGAATGCAGATCAAAGAATGCTATTTTGACATTGTCTTTTGCTTTTTCTTTTTCCTTTTTTTGGCTTTTCTCTTTTGTTTCAAGTCTTCTTTTACAATATGACTAATGTGGAAATATGTTTAACATGAGTGTATACATATAATCAATATCAGATTGCTTAATGTCTTGGGAGGGAGAGAAAAAAATTGGAACTCAAAATTTACAAAAATGAATGTTGAAAATTATCTTTACATGTAATTGGAAAAAAATTACTATTATGGAAGAAAAGCAAAATAAATGCATCTCTTACATTCTGAATGTCCCTTCTGAGTTTCAATCAATCAAAACTTGTGTTTATTGTGAAATCTTTTCAATTTAATTCCAGTTTTGAGAACAAAGGGATGTTTTTTATGGCTACTAAAGAATAGACAGTCCCTTTTTAATACCTACAAAACTTAATCAGCTAGGTATTAAGGGGAAGAAGGCAATTCTCATTGGTGGAGTTAGTGTTTAAACATGGAAACATTAAATTTAATTCAGTAAACTTATATTTGAGAGAATATCCATAATTCACAGTAAAATATTGTGCTCATGATTGATAACTTGCAGATAAAACCAGAATATGCAAAATGGTCTTATCAATGGATGAGTAAATCTGAATGATCTCATGTGTATCCATTTTTATTTCATTCCAATACTACAAATGTTAACTGTTCTGTAGATAGACTGGTTACTTATTTGGCTATATTTGTGGATCCATGATTTTATCAGTGGAAAACTCTTCCAATGGTGTTGATCACAACCCCCAAACACCTCATCCGGTACTATTCTTATCTATGTCTTTCCAAAAATCCTTCTTAGTAGGTCTATCTAGTGCACTATAGGCATTTTCTCTGGTTCTTTTAAAATATCAAGAGTGTAAATGTGTCACTCAGACTGCCATTTTTCATTTCTATTACATGATTAAGCCACCTCCTTTTCCAGTTGTACATATACTCAATAATGAAACCATTTTATATCATTTATTATATAATAGTCATCATTGGTAATAGGCTACAGCTCACCATGTATTTTTCCATTTGTTTCCTTTTAATTATCTGTATGAAACTAGTGCCTCTCTCATATGACTCCAGGGAGAAGAACAATCCAGGAAAGCTGAGATAGAGAGTTCGGAAAAAAAAAAGTTGAATCTGAACTTTGAAAAATTTGAGGAAATGGTGTTTAAGAACAAGCCACTCATGCTAACACCTCTCTATCTGCCTTGTCAGGATTCTGATCTACAGGCCACTTTAATGACATGGAGCAAACTCCTTCAGAGTTGCCTAGTATTATAGGGACAGAGCTGCAATTAAATGCATGTGTTTTTGTTCTTTAGTCATTTTAAGTTGTGACCCATTTGGAGTTTGCTTGGCAAAGATACCGGAGTGGTTTGCCATTTCCTTCTCCAGCTCATTTTATAGATGGGGAAACTAAGGCAAAGAGGGTTAATTGACTTGTCCAGGGTCTCATAGCTGGCAAATTGGAGATCAAGAAGAGAAACTTTCTAGAACTTAAACCCATGCCTAGAAATCCAGCTTTTTAAAAGTGCAACCCTGGAGAGATTCCCAAGATGTTCTAAGTTTCTATATTCAAGGACCAGGAAGTTGAACCACCCAAGTGGTTTGTGAGTGAAAAGTCCCAAGGGAGAGCTCTTATGAGCTTCTGGCTACTAACATCAGAAAACTGAAATTTGGGCTTTTGCTCAACCTGCTCCTGGGAAAGTTGATGTGGGGAATAGAGGAATCACAGGCTGGAAGTACACTGTGGATTGAGGGTTTATATTAATGTTAGGGTTTTTTACTCCTGTAATTAAAAACTTTTCTACAATAAATGATATTGATAGAGATGACTCAATGAAGCACACAGCACACTTTGGTGCAAGTAGCCAGTAGGTTATGGTCTGATAAGTTTAATGTTAGATAGTGCAGACATACTCCAGACAGAGAGAAAAAGAACAGGACTCCAGAAGGTCTAAAGGGCTTGTGAAAGCCAGGTCATCTGAGAGCCTGAGGAAGTGAAGAAAACTTGAGTAGTGTTTCTTCGGTGTTGGATGGGTAATATGCATTGCATGTTCCTTTCATTTTTGTCAAGACAAAGATGTTTCATGATTCTCAGCCATGATTCCATCTGGAAAAATATCAGTATTAAAGAAAAGATCTCTTTTGACAGCAAAAATATAAAGCTTTACAGTTCCCTAATGGGATCCACCCTAATTTCCTCCTACTAATCAATGTGGTTCCCAATTTATTGTCAGTATGTAATGTCTACCACAGAAATAGTACAAAATTTGTAAAAATGCTATACATTTCATCTATATTTAGTTTTTCACTATATATGACTAATAGCATAACTATATATGATTAATAATATTTATATAAGACTTTGAAGTTTCCAATACACTATGTGTGTTTAAATATATATATATATGAAGATTCTCTCTATATATCTGTGTGCATTATATAATGTAATATTATATTATATCATACATGATGATGTATGATATATTATAATTGTATATGTTATATACACATTTTACATATAAGTAATTGTTTGGCACTTATCATAGCCCTATGAGGTAGACAGACATTATTTTTATCATCATTTTACAAATGAGGAAATTGAGGTTGAGAGAGTTTAAATAACTTGCCCAGTATCACACAACTAGTAAGTATTTGAGGTCTTCCTGCTTCTGTGTCCAACACTCTATCTACTGTCCCTGAATATACTATCTCCTATCCATTGCTGCAGGTAGGTGGCACAGTGGACAAAGTGCCAGTCCTAGAGTCAGGAAGACCCATCTTCCTGAGTTTAAATTCGACCTCAGACACTTACTTGCAGTGTGACTCTGGGCAAATCACTTAACCCTGTTTGCCTCAGTTTCCTCATCTGTAAAAATGAGCTGGGAAAAAATCACTCCATTATCTTTGCCAAGAAAACCCCAAATGGGGTCATGATGATTCAGACATGACTGAACAGCAAAAATCTATTGCTGCAAATTCCACAAGGATTCTTTGCATTTTTCCCCTAAGGCTTGATGCCATTAATACGATGGCACCTATGAATCATACTTAGAGAGCTTCATTATCAATAGAAAATTCTTCTTTCATTGGGATTCTCTGAATAGTATGTTGTTCATCTTGTCCATTAAGCTTTTCCAACTTGGTAGAATTCAGTTATTCTCAATTCGACAAGCACTTATTAATATGTGCTATGTGTCAGGTACTTCGTTAGGTACCAGGGATACCAAGGAAAAACATAAAGGCCTATCTTAAAGGAGTAGATACTACCATAACCTTGTGTTTTGCTGACATGACCATGATTATGTTCATGTATGATCAGGCATATGAGCAAGACTTTTGTGGAAGCTGGAGGAGATACCAAGACATAGGCCCATCTGTCATGGATCTTAAAAGTTTATTATGATGCATAACCATGATACAAGACAATAATTTGTGTATAAATCAAGTATAAAGCAAGTATGAGGTAAGAAAGATCATTTTAATCTACAGCAATTAAGAAAACTTCAATGATGATGTTACAGTCTGGAAATGCTATGAACCATCCATATAGCTGAAACCATGACAGCAATTGAGGCAAATTTAATTTTAATTTTGAGTTGAGATTTTTTTTTAACTTTTAGTCAAGATAGAAAATGGATTTGGGTCTTGCTATCATGTAGAAAAAAAGGAAAATGCCTTAAAATGTATTGACATAATAATAAGAGAGAAAAAGAGAGAGAGAGAGAGAGAGAGAGAGAGAGAGAGAGAGAGAGAGAGAGAGAGAATTTATATAGTATTTTAAGGTTAGCAAAGTGCTTTATAAATATTATTTCATTGTATCATCATCACTGCGTGGTGAGGCATCTGCTATTATTATCCTCATTATACAGGATGTAGAAATTGATGCACAAAAAGGTTGAGTGACTTACCCAGAGTCAAACAGCTAATAAGAGTCTGAGACAAGATTGGAACTCTGGTCTTACTTCAAGTCCCACAATCTACCCACTCCACCACCTACCTTTCTAAATAAACAAAAACATTTTGTAACCATAAAGTGCTATATCCGTGTAAGCTATTTTCCTTTAGACATGCCTTTTCCTCTTTTTCTATAATCACAGATACCTTTCACACATCTTATTCAATCAGAAGCTTGTCTTTTATGATACATAATAGAAATTTCTTTCTCCTCATAAAACTTTCTGCATATCTAATGACTTTTTTCTTTAGACAAATTGTTGTCATGTAGCAAGAAATCACTAAGAGCCTTTGAAAAATGTGAGCACTTTGATGTAGACAAGTAACATTTTCTTTTATTTAAATATATATGATGAACTTTATAGATTAAAGGCCCACATAGCTATACTTACTACACTTCTTGGTGTAAAAATTGTATTCCAATTCCCTTATCTCTGGTAGACAACACATTCATTTTCTACACATTGTTTATAGATTGCTCAAAATTCATTTCAAACTTTTAATAGCAAATTTCCTCTGAAAGACATTCCTATAAAATGACTTTGTGTCTATTTTATATAGTGTGGTATTAATTCTGCTTATATTTTACCATTAAAAAAAATCTTGCTCCCCATCCATCACTCATAGTTTGGTATGACATAATCTCATGTTAAACAGCATTGAGTGGATTTACTGGAAGAAAAGGATACATTCAGTGAAATTTCTCTTCTAGTAACAATATTGATGGCTTCATTAATCTATTTCTATAAAAAGATCATCAGTGTAAAGTAGTCATTGTTTCGATATGTATCTAAAATTTACTCTGATTACAGAATCTTTAGGAAATTATTCTGAAGTCAAAATTTTGAAAAGTTAACTAATGTCTGATTACCCAGTTTATAATCATTCTCACTTTCCAATTGGCCAGTCCACCTAATTACAGTAATATCAATATTGTGTTTTTAATTAATTGTGACTGGTCCCTAACATCTAGGCTCCAGATTTGTCTGGGGGAAGGAAAGGTATAGAAATAGCAGTAAAGAGAACAGCAGAAAGAGTAGCTGCATTGGACCAACTGTACATAGTACAAGAAACCTATGCTGGCAAAAAAAAAAACAGTTATAGTGAGGGTTCAATATACAATGAATCTGTGAAGTATGTTTTACAGAGATTCTTGATCAGATATAGTAGGGTCAGATCACCTCTGAGATCCCTTCTAATTTCAAAATTTTGGGTCAAAGTTTGGGCCTATACTCCTAGAAAAATGTTAGTTCTGTATGCACTTATCTACTTTTAAAAAAGCTTTTGCTCTGGGCCCTTCCTCAATCTACAGAGATTACATGCTCTATATTACTTTTTTTATATTTTTAAATCAACAAAAATCTATTTTTTTCCTCCATCCCACCATCCCTTAATTGGAAAAAGAAGGGGATTTTTTTTTTTGCAATACATATGCATAGTGAAGCAAAACAAATCCCTACATTGGAATCTAAAAAAATGCTCGTCATTCTACACTCCAATTCCATCATCTCCCAGTTGGGAGGGAGGCAGCATGCTTCATTACTAGTTCTCTGGAATCATGATTGGTCATTGTTGTCATTGGAGATTTTTTTTTTGATGTTTCAAAGTTGTCTGTTTCTATAGTGTTATTATTGTATGAAATGTTCTCCTTGTTTTGTTCACTTCAGTCTGTATGAATTCATAAAGATTTTCCCATTTTCTCTAAAACTGATCATTTCTGCATTTCTTTTGGCAGAACAGTATTCTATTATATTCATATACCAGCCTTTATCCAGCTATTCCCAATCTAGTAGAAAGTAGGAAGAATTCAGCTGCTTGCATCTTCTTAACAAAAATGAATACATCAATCACATTTTATATCTATGTGTTCCTATCCCATATCTCTTCTTTACTTCAATACTAAATTTATTCTTTAAATTATCTATACCAAATTCCTACAGTTCCTCACCACTAATTCCTTCTTAAACCTCTTGTAATTCACCTTCTATCCCCACTATTCATCTGAAACTAGTCTTGCAGAGATCACCAATGATTTTCAGATAGTCAAATCCAAAGACCTTCTTTCAGTTATCATTATCCTCTTTGACCTAACTGAAACATTTAAGATTGCTGTCCATTTCTTACTTTTAGATATTTACTCTTTCCCTAGCTCTAGAGGCCCTACATTTTACTATTTCTCCTAGGCTTTACTTTATTGTAGCCTTCGCAAGTTTTCTAAGGTTCTGTATCTGAAGATATCTTATTCTTTCACTATATTCATTCCCATGGCATTTTCATTCAGTCCCACAGTTCCAACCTTTACATAGATGACGTCCAAGTCTATACCTTTACCCCCAACTTGTGCACAGGACAATTTTATTTGGAATCCCCTAGGGAAGTCAAATCCAAGATATTCCAAATTAAACTAATTGTTTCTACATTTAAAATTTTCTTCCCTCTGGCTATTTCTGCTTGTGATACCACCACTTACCCCAGTTTCCCACATTTGAAAGCTTGGTTTTATCTTTGACTCTTCCCTCTTGCTCAGTTCTCATATTTAATCAGTTACTATGTCCTGTTACTTCTAGCTCTGTAACATTTAATTTCTTTATTTTAAGAGCTCTGTGCTTACATTTACTTAGCTATTCACTTTCAGCTTATCCATTCCTCTCATACTGGTGCACTTTTATCCATATCCTGATGCAAATATTTCACTGGAAATATACCCAATATCCTTCATTCCTTTTAGATCTCCTGACAAAAAGGTGTTTCCCATGCATATGCCAAAATCACATATGGTTCTTTAAATAATGCAACAGATAGAACTTCATTTGAGTCCTTGATTACTGATGTTAAGTGAAACAAAACAAGAAGATATAGGCTGATTAAAGGTGTTTTATGCCATTGCTAATACATTCTCCTACAGAATTAAGATGGAAAGGGATTCACTAGAGATGGTAAGATACTCCAGATGCTCCTGTCCATGGACTACATTGTGCTAATTAAAGCAAACCTAGAAAATGTCAGGGCTTCCTAACCATTTTTCTTCAAAATCTTCCAACCTAACTACCCACACATGAAACACCAAAAGGTCTATTGTACAACTTTAATAGATAATTGAAAGGAAAGCTATTAAAGCTAATTTATCAATATGTATTTTTTGGTGACTCAATTATGAACTATTCCCAAAATTAAATAAGAGGAGATGAATGGGTTATTGTTGGCATTTGAGAAATTGTATTCCTTCTTATGACTCTGAGTTTCTTCCTAAAACAAATTATAATCATTTAAAAATGTTATTTTACTAATTCTGAATGGCTGTAAATTATGATACACCATAGTGTCTAAGTATTAAATTTGAGAGTTACACAAAGGGAAGCAGAAGGAAACATGGTGGCTATGAGTAGGCTACACCCTATTAATGACCAATAACTTTATAGCAGAAGTAGCATGAGGATGTAATTAGAGGGATGGATGACTAGAGAATACAAGCTGGTCTTATAGAAAGATCTAGAGATAACCTATGAACAGCACACATGTACTATTGGTATCAAAGTTCCATTGTATCAAATTTTCATTATTATTATATGAATTATTGAAGGATAAAAAAGCATTGAACTTAGTTCATTAGGTTATTACACAACTTTCTTAATCTCTGTAGTGCTCAGTTTCCTTCCCTATAAAATGAAGGGGTAGGCTAGAGAACTTATAATTGACTGGAGGTAAGTGATTTTCAAAAATCTGTTTTGTTGAAACTTGAAAATACTTGGACTTACTAGGAAAGCATAAAGCATAAAAGTTTACTATGGTCTGATCCCATTAGTCCTGGCAAGTAAACCTGGAAATGAAGTTCTTCAAAGCTTCTTAGAGAGATTTTTATCATGTTTGGAAATAAAAGCTATTTCAGTTCTTTGGAATGCTAGGAGTTAGAGACCCAGAGACCTTTGGATGAAAGACCATCAATACAGGCTTTCTTTCATTCCCAAAATTTACTTTATTTGGAGATACCTACAGAACATTCTGGTGAACATATTTAACAGAGTTGCAGCTACAGGATTGGAACTCAGGAAAGAGATGAGGGTTTGATGTAGAGATATATTGGAACATCCACTTAACTGGATTTTTTTTTAGCATTCCACTTATCAGGAGAAAGTCAAAAATCAAAAGAAAATTTAATCAGAATTATGAGATCCTCATTGATCAAATATTAATTCAACACAGTACTCACCTGTATTTACTGAAATAGAAGTGAAAAAATTGTAGAAAGATTTACTTTCTTTTTCTTCCTTCTTTTCCCTTTTTTCTCACTCTTCTTTACTATAATTTATTTGGCTTTGAAAAAGAGGAACTAACCACTCAAAAAGCATTTATTAAGCATCTACTTTTTTTTTTCTAGGCAGTATGCTAGACACTGGGATAATGAGTCCAAAAAATTGAAGAAATCCCCACTTTCTAAGAACTTATAAGACCTATCTCCATTACACTAAAATGGTCAGCATTTTTAACATGGATAGTTTAATGCCTACCTTAAATTGAAAACACCAAATCAAATGGCACAGTCTATAAATCCAATAATAGTCTTACAGAAGTTATTTGAAGTATGGCCTATAAACTAGAGGTGATACATGTAAAATTCCATTTTCATGTTTTTTTTTTTTCCTATGCAAAGTCTGTCTAAACTCAAGCTGGGTTGATCATACAATATATTTTCCTACTTTTGGGTTCCCAAAGAATTTCTAAGTAATTCACAATACTGTATGGATTTTCTTTCTGCTTTCTATTCTATAATTTAACAAATAATTTACAGTTGAAACGCGATGCAAAAAAAATCAAGTTGTAAAAATGATCATCATCTATGAACTAGTAAGTTAAATTCTTAAGGAGGAGAATTCTAGATTGGCATGATGGAAGAAAAGAAAGTAATTCAAACTTTTTGTGCCATTTCTGACCAGAAGAATGCTGTTTTTAATTTTTGAATAACCACAGTCTTCCCCTAATATCTTTGATACCTTCACAGCCTTAAATAATCATTTAATGTCTTTCTGTTGCTTCTGGTACAGAAAATAAGAAAAATAAACATTTTTATTTACTTATTTTGAAGCAAAAAATATTTTGGTAAAACATTTTACTTTTTTATTAAAATAATTTAAATAAATACTATAAAACACCAATTCCGCAGAATGTATAAGAAGTTGCTTTGTAATTGAGTTGTTTTAAATGAAATTTTTTAGTAACATTTTAAAAGCCTTTCTAAAATATATTTGTCCATTTCTCTGCTTTCACAAATTTGAAGGTATAAACAATGTTGAATTATTACCTGATCAATAAGGTTATTTCAGTAACATGGCATCATCACTCCAATCTTATTCTCTTCTGATTTACAACTTAAATTTGCAACCTAAAAAATGGCACATTGAAAAAAAAATCATTTAATTGGATATTCCAGTAGCTCTCCATATTCCGTCTTATCTGTTTGTTTGTTTTTTTAGCACCAATCCTGCTGCTCATTGACACATCCACCTGGATGTCCTATAGGCAATATCCAAAAAAGAATTCAACAGTCTCTCCTGAAAGCCCATTTTGTCTCCTAATAGCCTTGTTTCTCTCAAAAGCAACACCTTTCTTCTAGTTACCAAAGTTCACAGATTGACTCTGACTCCTGACTCTTTGACTCTTTACTCTTCCTCACTTAACTCCCAGGCCACATATGTACACACACACACACACCATGTCCCATCATCTCTCAAATCCTGTAAATTCTATCTTTTCAACATTGCTTGCTTCTACCTCCTTTTCTTTGTTCATACCACAACCATATTGCTTCAGGCCCTAATTATTTACCACGGTGATGACTACAATGGCCTCCTAATTGGTCTTCCTGTATACAATTCCTCCTTCTCCAATTCATCTCTCATACAGCTGTCAAATAGATATTCCTAAAGTATTGAGTATGAATCATATCATTCCCTTGCTTAAAAAGCTTCGGTGGTTTTCTATTGCATCTGGGATAAAATACATGCTTCTACATCTGTTAGTTAAAGCCCTTCATAATCTAATTTCTAGTTTTCCAAACTGAAAGTGATCCTTCACAATGCATTTTTAAGCCTTTTTACCTAGCACAGTGCTTCATACATAGTTCAATAGTTCGACTTAATACAAGTTCTTAGTGCATTTATTGGAGGGAAGGAAGGAAGGAAGGAAGGAAGGAAGGAAGGAAGGAAGGAAGGAAGGAAGGAAGGAAGGAAGGAAGGAAGGAAGGAAGGATTATTTTCCTTCATGTCCAAGGAATCAGGTATTATACTTTTATTAGAATTAAGAAATTTCATTAAGTCAAAAAAATCTATTAGAATATGATATAATGTCCATATTAGGATGTACATCCTAATGAATCTGTGAGGGTGTTGCCTTCTTATCAGAACATTATTTATTGAGAATAACTGTGGGTACAATATCAGATCCACATTTTCAGGCTAATCTTGAGCCTAATTTGAAGTTAGTTCTCATCAATGGCTGCTACTTTTAGCAACCTGATTGCTTGAGGTAGTCCTCCAGTTATTTCAGTAGCAAGAGACAAATGTGAATTATTAGGGCCCCATTCAGGAATATACAGAAAGGAGACACTTCTTTGGGACCAACCTACTTAGATTCTTAGGAATGCACACAAACTCCCACCCAAGAAGAAAAGTGCTTGGGATCCAAAAATATTGAAAATGGAAAAACTCAATTTCATAGGCTCATTCTTGACCTTCTCACACTGCAATAAACTTCCTGGGCTATGAAGAAAGATCTGAGCAACAGCATCTGAAATGTCCATTATTCTGATGTTCACTAGCGAATTGTTAATTGCTTCCAATTGGGTTACTGTTGATGTCTAAGCCACAACTGTGATGTCTGTGTACTCTTTCTATCTCTCCATGATCAGAAGCTTACCTCATCTCTTATGGAATCTGTCAAGAACATGTATATGGCTTTGTTTACTTCCTGTCTGACATCTGCCCCTGAGCCTCAAAGAACTAAGTCACTGACAGGATCATTCTAATTAATTTTCAAATTTTAAAGCTTAAATTATAATCATAAATTACTATGGCTACATTCCCATGATGAGAAGAGCAAAATTAATATGCATAGACTAAATCAAGCATTTTACATATTTACAAAGAAACAAATCTGTTTTAAAAATAAATTTCAGCATTCATCCATAATGTTAATAATTTTAGCTATATTTATAATTAAATAGATATCTCATAAAATGATAAAGCTATACTATTAGAAGAAAACATTTAAGTTAAAAGTTTTAATTTTAACAATCATATCCCTAACTAAAATGATCTATATACTTCTGACTTTATAATACAGCAAAATGAATTATGAAAACATCATACATAGATCTTCCTTTCAAGGCCAGGAGAGGCTTAAATGGTAAAGATTTATAAATCATGTGTAGGTAGTGGAATGCATGCCTCTGGAAAAATCCAACCAATATCCATCTAGTGTTATTCAAAAGATGTTCATCATGTCTATGTTCTGGAAATTTACCAGTCTGAGAAAACCATTATCAAATTTCCACAATTCTTAACAATAATGGAACTCATAGCAGTGAACAGTAGTATCTGGAAAAAGTGCTATACCAGTTCAGTCATTTACATAATAGAATTTGTTTTTTTCCTCTTGACTCCTGATTTCTTTCAGATCTCAATAATGGAAAGTATTTCATGACAGAATTACAGTAACATATTAGTAGATCACTAAAATAGTACCAGGTAAAATATTGTAATCTGAAGAAAATGTTTTATTCAAGATTCAATCTGGTATATGCTTAACACCAACAATATCTTAGGACCTTTTGTGAGAGAAGATATGCCAAATATATGTATTTAGAGGAATATTTCAGGTGGAAGAAAGCAGCTGAAGTTGGACATTCTCATGAAGAGAAAATTATCTAAAATGTTTGTCCTCAAAATTGTCTTCAAGTACTGATCTAAGTACTATCAGTGTTCTGGGGCAATAAAAGACAGATCTCTTAATTGACTATTACATCAAACTGAAGATATCTTTGAAGTCAATTCTGCTTCCATACCCAATTTTACAACCTTAGTTGCAGAAACTTTTGAAAGTCATGTTCTAACTATAGACAACCCAGAGGGGAAATTAATTAACTGCACCCAGCAGTGTTTCAGTGGAATTGAAATGTGATCTCTCAGTCATGCATTTTATGACTGAGGAAAAAAAAAACTTTTATAGATTAAAACTAAAAACCAGTGGGAAACTTTTGAATTTTACTTTATTCTGTTAAGAGTGCAAAGTCCACCAACACACAGGAAGAAAGAGGACTTTGGCATTCTAGATTGTAAGAAAAATAAGGTGAATAACTCAAGATTAATGTGTTGAAGAAAGTGATGAAAAAATAGTGTAAACATCAGAATCCCAAGAAACCTCAACCATCAACATCTAAAATTATCATTTGTAGTAGTCAGGAAGATGCCAGAGAATTTGAGAGATGAAGTGCAAGTCAAAGAAAGAAGTATGAAATCTGTTCTTCCCCCCAGCACTGTAGAGCCCTGTGTCATCTATCAGAGATGATCTAAAGATGTTTGCATTGTCCATGGAAGGCAGGACATCTCATGGCATGTTTTACATGTGCTAAGAAATTGAAAAAGAGAAATAAGCCTTGTCAGGTGTTCAGGCAGCCCGTTCAAATGATTTTGCTAACTTATTTTCTCTAGATGTGATGTACTAAGAGTGAAACCATATGTATGAAATGTTCAAGAATGCTCACACATGGCTTGTGAAATTTACTTACAATTTTATTTTTGTGCATATTTTCCAAGAAAATGAATGTTTTAATCCATTATATTTGCCTCTAGTGAAATTTACTTACCTGTAAAGAATTTTTTAAAATTCTCTTCCTTTAGGCAAGAACCAATTCTAGTTATTATTTTTCCATTTTGTAATATTTTATTAGTTTTCATTTACATTATTTATAGAAGCAGCAGTGTATAGCAGATATACTTTGGAAGATCTAAGTTCCAGTACCACCTTGGACACTTAAAATGTATTTGATCCAGAACGAATCATTCAATCTCTCTGTGCCTTGGTCAATTGGACTGATCTGCTAAGTCAGATAACTTAAGAGCGAATTATAGACATTCATACTGGGGATGTTGAATGTACAGATTATTTACTATTTGCATCCTTTAAAATTTGCTAGTCATTTAAAAAAAAAAGAGTATAAAGTCCAAGAGATGGAATGAGAGTAAGTCAACACTGAAGTCTGACCCAGAGGCCCTTCTAACCATTTTTATCAGTTCCAGAGAGATGCAGGACTCTTAGAAGGGGGAAGACATTCATGAAGGGGAAACCCAAGAAACTGGGAGAATATTCTTTACTATGGGGTATGTAAACTGGACGGAAATGGCCTCCAACCTATAGGTGGCCAAAGCCAAACAAAACAGGCTAAAGACAGGAGAGTCAGGAATCAAAGAGAAGTTTAATTTCAAAGTGAAGTAAATGGCTTGCAAGCAAGGATACGTGCAGCAGAGCCCCACCTCTGATGGGGGGAATCCGCTTTAGTGTAGGCAGATCTCAATACTTATTCCTATGACTATTCAGTGAACTGTAGCCTTGACAATGAAGGACAACAGCAACAATGAGAAAACTTTTATTCATGGCAAGGCTGCATGATAGAACATGGATACCCCAGGTGCCTATCCAAGCTCAGAGAACATCTGGTGCTGTTCAAAACAATACAATAATTACATGAAACAATTCTGGGATTTTGCTGTGGCTGAGATCATCCAGAGGGTGAGCACAAAGGATTGTTGTTATGCCAAGATCAGGGCACAGATTACTTTCTAAGCCTTAGCTCTGGAAAACAGGGTATCTCCTAATATCTTGACATATGGGAAGATCTCAACCTCTTAAGAGAAGCCCTAAATTTTTTGGATACAGTTGAACTATCCACTGACTCTGATATTAATAGCCCCTGGTCAGAAGCAGATTCATCTTCCAATATTTGGGATCTGAGTACAAAATCATAGAGTTTAAAATTAGACAGGACCATAGAATTCACCTAGTCCAACTCCTTCATTTAAAAAAAAAATGTGAAAACTGAAACTGAGATTAAGTGATCTATTTATGATTATATGAGTAATGAGTAACAGAGGTAGGAGTCAATAGGTATTTTAACTCCAAATTTAGGTTTCTTTTTACTATCCAACTCTCAAACAGGTTTAGCTGTTTAACCCTGCAATTTTGACCAGAGGATAGAGCTAGAAAACAAACTACACTGTACATCTAAAAATTGGCTTCATTGTTTCAGTTCTGTATCACAACATCTTCTGTCAGAGCTATACATGATTATATTGTGGCTTTCTGCCTTCAAGTCTGCCACATCCCCAAATCTACCTGGATCATTGTGATTAGGGACTCATTCTGTGTAATTGTAATTGTAACCTCAGATAAATAATAAATATTTGCTGGTTGATTGATTCTGATCTGCCATTTCATATTTATTTTTATCTTATTTATTTTCTTATTTATCTTATTTAATATTTTATTTATCTCAATTACATGTAAGACTTAACTTTAACGTTCTTTTTTTTTCAAATTTTGAGTTCCAAATTTTCTCCCTCCATCTCCCTCCCATTGAGAAGGCAAGCAATTTTACATAGATTGTACATATGTAGTTATGCAAAATGCATTTCTACATAAGTCATTCTGTGAAAAAAAACACTGACCAAAAAAAAGAAACAAGAAAAACAAAATAAAGAAAAAGTATCTTTGA
Organism: Phascolarctos cinereus; assembly: GCF_003287225.1. Classification (NCBI taxonomy): domain Eukaryota; kingdom Metazoa; phylum Chordata; class Mammalia; order Diprotodontia; family Phascolarctidae; genus Phascolarctos; species Phascolarctos cinereus. Next base: position 437,639,427 of record NW_027555847.1, on the reverse strand, counting down.
TCTGCACTGAGGCTCTACCAGTTCTTTCTCTGGAGATGGACAGCACCTTTCATCATAAGTCCTACAGAATTGTCCTGTATTATTTTGTTGCTGAGAATAGCTAAGGTATTCATAGTAAATCATCATACAACATTTCTGTTACTATGTAGTGTCCTCCTGGTTCTGCTTATTTCACTTTGCTGTAGTTTATGTGAGTCCTTCCATGGTTTTCTGAAATTTGCCTGCTCATCATTTTTTAAAGCACACTAGTATTCCATCACAATTATAGACAACAACTTGTTCAGCCATTCCCCAAATGATGGGCATCCCCTTAATTTCTAATTCTTTGTCACCACTAAAAGAGCTGCTGTAAATATTCTTCGTACACATAGGTCCTTTTCCTTTTTGTTTTTTATGTCTTTGTATTGTTTGTCAAAGGTACGTCCTTTGTGCATAGCTCTCAATTGCTCTCCAGAATGATTGAATCAGTACATAACTTCACCAACAGTACATTAATGTTTTAATTTTCCCACATTCCCTCCAAAATTTGTCATTTTCCTTTTCTGTCATACTAGCCAATATGACAGGTGTGAGGTAGTAGTTCAAAGCTTTGATAATTTTTTCTGAAAATTACCTGTTCATATCCTTGACCATTTGTCAATTGAGGAATGGCTCTTCTATGTAGAAATTTGACTCAGTTTTCTATATGTTTGAGAAATGAAGTCTTTATCAAAGAAACTCACTGTAATTTTTTTTCACAATAAAGATTACCAACTATGCATTTCTCTCCATCCTGTTTTTCCCCTGTTTATCCAACTCTCTCTCTCCTTTTACCCTGTCCAGTCTCAAGTGTTTTGCTTCTGACTTTTATCTTCCCCAAACTGTCCTCCCTTCTATCAGCTCTCCCCACCCTACTCCCTTGTCTTATCCCCTTTTCTTCCTACTTTCCTGTATGGTAAGATTGATTTCTACACCCAACTAACTGTGTATATTATTCCTTCTTTGAACCAATTATGATGAGAGTAAGGTTATAACATCTCAGATTTAGCAACTAACTGTTGCTATCATGCCTACTAATTAATTTAGTATTAACTTCCACATATCTGGCCATAGTTTTGTCTATGATCGCCTGATATTCCAGAACTGCCTACACTTAACCCACTGATTCTGTATACAAACCAAGGAGTCAAAGCTTTCTCCAAGGAACCATAGTTCAGCCTACATGGAACCTCAGCTCTCCAGTAAGAGATTACATCCTACAGCTGCCTAAGAAGAAGGAGCAGTGAAAGAATAGCTCCAACTTCCTGGGGCATCATGGTAGAATTCCATCCTGTTTCTTTTCCATATATTAGAGCAATGGAGAAGGTCTAGAGTTTAGACTAGACCATTTCCTGTTGTCTTCTTACTCTGCAATTAATTATATAGCTGTATTATTCTATAAAAGTAAAGGTTTGGTTCCCACCAACAAAAATTGAAGGAAATGCCACAAGTATCCATTCATTGCCTTGTCCTGGAATAACTACAAATGTGTAGCAACAGGGCTTTCTCCTTTTGAAAGGAGCATCTAATCCACATCAGAACTAGAGGAAGAAAGGAAAGTAGGTAAAAGGCCTTGAGGACTTACATACCTTCCTAGAACAAGGCTAGAAATGCTTCCAGGGCTTAATCTTGGGATCCAAGTAAAAGACCTAAATTAGTATTTATGAATAGACTAAGGAAAATATTATTATATACTCACCAATTATGCCACCATGTAATGCTTTGAATCAAGCTTCTCAAGGTTCCACATTCCTTTCAGTTGCTATCACAATCAGCAATAGCACTTGCCTCCTTTTCCTAACTCCAACTTTGTGATGGCAGAGAAAGAAGGGCATTGTATTTCCATTTCTTGACATAACTAATGACATTTTATAATAAGCCTCCTTGGGAAAGCCATGGGCAATCATACCTATCCTCTATGTTTTCCTTCTTTTATTTGGTTCTTGTGCAAGGAAAATCAAAACACACAAGTGAACTCTCAAAGCCAATGACAGACTAGATTGGGAAATTTCTCTTCCCTCCACTAAAATACAATAACTGCTTTCCCAAGGCCAGTGACTAATTCCTTCTGAATCCATCATGATTATAGGTATCCAGATGTCATAATAGATAGAATACTTGATTTGTAGTCAGAAAGACCAGAGTTCAAATTCTGCCTTATACAAAATAGCTGTGTGATCCTGGGCAAGTCACTTAATGTCAGTCAACCCTGATAACAAATGACCAAAGAGCCACAGCAGCTCTGCACTTGCTCTTAATAATAGAGAGACAGAGAGTGAGAGAGAGAGAGAGAGAGAGAGAGAGAGAGAGAGAGAGAGAGAGAGAGCGCTCACACAGGTTATCAAAACCACAGTTAACTATAAAAACTAAAAAAAGGAAAACAAAAGAAAACCAAAGGGCTAACAGTGGTTATAAGCAAAAACTTTATTCCATTGAAGGAGGGAAATGGGACACATGTGCCAGGGTCCCCTCCAGTAGGAGTCCCACATTAGTGTGGGCAAATCTCAATACTTATATCAATGGCTGCACAGTGAGCTGTAACCCTGACAATGAGGGGTAACACCAACAATGAGACAAGCTTGATTTATAGCAAGACTTCATGACCAGAATACAAATACTACAGGTGCTTTTCCAAACTCAGGGAATACCTGGTACTGATGTGAAACAATTCTGGGATTTTGCTGTGGCTGAGTTCGTCAAGAGGAAATGTGCAAAGGATTGTTGTTGTGCCAAGTTCGGTATACTGCTGTCTTGCTGGGCCTTAGCTATGGAAAACAGGAGTTACTCCCTCTCACTTAGTCTTAAACTATTGACCCAGCTCCAGGAGCTATTATATAATCCAGAAATGACCTTTTGTTAGTATCAAGGTAGGAAAATTATGAAAATCTTTGAAGGATATCATTGTTTCTTTGCGTGTGCAGTTATGCTACTATTCCAACAACTCTTCTAGGAACTATTTGACCAGCACATTAGGATGACATTCTGATTTACACGCATGATGCAAAAAAAAAAAAATTCAAATAACATCCATATCCATACCCAAATGTCACTTGCCTGCCTTTTAGAATACCATCCATTCCAAAAGATTCAGACATTGGCTTTTATCTTCACCTTCACCACTTTGCATCCTGCTACTAAATATTTTGTATTACGCTCCCTAGAGGCAGGGGCAGACTGGTAAATGTTTAACTGCTGCTCTCAGAAAAAGAAAAAACTACACATTTTAACTTTAATCAGCATTATTAACATTTTCCCCATCACTCTTTTAAGTTTAAATAATCAACAGGACAGCAATTCAAACCCCAGTGTTAACTGATTTCTGAAGTGTAAGTGCTGAAAGGGAAAATTTAACAATCAGCATGTCCCCAGCACACAATTGCCTGGAGGAATGTCAAGCAGTCCCCAATGTAGTGTCTGACCTCACTCCAGCTGCAGAGCTCCTACCCTAGGACCTCACTGTTCTAACTGGTCCCAGCCATTATTCACTTTCCCTTATAACAATCTCCTTGCCATCTTCAGCTTCCATAAGACATCCCTGTAGGTTTGGCAGACAGAGAGCAGCCTAGTTGTGCCTGTTTCTAGGAAACTCACCCTTTTGAAGATGATAGGATCATGGAAAAGACTTTAGAGGTCATTTGGCGCCTAACCTCTTATTTTATAGATTAAAAAACTTAGACCAGAGAGGTTGAGTAACTGGTCCAAAGTCACATAGGTAGTAAGATACAGAACTGCATCAAAATATTAATCTAGAATGGGAAGTAAAGGTACTGTAGAATATTCCAGGAATGTTCCATCAGGCTTAAAAGCTAAGAAGTTAGTAAACTTGGAAAAAGAAGTTTCACTAGTATGTCAGTATTGGAAAACTGATCATTCGTGATTGAAGAAAACAGTAAGGAAACAAATATTTATTAGGTGCCTACTGTATATCAGATGCTTTACAAATATTATCTCCTTCAATCCTCAAAACAATTCTTGGTGGTAGATGCTATTAATATCCCCATTTTACAGCTAAGCAAACTGAATCAAACAAAGGTTAAGTGACTTGCCCAGGGTCATGCAGATAGTAAGTGTTTAAGGCAGGATTTGAACTTGGGTCTTCTTGACTCCAGGCCCAATGCTTTATCCACTATACCACCTAGCTGGCAGAGAGTATTGAAGAACTGGAGGCAGTGAGGAGTTTTAAAGGGATAAGATAAATGGGAAATAGGAGAGTAAAGGGAAGGGCTTTTTTTAAGTCCAGGTGAGACCTTAGCATGCATGTAAGAAGTGAGGAAGAATTCTGTAGCCAAGAAGAAAATGAAGATGAAAAAGATGGAGTGATCAAAGGGATAAGTTCCTAGAGAAGATGGCAGGAGTTCTAGGACACAAATGGAGGAATGACCTATTGCAAAAGGAAAAGCCATCTTTCTCAAAGATTAGAGGAGAGAATGGATGAAATTATAGAAGAATTTTAGGGTGTGGAGTGGGGTCCCATAAGGCAGCTCATTATGGCTATTCTTGGTTTCCTTAGTAAAGCACAAGGAAAATCATTTGCTTAGAGACATTATAGATGTAGCATTAGGGGCTAAAGAAATAGACATGGAATAGCTATTGCAGTAAGCATTTTAGAGTCTGTCAGGGAAGAATAAAATACGGCAGTGAGCACCCAATAACCATTAGAAAATTATATTAGTTCAATATGCAATGAACTATTTACATATTTGCATCATTTTCTCCAAATGTGTTCAGAAGTTCAGGGATTAAGAAGACAGATGGAGGAAAGAGTAGACATAGGGAGAAAGTTAAAGACTTGTAGGGCATAAGTGGCTGAAAGACTTAAGGTCCTCCTTAATTTTAGTGTTTTCCCTTTGTTAATAGTCTCCAATTACAGATACATATGTATGTATGTATGTATGTATGTATGTATGTATGTATGGATGTATATACATACATATAAACACATATATGTAGCTTATTTGTAAAAAAAATACACACACACGTATATGTGTGTGTGTGTGTGTGTGTGTGTGTGTATCTTGTTTGTAAAAACATAGCTTTTTAAAGGTTGTCTCCCCCATTTGACTATGAGCTCCTTTGGAGCAAGTATTGTCATTTGCCTTTCTTTGTATCTCCAACACTAAGTCCGGTGCCTGGCACATAGTAAGCAATTAAATACTTTTTCATTTGTTTACTTGACAAGAAAGTAAAGGATTTGAATTTTGAAGACACTATTGAGTTGAACTGGTTAGTCCTCTGGTAAAAGTTATAAAGAGAGAAAACAAGACCACAGTTGTGGTGATTGGTTAGAAGAAAATAGATGGGGCAAAGTACTAGAGTGAGGAAAATATTAGGTCTAGGAGAAATCAGGCAGAAGGGAAAAATAGAAGGAATAGATATGGAAATTTTGGAGTTAAAGGTCATGCCACCAGCCTACTTTGGGAATGATGGTGAAGTCTAGAATACAATAATATGACCCAATATGACCAATTCTAAAGACATGCAACTAATGGTAGTTGAAGAAATCAATGAACCAGGAAATTATTATACTTAAGCCAAAAAGAAACCAAGAAATATACTAGGGCTGAGGAGGAAAGTGTAATTACTGACTTGATAATCAAAGAAGATTTCACAGCATATTTAAGCTTGACCTGAAAGGATGTGTAGGATTTTAATAGTCAGTGATCTAGAAAATTCCATTAGATCAGGAATTGTGTAAGTAAAGACCTAGAGGAAGAAGAATTTGTGTTCCATATAGAAGATGTTGAATAGTCCAGATTAGTTGGAGGGTAGCAAAACAAAGAATACACAGAAAGAGTGTGAAAATAAAAACAGATAGGGAAGATGGCACCGGAGTGTGGTGTTCAAGCCCTAATCAATTCTTACCTGGATTACTGCAGTAGCCATCATGAAATCTGCCAAGTTGGTACAAGTTGGCACATTGCCCCACTCCTTTTCATTTTAAAATGTTTAACGCTGTTTGACCTATAAGCTATAATTGCCTAAGACCATGTAAATGCTAAGTGATACAGTGGATAGAGTTCTAGGCTTAGAGTCAGAAAGACCTAAATTCAAATCCAGCCTCAGAAACTTCCTGCCCCCCCCAAAAAAATCTGAAGTTTGGGAGAATGCTCTCACTTCCAACCTGGGTACAGAACCTAACATTAACAAAGTTCAAAGTAAAGAAATGGCTGGAAACATAAACAAACAATAAAAAAGAAATTGACCATAAAAAGCTACCATAGAGACAGAAGAATAGGACACACGTTCAGGAGAGAATGATGTTTAAAAAAAAAACAGTTACAAGCAAAGTCTTAAAGGGGGGGGGGAAATGTGAATTGGACATAAGCTCAACAAGAATTCCTAGAAGAGTTCAAAAAAATTTTTTAAATTAAATAAGGGTAGTAGAAGAAAAATTGGAAAAGAAATGAGAGCAAAGAAATGAAATTCTGAAAAGACAATTAACAGCCTGATAAAATAACACCTTAAAAATGGTATTGGTCAAATTATAAAAAAGAGGTACAAAACTTTACTGAAGAAAATAACTTCTTAAAAAGTAAAATTGACTAAACACAAAAAAGTTCATTGGGAAAAACAATTCCTTAAACATGAGAACTGGACAAGGGGAAGTGAAAGACTCCATGAGATTTTAAGAAACAACAAAACAAGGTCAAAAGAATGAAAAAATAGAAGAAAATATGAAATAACTCATTGGAAAAACATTGGAAAATAGATCTCAGAGAGATATTTTAAGAATTATTCAACTACAGGAAAGTCATGATCAAATACAGAGTCTGGACACCATATTTTAAGACATTATAAAGAAAAACTGCACTGAATCAGAGGAAAAACAGAAATTAAAAGAATTTACTTCTTGAGAGAGATACCAAAATGAAAACTCCAAGAAGTTTTGTAACCAAATTCCTGCATTTCTGGAGTCAAAGAGAAAGTACTACAAGAAGCCAGAAAAAAAAATTCAAATACTATGGAGCTATAGTCAGTATGAAATAATAATAGCTACCACATTAAACAATCAAAAGGCTTGGAATATGATATTATGAAAGGCAAAATTCCTAAGATTACAGTGAAGAATAACCTACCAGGCAAAACAGTATAATCATTCAGGGGACAAATGTCATTTAATAAAATGGAGGATTTTCAAGCATTCTGGATGAAAAGACCAGAGATAAAGAAAAAATTGCACTTTCAAACAAAAGACTCATGAGAAGCATAAGAAAGTAAACGTGAAAGAGAAACCCCAGGGGACACATTAAAGTTAAATTGTTTACATTGCAATATGGGAAGATGATACATGTAACTCCTAGGAACTTTATTGTTATTAAGGCAGTTAGAAGGAGTCTACATAGACAGAAGGTATGACAGTAGGTCAATTATGTTGAGATGACATAAAAAAATGGATGGGTGAGAAAGAGGAATGCAGTAGGAGGAGGAAGGGAGAGGAAGAAGAGAGAAAGTTATCTCACATAAAAGAAGTATGTAAGGAAAACCTTTCCACTGAAAGGGAAAAAGGCGGGGGCGGGGGGGACAATGGTTGAACCTTTACTATAACCTAAATTGGTTCAAAGAAGGAAGAATACATACACACACACAGAGTCAGTCAGTTGGGTATAGAATCTATCTTGTGAGCAGGGAAAAGGGGATAGGAGAAAGACAAAGAGGGGCCATAAAAAGAAGGGCAGATTAATGGTGGCAGCAGTGGTCATATGGATAACAGACTTTTGAGAAGGAGCAGAGTGAAAAAAAGAGAGCAAAGGATAAACAGAAGAAAATAGGATGGAGGGAAATAAACAGGTAATAATCATAACTGTGAGTGTAAATGGGAGAAAATCACCCACAAACCATAAACAAATAGCAGAATAGATAAGAAACAAGAATTCAACAATATGTTGTTTACAAGAAACACACTTGAAACAGAAAGATACACAGAATTAAAATAAGGACTGGAACTGAATCTCTAATACTTCAGTTGAAGTAAAAAAAAAAACAGAGGTGGCAATCATGATCTCATTCAAAGCAAAAGCAAAAATTAATCTAATTTAAAGAGATAAGCAGGGAAATTACATCTTGCTAAAAAGTACCATCAACAATGAAGTATTGTCAACACTAAATAAATATGCACCAAACAGCATAACATACAAATTCTTAAAGGAGAAGTTAAATGAGTAACAGGAAAAACAAACAGTAAAACTATACCAGTAGGGAACCTCAACTTTCCCCTCTCAGAACAAGATAAATCTAACTATAAAAGAAATAAGAAAGAAGTTAAGTAAATGAATAGAACTTTTGGAAAGTTAGATGTGATAAGCCTGTGGAGAAAATTGAATGGGAATAGGAAGGAGTATAACTTTTTCTCAGCAGTAAATGGTACCAACACAGAAATTAACCATGTATTAGAGTGTTAAAAAAAAAACCTCATGAACAAATGCAGAAAAGCAAAAATTTTAAATGTTTATATTATAATGCATTAAAAAGTAAGAGTATTGGAATCATATATTAAAAATTAATTGAAAATAAAATAATTTAATTCTGAAGAATAAGAGGGTCAAATAACAACCCGAAGCAATCAATAATTTTATTAAAAATAATGGCAACAATGATACAACATGCTGGAACTTGTGGGATGCAGCCAAAGAAGTACTTAGGAGAAAATTGTGATCTCCAAACATGTACATTAATAAAAGAGAGAGCAGATTGGTGAATGGGCATGTAACAAGAACAACAACAACAAACTAAGAATCTCCAATTTACCAGTAAAATGGAAATTCTGAAAATCAGAAGAGAGATTAATAAAATTGTAAGTCAGAAAAACTATTGAACTAATAAAAAAAATTAAGAGCTGGTTTTGTGGAGGAAAACCAATGAACTAGATAGACCATTAGCTAATTTAATTTTAAAAAAAGAAAGAAGAAACCCAAATTACCAGTATCAAAAATTAAAAGAGTGAATGCACCACTTATGAAGACAAAAATAAAGCAATTATTCGGGGTTATTTTGCCCAATTATATGCCAGTAAAACTGACAATCTAAGTGAAATGGGTAAATATTGAAAAGAATATAAATTTTCCAGGAAAGGAAATAGAATACTTAAATAACCCTATTTTAGAAAAAGAAATTGAACAAGCCATAAGCCAGTTCCTAAAGAGGCAGGGGAGGGGGGATAAAACAAGACCAGATGGATTTACAAGTGAATGCTACCAAATGTTAAAAGGACAATTAATCCTAAAATTATATAAAGTATTTTGGGGAAAGATAGGTAAGGAAGGAGTCCTACCAAATTCCTTTTATGACACAAATATGATACCTAAATCAAAGAGAACAAAAACAGAGAAAGAAAACTATAAGCCAATTTCCCTAATAAATATTTATGCAAAATTTTTTAACAAAATACCAGCAAGGAGATTATAGCAATTTATACAAATATCATATAATATGACCAGATGAGATTACTAGGAATGTAGGCCTCATTCAATATTGAAAAAAAAACTATAATCATAACTGATGACATCAACAACAAAAGCAACAAAAATCATATGATTATATCAATAGATGCAGAAAAAGCTTTTGACAAAATATAACATCCATTCATATTAAAAAAAATGACAAAGCTTAGGAATAAATGGAGTTTTTCTTAAAATATTAAGTAGTAGCTATCTAAAACCAAGAGCAAGCACTTTCTGTAATGGGATAAACTTTAAGCCTTCCCAATAAGATTAGGGGTTAAGCAAAAATGTCTGTTATCATTACTCTTATTCAGTATTGTACTAGAAATACTAGCTATGACAATAAGACAAGGGAAAATGAAGGAATAAAAATAAGTACAGATGAAAAAAAACTGTCACTCTTTGCAGATGATAAGATGGTATGTATATTTAGAAAACCCTACAGAATCAACTAAAAAACTAGATGAAACAATCAACAACTTCAGCAAAGTTGAAAGATATAAAATAAACCCATATAAACAATAAACATATCTATATATGACCAACAAAATCCTGCAGGAAGAAACAGAAAGACAAATTCAATTTAAAATAATTTCAGGTAATATAAAATACATGATAGTCTACTGGCCAAGACAAATCCAGGGACTATATGAACACAATAAAACACTTTTCACACAAATACAGATTTAATCAATTGGAAATATAAATTGTTCATCAATAGGCCAAACCAATATAATAAAAATGACAATTCAACCTAAATTAATTTACTTTTTCAATGCCATACCAATCAAACTACCAAAGAATTATTTTATAGAAGTAGAAAAATAATATTACAAAATAATCTGGAAGAATGGTCAAGAATATCAAGGAAATTAGTGAAAAAAAATGTGAAGTGGCCTAGCAATACCAGATTTTGAACTATCTTACAAAATAATCTGGTAATTACAAAAGAAATTACAAAGTATTTACAAAAGAATCTAATACTGGCTTAGAAAGCAAGCGGTGGATCAATGGAATAGATTAAATACAAAACACAGAGTAGAAAATGACAATAGTAATCTAGTTTTTGATAAACCCAATGACCTAAGCTTTGAGGGCAAGAACTTACCATTTGACAAAAATTGCTGGGAAAACTGGAAAGCAGCATGACAGAAACTAGGCATAGAACAACAATTCACATCAGATACCAAAATAATGTCAAAATGGGTAAATGGTCTAGACATAAAGGGTGATATCATAAGTAAGGTAGGGAATCATTGAAAAAAAATTACCCTATAGATAAGAGAAAAGTTTATGACCAAAGAAGAGATAAAGAGGATCATGAGAAATAAAATGGATAAATTTTGGTTACATGAAATTAAAAAAGGTTTGCACAAATAAAACCAATGCAACCAAAATTAGAAGGAAAACATGAAACTAAGGAACTAATTTAATAGCAAATTACTCTGATATAGGCCTCATTTCTTAAATATATAGGGAATTGAGCCTAATTTATAAAAAATAGGAGTAATTTCCCAATTGATAAATGTTCAAAGGATATGAATAGGCAGTTTTGGGAAGAAAAAAAATCAAAGCTATCAATACTTACATTAAAAATACTCTAAATCACTATTGAGTAGAGAAATGCAAATTAAAATAACTCTAAGGTACTACCTCACACCTATCAGATTGGCTAATATAAAAAAAAGAAAAAGAAAAATGACATGTTGTACAGGGTGTAGAAAACATCAGTACACTAATGCACTTTTGGTGTAGTTGTGAACCAGTCCAAATATTCTGGAGAACAATTTGGAAGTATGCACAAAAGGCTACAAAACTAGGCACCTAGCAATGCCGCTATGAGGTCTGGTTCCAAAAAGATAGTAGAAAAAGCAAAAGGACTTATAGGTACAAAAACATTTATATCAGCTCTTTCTGAGGCAGCAAAAAATTGGAAATAGAGATGCCCAAAAATTGGGGAATGGTTGAGCAAGTTGTGGTAAATGATTGTGTTATAAGAACTGCTAAGCAGGATGGTTTTGGAAAAAACCTATGAAGTCTTTTGTGATTTCATGCAAAGTAAAGTGGGGAAGGAAGTTGCTTCCCCCTACTGTGACCTCTTGCTTCCTAGACACCAGGCCTGGGTGCAATTCCTTTTGAGCAATAAGGATACACACAGACTCAAGTATTAACAGAACTTTTACTGAGCCAGTCTCTAACCTGAGAATGATGAAACAGCAGGCCAGAGACAAAGTGCCAGTAATCAGGTAATCAATTAGTTTCATTATGAGGACCAGATTTGCAAATCAGGAATTCTCCTGGTCAGAATTCCACCTTGCTGAAGTGAAGACAGAGATTATACACATAAATCACAATAAGAAGAGAGGTGGAAGGCAGGTGGATTACAAACAATCACTTCCCAGGTCCAGAGTGGCCTCCCAGGACAAACCCACAAATAGAGGACAATGCAATAATTCTGGAGTCCCATGGGAGCAATATTGCTCAAGTTTTGAGGGGTTATTACTTAGTGGGATGTGGGACCAGAGTTCTATGACAAGAATAGGTTCTATAGTCTTTGATTCACTTCACTTACAGGTACACAGACATAAGAATGAGTGAGAGCATTGTCAAAGGTTTGATTGATCATTTCAAGTTGGATTGTTAAATCTGACTCCCAAGCCAGAGAGGCAGCTCCTGAGAAATATAAATTATTAATATATTCATTACACACATCATATCAATTAATATGAAAATCGTTATTCCCTTCACCCAGGTGAACATGGCCCTGCGACCCATGGAGCCCTGAGGAGTGAACTTTGACTGTGGAAGGAGAGCTGCCCAGAGCCAGCACCAACAGCCACCCCGCCCCAATCCCACCACTCCCATTCTTCCACTGAATACCATCCCTTCCTTCCCACAAAATCCAAGGGAGGCAGAGTTGGCATATTTATCTTTCCAAGGACACACTGCTGGGAGGAACAGTTTTAACAAAGAGGCCAATATGATCAAACTACCTCTTAGGGTGAATCTAATAAGACATAATTTAATAGGAATAAATGTAAAGTTTTAAGCTTGGGTTAAAAGCAAATCAGCCTCACAGAAATCAAGATGTGGGAAATATGATAGCAATTTATTTGAAAACAGTTTGGAGGTTTCAGCTGGATTCACTGGAAATCAATGCTATGATATGGCAGCCAGGAAACTACATTTAAAAAAAGCATGGAGGACTTCTGATGCCAAGATGGTGGAATAAGAAAGGAATTCTATGAAGCCCTCCCAAATTCCCCTCAAAACAAAGTGAAAACTGGCTCAGAACTGATCTAGGAGCAGGAAAGCAGGAAAGGTCTGTTTTAATGAGTTGGGAGGGTATCTTTGTTAAGAACAGCAGCAGGTATGGGGGCAGCTAGGTGGCGCAGTGGATAAAGCACTGGCCCTGAAGTCAGGAGGACCTGAGTTCAAATCCAGCCTCAGACCAAACACTTGACACTTACTAGCTGTGTGACCCTGGGCGAGTCACCTAACCCCAGTTGCCTAATTTAAAAAAAAAAAAAAAGAACAGCAGCAGGTAGCCTCACAGCAGGGGGTCTGCAGCAAAGCTCCAAGCCTGGGGCAATTCACCAGTGAGTCTTCACCTTCCTGCAAGCCTGTGGCCCTCTAGGCAAGCCAGCAGTCACTCTGTGCAGCACAGCAAGGCCTGTGGCCCCAGCCCCAGCACAGGTCTCCAGCCTGCCCTGACCCCATTTCTGACCAGCAGAGAAGCCCTGTTTCTGTAGCAATCCAGCAATGAGGCCCCATGCCCAGGGAAGATCAGCAACAAGATCCCTCTCCCAGGGCCAGCCACCAGAAAGACTCTGTTTCCAAAGCAACCCAGTAGCAATCCTCACCTTACCCCTAGGGCAGGCCAGCGGAGAAAATCTCAAATGCTGGGAAGGTCAACAGGGAACTTTCCCACTACCAGTACAAGCCAGAAGGAAGTCTGCCTTCTAGTATAAGCAACCAGGTAAACCCTGAAGCCCAGTGAAAGCCAGCAGTAAGACCCTGAGCCCCAGCACAAAAAGCTTGGGACAGTGCAGGACCACAGCTCGACTCTCCTATAAAAATATCAAGTCACAAAATAGGCAGGAAAAAAAAAGCAAAAAAACAGTTGACTATAGAAAGTTACTATGGTGACAAGGACAATCAAGACACAAACTTAGAAGAGGACAGTAGTGTCAAAATGGCTACACATGTACCCTCAAAGAAAAATGTAATTTGGTCTCAGGCCCAAAAATAACTCCTAGAAGAGCTTTAAAAAGAATTTTATAAAGCAAATTAGAGAAGTAGAAGAAAAATTGAGAAAGGAAATGAATGGAATGCAAGAGAATCATGAAAAAAGAGTTAATAGTATGGAAAAGTTATACAAAAATTTGCTAACGAAAATAACTCCCTGAAAAATAGAATTGGCCAAAAGGAAAAGGAAGTACAAAAGCTCATTGAGAAAAGTAATTCCTTAAAAATTAGAATTGAGCATATGAAAACTATGACTCCATGATAAAACTAAATTAAAAAGTTTTAAAAATAGAAGAAAATGTGAAATTTGTCATTTAAAAAAAACTGACCTAGAAAATAGATCCAGGAGAGATAATTTCATAATTATAGGGTTACCTAAAAGCCATGATCAGAAAAAAAAAAAGCCTGGATAGCATCTTTCAAGAAATTATCAAATGGCCTTGCTATACTAAAAATAATAGGGCAAAATAGAAATTGAAAGAATTCACAGATCATCACCTGAAAGATATCCCAAAATGAAAACTCCCAGGAACATCGCAGCCAAATTCCAAGGTCAAGGAAAAAGTACTACAAGCAACTGAAAAGAAATAATTCAAATATTATAGAGCTACAATCAAGATTAATCAGGATTTGACAGCTTCTAATTAAAGAACCAGTGGGCTTTGAATATGATATACCTAAAGGCAAAGGAGTTAGGATTACAACCAAGAGTCACCTACCCAGCACAACTGGATATAATTTTTCAGGGGGGTAAATGTGCGCTTAACAAAATAGAGGACTTTCCAACATTCCTAATTAAAAGACTAGAGGTCAATAAAAACTTTGACCTCCAAATATAAGATTCAAGGGAAACACACAAAGGTAAAAAATAAACAAGAAAGACAAAACATAATAGATTCAGTAAGGTTAACCTGTTTATATTCTATATAGCAGGATAATATTTGCAGTTCTTAGGAACTTTATTAATATAAGGGCATTTACTAGGACAAAATAGAAATTGAAAGAACCCATTAATCACCTCTTGAAAGAGATCCCAAAATGAAAACTCTCAGGAATATTAAAGCCAAATTCCACAGCTCCCAGGTCATGGAGAAAATATTACAAGCAGTCAGAAAGAAACAATTCAAATATCATGGACCCACAGTCAGGATAACTCAAGATTTACCAGCTTCTACCTTAAACATTCAGAGGGCTTGGAATGTGATATTCTAGAGGGCAAAGATGCTAGGATTACAATACTCTAATCAGCAAAACTGAGTATAATCCTTCAGGAGAAATCCTTCAAAGAAATAGAGGATTTTTAAACATTCTTGAAAAAAACACAGGGCTGAATAGAAAATTTGACTTTCAAATACAAGACTCAAGAGAAACATAAAAAAAGGTTAACAGGAAAGGGAAATCATAAGGGATCCAATAAGGTTAAACTGTTGACATTCCTACATGGGAATGTGAACTTTATTATTATTCAGAAGGTTAAAAAGATTATACATGGACAGAGGACACAAGTGCGAGTTGACTGTGATGGGAAAATTTTGAAAAAAAATAAGTTAAGGGAGAGAAAAAGGGTTTTACTTGAAGAAGGGGGAAGAAATAAGTAGAATGGGGTAACTTACCTGACAATAAAAGAGGTGTGAAAGGAAGAGATTTTAGAATGGAAGGGAAAATGAGGTAAGGGGTAACACTTGAACCTTAATCTCATAGGGAATAACATACACACTTTGTTGGGTACAGAAATCTATCTTACCTTGCAGGGAAGTTGTAGGGGAGATAGAAAAGGAAGGGGGATGAGAGAAGGGAAGGTGGATGGGGAAGGAGAGGAATCAGAAGCAAAACAGACTTTTGAAAAGGGACAGCATAAAAGAAGAAAAATAGAAGAATAAACAGGGGAGGGTGGGAATAGGATGAAGGGAAATGCACAGTGATTGTATTTGTGAATATGAATGGGATGAACTCACCCATAAAATGGGTACAGATAGCAGAATGAAATAAAAACCAGAATCTGACAAATATAGAGGAAATTAAAGCAATTATTAGGAGTTTCTTGTCCAATTATATGCCAGTAAAACTGACAATCTAAAGAAAAGGGATGGATATTCACAAAAATATAAACTGCCCAGATTAACAGAAGAGAAATACAATACTTAAACAGCCCTCTTAGAAAAAGAAATTAAACAAGTCATAAATGAGCTCCCTAATTAAAAATCCCCAGGATCAGATGGATTTGCAAGTGAATTCTACCAAACATTTATAGAACAATTAATTCCAGTATTACATAAAATATGCGGCAAAATGGGCAAAGAAGGAGTCCTACCAAATTCCCTTTTATGACACAATTATAGTGTTGATATCTAAATCAGGAAGAAGAAGAGAGAAAAAGGGGGAGAAATCATAGTCCATTTCCCCTAATGAATAATGATGCAAAAAATTTAAATAAAATACCAGCGAGGAGATTACAGAAATATATCACAAAGATCACACATAACTACCAGGCAGGATTTATACCAGGAATGCAGGGCTAGTTCAATATAAGGAAAATTATAGACATAATTGACCATATCAACATCAAAAATCATATGATTTTCTCAGTAGATGCAGAAAAGGCTTTTTAACAAAATTTAAAAAATCTACACCTATTGAAAACACTGGAAAATATAGGAATAAATGGAGCTTTCCTTAGAATGATAAGTAGTATCTGTCTAAACTATTACCAAGCATTATCTGTAATGTGGTTAAGATAGACATTTTCTCAATAAGATTGAAGTAAGGCAGTGATGTTTATTATCACCACGTTTAGTGAATATTGTACTAGAAATGCTAGTTATAACAACAAGAGAAGAAAAAAGAAATTGAAAGAATTAAAATAGGTAATGATATTATCATTGATTATTAATGATTTGTAAAATAGTAATAATATCATTCTTTGAAGATGAAATGATGATATAGAGAATACTAGAGAATCAACTAAAAAACTGCTTAAAACTATGAACAATTTCAGTAAATTTGCAAGTTATAGAATAAACCCACATAAATCATCAGCATTTCTATATATGACCAACAAAGCCCAGCAGCAATGGATACAAAGAGAAATTCCATTTAAAATAAGTGTAGACAGTATAAAACACTTGGGAGTCTATCTGCCAAGATAAAGCCAGGAATTTTATGAACACAATTACAAAAGACTAGATTAATTTGTTTATTCAGTGTCATAGCAATCAGACTACCAACAAATTATTTATAGTACTAGAAAAAATAAATTTTAAAAATTTCATCTGGTAGGAAAAAAGTCAAGAATATCAAAGTGATAAAAAATGAAGGAAGGTGGCCTCGCAATACCAGATCTCAAACTATATTACAAAGCAGTAATCATCAAAATAATCTGGTACTGGTTAGAAATAGAGTGGTGAAGCAGTGGAATAGATTAAATACATAATACACAATAGTAAAAGACCATAGTAATCTAGTATTTAATAAATGCAAAGATCCAAGCATTGGGACAAGAGCTCGCTATTTGGCAAAAGTTGCTGGGAAAACTGGAAAGCAATATGGCAGAAATTAAGTATAGATCAACATCTTATACCTTATACCAAGGTATTGTCAAAATGGGTACATATTTAGACATAAAAGGAGATATCGTAAGTAAATTAAGGAAATGTGGAATATCTTTCCCTTCTCTATGATTGGTTCATCAGTTGGGAAATGGCTAAACAAATTATGGTATATGACTGTATTGGAATACTATTGTAGTATAAGAAATGATGAGTGGGAGGTTTTCAAAAAAAAACCTTGAAAAATATATGAATTGATGTAAAGTGAAGTGAGCAGAGTATGGTGCAAGTAACAACAACATTGTACAATGATCAACCATAGATGACTTAGCTATTCTCCACAAAACAATAATCTAAGACAATTCTGAAGGGCTTATGATGAGAAATACTATCTATCTTGAGAAAAGGAACTGACAGTCTTAATGCAAACTGAAGCACACTTTTTCTTTTTTTTTTTTGTTTTTTTCAGGGTTTTTTTTGCAACATGGCTAATACAGAAGTATGTTTTGCATAACTGCACATGTATACTCTACATCAAATTGCTTGCCTTCTCTGGGAAAGGGAGAGGGAGAATATGGAACTAAAAATTCAAAAATTAGTGTTAAAAATTGTTTTTATATGTAATTGAAAAAAAATATTTTTTTGAAAAAGAATGTTATTGTGAGCTCTTGATAGTTACAATTTTATGAGCTCTTTTGGCAACCCATATTCCAGTTGTGGTAAGGACCAAATCTTAATCCTTGCTCCAATCTTGGTAGTTAATAACAAAATATTAATGCCAGTATCACATCCTGTGGAAAGTAGAAAACACTTCCTCCCTAGGGATGAAGATGAAGTAGCCCAAGGTATTTCATTATGCTAACTCCCCTTGCGGCAACCTTGTGTGAATAAATGAGGAAGGCAGACACCTGGTAGCTTAAAGTGGACTACAGAAAGCTATATAAAGATAAAATAAAGGGCCCTGGGGAGTCTGCAGAGTTGTAAACTTCACCAGTGCCTTTTTTCCCTTATTCCTTTGACTAAGACCAGTGAGAAGCAGTTAAATTTTACCTGTGAATAAATCCAGTATAACTTTATATTCTTCCCCAGGGGTCCCTGAACTCTCCCTTATACTGCCACACAGAGAAGACTCAAAAAAAGTAAAATACTTGCTATGGTTATGGAGAGAGGGTACTGATAAGGCTAGAGGAGAAGGATTATAGATCAGGAAAGACAGCTGAGAAGTAAAAATGTGCATTTTAAAAGTTTCTGAGGATAAGAAATGCATAGAGTGTTTTGGCTACAAGACCAGTTAGTTTATTTGTAGCCTAGAATCCTTGTACAGAAGTTGTGGAAGATAATCACTGACAGTTGTGCAGCAGTTTAAAGATTGCAAATGCTTTATACTTTAGCTGTTTTGAGCCTTACTATTATCCTCATATGAAGGTACCATAATTCCCATTTCATAGACAGAGAATCTGAGTGTCAGAGATGATATATCTTGCCCATGGTCACACAGCTAATTAAGATCAGAGATATGGTACAGTAGATATAGGTTTAAATCTTCTCTTTGATGTTTCCTATTTAAGTGACATTGGGAAAATCTCTTGATCTTCCTAGGTCTCAGTTCCTTTATCAATAAAATTAGAGGGTTGAACCAGATTGCCTTTGAAATCCATTTTACATCTAAATCTGTGATCTTATAAACAGATAGTATCATTCTTGGGGGAAAAAGATTGTTGACTGGAATTCTTTCCTTTCTATTCCTTCTTGGCCTCTATAAAGAGGTAGAGCTGAATTTTCCCAGAACATATCTGTATTCAGTCGTGGAGACTGGCCTTGGGGATAGCCTTTCTTTTTTTTTTTTCACTACCCTCTCTCTTACCTCCCATTAGCGGGTGGAGATCTTGCTTGATGCCCCATCCTTCTCATCCACGCTTCTTTCTGTTTCAGTTTCAGTTTCAGTATGGGTCTCAGTTTCCATCATTGTTAGTTTGTTTGTCTCTCCCCTTTCTAATTGGGGCTGGAGATTTAAATCAATCAGACTATCTTAAAAAAATAAAAAGCTCATCAAATAATTTAATTTATTTTAAATTGCTTCTGTTGGGAAATTTATAGAACTAATAATAAAATCACAGCATAGCCATTGACCTAACTATTGGCCAGAGACTGGATTCTCTGCCTTATTTAAACCTTATCTAAATTTAAGCTATCCATTGGCCTTTCCCATTAACTGCCTTGTACTCAACCAATGTACAAACTTGCACACACAGCTTTCATTGTCAACTATAGACTTTATGTGAGGAGGGAAAAAATAAGGATAAGGAAATAACTTAAGGAACTTTGAGTAAACAAAACATTTACGAATGCCTGGTAATGAACCAATCATGGAGAAGGGAAAGTTGAAGAAAGAAAAATCTTTTAGAATCTTCTCAACCATTCAGAGAAAAATAGTCCAGTTGCCTCTTTCCCAGAGTTTTATCCTCTGGGAAGATTATCATAAGCCATGAGGGACAAAGTAAGTGACAGAGTTTCCAATCACCACCCCTGACTTCCTATTCTTCCTTCTCTTTGGATGCTGGTAGGTAGGGAGAAGGGTGATGCTACATCACTGACACTAGAGGTAATGCTCATTTCCAAAGACTGTCTCTCTACATAGTCTCTCAGTTAAAAAAATCTTCCTGGACAGTATAACCGGGCCCAGGCCACTTCAAATTATTTCATCTCTTCCTCGGCTAAGAAAAGACTGGAGGTCCCAAGGGCATTATCTAGAATTTAAACTATTTCACCCACCTGCTGGGGAATTCAACTGAACCTGTCCAAATAAACCATTACACTCTGAATTTGAACTTACTCTTCTAGCATTGTGTCCACTATACACGGTTATCAAACATGTGGCCCAGGAGTGCATGGCCCACAGAACCTCAAAGTAGTTGTGAAATATTTAACAAAATATATAAAAATATAATAAATGTAGATAATATTAATATGCAGTTTTTTAAGTCAATATGTGCCCTCAGGGATCCTTATTTATAGATAAGTGGTCCCATTTATGTTGGAGTTTGGCACCGCTGCCCTATATCACACTGTTTCAAGTAAGCCTGGAAAGATACTTGGGGCATGCCTGTGAAGTTTACTAACTGTCAGACTTGGAATTTTGGACTTTATTCAGTAGGCAAAGGAGCATCATTGAAGCTTTCTGCACAGGAAAGTTACATGAAAAGAGTTCATTCATTTCACATAGTTGAAAAATTTATTCCTTTCAAGCTACTTAATTCACCATAGAGTCAATAAAATTTGCCAGTAATATTCAATTGAACCATTTTCCTCAGACTCTACAATTATAATCCAGCACAAAATTATCAACTGCTAGTAAAGTCTTGTTTTTCTTCATCTATGTTTCATTGTGGTGTAGAGGTGATCCTGGCTCCTGAAGCCTGTCACAGGAAAGCACACATACACACACACACACACACACACACACACACACACACACATGCACACACACACTTTGCAGGTTCTCCTTATCAAACTAGAAACGGTTCAAGGATGAATCAGATGTTCTCAAACCACAAATTGTTTCTGTGGTCTAAGAACCATTGTCTCTGATTTCTGAGAGGATTATAAATGTTTATTGACTGACTGATCAGAAGGCTTGCTGTTAGCTAATGAATAGTTTTGGCCACAACTCTTGAAACTCAAGAGGTCAAGTTCTATGTTGATTGAGAAAGTAGAGACATTGAGAAAATCAGAAGCATTTAAGGTATAGAATTATAAACAATCAAAGCTGTATGAAAGAAAAAATATTAAATCAAACATTTAACATAAAAAAAATACTTAAACTCCATATGAAGCAGTTTTCTTTTCTTTGTAAGAAGCACTTAGGGGAAAACACTCAATTTTTCAGGGAAATGATTTTTTGATTTAAAGTTCCATTATGAAAAGAAAGCAGGCATTGACTTCTTTTGAATAGATCATCATGATTTGTTTTTCTAGGGGATAAACTATGAAAAAAGAAAAAAAAAGGTTCAAAATTTGTCTTAGGGAAACTAAGTGGTATTAGAGTTAATATGTGTGCCCTGCCCATTTTACATTTCTTCATTCAAAGGATGCCAAAGCTTTGTCAGAAACATAAATTACAAAAGTGAATTTTTTTTTCATTTGAATGAGTAAAATCAAGGCAGTGCTATAAGGCTGTATTTTTTTAAAGTGCCAAGTTTCTATAGATTTGTCAAATCATATTTTTGGTACCTACCTCATCTCTTTCCTTACAAAACTCTATGTCACACTGCTGTACTAGTTGTTCTCAGACTGGACACATACTTGCTTCAGTACCTGCTTCAATTCATTTGCTTAGGCATTTCTCCTTGACCAGAATGCTCTTCTCAGCCTCTCAGAATCCTTGTTTTACTTAACAGCCATAGACTCAGTTCCCAACTCTTCTATGAATCTTCTCTCCACCATCCTACCTCTTGTTAGTGTAAAGGCATATCTGACCCTCCTTTCCCCATATCCTTGATGACAAGGATATTGTTCCATTTTTTTAAAATGTTGTATCCCCTGCAACTAGCTCACTATATAGTATATAGTAGGCACTTACTAAATTCTTGTTTATTGAAATAGAATTCAAGAAAATTGAATTAATTTTTCTAAAAAAAATCAATTTCCATCAATGCCCAGATCTCCCTTCTGGATTCTATTTGGCCTATTTGGCCTAGATACATCTCACTATAGGGATCTCTATACTCATCAGGCTTAGGGCTAAGGTAACCATGTCATAGCCCCAACATACCTATGGTATAGAAGCTCTGGACCAGGGACTTGGACTTCATTCCTGATTAATTTCTAAGAGGACTATCTATAGATATCTATTGTTTACATCAACCTTTTCATCTGTTTCTAGCATTTAGCACAGTGTTTTGGTCATGGTAGGTGCTTAATAGTTGCTTCTTGATTGACTTGAATTGACTCAATTTCCATGTAAGGAGTTCAAAGAGGACTGTAAAATGAACAGGGACCCAGACTTGTGATTTTATTAATAGAAGGAACTTCCAGGGAAAGAAATTCCTTCTCTGCAACTTAGAGTATTGGAATGTTGCCCAGGGTACAGAGAGCTTAAATCATCATGATCACACAGCCAATGTGTATCAGAGGCAAGACTTGATCTCAGCTTTTCCTGGCTTCAGTACTTGTTCTCCAGTCATTAGACAGTATTGCCTGTCTGCACAGTAAAAATAAAATCAATTTCAATAGTATAAATTACTAATTTTAGATTCAAACTCATATCATAGCATCAAATGAGTGCATATGTCTTCCAAAAAATGCTAAATTGTTGACCTCATTTTGTATTAATAGAGGCTGACAGAGACAATAAAGGCTTAAAGCATTAGTGTGGCTTATATAATGATCACTTTGATACAATCCCTTTTCTCTTTAATCTCTCTCCTCACTCTCTGCTCTCTCTATTTCCTTCTTTCTGCCTGTAAGCATATTGTGTCAGAAAGCAGTTAGCAGCAGTCCTTAGGAAATCTGCTAAAAATTACAACTCATGATCTTTGGTTATAGTGATGTGAAATACACTTTAAACAGTGTTGGATAAAAGGGAATGTTGCTGCTTTCTCCTGATCTCGCTACTGCCCTGCAAACACAGGAATGAGCAGAGGTTTAGAAGAACCCAATGTGCTATTCTCTTTTAGCTGATAGTATGTTCTCTAGTTGAATCTGCTGATACCAATAAATAGCTCTTACCACCTTCAGCAGCATCCCATGGTAGCTGGTTTAACGTGATTAATAGTTCTAGGGAAGTCAAGACTATGATAACATTCACAGCTAATAGGAAAAATATGGGAGTAGAAATCTATTGGCTGGATAATTACTTGTTACCTAATTATCATGTCTGATGAGGTTTCTCTTGCAGTCTTTATCATCTGGTGGAAAAAAAAAAACTTAGAATGTATCCAAGTGACTCTGGGTCCTATGTTACTACTGGATGGCCATGGGTAAATTTTCAAAGCATGGGCCTCAGTTTCTCTATCCATAAAATGTGTAGAGTAATAATCACCTTAGAAAGGTTTTATGAAAATAAAATATATGTGAAAATTCATATAAGAAACTATTATAAGAATATATAGTTGTTTTAAGAAAATATATTCATATACAGATGCATTTATTTATGTCTCAATTTTAATTAGTTAAAAATAAATATAATAAATGGCTTTATAATGATTTATCATCTTGGGGATAAATAAAATTATATCTGCCCACTCATTAAAAGGATTCTTTATAATCATCTACTTTTCCATAATTAATACAAATCTAAGTGAAAATTATGAAGTCTTGGACACCATCCAGCAAAACAGCTAAACAATGCTAATGCAAGACTGACTGATTTGGTTAAGCAACATTTAATTATCAGACAAAATTAATTTTCCATTTTAAAGGAAACAGATTTTGAGCATAAGTATACAGAAAAAGGTGAAAAGTATACAAAAAAGGGAAACATATTTTAAAGCAAACATGCTTTTGCTTAGTGGTAGAACAAGGAGTTAAGGAGTGAAGTAGGATAGAATAAACTTGAGAATATAGTTTACTGAAACCATGATGATTACAAAGTGGATATGAGTATTGTAGAATTATTGCCTTGATAGCTATAATTCTAACAACACAAACATTCTTAGAAAAGTTTTCCTGTGTGCCATATAAATTTAATCATGTTAAAATAAAGTAAAAGTCTTTTACACTGATCAATCTGTCTACTCTCCAGCTTTTTACAAGATACTGATTAGGCATAAAAAGAGATCGAGATTTTGAAAGTTTTCCTTTTGTTCCCCTAAATTTATAAACCTAGCTAAAGGATGCCTCTAGGTTTAGGATGGGGAATATGTTTATTTTCTTAGCCCTTGACCAGAAATGTGTCTTTTGTTATTGAATGTGCTGCTGGCAGCAGGAATATACTACTAAGCAGCTCCCCTTCACACCTCTGAGCTCTTTCTCCAAACAGCATCTTAAAATGTTCATTAATTCTTCCGTGATAGTTATTGACAGGTTTCTCATAGACACTGATTGCCACTCCTCTATGGCTTAGTCATTACTACTTTATCATTGTCATGTCTGAAAATGCTAATCCCAATCCTAATTGCTCAGGACCAAACTAATGATAAAACCTACAGTCTTAGCAAGGCCAGGTTATGTACTACAGATATACATACATATAGTTAGTCACTGGGGCCATATTCAAATCTTTGACATTTTTAGTAGGGTTCACTAGAGCTGATGCTGCTCTGACATAACCTCCATGAATTTTGTGATTAAACATTGGAGTAGGACTTTGGTGGAGCTTATTTGGAAGGTAATGTTAGCCCTTATATATCCCACACCCCACTCAAGCTTGTACAGTGGGTTCCTCAGATAAGGCTAACCCAGGTTCTGAGGATCTATATTCATTCAAAATCAATGCCCACAAGCACTCAGTGATATGTTTATCTTTACAAATCATTCAGAGGATATACTAAATTCAAGTCATTCATTTAGTATAATAGTCTAGCACATTAATAAAAGTAATGATAAATCAATTCATCCATAAACCTGGATTACATTTTTACGCAAAAAATGTAGATCACCACTGAGACAACTGGATGTATATAGGGAACACATATTGGACAGACACACAAAAGAATTGTGTGGCCACGGTACATGACTAGAATGACATGTATGCAGGGAACACAGGCAGCTGTAGAGACTGGAAGTGGGAAGAATGCACATAGGAACAGGTGTATCCAGAATGCCTTTGTGGAAAGAGACACATAGGGAACAAAAGTGGCCAAGATATATGCACGAAGATGTAATGCATGCCTCTGGTGCCATAGGATTGGTGATATCATTATACTGCTCCAAACTGACCTTTTATAGTTTATAGTCTCTGCCAGGTATTGGCCCATGAACTCTCATGATTGAGTCTTAGTGTTTCTCAGAATTTCAATGTTCATTGTTAGACTTTTCTAAGTGCAGTTCTACTGAACATAATATTGAGGAGATTCTCTCTGCTTCCAGCTTCTGACTTCAGGTGAAATCCTCAATGAAGGTGTTATCTCATCGTCAGAAAAGGATAGCTGTACTCTTATCATCACTTTGTAACTTAAAACCTGGAGGCTTTTACTGATACTTTAGAAAGGACAGAAATCCATATACTGAGTCCTTGCAATTGTGTGGGGGTGAGGGACGATATCTGTGACTTTCTTCCATAAGAGCCTATCTCTCTGAGTCTTAGCTAGCCAGAATGGGTATTTCTTTGAAAGAGGATTCTCCAAGTATTGATTAAGTTCATTAGAACACAAATCAGCTCTAATAAGATAGTTCCCTTCTGTTTAATTTGTCACTCAAAATATCTTGGTCATCAAGGATTTCATGTCTCTTGGGAACTTAAGATTAAAATCAAAAAGTCTGTGAAACTCCCTGTTCAATTCATAATGATTGAACTTTACCTTGTCAGTATTCATTTAGAGCCAAAGTTCTTAATGTTTACTGTGTCATGGATGCCTTTGAGAGTACGGTGAAACCTATGTATGACTTTTCAGAATTGTATTTTAATGAAAAAAAAATGTATGTATGTATGTATGTGTATATATATATATATATATTATATATATATATATATATATATATATATATATATATATACGTGTGTGTGTGTGTGTGTGTGCACATGTGCATATATAGGATTGCAAAAGAAGCCAATTATATTGAAATGCAGTTATCAAAATATTAAAATGTAAACAAAAACAAGTTCATATGCCCGAGCTTAAAACCCCTGATTTAGAAGCACTCTTTCTATAAACTGCCAAAGACCCTCTGGTTTTAGGGCCCAGAACCTCTCATTTCTCAGTTCCAAAATTTCTTTGGTCTTCTATGCAAATAAGGTAGAGGGGGAAAGAAATGCATAGGAACAAAACTAAGCCCATTTGATGAGTCTTTTCCTGTCTAACTGAATAGCTGAATCAAAGGGGAAATGATAGCTTTGTGTCATGCAAAATATGATTTGCATTATCCAAGTATTATTCAATGTATATACGGATGACAAAGTGACCCAGGCTTTAAGCACCCTCCCCACCACAACCCCCAACAAACACAAAATATCCAGCAATTCTTGCTGCTCTCTACACTTTACCTTGCTAGATGGGGTTGGAGAGCTATAGCTCCTTTGGAAATTTTCCTAGTGGAAAACAAGCAAACAAATAAAAAACATTAAAAAATATACTTGATGATGTATAACTAAGAGTGAAGTTAATCAATGATAGAGATCTTCAATATATTCTAAGATCCAGCAATGTGCCCATAACACAGTTACCACTTAATAATTATAGGTTGATTATGAGACCAGTACTCTATTCAGTCATATTTAGCGTACTATCAGGGATATTATACAGGGTGTAAAGTCCTTATTCAGCTTTAAACATTCATAATTTTTTTGTACTAATGATAGAAGTATGTTGTAAAGGACATTTAAAAGCTGAAACCTTAAAATTTTAAAGCAACAGAGTTTGATTTTTCTAAGCCTTCAGTATAACTAAAATCATTTGTAACAGTTTGCAAACTGATTTTTTGCTGCTATTCTGTAGTTTCATGAATTGCAGTTGTGAAAAAAAAAATTAACTCCCAAATTGACAATGACACTTAAAAACTCTAAGAATTTGTCATATTCATGCCATTTATATTGTATCTTTATGTAGATATAGGGAAATATTAATTGAATAAAAGCATTTAGCTGTACAATCATCTTCTTATCTCCTTAGAAGAATAACACTTAGGATTTTAACACTTGAGGACTGCTGAAAACAAACTCTTCTAACAAATGCTAAACCCCTGCAGTCATTGCTCTCTGCTGACAGATTATACACCACTTTAAAATAGAAAACTGAGAAATAGGTTCAAAATTGACTGCAAGTGACAGTATCAATAACACAAGTTTGTTAAAATATTTCTAACTTTTGATTATTAGATGTATATCAGACACATTTAAATAATGAACACCTTTAAATTATGAATCTTTAGTGTTATTATCCCTACTATATTAATAAAAAGCATAGTTTTAGTCCCTAAACATGATTAGACAAGCCTTCACACAAAAAAAAAAGATTGAAGAACTTAGTGGCTTACATGAATTAGGATGGAAAATTTAAAAAATATAAAATATGAAATTGAAATTATAACAGTTAACATTTATATATCACTTTAATGTTTGAAAATGATTTCTTAAATATGGAATACAATTCGGTCTTCACAGCACCATGGCAAGTAAGTACTATTATTATCCCCATTTTACAACTGAGGCTGAGAAAGTTCAAGTGAATCGTCCAAGGTCATGCAGCTAAAGTGTCTGAGGCAGGGTTTTAACTCAGGTCTTCCTGACTCTAGGTCCAACACTCCATCTACTGTGCCACCTAGATACCTATTATTACTAAACTATTGCCATCTTAGATCATATTTACAGTTATGCCAACTCCATAGAGTTATGCAAGTCTCTTAACCTCCCTGAACCTCATCTATAAAATGATGGAGTTGGGCCTCATGGCCTTTAATGTTCCTTGCAATTATGTATCTATGATCCTAAGTAGTGTACAGGATAAGGGGAAAGATTATAATTGGGGATGTGTAACTATTCATATATTTCATATCTCATCTTTCTCCTCAGGTCCAATCATGAATCACTGAGTGATGGCTAACCATCTCTACCTGTACAATAGCTCTCCCCATTGATATCTCAAGCTCAACATCATCAACATCCACCCTTCTTCCTAATTTCTTGTTTCTGTATAGGGTATCACCATCCTTCCAGTCATCCATATTCTCAACCTTCACGTCATCATCTTCACTTTCACTTATCAACGTCCAACCATTTGCCAAATACTGTCATTTCTACCTATAAAATGTATCCTATTCATATTTTCATCCCCTCCAATTAATATTCTCCTCTTCAGTCTCTTTCTCTCCAATCTTTCTTTCTTAAAGCTGACAAACTGACATTCTGAAAACACAGATCCACGTATTCTTTCACAACATGGCTAATATGGAAATATGTTTTGCGTGATTGTACATGTAAAACCGATTTCTAATTGCTCACTTTATCAAGGAAGTGAGAGTAAAAAGAGGAAAAGAGAGAATTTGGGAGTCCAAATTCAAAAAAAGAATTTTTAAAATTGTTATTACATGTAATTGAAAAAAATATATATGTGTATATATATGTATACATATATATGTATATGTATGTGTGTATATATATGTATGTATGTATATATATATATATATATATACATATATATGTATATGTGTAAGACACAAGTTCTATCAGGTCACTTGGCTCAAGAAGTCTGAGCTCCTCCCTGTGAAAAAGTACAAATTTATCTGGTTGGGATTAAAAATTAGTCACAATCTAGCCCCAACTTTTCTTTCAATGAGGATTGCACATCATCCTCCTTCCAGTCAAACTGGTCTAGTTGCTATTCTCTGTACATTAAGTTCCCTCCCCAGTCTATGCTGTTACACAGACTGTACCCTAGTTCTAGCATGCTCACCTTTTTCATCTTCACTTCTTAGAATCCTGAGCTCCTTCTAAGGCTCAGCTCAAGTACAATCTTTTCTGATTCATCTAGTTATTAGTGCTCGCCACTCTGCAAATTACCTTACACTAATTTTATATGTTTCATATTTTCTTACCTCTGTATATGTTGCTTCCCTCTCCCTTCTCTTTTAGGAGACTGTCCTTGAGTTTATGGACAATTTTTTGTCTTTATAATCCCAGTACCTAGCTCAGTGCCTGACATAGAGGAAGCACAAATATTTGCTGAATGAATATAAGAATTTATGAGAAGTGGTAGACAGATTGCTACACTTGGGGTTAGAAAGACCTGGGTTTTAATCATATTCCAAACACTTTCTGCATGACCTTTGCCAAATTAACTAACTTCTCTCAGTGTGATGATAGCACTTACCTCATAGCCTTGTTGTAAAGATCAAATGAGAAATGTATGTGAAGTGCTTTGGAAAAGTTATAAGTATTATACAGGGTGTCCCAAAGTCTTAGTGTAGGTTATTAAAGTTTAAGTTATTAAAGCTTAACCTGCACTAAGGCCTTTAAGACACTCAGAATAAATGTGAGCTGTTATATACCTATGAAATTGCAAGGAAAAATATGAATGTCAAATAAATTGGAAATTTTAAATCCTGCCCTTACTTTGAAATATTCTTAATAATTTCGGTATGAATGTCACTGCCCACAATCTACTTTTTTATCTATGTACAAATAAAATTATAAATTCTCTCAAATTCTCTCAAAGGAAAAAGTCTTTTGCTACTGTTTTTTGTTTGTCATATGTACACATAAAGAGAATAAATAGTAACAAAATCTCTAAATGGTTTTATCTTTAATGGGGAAAAGATAAACACAAAGAAGTCAATAATCAGAAGCAAAAATGATACAGGGAAGAGTTAAAATAAGTTTTCATTTTCCCCCTAGCATGTTAGATAATTTTATTTACTTCATGATTTGCTATAACCAGAAAACCCAATTCCTAGTAGTTAGCTTTCTGGTTATGATCCTCTTTTGTCATAAGCACTGCAATTTCAAGGAAATATGAGTGTCCCTTCTTCTCTTTAAACCTCTATGTCTAAATTTCCTCCATCATAAATGTTATGAACAGTGCTTATGTTTCTCCAGCACTGAAGCACACTAAAATTCATTTAAAGACCAAAGAGTGCTTTAACATGGGAATTTCAGTTATGGAAAACTGGATGCTTACTGAATTTTGCTACGTAAGCAAGCAATGGTATTGAAGAGAGGGAGGGAGAAATTCAAAAATGACTAGCACCACAGATAGGTGTATCTTTACTTATTTATAAATCATATATATATATATATATATATATATATATTATATATGATATATAATACATATATATGTATTATATATAATATATAATATAAACTATTCCTCTACTAACAATTAAGTACATTATAAAATTCACATGAACAATAATTTCAAATAGATGAGATAAAAATAAAATAGTATTTAATCTTAGAGATCATGGGAAGCTACTAGAGTTTATTGAGTAGAAAAATGATATGGTCAGACATGTGCTTTATAAAAAACACTTCGGCAGTTCTGTGGAGCATGTATTGGAGAGAAGAAAGGTTTTTGCAAAGAGACCAATTAGGAGGCTATTGCAATATCCTAAATGAGAGGTAATAAGGGCTCAGACTAGGGTGATGGTTGTGTAAAGAGAAAGAAGGGGATGAGACGTGGGTTGAAGGAAAGTGAGGGATCAAAACCATTCCTATTTAGAATGTGGGTGTCAGGAAAAATGCAGGTGCAGTAGATTTGAAAGTAATTGAAAAGTTTAGTTTTCTCCCTATATTCTACCTATGTGACCTCATCAGCTTTCCCTACTCTAATTATCATCTCTACATTGGTGAATCATAGATCTGTATATCCAGCCTCAGTCTCTCTCCTGAGTTCCTAGCCCATATCATCAATTGCCTTTTAGAAATTTTCAAATGGACTTCTTTAATCATCTCAAATACAGTAGGTCTAAGCAGAACTCATTATCTTTCCCTTCAAACTTATACAACTACTGAAATTCCCTATTTCTGTTGAGAGTACCTCTTTTTCTAGTCTAACAGTTTTGTAACATTATCATTATTTCTTACTCACTACTCTCCCTCATTCCATATATCCAATCAGTTACCAATTTTTTTTTTATTTTTCGACCTCCAAAACAGATCAAAATCTTGAAACTGACCCCTCCTGTCTACTCAAACAGGTACCATCTTAGTTCAGACTCTTGTTGCCTCTGAACTGGACTATTGCAATACACTCTAACTTAGTCTCCTTATACCGCTGTATTCCACCTTCCAGACAACTGTCAATGTGATTTTCCTTGAACATATATTTAACTATGCCATTCCCCTAGGCAATAAACTCTATGGGCAGTTTATTGACTCTGTGATAAAATATAAATACTTCTGTTTAAAAGCAGTTTAGTGGTGCAGTGAATAGAGTGCTGGGATTGGTCAGGAAGACCTGAGTTCATATCCAGCCTTGGATATTTATTAGTTATATGACCATGGGGAAGTCACTTAACTGTGACCTGCCTCAATTTCCTCAATGTAAAATGATGACCATACTGGACCTACCTCATAGGATTGTTAGGGTCAAATGAAATAATATCTATAAGGTGATGAATAACAATGCCTGGCACATGTTGTTGCTTAATAAACACTTCCCCTTTCCCCTGTTTGACTTTTAATGCCCTTCACAATATTGTCTCAACTTAACTTTTTAACCTCATTATACAGGGATTGCCTTCCTGCTCCCTACAGCTCAGCCAAATTGTTCTTCTCTCTTATCTTCACATGGAATTTCATCTCTGCATCTTGATACCACCATCCCATGCACCACACTCCCACTTCACATCTGCCTTCACATAGCTCACTTCCTTTGCAACAATTTTCAAGTACTGCTTTCTACGTACAAAGTCTCTCCTACCTTGCATTTAATTACATTTCATTTCTGTTCTATTTATTTCACAAATACATATACATACATACATACAAACACATGCACACATGCGCGCACGCGGGCACACACACACACACACACACACACACACACACACACACAGAGGTCATCTCTTGGGCCATAGTTGAAGGAAAGAAAGGACCATTTTCAATCAAGAGTGAGTGAGAGCCTTAAGGGGTGGTATCACTTCTGGCCCCAAAGGATCAAGGACCCTGATGAACAGTATCATTTCCAGTCTCAAGGGAGAAGGTACACTAAGAAGTAGTTATGGGATCAGGGGACCTTCCTGGGTAAGGCCAGAGTATAGACCAAGAGAGCAGTGATCACATCTCTACCCAGATCACATCACCTTGGAAGCAATGAAAACCTCCAAATCCCTAGAACTTGCTCCGAAAGCAACATATTTTGAAAACTTGGTGTTTCTGGTTTGGGAGGGAAAACAGTGTTCTTACTATTCCATTTTTTTTTGTTAGGAAAGGCTGTTTTTTCAGAATGGCATCTTCATCAGTTCTTAATTGGTACAGAAGTGATGGAAGCAAAGAAATGACAAGAACCGAAGTTGCTCACCAAGACTCAGTTGCATAGAAGGAAAACAGATATAAGAAATATGAACAGAATAGACACTCTCGCTTAATAGATGTCAATACCCTAACCTTAGAAAAAATAAATATCCCTTAACTGAATAAGTCCAATAAAAACATTCTGGAAAAGAGCAATGTCAAACCAAAGTCAGCTGTCAGTAGTCTATACCAGCTGCTGATTAATCAGTGAAAGGAAATGCTTAAGCAGCATAAAGAGAAAAAGTGGCTTCAAAAACTGAAAGAGCAATGAAAGAGAGCCAGAGGAGGGCTATTTCAAGTTGGGTTTAATAAGACATGACCTACTGCAATTTCTTAGAGTTCCTCCAAGAGAGAAGATGGTGAAACCTGAGTGAAAAAAGGTTATTCAGATCTCCATATGGATCACAAGGTTAAAGGTCAAGGAAAAACTGGAGCAATCAAAAATCAACCTGGCCAGAAAACAATTTTTGAACATCAGTCTAGCAAATTAAGGAAAGTTCTACAAGCTGATATGAGAGTGACTAGACCAGCTACCACAGCAGCAAAGCAAATCCCTATGCTAGCTTCATCACTTGGCCAATGCCAAAACTTATCAATGAAAACCAACCAGAAAGAAAATACCGACTGAAGAAGACCTCCTCCAAAGATTGAACTTAAATCTGATGAAGTAAAGAACTTTCTTTCCAAAGCTGATGGTGAATAAAATTCTTCAAAGGACCCACTTACTGAAGAAACTCCTCATAATTTCAGAAAATCATCAAGGAAAGAAATTGCTAAATTTACAGGTAAAAAATACTTACCTGACACAAATGTTGCCTATCAAATGAGAGGGTAGTGTTCCTTTGCACCTAAAATCCATGAAAAACCTTAAAAAAAATAAAATTCACTGGAATGCTCTAGCTCAGGGAGATCTGATTAATTTGGGGGTGGAACCAAGATGGCAGAATGAAAGCAGTGACTTGCATGAAATCTCCCCCAAAATCCTTCAAATATCTGTAAAATGGCTCTAAACAAATTCTAGAGCATCAGAACCCACAAAAAAATAGAGTGAAACAAATTTCCAGCCCAAGACAACTTGAATGGTTGCTTGGAAAAGTCTGTTGTGCCGGGCTTGGAGAGGAACGCAGTTCAGCATGGTTGCACAGGCAAAGACCAGGCCTCAGTAAACCTGCAGCAGGCATCATAGGACTGCATCTTGGGAAGCTGTGGTGCCTTCCACAATTCTCAACCCACAAATGTCAAAGATAACTTAGAAGGTCAGTAGGATAGGTGTGTGACCATGGTGAGAGAGAAGCTGGTCCCAGCCCTGGGGAAGTGGCTGCATCCTAAGCTTCTGTCCCACAGACTGAGGGGGAATCAAGTGCCTGATCAGAAGGGGATGTCTTTGCTGGAGCTGAGACAGGATTCTCTTGCTTTCCCTGTGCTTGAATCTGGGTCACAGTTCTAGGTGGTGGTCCTGGGGCAAGGAGGAGCTCTGGCCTGGTGGAGCTTATAGTGGCAGTAAAGAGAGAATCCTCCTCCCAGTTCCAAGGCAGAAAAGAGTGCTTGAGGTCACTCATAGACTAGAGTATAGGGCAGGAAAGGAGTAAACACCTCACCTTTGATCATAGCACCTTGGAAGAACTGAAAATTTACAGGTCCCATGAAGTATCTCTAAAAACAGCCACACAAAACACTCGAAGCTTGGGACTGTACATTCTCCACACTGGAAAGAGATTCCTATCTTAACAAAGAGTTTAAAATTCAAGTAATTGGCTGGGAACATGAGCAAACTGTGAAAAAAAAAGTCAGACGATAGAATCTTTCTTTGGTGACAAAGAAGATAAAAACATGTGACTCAGAAGACCACAAAGTCAAAGCTCCTACATCCAAACCCTCCAAAAAAAAACTTTAATCAGTCCCGGGCCATGGAAGAGGTCAAAATGGATTTTGAGAAGCAAGTAAGAGAAGTAGAAGGATAAGTGGGAAAAGAAATGAGAATGATGCAAGAAAATCATGAAAAACAAGTCAAAAACTTGCTAAAGGAGACCCAAAAAAAATACTAAAGAAAATAATACCTTAGAAAATAGCCTAACCCAAATGGCAAAAGAGGTCCAAAAAGCCAATGAGGAGAAGAATGCCTTCAAAAGCAGAATTGGCCAAATGAAAAAGGAAGTCCAAAAACTCACTGAAGAATGCAGCAATTAGAAATTAGTGATTTTATGAGAAATCAAGACATCATAAAACAAAACCCAAAAAAATGGAAAAAAATAGAAGAAAACAGTTGCTGGAAAAATGACTGACCTGGAAAATAGATCCAGGAGAGATAATTTAAAAATTATTGGGCTATCTGAAAGCCATGATCAAAAGAAGAGCCTAGACATCATCTTGCAAGAAATTATCAGGGAAAACTGCCCTGATGTTCTCAAACCAGAGGGTAAAATAAAAATTAAAAAGAATCCACCAATCACCTCCTGAAAGGGATCCCCAAAGGAAAATTCCTAGGAATATTGTAGCCAAATTCCAGAGTTCCCAGGTCAAGGAGAAAATACTGCAAACAGTCAGAAGGAAACAATTCAAGTATTGAAACGTAATCAGGATAACACAAGATTTAGCAACTTCTACATTAAGGGACTGGAGGGCTTGGAATATAATGTTCTGGAGGTCAAAGGAGAAAGGATTACAGCCAAGAATTACCTACCCAGCTAAACTGAGTATAATCCTTCAGGGGAAAAAATGGTCATTCAGTGAAATAGAGGACTTTCAAGCATTCTTGATGGAAAGTCCAGAGCTGAATAAAAAATTTGGCTTTCAAATACAAGACTCAAAAGAAGCATGAAGAGGTGAACAGGAAAGAGAAACCATAAGGGACTTATTATGGTTGAGCTGTTTGGATTCCTGCATGGAAAGATGATATGTGTAACTCATGAGATCTTTGTCAGTATTATAGTCGTTGGAGGGGAAAAAAGTATACGTAGATAGATAGATAGATAGATAGATAGATAGATAGATAGATAGATAGACAGGTAGGTAGATAGATAGGTAGATAGATGATGGCACAAGGTGAGTTGAAGACTAAGGGGTGATATCTGGAGAATAAAATTAAGGGGTGAGAGAGGATTATACTGGGAGAAGGAGAAAGGGGGAGGTAGAATGGGGTAAACTATCTTACATAAAACAGACAAGAAAAGGTTTTTACAGTGGAGGGGAAGTGGAAAGGGAGAACAAATGAGTGAATCTTATTCTCATCAGATTTGGCTTAAGGTGGGAATACCATACACACTCATTTGGGAATGGAAATATGTCTTACCCTACAGGAAAATAAGGGAGAAGAGAATAAGAGAGCGGTGAGAAGAAGATAAGAGAGCAGGCAGGATGATAAAGGGGAGGGTAGGTTGAGGGAGAGAGTAATCAGAACCAAGCATTTCTAAGGATGGACAAGGTTAAAAGAGAGAATAGAATAAAAAGGGTGGCGGGACAAAGGGAATTATAGTTAGTTTTCTGCAACAAGACTGCTATGGAAGTGTTTTATATGATTACACATGTGTAACCTGTATCTAATTGCTTGCCTTCTCAATGAGGGTGGGTGGGGAAGGAGGAAGGGAGAAAATTTGGAACTCAAAGTTTTAAAAACAAATGTTAAAAGTAAAAAAACAATTAATGAAAGATTTGATTAATTTGAACCAAGATTGTAGACTAAGGCAGGAACTCACCTGAACTTTCCCAAATTACCCTCCAAACAACTTTAAAATAACACCTTAAAATTAATTTTCTGGAGCAGTGGAACCAACAAAATAATGGAATGAAACAATTTTCCAGCCCCAGACAACTTAGAAGGTCAAAAAGAAAGAGCTGTGTCACTGAATTGATAGTGGAGTATTGTCCAGTGCAGATGGCCCTGTCAAGCCAGCAGCAGGCCAGGCCCCAGCATACTAGCATTGAGGCCCCTCACCCAAGCAAAAGCCAGAAACAGGACCCACCCCAGCAAGCTGGTACAGACCTTTGGGGGCAACTGAATAAACAGTAGTAACTCCCTGAACTATAAGCACACAGACTGACCGGGGGCGAAACAACTAGTCAAAAGGAGATTTCAGGGGACAATTAGCAGGACACTGTTGCATTGTCCAAATGGGAATCCAGATCACATACCCAAAGTGAGGACTACCACTAGGACACTAGAAGATGCAGCCGCAGGGAAGCAGGGACCTTGGTCTCAGGTTAAGGGCAGAAAAGAATGTTTGTGGTCACTCACTGACCAGAGCACAGGCCAAAAGAGCCATGACTATACCTCTCCTTAGACCATAGAACCTTGGAAGCACAAAATTTTACAGGTCCCCAAAATTACCTCTGAAAACAGGAGCATGAAAAAATTGAAGATTGGGAGAGTGCTCCCTCCACACCAGGAGCAGAGACCCAACTTTAACATAAAATTAAAAGTCAAGGAATACGCTAGAAAAAATGAACAATAACAACAAAAACAATAACAACAAAAGAATGTAGCCATAGAAAGTTACTGCAGTGAGAGGGAAGATCAAAATATAAACACAGAAGAGGACAACAATGTTAAATCAGGTATGTGTGAAGTTTCAAAGAAAAATGCAAATTGGTGTCAGGCCAAAAAAGAACTCATAGAAAAATTCAAAAAGAATTTTTAAAATAAAATAAGAGAGATGGAAGAAAAATTGGGAAAAGAAATGAGAGTGATGCAAGAGAATTACGAAAAAAGAGTCAACAGCTTGGTAAAGCAAACATCAAAAAAATGGAAAAAAATATACAAAAAACTGAACAGAAAAATTTGATTTTCAAGTACAAGACTCAAGAGAAGCATAAAAAGGTAAACAGGAAAGATAAACCATAAGAGATTAAATAAGGTTAAACTGTTTACATTCCTACATGGGAAGATGATACTTACAACTCTTGAGAACTTTATCATTATCAGGGCAGTTAGAAGCAGTATACATAGACAAAGGAAATGGGTATGAATTGACTATTATGGGATGATATAAAAAAAATTTAAGTGGGGAGAAAAAGGGATGCACTAGGAGAAGGGGGAAGGCAGAGTTAGAATGGGGTAAATTATTTCACATAAAAAGACATAAAAGAGCTATTACAGTGGAGGGGAAGATGGAGGTGTAATGGGCAACACTTGAACCTTACTCTTATTAGAATTGGCTCAAAGAAAGAATAATATACAAACTCAGTTGGGTATAGAATTCTGTCTTATACTGTATGGAAGTGGGAGGAAAGCAAAATATAAGAAAGGTAAAGGGATTGATAGACAAGTGGGTAGAGTGGGTGAGGGGGTATAAGAAGCAAAACACTTGTAAAGAGGGAGAAAATTAAAGAAAGAAGGGGAGGTGTAATGAGAATAAATGGGAAAAGCTGAATAGAGGGAAATACACAGGTAGAAATCATAACTATGAATGTGAATGGGATAAACTCACCCATAAAACAGAAGCAAATGGCAGAGTGGTTTTAAAACCAGAATCATATAATATGTTGTTTATAAAAAACACATTTTAGGCAGACACACACAGAGGAAATGTAAGGGACTGGAGCAAATTATATTAAGTTTCAACTGAAGTAAATAAAGCAGGGACAGCAATCATGATCTCAGACAAAGCAAAAGCATGACTAGATCCACTTAAAAGAGATAAAGAAGGACACTATAAAAATTTACTACAGAAGATGAAGTAATTTCAGTACTTAACATATATGCACCAAATGGCATAGCACCTAAATTTTTGAAGGAGAAGTTAAATGAGTTATAGGAGTTAATAGACAGTTAAACTGTATTAGCAGGGAACCCCTTTCAAAACAAGATAAAACTAATCAAAAAATAAACAAGAAAGAAGATAAAGAGTTGAAAAGAATTTTAGAAAAGTTAGATATGATAGACCTGTGGAGAAAATTGAATGGGAATAAAAAGAAATATACCTTTTTCTCAGTGGTATATGGCATCTACAAAAAAAAATGACCATTTATTAGGGCATAAAATCCTCACAACCAAATGCAGGAAAGCAGAAATATTAAATTCATTCTTTTCAGATCACAATGCAATACAATTGTACTGAATAAAGATCTGTGAAAACAAAGATTGAAAATTAATTGGAAGCTAAATAACCTAATCATAAAAAAAGAGTGGGTGAAAGAACAAATCATAGAAATAATAAATAATTTCATCAAAAAAGGATAACAACAATGAGATAACATGCCAAGATGAATGGGAGTGGTTAAAGCAGGAAAAATATATTATGTTTCTAAATGATTATGTTGATAAAATAGAAAAAAGAACAGATCAACGAACTGGGCATACAACCAGAAGAAGAACAAATTGAAAATCCTCAATTAAACACCAAGTTAGAAATCCTGAAAATCAAAAGAGATTAATAAAATTGAAAGTAAGAAAACCATTGAATTAATAAATAAAACTAGGAACTGATTTTATGGGGGAAAACAATAAAATAGATTAACTGTTGGTTAATCTGGTTTTTTTAAAGAAGAAAATCAAATTACCTGTATCAAAAATGAAAAAAGGTGAATTCACCAACAATGAAGAAGAAATTAAATGAATTATTAGATCTATTTTGCTCAAATATATGCCAATAAACCTCACAATCTCAGCAAAATGGATGAATATTTACAAAAGTATAAACTGTCCAGATTAACAGAAGAGGAAAGAGAACCCTTAAATAACTCTTCCCCATCCTCTGTTAAGACCACCTCCCCAGCTCCTATCTCCACCCCATTCTCCCCTGGCCTCTCTTGCTGCTCCCCATTCTCCCCTGACCCCTCCTGCCACTCCCCACTCTCCCCTGCCCCCTGTTTCCCATGCCCCTCCCTCTTTGTCCACCCCCTCTTTTCCTTGGTTTTCTTTCCCTTTTTCCCTAGCCCATCCCTTTCATTTCTTCCCTCATTCACCTTCCAGGTACTCCCACCCTGCATTTCCTTCCCAGGCCCCTACCCCTGAGGATCTGTTGTCTGAACACCCCTTTCTTAAGCTCTCCTCTTGCCTTGCCCCCTTGTGGGGGAAGGTACATGATAGTGAAGTTGCAGAGCCAATTTTCTATAGTTAAGCCTCCCATATCCCTTTTCCCTCTATGCACCTCCTCATGTTCCCCTGGAAGTGTGGGAGACTGTTGAGTCAATTGTTTAGAATCAGGAAATTCCTGGAGGAGCTACTCATGCCACCCTCCGAGACCCTGAAGTGTTGCCCCATTGCTTATTTGTAGCCCCACCCAGAAGTCTTCTTTGGCTGCTGCCACAGGAGCACTTAACTTCTTGGGCACTTGAGGCTATAAGGTCTCTTTGAATAAAGTCCAGAGAGTGTATTTGGGCCACAAACTAACACCCACTTCTTGCTCCTTAACCTCAGAGAGGAAAAAGACACTAAGAAACAACTTCAAATTTTTATAAGCATGGCTGAATTTTGTAGACTCTGAATCCCTAATTTTGGTTTTATTGCTAAGCCCCTTTATGACTGTATTCAAGGCCTTGCTTCACTCCATCTAGAATAGGGCCCTGACCAAGCTAAAGCTTTTGAGACTTTGAAAATTAAATTACCACCACACCAGCATTAGCTCTACCCAATCTAGAAGAACCTTACATTCTATATGTTGATGAAAGGAGAGGACAGGCTTTGGGGGTCCTAATTCAGTCCTTATGAAGAGACCCCAGGCCAGCTGCTTACTTTTTCAAAACAATTAGACTCCATGGCTGCTGGATGGTCTTTATGCCTCCAGGCATTCTGTTTAAAAGCCATCCAACTGGCAGTAAGCTAGAAGAAACCACCCAACGAGTCTGTCAGACTTGCCCAACTTGTACCCATTGACTCTGGAATATACCTGTGAATCATTGGAGGACCTCAAGCTTCTACCTGGAAAGCCCTTAGTCCCTTCCACAGGACAGGTGGATGGAAAGAGGTGAAATCATACCTGATCTTTTCCTTTTATATTTTTACTTTGCCTTAGTCATCTTTAATTCCCTCCAGAGAAATTGTCTTTTCTCTATACTCCTTTTGTGGCTGTTTAGTCCCAGTGTGCTTAACCTTCTTGCCAGGTTTGCCTCCTCCAGGGTCCTAGCCATCAACTTCCAGATGAATGCTCAGGCTATATACCAACCTCTGACCAAGTCCAAGGTCTCTAGCTTACTGGACCTGGCATCAGCCAGGTCCTAAAGTCTGATCCCTTGAACAGAACTCAGTAAGTCAGGGACAGCTCTATGCCCCTTGCTAGCAGGAAGCAGTTTTAGAAGCTGAAGACTTTCACTCTTTCACCCTAAATGAATTTGGATCCCATTTGTATGAGGGGGGAATGATGGGGTATGGGCCCAAACAGAGACCTTTGCCCTTTACCCAGTCTACAGATTCTCCTTGAATTCTACCTGACCAAGGAAGTCTCTAGCTATCTCCTGAGGCTATAATCTTATTGACTGGACTTTCCTTATCCCTACATCCCAATTCTTTGTTATCCTTAGCTCTCTATTGTCTGTTACCTTCTGCTGGCCCCCCAGCTACTTCCCAATCTTGATCCATTCTCAATCTCCCAGTCACTTCCATCAAGATCCTCCCTAGACCCCTCTTCAGGTCACCCCAGCCTGCTGTTCACCCCCATCAAGATCTTCCCTACATCCCTCCCACAGTCTTTCTGTACATAAGGTCCATCTTGTCTCCATTAAGGGGCTCAGATTCTTTAAAATCTGGCCCGCTTACATTAGTGATGCAAATGCTTACATTCCTTAAGAGCTTGGCCAATGTGGCAGATCTTTAAAAAACTTTGTCTTTGGATGAAAAAAAAAACATTAGAGAGCTTTCCTCAATATGATAAGTAGTATCTAAAACAGGGGCAGGGAACCTGTGACCTCCAGGCCACATGTGGTGTTCTAGATCCTTGGGTGCAGCCTTTAGACTGAGTCCAAGTTTTATAGCACAAATCCTTTTATTAAGGGGATTTGGTCTGTGAAGTTTGGATTCAGTCAAAGAACCACACTTAAGGACCTAGAAAGTGACATGTGGCCTCAAGGCCAAAGGCTCCTCACCCCTGATCTAAACCACCAGCCAGTGTTATCTGTAATGGAGATAAGCTATAAGCCTTCCCAATAAGATCAGGGGTAAATCAAGGATGTCTATTATCACCACCCCTAGACAATGTTGTACTGTCAATATATGACAAGCAGGATGATTTCAGAAAAACCTAGTTACATGAACTGATGGTAAGTGAAGTGAGCAGAATCAGGAGAACCTTTTACATAGTAACAGCAGTATTGTATAATGGTCATCTGTGAATGATTTAGATAGTCTCAGTAATACAATGATCCAAGACAATTTCAAAGTCTCTTGATGAAAAATCCTATTCATCTCCAGTGAAAATAACTGATGGAATCTGAATGCATATTGAAACAGACTATTTTTCACTTCATTTTTTTTCTTTTTTTTTTTGGTGAAGGGAATCTGTGTTTCCTTTCACAACATGACTAATATGGAAATCTATTTTGCATGATTTTGCCATGTATAACTTATCTCAAATTATTTGCCATCTCAGGGAGAGGAAAGGAAGGAATGGAGAGAGAGAATTTGGAACTCCAAATTTTTTTTTAAATGAATGTTAAAAATTGTTTTTACATCCAATTGGGAAAAATAAAATATTATTCTTAAAAAGATTGCACTGATTTTCAAAGTCCTCCAACATCCCAGGAAATACTGGATAAAGCTCCTCTTGCAAATATAAATTGAGACACTAAAACAAATTCTGATAACCCTTAAATGCACAGACCCCTTCCTTAAAATAAATGAACATCAAGCAGTCCCACCACAATGTCATATGCCATATTTCTGAAATATTCTTCAATCAGAAACTGAGAAATTAACACGATTCTGCCATCAATGGGAAAATAAACTTACAGTGAATATTCCTGATGATGCCAAAGATCTCATTCACACAACAGTTAGTAAAGCAAGACTCATTATAAGTTAAATGTTCAAACAGTTTGAAGGACTGGTGAATGATTGTGACTATAAATGTGGCCAAAAATTTAATAGCATAGATCTGAATGGATTTGGGATTTGCTTAATTTTCAAGTAGAAGATATGAACAAAAAATCTGAAAAACTGAGTAAATTTCAGGAATCAAGATGGCAAGGGAAAAAATACCATAAGCCATAAGGTTATTTGGAAAAATGCTATTCCAGTTGAAAAATGCAAATCAAAACAGAATGATTCTACAAGAACTGCAGCTTGAAATCTCCTGGCTGCTATAAAAGTTTCAATGAGAGAGAAAATTAAGAAGGTATTCCTATATCTGAAATAGTAGGCCCTGTGGTATTAAAAGCAAAGGAAATTAACATGATAATTAATATGTATTTTTTTCAGAACTGAAAGCCCAGTTAAGTCATTTTCAGCCATCTGTGCATGTAAAGAGCCTTACATAACAAATCAAATGTTCCAACTGAATACAAAACACCTGGGAGTAAGAA
Source organism: Phascolarctos cinereus (assembly GCF_003287225.1). Taxonomy (NCBI): domain Eukaryota; kingdom Metazoa; phylum Chordata; class Mammalia; order Diprotodontia; family Phascolarctidae; genus Phascolarctos; species Phascolarctos cinereus. Next base: position 437,596,621 of record NW_027555847.1, on the reverse strand, counting down.
ATGAAATCTTTAAAGAAACTGAAACCAGCTATGTTTTCCCTACCTTCACATCCCTAACTTTAAAAAAGCAACAGTAAACCCTGACTAAAAACTGTTAAAGCCATACTTTGTAAGTTTCTTTTTTCAGAGGATTGAAAGTTGACTGTGAAAAACTTGTCTTAAGTTGACACTGAGAAGAAGCCTAAGAACATTGTTTATGCAAGTAAATTTCCAGAGAGATTTTATTGATCCTTGAAGTTGGAACTTTATTATTTTTGTTACTGTTGTGTTGTTGTTCTTTTTTTTTCATTGGAGTGTATATGGTAAGATATTTACACAAATAGAGTTGGTGTTCACCCTTTGTTTTCAAAGAGGACCAATGACATCACAATGTGATGGAGGATGTCTTGACTTGTGCATAATTTGGATTCAAGTGAGGCAAAGTTGCACAAAGTCATCAGCCTCACTATCTTTTCCAGAGTCATCAAAGACCAGTGTCAGGACAAAAGACAATTGGCAATAGCCCAGGATGCAGTGGATGACCTTGGTGTTTTCAATGTTTAACCAAGTTCTCAGCATTCCACAGCACCTGCTCCAGCTGTCTTCTTGGTTATTGGAACAAATTGTTCTCATCCACTCATCCCTCCAGGATAAGTATTCACATGCTTGGGGCAGGCATCTCCCTAACTCACTTATGGGTTTGAGGCCTGTTGGTTACCCTCAACCTGGTTTAGCCCATCTGCTAAGATGGTTTTACTGGGGTGTGGTTGCTGTACATGCTAAGCCTCTTGGAGCCACAGGTAAGCCACTTGCAACAAATAAGAGCATTAAAGTTTAAAAATGTTATCTACCTCCAAATAAAGAACTGATAAAATCTGAATGTAGATTGAAGCATATTTCTTTTTACTATCTTTATTTTTATTATTTTATTTTGTTTGTGTTACTTTTGTTGCACCATAGCTAATATGGAAATATGGTTTTCATGATGTCACAAGTATAATCCAAATCCCTTCTTAAGGAGAAGGGAGGAGTAGGATGGAGGAACAGAATTTGGAACTCAACATTTTTTTAAAATGATTGCTAAAAATGTCTTTACATGTAATTGGGAAATAATCTAACAAAATAAAAATAATTTAAAAAAACAAATTACAATAAAGTGGGTTTTCTTGGCAGATAATGAAGGCTATATATAAGAGATGTCATAGAGGCAGACTTGGCAAATGATTGTGTATGAGGCATCAGGAAAAGGAAAAAGTCAATGACGACTTCAAGACTAAAAACTGAGGTAACTCCAAAAATGGTAGTACCCTCAACATATATCATAACATTTGGAGAAGGGATATGTTCTCAATTTGGCAGATTGAATTTGAGATACTAAGAAGACATCTAGGGGAAGACAGGAAGACAGCAGTTAGTGATGCAGGTGATTCATCAATAGGGCTCTTGTGAGAATCAAGTGAGATGTCTACAATTCTTTACAGATCTTAAAATACTACAGAAATGTGAGCTCTCATTATTATATCAACTCATTTTTTACCTGTTTTGATGTGGCAGAAGTAGAAAAATTCCTAGAATAAGTCACCTTCCTGCTAGTATTCTTTTCTATACAATATTCTTTGGAATATTGACCAGGTAGATAATGGTCATCAACATAGGGTCACTGAAAGCATCCTTGGCACAACAATAGTTGCAAACAGGACAAGTGTGATGATATGTATACCTTGTCCTGTTCCCACATGATTTGGACTTTTGCTTTTTTTTGGGGGGGGGAATTGTTTGCTTGTTTTTGTTTTTTCGGTAAGGAGTGAGGAGTTGTGTTTTTATTCCATCCATCTTAGAGATAGAGATATTTGTTATAGTGACATTTTTAAATGTTCTTTTAAAGATGTATATGGATGGCTTAGTGCTTGCAGGCTCTGGTTTTTAACTCTTACGAATGTATAGTTAATTTACAGTTTATTGGATAAGTTCTCCAGAATATATTGAGGTCTTTCTTTACCTAAGTAATGTCTTTTTAGAATAAGTTTCTAATTCCAGAGTCCACCCTCTCTTAAGAACCCTGAGGTCAAAAACAGGCAAGTAAATTAGGAAGTCTCTTTCCCCTTCCCAAATGGTCCCTTCCATCTCTAACCTATGATCTTAGGATTTTATGAAAACATAGGCATACAAAGTCATGACCTATTTTTCAAAGGAGTGTATAATGGAGTTCGAATTTGCACTAAATTTGAGAGCCAAGCTCATTCCAGGCAGTTGGATTTGGAATGGTTATTGTCCTTCCTTTCATTAGACTTATAGTAAGCACAAATATTTTAGGGCAAGACAAGGCCATATATCATTTGATATATTGAATTTAATAGATCATTTGATTTATTGAATTTACAATTAATGATTCATGGTTTGAACATGGCAGCACTGTTAGGTCAAGTTGGGAATAAAGGATTTTCCCCCTTTGAAAATTAAATTAAATACTTGTTCTGTTGCCTGTACTACTTAAAAGATAGTTTCTCCTGCTGGAGATAACACAGTTGTTAAAGCATTTGAAAAGAAACTTTTTCATTGTTTTTTGTTGACTGAATGAATTGCTTCAGGGTTTTTTGGCACAGCAAATGCTCATGTTATAGTCTTCATCTTTGGTTTTCCAGAAGAGCCTTTCAGAGAAAGTTTAAGCTAAAACTTCTCTGGCTTCTTTTACTGTTTATTATAGAATGGACTTTCAATGTTATCCAAAACCCAGCACTACATGACAAGTGTTTGAAAGTACACCCCCCATCCAGGCTTCCCACTCTATTTTTCTCTCTTTACATTCTCTCTCCTAGACAGTTAACCTGGTCTCCTGAATTCAGCTCTCACCTGTATCTTAGCATCTCACAAAGCTGATCTTTTCCTGTCCTTCTGCCCGAGCTGAAGTTGTACATCTGCAGCTCACTCCTGGTATTTCCCCAATTTGTCCACTTTCTCTAAAATTCGATCTCCCCTCTCAATTTCTGTCTCTGTCAATGACATCTTTATTCTTTCAGTCATTCAGACTCAAAACCCATCTGTAACCAGTGCTTGGGCTATGCCCTCTTCTAGCCTCCAAATGATTATTTGCTTAGGGCATGTGGGTGATGATAGGTTGGGAATACAGGAAGAAGTCATTCAATAACACAGAGCAGTGAGGTAAACTGTACATGGACAATCTTGGATTGGATATGTCTTCTTTTATTTCAATGAATTTGGGATTAGAACTCTTCCTGCACCTCAATGAATGTGTTTTATAGTTGGGAAGGCTGATTGCCATGCCAATTAATGGGAACTACCTCTGGGGATTGGGCTTGTCTGATGCTAGTAGCTATGGCTCCCTCAGGCCAAGGATATTATCTGTCAGCCTGTATTTTCTTCTAGCACATGCAGTAGAGAGAGGGAGAATTTTCTGGAGAGCCATGCAGCTAGTGGTAGCCACTGAATGCTGTCACGATTGAGACACATGAGAAGCTCTCTGCTAGTGATGGAAACTACTTTGAGGCCAGAGCAAAAGTAGGAGTGTCAGATCAGATCTAAGACCAGAGACTCAAAGTCCCAAAGGAGGATAAGAGATAGACTATGCTATGACTTCTACTAGGTTGAAGAGAAGGCAAGAAGAGCACTGATTTCAATGCTCTTCTTACAGATCTGCCACCAGCTACATACCAAACTTACAATCCCTCCCCCTTGATCTTTCCTAGGACTTGTAGTGTGTGTGGAGTTCAGAGTCTAAAGGAAAAGGACTTCAACAATTGTTTTGGAAAAATTCCTCCTCTACCTCAAGAAAGAAAGCCTGGAAAAGGTTGTGAGAAGAGGTTCTGAGGAAATGATTAATTGAAGCGCTCTGTGAAGAGAACGCTTATTTTTTTTTCTTTTCATTCTTGTTACAATTTTACTGTATTTAATAAACTAATAAATCCTGGGCTAGAAGCTCCAGTACAGCACCACCTAGTGGGCAAGAAACATTATACTCTCAATGGTTATTTAATAATTGTAAACGTATTTGTCACCCTGTTGGCTTATAGAATTCAGTAACAGAGGTGACGTGGGATGACTTCAGCAGTTTGGGATACCCTCCAAGTATACCTATAGCCTTCACTCATGTAACAACCAGTCCTCTTCTTCATCTCCCACATCCAGTTAATTATTAAATCCTATTGACTTTTCTTTTAAAATTCTTCTCATAACGATATTTTTATTTGCATTCTAACTGCTAACAACACAGTGCATGTACTCATTAGCTTGTACCTGAATTGTAAGAACATTCCTAACTGGCCTTCCTAAATCCAAGCTTTGTCTTCCCCAATTTGCTGGCTGTAGGACTTCCAGATTTATTTCAAATTCATAAAATGCCAGAGTTGGAAGGAACTTTGCAGTCATGCAAAAAGGCCTCCCATCTACCCAATGTAAATATCCTCTTTGAGATTTCTTGTAGATAGTCCTATTTAGCCTCTCCTTGAATAAATTTTTGATTGGTAGCCCATTATACTTTTTAAAAGTTTTAGTTATTTGAAAGCTGTTCCTTATGATGAGATAATTGTGGACCCCATGACATTACATTCAAATATTCTACAGTAGATTAGAATTATTAGAATTACAGTGCAAGATAACAGGATTTAGACTTGCAAAGATCTTGAAATATCAGTTAGTTTACACTAGCCTCATTTTATAGATGAAGAAACTCAGACCCAGGAACTTTAAATGAGTCAACCACTAGAACTAAAATTCTCAGCTCTTTGTCATGTGACTTCCATCTTTTACTCATGCACTTCTCTTTTTTGAACCTAGTGGATCATTTTACCTTTGTCCCTTTTAAATTTCAACTTTAGAATCATTCTGTTCCTAATGTTCTAGAATGATATACACACATATCAAGCATATGTCTGATGAAATTATGCAGCGAAACAGTCAGATTTTCACAGATTATCAATCTTCCCGAGCAGACCACAACATCATTTGGACATCATTGATTAAAAGTTGTAGACAGGTAACATGGTAAATTACAAAAAGAGATGATTACAGTCATAAAGAACTTGAGTTAAAATCCTACCTCTGACACTTCCTTCCTGTGTTAGGTTGGGCAAATCACTTAACATCCTTGAGATTTAGTTTCTTCTCATATAAAATGAAAGAGTTGGATTTGATAGATTCCAAAGTCCCTTCAGGCTTATAATCTATGATCTTAAGAGAAAAACAGCTTGCTATGTTTCTAATTTATGATGATTTTAAAAAGGTCTTTGCTCAGTAGCATAAAACTTTGTTTTAAAGATTGTGATCTTGAGGACAGGGACTGTCTTTTGCTGTTTTTGTAGTCCCATAACAGCACAGTGCCTGGGACATAGTTTGTGCTTAATAATTTTTTTTTACCAACTAACTCCTCTCAAAAGAGTCCCTCATGAATGTTAACATGTGAGATTACTGATAGATGTAATCACAGAGGTGATTTTCTGTAATGTTCATCTTTCAGTATCAAATGAGACACAAAACAGAATGGCATGTGCTTACAGAAGTGTCGTAGAAGGTATCTGTGCAGAATCCAAACAAAAGAGGTATTTTCAATAGATGGTGAAGTCCTCCAGATGCTCATGTTTGTGGCTGAGTTGAGATGATTTTAAATTCCAGAATACTACTGGAACTTCTAATTGAGATCTATCTACATTCAAAGGAAAATAGACTTCAAAAAATCATTCCCAGGCATTAAAAGAAATGAAGGATGAAGAGCATGGATTGTTCAGATTGTAATGTGAGTGAATGGGTAGTTCACTGACTTAGCCCATCAACACCTTGGAAAGGTTCTAAAAGTAGATGGTAAACTTGGTCCAGAATTGGATAAAAAGAAGAGAGTAGGCTGATTGAATTTAGGAAATGTTAAAGTACTTTTTGTGATTCCAAGGTTCTTTCTCCATAATTCAAAAATCTACTTTTGACATCAATTTTCTCCTAGTAATGATATATAGCTATAAATTATAAAACACCAGAATGTCTGAAGAATTGAAAATCCAGGTGACCCACAGGGCTATAGAAACTTTTAGTGGTAATAAGCAGGTTGTAATATGTCACCAAAAAAAAGTTCCATTCTGGAAACATCACCCAGAAGAATATAGAAGGGAAAAAAGAGATTGTCTATTCATGTAGTAAAAGCAAGAGATAAAAGACAAATAGTCTGGTTGATGAGCTAGTACTGAAAAAATGTTAAAATAAATAAAAGAAAACTTGCAGCCCAAATCTTAGTACTTCTAAGGAAGATTTATCAGAGGAAATGAACATACGGTGTGCAAAAATGTAAATGAGTGATGTGGGTCTTTGAAAAATACCCACACAGAAGAGACCATAGATCTGTTGAAGTGATAGGATTAATGTTATCATGTTAATTTGAACCCTTTACTCCAGCTTATTAAGATGATTCTGAATCCTCTTTCTGTTTTCCAACAAATTAACTCTTTTCCCCAACTTTGCTCATCTGCAAATGCAATTAAGCATGGCTGCTACAACCTCACATAACTTTTTTTTTCTAAATTTTTACTGCCTTTGCTACATATTACTGTGTATTGTGGCTGTTTGTGTTTGTGATTTCAACTGCATTTGAAGCCCTGGGTATAGTCCATAACAGATTAAATTGTAATAGGGAAATATTTAACAAAGTAAAGAAAAACACAATAGAATGCAGATAATGTTAATATGTGTTTTTATATAGACAAGTTTTACATAGATAAGTCAATATGTGACCCACATTGTCATTTGATTTTGATGTCATTGACTTCCTGGGTAGTAAATTCCTTGAAGGCATGGTCAAACTCTAATCAGACTTTCACATAAGAGAGTTAGAGCTAGTTTAGTGTGATTGATCAATCCCCTGAAGTAGTCCCATTATTTGAATCTTCATTGCATATTTACATTAGGCTAGAACCAATTACCATACTTTGGTTGTAAATTTAAATTATGATTTTAAAATATGCAATCATCTCAGGAAGTTCATTATTTATCCTAATCTGGACATATCTGGAGGTATCAAATAGGGATTTGTTGTATTTAATGAACTTCCAGAGCCACAGGAGAGTGTGTTTGTATTTATTCCTAGTTTAAAATTCTAGAAGATGATATTTTTTAATATTTTTCTAAAGTCTAGATAAGGAAAGCTGTAATCTCAACTGTATCAAGAACAAGTTATATCTAACTTATTTTCCTTTTTTTTAATAGTGTTATTAGATCAGTAGGTTTGGTTATGCTGTAGATATAGTTTAACAAAGAATTTTACAAAATCATCAGTGATTATGGAAAAGATGGACAGCATTGAATAGACTATATTTAACTTAAAAATGAGTTATTTAAATATATGAATCCAAATAGTAGTCATTAATGACTTGATGTCAATTTAGAAAGATGTGGTATGCCAAAAGGATCTGTGATCGACCCAGTATAGTTTATAATTCCTATCAGTAACTTAACCAAAGACATGATATAAACCAAAGTTACAAATGATCCATATTTGGAACAGTGTCTCACTTTGTGAACTCTTATATGTTTCTTATACAAAAAGCAATGATGAGAATTAAAATCCCCAAAGCATATTTTATGATATATTTACAAATAACTCCACAATAAAAACAAAACAAAACAAAACAAGATCACCAACTGTGTGGCATAGGAAGCATACCATTCATGTAGTATTAAAGGTGTATACTTCTACCTCTAGACTCATATTCTCTGGTGTTGAATCCATCTCTTAGTTATCACATTTGTTTGATGGTATGCAAATATTTCTATTATCATGAAAAATCACTTTTGGTATTTCTACTATAATAGCTTCAATAGCTACCAATTCCTTTTCACTATTTATTTAAAGTACTCTATTGGTTGCAATATCTTTTGTAATCTCTCCCAACCTATCTACCAACCTTATTCCCTTCTATTACCCAGCATGCCACCTGTCTTCTGGTCAGACCACTCTTACCACTAATCCATGAACATGCCTCACTCACTGACTCTTTGTCTTCATTCATGCCACCTCTTACACGGGAAGCCTTTTTTCTCTTACCTGTCCTGATCATATGCAACCTTTATGAACCCATTCAAGTCTCATTTCTTCTTTGAAACCCTTGATGAGCAGTACTGTAGTTTCCTTTGCTGAATGCTTTCATTACTTTTCATCTTGACAAAATGAGAGATGGAATTCAAGCGTCCATAAATGTAAACTTAGGATTAGAGGACTTAGATTTGGTTCCTGCCTGCTACTTGTTGCCCATAAGATCTTAGAAAACTCACTTGGGCTGTCTGGGCCTTAGTTCTCTTCTCTGTAAAATGGGAATGTTACATTAGATGACTTTCAAGGTCCCCCTCAAGTCTGATGCTATGGTGTAGTATTTAATTATATCCTCCCGTTTTCCACTGTTACTTTAAGTACATTGGTTTTAAATCTACAGTTAAACTTAAAATTATACAGTTTAAATTTTACAATTAAATTGAATTGTATAAAATAAATTTAAGCTTAAATGTATAAAAATGAACAATTAAAATTATACAATCATATCATAAATTCATGGGGGTAAGGACCATGTCTTAGTTTTCTTCAGCGTCTTATGCCAGTGGTGTCCATCTCAAGTAGAAATAGATCCTTCTGGCCACATACTGACTTAGAAAACCGTAAGTTAACATTATTTGTGTTGTTTTGCATTTTTATATATTTTGTTAAATATTTCCCAATTATATTTTAATCTGGTTTATTGATTTGTGGGCAGCTTCCAGACTGCAAGTTTGACACTCCTGTTCTACACAATTCCTAACATTGTAAAACGCATAGAGGACACTCAATATGCAGGGAGACTGATTAGACAAATCAAAACAAATCATAATAAAAATCACAAATATATAGATTTCCCTTGCTGTGTATTAATCATAGGATCACAGATTTAGAGCCAGAAAATTTTCAGAAGTTATCTAATCCAACCTTTTCATTTTACAGTTTAGGAAACTGAGGCCAAAGTGAAATGTTTGCCCAATGTCTCACAGTAAACATCTGAGGTATGATATGAACCCAAGTTGAATTCTTCCTGATTCAGAACTCTTTACAAAGAACCACATAGCCTAGTTAATTCAGCATGATAAGATCCTTGATCTTTAGCTGAAAGGGACCGTAGCCATCATCTAGTCCAAATCACTCATTTTCTAGATAAGGAAATAATGGATCAAGGAAGTTAAGCATGTTGTTCAAGGTCATGTGGTAGTATGTATCAGACATGATATTTTAACCAGGTGCTCTGACTCCAGAGCAAGAGTTCATTCAGAACCTTCAGCCAGTAATATTAAAATTTGTGCTGTCATCAGTTAGATAAATCAATCAACTTTTCTTTTTGTTATCTAAAGATTGGGTATAAGTTAATAATTACCATGCATATTCCTTAGAAGCCTGACCATTCCCATGTAGTGCCTACCATAGGTCTGACCTTGACATACTCAGGACTAGATATGATAATTAATTATGAATAATATGATCACACTTTTACTTCCTTTTGCATATTTAATACATAAGCCGAGCAAATATTTAGCTAGTCTTCAAGGGTTTTAATTAGTACTTCAGAGAAAACACAACTTTTGGAAGAGGAACCAAAGTTTTTATAGAGATAAAAAGTCTAGAATCTAAAACTGAGAGGGGAAAACTGTATCATTTACATTTCCTAGCCCAAACACAGCCCTGGGAAAAAGAAGAAAGCAAATGTATTCAGAGTCAGGTAGCACTATTTAAATTTGATTGATGTTAAAGAACATCAAGGAGGGGCAGCTAGGTGGCACAGTGGATAGAGCTCTGGCCTTGGAGTCAGGAAGACCTGAGTTCAAATCTGCCCTCAGACACTTGACACTTATTAGGTGTGTGCTCCTGAGCAAGTCACTTAACCCCAATTGCCTCACCAAAAAAAAAAAAAAGCAAGGAAATATAAGCACAGCTAAGTGGCACAGTGGATAGAGGGCCAGGTCTGGAGTCAGGAAAACTCATCTTCCGGAGTTCAAATCTGGCTTCAGAAACTTACTAGTTGTGTGACTGGTTAAGTGGCAAGTCACTTAACCCTGTCCATCTTCTTCTGTAAAATGAGCTGGAGAAGAAAATGGCAAACTGGTTCCTTTGCCAAAGGAAAAAACCCAAATGGGGTCACAAAGAGTCAGGCATGACTCAAAATCGTTGAACAACAAAATTGCTTCATAGAGTCATTGCCTTATTTTGTATACATTTAATTTTCAAGGTCCAATCCTTCGGTGAGGCTTATTATCCTCTCTTCTAATCAATTAATTCTCCTTATTCTTTCCTCAGTCTTTCAACATCACACTACCTTGCTTCCTTTCTTCTAGGAACTTTTGTAGTCCATGTGATCTAGTGATTCTTTTCTATGAGACTACTTTCACTTGTGGTAAAGTTAATCTCTTCCTCTGGATTCACTACCTGAGTTTTTCACAATCCACAGCAGCTCTTTATTGCATAAAACACTTTCTTCTGTGTACTGATATCTGAAATCTCAGTTTATGGAACTGTTTTGTTTTTGTTTTTTGCTTGGGTCAGACTGATTATTTCCATATATCTGGTTGTTAAGACTGGGGCCTTTCCTCTGCAGGAATTCCTGGGTTTGTGCTCAGCATCCTAGTGGTTCAGCTTGGGTTGCAACCTTAGCCCCACTCTATTTCTCCTCTGCCTCTTGCTATAAGCCTGGCAAAACACTGAGGCTCTAGCCCATTACTTGCCAAATACTTCTCTGGCCCTTTCTTCTGATATGGCTCTCTCTTGGCTTACCATGAAACTTAGCCAGGTGTCATGGGAGCTAACCTTATTACTCTGTCTCATGCTAAGCTTTCAATGTGCACTGCCTAGACACTGGCCTGACTCTATTTCCTGCTATGGTTCAGGCATGGGCTACGTTGCACTGATCTGGCTTTGTCTCATACCTGTCTCCTGCCATGGCTCCAGTGGATTGCCTGGGCTGTGAACAGGGTACTAAGCTCTTGCTGTAACTTGAGTGGGGTGGACTGGGCTCAGGGCTTCTTAAATTCTGCTCCACACCTATCTCCTGCTGTGGGCCTGGTTGCTTGCACACTCTGCCTTCCACATGCTCCATCTTGTCTCATCAGAGTCTGAAGAAATTGCTAACAGTCTTTTTGCCAATAAGTTAATTAGTCAACAAACATTTTTAAGTAACTACTAGGTGCCAGGTCTTGTGACAAGAGTTGGGGATACAAAGAAAGATAAAAACATTCTCCTTACCCTCAAAGACCTCACATTGCAATGAGAGAAACAATATATATTTTTTTAATTTTTTTTTTAGGCAACTGGGGTTAAGTGACTTGCTTAGGGTCACACAGCTAGTAAGTGTCCAGTGTTTGGTCTGAGGCCGGATTTGAACCCAGGTTGTCCTGACTTCAGGGCCAGTGCTCTATCCACTGTGCCACTTAACTGCCCCAAGAAACAATATCTTAGTATGGATGTACAAGAGGAACTGGAAGATAATCTCAGAGAGAGGGCACTAGTGGAAGAAAGGGGACTAAGAAAGGCCTCCTGCAAAAGGTGGGTTCATAGTGGAGCTATGAAGGAAGCCATGGAAGCTAAGAGTGGGTAGAGAAAGATGAAGAATAGAAAACAACCAGTGCACTGGTACAGTCAAGAGATGGAGTGTCACAAGTGAGAAACAGTAAACAGGGTAATGTAGCTGAATTTTATAGTGTGTGTGGTGTGGGGTAGGGCAGGGATTGGGGGAGAAAAATGTAAGAAGCCTGTAAAGATAGAAAGGAGCCAGGTTGGAAAGAACTTTAAATGCCAAGCATGGGACCTTATATTTGGTATGAGGAGTAATAAGGACCCCCTAGGGTTTTTAATGTAGTCCTAGACAGGATTAAGGAGCATTCAACTCTTTTTTTTTTTGCTATTATGCCTTCTGTTGAATTTTTAAAGCTCAATCTAGTGTTTATGGAGGAAATGTATCCCTCCATGACCTAACAATCCATTATCTTAGCCAGAAAAAATTCGACCCTTTGGAAAACTAAAGACATATTTCTTGGCAGTCCCCTTGCAACTAGGCAATTAGAGTACAATGGTTTCTTTAATTCAAAACATACTGGAAGTCTTGGTTCTGGGGAACTGACACCTGGCAGCCCCATGAGCATGAAACAGTGAATGGTGGGACAGAGGAAGTTCATTCATTGCCTCCTCAGACCTGGCAGGTGTCTCACACCTACAGTTCATTGACCAGATGCTATTGACCATCAGTATTACTAGGACATATCCTTGATATTTTTTAAAAATTATTTTCCTAATAGAATTTTTCCCAATTGCATGTAATGATAGTTTTTAACATTCATTTTTGTAATATTTTGAGTTCCAGATTTTTCTCCCTTCTTTCCCCTTTGTCCCTCCCCAAGACAGCAAGCCATCTGATATAGGTTATAAATGAACAATCATGTTAAACGTTAGTCATGTTAGTTAAGCATTAGTCACGTTGTAAAAGAAGAATCAGAACAAAAGGAGAAACCACAAGAAGGCAAAAACAAAAACAAAAACAAAAGTGAAAATAGTATACTTCATTCTGCATTCACACTCCAGAGTTCTTTCTCTGGATGTGGATAGCATTTTCCATCATGAGTCTTTTGGAATCGTTTCGGATCATTGTATTGCTGAGAAGAGCTAAGTTTATTATAGTAATCATTGTATGATATTGGCTATTACTGTGCACATTGTTCTCCTCATTCTGCTTAGTTCACTTTGCATCAGTTCATGTAAGTCAGTCCAGGTTTTTCTGAAACCCATCTGTTCATCATTTCTTATAGATGATAGAATAAGAGTATTACATTATATTCACATACCATACCTTGTTCAGCAATTCCCCAATTGATGGGAATTCCCTTATTTTCGTATTCTTTGACACTATAAAAAGAGCTGATATAAATATTTTTGCACATGTGTGTCCTTTTTTCCCTTTTCTATGATCTCTTTGGGAAACAGACCTAGTAGATGTGTTACTGGACCAAAGAGTAGGCAAACATTTAGTTGCCCTTTGGGCACGGTTCCAAATTGCTTCCCAGAATAGTTGGATCAGTTCATAACTCTACCAACAGTGCATTAGTGTTCTAATTTTCCCGCATCTTCTCAAACATTTATCATTTGTCTTTTCTGTCATATAAGCCAATCTGATAGGTGTGAAGTGGTTAACAAAAACCTCAGAGTTGTTTTAATTTAAATGTTTTAATCAATAGTGATTTAGAGCAGTTTTTCATATGACTACAAATAGTTTTAATTTCTTCATCTGAAAACTGCCTGTTCATATCCTTTGACCATTTGCCAAAAGCAGAATGACTTGTTTTCCTATAAATTTGATTCAGTTATCTATATATTTTAGAAATCAGGCCTTTATCAGAAACACTTTCTTTAAAAATTGTTTCCCAGCTTTCTGCTTTCCTTCTAATCTTAGTTGCATTGGTTTTGTTTGTACAAAGATTGCATTTTTGCACAATTTACTGTATTACATAATGTTCTCTATTTCTTGTTCAGTCATAAATTCTGCCTTTCTCCATAGATCTGACAGGTAAACTATTCATTGCTCTCCTAATTTGCTTATGGTATCATCCTTGATGTCTAGATCATGTTCCCATTTCAAAATTATCTTGGTATAAGATGTGAGATGTTGGTCTATGCCTAATTTCTGCCATACTATTTTCCAGTTTTCCCAGCGTTTTTTGTGAGTTGTTACCTAAGATGCTGGAATTTTTGTGTTTATCAAACAGTAGATCACTATAGTCACTTACCACTGTGTCTTGTCCATGATCCATCACTCTATTTCTTAGCCAGTACCAGATAGTTTTGATGATTGCCTCTTTACAATACAGTTTTAGAGCTGGTAGACCTAGACCACCCTCTTTTGTATTTTTAAAAATTGATTCCCTTGATATTCTTGAACTTTTGTTCTTCCAAATGAATTTTGTTATTTTTTTCAAGCTCTATAAAATAATTTTTAGTAGCTTGATAGGTATGGTACTGAATACATAAATTAATTTAGGTAGAATTGTCATTTTTACTATATTAGCTCAGCCTACCCATCAGCAATTGATATTTTTGCAATTATTTACATCTGACTATTTGTGTGAAGAGTGTTTTATAATTGTGTTCATATAGTTCCTGCATTTGTCTTGGCAGGTAGACTGCAAATATTTAAATTGTCTACAGTTGTTTTAAAAGGAATTTCTCTTTTTGTCTCTTGGTGCTGGGCTTTGTTCATTATAAATAAAAACACTGATGATATATGTGGATTTATTTTTACATACTGCAACTTTGCTAAAGTTGTTAATTGCTTTAAGTAGTTTTCTAGTTGATTCTCTAGGATTGTCTATGTATACCATCATATCATCTGCAAAGAGTGATAGTTTTGTTTCCTCATTGTCTATTCTAATTCCTTCAATTTATTTTTTCTTCTCCTAATGCTAAAGCTAACATTTCTAGTGCTATATTGAATAATAGTGGTGATAATGGGCACATTCTTGTTTTATACCTGATCTTACTGGGAATGTTTCTAGCTTACCCCGATTACATATGATGCTTGCTGATGGTTTTAGATGCATATTGCTTATTATTTTAAGACAAACTTCACTTATTCCTATTCTCTGTAGTATTTTTAACAGGAATGAGTGTTGTATTTTGTCAAATGCATTTTTTGCATCTATTGAGATAATCATATCATTCCTGTTAGTTTTGTTATTGATGTGATCCATTATGCTGATAGTTTTCTTAATATTGAACCATCCCTGTATTTCTGATATAAATTCCACCTGGTTATAGTGTATCATCCTTGCGATTAATTGCTGTAATCTCTTTACTAATATTTTATTAAAAATTTTTGCATCAATATTCATTAGGGAAATTGGTCTATAATTTTCTTTCTCTGTTTTGGCTCTTCCTGGTCTAGGTATCAGCACCACATTTGTATCATGGAAGAAATTTGATAGGACCCCTTCTTTGCTTGTTTTTTCAAATAGTTTCCATAGTATTGGAATTAATTGTTCTTTAAATGTTTGGTAGAATTCACCTGTAAATCCATCTGGCCCTGGAGATTTTTTCTTAGGGAGTTAATCGAAGGCTTGTTCAATTTCTTTTTCTGAAATAAGGTTAAGTATTTTATTTCCTTTTCTGCTAACCTGGCCAATTTACATTTTTGTAAATATATATCCATTTAATTTAGATTATTAGATTTATTGACACAAAGTTGGGAAAAATAGCTCTTACTTATTTCTTTAATTTCCTCTTCATTGTTGATGAATTTACCCTTTTTATTTTTGATACTTGTAATTTGGTTTTCTTTTTTTCTTTTTTAATCAAATTAACCAAAGGTTAGATAGTTTATTATATTGTGGTTTTTTTCATATAACCAGCTCTTAGTTTTATTTATTAGTTCAATAATTTCAATTTTATTAATCTCTCCTTTGATTTTCAGAATTTTTAATTTGGCATTTAATTGGGGATTTTTAATTTGTTTTTCTTCTAGCATTTTTTAATTGTATGCCTAATTCATTGATTTCATCATTCTCTATTTTATTTCTGTAAGCATTTGAGATATAAAATTAACCCCTAAAAGCTGCATTGACTGCATCCCATAAGTTTTGGTAGGTTGAATCATTATTGTCATTGTCTTTGATGAAATTATTGATTGTTTTTATGTTTTGTTGTTTGACCAACTCATTCTTTAGGATTAGATTATTTAGTTTCTAATTAATTTTTTATCCTATTTTTCCATTGCCATTTATCACATGTAATTTTTTTGCTTCATGATCTGAAAAGGACGCATTTAATATTTCTGACTTTCTGCATTTGATTGTGAGGTTTTTATGTCCTAATATGTGGTCAATTTTTGGGTAGGGGCCATGTACTACTGAGAAAAGGAATATTCTTTTCTATTCTTATTCAATTTCCTTTTTTTGGGGGGGGGCAATTGGGGTTAAGCGACTTGCCAAGGGTGACACAGCTAGTAAGTGTCAAGTGTTTGGTCTGAAGTCAGATTTGAACTCAGGTCCTACTGACTTCAGGGCCGGTTCTCTATTCACTGTGCCACCTAGCTGCCCCTTCTCATTCAATTTTATTCAGAGATCTATAATATCTAACCTTTCTAAAATTCTATTCACCTCCTTAACTTGTGGTTAGATCTAACTAGTCCTGAGAAGGGGACATTGAGGTACCCCCACTTGTATAGTTTTGCTTTCTGTTTCTTCCTGCAACTCACTTTACCTTTCCAAGAATTTGGATGCTATGCTTCTTGGTGCATATATGTTTAGTCTTGATATTACTTCATTGTCTATGGTACCTTTTAGCAAGATGTCATTTCCTTCCTTATCACTTTTAGATACATTTTTTTATTTTGTTCTGTCTGAGATCAAGATTTCTACCTCTGCTTTTTTACTTCAGCTGAAGCATAATATATTCTGCTCCAGCTTTCTACCTTTACTCTATGTGTATCTCTCTGCTTCAGATTTGTTTCCTGTAAACAACATGTTGTAGTAGTCTGGTTTTTGATCCACTCTATCCACTTCTGTTTTATGGGAGATTTCATCCCATTCACATTCACAGTTATGATTACTAACTGTGTATTTCCTTCTATCCTGTTTTTCCTCCTGCTTATACTTTTCTCTCTCCTTTAACTGTCCCTCCTCACCAGTGTTTTCCTTCTGACCACCATGTCCCTCAATCTGCTTTCCCTTCTTTCAGCCCCCTCCCTTTTTCTCTCCCCTTTTCCCCTCCTATTTCTGCCCTCCCTTCTTCATTGCCTTGTATCAGTCCTCCCTCCTCTCCCTTTTCTTTCCCCTTTCCCCTCCTACTTCCTTATAATTAAGATAAATTTTTATACACAATTGAGTATATATGTTATTCCTTCTTAGAGCCAAATCTGATAAGAGTAAATTTCAAATATAATCATTCCCTTCCTTTTTTCCCTCCACTGTAATAGGTATTTTGTGCCTCATCATGTAATATAATTTACCCTATTCTGTCACCCCCTTTCTTCTTCTCCTACTACAATCTTTTTACACCCTTTTTTTGTATCACATCAAAGTCAACTTATGCCCACACCCTTTGTCTATGTATACTCCTTCTACCTGTCCTAATAGAGATACAGTTCTCAAGAGTTACAAATATCATCTTCCTGTAACATTTTAATTTTATTGAATGACATACTTTTTTTCTTTCATGTTTACCTTTTTATGCTTCTCTTGAATCTTATATTTGAAAATCAAATTTTCTGTTCATCAGGAAAATACATTTTTTTCTATTTCTTTCATTCTTTTGATTTTGTTTGATGCTTGAGGTACAATAAAGTCCACTTGCCCAATTCTAATTTTTAAGGAATTATTTTCTTCACTTAGCTTTTCTACCTCCTTTTCTATTTGACCAATTCTACTTTTAATGGAGTTGTTTTCTGCATGGTTTTTCCCATTTGGCCAATTCTAGTTTTAAAGGAGTTGCTTACTTCAGTCAATTTTTGTGCTTCCTTTTCCAAGCTATTGACTCTTTTTTCATAACTCTCTTGCATAACTCTCATTTCTTTTCCCATTTTTTCTTCCACTTCTTCTACTTTATTTTTAAAATATTTTTTGAGGGGCAGCTAGGTGGCACAGTGGATAGAGCACCAGCCCTGAAGTCAGGAGAACCTGAGTTCAAATCCAGCCTCAGACCAAACACTTGACACTTACTAGCTGTGTGACCCTGGGCAAGTCACTTAACCCCAATTGCCTAAAAAAAAAAAAAGGCAAAAAAAAATCTTTTCTGAGCTCTTCCAGGAGAACTTTTTGGCCTTGAGACCAATTCAAATTCCTCTTTAAGGCTTCACATGTAGGTATTTTGACATTGTTGTCCTCTTTTGAGTTTGTATTTTGATCTTCCCTATCACCATAGCAGCTTTATATGGTCAGGGCTCTTTTCTGTTTCTTACTCATTTTTTATCTTATTTCATGACTTTGAAAGTCAAGCTCTGCTCCTGAGGCACAGGGGGCACTGTCCTAAGCTTCTTATGCTGGGGGCTGGGTGCCTGATCACTGACTTTCTGTAGCAGGGCCTCAGGTGCTTGCAGCTTCCCACTGTACTGGGGTGGCCTGGCCTAGTTATGCCTGTTCTGCCTGGGTTCCACTGCTCACAATTTGCCTTCTAAAGAAGTCTGGAGATCTCACAGCTGTCCTGTTGAGTCGGGACTGCTGGGCCTTGATTTCTGATCTGTACTGTGGCTACAAGCCTCCCTCTGGCTTGCTCAGCACTGTCTATACTGCTCTATATCTCCTTTTGCCCATGTGACAGGCCTTTCCTAAAGTCCTTCTAAGTTATCTTAAGCTGGAAATTTTTTTCACTCCATTTTTTTGTGGATTATATCACTCCAAAATCTGTTTAGAGGTCTAATTTAATATTATTTATGAGGGAAACCTGGAAGAGCTCATGCAATTTCCTGTCTTCTCTTGGCCATCTTGGATCTGTCTCCCTAAATCCATAGCTTTGATCCTTAAATTTGACAATTGCTTCGCTGCAAACTGAGCAAAACTATAACCCTTTCTCATGTCAGGTCAGTTATTAACACTATTGAGTTTATTGATTTTAGTATGGCTCACAACCCCTCCTAACATAAGTGTGTTCAGGCAACATGACCCAGATCCAGAGACATAAATAAGGAGGACCAATTGGAGTATTTCCCCAAGATACCATTGTTACTTAAGCTCCTTCAATAGGTAGAAACAACTGAGGTTAACATCAAGTTAAGTAAGAACATTTCATTAAGATAGGAAGCTACCAGGATATTCCTCCTCCCTGTCCCCATCTTCAGGCAACACTAATCCCTCATCAAGTCAAGTAAAGTCAATAAGCATTTATTTAACATCTACTATGTACCAGGCACTGTGCTAAGCACTGAGAATATAAAAAATACAAAAGACAGTCAATGCTCTCTTATAGTTTAATGGGGAGACAACATGCAAACAATTACATACAAACAAGGTATATACAGAGTAAAAAAGAGATGATGAACAGAGGGAAGGTGATAGAACTAAGGAATACTGAAAAAGGCTTCCTAAAGAAGTTGAGACTTTAACTAAGAAGCCAGGAGGTGGAGATGAGGAGGAAGAGTCTTCTTGGCATGGGAGATAGACGATGAAAATGCTCAGTTGGAAAATGGAGTGTCATATGCAAGGAACAGCAAGAAGGCCAATGTCACTGGGTGGCAAAATAAGTAGAGAGGAGTAAAGCATAATGAGAATGGATAGGTAGGAAGGGCCAGGTTATAAAGGGCTTTAAAGGCTAAACAGAGGGTTTAATATTTGATCCTGGAGGTAAAAGAGAATCACTGGAGTTTTTGTTTGTTTGTTTGTTTGTTTAGGAAGGTGATATGTTCAGGCCTGTGCTTTTAAGAATATCAATTTGACTGCAAAGTGAAGGACGCAGTGGAGTGAGGAGACTTGAGACAGGGAAACCAACCATTTTATTAGTGCAGTAAATCAGGGATGAGGTAATGAGGGCCCGTGCCAGGATGATGGTAGTGTCAGAAGAAAGGAGGAGAAGGGGGCATATGCAAGAATCATTACAAAGGTAGAAACTACAGGATTTAAAAATAGATTGAATATAGAAGGAGAGAGTATGTGAGGAGTGGTGAGAGGGAGAATGGTAGTACCCTCCACAATAACAAAGAAGTAATAGGTTAGGGACCAGCCTTGCTGGTTCCTGTCTCCTGCCTGCTTTTTCTAAAAACTTAATTAGAAAGTGTATGTAATGCTGCTTATGCCACGTATATTTTGTTAAATGTTCCTTGTGATTAAGTAGAGAAAGCTCATAATCAGAAGCTCCCTACCTCTATGAAATCATAGGTCCAGTCAAAGAAAGGCGAATGTTCATTATGGCTGTACTGATTTGTACATGCTTAACTGGGGATCCATAATTTGTCCACGTCAAAAAAAAAATGTTACATTGAAGATCCTTCTTGCCCAGCAGTATCACAGAAATTTTCAAGGCTACATGGAATACCACATGGTGCATTACATTTTAATGAGTTTTTTGCCAATTGGAAGCCAGGCAGATTACTTAAGTAGTCTATGCTATTATTGAACTCTTGCTCTTCAGTGTTATCAGCTCATGAGTTTTAGTATGTTGAAGGTTATTCTGCATAGGCACGGACATTTGGGATAAGTTAAAAAGGAAGGGATCCTGTGACATGGGGGAAAATGTGGGATCTTACAGTATAATGAAAATGGGCCCATGATAAAGAAGGTAGCTATGGTACTATAGAAAGCTCACTGGCTCTGAAGTCAAAACACGAGTTCAAATCCTACTTTGACTGGTTACTATGCATGTGACCTTAGGTAAGTCATTTAACCTCTAGAGTTTAGCATAGTACCTGGAATATATAAGGTACTTAATAAATGCTTTTTAACATTGAGGCGGCTAAGTGGCTCAGTGTATAAACTGCTGGGCCTAGAGTCAGGAAGCTCTGAGTTCAAACCCAATCTCAGACATTTATACCTGTGTGACTCTGGGGAACTTACTGAACTTCTATCTGCCTTAGTTTTTCCAACTATAAAATGGAGATAATAATAGCCCCTACCTCCTAGGATTGTGATATTATCAAATGAGAGAATATTTGCAAAATTCTTAGCACAGTACATGGCATATAAATTCTAGCTATTGTTGTGTTGTTGTTATTGACTGACTAACTAGACTTCAATTTTTTCTTCTGTAAAATGAGAGGGATTGCACTGAGTTGTACTAAATGGCTTGAGGATCCTTCCAGATCTATATCTATGGTACTATGAGTTCAAAAAACTAGTGTCTTCTACCATATGTCAACCATGCAAATTCAGTAAAGTTATTTTTCTCTCTCCAAGCATCATTTGTGTTATTGAAATATTAAAATAATTATCTTCCCCATCTAACTCACAGATTCTTGTTGCTGTTGTTTTTTTTTTCTTCACCTGTACCAGTGGGTGTAGGGGATTTCTGAAATGGGAGTGAAAAGATAAGCAAACTTAAGGTTAGAGGACCTGAATTTAAATCCCAGCTCTGGCATTTAAGACCTGTGTGATCTTGAATGTCACTTACCTATACTGAATCACAACTTCTTGATCTGTAAAATAAGGGCACTTGACTAGATGGCCTTTATGGTCATTTCCAGTTCTAGATTTGTGAACCTATACTGTAATGCAGATTTATAACTATTCTGTAACTTCATTCTTAGAAAGTTGTTTGGGGAAGGTCATTTCATAATCGAATCAAGTCTATACAGCCAGTCTATGTCAAGACATTGAACTTGAACCCAGAACTTACTGACTCTGAAACCAAGTCTATTGTCTAGTCTCTCAACGAGGTAAGAAAATTAAATGGTATCCTAAATAAATAAGTATTTTGCAAAACATGAAACACTATGCATACATAAAATGTAATTCATTCTTGAATATATGGCTTTTAATCTTAATTATAACTATAAGAAATATTTTATGAAAAAAGTTGTAACCTATTTTGGACCATTTTTCATAACAAAATTGAATTAATCTAATTGAACTGAGTTAAATGACATTTTGGGGGAAATTTATCAAAATTCAGTGGGTGAGCTTTGAAACCTGATTTCAAATTAGACAAAACTTTAAATTTACCCAAAACTGTATCATATAGATTTTTTATGGCTAAAAAATCTTGCTTTGAAGTTAAAATAAATTAATAGAATCATTGAATGTGTTAAATTATCTTTTAAAAAAATATTTCATGTAAGACAGAATATCAATGTTTCCAAATAATTCCACAGCAAGAATTATTATGACCTCATAACACTCTTTTCTTCAACTATATATGCAAGAAATTATAGTGATAAAAGTGGTCAATACTCTTCTCATGTGTAGAAAGGCCCACATTTGTCAAGGGCTCAAAGGAAGGCAGAATAGACATCGCTAGCCTCTTCTTCCCCCACTACTCTCCAAGGGAGACTTTCATTCCTTCCAGGAGGGGAAGCAGGAAGTTGGGAACAGAGGCCACCATTCCACTTTCCTCAGAGACAAAGGATACTAGGCTAGAAGTATATCTATCTGCTCCCTTAAACATTTTTCATCTAGGGGATATGATCAGATTCCCTCTAAGTTTTTATCACTTTGTCATTTTGGAGGGGAAGAGAGATCCAAGGCTTGACCCCTTTCCTACCAAATCCTAGTTCTACGATGAAGACACATAGTGAACAGAAAAGAAGCCCATTTACCCAAATCATAGTAAAAACAGAAATCAGAGGAGGTACCACAGGGCAAAATATATACCAGACAATATAGAATGAAGGAGCTCTCTCATTGAGAGGTAGATGACTGAGCTCAAACAAGAGAGAATGTCCACGATCTCACAAAAGGGGAAACCCCTCAAAGTCTCTAGTAAGCTGGGGATAGAGACTTGATGGATGCTGACCCCTCCCATGTCTTGCCAGTCTTTTCTTTTAGCAACCTGAAGTGGAGTTGGCCTCTTGCTTGGAGAGTCCCAAAGAGGTACTGGCTGAGAACTGAAGGTCCCACCCCTCACCAAGTCTGTCCTGCAACTCATACTGGGCATTCATCTCAACCAATAAAGAGAGGATCTCATACCAATTGGCTTTGGAATAGGGGTTACAAAGTGTTAACAGGTTTTATATTGAAAAGCAAACACCAACTATTCAAATCCTTTTCACATGATTAATCCAGATACTTCTGATCTATTCTCCAGAGGACATACCATATGCTTTTAAGGTAGTTGAATATTTGGCTAATTCAATCCTTGTTATTAAGTGCCTATTATGTGCCAGGCATTGTGTTAAGTACTGGTGATACAAAAGAGGCAAAAGATAGTCCCTGCCCTCAAAGAGCTCACAATCTAATTAATGCAAAATATGCCTTTAAAAATAAAGGGCACTTTAATTGATTTATCTTTTTACAAGCATATTTTATATTTAGGACACAATCCTGAATTTAAGTCCTCTAAAGAATAAGATAATAGCACTTTGCTTTTATTAACCAATGAAATGAGTATTGTTATTTTTCTAGCTTCACATCCTGGCTGTTCATGGTCACTGGTGTCTATACAAGGTGAATTAGAACATTCAATCTTTGTAGTTATCTCCATAGTGACCAGGAAACTGAATTATTTTCCATTTCAGAAAAGTCTTATTCTATACCTCACCAAGTAAGCTTCCTATACAGTCTAAGTTACAGGGTCATTTCCTTTTATCAAGACTCTTGAAACTGTTAATAGAAAATACTGTTAGCTCACATCTTTATTAACTTAGAATCCGTGCCTGGCATATTAGCCCTGGAGAACTTACTCCATGTCATTCTTTTGCCTGAAAGACAACCTTTATGATCTCTGAATAGAAATAAAATAAAACTTGGTCATCATCCAGGTTGTCCTACGGTGAAAAGAATTGGATAAGAAACAATGGAAGGATGAGAACAGCATGGAAAAACTATTGCTTCTTTTAAGTACCTGTGTCTGATTCCCAATTGTTCCTCTACCATTTAGGAGCTATAGAACCAGAGAGTATGCTGCTTCAAGTGGTGATTGTTTAATTTTCACTGTAAGCATTTAAACCTCAGAAATCAGCAAAGAAGTGATGGAGAAAATGTGATTTAAACTTAGAAGTGTAACATGCTTACATTTTTTTTCTACCACAGAGCCAGGTATAAACATTTACAGTATACCTCTAGATAAGACTCATTCATTTAAAGCCTTATTGCATTGTCAAGGGTCTCGGTAAAGTATCCACAAAAATATATTCCTGACCGGGAAACATCAAGCACTTTTGTACATATGCTAATACCAGCATTTGTACAAATCCACAAACTAAAATAAGCATGAAAAAAAAAATTCTGTTGAAATCCGATGGAGGAAGAGATGGGGGAGAGGATGACTAGATAGAAACAATTCCAGCTTGGGAAACCTGTCCTCTTAACTCGGGGCTAAATAAGAAATAAAAATTGATGGTAGATTAACTTTCCAAGGGGTAGTTTTATTGAACATTCATATTTAAATGTTTATCCCATCTGTTTTAGAGAACAAATTGAAGACAATGGAAATACTACATAACATTTCAATTATCATTGCTCCAATCACAATTAGGAGGTTTCCTGCCATACGAATATTTTTCTTTGTATTTTCAGACTGATGATTCCTAGGCTAGATTCTCTGATCCTTACTCTTCCAACATCCACTTAACTGGTAGAATTCAGAGTAAAATGATTGGAAGAAGTAAGGTACAGTTGCATAAGTAAAAGAGACTGCATGAAACAAAAGAAGTGACAAAGACATAGAAATGGATGAGTGTCAAGTTTGGAGTCAGGAAGATCTAACTTCAAATCCAGCCTCAGACATTTGCTACCTACATAACCTTGGGCAAGTCACTTAAACCTGTTTGCCTCAGTTTCCTCATTTGTAAAATGAGCTGGAAAAGGAAATGGCAAATCACTCTAGTATCTTTGCCAAAATAAAGGGGGGGGGAGGGAATCATGAAGATTTGGACATGATTAAAATGACTGAACAACAGCAAAAATGAAATTTTATCCAACTGGCCTACTAAGTTCATTTGGGGGAAGTTGGGGTGGCACTGCACTTTTAAACAATTCATTCAGAGAAAATGGAAGTCTTGGGATTTCCCATCAGCAGCAGTAGCTCAGTCACTTTTGCAGTTCAAGTGCTGAATTCTTCTATCTGCAATATTATTAGATTTTAATTAAAATGGCTTTTGGTGTACCCGCATCTGAGTTCTTATGGCAAACTCATGTAGATTTGGAACTCGAGCCACCTGTCCATTTGGAAAATACTTTATCGTGATTTGTCATTACCTTCAAATATATTTCATCATGGTCCTAACTTAAAAGAGACTTGAACATTGCTACAGGTAGGAGATATTGTCTCCTAAAAATAAAAATAATAATTGTTCCCATTATGGTAATAGTAGCATGAAGTGACCATGAGTGCCTACTGAGACAGCCCTCAGAAACTTTCTGCCAGTGGAGGAGAATTAGACAAGTGGATCAAAAGTTGTTTCTTCCTAGCTATGGGGAAAAAAGATTTGTTCCAAAAGGCATAAATAACCCTCTACACAAAATAAAACTGCTTCTGCCACAGAAGGAAGTTCTTAAATATTGAATTTTACAATGTTTCTTACCCCTTAGTAGGCATTCCTTATCAGTAAATGAGAATAAATCACCCCAGTGGAGATGTTTTTAACTATAAGATGCCCAAGCCGTTAGGCAATTTAGTGGGGAAAAGACAATTATTTGACAAATAAATTACAAAAGAAACAGTTGAGTGGCTGAATCTGTCACTTTTCATGCAATTTTGTTGGCATTACTCTATGAGTAACTGTCAGCATCTGGCTTATTGTACACTCCACATTTCAGCCAAAAGAACACTGCTTATACCACTACTAGGTCTGTATCCCAAAAAAAGGGAAAAGGACCCACAGGTAGTCACCAACAAGTTCCAAATTAAATTATAGCCTTTAACTAAGAGAGAAATTCTGAGGCAATGTCCTGAAAACAGTCCATGTGTACAATAATTGGGGAGTGGATTAATAAATTGTGGCATGCATGTAATGCTCTTGTAATAAAGGAAAAAACAAAACATAACAAAACCAACCAATACAATGCATCTAGCAACACATGCAATATTCCAAAAGCACCTTCACCTAGCTATCTCTCCAATAAAGAGAGTGAGAGACGGATTTCCTCAACTCTTTTCCAGGGCAAGGTTGGTCACTATATTTGCAATAGAAGAAATGATAAGTTTGAAGAATATAAAGAAACATGAGAAAACTTAGATGAAGAGATACAAAAGGGAAAAAAAACCTAAAATAATAAACAAAAAAAAGAGAATTCTCTTCAACTATATAAATAACAACCACAAAATACATAGAGATATATGGAAGAAAATAAGTCCAGGAGGAGACAGAGAAACAAACAGCAAAATGTAGTTACTAACTTTTTCAAGTTAATGGACACTTTTAATGTGACTGTACAAATAAAATTGTATCTACAATCTTTTTTATAGTTGCTGCTGTTGTGCAAATTTGAATGTTTGTATGCTTTGATGGTTACTAAATTTATAATAAATAAAAATACAAAATACAGAAATACATGAACAGATGAATGAATGAATGAATGAATGAATGAATGAATGAATGAAAATATTTAAGAGCACAAGACTAAGCACAAATGCTTTGGGCATCCCACCAGAGGTTTCCTAGTGATTTCCTAATAAAATAGGCAGCTAAGAGGCATAGTGGATAGAGTACTGGGCTTGGAATCAGAAAAATTTGAGTTCAGATCTGGCCTCAGATACTTAGTAGCTGTATGACCATGGGACAAGTCACTTAATTGCTATCTGCCTCAGTTTACTCAATTGTAAAATAGAGGGAAAAAATCTCTTCTCAGGATTGTTGTGAAGGTCAAATGAGATAATATATGTAAAGCACCTAGCATGACTTCTGACACACAAAAGGCACTTAATAAATGCGTGTCCCCTCCCCCCTTGCCTTCTTTGTTTCTGATCATTCATTTTGGTCACTCCTAAATGACCCACACTAGTTTACCTAGTTGATATAGAAATACTTACATCATTGTTCTTGGCATTCTCTAGAAACAAACAGAAATTCTGCCTGAGGTTGGTCTATTAATGGCCAAAAAAAAATCTAGCTTCTTAAAATGCAATGTGTTCAATCTTGACAGATAAATTGAAAGCCCTGGATCAACCTTCCTATAATGTGGCTTTAAAAGAACTACTATGAGACTACACCAACTATTTCAATTTTCATCCAAATTACCAATGATCATTTAAAGACAATATCACATAAGGATGACCACTTTCTAGGTAGCCCCAAAATAGTGAAAATATATTTAATTCTTATTTCTTATACAATACTAATGGTTGTACCCAGTGCGCCATCTGACAGCCCAAAGAATAACCTGACAGATTCCAAAGCTAACTCAACAATTTGTTCATTTAATAGAAAATTGGGTGACCCATGCCTAAGTTCATTTATCCTTCACAAAATAGGTCCCATCAAGCAAATATAAATGAAATAAATGTACAAGATGTAGGAAGAATGAAAGACTACTCCTTTTAAGTCATAATGAAAAGTGGCTGGAAAATTTATTTATTTTTTCCTTGTTGAGAAGTATTTCAATTACTTTCTACCTATTGTGACTCACCAATATCAATATTAATGAGGGAAGAGATATTAAAGAATGGACTTCCTTTCTTGGAGGAGGGGTGGCAGAAACAGCTTTTAATGGTGTAACCTCCTTGAAAATTTCCAGAAATGAGAACTCTAAACAGTTATATTAATACATGAGATATGAAAATGTGATGCAGTCCAAAGTTCCAAAATCAAGGCTAATATAGCAGGACAGCATTCATGGGGGAAGTAGGAGGAGCTCCATAGGCCAAGCTATTTTGTTTAATTACCAGAAACCTACAGTTGGCTGATAGTTTTGTTAAAGAGACTTAAAGTCTAGTGACAGAACCATCTTGGTTAGAGTACATCCTCTTGAATGGATTTGACAGAAAATCTTTGGGTGCTTGATTGCCTGACTTTAGAATATGGTGGGCTTCAGAGCACTGAGGCCTTTAAAGACATTAATCTCCAAATCGGTTAGCATAATGGTTTGTATTCAAAACAGAGAAACGTGAAGAGAAAGAAGTATGTAATAAAATTTTTTTTTAAAAAGCTAGCACTAATTCTCTACTCTCTTTTTGTCCAAGAACTATAATGCTACCTTCTATTTTTGTAGTTCAACAACCCAAGCAACTAAATTCAAAATAAAAGGTCAACCTGATACTTTTATCTATATAATATCTTTTAAGTTTATATCATTTTGTTCTCACTAATAGGATTAATTATTTAATAGAATTGCCTCATTAAAATACTTTGTTTAGATGTTGAAATATGTTTTCATCAATATGGGCTCACTATTCACTGAGGCAGATTGAAAACTTTTCATGTCTTAATAACCTGTTTTTATAAGATTCTATGGCCAAAAGTATTTTAGCAACTAGCAACCACTTTCCTGGTGATGACCCTCTATGATCTGAGCAAAGGTTAGCCCTGTATGATAGCTTGCCACTGGGCTTGTCCTTAAAACCTTTCCAGCTCAATTGGATCAATCTAAGAATAAATACACACTGACCCAAATGACTTCTGATAGGCAGAGTGTTGCAATCAACTTCAGATTCTTCCACTTTAGGCATGTGGAATCTCAGGGCATGACTGCTTAAATAAAAATATCAACCAAAGTGTATAAGTTAACATATTTCTAGACATTATAATGTCTAGAATGTCTTAATTTCCAGACATCTTAATGTGTAAATCAGTCAGCTCATCTTCAAGAAGGTATGGATCAATTTGATTTAATTCAATCAGCATTTATTCAGCATGCCCTCACCATGTGGCATTAATTATGCTAGTTTCTGTGTTTACAAAGACAAAATGAAACAATTCTACGCAAAAGAAACATACATTCCATTCCCATTCTGTTTGGTAAACAACATGTTAGTAAGTACAAAATGTAAGATAATTTCTAAGGCAGAGATCTAACACAAAAGTAATTTGCTGATGATTTTTCACAACTCAGCCTCACTTAAATCCAACTCACTCAGAGGTTGACATCACTCATTCCTGATGGCACTGGTCTTCTTCAAAAAGGACTAACAACAAGAATTTGTTAACAATAAGATAGGGGTTCTAAAGGTTCTAATGGTTGGGATAAGTGAGCTAGGTACACTGGAGGGATGGTTGTGTGGTTTGTCCTTCCTTCTTGAAGAGGACCATGACATCAGGGAGATGGTGATATGACTTGCATTGGATTGGATTTGAGTGAGGGAGAGCTGTTCAAAGTCACAGCCTCACTTTTTCCTCACTTACATGAATGGATCAGGTTGAGAGCAGGCAGTAGTGGCCAAACAAAAGATCTTCACTCAAACAGGAATGGGAGAACAAAGCTATTGCAAGAGATTGCCACATCCGTCACAGTAATAAATGTAATCTTGATATGTTGATTTGATTATCAGTCTTTGAGAAAGAGGTTGGAAAGGTAGAAGTATGCAAGCCAAGATTATGTAGAGGGCTAGTTCATGTCAGCGGATTCCCAGGGATCTGTGGATTCCAGGACATGTATAGAAATCAGTCAAGAAATCAGCAGGAAAGGATCAGGTAAAATATGTTTGGTATCTTAGCGACTGCCTATTTATAAGTTTTTACACATAAAGAGTTCCAACCAAAGACTTCAAACAGACTTTAGACACTCTTATTCAATATCTGATTACAAACACATGCTTCTTTCTGGCTCTAGGTCACTTTGTGCCACTTCATATAGACACATTCTTTATCTTTTCATGTGAAATATTTACCACATTAAAAAAAATCAAGAAAAACAGACATGCTCAGTAGTGCCACAGATGAACAAATTTAATAGTGGAAATATTTGAACACATTTGTTCTCATAAAGCCAAAGGACAACATGTCTTAATAAAATAACAAATATATTGAAAACAACTTACTTATAATCACCACAAAAATACTCTGCTTCTGCATCTGTGTGAGAAAGAGAACCTTTCAAAATCAAGCCCATGATTAAATTTTTCTCCATTATGAATTTTTAAAATTGTCATCAAATATAGTAGCTCTTCAGAGGCAGAGTGAGATTGATGGCCTCAGTTCACTTCAAAGTGGATGGCTATCTGTTTCATTAAGCTCTTCCCCAATAATTTGGCCTAGGACTCTTAACTAGAAGGGGCCAAGGACCAAACTGAGTCAATTAATGTAATGCATTTCTATTTATACACGAAGCAAAGAAAGTAGAGATAATAGGAAGAAAATGTTTATTTCAGTGTAAAGTTATAGTATCTGCTTGTGATTGTATTTCACAGGAGAAATTATATGAAATTATAATAATTTTTAATTGCATCAATTCATGAGCCTGATCCTTCTCATGTTTTTGGTTTTGTTTGTTTTTGTTTTTCGTAGACTTATGCCATTTTAAAGATAGAAAACTTTAGGTCAGAGCATCACATACAGTCATAGCATTTTAGGGTTGCAAACAGGATCTCAAAGATCATCTGCTAAACCACAAAATGATACACCGTAAGACTGCAAGATACAAAAGCTATTAGAGATCATAGTCCAACCACTTTATTTTACAGATGGGGAAACTGCGGTTCTGGGAGAAATGCTTTTTACATCACACATTGCCTCTGACAAAAAGAATTGGGAGGTTTGAACCCAAGCTGAAATTTGGAAGTGAAGGATTTCAAGCTGAGATGAGGAAGACATGGGACATGACCTCTGTAATAGAACTAAGGTAAGAGATGATGAGTAAGAGGCCAATTTGTCTGAAACATAAGAGTATATGAAGGGAAAAAAGAATGCCTTAAAAGGTAGGCTGAGAAGTCTGCATTTGATACCAGTGGTAATAGGTAATTCCTGCAGAGTTTAGAGCAGAGGAGTGATGTGCTCTAATCCATGCATTGGGAAGATGATTTTTAGCAGCTGTGTGATGAATGAACTAGAGAAGGAATACGCTACAATCAGGTCCAGCAGTTTAAAGTTATCAGACTCGACTGTTCTAATTCAAAGGAAAAATGAGCTGTCAGAGTAATTTTTAATGATGCCAATGTGTAATGGCAGACATTGCATGCTTCATCAAAGTGGGGAAGAATCATTATAAAGGGATATATATGTAGCATACAATGGATTACAAAGCATTTTCCTCACAAGAACATTGAAACTTACATAACGCAAATACTATTCCTCTTTTAGAAATGGGAGAAATTGAGACTCAGAAAGGTTAAATAAATGACTTGCCCATGGTCACCTAGACAGAAAATCTAATCAAGTTCTAATTCAAATCAAGGTTTGACATAGTGAGTGGAGAGAAAAGGCCATGAAAAAGAAATGCTGTAAAGACATTTTAGTAGAATGCTTTCTAAATTAATTTGAATTGAAAAACTTGAAGAGTATATATATATATATATCACTAAAGCTGTCTTTGAAGCATTCGTCTGCTTTGTTTTTTTATTATTCTAAGAATGTTTCAAAAGTAAATATGAAATATGAACTCATTCAAAAATAATGCATGAAATCAATTTCAAAGTATGTGTATGATATGTTACAAATTAGTGCAGTGTTTCTTAGGAGTCACACATCTACCATTCAAGTAATGTGAAAAAAATGTTATTTACTTCCCTCATTTTATAAAAGTGTGCTCTAATTTGTGAACCACAGCTCTCTCTCAGGCAATACTACTACTTCTATTAAATTAAAATAAAAGAAACTAAGGCAACAGAGTTGTTTCATATTGTACAATCCAGAACAAATCATTGGGGGAGCAAGAGTCTTAGTATGTAGTACTATACAACATAATCACAGAATTTTTTATTAGAAGAAAAGAGTTACAGTGCTACTCATGTGCCTTCCTTTAAGAAAACTCAACATGTGAAATTTCAAATATACCAACCAATCAATTAGGGTGAAATTGCTTTAGAAATGAATTCACTAGATAGGTGGTCCAGAAACCAAGATGGCAGAGTGAAAAGGTAGTAGCTCTCACTCTCCCCTATCAATCTCTGAAAACCCAGAAAATATCACCCCAGAAAAAATCCCTGGAACAGCTAAACTAAAAGAAAGACAGGGAGCAGCAGTGCAGCAGCCCAGCAAATAGGTCTCCCAGTGCCTCAGCAAAAATAAGGGAGTCAGAACTACAAGGGGCCCCAGGCAGATAAATGCCCTGTGGCATTCATCATAAAGGAGGTGAAGAAACAACCTAAAGGCTTCCTAAAGCCCGGCCTTGCTGATTCCAACCCAACACCAGGTGAGCTGTAGAGCCCTGCAGCCTCCAATTGTGAAGAAATCCTGAAGCCCAGGTGGTAGAGCAGGCAAACACCAACACCTGGACCTCCGAGTGCCTCAGTGAGGGCAGGGGAACCGGTGGAAACCAGCTCAGAAAACCACCAGGTGCCTGGCACTCTACCAAAGGAATCTCCCAGTGCATTAGCAGAAAGAGGGAGACAACACTGCAGGGGCCCCAGGCAGATAAAACCCTGCAGCACCCATCTAAAAGGAGCTGAAGAAAGCTAAAGGAAAGGAAAAGCAGGCAACCTAGAATTGCCTGAAAGTTCCAGCCTTGCTGATTCCAGCCCAACAAGGTAAGCTGCCAGAAACCTACAGCCTCCAATTGCCAGCATAAGAGGCCCCCAAAGCCAGTGACCAAGACCTAGGCTCCCAACACAAGAAGCTTGGGTCAGTACCCTCTGTTCCCCAGCAGGAGAGCTCAATCTCTTTAAAGGCCAGGGAATAAAGAAACACCATGAGTAAAAAGAAACGTACCATAGATTCATATTATAAGAGTGAAGATCAAGACAGAAATTCTGAAGAGGACAACATTGTCAACAAACCCACATCTGCAACAACAAAAGGGAATATGAACTGGTCTGAAGCCCAAAAAGCCTTCTTAGAAGAGCTCAAGAAGGATTTTAATAGTCAAATGAGAGAGGTAAAGAGTCCTTCAAAAATACAATTGGCCAATTGGAAAAAAAATACACTGAAGAAAACAAGTCCCTAAAAAACACAATTGGCCAATTGAAGAAGGAAGGACAAAAACTAACAGAAGAGTACACTGAAGAAACAAGTCCCTAAAAAACACAATTGGCCAGTTGAAGAAGGAAGTACAAAAACTAACAGAAGAAAACAATCTGTTAAAAACTAGAATTGGACAAATGGAAACTAATGTCTCTATGAGAGAGCAAGAATCAGTCAAACAGAAACAAAAAAATGAAAAAATAGATGAAAATGTAAAATACCTCATCAGTAAAACAACCGACCTGGAAAATCGACTCAGGAGAGACAATTTAAAAATTATTGGACTACCTGAAAATCATGATGAAAAAAAGAGCCTGGACAGTATCTTTCAGGAAATCATAAAGGAAAACTGCCCAGAAGTCCTAGAACCAGAAGGGAAAATAACCATAGAAAGAATCCACGATCACCACCTGAAAGAGATCCCAAATTGACAATGCCAAGAATATAATAGCAAAATTCCAAAATTACCAGATGAAAGAGAAGGTGCTGCAAGCAGCCAGAAAGAAACAATTTAAATATCATGGAACCACAGTCAGGATTACACAGGACCTTGCAGCTTCTACATTAAAAGACAGGGCATGGAACATGATATTCCTAAGGCAAAGGAGCTTGGAATGCAGCCAAGGATCAATTACCCAGCAAAAATGAGCATCATTTTTCAAGGGAGGAGGTGGATATTCAACAAAATAGGAGACTTCCAAACTTTCCTGATAAAAAGACCAGAGCTCAACAAAAAATTTGATCTTCAAGTACAGGACTCAAGAAGGACTTAAAAAGGTAAATGGGACAGAAGGATACAATATGTTGTTAATAAGGGGGGGCTGTTTAAACCCCTACAAGGGAATATGACTTGCAACCCTTGAGAACTGTATTGTTATTACACCTTGTTAAAGGAGTATACATAAAGAGGGTGGATATTAGTTGACTTTGATGTAATGATAAAAAAAATCTAATCAAGTGGGTTAAATGGATCCAAATAAGTGGATCAATCTGATCTTAGAAAATGTACTGAGAAAGGAGGAGGCAGACAAGGGTAAATTACATTACAGGAAAAGACACAAAATCCTATTACAGCAGAGGGAAAGAAGGAGGGGGGAGCATTGTTTGAACCTTACTCTCATCAGATTTGGCTCAAGAAGGGCATAAATAATCAGTTAGGTATAGAAATCTAACTTGCCCTATAGGCAGTAGGAGGGAAAAGGGGAAAGAAAAGGGAGGGGAAAGAGGAGAAGGGAAGAGAAGGGGAAGAAAAGGGAAAAGGAAAAAAGGGAAAGGGATAATAAAAGGGGGAGGGACTGAAGGAGGGGTGGTCAAAAGCAAAACACTAGTGAAGGGGGAAAGGAAAAAGGAGAAAGAAAAGCATAAATGGGGGGAAAGGATGGAGAAAAAGACACAGATAGTAATCATAACTGTGAATGTGAATGGGATGAACTCTCCCATAAAACGGAAACGATTGCAGAATGGATTAAAAACCATAATCCTACAATATGTTGTTTACAGGAAACACATTTGAAAAAGAGTGACACATACAGGGTAAAGGTAAAAGGCTGGAGCAGAATATATTATGCTTCAGCTGAAGTAAAAAAAGCAGGGGTAGCAATCCTGATCTCAGACAAAGCAAAAGCAAAAATAGATCTAATCAAAAGAGATAAGGAAGGAAACTACATCCTGCTAAAAGGCACCATAGACAATGAAGTAATATCATTACTAAACATATATGCACCAAATGGTATAGCATCCAAATTCTTACAGGAGAAGTTCAGGGAGTTACAGGAAGAAATAGACAGCAAAACTATACTAGTGGGGGACCTGAACCTCCCCCTCTCGGCACTAGATAAGTCTAACCACAAAATAAACAAGAAAGAAGTTAAGGAGGTGAATAGAACATTAGAAAAGTTAGGTATGATAGACCTCTGGAGAAAACTGAATGGGGATAGAAAGGAATATACTTTTTTCTCAGCAGTACATGGCACATACACAAAAATTGACCATGTACTAGGGCATAAAAACCTCACAATCCAATGCAGAAAGGCAGAAATATTAAATGCATCCTTTTCAGATCAATGCAATAAAAATTATATGTAATAAAGGGCCATGGAAAGATAGACTAAAAAATAATTGGAAACTAAATAATCTAATCCTAAACAGAAACAATCAACATATAATAATCACAGAAACAATCAATAATTTCATTCAAGAGAATGACAATAATGAGACAACATACCAAAACTTGGGATGCAGCAAAGCAGTTCTTAGGGGAAGTTTTATATCTCTAAATGCTTACATAAATAAAATAGAAAAAGAGGAGATTAATGAATTGGGCATACAACTAAAAAAACTAGAAAAAGAACAAATTAAAAATCCTCAACTAAACACCAAATTAGAAATATTGAAAACCAAAGGAAAAATTAAGAAAATTGAAATTAAGAAAACTATTGAACTAATAAATAAAACTAAGAGCTGGTTTTATGAAAAAACCAATAAAATAGATAACCTTTGGTTAATTTAATTAAAAAAAAAGAAAGAAGAAAACCAAATTACTAGTATCAAGAATGAAAAGGGAAGCTACCACCAAGGAAGAGGAAATTAAAACAATAATTAGGAATTATTTTGCCCAACTATATGCCAACAAATTTGACAATCTTAGTGAAATGGATACATATTTACAAAAATATAAATTGCCCAGATTAACTGAAGAGGAAGTAAAATACTTAAATAACCCCATCTCAGAAAAAGAAATTGAACAAGCCATTGATGAACTCCCTAGGAAAAAATCTCCAGGGCCAGATGGATTTACATGAGAATTCTATCAAACATTTAAAGAACAATTAATTCCAATACTATATAGACTATTTGGGAAAATAGGTGAAGAAGGAGTCTTACCAAATTCTTTTTATGATACAAATATGGTGTTGATACCTAAACCAGGAAGAGTCAAAATAGAGAAAGAAAATTATAGACCAATTTCTCTAATGAATATAGATGCAAAAATTTTAAACAAAATACTAGCAAATAGATTGCAGCAACTTATCACAAGAATAATACACTATGACCAGGTAGGATTTATACCAGGAATGCAGGGTTGGTTCAATATTAGGAAAACTATCAGCATCATTGAGCATATCAACACCAAAACAACAGAAACCACATGATCATCTCAATAGATGCAGAAAAAGCTTTTGATAAAATACAACACCCATTCCTATTAAAAACACTAGAAAGCATAGGTATAAATGGAGTCTTCCTTAAAATAATAAATAGCATATATCTAAAACCTTCAGCAAGCATTATATGTAATGGGGACAGGCTAGAAGCATTTCCAATAAGATCGGGGTGAAACAAGGATGTCCATTATCACCACTGTTATTCAATATTGTACTGGAAAATTAGCTTTAGCAATAAGAGAAGAAAAAGAAATTGAAGGCATTAGAATAGGCAAAGAAGAAACAAAGCTATCACTCTTTGCAGATGACATGATGATATACTTAGAGAATCCTAGAGAATCAAGTAAAAAACTACTTGAAATAATAAACAACTTTAGCAAAGTTGCAGGCTATAAAATAAACCCACATAAATCATCAGCATTTCTATATATTACCAACAAAGCCCAACAGCAAGAGATAGAAAGAGAAATCCCATTTAAACTTACTGTAGACATTATAAAATATTTAGGAGTCTACCTCCGAAACAAACCCAGGAACTCTATGAACACAATTACAAAACACTTTTCACACAAATAAAATCAGATCTAAATAATTGGAAAAACATCAGTTGCTCATGGGTAGGCCAGCTAATATAATAAAAATGACAATCCTACCTAAGCTAATTTACTTATTCAGTGCCATACCAATCAAACTACCAAAAATTATTTTATAGAGTTAGAAAAAATAATAACAAGATTCATTTGGAAAACAAAAGGTCCAGAATATCAAAGGAACTAATGAAAAGAAATGCAGGGGAAGGTGGCCTAGCAATTCCAGATCTTAAATTGTATTATAAAGCAGCAATCATCAAAACTGCTTGGTACTGGCTAAGAAATACAGGGAGGGATCAGTGGAATAGGTTAAATATGCAAGACACAGTAGTCAATGACTATAGTAATCCATTATTTGATAAACCCAAAGACCCCAGCTTCTGGGATAAGAACCCACTCTTTGAAAAAAACTGCTGGGAAAACTGGAAAAGAGTATGGCAGAAACTAGGCAGAGACCCAAATCTCACACCATATACCAAAATAAAGTCAAAATGGGTTCAGACTTAGATATAAAGGCTGATACCATAAGTAAACTGGGAGAACAAGGAATAGTTTACCTATCAGATCTATGGAGAACAGAAGAATTCATGACCAAACAGGAGATAGAGAACATTATGAAAAGCAAAATGGATAATTTTGATTACATTAAATTGAAAAGTTTTTGCACAAACATAGCCAATGCAACTAAGATTAGAAGGAAGGTAGAAAATTGGGAAAGAATTTTTACAACCAGTCTCTCTGATAAAGGCCTCATTTCTAAAATAGAGAATTAAGACAAATTTATAAGAACACAAGCCATTCCCCAATTGATAAATGGTCAAAGGATATGAACAGACAGTTCTCAGATGAAGAAATTAAAGCCATCTTTAGTCATATGAAAAAATGCTCTAAATCGTTATTGATTAGAGAAATGCAAATCAAAACAACTCTGAGGTACCACATCACACCTATCAAATTGGCTAACATGACAAAACAGGAAAATGATAAATGTTGGAGAAGATGTGGGAAAATTGGAACACTAATACATTGTTGGTGGAGTTGTGAAATGATCCAACCATTTCGGAGAACAATTTGGAACTATGCCCAAAGGGATGTGCTTACCCTTTGATCCAGCAATAGTACTTCCAGGGCTATATCCCAAAGAGATCAAACAAATGGGAAAAGGACCCACACGTACAAAAATATTCATAGCAGCTCTTTTTGTGGTGGCAAAGAATTGGAAATTGAGAGGATGCCCATCAATTGGGGAATGGCTGAGCAAGTTTTGGTTTATGAATGTAATGGAATACTATTGTGCTATAAGAAATGATAACAGGCTGACTTCAGGAAAACCTGGGAAGACCTACATGGTCTGATGCTGAGTGAAGTGAGCAGAACCAAGAGGACTTTGTAAATGATAATAGCCATGTTGTGTGATGACTAATATTGTTAAACTTAACCCTTCTCAGCATTACAAGGATCTAAGACATCTCCAGAAGCCTCGTAATAGAAAATGCTATCCACATCCAAAGAAAGAACTATGGAAGTTGAGCCTCTATCATTTTTTTTCACTTCTGTTGAGTTTTGTTTCCTCTTTCTGATGGTTCCTCCTATTGGTTTTAATTTTTACTTGCAACTTCACTAATGTGAAAATATGTTTAATAGGAATGCAAATGTATAGCCTATATCAGATTGTGTGCCATCTTGGAGAGGGGGGGGAGGAAGGGGGGAGAACTATGCTTATCCCCATGCAACCTAACATCACAGTTTATTTTTAGGCTGACATATTGCACTATTGTCTGATATTGAGTGTATAGTCCATTAAAGACCTCAGATCTTTTTTTTAGATAAACTGCTGTTTGATGGAAACAATATACTAATCTCCCACTCTTGTAATAGTTATTCTTTCAAAGGTATTGAAACCATTTTTGAGACCTGTTTGCAACAAGATGTAGGCTTAGTCCATTGACATCATTTCCTTTTTGCCTGAGTACAAGACAACTACAAGGAGCTACACATGTATTTAAATGCTTGGCTAGTGGACTGTAATTGGCAACTTAGAAAGGGGAGCTTCAACCAGCTAAATCAGTTTGAGGTATGCTCAGTACACATCCTGGTTAATATCCTACTGAGACGACCAAATATATTTCCTTTTTTACCTGTTGATTGACCTATAACCATACCATTTTGTACCATTGTAGAACATGAGCTACTAGGAAAGTGTCATGAGTCAGCCAAGAACACACTTTCTATCCATGCCCCTCTTATAACATAATTTGATATTATTAAATTTTATGTTATTAGATTTGACCCTATGTTCTAGATCAATTGTGCCAAACTCAAAAAAGAAAAGGTAGCTGCTAAGATGAACATAAGGATCTGTATGGGCTGCAAATTGATTTAGAAAACCACAAATTACCATTATCCATGTGTTATTGTACTTTTACTTATTTCATTAAATGTTTCCCTATTATATTTTATTCTGGTTCAGGCATGTTGCTGGCCCATGTGGCCTGAATGTTTGATACCTCTGTTCTAAACTGAATCTTAATGGTCATTCAATGTGACAACTCTAATTCCCAACTTCAGGTGAGGGTCCAAGATTATAGAACGCTTTGAATACCAGAAAAAGGCTTGAACTTTATTTGCCAAATAATAAGGAAGATTTTTGAGGAGGAAAATCACAATGAAAATACTGTTTTGGTAAGACTGGTTGAGAAGCAATGTGTAGCAGAGATTTTAATAAGGAAAGACTAACAGAGGGAGACTGTTGGGAAGTTTTCACCTGATATTAGGTAATGAGGACCTACAGTGGTGGTATGGTGAATGAAAAAGAAAAGGTATTATAAGAAAAAAAATTGATATGATTTGGTGACTTGATAAATATCGACCCCTAAGAGGAGGAAAATTATGTTTTGAGACATGGTGATGGGTGGAGGAGGGAGAATGTTGATGTAGGTTCCTTTAACAAAATAAGAGATCTAAGAAGGACGTTTTTAGGGGAAGATAAAGAATTTGTTGTGTACATTAATCTCCTCAAGCTTAATTGAAAAAAAAACAAGAGAATTAAAAAATATAAGGATTCTTTATGTTAGAAATTTCAGATATTGAAAGATAAGGCTGCCATATTCTAGAAAGAATTACATATGACACTTTGCCTGCTTGCTGTATAAATTAGTTCAGGCCTGAAGCTCATAATTTCCACTATGCTTAAGAAAACTATGCATTCAAGAAACAAAGCTTCCTGTGCTAGTAATGTGCTAAATGGTCTGGATTAATGTACCTCTGTGGGGGCTTCTCTTTGTGGGGGTCCAGCATTCATAAAGAGTAGTCTGGAGAATCTAGGTCAGAATGTACTATATCAAAAATAAGAAAGATAGCCTTTGGTTCAATGCAAATAAGCAAGGGCACTTTGAAGATCATTATAACTAAATAGGCTTGGTGTGATTGGGGTGATAGGTTGGGGGCAGATAATAACTATGTAGAAGCAGTGTTTGAAGGTTACAAACATCAATAAAAATAGGTTTATTTAGAAGAGGTGTGTCTTTTCTTGGAATCTACTAACAGAATGTACAGCCAAATCTCAACTGTAAAGCAGTTGATTGTCCAGTCTTTGAATTATTCACCAGAATCTTTTTCCTTGATTTGCTCATCAGCTAATTTATTGTCATTAGAATCTTCCATAGAGTGAGAAAGAGCAACAACTCAGTCAAGTTTGTTGATGCTTGTTATCTGCAAAGGATTTGGAAGGGAATGAGGCTGATTCTATTTTCTAAATGAGGTGAGGATTCGAATTTGTGGATTAAAAAAAAAGAAAATAATTATTAATCTAACCGTGATGCTTCATCATGTCATGAAAATTTAATGGAAAGCAGAGGGGAGGGCAAGGGCTGGCCAATAGGAGTCTCATCCTTTGACCATACATAGTGTTCTGTCTCTTGCATGCCTATGTGGAGGCTCAATATGTGTGACAGAAAGGCCCTACTCCCTAGTTCTGAGTATTCGCATGTATTGTGTTTCTTATCTGTTTATTACATGATTTTTACCTGATGAGATGGAATTATGTCTGCATACAAAAGACTCCTACTGAGGCAACTCAGTTCTCATTCCTGTATGGCTGTGTTGCAGTGAGGAGTTAAGGACTGTAGTTACTCTCTGCACTGTGGGAAGGGAGACTTAGCACCAACAGCCTACTCTCTAAACCTGGGCCAGCAGGTGGCCCATTAACATAGCCCTGCTGCTGCTTCTGTCTTCACTGTGTTTATTCTTTACTGCCTTAGATGAAGGAGCATTAGAGAAAGATTGGACTAGGGAGTGTCCTGGTTAGCTTAGAATATTTGGCAGAGTTAGCTGCTAGAGTCCCAGTGATGGGAGTCCATGCCAAAGTGTGTAGGTAACTAAGCCCAGTGAGGAACAAAGCCTTGAGCAACTTCCTTCACTTAGCCCAGAAATGAATCAACCATCAAGACACTGGTTTCTACAAATAGGGGAATAATTTTGTCCATAGGCTATGCCATATCTGGACATTAATTTGGTGGGTAAATGTTTTTAGAAACACTTTAAGTTTTAGCATATTCTCCCAAAGGTCTGAGAAAGAGTGTGCCTTCAGATGTTAGGGGGAAATGTTTTTATTTGTGTTCTTACTATATGCTTTCAGTAAATATATCTTTGAAAAAGTTAATTGATGTTACTTGGTTAAATGGTACCAATGTGCTAATCACTGTTGATTGACATTCAGAAGAATTCACTTGAAAGGAAAATAGAGGCAATATCATTAGAAAGACACTCCAACTCCCTCAGGGGTACTCATAGAACATTAAGAGGAAGATGTAGTCTTGTTAGGGGATACAACTGGGCAATGAGAGTTAACATAAGGACTCCTAAGAGTTAAGTGTGCTTCTTAAGATACAATTTTCCAGGGAAGAGGAGTTTGCATAAGGAGCCCTATGGCTTATAAGGGGTACAAAGGTGATATTTAATTCTCCAAGCTTATAGCACATGCTCTGGTAGATCCTAATGAACCAAAAAGGCTCAAAGTATATGTACAGGGACAGCAAGGTCATACAACGGATAGAGTGGCAGGCCTAGCCTGCCTCCACATAGGCATGCAAGAGACAGAACACTATGTATGGTCAAAGGATGAGACTCCTATTGGCCAGCCCTTGCCCTCCCCTCTGCTTCCCATTAAATTTTCATGACATGATAAAGCATGAAGTCTTATTGACTTATCTTCCCGAGTTCAATCTGGCCTCAGACACTTAGCAGTTGTGTGACCCTGCTCAAGTCACTTAACCCTGCTTGCCCCAGCTTATTCATCTTTAAAATGAGCTGGAGAAGGAAATGGGAAACCACTCCAGTATCTTTTCCAAGAAAATGCCAAATGGAGTTACATAGAGTCAGACATGACTCAACAACAGGTACAAAAATGGATTGTTATTCATGTATCAACCTAGTTAAGTTCAGAAAGGCCACCAAGTAATGGATTTCTTTTTCCTTTAAGCAATCCATAAAAACAAAATTTACAAAGCATGGAGGGTTGAAATTTTTATTGATAGAAAGCATTCCCATATTCCTTTTTTACCTCCTAATCAGTTCACTCGCTTACCACAGAGGCTTTTCCAAACATTTTCATCTGTACTCAAGCCTCCCCCAGTATTGCTTCCTAACCCTCTTAGTTGAATATCTCCCTTGGTGTTCACAGAAACATATTGCCCACCTCCTGATACATATGTGAGAGACTGGAGTTCAAAATACAGGAGTAAGAGTAATTAGATACCATTGCAGCAGTTCTATTAAACTGGAGAAACAAATGTTGCTTTTTCCATTGAAAAGCAGCTGGGGAAATAATTTCAAAAACCTTATTATAGAGAATAGTGGATCACCGGTCTTTGCTTGACTAAATAGGCTTATTAAGTATTTCAATATTTAATATTCACAGGGCTACCTCCCTTCCCATACTGGAAAATTCTTAAGGCTGACTGATAACCTTCATTCTAAAAACTTGTCATTAATTGCAAGATTAATGAACTTGTGATTTTTTTCTCTGATTATAGGCTACACATCTTTTAAACAAGTAATATATTAATTTTAGTTGTTTTGAAAGGTACTGAAAGGCATTTTCAGTTGGAATAATAGGAATCATGTGTCTGAGCAATGTAAATTTTTTTTTTCCTGTAACAGACTAATTTCTTAAATCTCTAAATGAATTAAAGAGACCTGCATAATAATTGGACGATTTCTTGCCATGTTATTCTATTATGACGTTTTGTTCAAGGATCCAGCTCTTTAAAAAGTAAGGCATTATTGCCCACCTGTTTCAATCTACTTCATAATTCAGAAAGATACATAAGGGGGAAGGAGCAATTGGTCATATCAGCTAAACGATCACTAGGTTCATTTTAGGCATACAAAACAGCACGCTTTGCAAATGGTATGCACGTGCAAAAACTGAAAGAGCCCTTTTGTACAGGAAATTATATTGTTGCTTTGGGGGGATTTGGGGGTGATAGTACAGAGTTCCCTAGAGAGCCAAATGACTTAATCTCAAAACTTGAGAAAGCAAAATAAATCTCTCATACCCCATCTGCTTCTTGATTCCAGGAGCAGTTGCATCCAAACCTCGTTGGCCAGGCAATTGTTGCTCCGAAATACAATCAGTATCTCCTGGACTCATGCAGTACTTCTGCTGCATTGGTTGGAGTGCAAAGAGGAGGCGGAGCAAGCCCTAGACTCCCCCTTTTTTTTCCCTCCATACACCATAAAAATCAGCTGCCGACATGCACAGCTTCTGACATTCGGCATGATGCCTGCATTTGGTAATAGCTTCTGTCAGGCTGTATTTGACATTAGCATACCAACCCTGAACTCTCTCTGTGAAACAGTAGTTACTAGGGGAAAAAAATGATTTTGAAATGCATTGAATAAATGAGGCTTAAGAAAAAGCTCAAGGGAGAAGAGGGAGAAGAAGATATGAACAACTGAAGGTCTTTGCAGCTGAGACTGAGACAGATTAAACTTCAGGACCTAAAAGTGAGTTGATGCTGAGAACTGTTCTGAACTGCATTAAAACTGTGGGAGACATGTCACTGAATGCCATTGATTTGCTACCTTGAGGGACTAGAGGAAAGTCCTCAGAAGAGACTAGAGGTTTTTAAGCAATTTCAGCAGGAGTTTGACTGAGATCTTTCCAAAATGAACTCCACACAAAATGAACTCTACTACCACGGAATACACCCCTCTTTCCACTTCTGGAACCACAGCCATGTATTGCACAGCAGTGCTAATGACTCCCTCGGCAAAGGTTACCTGGACAGGGGTTGCTACGAACAACTTTTTGTCTCCCCTGAGGTGTTTGTCACCCTAGGTATCATCAGTTTGTTGGAGAATATCCTGGTGATTGTGGCAATTGCCAAGAACAAGAATCTTCACTCTCCCATGTATTTCTTCATCTGTAGCTTGGCTGTGGCTGACATGCTGGTGAGCGTCTCCAATGGGTCAGAAACTATTGTCATCACCCTGCTAAACAGCACTGACACCGACACACAGAGTTTCACAGTGAACATTGATAATGTCATTGACTCAGTGATTTGTAGCTCTCTGCTTGCCTCTATTTGCAGCCTGCTCTCTATTGCAGTGGACAGGTACTTTACTATCTTCTATGCTCTCCAATACCATAACATCATGACAGTCAGGCGGGTTGGGATTATCATCACTTGTATATGGGCAGCTTGTACAGGGTCGGGCATATTGTTTATCATTTACTCAGACAGTAGTGCTGTCATCATTTGTCTCATTAGTATGTTCTTCACCATGCTAGCTCTCATGGCTTCTCTCTATGTCCACATGTTCCTGATGGCCCGACTTCATATTAAGAGGATTGCAGTTCTCCCTGGCACAGGCACCATCCGCCAAGGGGCCAACATGAAGGGGGCTATTACTTTGACCATCTTGATTGGGGTTTTTGTGGTCTGCTGGGCCCCTTTTTTCCTCCACCTGATTTTCTATATCTCATGTCCCCAAAACCCCTACTGTGTGTGTTTCATGTCCCACTTCAACTTTTATCTCATCCTCATCATGTGTAATTCCATCATTGATCCCCTTATCTATGCCCTTCGGAGTCAAGAATTGAGGAAAACCTTCAAGGAGATCATCTGTTGCTATGCTCTGGGAGGCCCTTGTGATTTGTCTGGCAGATATTAAAACACCTCGCAGAACTGTATTTAATCCTCCAAGGAGTTCTCTCAATAGAACCTGGACTGTGTGCTTCACAAGCAGCTGTCTATATTGTGTGTGACTTGTTCAGTGTATCATTTTAAAACAAAAACGGAACAAACTTCAGATTGTGATTTATTTTTCAATGTGAAAAAATGTGGTAGTCTCTAAGTATTTTTGTTTAAATGTCATAACTTTTGAGATGTAAAATGTTAAAAATATGCTAATTTCAGGTTCTCTGTATTTTAAAAAAAAGTACAACCTTATTTAAAACATAATATTATGCCCTTTGGGGGTATAAAAAAGAGAAATAGTTTAATCATGTAATCAATAAAGAATTCATTCACATTATTGGTGGACTCTAATCAATATTTGTTAATATTTTATTACACAATATTTTAAAGTAGTGAATTGATTTGAATAAAAGGGAAAATATTTTGAAATATGAAATCATACTA
Source organism: Phascolarctos cinereus (assembly GCF_003287225.1). NCBI lineage: Eukaryota > Metazoa > Chordata > Mammalia > Diprotodontia > Phascolarctidae > Phascolarctos > Phascolarctos cinereus. Next base: position 437,551,628 of record NW_027555847.1, on the reverse strand, counting down.
ATTAGAAAGATTAACCCCATCACAGAAAGAATGAGTGATGTAAGAAGAGCTTTCTCCTTCCACTTCTGTAGAAGTGGCAGTAAAGTTGATTTTCTTTTTAACGAGAGTTTTCTAAATAAGACTACCCAGGAAAAGAAGTACAAGGATCTTTTAAGTCCCAAAACAACAGGTCTTTTAAAAGATGGAAGAGATGCATCTGTTTAAGTGCATGCTTTCATTTCTTCAACAAAATTGTCTGATTGTGAAGCAGCTGACTAGTGTTTTGGAGTCTGAATGCTCCTGGGAACCAAAGGTATGCCAATTCAAACTCTTTTATGCTCCATTTCTGCATCCAGCTAAGGAAAGGAGAGACTCTGGTTTCTGATTTTATTTAATGTAGGAGAGAATATTCTGCAGAGCTGACTAAAAAAAAGGCGGAGGGGGTTTCAAGCATAGCAATTTGCCTATTTCTCCATCACATACTAAGTGTCAATATCAATTCCTGTAAAACATAATAATAAGCAAGCAGCTTGGTGTTCTCTAACATCATACCACTGTGGGTTGGAGGTAAATTACTGAAAGCTGAAAAGGTTTACTGAAAGGTTCTTGGCAAAGTCTTCATCCCCAGAATGACCATGTTACAGCAACATTTGTCTGAATTTAAAAGTAGGTGACCTGTTGTGGATCCATTTGCTCACTGATGAATACAACCCCAGAATCTGCAAAGGGGCTTCGATGAGCATAATTGCTTATTACCCTCACTTTGAAGAGTGTGTAACTTTAACTCTGGGGGGATTATATCTGGGACAAAGATGACACAAACACAAAATCTTCCCAACTTTTCCAAAGCAGGAATACTTACTTAGCCTTTCTGTGTATCATGGATTCCTTTGGCAGTCTGATAAAGCCTATGGATCCTTCTCTGGATAATATTTTTAAATGCATAAAATATACAGAGTTACTAAGGGAAATAACATTAAATTTTGTGTATCAAAATATATTTTTTAGAAATATAAATTCACATAACACAGGTTAAGAACCCTTGTTCTTATTGTATTGTACTTCTACCCTTTTGGGGAAACTGATGAGCCTCGCAAATAAGAGGAGACAATATTGGATGAAGGTTGCTCAAAAAACAATTTTGTAATTCATTTCAGACTATGTTAAAATTTTAATAGATGAAGTAAAATATACAAAAGCACATTTGAAATCACTGCATCATTTTAACTGAAACCAATTTTTTTTTACATTTCAATATTTAGGTATGGGATGAAGTTTTAATAGTGATGCATGTGGATTAAAAATGGAAAGTTATAGTTGGGTTCAAGTTTTTAGCTAAAATTTATTTTGTGCCTGGAGCCTAGTTTCTATGGAATTTTTCTATATTTGGAGCACAATGAAATTTGTGGATTTAAATATAGAATAGCAATGGAATCTTAGTTAAAGCTGTATGTGAAATAAAAGTGTTGATATGGCATTGTGACCATTCATTTGGGTGTCTTAATTTAATATCTATGAGAAATTCCTGGGGCCTAAGGTGGAGACAGACAATATAAAATAATATTCCACATCTTTAGTGGAAACTGATTCTGCTTTGGTAATTCTGAAAGCCTCTGTCTCTGTCTCTGTCTCTCTCCTCTCCTCTTTTCTCCTCTCCTCTTTTCTCTTCACATCTGTCTTTCCAGTATCCTCCTCCTCCTCCTCCTCCTCTTCCTCCTCCTCCTTCTTCTTCTTCTCCTTCTTCTTCTTCTTCTCCTTCTTCTTCTCTTCTTCTTCTTCTTCTTCTTCTTCTTCTTCTTCTTCTTCTTCTTCTTCTTCTTCTTCTTCTTCTTCTTCTCCTTCTTTCTTGTCTTCCTGTCTTTCTCCCTCTCACTCTCTCCTTTTCCCCACAGTTACACAGGCAATCTTGAGGAATAAGTCTTCTCTTATTCATTATGTATTCCTTTCTTGCTTAACTGAGGAACAAAAACGTCTATGAATTTTGGCTCGATTCACAGGAGGGAAGATGGTATTCTGGAACTAATGTGACAGTAGGAGACTAGAGGCTGAAGCAGTCAGGGCTGGGGCCAGGGCAAAGGCAGAAAATTAAGACAAAGTTATACAACTTCAGGAGGTGATGAAGCCCCAATTTCTAACACCCTTATTGGAGTAAGAAAAATGCTTTCAAAAAATAAATGGGATGGATGGGAGATGGTGTTGCAAAAAACCACTGATGGACATCTGCTGTGAAAAGTGTTGGTAAAGCCAGGCACCTTGCTAAATGCAAAATACAGAGAAAAATATGATTACTTACCTCTAGGACCTTAAACTTTAATGAGGAAGACAACATGTAAATAAATAGCAAGGTACATTCAAGTTGTATGCGGAGTAGTTGGGAAGTAATCTGAGAGGGAAAGGCACTTGCAACTGGGGGAATAGGAAATATCTTCGGTAGAAGGTGAGGAGTCTTAAAGGAAGCCACTGAAACTAACAGGCAGAGGTGAGGGGGCAGAGCATTCCAAGCACAAGGGAGAGCCAATGCAGAAGCAAGCAGAAGGAGAATGTAATGAAATGTGAGATCAGGAGTCTTAACCTTGGAGCAGTGAATATATATAAATATGCACATGCATATGTTCATATTTATATATTCTATGTATGTATATCACATATATTATATACTTTTATATATTTAGATTTATCACTATGCATACAAAAAAAGGTTGGAGGTACTCTGCTAGAAGTATCCTATCATGGATTTGAATCCAGAGTCAGGGATTCAAATTCCCAACTCTGCAACTATGTCACTTGCTACACATGAACAAGTCATGTCAACTCTCTGGATCTCAGTTTCCTCCTTTCGTGAAATTAAAGGGTCGGACTCACTAAATGATCAAGAGGCGTCTTTCCATCTTGAAAACTATGATTTGGTGATCATGATAAAGTTTGAAAAGGATTTCCTGTTATGCCCCATCATCACCTCAGTGAACTCAGCTAAGTCACCACATATGCTTCAGTTATGGGGGAGGGGGGGATGAAGAAAACATGGCTTTATTTCCTGTAACAACAGCAAGCTGTGGTTACGCTGGGGGAAGGAAATCACCAATACAAAGTGGCCCAAGGTAAGCTTGAATTGTGTCTGGTTTAGGGATAGTCTGAGACCCTCAGTTTGGGGCCAAGTTGAAAGTAGATTTCAGGAGTTTAGAATTTCACTGTGCTCCTTTTGGAGTGCAATGGAAAATTGTTCATTGTTATTTCAGCTATAAAAGTATCCCTAGCAGTCTCCCTAGATTCATTAACAGGACAAGTAGGGAGTATTTTTAGGAAATCATTCCTAGTCCTTTCCCCCATACTTGATATTCTGATTAGCCAGATTACATTTTATTGGAATGCTATTGGTTTGTATATACAAATTCTTACCCCACCCCACAGAAAGGTATCCCCAAAAGTTTATGCCACTTCCAACATTCTATCCTTTAGTGACCTCAGTTGTTCCCAGGGGCTGAATTACCATGTCTATAGAGATAACTTTCAAATGTAAATATCCATTCCTAATCTTTCTCTGAAACTCAACTCCTCAACCTCCAATTGCTTGATGAATGTTTCTGCTGGGATAACTCATCAGAATCCCAAATTCTCTATGCTGAAAAGAGAGCTTATTATCCCCTTCCTTGCCCTAAAACCTAACCCTCTACCTTTCTTTCCTGTTCCTGTTAAGGTCACCAACACCTTCCCAATCATACAAAGCTTCATCTTTAATTCCCACCCCCATGTCCAATCAGTTTCCAAGTCCTACAAGTTTTACATCCACAACCTCTCTCAAATCTTCTTACCACTCACATCATTTTAATAGTTTAATCCCTCAGAGTCTTTTGTTGGATTATTTTGTTGGAGTCTAATTGACTCCCTGTTTCCAATACAATCTTCCCTTCTCCAATTCAATCTTTATATGGTTGCCCAAATAACCTTCACTAACAACTCTCACCACATCATGCTTCCCTTCAAAAAACATCAGTAGCTCTCTGTTGCTGGAGGATAAAATGAAAACTACTCTGCCTTATATAATCTGGCCACAAGCTACCTCTCTTCAGCCTTGTTTTTCATTACTCCCATTCACATATTCATCTACCACCTCCAGATAGTCTCACAACTTTTCTTTCATGTCTAGAATGTGCTACTGCCTAATCTCTACTTTTTAGAATCTTTCTTCAGGGATAAGCTTCTATGTTACTTTCCTGAGGAAGCCTTCCTGGCCTGTCCCCATCACTATTCCTTAGCTCCTTGAAGGTAGAAATTATTTTGTTTCTCTTGGTATATATCCAACATCTAGTACAGTGCTTACTGGGTTTAAATTCTACCTCAGACACTTAAAACCAGTGTAACACTGGGCTAGTCACTTTACCTACCTGGGCCTCAGTTTACTTATGTGTAGAATGGGGGGGAGGGGTTGAACAAGGTGAACTCTAAGGTACTTTTCAGCTACACTCTGAAAAAAAATTTAATTGTTTTATGGATATTACTTTTGTCATTTTAAATAGGTAAATATACATCAGAGAGAACTGGTATTGTAGATAAAATGTGTGAATTTATATTAGAGGCAACTGGGATGGTAGATAAAATTTGTAACAAAAAGACCTTAGTTCAGGTTCTGCCACTGACAAACACCAGTTTTATGATTATGGTCAAGTCCCTTACCTTCTTCTTCCTCCTCTCTCTCCCTTCCTCTACCCCAAACTCTCTAGAACTAGAAGTTATAGACAAGACGTAGATCTGCCACTACTTGATAAATCACAAATCTGTACTCCTTCCCCACAAAAAATATCTTAATTCAGTACCTATTACTTTTATGCTTCTCTACTTACTTTCCTGTCCTCACCACACCCCATTCCATGAGCATTTTTTTAAATGCCTGATTGCTAGCTGACTGAGCTACCCTATTTCAGCGTTGCTGTATTTTTTCTTCTACTTTTAAGGAGGTGTGAATTTTTCTTTGGTTTTTGTTGTTATTATTTGTTAGCCTTTAAGATAGCCTTAGAAAGAATATACATGACAAAGAGATTGTTTAAAATACCAAAGGTGGTGTTGGAGGGAGGAGAAATATCTGGCCTTTTCCCTGGTTTGATTGTATAAGAAGACATGACCTTTATTGCTTCCTGGTGCATTTGGGCCGTTCTGCCAGGTTCATGACCCCCTTAGTACATGAGGTACATTTTTAATGGAAAACTAGGATTAGAGAAGATGGTTTTTATGTTCACATCTGGTTTTCACAGCAGACTGAAACTTAGGAACAAACCAAGGGAAAAAGGGTTTTCATCACATTTCTCATTAACAAAAGAAAAAAGAAAATAACAAGTATAAGCAGGTTAAAAAGTAGAAGATGCCAGGATTCACATATATCCTTGCTGCACACAGATATTACAATAAATCATTCAATCAACAAGCTTAATTAAGCACCTACCATATGCCAGGCACTATGCTACGTCTTGGGTATCATGCAAATGAAAAGGATGAAACAACCCTAGTCCTAAAGAGCTCACATTCTAATTGGGGATACAAGAACATATAAAATACAGATAGCATGAACACAAAGAGAATAAACACAAACATATGCAAAGTAGTTAAATATAAGGTACTTTGGGAAGGAGGGCACTAGCATTAGGGAAGGCTTCATGCCCAAGATCTTAACATAAGAGACAGACTCTATGAGATAGAGGTAAGAGGTAGGCAGTGGGATTAGCCATCACAAATGCAAAGAGAAGGGAGATGGAGTGTTGATTATGAGAAATGGAGAGAAATCCTATTTAGTTAGATCACACAGAGTATAGAAGGAAGAATAATGGGAGCTGGGGTTGTGAAGAGCTTTAAAATCTAAATAGAGAAGTTTATATTTTATCCTAAAGGCAATAGGAAGCCACTGAAGTTAATTGAGTAGGGGCATCACATGGTCATGTCTGCACTTAAAGAAAATTACTTTGGCAGCATTGTAGAGAGTGGACAGGAGTTGTGATAAACTTTAGGCAAGGAGACTAATTAGGAGGCTGTGGAAATAGTATAAGCAAGAGATGATGAGGGCTTGAACAAGTATGGCCATAGGTAGTTGTGTGAGTGGAGAAGAGGCATAGGCATTGTATGTGGGAGATGTTGTGGAAGGAAAATCAATAAGATCTGGTCATTAATTAGATATGTGGAGTGAAGGAGACTGAGGAACCAAGGGTAATACCCAGGTTGTGAACCTGGGAGACTGGGAAAATGGTGGTGTCTTTGACAGAATAGAGAAGTTTGGAAAAGGGGAGAGTTTGGGGGGGAGAATATCAATTTGTTTGAAATGTCTCTGGGACATCCATTTTGAAATGCCCAACAAGCAATTATTAATGTGGGATTACATATTTATAAAATAAACCAGTGAATGAATGAATATAAAATCATTTAAGTACTTATAATATACCATGGATTGTGCTAAGTGCTATGTATACAAATATGAAGGCAAAGACCATGTCCTCAAGGGGTTTATTTTCTAGGCCAGAATTCAGAGTTCATAAGCACAAGAGTGAGGAGAAGGAAGGAAGGGACACACATCATGTGGGGAGAAGGTTGTCAAGGAGGTTGTGGAGGTGTCCAGAGAAGAAGGAGTAATGAGAAGAATGGCTTAGGGTTTTCCTGAAATTATGTTTCAAAAGAAAGAACCACATCAATAGTTTCCTAAAATGATAAATTAAGTTGTATGTGTATGACTGCAGCCCACATTCAGAAGTGATGATTTGTACTCTTTAAAAGATGTCGATGGGAGACAATCATGGCCTGAGATTTAGAAACTCTGAATTTTAGAGATAGTCCAATCTTCTTGCTTTACAAATGGAGAGACTAAAGTCAGAGAAATTAAGGAACTTTCCTACAGCTATACAACTGCTGCAGAGGAAGGAAAGAAACAACATTTCATCAGTTCCCCTGTTTCCCAACCAGACCTACCTGCTGCTATAGCCCTAGGGATGTTGATAACCTCACTGAATTCATCCTTCAATGATTAACAAATTCCTACCTAATCATAGCCTCCCCACCGCAGTGATTCTGATCCCTAAAATGTCATTATTCAAATTCACATTCAAATACTCTGTTCCCCACTGCCTACTCCCTTATTCCCATTTCCCTCAACCCAACCTCCACCAGTGTCTCAGTGTAAAGCTACCCACCCCTTCCATTGTACTCTCTGGAATGCCTGTTCTATAGATAACAAATTTGCTTTAATCTTAAATTCTTTTTTTTTCCTATTCCTGCTATCTTCTGGCTCTCATTGAGACTTAATTCTCTCCTCATAACACAGCTTCCCTGGCCACCATTTCTACCACTGGTAGCCCTTTTGCTCATTTTCAGACTCAATAGTTGATCAGTTTTAGGGAGTTAGAACACTTATTCCCCTTTGTCACTTCAAAACTCTGCCTCTTCTACCAGTGCTCCATAGCCTCTCCTTTGAGATTCACTCAGTCTGTATTTACAATCCAGTCAAAATTCTCATAATTGCTATTTACCAACCTCCAAGACATTCTTCTTTCCTTAATGAGTCTAGTGCCTTACTCAGTCTTTATCAACTTCCTAACTCCTGCCCTCATACTAGGGCAATTCGATATACATACTAATACTCCTTCAAACATCCTAACCTCATAGTTCCTTAAATAAATTAATAAATGAATTAATAAAAAAACTTAATCAGTAGATGACAGACAGATGTGTTAAAAATCCACATTACCTTTTCATACTATTGTTGCTTCTTTTGAAGGCCTTAGAATTAAAATAATAAAGATCATCAGTAGTTTGACTAAAATGAGCTAACAACACCTACCTGGAATTTCATGGAACTATAGGAGAGGTGACACTGGGGAATTACAACTGATGCCACATGCGAAGAGCTGGTAGGTATCTACAGGCACCACATGCTGAAGAATGTCTGCTGCAAGCTATATCACTTTCATAACTTTTAATGACTAAGGATTAATGACTAAAATCTCTGGGGAAGAACTCATTCGTCATAGGTATAAATTTTTATAAGATCTTTTTTTCTTTAATCTATAAATATGTTCTTATTTGATTTTTGTGAACTGTGAGCTTGCAGGTAAAGTTGGCGACAACAAAGTGAGTTGTGTCACATAGTGAGATTCCCAGATTTTTTGTGTAAGGGTAACCAATCAATCAACAAGCAGTTATTAACACCTGCTTTGTGCCAAGCACTGTACACAAGCCAGAAAGAAGATAAATTTTCTCCCCCACCCACCCATGTACCCAGGACCTTTAACTAAGGGAAAAGTTTTTGATGCAAATTATAATATAATAACTAAATAGTATAGTATATACATATTATGTCTAGTATAAAATATAGTATATATATAATAGCATAATATATAATATATATAGAATAATATATAGAATAATGACTAAAAAGCAAGCTACCATCACAAACCTGAGAAAATAAGATTAAAAATTCATCTCATTTGAATCTCCATCATACTTTTTGACATCATTCCTTTCTGAGAATAGGATACGTTTACTAAACCTGGGTCCCTGATGTGAAATTAAAACTCATTCTTTTTGGATACATTCCACTGAATTTAATGGAGGCAACACATAACTTAAAGAACCACATGCTTAATTTTGACAAGAGTTACAAAAGAAGGACTCTAATTAAAGAATTTTCTCATTGTTCTCCAATGCTCAAGACATTAATCCCTGACATTCATCCAGACAAATTGGAGAATGTGTTCCTTAGCAGTCAAGTTATCAAGCAGCCTCTCCTAGGAGATCAGATTTGACAGTCTTTTCAAGTGAGCATCAGGGTTTGAAAATTCTCCCATGATGAGCATGTGGGAAGGGAAAGACAATTAAATCCTGTTCATAAGGCATGAATGTTCATTTTGCAAGCTTCAGAGTAGTGGAACAGGTTAAAACAAATATTCAGACATTCTAAAAAATGAAGAATTTTGAGTTTTCCAAAAGAAAAAATCAGTTTAACTAGAATTATTTTTGCAACCAGCACAATGGTGTTTTCTCTGAAAAAGAAATGGCAAATCTGCACCTGGAATAAGTGAATAAGCTGATGGCAATATCATTTGAGGCCATATTTTATTAAAAAAAAAAATTTAATCTGTAGCAAGTTTTAGCCTGGAGTTAAATTAATTAGTAATCATAGTAGATGTAAAATGACCAACATTCAATATGAATGAGAAAGAGACAGCTGAGGTTCCTAAAGTGAAAAACTAATAGGAAAATTTCCAAGAACTGAATCAATAAACTTTTCACTGTACTTTTGTTTTAAATTCAGCTGTGGCTGAAGGTTTGGCTTCCAAATATAGTGGTAAATGCAATATTTTATTATCTCTGTCACTGTCTTCTATGCCTTTCTCTTTCATGTCTCTCTATCTTTAGCTCTCTGTCTTTATCTTTTGGACTCTTTATCTCTCTCTTTCTCTCCACATACATGTGTATATTTATATATACATTGTACTGCCAATTCTATATTTCTCAAAGCCATCAATCAACAAGAATTTACTAAATGCTTACAGGTGCCAAGCTAAACTCTGGAGACACAAAGGACAAAATTAAAACTGCCCTTTCCCTCAAGGGGATTACATTCTATCAGAAAAACCCTACCCACATTAATTAGTTTCCCTTTGAGGGAAAGGTATTCACATGACTTGGTTTTCTATCTGTATTAAACTTAGCTCTGTGATTTAAAATAATCTCTTCATCTTTAGCATATGTACTATCTCACAAGCAACTTCAAAATCAATCCCCCATTAAAAAAAAAGTTGTTTATGTCTTATTTAAATAACACAACATCTGAGTCATTTAATTATAGATCATCTTTTAAGTTCCAAAATGTATTTATATTTTATGGCCTCATGCATTCAACAAACATTTATTGAATTTTTACTATGTAAAAGGCACCTTGATTGCTGGCATACAAAAGTATTGAGATCCAATCCAATCCAATCAATCAATAAACACTTATTGAGGGCTTACTCTCTGCCAGGCATTCTGGCAAGCTCTGCAGATACAAAAAGAGGAAAAATATAGTCCTGCCCTCAAGGAGATCACAATCTAATGGGGGCAGGAATGGGGGTGGGGATGACAACAAACAAATAAACATGTACAAGAAAGCTGTATAAAAGATAATTAACAGAGGGAAGGCACTAGAATTCAGATGGGTTAGGAAAGCCTTCTTGTAGAAGATGGAAGTTTAACTGAAAATTAAAGGAAGCCACTGAAACCAGTAGGTAGAAATATGAAGGGAGAACATTCCAGGCAAAGGGGATAGCCAGAGAAAATGACCAGAGCCCAAAGAAGGATCTTATTCATGGAACATCCAGGACACTAGTGTCGTTGGATAGAAGAGTACCTGTCAAGGATTAAGGTATAATACTGAAAGGCAGGAGAGGGCTAGGTTATGAAGGGCTTTGTGTGAAAGAGCATTTTTGTATTTTATCGTGGATTGGGAGCTACTGAGTTATAGGGGTGATATGGTCAGACCTGTGCCTTATGGAAATCGCTTTGATGGCTGAGTGGAGGATTGATTGGAGTAGAGAGAGACTTGAGTCTGGCAAACCACAGCAGTTTAGTTCAATTGTCCATGTGTGAGATGATGAGGGCCTGTACTACAGTGGTGGCATTGTCAGAGAAGAGAAGAGAATGGATTGGAAAGATGTTGCAAGAGTGCTTGGCCACAGATTGGATATGGGGGAACAGGGGTTGAGGAATAGTGAGAAGTTGAAGATAACACCTTGCTTGTGAGCATGAGGGGTTTTGAGGATACTGCTGACCTCAATGATAATAGGAAAATTAGAAGGGAGGCAGGGTATAGAAGGACAGATAATGAATCTGTTTTGGATATCTTTAGCTTAAGATCTACTGGACATCCAGTTTGAGACATCTGAAAGGCCATTGGAGATCAGCAGAGAGGTTGGGGCAGAATGGAGATGATAATTAAAGTTGGAGATCATCAGCATAGAGGCAGTAATTAAATCCATGGGAGCTGATTAGATCACAAAGTGAAATAGTATAGAAGTAGAAGAAAATAGGGCCCAGGACACATCCCTGTGGGACACTTGAAGTTAGAGGACATGATCTAGATGAGGATCCAGCAAAACCTGCTGAGAAGGAATGAGAAGGTAGGAGGAGAACCAGGAGACTATGGTGCCTTGAAAACCTAGAGAGAAGAGATTATCTAGGACAGGGGTGGGGAACTTATGGCCTTGGCCTTGAGGCCACATGTGGCCTGCTAGGTCCTTGTGCGTGGCTTTTTGACTGAGTCCAAGTTATAGAGAACAAATCATTTTATTTAGGTAATTTTTTTCTGTGAAGTTTGGATTTGGCCAAAGAGCCCCACCTGAGGACCTAGAGGGCCCCATGTTCCCCACACTGTTAGGACAAGAGGGTAATCAAAAGTGATATAGGCTACAAAGAGATCCAGAAGAATGAGGACTGAGAAAAGACCATTGGATTTGGCAACTAAGACATCATTGGTAACTTTGATGAGAGCACTTTCAATGGAATGGTAAGATTGTAAGAGAGATTATAAGGGGTTAAGAAGATAGTAAAAAGGGAGAAAGTGGAGGTACCACTTGTAGATGGCCTTTTCAGGCAGTTTAGCCACAAAGACACATGAGATATAGGACAAAAGCAATGATGAAAGGATCAAGTAAGAGTGCATTCAGGATGGGGAGACATGAGTATACTTGTAGGCATTAAAGGAGCCAATAGACAGAGACTGAAAATAAGTGAAAGAGTAGGGATGACAAAGAGGATATTCTATTGAAAGAGATGGGATAGAATGGGATTGTTTAAGCAGGTAGAGTGGTTAGCCCTGATAATGAGTAAAGCTACTTTATCATGTGAGACAGGTGTGAAAGAGGAGATAATAGCAGAAGTCATCCAAATGATATGAGATAAGGAAGAAGGGAGAAGAGGAACCTCATAACAAATGGTCTCAATTTTTTTTTTCTGTAAAATATGAGGCCTTTATCAGAGCCATTATGGAGAGTATGGCAGTGTTTTTGTTTTTGTTTTTGTTTTTTGGTGAGGCAGTCAGGGTTAAGTGACTTGCCCAGGGTCACACAGCTAGGAAGTGTCAAGTATCTGAGGCCAGATTTGAACTCAGGTCCTCCTGACTCCAGGGCTGTTGCTCTAGCTATCCCCTAAGGCAGCATTTTGATGACAGAGGAACAGGAGGATTGCCTAGCAACAGTGAGAGGTCAGTAGAGGTTATATAAAGTAAATTTGTAGTGGACCCAGTCAGAAAGTTGTGTGAATTTTCTCCAACTTCATTCAGCAGCATGTGTACAGGAGTAATGGTAGTGAATGAAAGGAGTGATCCAAGGCTGAGGCTTAACAGCATATGATTAAATAAATTATAAAGGGGATAGGGATTGAGAGGAGGACAGTACAAAGTTACATTAGTTGCCCAAGAGGTCAAGATGGAGAAAAAAGCGGAGAATGGAAAGTTCAGGGTAAATGGCCTGGGAGAGAATTGGGGGTGGGGGTGGTAAAGGAATTAGAGGTCATAGTGTAGACATAGGGTTTGGTAGAGAAAGGCAGGAGGAGAGGTGGAAAAGCAATAGATAATGGTAGAATAACAGATTGTAGAATTTTTTAATGTGGAGGTAATATATGTGGGTCTATCTAGGCACCTAAAAAACTTAAAATACAATAGAGAAGACAATACGCACAAATTCATGAATGTAGAGGGCCATTTTGTCCAATCCTCTTACCTTACAGATGAGGAAATAAAGGATTTTCCTATGATCACTTGGGTAGAAAGTACAAAATGGAGGTTTAAATCTATGTCCTCTAACACCAAAGACATGTTCTCTTTTCTCTACTGCACCACACTGTCACCTAACAATAATAATGCCAATGATTCAGTCTAGATAGATAGATAGATAGATAGATAGATAGATAGATAGATAGATAGATATAGATATAAATATATAGCTATATAGATATGGATACATAGATATAGATATATAGTACTCTATGGGAGAAAAGCACTTCAGCAGAAGGTTTTGAAGGCAGGCATGACGATGAGCTTAATTATGGATATGTGGTGCCCAATAGACATGCTATTCAAAATACAAAGTAAGAATTTGGAAGTGGAGGCCTAAATTTTAGGAAAGAGGTCAAAGATAGAGAGAGAAATTTGGTAGTGAATTTTCTAAATGTGATCATTAAAGCCATGGGAATGAATGAAATCGCAAACAGAGAGAGCATATAACTTTTTTATTTGTCATAGACCCCACTACCAGTCTGATGAAGCCTTCTCAGGATAATGTGTGTAACTGCATAAAACAAAATGCAAAGGATTACAAAGGAAGTGTATTTTATTGAAATATAGTTATAATGCAGCCTTGGGTCATGTCCTGATAATCTAACATGGAGGCACCCTGCTTCTCTGTGTGCTATAGTGGTAGATGTCTCCTTTGATTGGTTGCTTAGCCAGAACAGACTGAGCCTTTTAAAAGTGCCAGACTGGGACAGTCTCTTTCCTGAAAGCTATTTCCTACTCCTTGTTCTTTCTGCCATTCTGAGGTTGAAGATCACAGTTCACTAACAGAGCTGATGCATGAACTGAATTGATATCCCCTCACCTCTTTTTTACTTTGCTCCAAGAAATGGGCATGGGGGTGTTTGTTTCTGTTTTGTTTTGTTTGTCTTTCTCAGTTTCAGATGCTGATGGCAATTCCCATGATGTTGGTGCCAAGATTCTAGGTGGGATGGTTACCTCTAGCCAATGTGGAAGGAAGCTCCAAGAAAATACTATATCTAAAGGGGGTTTTGTACCTGAAACTTAAGATTGATGACACATAGCATTATCTTCAGTCCTCTGGAACTATGGTTGATTGTTGAATTGATCAAAGTTCTTAAGTCTTTCAAACTTGTTTGTCTTTACAATATTGTTGTTTCATTTATTGTTCTGTTTATTTCACTCTACTTTAGTTCATATATTTCTTCTGAAGTTTCTATGAAACTTTTCCCTTCATTATTTCTTAGGGCACAATAATATTCCATTACATCCACATTCTGTAATTTGTCCAGCCATCCCCTAATTGATATACAATGTCTGTACAAATCATGGTACATGAACATAATAGTTATATATGATATATTCATAATATGAATGCAATAATGGGGTTCATGGGGTGTTCAGGAAAACTAGCATCTCTGGTATGAGGGATGGTTGAGCCCTTTTCATCTTTGATGTCCACCTGTCACCCAACTCTCACCTATGGCTCCAAGAATCTGTAGCTTGTGCAGCAGCCACACTCCAATAAAACTGTCTTGGCAGATGGGCTAAACCAGGCTGAGGGTAGCCAACAGGCCTCAAACCTGTCAGTGAGTTGGGAGGACATCTTTCCATAATATCATTGAGCTCTAAGAAAGCGATGGTTTCAGTTCTCCTGGGAATGTCAAGGCATGACTCCTGTGCATGAACATGGTGATATGTAGTTTAATTCTTCCAATATTGTAAGTTCAGGTTCTCCTTAGCCATCACAAGCTACTTTCTCTGAGCTTATATTTTTGTTTTTGTTTTTGTTTTTCTGCCACCCATAGCCATCATGGATTTCTAGTCTTCAGTTAGGCATGAAGGAGACTGTAGCTATCACAGTGAGCTCTGGGCTAGGAGGAATAATTATGAGCTTCTACTTCTGGGAACAACTTGCCCATCCCAACCTCCCAGTCCCAAGATAAGCTGATAAAGAAGAAGGATGATTCGGATTTTGATACTCTACACTTTTTCAATTCACCCTCAGTGGCCTCCTTCCTCAGACTGGAGGGCTGAGCATTAAACTCCTCCCAAAGCCTTCCTTTAAAGAGAGTTCACAGTCTTCTTGGCACCTCCATTTTCCATCAGTTCTGCTGTGTGGCTTCAACTTCAAGGAACAATAGGCCCTCATACCAGGTACCCCCTGGTGCATATTTCCCCCCCTTCTTCCTTTTGTGTTTTGTCTCTCCCATTAGATTGTAAGCTTCTCGAGGGTAGAGACTATCACTTTTTTTTATTTGTATCCCCAGCACTTAGCACAGTGCCTAGCACCTAGAAGGTACTTAATAAATAAATATTTATTAAATTGAATTAAAGAGGCCTTAATGCATGGGGTTAAATCTCAAATCATATCATAAATTAGTAGTAATGACAGCTTTAATTGTCACCCTTTCTAGTACTGATTGTGATGGGGTTATGGAACCTGAACCCCTAAAGGAAAAGACCATGTCTTTGGGACCTGGACCTCTAAAAGTCTTGAACTTTCCCACACTGGTATAAGACCATGCCTTTGCCTTGAACTCTCCCATACATTTCAACAGCAGAGATCCCAGGAGTTTGTCAGAGGCATCCAGTCCATCCCAGTCAACAATCCTTTTAATTGTCCTTTCATTATGGCTCCTTCCATTGTCTGCACCTGGACCACCCCAGACTACCTGTCACTCTTTAATCCCATCCAGACCCTTCCTCTGTTGCCTCCAGACTACACCAGGCTATTTGCCATTCCTTGATCCCATCCAAATCTTTCCACAGTCTTTTTTGTATATAAGTATCAGTCTTGTCCCTATCAAATTCCCAGATTTATTAGAACTCTTGCCCACCCAGTGTATAATAAAACCTCACTACTCTAACTGAAAGAAGATTTGAGTGGTTGAGTTCTTTTGAGGCAGACCTGCCCTGTATTCTTGCATTTCAGGGTTCCTAGTGATGTGGTGCTTGGGTGCTTGTGCTTGGATGCTTATGCTTGGGTGTTTGTACTTGGACCCCAATTTCTCCCTAGCCTCAGAAACACTATCCCTGACAGTTTCTCCCCAGCCCAAGGACCCTGTGCTTAGCAATTACTCATGAGTGGGCCCCAGCAAGACCCTTATCTCTCTCCCTGGTGCAGTTCCAAACAGCACCTGAAGGATATATTAGTTTAAACTGGCTTTGCACTGTGTCATAAAGACTCTACTGCCCTACCTCATTATCTACATCATGGGCTCCTCGTTAACTGTATTCTAGACTTAAGACATATGTATACTCCCTACATCTGTCTTGTCAAACAAGACATTGATTGGTGGCAGACTGGACAACTCTCAGTTACCCTGAACTCTGGTTGACTTAGTGACGTAGCAGGCCTAAAACCACACCTCCATGTGGCCCCCCATTGTGGACTTTTCCTAATGAACTCTGGGTAAAATGCCTGCGCAGTAGGTACAGGAAGTGCATGTTCTTTTAAGAACTGACCACTCCTTAACCACTCCCTAATCCCACCCTGAATCCCCTAGTTAGCATATTTGTCACATGTTTTATTGTATTTTATCCTATATAAACTTTAACTGTACCTCTCTAAGGTTGCAGGATCCTTTAAGAATCGTTGCCCACTGAAAAGTGTAACAATAAACTTTGCCACCTTGGCTTAAAGAATGCTTGAGTCATTCCAGATGACCCATGTACTTCAGTCTTTGAGGGGTCACAACCTCTCAACCTCTCACCCCGCAACACTAGCACCCCCAAACTGCAACAATTGGACTTTTTCACTCATATCCTTGACTTCCTGGGAGTGGTGGGGAAATTGAAATACTCCTTGCTTCCCTTTGCCATTTCTAGACTCTCCCTAAATATTCTGTACTTTTAATGACCAATTCTGTCCCTAAAGAACAGTTGAGTAAATGTACCTTTCTCCCTTCATTCAAAATGTGAGTGACTAATATTTTCTATGATCATGTCAAACCTGGTTAATGTATTGGCTAGTTTTGCTGAACTTTCTTCTTTCTTTTTCGTTTTAGATCTTCATGTTTTTTGTTTGTTTGTTTAATTCTCTCCAAGATAAGGCCTTTGGGGCAGGTAAATATTTGGAAATGATTATGATAAAATAAATGGCCTCAAAAAAAACTTCACACTTAATCTGAAGTGCTGGCAAGATACTCATGTAGAATTGTCCTAGGCAGCTAGGTCCTGATGAATGTGAATATAACAAATCCTGTAAAGCAGTTGCATTATTTATATACATTGTGCATATTTCTGTTGGGTCGTGCTGTGGGAGAAATATCTCCTCTCTAAGTACGTATGGTAGGTAACTGCTGCTAAAATATACTTACCACAATGCAGGAATTTTAGAGGTAAAAACCTAGCTTTTATTAGTATGCCCAGGCTGCAGAGAAAATCTGAACTGTAATTAGGAGTCTACCAAGTCCTCATATAGGCAAAATTACATCAGACAGAGAAATATTTTTTTTTTACAAATTGCAATCTTATACATTCCTCTCAGGCCATAAAAATTAAAGACCAATTCGTAATTCCAAAGCTTCCTTCAATATTATAGAAGTTCATCAAACTTAATTAAAGAGAATCATAATCTCATTGTCATAATATCAATCATCTGAGAAAACAAGCTTCTGTCAAACCGACATTACAGGTAAACTAACTCAGGTTACAGATTAAATTAGATCTACAGAGCTCACAAATAGGCTAATTAAGAAGAAAGATTTAATTATAATCAAGGAGTTTGGGACAGTCTCCTGGCTTCTTTCTAAGGAATGTTTAAGGCTTTAAATTTCATATTTCATGGAACAGGTTTTGATCAGGTGAGGTTAAGAGGAACAAAAAAATTTCAGGAGTCATGAAGGGAAATCAAAAATTCCCATTAAAGCTGGAACCAATTACCATACTTTATTAATTGTAATTTAAAATAGTGTGATTCAAATACATGGGGCACTTCATGGGATTCATTATTTGCACTAATCAAGACTAGCTGTAGGTAATTGGAGATCGCAGGATTTGAACTTTGAATCAAAAGACCTGCTAGTGAGTCTTTGGCTGAATACCACTAGTTGTAGAGCTATGACCATCTCAGTTAATCTTTCAGAGCCTGAACTGTAAAATTGTGATAATAAATCTCGGAAATTTTTGTTTTGTTTTTGTTTTTTCTCTTAATGACCAATCTTAATCCCTAATTAAGGCTTTCACTGATTGGCCAACAATAGGTTCCAGGCCAAGCCCTACTTGGTCATGGTTTGAGCCCTGACTGACTCAGAGTGAATGGAAATAGCAATTGTTTCTTTTTTGGCCAGAAATCCTGAGGGTCTTCCCCTTCCAGATTATTTTTTTTAAGGAGGCTATTCTTAGCCTCATTTCTTAGCAAGCCTTAATCACTGAATGGGTACTTCCTCAGTCAAACTGAAACCTGTTAAAGACCTTAGCTTGAAAATGCCAAAGTCTCCCAGTGCATCCAGGGCCATCTCCAGTCATTCTGATCTATATCTTGCCACTGGATCCAGATGGCTCCAGAGGAAAAACTAAGACTGGTGACTTTGCACAGCCCTCCCTCACTTAAATCCAATTCATTTGCATGTCATGACATCACCTACCTGGTATCATGGTCCTCTTCCTGAATGAAGCACAAACAGAAGCAAGTAGCAGCAGCAGCAACTATCTATGTCACAATGACATACAGTTATCCCTTCCACATTGTGGAGGATAGAGACATGGTGATACATTGAAACCATGATAAGGAAAGTCACAATGTGGAAGGGATAACTGCAATTAGAAAGGGGACTACATAGATGTATTATTATTATCCTCTGGCTATCTCTAAGGTCCCTATGAAAAGTTATGCTGACTCAGACCTACTTGTCAATCAGTATTGGAGGGAGGCATCACCCAGTACCCTGATATTCATCACACAGTCAAGTCACCCCCTCCCTGTATGTGCCTGGGAATTATCTCATACTTGTTACCTTAGGGAGGAATTGAGATGCAAAGGCCCAATCTCTCTTACTGACATTGACTATGTGAATTGTCTTTATCTCAATCCATGATTACTAATAAAAGCTGGTCCCACCTTAAAGTCTTCCTGACCTCCAGTGATCAGCCCCTCAATGTGTTGCTACCTTGACTTATTTATAATAAACTCTTTTTAATTCTCTTTATCCTGAATTCAGCCTCCTTAATCAGGGTAAAAGCCCCCCAAAAAAATTTTCCTTTCGATGGTCCGTCAGAGGACTGAAGGCCACAAGGGGTCCTACCAACTTAACCAACAATTTAGCAGTCTAGGCTTCATAAATTTAAGCATAAACTTTCTCATTATTTTTCCTCTACTAATCATTAACCCATCCCTATACCTCCAGGTTAGTATCAGAGCACCCATTTAGCAAGAGCTTTGGCAAAGTCATCTTTCCCTGTCCCCGTCAGGGACAGGGTCCAAACAAGCACCGACCGAATTTAAAATTTCTAGCTATAAATTGCATCCTTTAAGCAGGGCTTGTCTTGTTTCTCATTCCACTTATCCTCACCTCACCCCCCCCACAACAACCCCCAAACATCTTGCTTAAGGAACATAGCTAACTTCCTCATTCTCGACTTTCCACTTTGGGGCTTCTTGCCAAATGAGATCATTCACTAGCATTTGTCATTGAGAGAAGGCTATCCTCAAGGCAGCTGATAAGAACCTGAAAGGCTTTTTAACTATCTTTAGATGATCAATTTTTCCTTAATGTGTCAGTCACATTATCTGTGGTTCATCTACTCTTGGTTCTTTCCTTCCTTCCCTCCTAATCATCCCTATTTCTCCCAGTCTGGTTTCAACTAGCCATGCCCTCCTAACCAGCTCCATAGCTTCCCTAACATCTCTTTTCTTCAATTCAGTAGCCCACTTACCCATCACTTAAAGGCACTGACAAATAGATGAAACAAGCAATCAGTAGAATAAGAGATGTAGAATATGTAGTCCCAAAAGGAGCTTAGGGGGTTAACTCCAAGGGGTTAAATGAGTGGAAGGAGAATAAGAGGTGTAGGAAACTAATTCCAAAGAGCTTTCAAAACAAGTTTAAAATGCAAAAAACAATTCAATCCAAAATACTTTTAGGCAGAAAGAAAATAGGATTTTTAAATGCTTACCAATGTCTACATATGCATACCATGAAAAATGAAAAAATAAAGAAAATAAAATCAGCTTCCACATTTTCCATAAAGATATTACGTAGATTATTCCCTGTAAGCCAAAAGAAAACAAAATCCTCCTTGTTTCTTTCAAACAAAGATTGCTAGATGATGATTTTGAGATAGTTTTGCTAGTTACAGACAGTTGTTAGGTTAGGAAATCATAGTAGCATAAGTTTAGGGTTGTAGTTTGTAACCTTGACAGCATTACTGACAGATGAGCACTCAAGCCCTTTTGGTATGGTTATTCAATGTCATTGTATGTATCTATTTAACTCTATGTATCACTAAACCCATACTTTTCCATCTTCTCCCCAAAAACTAAAGATGGATTTGCCTAAATTCTTGCAAAATTTTAATGCCATTTTTTATGACATTTTCCTAATCTACTAGTTTAGTAAATGTCAAAAATAAAAGATGAAATGATGTTAATTTAGAATAACACATTCTTAATGAACATAACTGTGCTTTTATGATTGGTACTTTCTTTTGTAACTAGGGGGCCATATGATGCAGGATTTGGAATCAGAAGAACGTGAGTTCAAATCCCAACTTTGTCACTACTGTGTGACCTTGAGCAAGTTACTTAACCCTTCTTGGCCTTAGTTTCCCTGTCAGTGTAATATGTGTCTATATATATATATATAGACATATATATATATATATAGACACCTACATATATGGTAAGAAAAGATAAAAGTTGTCAGTGATTGAAGAGGTAATCTATCTAGGGGCTCAGAGTGACTATAAATCATTTTTCCCCAACACCTGTTGTTTTGTTTAGAAACACTGGAAGTCACATAAAATTTGGTAGGAGTTATTAAGAATTCTGAAACTATCTTCCAGGCAGATCTATTTACATTTCATAGCATGAGTCAGAAACCTTTTTAGTCCCATGCCACTAGCAATAGGAATGAGTAACGAATGTGGTATTCGTGGGTGTTACTGTAAAACTTCAGGCATAGGAAGGTATAAAAGAAAAAAAGTGGTAGAAAGAGAGTGGAAGATGAAGCAAAATGTAAGATTACAGAAGTTGACAGGGGTGGGAATACACATTCATTAAACACCTACAATGTGTCAGACACTGGGCTAAGTACATTACAAATATCTCATTTAATCCATCAAAGAAACAAAAAAGAAGAGAAGGAAATAATGATATGCAGAAAATATGAAGTGCAAGAGTTCCGCTAAAAATCCTTTTGTAATAAACTACCTGTAAGTTTAAAAACCTATGGTCTCTCTGTGTTTCCCTGAACTTCAAGTTCAAGTACAGTCTTGTGGGAAGGAGAAAACATGGGCATATCCATGCCTTAACAAGCAATGTTAGCTTTACCTCAACTTGTTTTCTTTGAATCAACTGAGAAAAAATTATGGAAAAAAGTATTCTCAAGTTTTAAAACCTCTAATATTCACTATTTCTTTAATGACTGCAGGAAATGTAATTTGGAAGTGTGTTTCTCTGGATTCAGGAGTTATACACTTAATTTAAGATGCATTATGAGAAACGTATTTAAAAAGAAAAACAACTGTAATTCAAGATGTCTGCTAGAAGAGAAATTGCTAGCATGTGCATAGCATCGTAAGGTTTATAAAGAGCTTCCATATGTTATCTCATTTGATCTTCATGACAACCAATGTGAGGCAGGTACTATTATTATCCCCATTCTATAAATGAGAAAACTGAGGCTGAGAGGAGTCAAGTTACTTGCCCAGCTAGTCAGTGCCTGAGGCAGGCTTAAAACTCAGCTTTTACTATCTCCAAGTCCAGTGCTTTATCCACTGAGCCACTCAGCTGCTTAATTCATATTTCCAGATTCATTTTCTACAGAATTTTGTTCATTTATTTAAGCAGTTATCTGTTTAAATGATTACTAAAATGTTAATGCATACATTCCATATTGTACTAAAGATGCTCCAATTTATCCATTATAAGATATATGATCAATTCATTCAAAAGCAGTTATTATCATAGTGCTAAAGGTAAGAAATTAAGACAGGAAGAACAAAGGGTAGCATTTCTATTGCTTCTATTTTTAGTCACCTTCCTGTTAATGAGAAGAACATTGGCATTAGGGACATTTGTCTCCTTGCTCTCTCTTGTTTTCCCATGATGATATGCAGTTTTAGCCCTATCGTGATTGTTGTTCAAAGGAAGAACAGAATTTGTGGCCATAAAAAAGCACTATTGTGGATTGGAAAGACAACTAGATTTGGAGTCAGGAAAGATCTGGGTTCAAATTCTGCCCAAACATTTATTGCCCATAAAGCCAGGAACATGACATTTAGACTCTCTAAACCTTTGTCTCTTTCTTTCTAAAATGGGGATAATAATTCTGGCAATACCTACAAAACAAGTTTGTGGTAAGGATCAGGAGTGCTTCAGTGTGTGAAGGCCAACCATTAGATTCATAAGCTTTTATTTCTCATTCATGCCTTCCATTGTCTGAGCCAATTTAGACAGCAAAAGGCAATATCAAGAGGTGTATTGTCCCCATTGTTGCAGGGAAGGGGGAAGGCACATGGCCTTTCTTGGATGCAGAAAATGACTCTAAGACTAGATTGGCACTTACTGAAGAGGGTTTCTGGAACTATTCCCCATGAAGGTTAGGTAAAGTAGACTGTGTTATGATTTGAAGAAAATGGAAGGCTGGAAAAGGAATTACCTGAAAGGAAGTGTCTAAAGCACAAGACAGGATCTTACTTAGGAGCAGCTAGGTGGTGCAGTGGATAAAGCTCCAGCCTTGGAGTCAGGAGGACCTGAGTTCAAATTTGGTCTCACACACATGACACTTACTAGCTGTGTGACCCTGGGCAAGTCACTTGACCCCAATTGCCTAACAAAAAAAGGCAAAAAAAAAAAAGAGAGAGAGGACCTTACTTAGAAAATGCATTAGCCTGGGGTAAAAGAACCAGAATGAAAGAGAAGGCTTGAAGAAAAAGAGAAAATATAGCCAACCTAATAGAAATTGAAGGGTGAGGTTCCAATGGAGACACAGTTCTTATAGAAAACCAGTTGTAATAATTCAAAAGGTTTATAAAGCCAGTATATTTATTTTAGAAACCAGTGTAAATAAGACTCAAATACTGATATAGATTTTTTTCCAGTAAAGGTTCAAATGCAATAATAGGTTTAATTTAATATCATTTTAAATTCAAAGTTGTAGTCAATTCAGACTGAGCTTATCAACATCAATGAGGGGACTGCTTTTAGAGACCTCTAGTCCTCAGCAACTGAGTCATAATACAAATATTCTGGACCCTGTGATTGGGGCCATGTATACGTTATTTGGTCCCTATGAATTCACATAGTGAAATTCTTAAATCAACAATTAAAAAAAACGTTGTAAAGATACACATTGTTAAAGAAAGGTGGAAATAAAAGTGGTACAGAATAGTAAAGCTAGAAGGGAAGTTAGAAATTATCTTTATTTTACAAATTAAACTTGACTCTTTTCAGAGCTAATATACCTTTTAAGTACTTCTTAAGTTGCAAATGAATGACCGTAAGATATGAATAAAATAATATGAAGATTCGGCATGAATGAATGGAATTTAGTGCTGTAGTCAAATAAAACTTATAAACAAGTTAATTTAACATATATGTAATGACATGCATGACTACTACTGTACTACATGATAATTAAGCAGAAATAGTAAGCGATTCACATAAATGACTTTCAGTATTATTTTTACCTAGTCAACCAGTGATTTATTGAATTAACCAAGAAGTGAGGGAGAAACAGGGCACTGAATGAAGCTGCTCTTAGACCCTTCTGAAGATAGGAGAATATATAATCCAGAAGGGATACCATTCCTCCTTTCTTCAGCAGAAAGATACAAATTTCAGTGAGCCCATCAGTTTACATGTATGCCATACCCAGGTGTAGAGAACCAGGATAGGGTGGACAAAATCTTAATGGGTTAGGGTCAGGCAGCCCCTAGCACTCTCTAAGGGGAATTTTCTTATTTTATGAGAAGTATAGCTCAGAGATGTCAGATCTGACAGCTAGTATCAGAGAGGAAACTGGTGAAAGAGAAATGTGTCAATAAACTACTGCTCCACAAAGGGAGAATCCTGGGAGCCACTAAGTCTCCTTTTCCTTCATGATCTGAGAGGCAGTCTTATATAAGGGAAGTATTTATAGGATGTATAATGCAAATATTTACTTTTTATGCCTTCTAAGTTTTGGTCCCTGAGGGCTAAGTCTCAGTCACCTCATCCTACTTATGGTTCAGGAATGATCAGAAAATCTTTGTTAAAAGTAAATTTTGTGATATCTAACAGACATTGATGATGCTATATAATTTCCCAAATTAAATCCAGTTTAATTTTTTTCTACTATGAAATATTGGTCCAATTCATTGGACATCTGTAATTATGAATATGGTGCCTGATGTTTTTATACTACTTTGAGTTACAATTCACTTTACATATATTATCCTCATTTTATCCCAGCAACAAACATGTGAGTTGGGTGCTATTATTGTCCCCATTTTATAGATAAGATTTACACAAGTTAGTGTCAGGATTTGAATCTAAGTCTTCTTGATTCCAAGTCTAGTTGTCCATTCATTACACCACATTCTTTCCCAATGAGCCAGCTGTGGTTTCCAAAAGCATATATTCTATAGGTTACACATCCAAGTAGATGTCACAATGTTAGGCAATATTCATTCTTCGGGTAGATGATTAGACATTCTATATAGGCATATAAAAATATTTGTGTGGGCTTTTAGAGCTTTCTGAGGAGGTCAATAAGCATATCTATAGACTCTCTGTTAATAGGGAAAATGTCTTATGTTTGGACTTTATATAAATCTTCTTTCATGAGACTAACACATTTCTTTGGTGAATATGTTATCCTTTTTTTATGCCCTTCTTAATGTTGATACTCATTAAGTTGACACAATGTTGATTGTGGAATAAAGTTACCCTTCCAAACATTACCCCATGGTCCCATCTGTTAAGAATCTTACATAGCTTGATATATGTACGTACTAAGTGTGGTGCTGACCCAATCCCCATATATGCCTTGTATGTACATAGTTGTTCACATATTCTCCCCACAATGAGATTTGACATCACTGAGGACAAGGACCAGAAAGTATACCCAGAGACAATTTTACAATATCAGTTAGTCATCAAGCACCAATTAATTAGCCACCATATGCTTGGCACTGTGCTAAGTACTGAGAATGCAAGTAAATGCAACAACATGATCCTCCATGACCATTGGAACAAATTGTTATCATCTACCCATTTCACCAAGGGCAGTAATGACAAGCTTTGGATAGACACCCCTCTAACTCACTGACTGATTTGAGGTCTCTTGGTTGGCCTCAACTAGGTTTAGCCATCTGCCAAGATGGTTTTACCAGAATGTGGCCACTGCACATGCTACAGCTTCTTGGAGGCACAGGTGAGAATTGTGTGAGAAGCAGACACCAAAGGTTGAAGAGCAGCCCTGAAAAGGTCTCAGGAAGTCATCACACCAGAGGAGCTGGTCCTCCATGAACGCATCATAAAACTTTTGTCTATGTATACTCCTTCTAACTGTCTTAATAATGAGAAAGTTCTTAGGAATTTTAAGTATCATCTTCCCATGTAGGAATATAAACAGTTTAACCTCATTAAATCCTTTATGATTTCTCTTTTCTATTCACCTTTTTATGATTCTCCTAAATCTTTTTGAAAATCAAATTTTTTTTTGAGCTCTGGTCTTTTTCATTCAGAATACTTGAAAGGCTTCTATTTCATTAAATATCCATTTTTCCCTTGAAGTATTATACACAGTTTTGTTGGTTGTAATCCTAGCTCCTTTGCCCTTGAGAATATCATATTCTAAGCCCTCCAATCCTTTAATGTAGAAACTGCTAAATCTTGTATTATCCTGACTGTGGCTTCATGATATTTGAATTGTTTCTCTCTGACTATTTACAATATTTTCTCCTTGATCTGAGAGCTCTGGAATTTGGCTATAATATTCCTGGATGTTTTCGTTTTAGGATCTCTTTCATGAAGCAATTGGTGGATTCTTTCAATTTCTGTATTACTCTATGGTTCTAGGATATCAGGGCAGTTTTCCTTAATAATTTCTTGAAAGATAATGTCTAGGGTATTGGTTCTCTTTAGATTTTTTTTGTTTTGTTTTGTTTTGTTTTTATCATGGCTTTCAAGTAGTACAATTCTTAAATTATCTGTCCTGAACAGGTTTTTCATGTTGCTGTTTTCAGAGCTAGTTCTAGGAATCTAGAAATTTTCAACTCTTCCAAGGCAGCATGATCTAAGGAGTTGTGTGGTCACTGATCTCCTACACTATGCTCTAGTCTGAAAGTGACCACAGATACTTTCTTCTGTCACAGAACTGTGACCAGCGTTCCCACTCTTGCAAGTGCTCTTTCTAACCCTGAGACTGAAACTCAGCACCATACATGGTCAATACAATAGAATCCTGCTCCCAGTGACAACAAAGGGTCCTTTGTAATTTCCTTATGACCAATTGTCCAACTCCTTTACTGTCTGTGGGCTAAGATCTCTGGAAGATTCCACCACTAATTAGGTCTCCCCCAAATTTTGATACTGGATTGCTCTGGTACAGTATGTATTAGACTGAGCTTCTATCCAACCCCAATGTGACACACCTTTCCTGCTGACATTCTTAGTAGTCCTGGGCTGGAAAATTGTTTCACCTCATCTTTTTATTGGTCCTGCCGCTCCAGAATTTTTGAGGCATTATTTTAATATAGCTTGAAGGGAAGTTTGGGAAAGCTCAGGTGAGTCTCTGTCTTTACTCTGCCATGTTGGCTCTTCCCTACTTTGGCCACTATGAGAAACTATTTTTTCTCTGTCCTCAAAATTCTCTGTCTCTCCATAAGCACTTTTTTTTTTGAGATGATCTTTCTTCTAGAGCTGATATCAATGTTTCACACACATTTTTTTCTAATCCTTTCAGAAATCAAAAATGATGACATGGCAAGGCAGTAGATAGATAGATAGATAGATAGATAGATAGATAGATAGACAGATAGATAGATAGATAGATAGAATAGACAGATGTGCATCTATATCTATTTTAAAATGAGGCCTCTTGTTAGAAAAATATTTTTAAGGTTGTAGTTTGTTCTGCATCAGATGCCTTTTTGTGGTCACTAAAGAATTGACACAGAAGAATCCTAAATTTTCTAACAGCCATTTTTGTGACTATATAATTATAATCAGCTATACAAAACATACATACAAGCCTCTTTATTTTCCATTCAGAAGACCTTGAATAGAAAATGGACCATTAGAATAAAGATTTTAAAACAATGAGAGAGTAAATATAAGGTCAGCAGTCACCAATGCATCCTTTGTCACATTTTTATCCCCCCATAACATTTTCATCTTTGACAAGAGAAAATCAGTTCCTGAGTATATTTAAAGTTGTATCATCCCTATTATGCTTTGAAGATGGTGAAATGCAATGTATTTGGTTAAGTCCAGGCACTCTTCCAAACTTCATCTCCTCAACTGCCACAACTATTTCCTCACACAGTACATTGGGTACTAGGTTGGTGAAGCCTAAAACTGATAGAAATAGATCCATCTGATTAGAATATGTCACCAGAGAAATGCTGGAAAGTCTATTCTATTTTTTGGTCTATTTGTTCTCCTCTTAATAGTTTCATTTATAAATGTTTTCAGGATGTTCTGGCTCAGCTAATTCTCATTCTGAGTTCTAGGCAGACTTTTATTTCCTTTAGAAATGTTTTTTAAATTTTGTATCTATTTTCTTTTTTTTCTTTATTTTTTTTTTCGCTCTGAACCAAACAAATATCAATTAAAACGAACAATTCTATCTACATTGTTGAACACAAGCAAGTAATTGTGCTTGAAACTATGAATCTGGTAAGGAAATCTTGCTTTTCTTTTTAAGGAAAAAAGTGTGATTCCTTTTGCTTTCCTTCTTTTTTTCTCTTTTTCATTTGTTTGGGAATCCTATCCCTATCGTCCTATTCCTTCCTGCCTTCCTGCAAATCCCATTAAAAATAAGAGAAGCAAAACCCTTGTGACAAATAAGTGTAGCTAAACAAAAGAAATTCCCTTATTGGCCATTTCCAAAAATGTGTCTCATATTGCATCTAGTCCGCCATTTCTCTGTCTAGAGGTAGGTAGCATGTTTCACCATTAGTACTTTGGAATCAATATTAATCAGCTTTTTGTATATTTGAACATTAATATAAAATCAAAATATGTTAATCAGCCTTAATATAACAATTACACTAAATGTTCTCAAGTCATTGAAGTTGTCTAACTTTTCATTGTTGGTATTGTAAAAATTGTTCTATTTCTATTCACTCTGCTTCAGTAAATATGTTTTCCTAGGTTTCTCTGAAATCATTCCTTTTGTCATTTCTTATTATTTAATAATATATATATATATATATATATATATAGAGAGAGAGAGAGAGAGAGAGAGAGAGAGAGATAAATCATAACTTGTTTATTCATTTCCCAATGACCATCTCATCAATTTTTAGTCCTTTGACAAAAAAGTACTATAAATATACTCATAAACATGGGTACTTTTTCCTCTTTCTGTGTTCCCCTTGGGCCTAGTAATGGTATTATTGAGCCAAATGGTATATATTGGCTAGTAACTTTGTAGTCATAGTTCTAAATCACTTGGCAGAATGGCTAGAACAATTCATTATTACACAAATAATGCATTAATATGCCTCTTTTCCCATAGCTTTTCCAACAAGGCATTTTCTTTTTTTATCAACTTTGCCAACCTGATAGGGATGAAGTGGGATTTCAGAATTGCTTTCATTTGTACTTTGCTAATTATTAGTTATTTGGAACAGCTTTTTCCATATGTTTGTTAATAACTTGGATTTCTCACTTTGAAAACTCTCTTTTCATATCCTTTGAAAATTTATCTAGACCTCAATGGCTCTCACTATTTAGTGAGGTAATACTCAAAACTTTCTTTTGCCCTTATTAGTATTTTGTTAAAAGAGCTTGTATTTTATTTTATTTTTTAATTTAATTTTTTAAATTTATTTTTAGTTTTCAACATTCACTTCCACAAGATTTGCAGTTCCAAATTTTCTCCCCATCTCATCCCTCCTCTCACCCCAAGATGGCATGCTTTCTGAATGCCCCTTCCCCTAATCTGCCCTCCCTTCTATCTCACCTCCCTCTTCTCTTATCCCTTTTCCCTTCTATTTTCCTGTAGGGGCAGGATAGATTTCTATACCTCATTTCCTGCATTTCTTATTTCCCACTTGCATGTGAAAACATTTTTTTTAACTTGTGTTTTTAAAACCTTGAGTTCCAAATTTTATCCCTTCCTCACTCCCTCATTGAAAAGGCAAGCAACTTGATACAGGTTATACATGTGTATTCATGCAAAACACCTCCATAGTAGTCATGTTGTGAAAAACTAACTATATTTCCTTTCATCTTATCCTGCCACCCATTTATTCTGTTCTCTCTTTTGATGCTGTCCCTCCTCAGAAGTGTTTGCTTCTGATTACTCCCTCCCCCAATCTGTCCTCCCCTCTATTCTATATATCCCGTGCTCTCTTGTCCCCTTCCCCCCTATTCAGCTCTGGTCTTTTCATCAAGAATGTTTGAAAGTCTCTATTTCACTGAATGACCATTTTCCCCCCAAAGGATTATACTCAGTTTTGCTGGGTAGGTGATTTTTGGTTGTAACCCTATCTCCTTTGCCCTCCGGAATATCATATTCCATGCCCTGCAGTCCCTTAATGTAGAAGCTGCTAAATTTTGTGTTATCCTGATTGTGTTTCCACAATACTTGATTTTTTTCTTTCTGGCTGCTTGTAATATTTTCTCCTTGACCTGGTAACTCTGGAATTTGGCTACAATATTCCTAGGAGTTTTCCTTTGGGGATCTCTTTCAGGAGGTGATCAGTGGATTCTTTCAATTTCTGTTTTGCCCTCTGGTTCTAACATATCAGGGCA
This sequence comes from Phascolarctos cinereus, assembly GCF_003287225.1. Lineage (NCBI taxonomy): Eukaryota > Metazoa > Chordata > Mammalia > Diprotodontia > Phascolarctidae > Phascolarctos > Phascolarctos cinereus. The sequence goes on along the minus strand of NW_027555847.1, from coordinate 437,521,755 downwards.
GTTTTCCTTGATAATTTCTTGAAAGATGATGTCTAGGCTCTTTTTTTGATCATGGCTTTCAGATAGTCCAATAATTTTTAAATTCTCTCTCCTGGATCTATTTTCCAGGTCAGTTGTTTTTCCAATGAGATATTTCACATTGTTTTCTATTTTTTTCATTCCTCTGGATTGTTTTTTACAGTGTCTTGATTTATCATAAAGTCATTAGGGTCCAATTGCTCCATTCTAATTTTTAAGGAAGTATTTTCTTCAGTAAGCTTTTGGACTTACTTTTCCATTTGGCCAATTTTGCTTTTAGGGCATTCTTCTCTTCATTTTTTGGGGGGGCCTTTTTTGCCATTTTGGTTATGCTATTTTTAAAGGTGTTATTTTCTTTAGTATTCTTTTGGGTCTCCTTTAGCAAGCTGTTGACTTGTTTTTCATGATTTTCTTGCATCACTCTCAAGAGCACTCTCTTGCAGTGCACTCTCACTGCATGCACTTGCACACTTGCATCATCATTCTTGCATCACATCTTTTCTTGCTTCACATCTTCCTCTATTTCACTTACTTGCTTCTCAAAATCCTTTCTGAGTTCTTCCAAGGCCTGGGACCAATTCATATTTTTCTTGGAGGCTTTGGATGTAGGAGCTTTGACTTTGTTGTCTTCTTCTGGTTGTATGTGTTGATCTTCTCTATCATCAAAGTAAGATTCTATGGTCTGACTCTTTTTGTGATGCTTGCTCATGATCTCAGCCAATTAACTGGGTTATAAACTCTTTGTTAAGGTAGAAGTCTACTTCCAATGTGGAGAATGTACCATCCCAAGCTTCAGGGGTATTGTGCAGCTGTTTTCAGAGATACTTCTAGGGACCTGTAAATTTTCAGGTCTTCCAAGGTGTTATGATCAAGGGTGAGGTGTTTACTCCTTTCCTGGCCTGTTCTCTGGTCTATAAGTGACCACAAGCACTCTTTTCTGCCTTGGAACTGTGAGGAGGACTTCCTCTTCACCGCCACTACAAGCTCCACCTTGTCAGCATTCCCCCCCTCAGGACCACCACCCAGAACTGTAACCCAGATCCAAGTACAGGCAAAGCAAGAGAATCCTGCACCATCAGGGAGACCCCTGCAATCTACCTCTGATCAGCCACTTGATTCCCCCTCAGTCTGTGGGCCAGAGGCTTTGGAAGCAGCCACCACCCCGGGGCTGAGCTCTGGGACTGGGGCTGTGAATGTCACACCTCTCTCTCTCTCTCGCAGCAGATACAGACTTTTCCCACTGACCTTCTAAGTTGTCTTTGGTGTTTGTGGGTTGAGAAGTCAGGAAACCACCACAGCTGCATGTGATTCAGTCCTCTGAGACCTGCTCCAGGTTTGCTGTGGCCTGCCTTGCCTGACTGCCCATGTCAAACTGTGCTCCTCTACCCACCCGATGCCATAGACCTTTCCAATCAACCATACAAGCTCTCTTGGGCCAGACATTTGTTTCACTCTGTCTTTTTGTGGGTTCTGCTGCTTCAGAATTTTTTTAGAGCCATTTTTTATAGTTATTTGGAGAGGTTTGGGGGAGAGCTCAAGCAAGTCACTGCTTTTACTGTGCCATCTTGGCTCTGATTTGATTCCTCTCAGGAATCAAAGAGCTAGTATTTTAAATATTTTCCTTGGGTGCCATTCTTTCTACTAGTTGAAGAAAACAAATTTCTTGACTAAGAGAGTTTTTATATTCTTTCAGGTTTTTTCATTGTGATTTAAACTCTACTCAGTCAGTCGGTAAATGTTAATTCAATACCTATTATGTGCCAGATACTAGGACAATCATCAGGAATAAAAAGAAAGGCAAAAAGTACCCCTGCTTTCCAGGAGTTCAAGGGTAGAATCAAGATGCCTGAATAAATACAGGGACTTGCCTGAGGTTTCCCACATTCCCCTCCAAACAACATTAAAAGAATTCCTCAAAATGAGTTCTGAAGCAGCACAACCAATAAAATTATAAGATGAAACAATTTCCATCACAAGACAAATTAGAAGGTGGACAGGAAAGGTTTGTCTCACTGGAGTGAGAGTGGAACACAATCTAGCACCATGCCAAGCAGGACCAGAAAGCCAGAAGCAAGTATTGAGGGTGGCTGAATTGGTGACAGCAGTATCAGCATCTTATGGCACTCTGAGCCCATAAACAGTAAGGGGGTAACACAATTTGTCAGGAGGTAATTGCAGCAGATGTTTTGCTGTCACTGGGAGCAAGACTGTTCTGTATTACCCATACACAGTTTCAGGGTCATAGTTCCAGGGTGAGGAGAAGAACTAGCAGGAGAAGAGACACTGGGCACAGTTCCGGGGTGAAGAAGAGTGCTTGTGGTTGCTTACAGACCAGAGCACAGGCCAGGAGAGCAGTGACCATATCTCCTTAAGCCACACCACCTTGGAATAACTGAAAACTTACAGATCTCCAGAACGGAAAAGGAAAATGACAAATGTTGGAGAGGATGTGGGAAAACTGGGACATTAATACACAGCTGCTGGAGTTATGAGCTGAACCAATCATTCTGGAGAGCAATTTGGAAGTATGTCAAAAAGACTATAAAACTACTCATATCCTTTGACCCAGCAATAGCACTACTAGGTCTGTATATGAAAGAAATAAAAAAAAAACAGGAAAAGGACCTATATGTACAAGAATATGTATAGCAGCTCTTCTTGTAGTGGAAAATAATTAGAAACTGAAGGGATGCCCATCACCTGATGAATGCCTGAACAAGTTGTGGTATACAAGTGTGATGGAATATTATGAGAAATGATGTGCAGGATGGTTTCAGAAAAACCTGGAAAGAATTGCATGAACTAATGCACAGTGAAGTGAGCAGAACCAAGAGAACATTATACACAGTAACAGCAATATTGTTTGATGATCAAGTAGGAATGGCTTAGCTATACTTTGCAATACAATAATCTAAAATAATTTCAAGGACTCATTATCAAAAATACAATCCCCTTCAGAGAAAGAATTGATGGAATCTGCTTACTCTGCCATATTGGCTCCTTGACCAATCAATGAAAGCCAGAGTGATTTGGATTTAAGGCATGGTCCTCAAGAAAGAAATCTAGCCTATAAACCCCAAAACATCTTGCAAGGTTTTTATAAATACAGAAAAATATATTATTTGCATGTACCCTTAGTTATAATTAAATAGGTTTTAGGGTTACAGTTGATTTTCTAAATTGATTTTCTAAAAAATATCACTCACCTGTCCATTATTCCATGATGTTTCTTGACTTTCTTGAAGGATTTGTCATAAGATCAAGTGCACTGAGATTCATGGGTGTTAGCTTCTAATAGTGGATGTGAAAGAGCTTTGGAAAGTATAAATTAAAACTCCAGAGAAACATAAGCCACAGTAACAACATCAACTAATGATGAATAGGAGGAGAATTTCTATTGTTTTAGTCTTTTAATTTATTTTTTTGGGCTTTTTTATATCATCTAAATTTTCCCCTATATACCCTCCCTTCTAAAGAGACACCCCATTTAACACATATATATGTATATATGTATATATATATATACATATATACATATATATGTATATATGTATATATATATATACATATATACATATATATGTATATATGTATATATATATATACACACATGTGTGTAAAGATTTTCAGGAAAACATCAATAAATTGAAAAAAATCTGGTTATGTTTGGTGTCCCATGCCCTTGAAGACTTCTACCTCCAAAATGGCACAGGAGGGAGGTGTCTTCTCATTTTGTGGTAACCAAGCCTGGTATTTTTTTTAAAAGTTTTTTTTTAATTGTCTGATGTTTGCCATCCTCATTTACATTGCTGTAGTCATTGCACATGTTACTTTCTTGGCTTTACTTACTTCATTTTGTTTCAGTTCATGAAAGCCTTTCCATGTTTTTCTATATTCATCATATTTATTGTTTATTCCAGCACAGTAATGTTCCATTACATCTATGTATCACAATTTGTTGAACCATTCCCTGACTGACAGTGTCAACCAGACCAAATGGGCCTTTAACCTGTGGATGGCCAGAGCTGAACAGAGCAGACAAGAGACAGGAGAATCAGGAATCAAACTGAAGTTTAATCTCAAAATGAGGGAAATGGCTTGCAAGCAAAGACAAGTGTGCCAAGGCACCACCAATAATGGAGAGACTCGAGGCAGTGTGAAGAAATCTCGATACTTATATCAATGGCTACACAGTGAGCTGTAGCCCTGACAATGAGAGGTAACAGCAACAATGAGACAGCCAGCCCATAGCAGGGCTTTATGACTGGAACATGAATACTTGTCCAAGCTTGTCCAAGCTCAGAGTATACTTGGTGCTGGTCAAAGCAATATAATATTATGTGGGATTTTGCCAGAGGGCGGGATCATCCAGAGGATGAGCACAAGGGATTATTGTTATGCCAAGCTCAGGGTACAGCTTACTTGCTGGGCCTTAGCTCTGGAAAATAGGGCATGTCCTAATATCTTGATAAAAGGTATGCTGATTGTTTCTAGTTTGCTGTTCTTCATTTCATCATGGGCTGCCATAAGGCACCATGGCACCTTTAGGCACTGACTTCTTGCCCTGAATACCAAAGAGCTGGGGATAGCTCTGTTGTCAGCTCTGAGGTCTTTAGTGTTGCCCTTCATAGTGAAGGCTTAAAGAATTATCCCAGGAAACATAACTGCTACTAAAGAATGTGCATATATATCATAGGGCTGGTCATTTAGACTTGCTTCCCTCCCAGTGATCCTTTAGAAAGCTGAGATTAGTCTCATATGAGTCAATAGCCTGCATCTGGTCCCATAGGGCTGCTCCATGCTATACTCCCATCCCTTGTTTGGTTCAGAGGACTTAAAGATCCTTCAGCATTCACAAACATAGGAAGAAACTACCTCAGTGGGGAGGGGAAAGGAATAAGCATTCATATAGAGGCTACCCTGTGCCACCTACTGTGTAAAGCTCCTTTTATAAGTACCATCTTCTTTGATTTTCACATCCACCCTGTGAGGGAAGTACTATTATTATTATTATTCCCATTTTACAGTTGAGGAAACTGAGGCAAACAGATTATTGAAGGTTATACAGCTAATAAGGTCTGGGAGGCTGGATTTAAACTAGGACTTCCTGTCTCCAGGTCCAATGCTCTATCAATTGCACCACTGGTTGCCCCAATGTTAATATGTTCATACCTGTTTGAGTATCTTGTGTCTTGGATATACTATCAGTCCATAATTAATCTGTCATAGAAATATAGGTGCATATCAAAGCACTGTTATGACATTCCCTTGTGGGTCTCAGAATTATTTTCCCTACAGATACTATATTGATTCAAATAGCTTTAACTCTACAAGCAAAAAGCTATCTTTTACTAAATTTAATTTTTGTATGACTATAATGTGTTTTAGAAAGTGTTTTGTTATGATCAGAGTTCATTTTTTGAGCTGTCAGCTCTGCTATTCAATCAACTAGAAATATCTCCTCAAAGCAAGATAGTACAGCCTTAGCATTACTGAGCTCCCTAGCTCAGCAGATTTTCTCCAAGTGACTCTGCATGCTAACCAACTGTTTCAGACTGTGCAGACATTTAGGTCCTTGTGCATCTGTGCCCTACCATGATGACTCACCTAGCAATTCAAAAGCTGGGTGAGGATGACAGGCCTAGCCAGGAAAGAGAGGAGGAAGTAATAAGGTAAAGATATAACAGGGAAAAATAGCAACATGGAGGAAAGTGCTAGGGACTTGGGTTTTATCTTCCGACAATTTAAAAAAGAAAGTTGAAGATACATTTCCTAAAACAAAATTATTGGCTGCATTTAGCCTGGAGAGCGTTTAAAATCAAATGCAGATACTAAAATGCAGATATATAAGCATAATAATAATTAATAATGATAACAATAATAAATAGCTAATATTTATATAGTGCTTATTGTGTGTCAGGCACTTTACTAAGCACTTTACAATTATTATCTCCTTTTATTTCCACAAAAATTTCCTGATGAGGAAACTGAGGCAAATGGAAGTTAAGTGACTTGCTCAGGATCACATAGCTAGTAAGTATCTGAACCTGGATTTGAACTCAGGTCTCCCTGACTGCTGTATGACCTTAGGCAAGTCATTAACTCTGTTTGCCTCAGTTGCCTCATCTATAAAACGAGTTTGAGAAGGAAAAAGTAAACCACTCCAGTATTTTTACCAAGAGAACCCCAAAAGGGGTCTCAGAGAGCATGACATAACTGAATAACAACAACTTCCTGACTCTAGGTCCAGTGCTCCAACCACTGCACCACCTGGCTACACTTACAGAATAAATGGTTGCATTATATGAATCAAAATTATGCTTTTCTTTCTACCTAATTTATACTTGCTATTTGACTCCCCTTTGGAAGTATTCACTTTAAGGTAATTGGTCAGCAAAGGGAGTATGAGAGATGCAGGAGCTATGTGAGCCATCAGGTAGAACAAAAAAAAGAAAAATTTTACTTAATTTTTCCTACCCCTCAACTGAAGATTTGCAGCAGACCAATTTTGAGCTAAGACAGAGGGCAACTTTGCCTAAATAGGTGCTATGCATCAGTCTTAAAAGTGAGACAGTTTTCCATATTCAGCACGGAGTGGAGACCAGTTATGGCATTAAAAGAAGGGAAGGATAGCAAAGCTACACAACTTTTTACTTTCCCAGCTAGGAAGATCTAGGTTCAGATTCCACTTCTAATACACACTGGCTGTGACCTTGGGCATGTTACTTAATTTCTCAATGCTCTAGGTAACTCATTAAGAATTTAAATTGCAGAGTACAGGAGCCAAGATGTTAGAGCAAGCAGTAAGTTGCTGTAATTCTCACATACTAACCTCCAAATAACCATAAAATAGTATCCCCCAAAAAAATCCTGGAACAGCAGAACAAGCAAAACCAGGACCCCCTGAGCCTTAGTATAGGCAGGGTAACAGGCAGACTCCAGCTCTGAGAACTGTCACATGCTTTAACATGGCCCCAGTCATACAGGCAACCTTCAGCATCCAGACCTCCTTGTACTTTGGTGTATCCCCAGGGAAACCCAGAAACACTGTACCAGCCTCAGCACACGCCAGATGCAAGCTGCCAGACCCCTATGGCCTCCAGCAGCACCACCTCAAAAAGGAAGCAAAAAGAAGAGTTCAAAAAGGAGCTTAAAACTCATATGAGAGGTCAAAGAAAAATTGGAAAAAGAAATGAGAGTGATGCAAGAAAATTATGAAAAAAAAAGGTCACCAGCTTGGGAAACCAAAACAATTGCTTATAAAATAGAACTGGTCAAATAGCTAAGGAGATAAAAAAAAAATCCACTTAAGAAAACAACTCCTTGAAAGTTAGAATTGAGCAAGTAGAATCTAATGACTGTGAGACATCAAGAACCAATTAAACAAATACAAAAGAATGAAAAATACAAGAAAATTTAAATATCTCATGGGGAAAAAAGCTGACCTGGAAAATAGATCCAGGAGAGACAATGTCAGAATTATTGGACTACCTGTAAGCCATAATCAAAAGGAAGACTTGAAAAGCATCTTTCAAGAAATTATCAAGGAAAACTGCCCTGATATCCTGGAACTGGAGGGCAAAATAGGCATTGAAAGAACCCACTGATCACCTCAAGAAAGAGATCCCAAAATAAAAGCTCCAAGGAACATTATAGCCAAATTTAAGAACTATCAATTCAAGGAAAAAATACTGCAAGTGGCCAGAAAGAAATAATTCAAATATCAGGGAGCCACAATCAAGATTACACAAGACTTAACAACTGCAATATTAAAGGATCAGAGGTCATAGAACATGATATTCTGAAAGGCAAAAGAGCTAGGTTTACAACCAATAATCATTTACCCAGCAAAATTGAGTGTAATACATTGAGGTGGAAAATGGGTGTTCAATGAAACAGAAAAATTTGTAAGCTTTCATGAGAAAATCAGAATTAAACCAAAAAATTGATCTCTAATATCAAGACACAAGAGAAGCATAAATAAGTAAAAAGAGAAAAGAAAACATAAGGGACTCAATGGAGTTAAACTGTTTATATCCCTATATGGAAATATGATACTTGCAGTTCCTAAAAATTGTACCACTAATTGAACAGCCAGAAGGAATACACACAGATACACACACACACACACACACACACACACACACACACACACACACACAGAGGGTACAACTATAAGGGGAATTTGAGGGAATGACAAAAAAAAGGGGGATGAGAAAGAGGAATACACCGGGTGCAAAAGGAAGGGAGAGGTAGAATGGGGCAAATAATTTCAAATGAAGAGGCACAAAAGACCCACTACAGTGGAGGAGAAGAGAAGAGGGTGGGTAAAGGGCATCACTTGAACTTTACTCTCATTCATATTGGCTGAAAGAGGAAATGATACACATAATAAGTCTAATATAGAAATCTGTCTTACCTGACAGGGAAGGAGGAGGGGAGGAGGTCATGTTGGGGCCAGGGGGATGACAGAAAGGAGAGCAGATCAGGGGAGGTGGTAGACAGAAGCAAAGCACTGATGAGGAGGAAAGGGTGAAAGGAGAGAGAGGACAAACAGGAGAAAAATAGGATGGAGGAAAATAAACAGATTTTAATCACAACAGTGAATGAACTCTCCTATAAAATGGAAGTGGACCAAAAACGAGAATCCTACAATATGTTGTTTACAAAAAACACACTTGAAGCAGAGACACAGATTGTAAAAGTAATAAGCTGGAGCAGAATCTATTATGCTTTAGTTGAAGTGGAAAAAAAAGCAGGGGTAGCAATCCTGATCTCAGACAAAGCAAAAGCAAAAATTGACATAATTAAAAGATATAAAGGAGGAAACTACATCTTGCTTAAAAGGCAATGAAGCTGTATCGATACTAAACATATATACACTAAGTGGTATAGCATCCAAATTCTTAAAGAAGTTAAGTGAGTTACAGGAAGAAATAGCAAAACTATGGTATTAGAGAACCTTAACTGTCCCTTCTCACAACTCAACAAATCCAACCAAAAAATGAAAAAGAAAGAAATTAAGGAGGTAAATAGAATATTAGAAAAGTTAGATATGATAGACTTCTGGGGAAAAATCAGATGGGAATAGAAAGGAATATACCTTTTTCTCAGCAGCACATGGCACCTACACAAAAATTGACCAGGTATTGAGGTATAAAAACCTCAAAATTAAATGTAGAAAGGCAGAAATATTAAATGTATACTTTTCATATCATAATGCAATAAATATTACATTCAACAAAGGGCAGTGAAAAGATAGATTAAAATTCATTAGAAACTGAACAATCTAATCATAAAGAATAAGTAGGTCAAAGAACAAATTATAGAAGCAATAAATGATTTCATTAAAGACAATGGCAATGAGAATGAGGCAACATGCCAAAATTTTCTGGGATGCAGCCAAAGTAGTACTTAGGGGAAAATTTATTTTTCTAAATTCTTACAACAAAATAGAAAAAGAACAGATCAATGAATTGGGTATGCAACTATTAAAGAAAAAACTAGATACAGAACAAATTAAAAATCCCCAATTAAGCACCAAATTAGACATCCTAAAAGTCAAAGATGAGATTAATAAGATTGAAAACTTTTTTAAAAGTATTGAGCTAATAAATCTAGGAGCTGGTTTTATGGGGGGGGGAACAATAAGAAAGATAAGCTATTGGTTAATTTGATTTGAAAAAAAGAAAGAAGAAAAACAAATATCTACTATCAAAAATGAAAAGAGTAAAATCACCATCAATGAAGAAGAAATTAGAGCAATCCTTAGGAGATATTTTCCCCAATTATGTGCCAATAAATTGACAATCTGAATGAAATCTATGAATATTTACAAAAATGTGAATTACCTAGATTAACAGATCAGGAAAGAGAATGCCTAAATAATCCCATTTTAGAAAAAGAAATTGAACAAGCCTTTAATGAACTACCCAAGAAAAAAGAATCCCCATGACCAGATGGGTTCAAAAGTGAATTCTACCAAACATTTAAAGTACACTTAATTCCAGTACTATGTAAACTATTTGGAAAAATAGGCAAAGAAGGAATGCTACCAGTCTCCTTTTATGACACAAATATGGTGTTAATACCTAAACCAGAAGAGCTAACACAGAGAAAGAAAATTATAGACTGATTTCCTTAATGAATATTGATTAAAAAGTTTTGAATAAAATACTAGCAAGATGATCACAGTAATATATCACAAGGATTATACACTATTACCAGATGGGATTTTTACCAGAAATGCAGGGTTGTTTCAATATTACAATAGCTATCAACATAATTGACCATGTCAATAACAAAACCTAACAGAAATCATATGATTATCTCAATAGATGCTGAAAGAGCTTTTGACAAAATACAGCACCCATTCCCTTAGAAACACTAGAGAACATAGGAATTAAGGAAGCATTCCTTAAAATGATAAGCAGCATCAGGAGGCATTATCTGTAATGGGGATAAGATCAGGGGTAAAACAAGGGTGCCTATTACCATTACTATTATTCAATATTGTACTAGAAATGTTAGATTTAGCAATAAAAGAAGAAAAAGAAACTGCAGAAATTAGAATAGGAAATGAGGAAACAAAACTATCACTCTTTGCAGATGATATGATAGTATGCTTAGGGAACCTGAGAGAAGCAACTAAAAACTACTTGAAATAATTAACAACTTCAGCAACATTTCAAGATATAAGATAAGCCAACATAAATCATCAGCATTTCTTTACATGATCAGCAAAGTCCAGCAGCAAGAGATAGAAAGAAAAATTACATTTAAAATAACTATAAACAGCATAAAATACTTTGGAGTCTGCTTACCAAGACAAACCCAAGAACTGTATGAACCCAATTATAAAACACTTTACACACAAATAAACTCAGTTCTAAACAATTGGAAAAATACCAATTGCTCAAGGGTAGGCCAAGCCAATATAATAAAAATGGTAATTCTGCCTAAACTTATTTATTTATTCAGTACTATGTCAATTAAACTACCAAAAACATTTTGATAGAACTAGAGAAATTAAAAACAAAATTCATCTGGAAGAACAAAAGGTCAAGAATATTGAGGGAATAAATGACAAAAAAAAAATACAAAGAAAGGTAGATTGGCAATACCAGATCTCAAACTATATTATGAAGCAGTAATCATCAAATTTATGTGGTACTGGCTAAGAAATAGAGTGGTGTATTAGTGGGATAGATTATGTACACAAGACACAGTAGTCAATGACCATATCAAATCTAGAGTTTGATAAACCCAAAGACCTTAGCTTTTGGGATAAGAAATTGCCATATGACAAAAACTACTGGGAACATCGGAAAACAATAGGACACAAATTTTGTATAGACCAACATCTCACACTGTATATACCAAAATAAAGTCAAAATGGGGTGCACCCATTACCCATAAAGGGTGACACCATAAGCAAATTAGAAAAACAAGAAATAGTCTACTTGTCATGTATATGGGGGGGAAAAAGAACTCATGACCAAACAAGAGATAGAGAGAATTATGAAATGTAAAACAGATAATTTCGATTATGTTAAAATTAAAAAAAACTTTTGTACAAACAAAATTAATGCAACCAAGTTTAGAAGGAAAGCAGAATGCTGGGAAACAATCTTTACAGCAAGTGTCTCTCATAAGGGCCTCATTTCTCAAATATGTGGAGAACTGAGCCAAATTTACAAGAATACAAGCCATTCTCCAATGGATAAATGGTCAAAGGATATAAATAGGCAATTTTCAGATGAATAAATCAAAGCTATCTATAGGCATATGAAGAAGTGCATTAAATCACTTTTGATTAGAGAAATGCAAATTAAAACAACTCTGAGGTACCACCTCATACCTATCAGATTGGCTAATATAACAGAAAAGGGAAATGATAAATATTAGAGAGGATGTGGGAAAATTGGGACACTAATGTACTATTGATGGAGTTGTGAATTGATCCAACCATTCTGGAAAGCAATTTGGAACTATGCTGAAAGGGCAACCAAACTGTGTGCATACCCTTTAATCCAGCAATACCACTACTGTATCCCAAATGGATTATAAAAAAGAGGAATGGGACCTAAGCAAAAAATATTTATAGCAGCCCTTTTCTTGGTGGTAAAATACTGAAAATTATGAGGATGCCTGTCAGTTGGGGAATAGCTAAACAAGCTATGGTACATGAATGTAATGAAATACTATTATGTAATAAGAAATGATGAATAAGCAGATTTCAGAAAAATCTGGAAAGACTTGACAGACTGCTGCAAAATGAAATGAGCAGAAGTAAGAAAACATTGTACACAGTATCAATAATATTATGTTATGATCAATTATCAATGACTTAGCTCTTCTCAACAACAAAATGAGCCAAGACAAGTACAAAGGACTCATGCAGGAAAATGCTATCCTGATCTGGATAAAGAATTGATGGACTCTAAATGCAGATTGAAGCATATTTTTTCACTTACTTTATTCTTTTTTGTGTTTTTTTTTCCCTTTGATCTGTTTCTTCTTTCACAACTGTGACTAATACAGAAATGAATTTTAATGATAGCACATGTATAACCTATATCAAATTGCCTCCTTTTTCACAAAAGGGGAGGGGAGGAAGGGAGAGAGAAAAATTTGGAACTCAAAATCTTGTAAAATGCTTAAGAATTGTCTTGATGTGTAATTGGGAAAAATATAACACTTTTAAAAAATAATCATTTAAGTTGCAGAGAAGTTGCCAACTTGCATTAGTAAAGGGATTTTTCTTTGCTGGGAGTTCCCTATGCCAATGAAATCCCTGATCTAATCTCTATCCCAATCACTATAGCAAGAAAGTGGAAAAAGTAAAAAAGAACATTATCAATAGAATCATTATCTACAAACATTTAATAATCACTTTATGTACATGGAACTGTCTTAGGTGCTAAAGATATATAGTTCCTACAAGTTAGAGTCGAGAACTTGGAGATGAAAATATACAAGGTGATCTGTAAAATGAAGATTTGGCCCATATGAATGAAATGAAATCCAAAGAGTTTAAGTGACTTGCTCAAAGTCTCACACATAGTAAATAAAGAGCTAATTAAGTAAGTCTGGCAGGCTAAATGATATTGATTGTAGCACACCCTCTATACTAGCAGACAGATGCCCCTCAATACCTCAAAATTGACCTTGGTTTTCTGAGATGATATACCCTGGAGAACTTACTTGTCAGTGGGAGTGGGAGTTGTGATAGTCTCCCTAAAAGGGTGATTCTTAGTCTTCTGATTCCAAATCTGTGGCTTTCTTACTACAGCAGAATTATAAAGTATTTTCCATTCTCTCAATGGACTTACTAGTTAATTAGTATGAATAAAAAGATAAACAACAATACAAGATAGCTTGTACTAAGTGCCAAGTGAGAAGTAAGAACAATATTCATTCTAGGTATTAAGAAGAAGGAGTGATTGGTTAGTGCTGAGAGGATGGGGAGGGTTGGGGGACTCAGGAAGGGAGGACTTGGGTTGTGATTCAAGGAAAGGGAGGTTTGGGAGGATTTAAATTAATACCAGGAGAAGATTTAAAACATCTTTAAATCCTTTAAGGTAAGGCTTAAATATCTTCTCCCAGAAAAGTTGGGGAGAAAATTACAGACAGAGGAAATGGCGGTAGCAAAGGCATAAAAGAAGAAATATAAATGGCATGTTCAGGAAATAAGTAGCCCCATTTGGCTGGAATGAGTAGTTTATGTAAGGGAATGATGGAAGACATGGTTGAGTTTAACAGAAGCTATCATGGGGAAACTCTTGAATGCTAAGAGCCTTCTGATTCTCTAAGGTAAACAGAAAATCCCAGAGAGCACACTATAAATGAAAACTCCCTCATTTTATCCAGAGGCAAACAGGACATATCCAAGGTCAGAGGCATAGACTTAGACTTAAGCTACCAAAACCTAGCAAGGCTGATGCTGTGTTACATTCCCTAGCAATGTATATAAATACATGTACCACAGAAAAGCCTTATATTGTAGTATGCAGTAAAACCTTCAACATTTATCTTTTTTACAGGAAATAGGATGTCAAGTTTATAATGGGCCATTCCTTCCCTCTATATACTGATAGGTCATTACTTCTTTTGAAGTGTTAAATATTTATCCATTAAATCACTTTGTATGATCATACAATTGTATTTCTTCTGTGTAGGTTAGCTGGCAACCCGTCTTTGCAATTTAAATGTAAAATTCTAATTACATTAGTAGGATTCAAATATATTACCATACTTCTCAACAAGAAAAGTTAATGTAGTTCTTTAGAGAACAGCAATATAAAAACAAGGCAAATTGAATATGTTTGATTTCATTGAGCTGATCAAGGATTAAAAACCAAAAAGAAAAATGACTCATTGACATAAGAACATTGTCAGCTGGAATAAAAATATTGATGACTCATTTTCATGTAATCAAAAAGGTAGCAATGTTTGGGCATTTGTTGGCTGTTCTTTGAACACTCATGGAATGTGGTATTAAATAATTATTTCCATGTTTGGCTGTCTTATTGCTGTGATTTCAGCTGAAAATTCTCTTTTTGCCCCCTCAAGGCTTTTTGAATTGTAAGCAGGTACATAAAACTACAGTATTCAGTATTAAAGAAAAGAAAATGAAAGAAAAAACCCAGAAGTTTGCTAAAAGTTTAAGGCTTTTCTTCTCTTTTGAAATGCTTCTTAATATGTACCAGCTTTCTGTGGGACAAAGTTTAGGTGCATCTAAGCTCTATAAAGCAGATTCAGCAAATAACCCATAATACTTCTAGGCTAGTGGGTAGAAGATGACAGTATAAGAAAGCCACAGCAGTTGTTCCTCTCTCCTGCTCCTTCTTCAAATAACTAGGTCTCTTCTCATTTACTCCTGAATATACCATTTAGAGATTCTAAAATAGATTAAACATTGAAAGTAGTTCAATAACAGATTGGTCATGTGCATAGTGCTTAGTTCCTAAAACTTAAAACTATTGGCTGAATTTAGCTTGAATAATATTTAAAATAAACCAAAAATACACATATATGGAAATACCAACAGGGTAAATGGCTATTATATGCTTAACATGTAAAGAATTATATCAACCAAACTTATGCTTTGTTCTCTGCTTATTTTTTACATGCTAAATGACTTCTCTTTGGAAATATTCACTTTAAAGTACAGCAACAGAACTTTGAGAGATGGAGGAGCCATTTCAGCCGTCACATAAGAACAAAAATGCCTCATTAACTTTTCCTACCCCTCACTTAAGGATTTGCAGTAGACCAGTTGTAAGCTAAGAGAGAGGGCAGCTCTGCTCAGAGAGGTGCTTTGCATCAGTCTAAGAGGTGATGCTGTTTTCCTTATGCAGAATGGAGTGGAGAACAATTAGGAAGTAAAAAGAAGGGAAGGATAGAAAAAGGTTACACAACTCTCTGTTCTTCAAGAGGGCGTCTTTACATTATGGTTTCATTGGATGGTTCTGAACTGTCTCACATTCAAATAGAAGAACATGAATACCGAACTGAAGAAAAATACCTATTGAAGCCAAATACAAATTAGTTGTTAGATTTATAGTTGTCACTCATTTAAATTATCTGCACCATTACTCTCCTTCACAAAATCCTTGATAGCTGAGACAATAAATCAAATTCTTCATTAAAATAAGAAAACATACAAAAATGCTAAACTTTCAACACATCCTTCATGACCTTCCTCCTTTTTAGCTCCTTCTCTGTCTACTTTGCCAGATCCACTTCCAGATCATGCCCTCTTACTATATATGTCCAGAGTTCTGTCCTGGGCCACCCTTTCTTTTCCCATTATATTACTTCACTTTGTGATCTCATCAGATCCCATGGATTTAATTATCATCTCAATGCTAATGATTCTCAGATCTACCTATTCTTCCCTAATTTTCCTGCTAATCTTTAATACCACATCTCCAATTGCCTTGCAGATAACTCTAACTGGATGTCCAATAGACACTGTAAACATAGTATATTCAAAATGGAGCTCATTATTTTCCCTATAAATGCCTCCACCATCCTACCTTCTCTATTACCTTAAAGGACAACACCATCCTCTCAGTCTCTCAAGTTACAACCTAGGAATCATCCTGGATTTCTCACCATCTCTTATATCTAATCTGTTGCTAAGGCCTGTTGATTTCACTTTTGCAACATTTCTCAGAAATATCCACTTCTCTCCTCTGCCACTGCCACCAATCTAGTACAGATCCTTATCACCTCAATCCTGGACATCTGTAACAGCCTCATGGTGGGTCTACCTGCCTCAAATCACTCTCCACTGCAATTGTTCCTCCATTCAACCACTGAAGTGATTTTCCCTAAAAGACACGTCTGATCATGTCATTCCTTACTCAATCAACTGCAGTAGCTTCCTACTGCCTCTAAGATTAAATACAAAATGCTCTACTTGACATTCAAAGCCCTTCATAACCTACCCCTCATACTTTTTATATCTTACTCCCCATCATGTATTCTGTGATCCAGTGACACTGACCTCTTGACTATTCCATGAACAAGATGCTCTGTCTCTGGGCTCTAACCATTTTCTCTGGCTGTTGCTCATTCCTGGAATATTTCTCTCTCTCCTCTGCTCTAACTACTGACCTTCCTGGCTTCCTTTAAGTCCAAACTAAAAATCCAACCATTTACTAGAAGCTTTCCACTACCCCACTTAATTCCAATGCCTTCCTTCTTATTATCTATTTATCCTGTATATTGCTTGCTTTGTATATATGTGTTTACATGTCATCCCTCACATCAGCTTGTAAGCTCCTTGAGAGCTGAGAATCTCTTTTTAAAAATGTATTCTTATTTATCTCATTCAATATTTCCCAATTACATATAATTTATTTTTTTTTAATTTTGAGGTCCAAATTCTCTCCCTCTCTGCTGCCCCTCACCCAACCATTGAAAAGGCAAGCTTGATTATCCATATGGAGTCATGCAACACGTATTTTCATATTAACCATCTTGCAAAACAAAACATGTGCAAAACATGCACAAAAAATCCCAAGGAAAATAAAATTTTTTTAAAAAGTATATTTCAATCTGCTTTCAGAGTTCATCAGTTCTCTCTCTGGAGACGGATAGCATTTTTTCATTATGAATCCTTTGGATTCATGTCTTGGATCATTATCTTGATCTGAGTACCTAAGTCACAGTTGATCATCACTACAATATTGCTATTACTGAATACAATGTTTTCCTGGTTCTGCTCATTTCATTTGCATCAGTTCATGTAAATCTCTTCAGGTTTTTCTGAAAACATTACCCTTATCATTTCTTATAGCATAATAGTATTCCATCACAATTATATACCACAACTTGTTCATCCATTCTCTAGTTGATGGGCATCTCTTCAATTTCCAAATCTTTGCCACCACAAAAAGAGCTGCCATAAATATTTTTATACAAATAGGACCTTTTCTCTTTTCTTTAATCTCTTTAGGATATAGATCTAGGAGTAGTGTAGCTAGGTCAAAGGTAATTCACAGTATTGTAGTCCTTTGGGCATAGTTCCAAATTGTTCTCCAAAATAGTTGGACCAGTTCTCATCTCTACCAACAGTGAACTAGTCAGAGACTCTCTTTTTCCTCTCTTTGTATTCTCTGCACTTAGCACAACACTTGGCAAATAGTAGGTGCTTAATAAATATTTATTGATTGATGATTGATTATGTCCCAACAACATAATTGATGTGGTCCCAACAACAAGGATCAGAGGCACAGGATCCTAGGATATAGACTTTGAACTTGAAGTAATTAAGTTGCCATTGAGTCCAACCTCCTCATATTACAGATAAGTAAACTGAAGCATGGACAGTGACTTGTTTAAAATCACACAACTAGTATCTTAGTTGGGGTTTGAAGTCTGATATTACTGATTCTAAGCCAATCCCTCCATTCATTACTCCATTCTGCACGTGGGAACAGAAAGCAGAAACAGGACAAGGCTTTTATGTACTTTAGGCAAGCTATGAAAATTTCATGAACACACAAATTTGAAAAAAATCTTTCAAAGATCATTGATAGTATTTATCTATTGCATTTGCTGATTCTGTTCATCTGGTCAAAATGACTTGCATTCATCAAGAGTTGATGATAAATCTGTTATGTCCTTATTTAGGTTTAAGCTCCCTATTAGTCACTTCTTTTCTGTCCTTCCCATGTAATGATTATTCCCCAAACAGGGAAAATAGGAGCAAGAATTTGATACTTCTTACTTGATAATATCTGTTTTTCCATCATACTTCAATCTCAAACATGGGTCCCATTCATTCTTTGATCTTTCCAGTTTTGTTTTATCTTTAAAAAATTTTTTTCTTTAGTCTTTTCTACCAACCCTTCATAATTCTCAAATTTAGACCTCTTTACACTATTCTTATGGTATTCTGACAAGCTTTTGCATTTACCTTCTATCACATGCTTTTGTTTCCATCTTTTGGGCATGTATTTTAAAAACCTAATTTGGCTAATGATCTCTCTATGTAGCTTTCTTTAAACAGATCCCTACTTTCCTACAAATCAAAACTGTTTCTGCTTATGCAATGCATATCCATTCACATAAATTAAATATCCCATCATGTCAGGAACCTGTGCATAATGTTTCCAGCCCTATGAAAATACTACAACATGTTTAAGGGCAGAATGAATTCACTTTAGAACGAGGGAGCAGTAAGACAAATTAAACTCACTTCCATCTGTATGTATAATTAAGGAACAGTGAAAGGGTTAGTCCTTATGTATAGGGGTTGGGAACACTGAATAATTGAAAATGATATAAAAACTGCTATATAAAGGACAGGAAAAAAAATGGAGGGGCCAAAATATGAGTTGAAAGTTTCAAAATCAAGCATGATACTTGGAGATATAAATGGGAATAAAACTGAAGATCAGATATGAACAGTAAGATAACCATCCTCTTAGGATCAACCCTGGTCAATCTTTTTTCCACAACATAGGTTAGCTGCAATTTAAGAATTAAAAATGTTCTGAAATAATTGTACACAAAGCAAATATTTTTGTTTCACGTGTTTTCTTTGGTTTTCATAATTATTGAAGAGATTCAAACTGATTGGAAAATGTTGTCACCAACACTAATAAAACTTGTGAATCCTAGCATTCTTATCAAGAAACATTCTACCTGTATAAATTGGAAGTAGTTTTGCATTTTATTTTCCCACACAACTTCTCAAAGAAGTGAGGCAAATGGATAGCATCTAAAAGTGCTTTGCATAAAACATAGGTCTAATAAACATTCATGAATGAGTGAATTAAGAGGGCCATCAATTCATATCTCATTATCTTTTCACATAGATATCAAATTCATCAGAGAGATCATTTCCATTTTGACTAGGAGTAATTTCTAATTTTCTTGGAACTTACATTAATTCTGAAACAATCAAATAGCTCTACACTGGTTATTTATTTAGCCACCAGGTGACCCCATAGTCACTTGTCTGCAGTCCCATGTTCACTTGGGCAGTTTATATATTCTTTATCAGGGCAGAAAGACTGAGGAGGTGCCATGCTCCTTAAGGCTACTGGAGAGACCTGCTGCCTCTCAGTTCCACATTTCTTTAAATTAGAACCACTCATCATCTAAGGATGTGTAGATTTACAGAGCTGACTGCTAAGAATTTAGCCTTAAAGCCTCATATGCTAACTAACTGCACTTTCTTTTGACCTTGTATATATTTTAATGAACTCTAATTACTCCTCAACATAATGGAATTGGTTCTACTTTGAAACACGCACTTATGCTAGAATACAATGTGGCATTTTTGCTTTTAGTTTACAAGCAATAACTAAATAAACTTTACTCAAAAATAAGAAGACAATGTATGATAATAAACAATACGTATACAAAATGGTTAAAGAATATAAATAAGCAATTTTTAAAGGAAGATGTTGATAACCACATGACAAAATGCTCCAAAACTCTAATAATGAGAGAACTGGACATAAGAACAACTCCATATTTTTTCCTCACACACATCAAATTAGAAAACAAAGTAAAAACTGTAAATGTTTTGGGGATGCTATGGGAAGACAGGTATGGTAATGCACTATGGATGGAACTATGAAATGCTCCAATCAATCATGGAAAATAATCTGGGGTTATACCCAAAAAGTTACTAAACTCTGTACCCCTTGTAACTCAACAATACCACTACTATACATATGCCCCAAGGAGGTCAAAAGCAGAGAGAATGACTGATATATACAAAGAATATTGTGCTGAACTTCTTGTAGTAACAAAGAACTAGAAACAATGTGATTACTTATCATTTGAGGTTGGTTGAACAACTTAAGATGCGTGAGTGTAAGGGAATGTTAATGAGCCACAAGAAAGAGTAAATATAAAAGAGAAGCTTGGAATGTCTATCCGAGCTAATGCAGAGAGAAGTGAGTAGAACCAGGTGAACAATTTAAGTGATGACTGCAATAATGTGAAGAAAAGAAATGCTGAAAGACTTCAGAACTCTGGTCAGTGCAATGACTATGTCTTCACAAAACTGATGGTGAAATATCCTTCCACCTCTTGGCAGAGAGATGGCAAACTAGAAATATAGAACAAACCAAACATTTCCAAATAATATTTTGATTCATGTTCATGATTTATGTGCTGCTTTTCTTTCTTTACTATATTTATTTGTTGCAAGGTGGGGGGGTAATCTGTTGGAATGGAAGAAGTCAGTGGGAAATAAAAATTATTTAAATATTAAAAAGCACCAATAAAACATTTTAAAGGGTAAAAATAAAAAACTACTGAACTGTTGTGAGCTCACCATTCTCCTAAAGACCCCAATTCCCCCAGATATAGGATCAATCTGGACTCAGGAGTTCTGATACATATATAGTTTGAGTATTTCCTGGAGCAGGCTGAATGCAATTCCCAGCAGAGGTTTGAATTACACTTCCAATAAGGCCATCAGTATAGACACAAGAAATCTGGAGTCAGAATTTTGGTTCAGTACAGACTACGGAGTGTGGATTATAATATCCTCTGTGAAATGGTACTCAGAAGAGTTGTTAAGTTGTTTTATTGCTGAAGGGAACTCTGGCCTCATCTGGCCACAGCTAACTAATCAAAAAGTAAATTCAGCAGGGGCAAAGAATGACATCATTGCTGAATTTACTTGTGTTTCTTTTCCTTTAACCTTAACATTACTCCTTTTTGTTGTTGTGTCATGGAACTTCCTTTCTTTCTCCACCCACCCAAAGCCCCCATTGCTCCTTGAAGCAGTTTAGAGAGGTAGTTTCAGAGAATGGAAATTATATCTGTAGTACTACATGAATTTTAAGATCACCATTTCTGGGAAAGAAATGATGAAACTTTGCACAGTGTCACTAATGATCTCTTAATTATCAAATCGATCAGCCCTTTCTTTGTAGCCTTTGATACTGATGGCCACCCCCTCCCTTCTAGACATACTCTTCTTCCTTGGCTTCTAAAACATTTTTCTCTCTTCATTGTCCTTCTGACTGTTGACTCGTCTCCAGTTTTCAGAGTAGACACCTCCTCAGTTGCCTTTGCTGTATCATCATTCATCTCCTGCCCTCAAAGTTGGGTGCTTCACAAGTCTGTCCTGAGTTTTCTTTTCTTCTTTCATACCATTTCTCTTGAAAATCTCATCTAAGTTTGCAGATTCAGTTATCATCTTTAAGTGAATGAACTATATATATATATATATATATATATATATATATATATATATATATACACACACATATACATACATATGTATATATATGTATGTATATGTGTGTATATATATGTATACACACACACATATATACATATATATGTATATATGTGTGTGTGCATGTATTTATGTATGTAAGTATATATACATACAGAGAGATCTAATCTCCCTCCTGAATTTGAACCACACTTCATTAACCCTCTCCCTGACACATCCTCCTCCTGAATCTTCCATAGACATCTCAAACTCTATTTCCACAACAAAACTCACTATCTTCCCTCTTAAACTTTGCCTTCATCTAAGCTTCATTCTTTCAATTAAGGACACTACCATCTTCCCAGTCACCCACCTTCTTAACCTTAGAGTCATCCTTGAATCTTTCCTTCCATTCTCCTTCTCAGATCCAATTGTCAATCTTATCAATTCTACCCCCACAACATCTTTCAAATCCATACCCTTCTCTGTGCTCACATAGCCATCACTCTGGTTCAAGCTTTCATTGCCTGTTATCTCACAAATCTATACTTTATACAACTGCCAAAATCATTTTCCTAAGGGACAAGTCAGATCATATCACTCACATAAAAAATGAAAAGAAAAACAAAAAAAACAACAGCCTCAGTTCTTCCCTATTGTTTATCAGGTCAAGTACAAATTCCTTATCCTGTCACTTAATGTTGGGTGCTTGGGTGCTTATGTCTGGGTGCTTGTACTTGGACCCCAGTTTCTCTCTAGCCTCAGAAGCACTATCCCTGACAGTTTCTCCCCAGCCCAAGGACTCTGTGCCTAGCAATTACTCATGAATGGGCCCTAGCAAGACTCTTATCTCTCTCCCTGGTGCAGTTCCAAACAGCGTCTGAAGGATTTATGAGTTTGAACTGGCTTTGCACTGGATCATAAAGACATTTTTACCCACTGGACTATCTCCTACCACCCTACCTCATTATCTACATCCTGGGCTCCTCATTAACTGTTTTCTAGACTTAAGACATATGTATACGCCCTACATCTACCTTGTCATACAAGACATTGATTGGTGGAAGAATGGACAACTCTCAGTTACCCCTGAACTCTGGTTGACTTAGTGACATAGCAGGCCTAAAATCACACCTCCATGTGGCCCCCCTTGTGGACTTTTCCCAGTGAACTCTGGGTAAAATGCCTGCGCAGTACATACAACATGTGCATGTTTCTTTAAGAACTGACCACTCCTTTACCATTCCCTAATCCCACCCTGAATCACCTAGTTAGCATATTTGACACATGTCTTATCATATTTTATACTATATAAACTTTAGCTATACTGTTTTAAGATTGCAGGTTCCTTAAGAATCCTTGCCCGCTGAAAATGTAACAAACTTTTTGCAACTTGGCTTTAGATTGCTTGAGTTTGTGAATTCATTCCAGACAACCCATTTTGTACTTTGGTTTTTTTGAGGGGTCCTGACCTCTCAAACCTCATCATTAACACCCTTCATTATCAGATTCTCACCTACCTTTTTAGACTTATTTCATACTATTCTACTATGCAAACTGTGTTCTCACCAAATTAAACTACTAGCTATTCCTCACACTTTATACTACTTTTATCCCTATGTATTTCTATAAGATATTCCAAGTATCTGGAAAAGCACATCACCTCATTTTCATCTCTCTGAATTCTTATCTTCAGTCAAGACTTGAGTTAGGTGCACTTTCCTCCATGAGGCCTTCCCTGGTTCTCTGGGAAGTTATTTTTCCCACCCCAATTTTTCTCATACTATACTTGTTTTTGAATATGTTGTACCTCACCTCTCCACCCTTAACCCAATAGAATGTAAGCTCTTTAGGGTCCAGGACTGTTTCATTTCTATGTTTGTATCTTTATCACCTAGTACACTGACTGGAATATAATATAAGCATAACAAATGTTTGTTAAAAAAAAATTAAGTGAATTCACCTCCACTGAGTCTAAGAAATATATAGGCTAGAATCTTATCTGCTTTTATCATGATATATCATTACCCTCTAAGAAAGACTTAGATAGAGGCAGCTAGGTGGCGCAGTGGATAGAGCACTGGCTCTGGATTCAGGAGGACCTGAGTTCAAATCTGGCCTCAGACACATAACACTTACTAGCTGTGTGACTCTGGGCAAGTCACTTAACCCCATTGCCTAGCCAAAAAAAAAAAGACTTAGATGGAAATAAACAATTACATATGTCCTTAACCTGATTTTTGGAAGATACTAGCTAAGACAATTGTATATGTAGTAAAATTTTGACCAAAACTGCCCACATTCATTTTAACAATATACTTCAGATTTTGAAAAATAAGAAACATTTATGTTAACAAAAAAACCTAATGGCTGAAAACCTGAAGATCAAGATAGAATTTTCCCATTGAACTTTTGATGGGCTTATTTTATGTGTCTGGTTGTTTTTAATTTTGTCATTTTGTCTTGGTTTTTCTTATCCTTTGCGGATCAAGCACCATGCAGAGAAAGGCCTAATCCAAATTCAAGATTTTATTTCTTCTTGAGAAGAAAAAAATAAACTGGGATACATCAGGCCAAGCACAAAGAGGTTCAGTTGCACCCAACAGAAATAATTAGCCTCTTTTGGTAAATTTTATAAATGAAATAAAAGGCAAGTCTTCAAGTTAGGAACTCATAATGAACCCAACTTTCCCAATTTCTGTGAGTGAGCAGGCTATCGTTTTTATATTTGACTTTTATCTGCATAAAATGTCACTAAATACCTCCATGATGTGCAGTTAAGTGCATCTGTAAGCAAAAACAAACAAGAAAAAAAAACTGAGGTATTGCAAGTTATATTCCACCTTTCCTTATTATCTGCACTTTTTTATCCTTCTTATTGTATTCTTTTTCCCCCTTTTCACTGAAATTTTTAACCTAACAAAGCCAATTATCTGGTCTGACCTTTAGTTTCCTCAAATACAAGTAAAGATGGAATTCCTGAGGTCAGATATGAACTCAGGACTTCTTGGTTCCAGGCCCAGTGCTCTATCTATGTGTCTATGTTTCTTTACATAAATGTATGTATATGTATGTGTGTATATATCTATTTGCTGTTGTTGTTGTTGTTTCTGTTGAGTCTTTTTAGTCATGCCCAATTCTTTGTGACCTCATTTTCTTGGCAAAGATACTGGATGGGTTTGCCATTTCTTTCTCCAGAGCATTTTATGGTGAGGAAACTAAAGAAAACAGGGTTAAGTGACTTGCCCAGGGTCACATAGCTAGTAAGTGTCTGAAGCCAGATTTGAACTCAGGTACTCCTGACTCTAGGGCCAGCACTCTATCCACTATGTCATCCAGCTGCCCATATATATCTATATCACATTCATCTGTATTGTGTGTAAATATATATGTTTACATGTATACACATACACATACGTGCATTTATCTCTATGTATATCTATATCTATCTACTTATCTATCTATATATCTATCTATTTATCTTTCTGTACTTAAACACAGTCACCAAGCTGCCTAGCAAGTACCAAAGTACAAAAATATACACCTAAAATAGTGGCACAATCTTCCCTCTACCACCTTAGATCCCTGGAGCTCAAACTATAAGTGGTTACTACTAAGCTTTCACTCCAGCAGGTTCACTTTCAAATATAGCACAGATGCTGTGCTCCTTTTTGCAGAAAATGTCATTTTTGGTTGACTGGCTAAGCAGGTCATTCCTTGGGGCTATGGTAGCCCTCCACTCAGTTCAGCTATGCCAGGTAAGGAATCTCTGAGAAGTATTCCTGTCACTAGACCTCTACTCTTCTGACTTTTTCAAATCTCACAAGGTCATTCTAACTCCAATACTTTTTAGTCTGAGAGCAGGAAAGAATAGACACAAGGTCAGAAGTCACATCCAGGGCAAGTATCTCTATTCTGAGGCTTACAACATTTTGTTCCCCTTACTCAGAGGTAGTCAGGAAAATAGCCTTCAATTTTCACTTAGGGCCTTTTCTCCTCTGTTTTTCAAATTATACACTAAATTCACAGAAAAATTGTCTATCTAGACCCAAAAAATCCCATAGCACCTGTGAGCATGAATAACTAAAACACAACCCCAATTCCTATAATGTAAAGTTGTATAGAAAATATATATGTATATATATACATGTATTTGTGTATTATGTATGTATGTGTGTATGTATATCTTTTGTGTATATGTATTTATGTATATCTTTTCCCTTCTCTAGAGCAGATGTGGGGTTATTATGTAATAACTCATTTGTAGTAAGTGTCTAAGACAGGATTTGAATTCAGATATTCCCAATTCCATAGCCAGCAGACCATTCCCCATATTATTTAGGGGGCCCAGAGTTGTCTGGGAAGTAAGAGGTGACTAGGGTCACATAACTAATATATGTCAGAAGCCAGATTTAAACCCAGGTTTTCCTGACTCTGAGAACAGCTCTCTAATCACTGTATCATAAAAAAGAATGAAAAAGGCATCCCTATTGTGGAATAGAAGTCTCATTTCCCATGTGACAGGATGGAAAATGCCCAATATACTAACCAGCATGGTAACAGGGAGAAATGGATCATCTCCTCATTTTAAAATTCTTTGAATTTATACAAAGAACTCTCATTTTGATTGTTGCAGTAAATGGCCCTAATTTAGCCCACCATTGTAGTTGATGTCACCATCACCTCTCATCTAGGCTGTTGTAATTGACTCCTAATAAATTCACCTGCTTTCAGGTCCTACCTGTTCTAAGTAAACTTTCTAAATTGTGACTTTGACCATGTTGTTTCTCTGGCTTTAAGGGGAAAAAACTCTTCTGTGGCTTCTTAATGCTTTTACTAGAAAATAAAAATTATTTAGTATTAGACCTTAAAGTCTTTGAATATATTCCACCCTACCTCTTTAGTCTTATTTAACATTACTCTCATTCATGCACTCCGAATTCCAGACAAACAGTGAACTTTTTGTCCCCCAAGTTCAACATGCCATTTTCTGCCTTGTTTTATTTGCACAAGCCATCTCCCAGGGTTTGTGAAGGCTATGTGATTAAAGAAGGATCTCTCTCATGACACAGAAAAGATCCATTACCAAGGGTCAATGTAAAAGAGTGAAATTAGTTTTTGAGCATGCTCTTTGAAATGCAGACTATTAAAATTAGCTGACACAGAAAGTAATTATAGTAGAGACAGTGTTATTGTTCTTCATATCATTGTTGTTATTATTTCAGCTATGGCTATGATTAAAGTTCAGAGGAAATGGAAATGGAACCAAATAGAAGAAAGATAAGAAAAGTAACCAGTCTATATTAAGTATTTATAGAGGTGATCCATGATAAAGGCAATGCAGTTGGGAAGGCATTGAAGGATGTCTTTGTTAGGTAGCTAAAGAAGGGAAAGATAAATGGCAAAAATCCACGATCTTCTTGATTCTACAGAATCTCAGAGTTGAAAGTTATTTCTAAAGTAAGGAAATCCCAGTAGTAGCTAAAGAGAAATCCTTTATGTCATTCTTAAAAGTGAAGCTTCCATATTCACTTGAAGACGTCCAGTGGCCTCTGACATTTAACTCTGTGACATTGGGCAGGTCACTTAACCTGCCTACCTAGCTTCAGATTCCTCATCTGTAATATGAAGAAGGTGCCTAGATGTTTTCTAAGATTTCATGAAATTCTTGACTTTTGATCCTGTGAACTATGAATTTATTACATTTTTAGTCATGCCATTATATTTTTAAAGAGAGGTGGTGAACAACTTTAGCAAAGTTGCAGGCTATAAAATAAACCCACATAAATCATCAGCATTTCTATATATTACCAACAAAGCCCAACAGCAAGAGATAGAAAGAGAAATCCCATTCAAACTTACTTCAGACATTATAAAAGATTTAGGAGTCTACCTACCGAAACAAACCCAGGAACTCTATGAACACCATTACAAAACACTTTTCACACAAATAAAATTGGATCTAAATAATTGGAAAAACATGAGTTGCTCATGGGTAGGCCAAGCTAATATAATAAAAATGACAATCCTACCTAAGCTAATTTACTTATTCAGTGCTATACCAATCAAACTACCAAAAATTATTTTATAGAGTTAGAAAAATAATAACAAGATTCATTTGGAAAACAAAAGGTCCAAATATCAAAGGAACTAATGAAAAGAAATGCAGGGGAAGGTGACCTAGCCATTCCAGATATTAAATTGCATTATAAAGCAGCAATCATCAAAACTGCCTGGTACTGGCTAAGAAATAGGGAGGTGGATCAGTGGAATAGGTTAAATATGCAAGACACAGTAGTCAATGACTATAGTAATCTATTATTTGATAAACCCAAAGACCCCAGCTTCTGGGATAAGAACCCACTCTTTGAAAAAAACTGCTGGGAAAACTGGAAAAGAGTATGGCAGAAATAGGCATAGATTCAAATCTCACACCATATACCAAAATAAAGTCAAAATGGGTTCATGACTTAGATATAAAGGCTGATACTATAAGTAAACTGGGAGAACAAGGAATAGTTTACCTATCAGATCTATGGAGAACAGAAGAATTCATGACCAAACAGGAGATAGAGAACATTATGAAAAGCAAAATGGATATTTTGATTACATTAAATTGAAAAGTTTTTGCACAAACAAAGCCAATGCAACTAAGATTAGAAGGAAGGTAGAAAATTGGGAAAGAATTTTTACAACCAGTCTTCTGATAAAGGCCTTTCTAAAATATATAGAGAATTAAGACAAATTTATAAGAACACAAGCCATTCCAATTGATAAATGGTCAAAGGATATGAACAGACAGTTCTCAGATGAAGAAATTAAAGCCATCTATAGTCATATGAAAAAATGCTCTAAATCATTATTGATTAGAGAAATGCAAATCAAAACAACTCTGAGGTACACACACACCTATCAGATTGGCCAACATGACAAAACAGGAAAATGATAAATGTTGGAGAGATGTGGGAAAATTGGAACACTACTACATTGTTGGTGGAATTGTGAAATGATCCAACCATTTTGGAGAACAATTTGGAACTATGCCCAAAGGGCTACAAAAATGTGCATACCCTTTGATCCAGCAATAGCACTTCTAGGGCTATATCCCAAAGAGATCAAACAAATGGGAAAAGGACCCACATGTACAAAAATATTCATATCAGCTCTTTTTGTGGTGGCAAAGAATTGGAAATTGAGAGGATGCCCATCAATTGGAGAATGGCTGAGCAAGTTGTGGTATATGAATGTAATGGAATACTATTGTTCTATAAGAAATGATGAACAGGCTGATTTCAGAAAAACCTGGAAAGACTTATGTGGTCTGATGCTGAGTGAAGTGAGCAGAACCAAGAGGGCTTTGTACACAATAACAGCCACCTTATGCAATGACTAGGATTGTCAAACTGAACCCTTCTCAGCATTATGAGGATCTAAGACATCTCCAGAGGCCTCGGGATGGAAAATGCTGTCCACATCCAAAGAAAGAACTATGGAAGTTGAATCGCTACCACTTATTTTTACCTTCTGTTGAGTTTTGTTTCATCTTTCTGATAGTTCCTCCTGTTGGTTTTAAATTTTACTTACAACTTCACTAATGTGAAAATATGTTTAATGGGTATGTAAATGTAAAGCCTGTATCAGATTGTGTGCTGTCTTAGGGAGGGTGAGGGGGGGAGGAAGGGGGAGAAAAATTTTCACCTGAAAAGCATATGGAAGTGATTGTTGATAAATCAAAATAAATTAATAAATTTTTTTTAAAAATTAAAAATTAAAAAAATAAAGAGAGCTGGTGGTGGTGGTAGTAGTAGTAGTAGTAGTAGTGGTGGTGGTGGTGGTGGTAGTGGTAGTGGTAGTAGTGGTAGTCGTAGTGGTAGTGGTAGTGGCACTAGTATGTATGTGATGCTTTATGATTTGCAAAGTGCTTTATAAATATATCATTTGATTCTCACAACACTTACTTGGAAGGGAGATGCTATTATTATCTTCATTCTACAGATAGGAAAAGTAAAGCAGTCAGTGGTTAATTGAAT
Source organism: Phascolarctos cinereus (assembly GCF_003287225.1). Taxonomy (NCBI): domain Eukaryota; kingdom Metazoa; phylum Chordata; class Mammalia; order Diprotodontia; family Phascolarctidae; genus Phascolarctos; species Phascolarctos cinereus. The sequence goes on along the minus strand of NW_027555847.1, from coordinate 437,492,001 downwards.
TGCCCAGGGTCACACAGCTAGTAAGTATCTAAGGTCAGATTTGAACTCAAGTCTTTCTGATTCCAAGGCTTTATTTACTGTACCATCTAATAGTTAAAAAGCTTTCCTTTCTACATTAGGTAAAAATCTGACCATTCTTTAACATCCACCCTGTAGTCCTAATTCTGACCTCTGAATCTACACAAAATAAGTAAAAATAATCTCTTTTCTCATATTAGGCCTTAAATACCTGAAGACAACTAACATACCTCTAAATCTTCACTTCTCCAGGGAAAGCATTCCCTTTTCCTTCAATCAATACTCATAGGACATGATTTCCTTCCCCTTTATTTATCCAGGCTGCCTTCCCTTTGGACATGCTCCAGCTTCTCAATTCCCAAAATGCAGTGCTCAGAATTAATACAATACTCCAAATGTGATCTTATCAGTTAATATTAAGTATTTGTAGTACAGCCATCTCTTCATTACTGGCAGTGCCCAGAATACTTTTTTCCCTCTTCACTTCCATGTCATACATATGTGACATATTTGTCCCTGAGTCCAAATCATTTTTTTTGTGGCAGTAATGCATAGAGCACTAGACTTGAACTCAGGATGATGTGGGTTCAGTCCCTACTGCTGACTCTAGCTGTGTGATACTGGACAAGTCACCTACCACTATTAACCTGTTTCTTCATTTGGAAAATGGGAATAATAACCAATGAAAAGGAAAATGTCTTTGAAGCATTCTTGCAAACTTCAGAACACTATACAAACATGAGCTGCAATGAGAATGAGAAACATATCTTGTATGTTAACAGTTTTATTTTTTAACCCAAGTCAAACAGTCAGAAATAAACATCGTGCTTAATATGTACCAGAAAGTATTCTGTTTCATTTCTGACACCATGTTATCTCTTCTTCCAAGCTTCATGTCATCTGCAAATTTGATAAATGGTTTAAATGGTTCTTCTATACTTTCAATCATAATATTGGCTAAAATCTTGAATGGAACTTAAAAAAAAAGAGCCCTGGGGCACTCCACTAAAAATTTCTCTCCTTATTGACATTAATGTATTAGTCTTTATCCTTTAGCTTATCATTCAAGAAATGTTTAGTCCCCTTAACTTTATTATCATCTGGTCTACCTTTCTAAATTATCCACATCATATCATGAGAGACTTGGTCAATGCCTTGATGAAACACTGATATATAATGTCTATTGCATTCCCTCTTTATACCTTATCACAGAAAAGAAATAAGGCTCATTTGGCACAATGTAATCTTCAATAGTCTGTGTAGATTCTCAGTGATTCCTGCATTCCTTTTTTTTAGACTCCACAAACAATCATTTTAATAGATTCTAGAATTTTGCCAAAGGTAAAACTCCAGCTCACTGCCCTATAATTTGTCTAATCTAATTTGAAAGTAACAGCTACATTTACCTCTCTCTAGTCCTTTGATGCCTACCCTGTTGTCAATGATTTTTCAGTTATTACTGAGACAGATCAGTAATCACATTTGCAAACTCTTTCAGAACACTGGGATGTAATTTTTCTGATCCTAGTATTTTTAGCAACTTCTTACTTACCTTGAGTGCCTACTCAATGTTAACTATTTTCATTATTTGTCCCAATCTGAACATCATGTTCCTGGAAGAAAAAATAGAAACACAATAATAGTTGAGTAGTTCTATCTGCTCTCCATCATCCGTTATTATCTTACCATATACCATAAGCAGCAGCTCTATCTGTTCTTTGATCTTTTTTGCCCCAGCTCATCTAAAAGAAGCCATTTTGTTACCTTCACAATTCTCAAAAATATTTTCGCATAATTGTACCATTCTTTTGTATTCTCTTCATCTATTTGCCCCTTACTTCCTACTTCTGTGTATATTTTGAAAACATATGTCAATGAGATCACTATTCAACTGTGGGGATCTCTATTTCCCTGTGGCTCCACTCAGCATCCTTGCAACTTTCCACACCAAAATATTCCACCCTGAACACCACTTCCTTATAATTGTTGAACCTCACCCAACCTCACCCTCATTAAAGAATGATCTTCTTGGAAGCAGAGGATTTCAATTCTGTATTTTTGTCTTCAACATTTAGCCCAGAGTTCAGCATATTATAAGTTCTAATAAATGCTTTTCATCAATTCATTAATTCTTCAGTCAGCTCCTTCTTTATTCTTCATCAGCAGCACTGGTATTTGTGTCCTCATTATTTTGCTCTTACAAGCATCCTACTCCTCTTGAAATAACTTTTATAGAATTTCAGGCGTTGGTATCCAACCAATACTTTTTCTAAACTCTTGACAACTGTTCTCCCAAAATCTAGAGTTTCCATTAGAATATATCTTGTTTTCTCTCCTTATATCAATAAAACAAAGATCTATGATTGCACTGGTGTGGAAGCTCTCTCATCCAACATATTACAACCAATTTATAACTTAGTAGATAAGTCTTAAGAAACTTGTCTGAGGTTCAGAAAGTTCAGAAGTCACTCTGAAAGTGTCAGAAATAGGATTGAATGCAGATCTTCCTGACTACAAGTTCAGCATTATATTCACTTCACCATAATGTTCCTCTTTTCTCCGATGTTCATTGCAAATTCCATTAAGTGGTCATTTTCTTCCAAGTCTTATAATTTCTACTTCAGCAGCTTAAAAAGGTCAAGGTTTTCCACTGCATGATGGATAATTGCCAGTCATCTTGACTTCTAAGGTTGTTGTGAGGCACAAATAAGATGGTAATTGCTAAATGCTTAGCATAATGTCTAGCCCATAATAAGTGTTACATTAAATGTTAGTTATTATTAACTCTGAGCAATTCACTTAACATATATTTGCCTCAGTTTCCTCATCTGCAAAAATTGGGATAATAGCAACTATCACCCAGGGTATTGTTGTAATGATTAAATGAAATAATGTATACAAAGCACTTTGCAAACTTTAAAGAACTATAGAAATACTGGCTATTTTCATTTTTTAGCTTCTCTGGGTCTCAGTTACCTCATCTGTAAATTACATAACTTTCAAGGTCCCTTCTGGCTCTAAGTTTATGATTATATCATCCTATAGTAGTATCATTGATCTCCATGTGAATTACCAGAAGTGAGTCATGCTCATCAGGTGTGATAATCCTCAAGAGATTCTCAGTAACATTTTTGATTCATGCTCCAGGAAGATAGTACACCTACCAGTTATTCATATCATGGATCAAGGTCCACATGTGACCACCTTTGTACTTCTCAGCAGAGAGTCAGTAATCATCACACCTTGTCTCTTCTTCTTGTCCCTAAAATTGGTTGCCCTCCTACTTGTGGGTCCTTATAATCAATCAATGAAAACACAAGAAACTTATGGGGTTTTTTTTTTCTCAGAGATTTTAGCCACACCCTCTACGGGAACATCCTCTAACCATTTATATAACTCTCAGTATTCAGTGGTTTTTATTATTTCCTTTTACTGTGTCATAATCCTCCATTCTCCAACTTCCTAGTATGAATCAAGGTTTCCTCATGTCTCGTAAGGTTCTTTTTCCTTTCAGTTTTCTGCTTGATGCCATCCTTCCGACATTTTGAAGACTATTTCATCCTCATTGATAATTTAGAGAGTAGTAACAATTTCCTCCGGGCCATTTAATTTTTTTTCTTTTAGAGAAACCAGCTGAATTTGTATATATTTAGTTGTCACATAGCATGGACTGAAAGATCATACAAACTTTACAGGCTACTGGAAGAGATTCCCAAATTGATTTTGGTTCTCATTGCTCCTTCTCATGGCTAATGCTCATGCTAATGGTAAACTACCTAGACAATGCATTGTGCTTATTCCTCACTTTAAAACTTCCTAACAATGCCCTAATGCAAACAGCAGCTGCTTCTAATGGTTGACTATAAAAGAGAAGCTAGAATTAAAATTTCAAAACTTGTCTAAACTTCCTCTTTTCTCTTAAGTTTGTAACCCAAGCATCATTCTGAACTTTCAATTCTTGCTCACAAAACATAGCCAATCTCTTGCCAAGTATTGCCAATTCTAGTTTCTCAACTTTTGTTCCTTTCTCCCTACTCATACACCAGCCACCCTAGTGCAGGCCCTCATCAACTCTGGCTTGAGAATACTGAAATAGCTTTATTAATAAATACTCTCCATTCTTCCAGCCTCTTCCCTCTGCAATCTGTCTTTTATATAGTTGCCAAATATATATTCCTAAAAGAGATCTGGCCATGTCATTCCTCTGTTCAAGAAATCCTAATGGCTCCCTAATAACTGTTGCATCAATAGAAAAAAATCTCCCTGTTTGGTAGTTAAAGCCTTTCACAATATTGACTCTAGCCTATCTTTCCAAGTTGATTACACATTCCTCTTCATACATACTGTGTTTTAGCCCAATTGGCCTGCTTCATGTTTTCCATATACAGTGTTCCTATCTTTCATCTCTAATCCTTTTCAGAGGCCATCACAGGTTCCACTGACACCTGGTAGTGCCCCTGTTCTCTGCAATAACTCTCTATATTTATTTTGCAGATATCTAGTGTTTACAGGGATTTTGTGTCCTAGCCTCCCCTCCCCCCCGTAGAACATAAATTAGATAGAGTCTCATTGTTGTGTGTATGTACCCAAAATTTAGTACAGGACCTGACATGTTATAGGTCTTCATAATGCTAGTGGCTTGATTATTATGAATCAGCCATCAGATAGCATCTGCTTGATTATTGCCTCCTTCCTGTACTTCAGTCTCATTTGGCTGTATTTCATAAATAAACAAACAAATAAATAGGCAAATAGATAAATAAGTAAATGGATAGATGAATAAATGAATAAATGTGGTCTTGTTTTGAATCAGTTAGATTTCAGTGCAAAATTTTTTGAAACTGTATTTTTCCTCTTTGAAAATTCATATTAGTGGTGTTTGAAAATTTCACTTGCATCATGCTGCCAAAGAAAAGGTTTGGATTTGGAGCCAACTATGTTATTAACTACCTGTGTAGTCACTTCACCTCTCCAGCTTTCAATTTCCTCATTTTAACAAAAGCATGTCAGATTGGCTGTTGTCTCAGGATCCTTTCAGTTATTGCTTTAAATAATTTTGCAAGGTTTTTTTTTCTCATTGTTAATGACCATTTTGAGTATAATACAAGCTTATAAAAGACAGTCATTTGAATATACACAGATATTTCCTGCATGAATTTAATAAAGAGATGGCATATAAAATTTGGGATAGTCAGTTTACTGCCATGATCCAAAGGCTGGTATCATTTAATGACAAAAAATATATCTAATACTTGGCTACAGAAGGCAGAAAAACTGATAACACAGGATGCTGATCTAAAACTGAGTATGTGTACAGAAGGGATGACTTTCCACTTAATCACTCTCTTTTTAAGTGGATCATATCAGAGGATTATTTCAAGCTGGTCCCTAGAGTAAAAGAGAAGAGAGAGGAGTCAATCTTGTTTCCCACCTGGTTCTGGCATCTATGAGCATATGGTCACTTTTGTACCTTTGTATTCATTGCTTTCCAATCTTAGACAAATAAATATTCTGAGACAGGAATCACCAGGTAACCCCAAAAGTTAGGGAGATCTAGATATCCCATCAGTGGTCTAACCACTGACCAGAGACAGTATTAGTAGTAGCTGGAGAAATAGTGACCAATGATAGTAGAAGCAACTATAGAGTAATGCTAAAAGACAGTCCCTTAAAGAAAGCTGCAACTTTAACAAGGGTTATTTTTCCCCATCCCGTGATGGAGAGCATTGTTGACCATGGATGCTTGAAAGAAACCAACTCTCAAAGCCCAGAAGAGAGGAAGACCTATGTAGCATATGAAGATTCTCAAAAGAAGAAGACTACAAGGGTCAGGAGATTTCATGTACCTCTTTTCTACCTGTGGTCCCTACATGTGTGCCTCAGTACTATTATGCTTTAAATTAGTGTCCACTATTGTGCCAGGCTTTGTGCTAAGTACTGATGATATAAATGTAAAAAAGAAAGACAGTTCTTGCCCTCTAGAAATTTACAATCTAATAGTAGAATATCATACACAAAAGACAACTGCAACATGGTGGAGGGAGGGGGATAGAGGAGAAGGTATCCAGTATGGCACTATGATGTAAAAGTCAAAAGGAAGGCATCTAGGAGAAAATGAAGAGATAGCTGGTCTATATGCCCTCCTTAAAAGGATACTTTGGGAGTTCATCCCTCTACTTTCCAATCAATACTGACCCAGAGCAGAGAGTACTGAAAAGGCATGAGCAGCGTGACTAATTTAATCTTGAAGAATGATGATGCTCCTGTTGATGAGGTTTCAGGGTGGGGTGGTGGGGCATATTAGAGAAGCTGTATGGAAAATTGAGATATGGCTGGCCTGGGCTCCCTTTTTTATTTTTCTAAAATTAATTAATTTCTTTTTAGTTTTTGACAATCACTTCCATAAGCTTTTAAGTTTTAAATTTTCTCCCCTTCCCTTCCTGCCTCGCTCCCCAAGATGGCATACAATCTGATATAGGTTCTACATATACATTCCTATTAAACATATTTTCACAATAATCATATTGTAAAGAAGAAACAAAACAAAATAGAAGGAAGAAAAACAGCAAATACTATGCTTCAATCTGCATTCCAACTCCATGGTTCTTTCTCTAGATGTGGATAGAATTTTCCATCATGAGACTTTTGGAGATGTCTTAACTCTTAGCATTGCTGAGAAAAGCTGTCTATCAAAGTTAGTCATCATACAATATGGTTGTTATTGTGTACAACATTCTCCTGGTTCTGATCACTTCACTTAGCCTCAGTCCATACAGGTCTTACCAGGTTTTTCTGAAATCCACTTGTTCATTATTTCTTATAGCACAATAGTATTCCATTACATTAATATACTACAACTTTGTTCAGCTATTACCCTATTGAGGCATCCCCTCAACTTCCAATTCTTTGTCACAAAAGAAAGAGCTGCTATAAATATTTTTGTACATATGGGTCCTTTTCCCATTTGTATGATCTCTTTGGGATAGAGCCCTAGAAGTGCTATTGCTGAGTCAAACAGGATGCACATTTTTATAGCCCTTGGGGCATAGTTCCAAATTGTTCTCCAAAATGGTTGAATCAGTTCATGGCTCCACCAAAAATGCATTAAAGTACCAATATTACCATATCTTCTCCAATATTTATGATTGTCCTGTTTTGTCATGTTACCCAATCTGATAGGTGTGATGTGGTACCTCAGAGTCATTTTGATTTGCATTTCTCTAATCAATAGTGATTTAGAACATTTTTTCATATGACTACAGATAGCTTTAATTTCTTTATCTGAAAAATGTCTGTTCATATTCTTTAACCATTTATCAATTGGGGAATGACTTGTATTCTTATAAATTTCACTTAGTTCTCTACATATTCTAGAAATATCAGAAACACTGGTTGTAAAAATTCTTTCCCTGTCTTCTGCTTCCGTCCTAATCTTGGGTGCATTGGCTTTGTTAATGCAAAAACTTTTCAATTTAATGTAATGAAAAGTATCCATTTGGCACTTCATAATGTTCTCCACCTCTTGTTTTGTCATAAATTCTTCTGTTCTCCATAAATCTGATAGATAAACTATTACTTGCTCTCCCATTTTGCTTATAGTATCATCCTTTATGTCTAAATCATGTGCCCATTTTGACTTTATTTTGGTATATGGTGTAAGATTTTGGTCTATGCCTAGTTTCTGCCACACACTCTTTTCCAGTTTTCCCAGCAGTTTTTGTCAAATAGTGAGTTTTTATCACAGAAGCTGGGGTCCTTGAGTTTATCAAATATTAGATTACTATAGCCATTGACCATTGTGTGTTATGTAGCTAAACTATTCCACTGATCCACCATTCTATTTCTTAGCCAGTACTAAGGAGTTTTGATTATTGCTGCTTTATAATACAATTTAAGATCTGGAATGACTAGGCCACATTCCCTAGCATTTCTTTTCATTAGTTTCTTTGATATTCTGGATCTTTTGCTCTTCCAAATGAATCTTGTTATTATTTTTTCTAGCTCTATAAAATATTTTTGGTAGTTTGATTGGTATGGCACTGAATAAGTAAATTAACTTAGGTAGAATTGTCATTTTTATTATATTAGCTCAGCCTACCCATGAGCGACTGACATTTTTCCAATTATTTAGATCTGACTTTACTGGTGTGAAAAGTGTTTTGTAATTGTGTTAATATAGTTCCTGGGTTTGTTTCAACAGGTAGCCTCCTAAATATTTTATAATATATCTACAGTAACTTTAAATGAAATTTCTCTATTTTTTGTTGTTGGGCTTTGTTGGTAATATATAGAAATGCCAATGATTTATGTCAGTTTATTTCATAATCACGACAATATTGACATATGATATGATATTGCCATTATGATATCTGGCAACACCATTTACTTTTTGGGAATATACACATATAAGATGTATGGGTAATAAGATATTTTATCTGACTATATTTACATTTGTTGTTATTTATCTAGAAGTAGATGACCTTTCATCATCTGATTGATTTATGAAATGTTGAAATACTATAAATAGAATAATCTGTATAAATACATGGGTTAATATAACTATTTCATGTTTTCTACTACTCATTTAGCTTCCAGAATTTCTTATAAATTGGGCTTGTAGTAAGCTTGTGATTATTTAGGTAAGTGTTTATTTCATTTCCCTACTAGACTGTAGGCTTCTTGAATCCTAGTCAATCATATGTTTTCTTTTTTTAAAAAAAATACATGAACACTATTATCCTACCATCTTTAAGTAGTCATCACTTTCTGGTCAATTAAACTGCATTCTAATGACTATGTCTTAAATTTAGAAGTAAACTATCCAATAGTTACATCTCTTATTCATGGTTTTTATTCCCAATGTTTAGCACAATATCTATATGTGATAGGAAACTAATAAATTTTCATTTAAATTTAAATAAAACAGCATAAAGGAAAATTTTAGCTCAATGTGAGGGGGATGTTCCTGATAATTAAGTCTACCCAAATGTAGAGCAGACTAGCTTTGGGGGTGAAAGGGTAGTCACATCCGTCTCACCTTCTTCAAGTAGAAGTAGGATAATTTGAATGATGACTTGTTAGAACCATTATAAAAGGAATTTTTGTTTAAGTATGGCTTAGATTGGATGAGCTCTGAGGTTACTTCCAACACCAAGATGTTATGTAAGAGTCTATGTAAGAAAATCTAAGGATTAAAATAGATTTAGCAGATAAATAATGAAAAACATTTGGTAAAATATGAAATATATGAGCACAGTCCTAATCCTAGTCAACTATATGTTTTCTTCAAAAAAAAAAATACATGAACACTATTATCCTACCATCTTTAAGTAGTTGTCACTTTCTAGTCAATAAAACTGCATTCTAATGACTATGGCTTAAATCTAGAAGTAAACTGTCCAATAGTTACATTTCAAACATGCAAAAAGTACCACCTGTCACACAGTGAGGTGTTTTAGAGGATATTATATTGTAATTACATTTTCCTACGTGTATTTGTATATTTTCATTGTTTATGGTACTAATTTTGTCAAGTTACTCTACTTGCATGTTATTGCCAAGCTAGGGACTTGCCTCCTTAGCTGTGACATGGTGGGCAAATTGATAAGTATCATCAATCTTGCAACAGTGGGACTTTTATGAGGCTTACAGCTCAGCTGTATTTAGCAGTAATGTAGTTAAAAACTGACACTGAATCAATATGTAGCTACTTGGAATTGGGGTGTTAGAGATTGGGAAATAGGCATAGAATAATCTTCATCCCAAATAACCCTCATTTTAGTTTTTACAGATCCTAAGAAGGTTAAAAAGTGGGAAAGGGGTATTGAGGGATTGTACTTGATTACTTCTGAGCTCTCTTCCAAGTTAAAATCTGTGATCACACAATTGAGAGAACAATTCTATTTTGTGAATAGGAAAATACTACCCTTGATTTAAAGCTTATTTAAAATGATTGATTAGAAATGGACCCCATGAATCACGTACACTGGATACAGGAGTAAACTTTCTCTTCATTAATGGGGCAGAATATTTTCTATTCAAAACTGATTTGTGCCTTGGGAAAAACTCAATGCATCCATGGAATTCCAGAACTGGCAGGGTATGGAACATAGAAAATAGGAACAACTGCCCCACCCTTGGAAGAGGAACCAAGAAACAGACTTGGATTCTAGTGAGAAAAACAAAAAACATGTACTAGAGCACAGTAGTATATGGGCTTCATGATCTAGGTCTTCTGAGGTCTTTCTTTTGACTAATATCTCTTTTCCCTTCAGTTTAAGTGAGGACTGGAAAGTTTTTGGCTCTGTCTTACCTTTCTTCTCATCCATAGCATGCAATAGTAGGGAATATCATGACTCCTCAACTGCTTTGTGAATAGACATAGATAGAAAACACTTTTCTGGAAGGCAAAGTAGAAGTCAGCAATCTTGTTTTGCTGGGAGTTGTTATTAACTGTGACTTTGTATCAGGGAAGACCATTTAGGCCCAGGAAGGCTAATCTATACTCAGCATTACTCCCTTTTAAAAGTAATTGCATACCTCATATTTTTAGGACTATGAGTAAGGATTCTATTTTCATAATTTTAATACAGTTGCCTCTTTTTCCAGTGTTAGAAATTTCCTGAGGGATAGTATGAGACTAATGAATAGTAACCTATACTACTTTGTAAGGTTGCATTATTGCAATGTAGATTCTAATTTTTTTCCTTATAATCTACCTATCTCATTATTTTAATTAAATAATTCTCTCTTGAGCAAAATTGTGCCCTTATGCTGTGGGGCTAATGGCCAATGCAGATAAGATTATGAGAGGATAGGCCCTCAATAGACTTGAGATGTGGCAAGCTCTGTAGTACCTTAAAGAAAACCCAAGCTGTGTTGTCTCGAAATTATTCCTCTACTTCAGGTCTAATAAAAAGACAGAGGGAAAAATTCTTTATCATTTGAACTGTCCCAAAATTGCCTGGACTTTCCTGGAAGGATAATTATTTCCTGTCTTAAATATTTGCAGAGACTGTATGGTCAATTGTCAAGGATGTTGTTGATAGTTAACATCTATCATAGTGCTTTGCACTAAGTGGATGCTTCATAAATGTTTATAAAATTTGTGCTTTGGGAAAGGAGTCAAGTAGATAACATTTGAGGTCCATTTTGATTCATTGAGCCTATGTTTTAATTTGTTGCTTACTGATATTTATGATAATTTTTTGTTTAAAAAGTTGGAGTTGAAATTAAGTTGTATTAAGTTTACTTTCTGAATGTCTTTCCAGGCATGCCTCATGACACCCAAATCACTGTTTTCTGTTTGCTTGCTTCCCTCCCCCCCATAATTTAGCCCCTAAAGTCCTTCTAAAGTCAAAAATCTCCCTAACACACAATAAAGTTATGAACACGTACTACAAGTTGCTAATTTTCCAGGCACTCTATTGCTGCCACATCTTGTCACTTCAGCTTGCATACCTTTCAATCCCCATCTGGCAGCCAAAGGTCCACCATTCTAATCAATGGGAAGGGTCAGAAAGGGGGAAGAAGAGAAGGCAGACAGAGAGAGTAAGAGTAATGCTACATATTTTTTTCAGACTATTTTCACTCCATTCATATGGCAATCTCCTGCACTAGCTCTATTTTACAGGTTTTCACTATAAACATTTGCTATTATATTGATGGATATTGTTTCTAGAGATTTAGTAAAGTGAGAACTAGAAGCTAAAGTTATTTTTCTTATTATTGAATAAAACAAACTAATGTTCTGAAAACAAGAATACCATGGCCTTTGTGCTTTTATTGATTAGAAGTTAGTAGTAAAGTGTGAGGGATCCTTTCTAAATCTAGGATAGTACTGCTTTCTTCCATGCTGGGATTGTGATCTGTAACAAAATTTGTACTAGACATTCCAAAGATGGCAAACAAGCTACACACACACACACACACACACACACACACACACACACACAACACATACACACACACACACAAAACTGAATGTACACATTTTAGAGCTGGTGCTGAAATCTTATCAGCATAAGTCATCATGATTTGCTGCTTAAAATTGTTAAGAGATGACATACTAATGAATGTTGAATTCCCATGCTTTACATATACTTTCTCTTTAAATTTTTTTTCAATTTGTTTTATACTATTATTTTATAGTCTTTTTAATTTCCTACATACTAACTTTTCATTCATAAAATTGTAATATATGTATATGATACAACACACACATATATGTATTTATTGTCAAAAAATAAATATTTCCTTATAACTGAACTTGGAAGATAAGAAACCAGTTCAATCAGCCTCTTCATTCATTGGGAGAAAGGACAGTAGCAAATAGTGATAACAAATGCAGCTGATTAATATCCAAAAGAATTCTACCAACTCTGGCATTGAAGTTTACTTATATTTAGAATATTTAACCATATTTGAAATTTGCAGAAATATAGAAACACAAAGTAAAAATCCCAAATCCAATATAGTTCTCATTGGGATTCATATTATTAATGGAGGTGAAAGGCTATTATATTTGCTTTGCATGAATGCTTTAGCTTTAGATAACATGAAGCTTTATAAATTGAAATGACATCTTGAAAGTTCATGGCACAGATTGGAAAGGTAAGAAATTTATTCTGGAGAAAAACAGATGCATTTAATAAGCAAAAAGCCAACTTTTTTTTCAAAATTCACATGTGATACAAAAAAAATTCTTGTATCATGAAAATTTAAGATATGTATGTCACTTAATATATGAAACATACATAAATATCCTCATTAAGTAGAAGAAACGTTGATGCTCTCTGTAGCTGCTGATATAGTCAAAATGATGCTTGACAAAGAATGGTTCCACTTACTGATGATCTAGTGGAAAGGAGATTTGCCTAACGTGTCTAAAAAAGGCCTTTGTGATCAATTAATTGAATAACTAAAATCTCCTTTTGGAAGTAGGCTAAATAACATATGTAGTGCAAGTTAGCTAATTATGTGTGTACATTATATTTTGGAAGCTGATGTTAGAGAAGATTTATTACTTTTCAATCCTGTTAATGATAATGTCACATCAAGAGAAATTTTCAATGACACATTTTACAATGAAAATGATATAATGTGGAGGGTTTATATTAGACACTGTATTGACTCAGCTCATTAAACATCAGGATGAAATTCAGGTCTACAGGAAGTACTCAAAAATGTGGCCTCTCATGCAATTTGGACACATATGTTTCAAAAACAATCATTCCTATCAAGAAATGTGAGTGGGGAGCTAAATATGATGTTTCAAGTTGGCACAGAAAAAATCAACTTTGTAAAAGAAGTGGCACATTAAAAGAGAAATTGTATAAAATTGAGATGATATCAGCATAGACCGTAGAGAACTATATTCTTGGAAAATAGTCTTTTTCCAGCTATAGTACTTAAAAGGATATTTGAGCTGAAAGAAGAAATGGCCATTTTTCTTAGTGGTAATATTAAAGATAAAGCATATTTACTTTATATCAAAAACTCCCTCCTGAAACTTGGTATTTGGGTGATTTTTTTAAAATACCCTAAATAAATTAATGCAATGTCTCCAGATTTATACTCTGATTCATAAAGATTTGTTGTTGTTAAGTTGTTTCAGTCATGTCTGACTTTCCATGACATGATCAGGTATTTTCTTGGCAAAGATACTGGGATAGTTTGCCATTTCCTTCTCCAGCTCATGCTACAGATGAGAAGATGAGGCAGACAAGGTTAAGTGATTTGCCCCGGGTCACACATCTACTAAGTGTCTGAGGTCAGATTTGAACCCAGATTTTCTTGACTTCAGGATCAGCCCTCCATCCACTGAGCCACCTAGCTGCCCTCCATAAAGATAGTGAGTACATTTATGAAAAGGTTAGAGCTACGCATAACAAATTTATGGAATAATATTTTTTTTTCTGGAGCAGGGATTTCATTGCTGTAGAAATTTCTGGTTAAAAAGGAAACTTCCTTTCTGAATTCAGATCATCAGCTCTTCTGCTATTTTTAGTCTTAAGGGAACTGTCCTGGGGGCCCTGAGAAGTTTAGTGACCTACCTAGAGTCACACTGCTAGTATGTGTTAAAAGCAATGCTTTAATCCAAGTTCTCCTGAATACGAGGCTTCCTCCATATTCATTATATCACTGGTTCTCAAACTTCTTGATCTCAGGATCCCTTTGCAATCTTAAAAAAAATTTGGAATCCACTCCCCTTAAAAAAAGAACTTTTGTTTATGTGAGTATATCTATTGATATTTACTATATTCAAAATTAAGATGTATAAGCATTATTATGAAAATAGTTTTAACCTTGTGTACCTCCTCAAAGAGTGCTGGGGATCCCCAAGGGCTCTTGAATCACACTTTGAGAACCACTACACTATACCACTCTGTCTCTCTGTTAGGTTTTCCAAATTAAAAATAAAAATGAAAACAAAAATACAGAATGACCTGTCATGCAAAATATAGAAGAAAATAAAGACTTTGCTATTAATTACTTGAAAGACCAAAATACAAAACTATCCTTTTGTTATCATTAACATTGATTCCCCTTATCTAGCTCTCTTCTACTTAGAAAAGAGGCCTAGCTACTGGCTATCCTAGTCATGAAACTGAAAACGCACTTGAAGACCTAGAGAATGATCTCTTCCTTAGATGGGTTTTTAGCCCCCTGGCTCCTAATCTGTAAGTTAAGACATTGATACAATACAAATCAGAAATATATTTCATGAAGGGTATATAAGACCAAGTTAAAGATATTGAACCACCTATGACAGCAAATGGCAGACTTGGCACTCATTCAATCAGAGAAGGTATGCATGGTCCCTACAGGACTTTGAGGTAATACCATATTAATGTAGTGCCCTTATAGGGAAGACTAGTGTCCTTTTCCATTTGCAAATGTAATATGAAATTTCCCCTTTGAACTATACTACTCTAAAAAAAATCTTTTCTAGTGTCTTAGTGATGAGCATTTGTCAATTGGCACAAAATGGAAATGGAAAAAGGGGACAGGCTACAACTCATAAATATAAATGTGTGTCCTATACTTCTTATAAGACAATTTGCATGAACTTGTAACAGATTGCCAGTAAGCACCAAAATTTTTATTTTTCTATTTTTTTTTTACTGGGGGCTGGTAAAAAACAAACTGATATGGTTAGTCATATATTGGATTAAATTATCTTCCATTTATTTGGTATATTGTATATTCATGTATTCAGAGAACTAAAAGTATAAAACTTGAAACCTTTCATTCTAGTATCTTCTTTATGCCCAGCAAGATGGTAACTATGCCTTTACCTACATTCCAAAATTTTCTAGTGAGTCAAAAAAAGTGGGGGTAAAGGGACATAGCATCTGCAAATATGTTAATAAACACTGACCAGGACAAAGCTTGATTTTTAAATACATAGGAGCATCTCTCCTCTTCCAACACACCCATTCTCATGAACATATGAAAGCTAGTGAATACTCCCTGAAAAAATATTTCAAGAATATTCACCCTTGGGGCAGCTAGGTTGCACAGTGGAGAGAACACTGGCCCTAGAGTCAGGAGGACCTGAGTTCAAATTTGACCTCAAACACATAATACTCACTAGCTGTGTGACTCTGGGCAAATCACTTAACCCCAATTGTCTCACCAAAAAAAAAAAAATTTAAAAAAAGGATATTCACCCTTATTCAATATTTAGCTCTCCCTCAGACATTGAATATCCTCTTGCCCTTTGGGGTTGTATTGCACATATTGATAGTATTAAGGGTAGCTCATCTGAGATGGTTTGTTTCCTTAATTTTTAAGGGAATAATAATTAAGCATTGCAATTTCAAAAAAAGAAATGAGATCTAGTCATATGTCAGGGTTCTCTACTATTTCATGTTTCTCTAAACAAGAATAACTTTCTACCATTAATGATCTCTCATTTTATTGGAATTACATAAGTATAGCAGAGCCATTTTTGATGCAGAGGATAGATTCTAAAATTATCACATAAAGTGAAGAGTATATGTAATCACAATTACTTATAACAATTATTTAAATTGTCCATCTTTGAGTTCTTTATCAGAAGATTGAGCTTCAAGTGATGGTTTGAGTAGTGGGTAAAGGTCAAAAATTCTTTCTTGCAATACATTGCCATTGATGGGCACACATTTATCTTTCATGTCTTCTAGCCATAAGTTAATGCCATTTCCAACTTTGCCAATGTCTTTGCCACTTTTGATTAGCTAGAAATAGCATTACTTTCTCATTCCAATAGAAAATAATTTAAGGAAATTGTTTTTCTTTTTGTCTCCTGAGTCAGTGGCCATATGGAGTGGATATTCTGAGATGTAGTTCTAGTTAGTCTCTCTTCAGAGGTGGTATTTAACTTCTAAAGAAGCAGGATTCACCCCTGAGCTATGGTCCTGATTCTTATAAGATCTCTGTTTAATTTCATTTTGCCCTTACCTTGCTACAAGTAGCAAAAGGTGATACCAGTTATACCTTCAGTTATGAAAAGGAAGTATGACCTTTAAAGTTTTTAATGGTAATATATTTAAAAGTTCAGAAGAGAGTGTTATTCCTTTTTACCTATAAAATGGAAAACAGCACTTCCTGACTTTATAAAACCAGAAAATTTTTTTCCTCTCCATACAAACTGATGAAAAGAATTTCAAGAATACCTGAATTTCCAAACTTTAATATTATAATAAACAGTGACTGTATTCTCTTTTTTCCCCTCTTCCCTCTCCTATCCTTCCCTCTGAAGAGGGATCTTCCTCCTTCAAAAAAATATAGCATTAATATGAATTTGATCTTGACCCCTCATGGTTTTTGGCAAGTATTGAGGTTTTATCTATTTTAATGCATCCTTCTTTTCTCCTTACTTTCATCATTCTGAGATGTTCATATAAGAAATTGCTATTTTTTCTGGATGTTTGTTGTCAGGGTTTCTTGCATGTTTCCTGAAAATGATTTAATATTCTATATTACTAATTTTATGAGCAGAATATTTCACATCTTAACTCATAGTTAAACATAACACAAATTTGTCTTTTTATATGACATTAAGTTGCAATGTTCTCTGACTCAGTGGGGATTTCTAGGGGAAACATTTCCTGCTCTGTCATTTCTACCAAGAAATCTAACCCAGGTTTGGAGAAAAAAAAAAACATTGGTTTTCCAGGTTTGTCCCCTCCCCCAAAGCCCTTTTATCTTTGTTCCCCAGGGATTTTAGATCTGAAAAAAAGATGACTAAAATTCTATCAAATGACACCTTGTTTTCTTCCGTGTGATCAATCTGATTATAGCACAGCCCTAGGGAGTGAAAAAGTGGCTTTATTTAGTACTCTTCATCTTAAAATAAAGTTAAGAAAAATGTGGCCTGGCAGTACCCGACTACTTAGAGGCTAGATTTGTCTTCATAAATAACCTCCTAGTTTGTTTTTATCTGGAGAAAAGGGCCTTGTCTTAGGACCTGCTGATACTTCAGCATAAATAAAACTACATACATCTCTTGATCTCCCTATAAATTCTGAATCCCCCAATTCCTTTAATCTGAATTTGTCTTTGTTAACTATTCACTCTGCCAAAATAGAAGATAGATTCTTCCATGTAAGTAAAAAAAGTATTATTTCAGACATATTCAAACATAATTTCAAAGATTAATGGAATTGGAATTTTCTAGAGGTAGCCAGCTGAATAGACCTTCAAATACATCATCCCTAAAACTCCAAAGAAGTTAGGGCAGCAACTTTCAAAATCTTTATTTTTTTTAAGGATTTTCAAAGTTCATACTTTTGTTGAGTATAAAATAATGTTATGGAGGCTCCTGGAAGGTACATTAGTTACTTTGAGAGTAAAAAATTTATGTGGTTTCTTGTCTTTGATGTTTTCCTTTTATAAAAAAATATATATATATAACACAACTTCTAACCTTAGAGTCTGGCAAAAAGGAAAAGAAAGGGGGAATGAACTCTGTCTTATGGCACATTTCAGTCAGTCTTTCATTCAATAAGCATTTATTAATATCTACTATGTGTCAGGCACTGTGTTAAGTTCTAAGGATACCAAAAGTGGCAAAATGATAGTGGGGATAATCTGCTGAAGGAGAAGGGAGGGGATCAAGGGTGCATGTACAGGGGTTTACCTTGGCAAAGAGAAGGGCCATTTTTTCTTTTAAGATAAAGTTGAAGGAAGAGATAGTAGGGGGAGACATCTGAATAATGTCAGCTTAAGAAGAAAAGGAAAACAAGGAACCTTCTGTGAATTGTCTCAGATTTGGTTTTTCTTTGTATGTCTGTTTTTTGGTGAAGTTTAAGACAAGGTTCTCAACTTAGAGGGTGTGGGGAGAGGGTGCAGTGGGAGACTGGAGGAGGGAAGAAAAGTTTGGAATAACTGCTAAGGTGAGTGAGGAATAGCAAGGAAAGTGCAGCTAATCTCATAAAAGGCCTACCTTTGGCTCCCTAACTTCCTAATGGTCTCCTAAGCCAGGTAACAGGTGATTTTATCATGAGCAACCTGGAAAGTTCCTGAGTATTGTGGGGGTTCCAATATAGTTATCATGAATCAAAGATTTTACTTCAGTGCCTGGTTCATAAAAAATACTTAATAAGTGCTTGTTGACTGAATGACTTTCCCAAAAAAAAAAATTATCTAGCAGTAACCTGTATCTGACTTTGGAAGACCAAGATGGTAGAGGATTATCTCACTACAACTTCCACAGCAATTGTTGCTGGAAGTGGTACTAAGATGATAGCTGTATTCTAATATCTACTCCCACTTACCATATGTTATTTTAGATGAAGAAAATCTGGCCTCACACAAATAATATAATTAGAAAAGTGGGGAGTATTTTAATAGTCTGATCTCTAGCTATCTCAGTTCAAAGGCAGCATTTCCCTTCTCCTTACCTCTCACATGGCATGTTCATCTTTCATTGTCCTCTGCCAAAGGATCTGATTTTCCTCATAGTAAGCACAAAGTCCAAAACTCAATGACAATGGAGGGAAGAAGCCCCAGTGCCAGAGTAGAGATATCTTACCTGCTCCTCTGACTCTTGCCAGAAAGCACTCTCCTTGAATTATGTATGACTTTTATGCTCCCACATAAATAGTAATCAATAATAATAAGGTAATCAGTGATTAAAAGGTAAGAGGGCACAGCATGGGTATACTACATTACTTTGTCTACAATTTGTATTTATTCACCTAATATATTGTTTTTCCTCAATAGAATGGAGACTGCTTAAGGAGTAGGGACTGTTTTCATTTTTATCTTTGTATTCCCAGTGCCTAAAACCTTGCCTAGCACATGTCAGCTGTTTAATGACAGTTTCTTGCACATTGCACCAAATTTCATTATGTTGAATTGCATGTGTTCCCAGAAACACATACTGGGTTCCCTCTCCTCAGGTAAAATTTAGTCAAGATAATGAGATTTTTGATTAAGAAATTTGGGTCAAAAATTCTTCTTCATCAAAAAAAAAAATTCATCCTTTTGAGCACTGTTTTATATAGATTATCTAGATTAGCTACCTTGATTGCATTGGATAATTTTCCTTTGAGTAAAAAACTGCTTAAGGGTAATGCAAATAGCTCTCTCTCTCTCTCCATATGTGTGTGTGTGCATGTACATATATACATACATGTACATATGTATGTGTGTGTACATATACACACATTTGGTGGTGCTCTCCCATTTGGAGACCATGTGGAGTAGAACAAAATGTCAGCATGACCTTCATTATAGAAGATGCAGTCATTCAATCATATACCAGTTATACTATTCCTTCTAGAATTTAAGGACTTAAGGTTTATTCTAGAGGCACCAGGGACAATTCATAAAACTTATACCCAACAAAAAACAAGGACATCCTACCACAAGCAGACTCCATTTTTAAAACAGAATTATCTTGGAAGCTGAAGCCATTAACTCTTCAAGAGTCCAAACTGGCATAAAAGTACAGGCCCAGAGATATTCTTGGAGTGGGACAGGATAAAATTAATGGATGATAATGATAGTAGACTAATAAATAGATTGGGATTTAGCTGCACCTAGTGGTGTCCTCAGCACTAACTAAAAACAGTCTACAACTATGGATCCTTAGGAATAACAGTTGAATCTTCCTCAATAGCCTAATTTGAAGTAGCTATCCATATTTCCAGTTATCCATAACTCTTTAATATCTTCTGAAGATTCCCAGATCCTTTTATATTTTTGGAGGTAGAGATGTTAATGGCTTGTCATGTATGAGATGTCTTGCACTCATAGCCTTGCATTGAACTACTCACATAAAGAATTCTATGGTAGGTATCATCATAACACAGAACACATTCACATATTTCCATTAAAGAAATGGTTGTCTACTTATATAACTTGATCACATTGTATACTAACCCTTCATTCATTAATTCAATCAACAGCTACTATGTTGGTCCAAAACATGCTGTGGGAATTCCACTAGAGATCTAGATTGTTCATAACCTGTCTGTGGCTTATAATCATACTCTTATGCTTCTCAAATAATAAAAAACAAAAATGACAAAACAGAGAAAAATGAAAAAAAACTTGAAAGATTTTAAAAGCTTTTGTATTATCTTATATAGCATATATGTTTATGCTATGATACTATATAATTATTTTTTCAGTTTATGTTTTTCTTTTAACTAAGAATAATAATGATACCATTTAACTATTCTTTTAGTTAATATCTAACATGTATTAGGTGCTTTAAGGTTTATAAATATCTTTATAGACCTTGTCTCATTTAGTCCTCACAAAAACCCTCTGAAGTAGGAGCTATTATACCAATTGTACAGTTAAGGAAATTGAGGCTGTTGTGGTTTGTCCACATTGAGAGGGTAATATCTTCTTGACTTGCACTTGAATTGGATTTAAGTGAGGCAAAGCTACACAAAATAATCAGTTTCACTCTCTCCTCCAGCATTATCAAAGTCCAGTGACAAAACAAAAGTCAAGAAGACTGGTCATGGTCCAAATGAAGCAGATGCCCTCAGCCTTTCTAAATTAAGATCTTTCCCAATGCTTCAGTTTGTCTGATGCAACACCCATTCAATGACTAAGGGCTGGGTAGGAAATGAGAAAAAAGATGGCCAATTTTACCATCACAAAAAATATCAATCTGGGAGGGGAAAACCCTCAAAGTTTCTGGCCAATAAAAAATAATTGTTATTTGCACTCATTCTAAGCTATTAAAATCTAAACATTGAGCCACTGAGGCTTGGGCTGAAGTTTATTATTGGCCATTCAATGAAAGCCAGAATGATTTGGATTTAAAGGTTAGTCAAGTAAAACCATTTGAAACATGTTGAGCTGGTCTAGAAAATCATTGGACCCCTTAAAAATGATTACTTTTTTAAGCCTTTTTTCCCCCAGAGCTATCAAGAAATCATAACTGGAAGTTGCATAAGACAAAAAGTAAATTATCCCAGCAAACTCAGCTGAGAGAGATGTTTTATACACATGTACATGAACACAAACTTATATACAGAGATTCTACAGCGAGATGGCAATTAAATACATAAGAGCTGATGAGATCACCAAATGAAGTAATATAGGGAAAAAAGAGAAGAGAGCCCAAGACCAAACCTTTAGTTTAAAGTGTGTGATTTCAAAGAGTATCTAGCAAAGGAGATTAAGAAGGAGTGGTCTGATAAGTAACAGAAGAACCAGAAGAGAGAGGTATCCCAAAAACCTAGAGAAAAGAGTATCAAAGAGGAGAAGGTTATCAACAGCATCAAAGGCTGCAGAGAGGTCAAGGAGAATGAAGATCGAAGGGGGGGAAAGCATTGGATCTGACAACTAAGGTATTAATAGTGACTTTGCAAAGAACAGTTTTGGTGAAATGAAAAGGTCAGAAACTGAATTGTAAGGAATTAATACCTACACAGTTTCAGACACTTTTCTAAACATTGGATGTTCTGGCCTGGCTCAGGCTGGTAACCATATTTAACATAGGAATAAAATATTCAGGTTCATTCAGAATTGGAACAAAGGAGACATTTGTTCAACAGTTAAGAGGAGATTTATAATGTACAGCTGGAGCTATGCTTGAGGACACTCAAAACTGAACCAGCTGATTGAAACTCCTTTGCCTGAATTACTCCCCATTTAAGCATTGTAATGGGCTACTTGAGCTCTGTGGTGAGTCTTGATGGAAAACTTACTCATTGAATAGCTTGTCTTATTCTAAATGGTTTTTCCTTGTAACCACAATAGATATTCATTTATCAATAAGAACAAATGTCTTTTTTTTCCTTTTTTTTAAAGGAAATTGAGGCTCAGAGATATTAAATGACTTGCCCAACTTTACATACCATTAAGTGTCAGAATCAATATTTCAATGCAGATTCTAGAGTACTCTTCAGCACAGAACTTTGAGCCATTTCACTATCTATGTCCATATGCAGTCCACGTTGAAAGGACCAACCACTTTATCTCTCTGGGTTTTCCTCATCAATAAAATATTAGGGTTGGACTAGATAATATTTGAGGCAGCTAAGTGGCAGAATGGATACTACACTGGACCTGGAGTCAGGAAGACCTGAGTTCAAATGTGACCTAAGACACTTACTAGCTATGTAACTCTGCACAAGTCACTTATCCTCTTTGCCTCAGTTTCCTTCTCTGTAAGATATGCTGGAGAAGGAAATATCTTTGCCAAAGAGGGCCAAGAAGAGTCAGACACAACTGAAAAATGACTGAACAAAAGAGAATATCTAAGATCTCTTACAGCTCTCAATCCTATGTTTCTATGATTTCATTTTTTAATTATACCTTATATGCAAGAGCAACATATGTTCACAACAATATGAGTAGCTACTGCACGGGAAAATACATATTCAGGTACCACTTTGTAGCTAAGGAAATTCTTTCTTCATGAAAATTTTTTGATATAAATAGTACAAATTTTCATTTTCATGTGACAGAAGAGTGAACTAAGGTTCAAATAAGCTAAATGACTTGTCTAAGATCCACACATCAGAGTCAAGACTAACTACAATTCCACTTCTTTTTGAATTTCATTTATTCCCCTAACTCTAAAGAGACTGTGTTAATACTCTCTTTGTGTTTAAAGATGGAAATTATGAAGTATAAACTATGAGTAGCATGCTCCATATTTTGTATGAGTTTTTAAAAAAATTCAGACTCATCTTTTTTTTCCTTCAGTGCCTGATACCATACTGCCAAAAGTTGGAGATAAGGAATCCATACACCTGCTCTTAAAAGAAAAATGTTCTCTCTCTCTCTCTCTCTCTCTCTCTCTCTCTCTCTCTCTCTCTCTCTCTCTCTCTCAAAATGTTAATATAATTCTTTTTTTCTTGTCACTAAAATCCTTTTCAAAAAAACTAGAAAGAGAAGCTTAAATAATTAAATAATAAATAAATAATTAAATGAATAATTCAAATCCAGTAATTCAATTATCAACTTCTTAGCAAAAGCTAAGAATTTTTAAATCCTATGATGTTAGTAATATAAATATTTGCATTTCCATTTAACAAAACATGAAAGTGAAACTTACCCAAGATCATACACATATTAAAGACTAACTACAATTCCAATGTTCCTTGTGCTGCACTCTTTTTGCTAACTCTAAAGAGGCTGTGCTAATACTTTCCCTTACAATTACAGATGGTAATTATGAAATTGAAATCATGAGTAGTATACTCCATGTTTGTCATGATTTTTTAAATATTTCAGATGCATCTTTTTCTTTCCTCAGTACTTGTTACCATGCTGCCAAAAGCTAGAGATTTGTAATACTTGCATGTGTTCTTAAAACAAGAAACTGAAAACTATTTCTGTCTTTCTCCTAAATCAAAGTGTTAATACACCTTATTTTTCTTGCCACTAAAATTCTTTACATAAGACTGAAAAACAATCGAAGCTGAAATAATTCAATTCTTAACTTCTTAAGAGAAATGAAAGATCAAATCATCCTCTTCTTTTTTGATAAATTGTCACTTTCAATAATCTTCACTTCTTTGGACATTAAAAAAATATGTATGTCTATTACATCTTTCTGGGTCTTATCAATTTAGGCATCTATCACAGTGAGAACTCAACACCTTTTATTTTGAAAAGTTTTTTTGTTTGGTTGGCTTCCCCTCCCCTAGCAGCCATCAATGACATTGAAAGACAAAGAGCAATATTTTAAATAGACTCAAGTTATAAGTAGGATAATAGATCAAAAGCTGAAAAAGGACCCTAGAGATTATCTACCCCAACCTCTTCATTTTACAGATCAGGAAACTGAGTCTCTGAGAGGTAGAATCACTTTCCCATGGCCACTCAAGTAATAAGTAGCAGAGTTGGATTCAAACTCAAGTTCTCTATCACATCCATTGTGTGCATATGAGTGTATATGTGTTTCCATTGCATCATAACCCTCTCTTTTGATAAATTAAGAATGTAGGATTGAGAGATATACTTCTATAAATCCAGATTCCAACCTCTCTATAGTAGTAAGAAAATATTGGAGAGTTTTTGTGGCCAAAATACATATTACTGTGTAACTAGCCTGATGAGGTGACTCTCATATTTAAGCAAGACTGCTCAGACAACTGACATGTATTTGTCTATCACTAGGCCTCTACTTGAAGCCTTTTCATCTAGGAAGGGCCTGCTACAACTAGAATTAAACTGACACGGTCTTTAAGAAGACAGGCTCGCCTCTGAACCCATGTGGAAGAGGACTTTTAGAAACTGAAGAAATGCTAAAACAATCTAGGATAAAAATTCAAACAAACCACTCATTTGGTGTCATATAAACAAAAACCTCTCCCTGCCCCCAATCTCCAACAAATCACTGGTTATTTTGATATTTGACCATTTAAAAAAATGAATTCAGTTTGTCTACATAGACACAACCCATGCAAATTGGACATGCAAATCCTCTAGTCTAAGATGCTGATCCAGGAATGCTAACTTGCTAATACATTCTTAACCTCTAATGAGATTCTTTTTTTTTTTTTTTTTGGTGAGGCAATCAGGGTTAAGTGACTTTCCCAGGATCACACAATTCGTAAGTGTCAAGTGTCTGAGGCTAGATTTGAACTCAGGTCCTTCTGACTCCAAGGCCAGAAGAGATTCTAAAGATTACAATAACACTCTCATCAGTCTTCTAGGTGGAATTAGTATTTTTATCTTGGTCAGATAATTGCACATTATGATGAATTTAGCTGTTAATTTATGCTCACAAATCATTTAATTACCTGGGCCACAATTGTATGTTATTATTATTCAGCTATAGAAGTAATCACCAGCCTCACTTTCTCCTCCAGAGCCAAATGAGTACAGTGGCCAAATATTGATCAGGACAACTAAAGTTGGGCCAGGATGCAGTTGAGGACCTTGGGCTTTTTAAGCTAAGGTCTTTAACAGGTCTCAGTTTGACTAAGGCAATGCTCATTCAATCTAAGGCTTAATAAGAAATGAGGTAAAGAATGGCCTCTTTAAAAACAAAAACACAAACAGCGCAAGGCTCTCCCTCACTTAAATCCAATTCACTTGCATGTCATGACATCACCTCCCTCTCCCTAATGTCATGGTCCTCTTCAAGAGCAAAGGACAAACAGCAACCCTGTGAATACAAAGGAGTTGCCCACTGGGGACCAAACTTCCAGCTGGGCAACACTGATTTCTTTCTTTTTTTTTTCTTCCTCCCTTCCTCCCTTCCTCTCTTTCTTCCTTCTTTCCTTCTGTCCTTTTCTTTCTTTCTTTCTTTCTTTCTTTCTTTCTTTCTTTCTTTTCTTTCTTTCTTTCTTTCTTTCTTTCTTTCTCTTCTCCTCTCCTCTCCTCTCCTTTCCCTCTGTCCACATAGGGTATCACACCTTTACCTGTGGGTGCTCTGCCCAAAAGGAACGTAAATTTTAATCTCTGAAACTTTTTTTTCCTCTTAAAGACCAGCCTTAATCTCAAATCACTCTGGCTGTCATTGATTGGCCAACAATAGGTCCCAGGCCACTTTGGTTATTGTTTGGGCCCCTGATTAGCTCCGAATGTTTCTGTTTTGGCCAGAAACCCTGAGGGTCTATTTTTTAAGAAGCCATTCTGTACCTCATTTCTTATTGAGCCTTAATCACTGAATGGGCCTTGCCTCAGTCAAACTGAGACCTGCTAAAGACCTTAGCTTGAAAAAGCCAAAGTCTCCCAGTGCATCAGGGCCATCTCCAGTTATCCTGATCTATATCTTGCCAGTGGATCAGATGGCTCCAGAGGAGAAAGTGAAGCTGGTGACTTTGTACAGCCCTCCCTCACTTAAATACAATTCATTTATATGTCATGGCATCACCTGCCTGATGTCATGGTCTTCTTCAAGAACAAAAGACAAACAGCAGCAGCAGCAGTAGAAGTAATCAATTTGGCAGCTAACAGTAAAGAACTCATATATCTTTCTAAAAGAAACTGATATTTTCCTATCCTATTCCTTTCTGTCAATGAGTAGACTCTAATGTAATTAAATTCATAGTTGCATATTTATTTCAATATTGGTTCAATAACAAATAGCCACTAATAGCTTCTTATTCCTTAAATTTTCAAATGTTCTCATAAATCATTTTTTTATGATCAAGAGATATGTGTCTGTGAATGAGAACAAAAAGGCCTCAATGACCAAAAAAATCTCATCTCCAAGAGGGCAACCTTCTAATGATAAGCCTTTCCATATTTATCTTGTTTGTTATTCATTTGTTTTGGTTGTTTCTCACTCTTCATGATCTCATTTGGGGGCTTTCTTGTCAAAGATACTGGAATGGTTGGCTATTTACTTCTCCAGATCATTTTACAGATAAGGAAATGAGGCAAAGAGGGTTAAATGACTTGCCCAGTGTCACACAACTAGTCAGTGTCCAAAGTTGGATTTCAATTCAGGTCTTCATGACTCCAGGTCCAGTTCTCTATCCACTATGGTACCTAGCTGCCGTTGGAAGGCTTTACCAGGTTGCTAAGATGTTACATGATATAAAAGGAATAAGATTCCGTGCCTCATAGAAACATAACACACATAGTCAGCTATTAAAGCTTAAAACTGCATGGAGATTTTAGGGACCATATATGTTTATATGTGACAGTATGCACATATACATGTGCATTCATACATAAAGGATAATTTCAGGAAGGTACTGGCAGTTGGTGGTTGAGGGAGGTAGGTCAGAAAAGGCCTCCAATAGAAGTCAGTGGTTGAATTGAACTTTGAAGGAAGCCAGGAATTCCATGAGGTAGAAGTGAGGTGGCTGGAAGTAAGGTGTCATGGGGAGGGAGGGAACATCTAGCTTCAGTTACCAGTGCAGAGAATACCTGAAGTAATGAAATCATAGGTTCATTTCAGCAGGGAAGATGTTATGAAAAAAGATGTGGAAAACCTAACACAACATTATTCCCAATAATATAAACTACTTTCCATCACACTATGCAGGGTCCTGAAGTCAACTCCTCTATGCAGACAAGTTGCCCAAAATCTTTACAGATGTTTCAAAATGTCAAAAACAATTAGTAGAAATTATCCCAAGATTTTTATGATTTGAAAAACCTGTTCTCAGAAACACTTCTGGGAGCCAAGATGGTGGAGTAAGCAATAAATTGCCATAATTCTTCTATATTCACCTTCAAACAACCATAAAATGGTATCCTAAAACAAATCCTGGAACAGTAGAACCAGTAAAAAGAAAAGGTGAAACAATCTTTTAGCTCAAGGAACTTGGAAGATCAGCAAGAAAAGTCTGTCTCACTCAGGCAAAAGGAGAATGCAGTCCAGGACAAGAAGCATCCCAATTAGCCAGCAGAAAGCCCCATCTCAGCAAACCAGTGGGAGATCCTGAGCCCCAGTGTAGCAGAGCAAGCAAATGCCAACACCAGGACCCCCACATGCTTCAACATAGCCAGGGGAACAGGCACACTCCAACTCTGAGAACCACCATGTGTTTCAGATATAGTCCTGGGCAAACAGGCCAGACCTACATGTGCTTCAGTATAGCCCCAAGCAAATGGGCAGCCACTAGAGGCCAAACAGCCATGTACTTCTGTGTAGCCCCAGAGAAACACAGAAACACCACACTGGCCTTAGCACATGCCAAACACCAGCACTAGGACTCCTTCTGGGCACCAGGTAAGCTGCCTCCAGCAACACTAGCCACCCCCCAGTTGTACCTCCTCACCACAGAAGCAGACATGAGAGTTTGTGGACCACAGGGCAACATCAGTGTAGCACCAGGTAAACAGCCAGGGCCTGTAGCCCCTGGCCCAAAAAGCCTGAGATACAGCCCCTTCCACCACAGGAGCAGAGCTCAAATTTTTGTAAAAAGGAAACAGACCAAAAAAGATGAGCAAAAAATGACAAAAAAAAAAAAAAAGGAATCTGATCATAGAAAGTTATTATGGTGACAGGGAAAATCAAGAGAGAAACTCAGAAGAGGACAATGTCAAAACACCTATGAACAAAACCCCAAAGCAAAATGGGAAGTGGCCTCAAGCCCAGAAAGAACTCATGGAAGAGCTCAAAAAAGGAGCTTAGAAATCATATAAGAGAGACAGAAGAAAAATTGGGGGAAAATTGAGAAAAGAATGAGAGTGATGTAAGAGATTTATCCAAAAAGAGTCAATAGCTTGGAAAAAGAAAACAACCACTTAAAAAGTAGATTTGGCCAAATAGAAAAGGAAATACAAAAATTCACTAAAGAAAAACCTCCTAAAAATCACGGTTGGCCAAATGGAAACGGAGGAAAACAATTCCTTAAGAGTTAGAATTGGGCAAATGGAAGCTAAAGACTTTATGAGACATCAAGAATCAATCAAACCAATTCAAAAGAATGAAAAAATAGAAGAAAATGTAAACTACCTCATGGGAAAAACAACTGACCTGGAAAACAGATACAGGAGAAACAATATCAGAATCATTGGACTACGTGAAAGCCATAATGAAAAGGAGAATTTGGACAGCATCTTTCAAGAAATTGTCAAGAAAAACTGTCCTGACATCTCAGAACCAGGGGGCAAAATAGGCTTTGAAAGAATCCACCAATCACCTCAGGAAAGAGATCCCAGAATAAAAACTCCAAGGAACATTGTAGACAAATTTTAGAACTATCAGGTCAAGGAAAAAATGCTGCAAGTGGTCAGAATGAAACAATTCAAATATTGGGCAGCCACAATCAAGATTACACAGGACTTAGCAGTTTTATTAAAGGATCAGAGGTCATGGAACATGATGTTCCAAGAGGCAAAGGAACTAGGACTACAACCAACAACCACTTACCCAGTGAAATTAAGCCTAATACTTCAAGGGGAAAATGGTCATTCAAAGAAATAGAAGGATTCCAAGCTTTCATAGAGAGAACAGAATTGAACAAAATATTGAAGTCCAATATTAAGACTCAAGAGATGCCTAAAAAGGTATAAAAGGAAACGAAACTATAAGGGATTCAATGGAGCTGAACTGTTTATATCCCTACATGGGAAGATGACACTTGTAATTCTTAAAAATTGCATCACTAATAATACAGCTAGAAGGAATATACATAGTCAGAGCATATGGGTATAAGGTGAATTTGAGGGAATGGCATTAAAAAAAACTAAGAGATGAGAAAGAGGAGTATACTGGGTGCAGATAAGGAAGGAAGAGGTAGAATGGGGTAAATTATTTCACATGAAGAGGTATGAAAGATCTGTTACAGCGTAGGGGAAGATAAGAGGGTGGCTAATGGGCACTGTTTGAACCTTGCTCTCATCAGTATTGAATCAAAGATGGAATAATATACACAATCAGTTGAATATAGAAATCTATCTTACCTGACCAGGAAATAGGCAGGGAGGAGATTAAGTAAAGGGGGCAGGGGCAGGGGGTAATGACAGAAGGGAGGGCAGATGGGAAGAGGTGGTAGACAGAAGCAAAACACTGGTGAGAAGGGAAAGGGTGAAAGGAGAGATAGGACAAACAGGAGGAAAAACAGGATGGAAGGAAATACATAGTTAGTAATCATAACTGTGAAGATAAAAGAGATGAACTCTTCCATAAAATGGAAATGGATAGCAGAGTGGATTAAAAACCATAATCCTACAATATGTTCTTTGCAAGAAACACGCTTGAAACAGAGAGACACATACACTGCTGGAGCAGAATCTATTATCCTTCAGTTGAAGTAAAAAAAAAAAGCAGGGATAGCAGTCTTGATCTCAGACAAAGCAAAAGCAAAAATCGACCTAATTAAAACAGATCAGGAAGGAAACTACATCTTGCTAAAAGGTACCATAGACAATGAAGTAATATCAATACTAAACACATACACACCAAGTAGTATATATCCAAATTCATAAAGGAAAAGTTAAGTGAGTTACAGGTTTATGACCAAACAAGAGATAGAGGGGCAGCGAGGTGGTGCAGTGGATAAAGCACCGGCCCTGGAGTCAGGAGGACCTGAGTTCAAATTCAATCTCAGACCAGACACTTGACACTTACTAGATGTGTGACCCTGGGCAAGCCACTTAGCCCCAATAGCCTTGGGGGGAAAAAAACCAGGCAAGAGATAGAGATCATTGTGAAATGTAAAATAGATCATTTTGATTATATTAAATTAAAAAAGCTTTTGCACAAACAAAACCAGTGCAACCAAGATTAGAATGAAAGCAGAAAGCTGAGAAACAATCTTTACAACAACTGTGTCTGATAAAGGCCTCATTTCTCAAATACATAGAGAACTGAATTTATAAGAATACAAGCCATTCACCAACTTATAAATGGTCAACAGATATGAACAGGCAGTTTTCAAATGAAGAAATCAAAGCTATCTATAGGCACATGAAGAGCTGCTTTAAATCACTTTTGATGCAAATTAAAACAACTTTGAGGTACCACCTCACACCTATCACAGAAAAGTGATGACAGAAAAATATGACAGAAAAGTAAAATAATAAACATTGAAGAGGATGTGAGAAAATTGGGACAGATTGGTAGAGTTGTGAACTGATCCAGCCATTCTGGAGAGCAATTTGGAACTACTCCCAAAGAGCAATCAAACGGTTCATACCCTTTGATCCAGCAAAACCGCTACTAGGTCTGTATCCCAAAGAGATCATTTAAAAGAGAAAAGGACCTACATGTGCAAAAATATTTATTGCATCTCTTTTCATGGTAGCAAAATACTGGAAATTGAGGAGATGCCCATCAATTGGAGAATGGCTGAACAAACTGTGTTATATGAATATAATGGAATAATATCATGTGATAAGAAATGAACTGGAAGATTTCAGAAAAACCCAGAAATATTTGTATGAACTGATGCGAAGTGAAATGAATAGAACCAGGAAAATATTGTACATAGTATCAGCAACATTATGGGATGATCAATTAGGAGTGACTCAGCTCTTCTGAGCAACACAATGGTCCAAGACAAGTACAAGGGACTCACTAGGGGAAATGCTAACCATATCCAGTTAAAGAGCTGATGGACTCTCAATGCAGACCAAAGCATACTTTTTTCCCCTTATTTTATTCTTTTTTTGTGGGTTTTTTTCCCCTATTGATATGTTTCTTCTTTCATAGCTGTGACCAACAGGGAAATATGCTCTATATAATAGCATATGTATAACCTATATCACATTGTCTACCATTTTAGGAAGAGGGGAGGGGAGGAAAGGAGGGAGAAAAATTTGGAATTCAAAATGTCAAAATATTAATGTCAAAAATTGTCTTGACATGTTATTGAGAAAAAATAAAATACTATTAAAAATAAAAAACCTGTTCTCGTGAAAGAGTATTAGGATAATCAGCTCCTTTCATATCATCTGCTAGGAATGACCTACAGTTATTATTGATCAGCAAAGTCTGCAAACAGATAATAACAGCATCCTTAGCAATCAATTGCACCTAAGAGGTTTCTGTGACTTTTCAAAATCCTACGTTCTTATCAATATACTGAGATCATGTGGTAGGAAACTAATATTACCTCAAGATAATAAACAAATTTGAGCAAATAAGGAAGTATAATTATGGAACAGAAAAACAAAGAGCAGGTAGATAGGGTAACAATACTACTACTACTAAATTCCAGCATCATGATAAATGGTTACTGCTACCATAATGGTTGCTATTTTAATTCTGCCTTTTTTTCTTGTAATGCATTAAAGTGGTGGGTGCTAAATAGTTTTGCAAATTAGTCTAGAATATTCCAACAGCTTTTCTAAACCTTTGGTTTATATGGCACAAGAATATGCCAATCAACTTATCTACAGTTGCTGCTTTTTAATAATTAATTCACAAAGTCTAACTCGGGGGAGTTATTGCATTGTGGATCAGGATTAAAGAGAGAATAAATAAGAAAGGCAGAGGTAATAAGTAACCTGTATTGGGCAGACAGAGGTGGAATGTTCAGACGGGGGAAAAAAAGCAATGCATGGATGTGGCCATCGGGATAGATAAAAAGAGGAAAGATGGAAAGGAGTACTGTATATTGAGCAAAGGGAGATGGAGTCTTTCGAGAGTTAGTCAATAAGCATTTAACTGCCCTACTTTGTGCCAGGCACTGTGCTAAACTCTACACTAAGAGAGGAAAAAAAAAACAATGTGGGGAAGAGGCAAGGCTCTAGAAGGGAAGGAGAAGAATGGAAAGGATCACTATATTCGCCAGAAATACAAATGTAGATAAGCGAATACGACAGGTGGAACCAGTATGTGTTGGGCACATGGCACAGAGATTTAAAGATGAGGAGGGGGACAACACTCCATATGTTCTGTCTGATTGACTTAGTTACATGGGTAATTCAAATTTTTCTAAGTTTCTCCCTTTTTAGTTAAAAAGCAGAGATAAAAATACCAACCTGCTATTATGCCCTACTATGAGGAGATAAATTAATACAAACAAACATGAATGGAAATTAATTTGAAAAGAAATGATGTAGAGATTTTTTTCATTGTCTTTGAAGTTTAATAATTACCAAGGTACTGCCTAATTTTGCTGTCTGTACATTAATTAACTTTGAATTTGCATTTGAAAATCAGCTAGCCAAAGTGGATGCAACATCTGCCACTTTAGTTGGGATTTGACTTCCACCTCTGCCCTTTCTTGTTTATAGATCTAGGGCAAGTCTTATTGAATACAGTCTCCTTAACAGTGGAGAGTTTTACTTTTGTCTTTGTGTTCTCAGCACCTAACCCTGATCCTGGCCTATAGTAGGCCATTATTAAATTCTTATTGATTAACTGAACTCATGTAATCTCTCTGACCCAAGTTTCTTGAGGTATTAAAAAGACAGGTTTGGACTTAGTCATTTCAGTCATGTTCAACTTTTAGTGGCCCCTTTTGGGGTTTTCTTGGCAAAGCTACTGGAGTGGTTTGCCACTTTTTTCTCCAGTTCATTTTACAGATGAGGAAGCAAATAGGGTTAAGTGACTTGCCCTGAGTAACACATCTAGTAAGTGTCTGATGCCAAATTTGAACTTAGGAAAATGAGTCTTCCTAATTTCAAGCCCAGCCTCCTGGCTGCCCTAGGATTTGGACTTGTTGACCTGTAAGATCTTCTTCCACTTCTAAGTATAGGATCCCATGGTCTTTCCCATACCTCAATACAAGTCATAATAATGCAGCTAACTGTGGCTTGGGCAGAGTGAGCTCCTTCCAATTGTCCTCCCTCCTGAAGATGAGCTAGAGAGATTATATGTCATTATTAAAAGTGAAAAAGAATGGAGCAAGGGAGCAGCATAAATTCACACCAAGCCAAAATCTGTGTGGTAGCAGAAGGTCTTTATTGTACATAAGTCTGTGTATATTTACATAGAGTTCAACACTCTTCTCTTTTTAACAGTTAACAGATAATTTTTTTTAATTGAGGGGATTAAGTATGCTTTTGAATTAGATTGTCATGCTTCTACACTTATTTCTCTCAACTAGACTAATTACTGATTAAAAAAGAAACCAGAGCATTGAATCATGATTGAAACAACAAGGGGTGATTTTCATATTTGTCACTCAAGTACTGTGGGCACATTCAATTAGATTAAACTAAATTAACTATACACTATTTAAAGGAGTATTAGGATGATGAAAATAATTTCTATGTACATCAAAATCCCTTTTCCTTCATATCCTATTATCTTGATGGACCTCTAATACTAATATTTTCTTTGGAAAACCATTGAAAGTAACTGTTATATGAGGTTCATTTAAATGACTCAAGGATAGCCCAGTAGAAGAGTGCCAGATTTGGAGTTCAAGAATCTGGGTTTAAATTCTGCTTTAGCAACTTGCTACCTGTATAAACTTGATTCAATCAATAAGCCTTACTTAACACTTTCCATGGGCTAGGCCCTGTGCTAAGTGCTGGTAAGTCCCTTTCTGCGCCTCAGTTTTCTCATCTGTAAAATGAAGGGGCTAGGATAGATTACGTTTAAAGTCTCTTTCAGCTCTAACTCTATGATTCTAAGATCCTATTATAGTTGCCCTAACAATACCAACTTGAGCCAAATATTCCAATTTGTCTCTGCATTATTATTCAGACCTAAAACTCTGTGATTAGTTCCTGACATTGGAAGGAAGAATCAGAGAAGGAATTATTTTGGGGCAGCTAGGTGGCACAGTGAATAGAGCACCAGCCCTAAAGTCAGGAGGACCTAAGTTCAAATCCAGCCTCAGACCAAACACTTGACACTTATAAGTTGTGTGACCCTGAGCAAGTCGCTTAACCCCAATTGCCTAAAAAAAAAATGAACCAGACAGCCCCTGACTCAGACAGCTTTTGCTCATTAACTTTTTTCTTGGAGTTCATATTCCGTATTTGTTGCTTTGATTCCCTCTTAGATGACAATGTCTTGCTGCTAATCTTCCCTGGATTCCTAAATCCCATTTCCTTACTATCAGCTTGCCATTCTCTATCTTGACAACATGAATATCACGAGAAATGTTGCAGTTGTTTTACAGAAATGAAGGCAGATTTTTCTGTGATACAGTTCCTGATTTATCAGTCATCCTAGCAATTATCCAAAAAGGGGCAGTGGAATACAAAAATGTGTTGCGACTTGTTCTTCATGGATTCGTGCTGGTTCCTGGTCATTATCTCTTTTCTAAGTGTTCACGAACAACTATTTTAATAAATTGTTCAAGAATTTGGAAAAGAATTGGAATTCAGTTTACTGCTTTGCTCTTTCAGAATCTAATGACATCCTGGTTACCAACTCTGATGGCCTTTTCTTGGTCTTCATTCTTGACTTCTCTGCATCATTTGCTGATGTTGACTATCCTCTTCTAGATCTCTCCATTCCCATCTTTTTGACATTATCATCTAGCTTTTCCTTTTAGTTGTCTGACTAGCACTTTAAGTTGTCTTCTTAGTCACTCTTGCTAGATCATCATCCATTTCCCACCCCCTAACTGTTAGACCACAAGGGTCTATACTAGACCACAAGGGCCTTCTTTTCTTCCCTCTCTAAACTTTTTTTTTCTTGGCGATTTCAAGTTATTATCTCTATGCAGATGA
The DNA here is from genome assembly GCF_003287225.1 of Phascolarctos cinereus. Classification (NCBI taxonomy): domain Eukaryota; kingdom Metazoa; phylum Chordata; class Mammalia; order Diprotodontia; family Phascolarctidae; genus Phascolarctos; species Phascolarctos cinereus. The sequence continues at coordinate 437,456,523 of NW_027555847.1, read as the reverse complement.
GTTACAAATCTATATATTCCATCCAAGTCTCTATCCTATCTGCAGTCCCATATCATCACTTTCTTAAAAGAGGCATTCCCTTCTATCCACTCCTCATACACACACACACACACACACACACACACACACACACACCGCTAAAAGTCTTGCCTTTGAGATTATTTCCCATTAACACTGTATATATGCTATATGTATGAAATTGCTTGCATTTTGTCTCCTCAATTATAATGTCAGCTTCTTGAAGGCAGAGACTGTGTTTCTGCCTTTCTTTGTATCACCACTTCGTAGCATAGTGCTTGACACATAGTAGGTATATAACAAATGTTTGTTGCTGGTGGTGATGATGATGATAGACATTTTCACTTTGAAGTCAATAAGGCATCTCATGTTCATCTTGTCCAAAACAAAACTAATTATCTTTTAGTCAAAATTTACCTCTCTTCTGAACATCCCTTATTGTCAAGGGTACCACAATACTTCCAGTTATTCAGGATCACAACCTTGAAATTATTTTTAATTCTTTCCTCTCATCCCCTTTAGCCAGTAGAATGACAGATCCACAACATATCTTACTTCCAACCCCTTCTTTCCATCAGTTCACACGTCTACCACCCTACTAGAGTCTCAAATACCTCTCATAAGGACTTCTGCAAAAAAACCTCCTAGTTGGTCTCTCAAGTCTCTCCCATTTCTAATCTATTACAACTACAAGAGTGATATTCCAAAACATATATCTGAGCCTATAAATTACCTGCTCAAAACACAGTGCTCAAAATTCTCTCTTGGCTCCCTATTGACTCAAGGATTAAATTAAACTCCTTTTGTCATTTAAATACTTACAGTCTAGCTCCAATCTATCTTTCCAGAATTAATATCTATTAGTACTTTTCACACTCTGTTTTCCAGTCTAATTGGCTCACTTGCTTTCCTTATATGACCTTTCATCTTCCTTTTGAGTGACTTCAGTCTTCCCCAATGCCTCGAATGCACTCCCTCTTGATCTCCATCACTTAAAGTCCCTAGCTTCCCTTAAAGTTCATTTCAAGGGATGCTTCCTGTATGAGGCTTTTTCCTAGTCCCTTGAGCTGCTAATGCCCTCCCAAATCATATAATGTTTACTTTTTAGGCATGCTGTACTTATTTATAAGTGTACTTGTTTTCTGATAGACTGTAAGTTACTTGAAAGCAAGAACTATTTTATCTTTTCTTTATATCCTCAATACACAATCAGAATTTAATAAGAGCCTATTAATTAAGCAAATGCACTTTTTCCCCCCTCTAGGAAAATTGTGACAAGATTTTCCTGTCCTCTATATTTTGATACTTTTCTTATTCCTTCTTAAAACGGAGGCATATGTTGCTGCTGTATCTATTTGTTCCTGCTATTTCTAATTAATCCACTCAGGTAGCCTCATCACTCAATAACATCAGTCAGCTAAAAAAGATTTGCTATGTACCAAGCACATAGTAAGCACTGGGAATAAAAAATGTAAGCAAAAAGAAAAACAATCCCTTCCCTTTTCCAAAGGGAAAACACCAAAACAACACATAAAAAGAAGCTGAAAAGAAGAGGGGAGGAAGGATACAAAGCGTGGCTTCTGGGAATGGTGGGAAAGCATAGAGGAATGCAGATGGGTGAGGAATAAAGGAAAGGATCACCTGGATGCCCTCCTTAATGGGACTTTCTGGCAGAAGTGTTCCACTCTTCCATCAAAGGGTAGCTCCCCAGAGGCAAAAGATACTTCCTTGGTATGAGTTCCAGGGCTAAATAGATCTGCTAGCATGAAGAGTTGTTCTGTCATGATGAAGTCCAGAGGAGTGAAGTTTGGTAGTAAGTGAAGTAACAACTTTAATTATGGGAATCATGTAGAATACAGCTGACATGCAGTGTATAATTATGAAGTAAAGAGACACAATTCCTTATGTGACTTGTGATAGCAGAAAGAAAATTACCAGAGTAGGAATATTTTGCTACAATTTCAAATTGTAGCAAAAGTACCTTAAAGGTCAGTCAGTCAGTCATATGCTAACACCTGTGACAAATAAAAATACAGGTTTTCTTATGTCAACATAAAAGGGAACAACTATTATTTAAAATAATTCTCAAATGTTTTTTCTCAAGTTTGTTAATTCTGAGCATGAAATGTCAAGAGAAAAAAGATTACTATACCAAATTATTTATCAAAGTTGATAAAAGAAGTCCAAGAAAATGCACAAAGCAGTCATTAAGTCATCACAAGACTAATGAAAACATTGAAAAAGTCTAATAAATGATGAAGTATAAGAATTAAGTCTGTAGAATAAAATTGAGGTAAAGAACAGTGACTGACTCATCCCAAAAGAAAACTTAGATACAAAAAAATTCTGCAAATATTATCTGCACATTGTGAATAATGAACAGAAACATTTAAAAAATTATGTTTCTTCTCATCTTTCAAAAAAAGCGATCAAAATAGCATGTTCTTAGGGGAAATAGTAAGCAGTAGGGAATCAAGGTTTGGTTTTGTTTGTTTGCTTATTTTTTATAGTTTGACCTTGAAATAAAGTTTTCAATAATGTAATGGAAAATGCTAATATAACCTTGAATGCTTGCATGTTGTGATAATAAATGAAAACAATTCTGATCTTTTTATATCAATAGCATCACCTTTGAAAAATTTAGTTAAGTCAGGTTTTTATTTGAAAATTCTGCAGAATTTTAGAGATAATGTGTGATGCCAATGGGGTTTGTTACTAACTGTGGCCCAAGCATTTACTTCTACATCATAATCTTTCTTTGATCTCTTTGAGTTATAGAGTTAGTCATTCTGTCACTGGGTCAACAGGTACACTCAGCTTAGCAAATTTGGGGACCCAATTACAAATTTCTTTCCAGATTGGCTGGAAAAATTTCCTGCAAATATTTTCTAGGTTAACTGTTTCCCTTCCAATTTTAGCTGCATTGGTTTTGTTTGTGCAAGAACCTTTTACATTTTATGTAATAAAAATTGTCCATTTTTTTTCTTTAGTGATCCTTTCTAGCCCTTGCTTTGGCATAAACTCTTGTTAAAAGGATTTTGATCACTCAATTCATTATGTTAAGATCTAAATAATGTTTAGTTTTCAAAAATCAAATCTGCCATAGAAAGATGAAGACTTATTCTAATGACAGAAATTCAAAAGCATAAAGCACATACTCTGAAGGGAACACAAAAAGAAGAGCCCCCAAAAAAGGATTTTGAGCAAGGGCAATATCTGATTGATAGCAGAATAAAATGAAAAGAACACTTGGACTTTGAGTCTAGAAGATCTTGGTTTGAATAATATGGTTCTTGTTTAGTTATGTGATCTTGGATAAGTCAATTTATTTCTCTGATCCTCAGTTTCTTCAATGGAACTGTTAAAGAAAGCATTTTATAAACTAGAAATAATTTGGGGGTAGAAATGGAGTGCTAGAGTTGTCTTTTCATTGAATCATTGCTCTGAAAGATTCAATGGAGCTTTATTCTGGCTGCCAAAATCAGAGAGGTGAACCAAAACAGTGGATATTAGAAGAGGCAATATGCAGTACCAGCTGCAAAGGTTGTCTGCTCAGGAACCAAAAGCTTTTCCCATTCCAGAACATGATTTTGATAATCATTTCTCAAATACTCTGGAGAGTAAGGAGTTTTTCTTTGAAATTACGTCTCAACTAAGTATTCTACTATTTCAATGTATTATTCCTACTGGTCTGTTAGTATCACAATAAATTGAATCACTAGCTCTAACTTTAACTCTGAAAGTTGCCATTTTATACAATGGAAAAGGCTTCAGGCAAATAAGACAATTTTTATAAACATCTAGAATATTGAACCTGAGTCAACTGCTAGATTCAGACTCAAAGTTGTTGGGGCTTTTTTTCCCATTTTGGTATGATCAGTTTAGTCTGCTCCCTGGTGACCTAATCTTTGGTCAGCAAACATTTATAAGCACTAAAGTGCTGGGGATACAAAAAAGGTAAAAAATACAATCCCTGCTTTCATTCTAATGGAGACAATATGTGAAAAAAATATTACATATGAGACAGTATCTCTGGACTCACTATCCTAGAGCCAGGCAGGCTAGATCTTCCCTTCAGTATCCTAGAAGTACCCCCTGAAGAATCTCTTCTCTAATGCTATCACCTTGGGTACGTATTCTGGGTGTTCCTACCTTCTACAGGAAGCCTTTTCTAATTACTCTAATTCTGGTGCCTTCCTTCTGTTAATCATTTCCTGTTTAGCCTGCATATAATTTGATTGTATATTTTTGTTTGCTTGTTGTCTTCCCCCTTTAAATTTTGTCCTCAATGTCAGGAACTATCTTTTGTCTTTCTTTGTATCCCTAGTGCTTAGCATCCTGCCTGGAACATAGTAGGCACTTAAATGAATATTGAATGATCTCTCTCTCTCTCGATCTCTCTCTCTCTCTCTCTCTCTCCTCTCTCTCTCTCTCTCTCTCTCTCTCTCTCTCTCACACACACACACACACACACACACACACACATCCTCTGTTAGGTGCCAGTAAGTGGCAGCCTCATTACATGTAACATTGATTTGCTCTTATAAAGGGATATTTACTTTGAAGATATTGCAATAACAGAGCTAAAAACATTTTGCCCCAGACTTCTACTCTATATCATTCTACTCTATTACCATTGCTATGTCTGCAGAGTTGGTTCAGAATTGAGTTTTTACACAACACAGGTCACACCAAGTTCAGTTCAAAGTGCAGGATCAATATTGGATGAGTTAGAGTCACTGCCACATCAGAATAAAGTATTAGAAGGGGTTATGGTTGTTTGTCCTTCATTCTCAAAGAAGACCATGACATCAGTGAAGTGATGCCATGACATGCAAGTGAAATGGATTTAAGTGAGGGAGGGCTTTGCAAAGTCAACAGCCTTACTTTCTCCTCCAGTGGCCAGACATAGATCAGGACAATTAAAGATGGCCTTGGAAGCAGTGGGAGACCTTGGCATCTTTAAGCTAAGATCTTTAAGATTTCTCAGTTTGACTGAGGTAATGCCCATTCAGTGATTAAGGCTATGTAAAAAATAAGGCAGACAATGATCTCTTTTTTTTTACTTGATAATTAATTTATTTATTTTTAGTTTTCAACATTCATTTCCATAAGATTTTGAGTTTTAAATTTTCTCCACCTCCCACACCCCTCCCTGCCTCTAAGAAAGTGTGCAATCTGATATAGGCTCTACTTATACATTCATATTAAGCATATTTTCCCATTGGTCATGATATAAAGAACAATTAGAACTAATGGGAGGAACCACAAGAATGAAGCATTAAAACAAAACAACAAAGGGTAAGGAAAGCAGATAGTATGCTTCCATCTGCATTCAGACTCCATAGTTCTTGCTCTGGATGTGGATGGCACTTTCCATCGTGAGTCTTTTGGAGTTGTCTTAGATTCTTGCATTGCTGTGAAGAGCCACGTCTATCAAAGTATCACACAATATGACTGTTATTGTGGACAATGTTCTCCTGGTTCTGCTCATTTCATCCTGCATCAGTTCATGTAAGTATTTCCAGGTTGTTGGTGTATTTTTTTTGAAGTCTGACTGCTCATCATTTCCTATAGCACAATAGTATTCCGTTACATTCATATACCACAACTTGTTCAGCCATTTCCCAACTGATGGGCATGTCAATTATTTGTCACCACAAAAAGAGCTGCTATAAATATTTTTGTACATGTGGGTCCAGAGAATAGTCTCTTTTACCTAGTCAAAAAAAATTAATCTGGAAGGGGAAGACCCTCAGAGTTTCTGGCCAAAACAGAAACAATTGCTGTTTACACTCACTCTGAGCAATTAGGGTCCAAACAATAATCAAATAGGTCTTGGGCTAGGATCTATTGTTGGCCAATCAATGAGAGCCAGAGTGATTTGTGTTTAAGGCATGGTCCTTAAGAAAGATATCTTGCCTGTAAACCCCAAGAAATCTTGTGAGGCTTCAGTGATCAAAATTTACTTTCCTTTGGAAAGAAGGAGAGAGAGAGAGGAAGAAAGAGAGAGAGAGGAAGAAAGAAAGAAAGAAGGAAAGAAAGAAAGAAAGAAGGAAAGAAAGAAAGAAAGAAAGAAAGAAAGAAAGAAAGAAAGAAAGAAAGAAGAAAGAAAGAAAGAAGAGAGAGAGAGAGAGAGAAAGAAAGAAAGAAAGAAAGAGAGAGAGAGAGAGAAAGAGAGAGAGAGAGAGAGAGAAAGAGAGAGAGAAAGAAAGAAAGAAAGAAAGAAAGAAAGAAAGAAAGAAAGAAAGAAAGAGAGAAAGAGAGAAAGAAAGAAAGAGAGAGAGAAAGAAAGAAAGAAAGAAAGAAAGAGAGAGAGAGAGAGAGAGAGAGAGAAAGAAAGAAAGAAAGAAAGAAAGAAAGAAAGAAAGAAAGAAAGAAAGAAAGAAAGAAAGAAAGAAAGAAAGAAAGAAAGAAGGAAGGAAGGAAAGAGAAAGAAAGCAGTGTTGCCCAACTGACCAGTTCCAATTGGGTTCTCAGAGAAACAGCTCCTACTACTACTCAGAGAAGATTTTTCCTTTGTTTTTGAAGAGGACCATGACATCAGGGAGGTGATGTCATAACTTGCAAGTGAATTGGTTTTGAGGGAGGGAGGGTTGTACAAAGTCAAAGCCTCACTTTCTCTTCTAGAGATATCTGGGTTCAGGGGTCACACATAGATCAGGACAGCTGGAGATGGCCTGCATCAGAAGTGGATGTTAGTAGAGATGTGTCAAGTATAAAGCACTATAGAAATGTATGCTTTCATTAGTTTCTAAAATGTATTATTTTGAAGGGGATAACATTCATTTAGATAATAAATACTAATATATTTGTTTGAAATCAGACTATTTGGCTACAGGATTTATGTACAAAGACTAATACTATAATCAAACTAGAAGAGCAAGGGATAGTTTCAGATCTATGGAGAAGGGAAGAATTTATGATGGAAATAGAGAACATTATGAAATGCAAAATGGATAATTTTCATAACATTAAATTGAAAAGTTTTTGCACAAAACCAATACATCCAAAATTAGGAGGGAAAGGATTTTTACAACTAGTGTCTCTTATAAAGGCCTTATTTCTAAAATATAGAGAGCATTGAGTCAAATTTATAAGAATACAAGTCAACCTCCAATTGATAAATGGTCAAAGGATATGAATAGGCAGTTTTCAGGGGAAGAAACTAAAGCTATCTATAGTCATGAAAAAAAAGTTCTAAATCACTATTGATTAGAGAAATGCAAATCAAAATGACTCTGAGGTACCCCATCACACCTATCAGATTGGCTAACATGACAAAACAGGACAATGATAAATATTGGAGATGTGGGAAAATTGGAGCATTAATGCATTGTTGGTGGAGTTGTGAAAAGATCCAGCCATTTTGGAGAGCCATTTGGCACTATGCCCAAAGGGCTATAAAATTGTGCATGTCCTTTGACCCAGCAATACCACTTCTAGCTCTATATCCCACAGAGATCATAAAAATGGGAAAAGGACACACATGGACAAAAATATTTGTAGCAGCTCTTTTTGTGGTGACAAAGAATTGGAAATTGAGGGGATGTCCATCAATTGGGGAATGGCTGAACAAGTTGGAGTATATGAATGTAATGGAATACTATTGTGCTATAAGAAATGACAAGCAGCCAGATTCAAAAAAACCTGGAAAGACTTACATGAACTGATGCAGAGTGAAATGAGCAGAACCAGTGGACACAGTAACAGCCACATTGTGTGATGACTGACTTTGATAGAATTGGCACTTCACAGCAATACAAGAATCTAGAATTCTTGTGTTTCTCTCATTAGTTCTAATTGTTCTTTACATCCTGACTAATGGGAAAATATGCTTAATATGAATATATAAGTAGGGTCTATATCAGATTGCACACTGTCTTGGGGGGCAGAGGAGTGGGAAGGGGAGAAAATTTAAAACTCAAAATCTTATAGAAGTGAATGTAGAAAACTAAAAATAAATAAATGAATTATAAAAAGATTGTAAAAAATATAAATTATATAAAAAATTGTATAGAAATATCTTCTGCCTTAAATAAAAGTATATCACATATATGATATAATTTCTTCATGCTTTATTTTTGGTGTGAATCCAGTATCATCCTAGAGAAGGTAGTAGGTAAAAAATATGTCAGCATATGGAATATTAATAAAAATATGAATCAATGTATTTTTGTCAAAAAAATTTTCAGAAACCATGTGTTTTTATTTGGTTTTGTTTCTATTCATAGCAGGAGTTTTAAGTTGATTCTACACTAGCCAAAAGCTCTCAAAAAATAATATATATTTGTGAGGACACAAAATATTCCTGAAACATAATGCAAATAATGCTTTCTAATAATCAGAATTTCAGTGGATCTTGGCATTTCAATGCATATTTAAAACCAGTGACAGCCACTAGCTAACATTTATGGTATTTGGAACAATATAAACTAGTGGTGACCCAAAGGGAATACCTTTATTTTATATTATACAGTAGATATAAAAACAAATGGTCTCTTGGGACCCTTGCAGCTCTAAATTTTTCTCGTTCTATGAGCACCATGGACCTCATTTACACAGCCAATTAGGACTACATTAGGGAAGAAAAAAATCTGGTTTGCAGTTTTGCTAATTTGACTCTCTTTGCATTTTCACTTTTCCCTCAGGTGACTTGTAATTTGCTAGTGTAATAGAGGGGAGGTGAAATAAGTATTTATATAGTGCCTACTATGTGCCAGGCACTGTGCTAAGAGCTTTACAAATATATCATCTTATCCACACAACAACCCTACAAAGTAAAGTCTGTTAATTTACCCATTTTATTGTTGAGGAAACAGGGAGATAGAGTTTAAGTGACTTGCCCAGGGTCATGCAGTTAGTTTCTGAGGCCAAATTTGAACTCAGGTATTCCTGATTCCAGGTCCAGTGCCATAACCACCACCTAGCTTCCCCAGTGAGTCCCCTAGTTTGCTCTAGGAAATTTCAGATAAAGTACTTAACTTGAAAGCATTTCATTGAATAGAAAAAAGGGCTATTTTGGCCAATAACTGGTCCAACTCCAAGCATATTGTACAAGAAAGACAGGATGGCCATTACTATGGTTCCTCCAGAGCTAGAGGAGTGCTGGAACAAAGTCTAACTACTTGAGAGAGTCCATTGTTAAATTTTCATAGCATTTATACCTCTTAAATCAGTAATGACAACAAATCAAGGCTGATTTTGTTTAAGAAAGTGATAAGGAAATTGTTAACAATGTATATTAAATTTAAAAGTGTCTTGCTTCTCAGAAAGCCAATTGTTAAATATTCCAGCATACTTCTATCCAAAGCTGAGACGGGATACACTTTTTTTTTTAGCTCAGTTGCTTGAAGGACAGGGCTAGAGGTCATGTATTTGTCAGACACTACAGATGAAGCAACAAAAAAATGGAAGTTTAATGGGGTTGGGAGGAACTGGGCTGTAAGGTTGGATGCTGCATCCCTCTTTTTCTGAAAGCCACAAATTTTGTGAAAATATTTGCAGAAGGGGCAGCTAAGTAGTGCAGTGAATGGAGAACTGGCCCTAGAGTCAGGAGGACCTGAGTTCAAATCCAGCCTCTGACACATAATATTCACTAGCTATGTGACTCTGGGTAAGTCACTTAGCCCCAAATGCCTCACCAAAAAATAAAAATAAGATATTTGCAAAGATTAGTATAAAGACCTGTCTACTGAAGAACAACTAAACCCACATGACATAATGCAGTGCAATAGAAAGGGCTTTGGATTTACAATCAGTGGACCTACCTCAAATCCCAGCTTAGCTACTTCTTACCTATATGACCTTAGGCAACTCACTTCGGCTTTGGATTCTCAGTTTCCTCATATATAAAATTTTGAGGTGGGAATACAAAGCTTTTCAGGTCGATTCCAGTTGCACATCTATGATCCTATAATACTATATTCCACTGGAGTCCTGTTGTAAATATGGCAGTGTACCCTAAATATAATCACTACAGCTTAGAAAGTCAAAACAAATTGAATTACCTTGTAGGGGATCAACAAATGTTAAGGAAATAGATATAGTCTATATTTTTGACTTAGTTAAGAAACAAAGTGTCATGTAAAGAAGGTAACTGTGCCTGGGAAGTTAACATAGTCAATCCTCAATATGCACAAGGTTTAACTGTCACTACTTCAAGCATTCATGAGATTTTATTAGTAACCTCATTTTCACTTTGCACACACATTTTCTGCTATGCACATTAGAGAAAAAATGAGCTGTGCAATGTGTGCAAGTTTGTGGAGCAGCTGGTATGCTACTAAGTTCTTTACTGGTCTTGTTCAGCTTACTATTGTAAAGAGTCTGTATGAGTTCATTGCATATTTCCATTATTTGCATTTAAAATTCAAGTTTTATGTAGCAATTATGCCCCCAAAACACAATGTGAGTCCTCTGGGCTTTAAGCCCAAGTGTACAAAGTCAGTGATGCAGCTCAGGGAAAAAGTAAAGGTGTTAGATAAACTCCCTGCCCAAATATCTATAGCCACCATCTGGTTCAAGTGCAGTGTTAACAAATCTATGATTTGTTATATCTCCAAAATAAAAAATAAAAAAAGCAAAGTATTTGTAAAAGTGTGAAATTATTTCAGAAAGTGATGAAGTCACCTCTCAAGTGCACAATGAGAGAATTGAAAAAAATGCAAAAGCAGCTAAGTTTATAGGTAAAGGAGATGGTGGTCATCCCCACCCTTTGATAAGCTCTCTTGTAGCTGCCTCTGCCACCAGGCTCTGGAAAGCGTGTCCCCACAGCATCTGGCCTGTGTATGTAAAACATAAAGCTTTGCCCAATCCTAGGCAGGAATTCCAAGCTCAGCCTGGAAGTCTGAGGGCTCACTCACTGTAAGGTATGTGCTTTTCATACCCCAATAGTTCAGCCTCAGAGCTGAGATGGCAGGTGTTGCTCCTTTCCTATTTGCCTGGAGGTTCTTCTGATATTGCTGCCCCTACCCTTTCTGGTCCCCCAGTGTCCCCACTGGGACACCAGTGGTCCCCCTCTATTCTCTCCTACATTTTTCATTTCATTTCATGGTTACTGTTTTAGAGAAGGTACATACTGTCAGAATTAATGTTTTTTATAAATAATTATATGCAGAAAAGTGTATTTTCAACAATCTCAAGCTTTTTTGGTGGTCGGACACTTAACCCCATATTTCCCATAGGTTTAATGTGTCAAAATTCATTTTTTTTAATTTTTGTGCCATTTCTAGAATTGACTGTATACAACTTTCCCTCACCATACAACCCTAATGTCATGGTACACCTAAAAAGCTGTTTTAGCTATCCCCACCAAGATTTAGTGTTTTTGTTTATTCCTTGACTTTCTCTCAGATTGTCTTCTCAATAACAAATCCACAGAAGAAAGAATGTAAAACTTCATCAGTCAGTTATTTGACATTTTATCACACTACTACATTGGTCACTTTCCCATCTCATTTTGACTTTACGTGTACTTGCAATTGTGGTAGTACAGATGTGCACACACACTCACACACACACACACACACACACACACACACACACACACACACACACATAAGCTGAATGAATCAAAAATTGAGCTTCGACAAAGTGAGAATACATCTCATTCTATGAGCAGGAAGAATGTTTTACTGGAGGAAACCCCCAGGTCCTTTGATAGGTCCTGTGACATGTGTTCATTCATTTGTATAAGTATGTAGACACAGGTAAAGCTACCTTTTGTCTCTTTCTGGGTTCTAGATGATTTTATGGTATTACTTTAACAGACATGACTGTGAAGTTAAAAAAGCATTTTCTTGCATGGCTTATGGGAATAGTCATTTCATTAGAACTATATTCCACATTAGGGCAGTAATCTTTTTTTTTTCAATGTATGTTATATGTAGCTGCATATGAAATATATTCACTTTATTTTTCTTGAGTAATGTGGCTTAATTTTTGCCTGAAAAGTAGATGGTGCCTCACAGCACATACAAAACTGTTTCTTCAAATTGTTTTCATGTATAAACCATTAAGATTTAATTAACTAAGATTTTTTTTCTCTCTAAGTAACTGAAATTTTCAGTTTTCAATATGTTTTAACATTAGATAAAAAGCCTCAGATGTCCCCAGGCAAAAATTTTTCACTGTGCCAGATATAGAATGTTAACATATACAAGAAGAGGATAAAGGAATAGTACCTGAAAAAAGGCTATCAATTAGAATGAAAATGCTTCAATGAGCTGCAACAAATGAATAATGTTTTAACAAAACAAAATCCAGCAGGGACAAATGTTAAATTCTACACTTAGGTACTAAGTACTAACTTCAGAAATACAAAATGGGAAATTCTGTCAAAACGGTTGAGTGAACAGTTGTCTCTAAACCCAGATCTATTGAAGCGGTAAAATATTCCATTTAAAAAAAAAAGGAATGGAAAGGGGAAAGCTTGAAAAAAATTATGAGAAAGACTGAAGAAATGAGTAACTAATAAAGATAGCCCAAGTCAAGTCAAAACGCATGAATTAAGTGCCTTATATATTTCAGCCACTGAGGTGAGCTCTGGAAATACAAAGAAAGGTAGTCCCTGCCCTCAGTGAGCTCACAATCTCACAGGGGAAACAACATGGAAAGGACTGTGTACATAAAAGGTATATACAGGGTAAATTGGAAGGCACTAGCAGTAGAAGGGTACTAGTCAAGGTCTCTTGTGGAAGGTAGGATTTAAGCTGAGTCTTCAAGGAAGCCAGGGAAGCAGGAGGTGGAGTGGAAAGAGAGCAATCCAGGCATGGCAGACAACCTTTGATAATGCATAGATTTGAGAGATGAAATATTGTGTATAAGAACAGCAAGAAGGAAAATATTGCTGAATCATAGAATATATAGAGAGGGAAGAGGAAAGGTTCATTATTATTTCCTGAAATGAGAATACCAACAGTGAAGATCATTCATGCAAAGAAGTAGGAGAACATCCTAAACAACACTTATTGGACTATGCAAAGGAAGTGTATAAAAGATTGTGAATCTGGATTATTGGTAGAACAATATCCAGGTGTGATGTTGGAGGCTTGTAATGAATGGTTTTAAGCAAAGCGAGCTTCAAGTACCTAGCTATTTTTTTTTTAAGATAATAGCCAGAAATCCTGAGGGTAGACTAGACAATAAAGGGATGACTGTAAGGATGGAGATTGGGATCCAGTGGTTCCAAGTAAGACAAGCTGTAGGTAACTAGAGAAAGAAAGAAAGAAAGAAAGAAAGAAAGAAAGAAAGAAAGAAAGAAAGAAAGAAAGAAAGAAAGAAAGAAAGAAAGAAAGAAAGAAGAAAGAAAGAAAAGAAAGAAAGAAAGAAAGAAAGAAAGAAAGAAAGAAAGAAAGAAAGAAAGAAAGAAAGAAGAGAAAAGAAGAAAGAAAGAAGGAAGGGAGGGAGGAAAGGAAGGAAAAAAGGAAAGAAGGTAAGATGAAAGGAAGGAAAGAAGGAAGACATTTTTGATAGGAAAAAGAATCAACCAAAAATAATTTTGAAAGTTAAATGATTAGATGCCCCTAAAATTGATGAGAAGCAGAAAATAGGTTAAAAAGCAGAATACAATAATTTCCTGCATACAAGAAACACATCTTAGAATACATTCATTCTTCATAATCACAGGACAGCTTTAAAAAGTAATCGCATATTAGATTACAAAGAATTGATAAATGTCTTAAGGAGATATTCAACATGTCTTTTAGAGTTCATTCCATAATAAAAGCTGTAATCAGAGCACAAGATACCAAATTAGAAACTAAAGTGTAGGGTCCTAAAAATAATTGGGTCAAAAAACTCAAATTTTAGAAATAATAAATAATCATATTAATGAGAATATTAAGAGTGATAAGATATGTGCTTGGGGATGGTTTTTGTAGGGAAATATCTGCTGTGTCAGAATAGAAGTGTCAAAAAATAAATAAAAATTTAAAACTCTCTACTATTATCCCCAATAAAAGTCTAAATAATCATAAGAATTTAATGCCAAGTAGCTGAATTATTGGAGGTCAAATTAAATTGCTGCTTTGAGTTAACAAATCAGAAACCTGCAAAGACAAGTCAGAGGGTGATGTGGCTGGATATATGTGAATAAAAGAGCTAATGGTTTTAGTGGCCTGAAAAATTCAACTTGAGTAAACAATATATATGGGTGCCAAGGCGGGAAAAATGGTATAATGTTAAGGACAGTATCCAGAACAAGGGAAGTCATTTCAGCCCCACAACATTTTGCCCTAGTCAAACCAAACTGAGATCATTGAATTTAATTTTGAGCAGAATATTTTAGGAAGGATAGTAACATATCTGGAGCATGTTTAGATGATGATAACCAGTATAGTGAGGACTATTTCTCCTGCTGAAGAGAAGTGTTAGAGGTAGAGATGATAGTTATTTAAAATATTTGAAGGGTTATCATATGGAAAAAGGATCAAATTTGTTTTGATTGGCTCCAGAAGGCATAAATCTGAACAACAGGCAAGGAGATAAATTCAGCTTGGTATGAAAAACTTACTAAGATATTGAGAATTGTCCAAACATGAAATCAATTATCCCAAGGGGCACCAAATTCTCCATTAAGGAAGCCACTGAGTAGCATCTAAATGAACACTCCAGATTGTTATAGAAGACTCCTGTTCAGTTACAGATTGGGTTAAAATTTTCTAAGGTCATTTGCAAACTAAAGATTAAATAATCACAAAGGATTCTACATCTGTATGTGTTTGGAGGTGGAGGAGGTGTAAATAATTTGAATGATTCAACACTTTCTAAGTGCCTGCTGTGATAAACACACAGTAAACATGAAATAAAAAATACAAGAATTTGGTGCTATGTCATTATAATGCCAAGTAATGCAAGTGAAAAAGTATTGATTTAGTCAAAATGATGCACTTTTTCTTGTTCAGTCATTTCATGCTGTTCAGCATGATATGCTTAACTTTTCAAGACCTCATTTGAGGTTTTCTTAGGAAAGATACTGGAGTGGTTTGCTATTTTCTTCTCCAGTTCACTTTACAGATGAGGAAACTGAGGCAAATAAGGTTAAGGGACATACTAAACTCGTAAGTGCCTGAGGCCAGATTTGAACTTAGGAAGATGAGTTTTCCTGGTTACATGACCAGTGCTCTATGCATTGTGCTACCTAGTTGCCATTGTACATTTTCTACAAAGCTACAAACAAAATGTTGGAATTTTTTTTTCTACTGAACTGATAGTTTTGGTGCTGAGTGGCCATACCCAGTCATAAATTAACTGAGGACCCATTATAGGGAAAATAACTTCTACAAAACTTCAATGAGAGGAGAAATTTAATTAAAATAAATATTTCCTCTACTAATATAGATTTTAAGTTTCCTGTGCCTTAAGTAATAGCCTTCTTCCATTTCTATAATCAAAAACATTTCCTCTTCTGGTGGTCAAATTTGTGATGAGGCTCTCTAACAAAAGGACATCATGAAATCTTCACTCAAAGTTTCTCTAGATTGATGGGACCCACTGAAATTTGTGCTCCAGAGACACAGCCTTTAAGAACCCAGATGCGCTTCCATGCCATGATGAGGATGAGGAGTGGGAGGAGAAAATAAACACTAATAAATTTCTAATCTGTTTTTTGAGAGAATGAAAGCAATATAAAAGGGTTCAGAGGGTTTTCATAAAGAATGATTCAGTAAGGTTACAAGGGAAATTACAGAGGCTTAAAATAAAAGTAAGCTTTAATTAAATGAAATGAAAAATGCAGTTTCAATCTAGCAGCAGTTTCCAGTGAGTAGCTGCCAAAAATGTTAGCAGATTTATTATTCTAGAGCTCTCACAGATAGAAATGGGACTGTAGATTTGGAGTGTATCTGGGAACTCATCAATGCACTGAAAGAAATGCTAAGTATTTTCTCAGTTAAGCAAAGGTGTATTGAAAGCACCTATTTTCATCTAAAATATTACTTATGAATATAAGCTCATAATTTTTACATCAGAATATAAGCACAAAAACTTTAAAGTGTAGTGATTTAAAGGCTAGTAATAAAAGGAAAAATGAACAAAAACACTATTTCTGAACACAATAGCTGAAAAATTCAACATTTTAACAGATCTTTACTAAGCACTAATTATATACCACATACTGTTCTAGGAACTGGGGAAACTAAGATTAAACAATATGCAGAATCAATCCTATATATATATATATATATATATATATATATATACATACATATATATATATATGTATATATATATATATATATATATGTATATGTGTGTGTGTGTGTGTGTGTGTGCATATAATTTTTAGGCAATTGGGGTCAAGTGACTTGCCCAGGGTCACATAGCTAGTATATGTCAAGTGCTTGGTCTGAGGCCAGATTTGAATTCAGGGCCTCCTGACTTCAGGGCCAGTGCTCTATCCACTGCGCAACCTAGCTGCCCCTGATTTCTAATCTAATAAGATTGCTGACCCTACATTTAACTTTCTTTCTGAATTCCTCATATTTTAATGTGTTACCTGTGAGAAGCAACATCCTGTAATAAATGAAAATCTGGTCCGGGACTCAGGAAGACCTGGGTTCAATTTCTGCTTCTGACTAGCTGTGTAACAATGGTCAGATATTCTCTCAATGTCCCAAGCAACAGTCTAAGATCATTACACTTCATTTATGAATGTCACAATTGATAGGCGTCATTCCATAGCAATAATCTAAAATGTGTTTCAGAGAAGTATTTAGTGTAATTTTCCCAGTTAATGTGTGTTGTGCTGTAGTAATTACTTGTTATCAAATGTGAGCCAATTCTTAAGAAAATCCCTGATTAAAAAGAAAAGAAAATCCCTGATTTAAAAAAGAAAAGAAAAGAAAATCCCTGACAATGCAGACCTTTACCTAAGGAACCTGTAATAAAAATACTACTTACTTACTTACTTACTTACTTACTTACTTACTTTCCCTTTCCCTTTCCTTCTCTTCCCTTCCTTATCTTTCCCTTCCTTTCCCTTACCTCTGTCCATATACTGTATCATACCCTTATCTGTGGGTGCTCTGCCCAAAGGAATATAAATTTTGATTACTGAAGCCTCACAAGGTATCTTGGGGTTTACAGGCTAGTTTTTTTTTTTCAAGTACCATGCGCAAATCCAAATCACTCTGGCTTTCATTGATTGGCCAACAATAGATCCCAACCCAATCCCCACTTGGTCCCTGTTTGGGCCCTGATTGGCTCAAAGTGAGTATGAACAGCTATTGTTTCTGTTTTGCCCAGAAACCCTGAGGGTCTTCCCCTCCCAGACTGATTTTTTTTGACTTGGTAAAAGAGACCATTCTTTGCCTCGTTTCTTACCCAGCCTTAATCACTAGGTGGGCCTTGCCTCTGTCAAATTGAGACCTGTTAAAGATCTTCCAGGGCCATCTCCAGTTCTCCTGATCCACATCTGGCCACTGGACCCAGATGGCTCAAGAGCAGAAAGTGAGGCTGGTGACTCTGCCTCACTTAAATCTAATTCACTTGCATATCATGGCATCACCTCCCTGATGTAATGATCCTCTTTAAGAACAACAATAAAAATAACACCTTGTTTTAGTGTAGGGTTTTAAGTTGTCGGAGCTTATCCAGTTCTAACATCTTATTGGGTCCCCACAAAGAACTCTGCTAAGCAGAATGGGAAAGTGAGACAAATACATGAAGTAATGGAGATTGTACAATCTAGTACAAAGAAGTCTAGATTATGAATCAAAGGTTTTGGGTTGGAATCTAGATTCTGCCACCTATCAAATTATGCTCCTTAAGCAACTAATTTCAACTCTCTGGGCCTCAGTTTCTTTATGAGTGGGTTAGACTATATCATCTCTCAAGTCACATCATCTTAAAATTTATTCAAATTCATAGTTATGAAGTGACAGTCTTTGCATGCTACCAAAATGATCACTAGACTCAAAAAATAAATGATTGTTTCAATCTTTAAAAAAGCTTTAAAAAAGTTGGTTTTGGTATTTTTATTAACTAATCCATTCAATGAAAGTAGTCAGTTGTGCGTGGGAAGGCTGATACTGTCATAGGTTGGAAAAACAATATATATTGACATGAGAGAAATATTTTGTAACCTGGTATTTCTCTCTGACACTATATGATGCAGGCTGAAGAATAAAGTTCTTCTGGCTGGAAAAAAAAATCATTTGGCTTATCTGAATCCACAGAAAGAAGTGGGATTGAGTGAAATAAAGGATGACATTTTGCCCCTTATCCTAGAAAAGAAATATTGCAAGAAGCAGGACAGAAGGCAAGCAAGTAAGCCAGTGGCAGGATTCGATTATAGTCTGAGCAGGCCATGCCAGAGAGAAGGAAAAATATGAGGTGGTCAGCATAGTGAGTATTCTAACCTCAGCTGGGTTTCTACTGCTCCTGAAGCTGGTTTCCCATTAGCTCCATGGACCACCTGAGTCTGTAACTAGAGCAGGTAGATTGTTACTGACTTTTCAGTCAGAAAGATATTTTAAAGACTGTGATATGCCTAACTCTTCCTCCCCATCATTTGTGTATGTTAGGGGTCCTGGATGGGGGAAAGAGATATTGAATCCAAAATTTACCTGTTCTTTAAAGTTGATTTATAGTTTACATTTAACTAGTCTGACTGCTGGCTTACATACAGTTCTGATCAATTTTAGCTATTTCTTCTATGTTTTACCGTTTGTGCACAGGGAGTTACACAAAAGAGACAGAGAAAGCAAGAAACATAGACAAAAACAGAAAGAGACAGAGACAAAGCCAGAGCATCAGAGAGGGATAAACAGAGACAGACAGACAGACAGAAACAGAAACAGAACAAATTCTGTCTGAATTGTCCAGAAATGAATTCTCTCCAGGTGGAGAATATGGAGAAAGGGTCTTATCAATTGTTTTTCTATAAACTTCCAAAGCAGCATTAAAAAATATGCCTATAGATTTTATGTTTTCCCTGGACACAATTGAGCTAAAACAGTGCCTCAGGGGAAAGCAGACTTGGTAAATAAAAATTTCCCTCAGAAGCAGTTAACCTCAGACAATTTTATTCCCATTATTCTCTCATGAGAAATAACTGAGTCATATTACCACAGGATCATAAATTTAGTCTTGGCAGGGACCTTAGAACCTACCTAATCCAACCCCATCATTTTACAATAATATAAAGTAGGAAGGTTAGTGACTTGTCACTGAACAGTTGAACCTAGGTCTTCCTGACTCCAAACACACCCGATAGCTTGTGACTTAATTAAGTACAACTAGGTACTGTATAAAAAGTTTACATGTTAATTCTTCTTCTGAGAGTAATTTGGTGGAACTTGAAGGCATTATTAATTTCACTCCTGGAAGTAATTATTAAAAATAATGGGGTTTTATGGACTGTGTTGTGTGCACAGCATGGAACAACATAGTTACTACAAGAAACTCAAGAAGAAAGACCAATATGTTTTCGTAATGACTTTATGTTAAATCAAATCATAATGAAGGTTTCTTGTGGATAACAAAGCATAATTAAATAATTTCTTTTTTAAAGAATAACATTATTTCTCAACTTCTCCAGTACTTGCCCCACGAAGATGAATGTGTTTAATCTAACTAAATTAAGTTTAGCTCAAGCAGAGTAAAACACAAAGTGATTTTCTTGAAGTTCAGGTCTAACCATATCACTCCCTTATTCAATAAACTCCAATGGCTCTCTATCATCTTTAGAATCAATTACAAGGCTCTCTGACATTTAAAACTCTTTATAATTTGGGTCCGTTCTACCTTTCCAGCATTATGATACACGTATTCTATGATTAGCCAAACTGTACTTCCTGATGATTATCACACATGACACTCAATCTCTCATTTTCTTGCCTTTGTACTAGTTTTACCTCATGCCTGCCTGGGATATATTCCTTTTACTCCATCACCTCTTGGAATTCCTGTTTTCCTTCAAGATTCAGCTCAAGCTCCATCTTCTCCATAAGGCCTTTCCTGTTCCCCATATGCTAACATCTTCCCCCTACCCTCCAAAGTTGCATTCTGTGTGTTTTATATATCTAATGTTGTACTCCTACATTTCCGTTAGAATGCAGGCTTCTTGAAAGCATAGACTTTCATTTTTGTCTGCATCCCCAGCACCTGGCCTTGCAGATAGTGGCTGCTTGATAAAGGCTTCTTGATTAATTGGCTGATACATTGAGGCAGTGAGACATCTCAGCTTCTTCACTTGAGCATCTCCTAGCCTAGGGATGGGGAACCTGAAGCCTTGAGACCACACATAGCCTGTTAGGTCATCAAGTACAGCCCTTTGACTGAATCTGCAGACATCTGGCCTCGAGGTCTCAAGGTTCCCCACTCCTGTACCTTAATCAGTTCCTCCAGTGGAATTACTTAAGGATAGGAACTGGTTCATTTTTGTATATTTGGTGTCTAGCCTAGTGCCTGACACATTGTAGGCTCTCAATAAATCAATTCTTGTTAAAATGAATTGAATTGCATTGACTTTTGAACATTTGAATTTGAATTTGTACTAGAGAAACATAAACTTTTCTCCAAAATTGCTTCTTTTGCAAGAATCCTCAATGCATCATCCTTCCATCTAGTTGCTAAAAGGGCAGTGATATTTGCAATTATGAGCACTTAAGATCCCTGTGCGTTTCTTAACACAAGCTGTGGATCCTGATAACCTTCTCTATTATATGATTTCCCTTTGATGAGTAATTGGGACCAGTGGTTTATAAATGTGTTTTTGCTATCATACCCTCACACTCATTCCCACATAGTGTGTAGGTTCTGACCGACTGAAAGCGGCACAGATTGAAGTCTTTAGCCATAGGAAGTTCTGGATCACCAGCTCCTTTGGAAAATGCCAGCATCATGTATGAATAGAATTCTGCTATTTAACATTATGGTCTTCCTTGGTGGTGCTGAAACATTCTCACCATTTTTTTTTCTTTCTGATGTCTCGTAGCTGAAGAATTGAAGTTTTGCTGCTGCTGCTGTTCTTGTAGCTGCTGTTGTTGTTGTTCAGTCCTTTCCATCACATCTGACTGTTCATGACCCCATTTAGGGTTTTCTTGGCAAAGATACTGGAATGTTTGCCATTTCCTTCTCCAGCTCATTTTACAAATGAGGAAACTGAGGCAAACAATGTTAAGTAACTTGTCCAGGGTCACACACCTAGTAAATGCCTGAACCCAGATTTTAACTCAGGTCTTCTTGACTCCTGGCCCTGCATTTGCTGCAGCTGGTTAGCTATTCTTTCTTAGGGACGCCAAAACACCCTTACCCCTTTTTTTCTTTTTGATGTCCGTAGCTGAAGAACTGAAGTTACAGGTCATCAGGAATGCAATGGAGAGGCACACTGTGGGCATGAGCAATTCTCTAGATATAAAGATAAAATTGAAACATTGCATACTTCCAAACAGTTTACATTCCACAAGGGAGACCATCTATATAAGTATAAGCAGAATAAATGCTAAATAAATACACATACCTTGGAAGGAAGAGCACTAGTAGTTGGAGGAGGTCAGAAAGGGCTCCATGTAAAAGGTAGATCTTGAGCTGCGTCTTGAAGGAAGAAGAGCATTCTATAAAAAGATGAAGAGGGAGCACATTTCTAGAGATGGGGCTCAGCCACAACAAAAATGCAGAGATAGGAGATGGACTGCCATGTAATAGGAGCAGAGAAGGCCAGTTTGTAGAGGAGGAATAATGTATAATAAGGTTGGAAAGTCAGGTTGAGGCCAGGTTGTGAAGAGCTTTGAAAGATAAACAGAAAAGTTTATATCTTGTCCTACAGGTAATACAGAGCCACTGGAAAATATTGAGTAGGAGAGGCAAAATGATTGAATATGAGCTCAAGGAGCACATTGAAACATATTACCAAAGAAACAGCATGAGATGTCATCAAACACCTGTAAGACAGAATAACCAAGTCTCTGTGTCATATTAGTGACATAATTAGAAAAATTATAGAGAAATTATATTATTATATCTCTATAATTAAAAATATAGAGAAAGGCCCTACAAACATCTGGTGGACCCCCTTTAGAGCACTTATAGGAGGGTATGGACAAGATTGCCCAAGGGGAGAAGGCATGAAGGCTTGCAAACTACATCATTGGTGGGGACACATACATTGAGGGGATCACACACATCTTCAATCCATTGAAGTATCAAAAGATATCTCCTAGGGATTCTTAGGAAATTGCATTGGGATTTCCTTGTTGTTGTTGTTGTTGTTGTTGTTGCTTTTGTAGGTCCTTTGTTCTCAGAGGACCCATGACTTCAGGAGCATAATGACTTGCATTTGAATTGGATTTGAGTGAGGCAGAGCTGCACAAGGTCATCAGCCTCACTCTCTCCTCCGAAGTCATTAGAGTTCTGTGGCAAAACAAAGGTCAAGATGACTGGCAATGGCCCAGCATTGGTGGGTGACCGTGGCCTTTCTAAATTAAGGTCATTCCCAGGTCTCAGTTTGTCTGAGGCCATGCCCATTCAATGTTTAAGGGCTAGGTAAGAATTGAGACAAAATATGGCCCAATTTTACATCCCAAAAATATCAATCTAGTGTTTCAGCACTAGTCCAGAAACTAGGAGGTGGGCTAACTAGTTCTCAGAGACAGAGCCCATTAAAAGTGTGTCAGGTTGAAAATCAGGAGGGTATTCTGACTTTGGACTTTGAAGAAAGAAAATACTATAGCTAAAGGCTGAAATGCGCACTTTTCTTAGAGTAAAGAGATTTAGTTTTGGGTACCTGCTCTGCTACAGACTTTGATCTTGGCAAGCCACTTAACCTCCATGGGCCTCAGTTTCCACAAGTATAAAACAAGAAGATTCAACTAGATTATCTCTAAGGTACCTTCTCAAAATAATATTCTATGAAACTGCAAGAGGAGACTAAGAGTTAACAAATTAGAAAATATAGCAATCATTGGATGGAATCTTAAACACGAAAAATAATGAACAATGAAATAATTTCAAAAATATGAAGTTCTTGCTACATCTTCAATGCTCAAAAGCACTCTAAAAATTGTTTCTTATATGTGGATATAGGATAATATTTATCTCTGTCCAAATCTCAAAATGCGTAAACACATTATTTAATCAGCTAGATGCTTTCATTTGCTTGATAGATATCAGTAGTTCAACATTTCATTGAGCTTGATATATGTACCTCACTAAACATAATAGGTATACTCCAAGGAACTAATTGGGACCATAGGATACATACATAATTAACCATAATTCAAAATACAATATTCATACATAAGAAAGGCACAAATGAAGTGCTATAAGAATTCAAATGAAGAGACTATTTCTGACCACTGGGGTTTTCATGGAGAAGGTGACATTTGAACAGGCCAATGAATGTCAGCTCGGAAGGAGGCCTCCGGTATAGTAGGTCAGGGCCTACTTTCTCTGTTTTACAGATACGTAAAATGAAACTCAGAGACTTTAAACTACTTCTCCATGTTTACACAGCTAGCAAGTGTCAAAGACAAGATTGAGACCCAAGACTTTGGGTCCCATACTCTTTCTACCACAACACTGAAGATTTTTAAGCAGGGGAATGACTATGTTTATATGCATAGGGTGGGGTCATCAACTCCAAACCTTCATTTAAGAAAGACAACTCAGCTGATATATCTCTTCATTTCTCACCTGCATTCATTACTCTGGGACTTCTCTACAGTTCCCTGACATCAGAGATTGTCTTTTCATATTTGTATCCCCAGTGCTTAGTACAGTGCCTAGTACTTAGTAAGTGCTTAATGAAAGTTGATTGATTATTACCCCTTGACAAATTGTAAGCCACTTGAGACCAAGGTTTCATTTTTGTCTTTTATTCTTAGCACCCAGTCCATTGCCTGAAACATAAATATTTAATAAATGTTTATTGCTTGATCATTGTGCTACATTAGCTTTTAAAATAAAATATGCAAAGAGATTTATCCTTAAAACTTAAATTGGAATATTTTCAGGGAGTATTGCCAGCCATAACTCTCTGACCTTTCCTGAGAACTTAAGCCCCATTAAGAACTCTCTAAAGGTCAGTTCTATTTAATTACTAGTGCTGAATGTTCAGGAAAAAAAAAAAGCATTTACCAAAACAACCCAGGAGGGTTTCTGTGAGTGGAAATGTGATAATAAAAATAATATTTCAGCTCAAATGAAAATAACTTCCTAAAATTAACAAAAAATGTCTGTCTTAAACACTTATACAAAATGAATACATGAATAAAAATATCATGGTCACATATTAATCCTTGAAATGGAAATTAACCAAGAAAGGCAGAAATCATTATTTATCCCACACACATATACTGCTTTTTTTTAACGTAAGACCATTTAAATACACCAATACAGCACCGCCCATTCCTCTAATGCCTTTCAATATACAAACACCACACACACACACACACACACATATTCACTCAGTCAGTCATTCACAAAGCGAGTCCTTAACTTACAAAGCAGGTTACCACCATTTATAAGTTAGTTGTTTGGATCCTAGGGATAAATTTTCCAATGGGCTCATAATATGCACTTTCACCTCTAGTTTTCAGACTAGTCCCTAAAAGTTGACTTAACTTATGATGTGGGAGAAATACTGAATTGGAAGATGACTTGCATTCTTACAAATTTGACTTAGTTCTCTATATATTTCAGAAATGAGGCCCTTATCAGAGAGACTGGTTGTAAAAATTCTTTCCCAGTTTTCTGCTTCCTTCCTAATCTTGGTTGCATTGGCTTTGTTTGTGCAAAAGCTTTTCAATTTAATGTAATCAAAATTATCCATTTTGCATTACATAATGTTCTCTATCTCTTGTTTGGTCATAAATTCTTCTATTCTCAATAAACCTGATAGGTGAACTATTCCTTGCTCTCCCAGTTTGCTTATAGTATCAGCCTTTATATCTAAATCATGAACCCATTTTGACTTTATTTTGGTGTATGGTGTGAGATTTTGTTCTATGCCTGGTTTCTGCCATACTCTTTTCTAGTTTTCCCAGAAGTTTTTGTCAAATAGTGAGTTCTTATCCCTAAAGTTGGCATTTTTAGGTTTATCAAACAGTAGATTACTATAGTTATTGACTACTGTGTCTTGCATACCTAACCTATTCCATTGATCCACTATTTTGTTTCTTAGCCAGTACCAAGTAATTTTGATGATTGCTGCTTTACATTACAATTTAAGATCTGGGTCTGCTAGGCCACCTTCCCCTGCATTTCTTTTCATTAGTTCTTTTGATATTCTGGAACTTTTGTTATTCCAAATGAATCTTATTATTTTTTCTAGCTCTATAAAATAATTTTTGGTAGCTAGATTGGTATGGCACTGAATAAGTAAATTAGCTTAGGTAGAATTGTCATTTTTATTATATTATCTCAGCCTATCCATGAGCAACTAGTGTTTTTCCAATTATTTAGCTCTGACTTTATTGGTGTGAAAAGTGTTTTGTAATTGTGTTCATATAGTTCCTGGGCTTGTTTCAGTAGATAGACTCCTAAATATTTCATAATGTCTACAGTAACCTGAAATGGAATTTCTCTTTCTATTTCTTGTTGTTGGGCTTTGTTGGTAATATATAAAAATGCCAATGATTTATGTGGGTTTATTTTATAACCTGCAACTTTGCTAAACTTGTTTATTATTTCAAGTAGTTTTTTTACTTGATTCTCTAGGATTCTCTAATTATATCATCATATTATCTGCAAAGAGTGATAGCTTTGTTTCTTCTTTGTCTGTTCTAAAACCTTCAATTTATTTTTCCTTCTCTTATTGCTAAAGCTAACATTTCCAGTATTATACTGAACAACAGTGGTGATAATACACATCCTTGTTTCACCCCTGTTGTTATTGAAAATGCTTCTAGCTTATCCCCATTACATATAAAGCTTGCTGAAGGTTTTGGGTAGATGCTACTTATTATTTTAAGAAAGATTCCATTGGTTTGTATGCTCTCTGATGTTTTTAATAGGAATGGGTGCTGTATTTTTTCAAAAGATTTTTTCTGAATCTGTTGAGATGAGCATGTGCTTTCTATTAATTTTGTTGTTGATATGATCAATTATGCTGATAGTTTTCCTAATATTGAACCAGCCCTGCATTCCTGTTATAAATCCTACCTGGTCATAGTGTATTACTCTTGTGATAAGTTGCTGTAACCTATTTGCCAATATTTTATTTAGAATTTTTACATCTATATTCATTATGGAAATTGATCTATAATTTCCTTTCTCTGTTTTGACTATTCCAGGGTTAAGTATCAGCACAGTATTTGTATCATTAAAAGAATTTGGTAAGACTCCTTCTTCACCTATTTTCCTAGATAGTCTATATAGTATTGGAATTAATTGTTTTTTAAATGCTTGATAGAATTTACTTGTAAATCCATCTGGCCCTGGAGAATTTTTCCTAGAGAGTTCATTGATGGGTTGTTTAATTTCTTTTTCTCAGATGGGGTTATTTAAGTATTTTACTTCTTCTTCTGTTAATCTGCACAATTTATATTTTTGTAAATATTCATCTGTTTCACTAAGATTGTCAAATTTATTGGCATACTGTTGGGGAAAATAGCTCCTAATTAGTCTTTTAATTTCCTCTTTATTGGTGATGAGTTCACCCTTTTCATTTTTTATACTGGTAATTTGGTTTTCTTCTTTCTTTTTTTTTAAATAACCAAATTTTTATCTATTTTATTGGTTTTTTCATAAAACCAGCTCTTAGTTTCATTTATTAGTTCAGTAGTTTTCTTAATTTCAATTTTACTAATCTGTCCTTTGGTCTTCAGTATTTCTAATTTGGTGTTTAATTGAGGATTTTAAATTTGTTCTCTTTCTAGTTTTTTTTTTTAGCTGCATGCCCAATTCATTGATCTCCTCTTTTTCTATTTTATTCAAGTAAGGATTTAGAGATATAAAACTTCCCCTAAGAACTGCTTTTGCTGCATCCCATAAATTTTGGTATATTATCTTATTATTGTCATTCTCTTGAATGGAGTTATTGATTGTTTCTATGATTTGTTGTTTGACCCATTCATTCTTTAGGATTAGATTATTTAGTTTCCAATTATTTTTAATCTATCTTTCCATGGCCCTTTATTACATACAATTTTATGGCATCATGATCTGAAAAAGATGCATTTAATATTTCTCCTTTTCTGCACTAGATTGTGAAGTTTTTATGCCCTAATGCATGGTCAATTTTTGCGTATGTGCCATATACCTTTCTATATTCCTTTCTATCCCCATTCAATTTTCTCCAGAGGTCTACCATATCTAGCTTTTCTAAAATTCTATTCACCTCCTTAAAGTCTTTCTTGTTTATTTTGTGGTTAGATTTATCTTCTTCAGAGAGGGGAGGTTGAGGTTCCCAACTAGTATAGTTTTGCTGTCTATTTCTTCTTACAACTCCCTGAACTTCTCCTCTAAGAATGTGAATGCTATACCATTTGGTGCATATATGTTTAGTAATGATATTGTTTCATTGTCTATGGTGCCTTTTAGCAGGATGTCATTTTCTTCCTTTTCTCTTCTGATAAGATCTATTTTTGCTTTTGCTTGGTCTGAGATCAGGATTTATACCCCTGCTTTTTTTTTTACTTCAGCTGAAGCATAATATATTCTACTCCAACCTATTATCTTTACCTTAAGTGTGTCCCTCTGTTTCAAATGTGTTTCCTGTAAACAACATACTGTAGGATTATAGTTTTTAATCTATTCTGCTATCCACTTCATTTTATGGGAGAGTTCATCCCATTCACATTCACAGTTATAATTACAATCTGTGTCCTTTGCTCTATCCTATTTCCCCCTTGTTTATGCTTTTCTTTCACCTTTCTCTTTTTCCCTCGTTACTAGTGTTTTGCTTTTGACCAACACCTCCCTCACTCCTACCTTCCTTCTATTTTCCCCCTTCCTTTTCTTCCCCTTTACCCTTACTACTTCTTCATTCCCTTCTCACCCCCTTCCCTTTTCTTTCCCTTTTTCCCTCCTGCTGCCAACAGGGCAGGTTAGATTTCTTTACCTAACTGATTATGTTATTCCTTTCTTGAGACAAATCTGATGACAGTAAGGTTCAAATAATGCTCATCTTCCTCCCTTCTTTCCCTCTCCTGTAATAGGTTTTTGTGCCTTTTCCTGTAACATAATTTATCCTTGTCTGCCTCCTCCTTTCCTTTTCTCCCAGTGCAATCCTTTAATTAGATCAGATAAATCCATTTACTTAGATCCATTTAACCCACTTAATTTGATTGTTTTTTATCATTACATCAAAGTCAACTTGTGCCCATTCCCTCTATGTATACCCCTTTAAAATGGTGTAATAACAATACAGTTCTCAAGAGTTACAAGTGTCATCTTCCCTTGTAGGGATGTATGCAGTTTTCCTTTATTAATAATATGTTGTTGGGTTTTTTTTCTTTCCTGTTTACCTTTTCATGTCTCTCTTGAGTCTTGTATTTGAAGATCAAATTTTCTGTTGAGCTCCTGCCTTTTTATCAGGAAGGTTTGTAAGTCCCCTATTTCATTGAATGCCCATCTCCTCCCCTGAAAGATTATGCTTATTTTTGCTGGGTAGTTGATCTTTGGTTGTAATCCAAGCCCCTTTGCTTTACAGAATATTGTATTCCATGCCTCCTGATCTTTTAATGTAGAAGCTTCAAGGTCCTGCATAATCCTGATTGTAGTTCTATGATATTTAAATTGTTTCTTTCTGGCTGCTTGCAGTATTTTCTTTTTGACCTGGTAATTTTGGAATTTGTCTACTATACTCCTTGGCATTTTCAATTTGGGATCTCTTTCAAGAGGTGATCAGTGGATTCTTTCTTTGGCTATTATACCTTCTGGTTCTAGGACCTCAGAGCAGTTTTCCTTGATGATTTGCTGGAAGATACTGTCCAGGCTCTTTTTTTCATCATGGTTTTCAGGTAGACCATTAATTTTTAAATTGTCTCTACTGGATCCATTTTCCAGGTCAGTTGTTTTAACAATGAAGTATTTTGCCTTTTCATCTATTTTTCCATTCCTTTGCTTCTGTTTGACTGATTATTGCTCTCTCACGGTCATTTGCTTCCACTTGCCCAATTCTAATTATTAACAAATTGTTTTCTTCTATTAGAGTTTCTACTTCCTTCTCCATTTGGCCCATTTTGCTTTTTAAGGAGTTCTTTTCATCAGTGAGTTTTTGTGCCTCCTTTTCCATTTGGCCAATTCTGCTTTTTAAGGCATCATTTTCTTCAGTGTACTTTTTTTTTCCAGTTGACCAATTGTATTTTTAGGGATTTGTTTTCTTAAAGTTTACTTTTTTATTTCCATTTGGCCAATTGTATTTTTTAAGAACTTGTTTTCTACAGTTAATTTTTGTCCTTCCTTTTCCAAGCTATTGACTCTCTTTTGCATATCTCTCATTTCTTTTTCCAATTTTTCTTCTACCTCTCATTTTACTTTTAAAAAATGTTTTGAGCTCTTCCAAGAAGGCTTTTTGGGCTTTAGAACTGTTCGTATTTCCTTTTGAGGTTTCAGATGTGGGTTTGTTGACAATGTTGTCCTCTTCAGAATTTCTGCCTTGATCTTCACTGTCCCCATAACAAGAATCTATGGTACATTTCTTTCTGCTCATGATGTTTGCTTATTTCCTGGCCTTTAAAAAAATTGGGGTCTCCTGCTGAGGAGCAGGGGGCACTGACCCAAGCTTCTTGTGCTGGAAGCCGGGGCCTGGTCACTGGCTTTGTGTGTTGGGGCTTCATCTGCTGGCAGTTGGAGGCTATAGGGTTCTGGCAACTTACCTGGTGCTGGGCTGGAATCAGCAACACTGGAGCCCTAGGGGTAGGGGTGGGTAGTATGGCCCCTAAAGGTTACCTGCTCACCTGGACTTTTCACTTTCTTCAGCTCCTTGCAGATGACTGTTTCTGTGCTACAGGATGTGTCTCTGCCTGGGGCTTTCCCTCTTGGAGCTGCACTTCCCAGAGTTTTGCTGAAACACCAGGAGACTTGGCTGCCAGAGAACCCTGTGGCATGTGTGGTTTCCAAAACCAGTTTCTTCTGGTTCCCCTGCCCATACTGAGGCATTAGCGGGGCCTGGTGTTGGTGCTTGCCTGCTCTAGCACCTGGGGTTCCAGGTCTCTCCCTGGTTTGCTGAGGTGGGACTTTCCACTAGCTTGCTGGCAAGTCTCCCATTCTGTACTGCTCCCCCTCCCTCAGGGCAAGAACAGCCTTTCCTGTTAATCCCCTAAGCTTCCTGGACTTTAGGACTGCTGCACCCTATCTTTCTGCTGGTTCAGCCATTCCAAGATTTTTTCTGGGGTGATATTTTCTGGGCTTTCAGAGGTTAATAAGGGACGATGAAAGTGACTTACTTCTTACGCTGCCATCTTGGCTCCTGGAAGCAGAAATCTGTTCTATTGTCTTTCAAGAACCACTTCCTCCTGCACCTACCCCTACCCTTAACAGATTTCTGTCCTGGTTAGATCCTCCCACAATGTTTGATAACTTCAAATAGATGCCTATGCCTGTGACATTTTCCAGTCTCCCCTTCTTCCCCCATCCCCATGTTATGCTAAGAATCTAAGGATACAGAATACATAATTAAAGCCACCAAAAGAATCCTTAATCTTTCTTTAAAACAAAAAATACATATAGTACTCCAAAACCTTGCCCAGGGCCATTATTCATATCGTGTAGTTTCTGTAGTTTGCAAACAGAACATATTTCTGACAAAGAGCTAATTGTGTAAAAAGCAATGACAGCTATTCTGTGCAAAACCAGCTCTTCAAAAGGTACATTACATCAAAATTAGCACAGTTTGAAAGAAAATGAAGGGGTTTTTTTTCTGCAAGAAGTACAAGATCTTTAAAAGGAGTTATAAATCGAATGTCCTTAAACCATGTGTCTGATATAGACGATTAATGGTCTGTTCCCAGGCTACTACCCAAGCCTGTTAAAATTTTAGTAATTGGAACCTTAGCAATTAGAAGTCTAGCTACATGCTTATTTAAAGCAATTTTTTGTTGTTGTTAAAGGATTACTATTTGGTAATGGGGAATGTGTTCCATGTTTTAGCAAGGAAGCCAATATTTTTTCCATGTCTTCTTTTATGGTTCTTTAGATATGATCTCGCCTATTTTATTCATTAGTGGTCCTACAGCCATCACTAACAAATTGCTTCCAGTATTATCATTATAGAAGGCCTTCATACATCCAGTATATGTTGAGTTGTTTGGAGTGTTAATGTAATGGTAGTCATTCTCCTAGACAAAGCCAACCCCTCTCCTTGTACCATTCATCCAATCCTTAACTGTCTCATCTGGCAGAGTCACCTTACAATTATTCTTTCTTTCTAATCTTCAATCTTTCTGTATCTTCTAATTTACTTCCTACTCCCTACAAACACACAACCTCCCCTATTCTAAATACACAAACACACACACTCACACACACACACATTTTCACTTGTCTCTATTATCCCTTCAAATTATTCTACTGCATCTCTCTTTTCACAGAGAGGTCTGGCAAACCAATGGCACTTAATTTGTTCATGTTGATTGTCAGTCACTAAGTAATAAACATTTATTGAGCACTTAATGTGTGCCAGACATTTGGTTACTCTCTAAGCATACAAAGAAATTCAAAAAAGCTCTTGCCCTCAGGGAGTGTACATTCTAACGAGGGAGATAACATGTAACTAAGTATATACATAATATTTGCAGAGTGGATGGAAGGTTAACTGGGAGGGGAAGGGACCATCAACTGTGAGAAACAGAAAAGGTAAGATTTGAGTTGGATCTTAAAGGAACTCAGGGAAATGCAAGGAAACTTAGAAGAGTAAGTGAGGTCAGAGCATTCCAGGCATAGAAACATGCGTGGAAATGGGACATTAGGAGTTAAGTTGGAGGAACTGCATCAGTGTAGTTATGATGTAGTTTGGGTGTGTCAAAGAGTTCATGGAGGAAAGGAAAGTGTAAGAAGGCTGAAAAGGTAGGAAGGAGCCAGATTATGAAGAGCTAAATGACAAGCAAAGGTCGTTATATTTGCTGCTGGAGGTAACAGGGAGCCACTGGGTTTTGTTGAGAGGAGTGTGATATGGTCAGACCTACATTTTAGAAAAATTTCTTTGATTGCTAAGTGGAAGATAGATTTGAGTGGGAAAAAAGTTGAGGCGGGGGACAAATAAGAAACTTTTGTTGCCCAAGGCAAGAAATGATGTAACCCTGAAATAGGGTTGTGGCTATATGAGTGCATTCATGTGATTGTTTATGTGAGTTATTGTTAATGTAGAAAAGACAAGATTCAGCAATGGATTAACTATATGGTTTAGTGAGAGTGAGAAGTTGAGAATGAAACTAAAGTTGTTACTGGGAGAGTTGGAGTATCCTTGATAGTAAACAGGAAAATCTGGAATGGGGGAGAATTTGGGAAAAAGGAAATGAATTCTGTTTTGGACCTGCTGAATTTGAGATCTCTATGGGACATCTAGTTTTAGAGTTTCCAGGGGCAGTTGGTGATGTGTGCAGAGTCAAGGGCTGAACTCATTAATCAAGTAATCATCTACACTGAATTAATTCAGATTTAATACATTATTTATAGTATTCTGCTTAAGGATTTTGCTATTTCATTTTATAAAAATAGTAACTCTTTTCATTGTTGTCAATATATATTTTTTTGTTACATTTTGTTTCAAACTGTCTCTCTCTCTCTCTTCTCACCCCACATGAGAGAAGACTACCATTTGACACATTTATAAATATATGTAAAACCATACTCTTATTTATAAATTCTTCTCTGGAGGTGGATAGTATCTTCCTTCCTAGGTCCTTTGTGGTTGATTTGAATATTTATAATACTCAGAATAACTTGGTTTTTCACAATTATTATTTAAACAATATTGCTGTTATTGTATATAGTGCTCTCTTGGTTCTACTCATTTCACTTTTCATTATTTCATGTAAATCTTTCCATATTTTATTCCGAAATCATTCAGTTCATTATTTCTTACAGCATAGTAGTATTCCATCACAATCATATGCCACTTGCTTAGTCATTCCCCAGTTGATGGGCATTCCTTCAATTTCCAGTTCTTTGCCACCACAAAGAGAGTTGCTATAAATATTTTAGAACATATAGGTTCTTTTCATTTTTCCCAATCACCTTGGGAAACAGACCTAATAGTGATATTGCTTGGTCAAAGGATATGCACAGTTAAGCACTTACTGCAGGTATTATGATGCCCATTTTACAGATGGTGAAACTTAGGGTTAGAGAGATTAAGTCACTCATTTGTGGTCCTAGAGCTAGTAAGCATTCCAAGTTAAATATGAATCACAGTCATCCTGACATGAGGACCAGCTTTCTTTCCACAGGGTTCCACTGCCACTCTATCCACAAGAAAAGAACAGAATGAAGATCTTATATCCTGAACAAAGGATTTAAAGAAAAAAAGACACAATGTCATAGTGAGCTATACTAATTTTAAAGGCAAAACTAAATTTCACATCTTTTTTAGAACTTTATAGCAGTGTTGGTATGCTGGTTATATGATAGCCTCTTAGAATCTTTGTGAGTATGAAAGGGGAAGAAAAGAACACCAAATGTTTCAGATAATGAAAGTCTAAGAATCAGATACATTTTCATCCAATGTGTTTAGGGAAGGCCACATTGAAAACAGAATGATGGACCATAATGACCCCTCAAGATCTCAAATAGGTCAGAGCCTGTATATGTTCATGACTCATTCAAGCTACAATTTTTTCAGAAAGACCTCAAGCCACTAATTATTTTTAATATATTTGACCTTAAAAATCATAACATAGAAATGTCTCTTCTATAAATATGGTTTTTTTAAAAGTACAGATACTTTTCTGAGGGAAAATAGAATGAGAAACATAGCAAAACAGTGAAATCTCATCTGGGGGAGGATTCTGGGAAGATGGAATAGGTCAGAAAACTTTTAATTCTCCAAATTTCCCCCACAAAAAAAGATAAAATATTGCCTCAGAGCAGCAGAAATAAACACGGAATAAGGCAGTTGTCCTTCTAAGACAATTTGAGAAGACCCCAAGAAAGACCCAGCCTCCAGAGGTTGAGGTTTGGTCTGAGTGAAGTGCAAACACCTCTAGGCAAACTCTGCAGAATCAACAAACAAGCCTTGGGGGCAGCTGGATGAGAGGCACCCTCAGTCTTAAAAACTTTCATCTCATGGACAGTGTGGAGGTCTGACTGATAAATAGGAGAATATTGAAGTACCTCCCACTGTCAAGGGATGTCAAGCACAGCGGTGCTGACCAGACCCCTCCCGTCCCATGGCTGTAGGAATAAGCAGTTAATATACTCCTGGAGAGTGTAGTAATGAAGCACAGGGATCCTGTTGGCTGTGGGCACTTCCAGGAGAGCTTTGTCCCTGGTTTCAGCTCCAGGACACAGAGCCACCCAAGGGACCATTTGCAGGACAACATGGCTAACATGGCTGGGGGGCCTAGCTGTGGTTTAAGAGTTGAGACGAGAGCCCAGGGGTAGGCACCAAGACAGACCTCAGAAAATAATACTAAGGAGGACCTGAGACTTGGAGCATCATTCTCCATACCTCAGGACTACAATTTGATTACACTAATAGCTGCTCAAAACAAAATAAAGCAAAAAATAAATAAATGAAAATGAGTAAGCAAAGGAGAAAGAACCAAACCATAACAGTTACTATGGGGATAGAGAAGATCTGGATTCAAACCAGGGACTCAGCTCTCCTGGAAGTGCCCACAGCCAACAGGATCCCTGTGCTTCACTACTACACTCTCCAGGAGTATATTAACTGTTTATTCCTACAGCCATAGCATGGGAGGGGTCTGGTCATCACCTCTGTGCTTGACACCCCTTGACCGTGGAAGGTCCTTCAATATTCTCCTATTTATCAGTCAGACTTCCACACTGTCCATGAAGATAATGGAGCTAAAAAAGCCACTCTTTTTTCAATGAGAAATGCCAAATGCACAAAAAGGGGTTTTGGAACAACTTAAAAAGGATTTTTAAAATTAAATAAAAGAGATCAAGGAAAAATTTAAAAAGATAAGAGCAATCCAAGCAAATCAAGAAAATTATGAAATGAAAGTCAACCAACTGGAAATAGAGAATCTAAAACTTAAAGGAGACAGTAATTCATTAAAAACTAGAATTAGGCAAGGGTAAGCTAATGACATTCTAAGACACCAAGATATCATAAAACAAAATCAAAAGAATGAAAACAGAAAAGAAAGTGAAACACGTCATCAGAAAAACAAGTGATCTGGAGAATAAATTGAGGCAAAATAATCTAAGAATAGTCAGACTACCTGAAAATTATGATTTAAAAAAGAATCTTGATACAAGATTACAAGAAATTATCAAGGAAAAATTGCCTTGAAGTTCTAGAAAAAGAAGGCAAAGTAAAAATAAAAAAAAATCCACTGATCACCACCTGAAAGACATTCCAAAAGGAAACTTAAAGGAATATCATAGCCAAGTTTCAAGGTTCCCAGGTTAAGAAGAAAATATTGGAAGAAACAAGGGGAAATTATTTAAATATGATGGAGCTATGACAAGGATTACACAAGACCTAGCAGCTACTATGTTGAAGGACTGTAGGTGTCTGAATACTGTATTCCACAGAACAAAAGAGCTAGGGTTATGACCGTAACTTACCAAGCAAAGTTAAACATAATATTGATTTTTTTTAAAACAAGGACATTTATGAAACTCAGATTTTCAGGTTTTTGTGACAAATCCCCCAGAACTTAAGGAAAATTTGACATATGACATCCAGGAGAAATATGAGGTAAACATTAAAGACCAATTATAAGGGACTGAATGAGGTCAAATTGTCTACTTCATATATGTGAAAACATTAGCAGCACTCTTATGACTCATTTTTAATGGTTAGTTTGAAAGAAAGACTTGGCTGAGTGGAGTATGAAGGGGCCATTCTAAAAAATACTGTGTAGGGAGAGATAAAAAGGAGTAATTATCTCATACAAATGAGAGATAAAAGGAAAATTTGATACAGAAGAAGCTAGTAGTGGGGAAAGGTGGGTAGTACTGAAACCTTTCTCACATTGGGAATGGGTTAAAGAGGGAACAACATAGAGAGGGAACAACAAATATATATACATATATGCATATATATATATATATACATATATACATACATACATATATATATACATACATATATATATATTATATATGTATATATATGCATATATATATGATATATGTATGTATATATATATGTATATATGTATATATATATATACATACATATATATGTATATATGTATATATATATACATATATATATATATATATATATATATATATATATATTATATATATATATATATATGTCTTCCAAATTCAGAAAGAAATAAGAGGGCAACAAAAAATCTAAGCTTCTGAACTCACTATTTGACAAAAACTGCTGGGAAAATGGGAAAAGAGTGTAGCAGAAACCAGGCATAGAACAAAATCTCATACCATATACCAAAATAAAGTCAAAATGGGTTCATAATTTAGATATAAAGGCTGATATTATAAGAAACTGGGAGAGCAAGGAATAGTTCCCCTATCAGGTTTATTGAGAATAGAAGAATTTATGACCAAACAAGAGATAGAGAACATTATGAAATGCAAAATGAATAACTTTGATTACATTAAATTGAAAAGCTTTTGCACAAACAAAGCCAATGCAACCAAGATTAGGAAGGAAGCAGAAAACTGGGAAAGAATTTTTACAACCAGTCTCTCTGATAAGGGCCTCATTTCTGAAATATATAGAGAACTAAGTTAAATTTATAAGAATACAAGTCATTCCCCAATTGATAAATGGTCAAAGGATATGAAAAGGCAGTTTTCAGGAGAAGAAATTAAAGTTATGTGCATCATATGAAAAAATGCTCTAAATCACTATTGATTAGAGAAATGCAAATTAAAACTACTCTGAGGTACTACCTCACACCTATCAGATTGGCTAACATGACAAAACAGGACAATTATAAATGTTGGAGAAGATGTGGGAAAATTGGAACACTAATGCATTGTTGGTGGAGTTGTGAACTGATCCAACCATTTTGGAGAGCAATTTGGAACTATGCCCAAAGGGCTATAAAAATGTACATACCTTTGACCCAGCAATACCACTTCTAGGGCTGTGTCCCAAGAGATCATAAAAATGGGAAAAGGATCTACATGCACAAAAATATTTGTAGCAGCTCTCTCTGTGGTGGCAAAGAATTGGAAACTGAGGGGATGCCCATCAATGGGGGAATGGCTGAACAAGTTGTGATATATGAATGCAATGAAATACTATTGTGCTTTCAGAAATGATGAGCAAGTGGACTTCAGGAAAACCTGGAAAGACTTGTATGGACTGATGCTGAATGAAGTGAGCAGAACCAGGAGAACATTGTACACAGTAACAGCCACATTGTACAATGACTAACTTTGATAGACTTAGCTGTTCTCAGCAATGTAAGGATCTAAGACATCTCCAAAAGCCTCATGATGGAAAATGGTATCCACATCCAGATCAAGAAATATGGAGTCTGAATACAGATTGAAGCATTCTATTTGCTTTTTTTGCTTCTGTTTTTGGTTCTAATTCTTCTTAAAACATGACTAATGTGAAAATATATTTAATAGGAATGTATATGTAAGCAGACATAAAAAAAACCATAATCAAATGGAGGAGTAGAGTGGTACAAGCAGTGGGGGAAAAAATGAACACCCAGGAAATACATTGCAATTGGTTGAGGAGACTCAAGTCACCTAGTTCATATTCTAGCATTAGGGTGGCAGGCCAGGTTAGTGCAGCCAAGCTCCTGAGAGAGAATTGCTTAGAGTGGAGGAGAGGGCCTCTGTCTTCACCATACACACACACACACACACACACACACACACTCACACACTCCCAACAAAAGGATAACCTCATGAATTTTGAAAGGTTAGAAGAATTTGGACTTCCCATGCATACCCTTGCAAAATTCCTAGCATAATGACTAACAATAGTATCTGCATTGGGAGCTGAAAAGGAACTGATCATACTAAGGAAAAGTAGTTTCAGTATTCTAAAGATGCAAAAAATAAAATAAAAAAGTTACCTATCTCTTAGGGGAACTTCTTGAAGGCGTCACAAAGTTCGAAACGGACATCCATTCAACCAGGAATTATAAGTTCCCCTTTGCCACATTAGCTATTTAAGTTCCAGCCCACTTTTCCCTGAACTTTGTATATACATGTGTGAGAATATGCCCCTTGTCTAGAGGGAGACTTTTTTTAACCAATTGTTCTTACCACCTTAGTAAATAATCATTTAAAGCCAATTAAATTAATCTGGAGAATTGATAGCTAACTGAAAACCATTGGATGAATCACAATAACGGATGTTAGCATCAGAAAGACCTAGGTTCAAATCTTGTCTCTGATATACACTTATTTTGCAACCCAGCAGTTCTTTCAGTTAAGGACAAGTTGCCA
The DNA here is from genome assembly GCF_003287225.1 of Phascolarctos cinereus. Lineage (NCBI taxonomy): Eukaryota > Metazoa > Chordata > Mammalia > Diprotodontia > Phascolarctidae > Phascolarctos > Phascolarctos cinereus. The sequence continues at coordinate 437,418,033 of NW_027555847.1, read as the reverse complement.
GATATTACTTGGTAGAAGGAGTTTCTATATGCAGAGTGACATAGTGGATGAAGTCACAGGTCTAGACTAAAAGAAAAGTCATCAGACATATCTATGATTTCTTTCACCAAAAAGTTCATATATAGACTAATACACTGAACAGTTCAAGATACTTGAGGAACAGTAAATTTAGTCCAGATTGTGGAAAGTTTCTGTTTTTCAGTTATAAAAAATAATTAAGGTAACAGCAGATAAAGGAGAGAATTACTTTAATCATCCAATCTGTTTTGCTTATCTCCCTTAACTTCAGAACATTTCCCTTTAAAATGCGATATTGCCAACTATTAAGTATCATTCTCTGCCTAACACGGCAGCCTTAGGCAGTAAATTACATTGTATTTTATTCTTAGATTACACAGAGTTCTTAGCAGTAACTCATTCTCATGCTTCCAAAAGATAAATTGCCCAAACTTTCTCCTTGGCTTAAGGAATTGTACTACCTTTTTTCAAGTTAGAATTATTTTTCTTAATGCAAATCTCAGAAATGTATGAAAATACAGTAGCATAAGCAATATATTATAAGTCACAAGGACCTTTATTACAGTTATCATTCTGCTCCATTAAAGTTCTTGAGACTAAGTAGACAGATTAGCAGCTAAGCAGCAGATGATAAAGCCCTACACTTGGAGTCAGGAAGACCAAAGTTCAAATACTTACCCTAAATTGCTGAGCAAGTTGTAGTATGTTATCATAATGGAAACTATTTTGCTATAAGAAAGGATAAGCATGATAATTTCAAAAAAGCTGGAGTTACATGCACTGATACAAAGTGAAGTGAGCAGAACCAGGAGAATGTTGTACACAGTAACAGCAACATTATATGAAGGTCAACTGGAATGACTTAGCTATTCTCAGCAATACAAGATTCTAAGACAATTCCAAAGAATTCTTGATGAAAAATGCTATCCACTTACAGAGAAAGAACTGATGGAGTCTGAGTGCAGATCAAAGCATACTATTTTTTGCTTTATTTTTGTAGGGATTCTTTTTTTGGTCTGTATTTCTTTCACAACATGACTAATATGGAAATATGTTTTGCATGATTGCACATGTATAATGTATATCAAATGGCTTACCATCTCAGGGAGGGGGGGAAAGATGGAGGGAAGGAGGGCGAGAATTTGGAACTCAAAGTTTTTAAAAATCAATATTAAAAATTGTTTTTATGTGCAATTGGTAAAAAAAGTAAAAAGGTATTTTAAAAAATACTTCAACTTCAAATACTTATTAGCTGTGTGTCCGTGGCAAGTCATTTAGCCTCTTCCTGCCTCAGTTTTCTTATCTATAAAATGGGAACACTAATTATACCTACCTTTCAGAGTTATTGTGATGATAAGATGAGACAATATTTGTGAAATGCTTTTCAAACCTTAAAGCATTATATAAATACGAAGAATTGTTATAAATGCAAAATAAGAGCTTCTTATCTTAAATTACTTATTTAATATTAAACCTAGCATGTAATTAATAACCAGAATTTAGTTTTTCTGGTCTCTACACTTTCTACTTTTTATATTTTAGAATATGTCTCCTGGGGGCAAGTAGGTGGCTCAGTGGATAGAGCACCCAGCCCTAGAGTCAGGAGAACCTGAGGCTTCAGACACTTCACACTTTCCTAGAGACAATTACTAGCTGTGTGACTCTGGGTGAGTCGTTTAACCCTGATTGCCTCAAAAAAAATAAAAAATAGAAGACCCCTCCTGTATTACTCTTTTCTTTATGATCCTATGTGTATACAGAGGACTTGATTGATGTAGTGAACTCCTTGTAAATTACCTCTAACAACACAGTTCAGCATATAATATATAATTGTAATATATAGTTTTAGAGAGCATCCTGGGGCATAGAGAGGTTAAACGATTTTCCTAGGATCACATAATCTTAGCCAGTATGTGCCAGAGATGTAATTTGTACCCCTATCTTCCTGACTAATCTATCAAAGCTTCAAACTGCTTTTTTGGGACACCTTGTATATAGACATATGCATATACATGTTATAGAGATTACTATATATGTGCATATAACATACGTACATTCTATATATTATGTAATATTATGTATTATAAATATACACACATTATATATTATAAATTATATGCGTACATAACATCAATGACTCTGATTTTTGTTGATGTGAAGAATCGTGGTATGGGAATTCCTTCTGCCAATGCACTCTTCAACCTGCTTCTAATTTGTGGTCTTAGAGAGTTTCCTTAGATGCAGAGTGGGTGGCTTCTTCTCCTGGATTTGAGGAGCTACTCTCAAGAATTTAAGAGGTTATCTGCCTACCCCTTTTCATTCCCCAATATTTAGCATGCTCTTAAATGTATGATCATATGGTAAATATTACAACCACACCACTAAGGGGGTGGAAACAAAATCCAATATACATATCATTTCTATTTGAAGTAGGTGGGTAATGAAGGATAAGGTAAAGATAACCATTCTCTAAATCCTACCAAATTAATGGAATATAATCACTACAAAAGTCTCTTAGGTGCTTCTAGATAAGACGCATGCTCCTTCAGGCTTACAGAATTTTTGATTCCACATTGCTAATCAATATATTAATACAAGTATAAGTGTTGATATGATGATCACAAGATGAGTCTTTGGCAGCAAGATGTGTTGTATTTTCTTATCTAGAGAAAAAGGTTTCATTTCTGACAAATTTGTCATCAAAATCTCACTTTGGGGGCAGCTAGGTGGCACAGTGGATAGAGCACTAGCCCTGAAGTCAGGAGGACCTGAGTTCAAATCTGGCCTCAGACCAAACACTTGACACTTACTAGCTATGTGACCCTGGGCAAGTCACTTAACCCCACTTGCCTAAAAAAAAAATCTCACTTTTGAGCTTATCTTACAGATTTAGGGGTCACTAGTTGCTCATGATAGAAATGAGGGACTCATAGACAACTTATTTGAACTTTTTGGTCTTTGGGGTATCTTGTCCTTGTCAAACATTCAGCATCCACAGAGACCAATTGTTGTAGTCAAAAAAAGCTTCATGGATAATGTGGGACTTGAAGTGGTCTACCTATCTAATAACTGATTTTAGGCCTTGGTCAAATGGTATTATTTGAGTAAGTTAATAATTTGATTTTTTCATCATAATGCTAAGTCAACAAAAAGGTCCTAGCCGTGATAAGAAATTCTACTCAATTTTTTAAAAGTATTAAAAAAATCTAAATAAACTACAGGCCATCAAGAAAAAGACTGACAGTCCTATAAAGTACTTAGATCATAAGTGAACTATTTTGTTTTGTTTTTTTACTTTGCTTGAGTCCAATCTTTCTAACAATGTATTAAAATGGACTCATTTTGCCTATCTCCAATCCTAATATCTGATGAACATGAACACTCTCTCCAAGTACTTGAAGGGTAGTGTAAAGAAAAGGGATCTGGTCCCATTTGACATACAGTGGATTTAAAATCCACACAAAGAAAAACTTTCCCACAGTTAGAGAAGTTCAAGGGTTATGGATGGCCTCTTAAGCTAATAAGTTAGTTCCTCATCCCCAGAAGTATTTATGCAGAGACTTGAATCTCTTGTCAGAGATTTTGTAGATGGAATTTCTTTTTAGTTTCAGGTTAGAGTAGATGGACTCTGAGATCCGTTTCAATTCTGTGATGCTGCTCTTTTTTATGAGTCTCTGAATGACAGATAAATGGGTGCAGAGCTTTAAGTTATCAGTTTTAAAAGTCATTCTTTCCCTACTTAGAGCATTAGGAAGATTTTCCTCACCCCACCCCAAGAAAAAATAAATTATTACAAGCACCTAGGAGAAGATTTTGTATTAGAAGCTTTTCTATTCTTTTGGCTTCTTTTTGAAGCTTCCTAATATTGAATAGTGGCAGAATCAGGAAATTCAGACCAAGGAGGACTTATTGGCTTTGAAATATCCCTAGATGAAATTGTGACGTAGGAAAAGTTTATTTTCATTCTCAGACTTTGCTTTTTATACCCTATCCCTCGTGGGAAAGTGTCTTATCATTATCTTCCCTGTTTTCTTCTTCAAGAAGCAAGGGAAGGTAGAACTTGACCTTTGATTTCATTTGATTTCTGCAACTTGGAGTGTTAGAAACATGCCTAGAGCACTGAGAGGTTAAATGACTTTCCCTGGGTCACACACACACACAGCATGGTTTAGAGGTGAGAATTGAGCTTAGGTCTTCCAGGCTACAAGACTAGCTCTCTATTTGCTGTTCCACACCTGCAGGTAACCGAGAACACGTACAAAAGAGTTGTAAGGACCTATAAGAGTAGTTCCAGGGAAGTGAAATCTCAGTATGTGCTTCAGGCTGAAATAAAATCTAAAGATAACTTTTTTTTAAAGGTTGTACTTGTTTTAGTGATGTAATGGGTAAAGAGAAAGGTCAAGCAAGGGGTAGGAACACTATTCAAGTGGAAGGGAATAAGATAATAGAGAATGGAAATAAGGCAGAATTATTCAACTTTTATTTTGTTTCTGTTTTATCTACCAAACATGAATTATCTTCAGACTTAAAGGGAGTAAACAAAAATGGATAACTGGGAGGGAGGTGAGGAAGGGCAGGGGGGGCAAATCAATTTAATGTGTTAAAGTAAGGGATTTGGATTCAGGACACCTCTGTTCCAATCTTAGTTCTACCACGTACTATTTTTGTGATCTTTATCAAATTAACAATCTCTACCTCATTTTCCTCATCTATAACATGAGATGTTGTATTAGATGATCTCTAAGAATCCCTTCTAGCCCTATATAACGTAGTCTTATTATTCTAGCTGATCAGAAAGTACCTGTCTCCAGTAAATTAAAAAAGACATGATAAATTAACATAACAGAGTCTCAGAACTGGCTACATAGTCTAGCCTGTAGGTAGCTTATAAGGAATCCTATCTACAATATACCTAAGTGTTATGCAATGTAATGGAAATTCCATTGTGTGAGAGAGAAACCTACATCACCTAAGACACTTCATTTCATTTTTACATAGAACCAATTATTAGGAAATTTTTCCTTACATCACACCTAACTTGCCTCTTTGTAATGTATATCTATTGCTTATATTTCTGCTTTTTAGAGTGAAAAACAAGTCAAAACCTTCTTTTATATAATGTCCTTTTAGATAATTTTTTAATTTAATATTTGGATTTTGGGGGGAGTGAAGCAATTAGGGTTAAGTGACTTGCCCAGAGTCACACAGCTAATAAGTGTTATGTGTCTGAGGAATGATTTGAACTCATGTTCTCCTGACTACAGGGCTGGTGCTCTATCCACTATGCCACCTAGCTGCCCCTTAGATAATTTTTTTAAAACTACCATGACCACCCAAGTTTTGTATTTTCTAGGATAAGCATTCTTATTTCCATCAGCCAATCCTTTTATATTATATACACCCTTCACCATCCTCATCAGTCTACTCCAGATGCTTTACAGTTTACCAATGTTCAACCTAAAATGTGCTATCTAGAACTACAATAACCCAGATGGGGCCTTTCCAGGATAAAGTATAGCAGAGTTATCACTTCCTTAGTCTTGGACAGTATGTCTCAGAGTCTAGACAGTGACAGATTACATAGGGTTTTGAGGCTGTCATATCACAAAGTTGTCCCACATTAGTCTTAGAGTCCACTAACATGCTCCCCCCAATCTTTTTGAAACTATTGTGTAATGATGTTTCCCCATCTTATACTTGAGAAGCTGATTTTTTTTAACCTGCGTTGATTTTTCTGAAAATTCAATAGGTATGCTATTTATTCCTTCACTGATTAAAAGGATTAAGTCAGAAAGGCAGCTTTGTATGATGGTTGGAGAGCTGGACTTAGAATCAGGAAGACCTTAGTTGAAATCCGGCCTTAAACATCTCTGTGATCCTAGTAAAACCACTTAATCTCTCTCAGCCTCTATTTTCTTATCTGTAAAATTGGCATAATAATTGCATCTACCTTTTAGGGTTTTTATGGGACCCAAATTAAATCGTATATGTAAAGGTCTTTACAGACCTCAAAATCTTATATAAATATTAGCTACTGTTATAATTATAATTAGTAATAGTAGTGATAGCAATAGCAGCAGCAGCAGCAGCAATAGACAAAATAGGACCATGTATGCAGATAAACCCCAAGGCACTCCACTGTAGATCACATTCTAAGGTGACGTAAAATGATTAGGTATAATTATTTAGGTCTGGCCATTCATCATAACTCTACTATTGTCTTAGCCCACATTGCTGTACCTTGTCTCCACACATAATATAAGAAACTCTGCTGAAAGCTTTGCTAAAATCTAGGTAAACTTTAGCTACAACATTACCCTGATTTACCAGTCTAGTAGCCCTTTTAGAAAAGGGAAAGATCTGTTCTTGATGTAGCTATGCTCTAGTTCTTTGTGATCGCTATGTCCTTTCCTGGACACCCACTAGCCATATTTTTAATAATATAATTTAGAATTCTGTGAGAAATCGAAATCAAGCCCACTGGCCTGAAGGTTATCCACTCCATTTTTCTTTTTTTGAAAATCAGAATATTTGCCCTTCACTAGTTATATAGTATTTCTGCAATTCTCTATAGTCTTTCAAAGATCACACACAGTGGCTTAATAATCCTATGTATCAATTCTTTCTGTTCTCTTAGAAGTTGTTCATCTGAGTCAGGTGACTTGAATTTATTCAGACTAGTTAGGTATCATCTTGGCCACTAGGTCATAGAGTGTCAAGTCTGGAGTCTTGAAGATCTGAGTTTGAATCAGGCCTCAGACACTTACTAGTTGTGTGACCAAATCACTGAACCCTGTCTGCCTCAGTTTCCTTATGTGTAAAATGAGCTGGAGAAGGAAATGGCAAACCACTCCAGTGTCGTTGCCAGGAAAATCCCAAATGGGGCCACAAAGAATCAGACATGGTTGAAACAACTGAACAAGAAAGTATTATTTTATAATCTCCAATTTAGTTATTATGACCCCATCAATAATACTGAGATAATTTACAGATTTAATCACTGACTTGCTATTCATGATCTTTGAGGGATCATGTAAAAAAGGAAAAGAGTTATTGGCCTAAATATATGTAAATATTATTCAGATTTTCAAAAATAATAAAAATACAGATAATTCTAGCCAATGAGTTTATCTATTGTTTCTGGTAAAATTATAGAAGGATTGTTAAACAGCAATTAGAAAAATCCTAAAAATATACACGATTTTACTAATAATAAATCATGACAAACTATTAAAATTTTCCTTTTTACTAGGCTATGCAATTCATACATCAAAGGATGAAATTCTTTAAAGAATTTGACAAAAGTCTTTCTCCATGTAATTTTAGACAAAGTTAAAAGATGTGTGAATGAATGAATAAAAAATATATTAGTCTGTCAATTGCTGTGGACTGATCGTTGACTGACTGTTATTAAATAGATCAATATCAACATGGCTGGGACATCTCCAATGGAAAGAGTCCTTAGCCCTATTATGTGCAGCATTTTAATCCATGACATGGGTGAATATCAATAGTAATAATTAATATTAATATTTAGATATAATATTTAGACAGGCAGAAAGGGAAAGCATTTATTAAATGCTTACTATATACTAAACACTGAGCTAAGTACTGGTGATGCAAATATAAGCAAGCAAGATAGTTCCTAGAGAAACTAAAATTCTAATGAGTGAAGATAACAGATAAAAAGGAGCTGGAAAAGGGGATTTAAGGGAGGTGTAGATTGGAAGTGACACGGTATGAAGATGGATAGGAAATATCTTAAAAGCTTAGTCTCAGTCAAGATAAAGCAAAAGCTCTCCCTGTGGGTGAGGCATACTTTAAAACTTGTAAAGCACTTTACAATTACTCCTTCTACATGGGGATTTTCCACATTATGGTTTTGATATATCATGAGTTAGCATAAGAAATTAAATGGGAATTTGAAGGGAATTTTGCAGCCACCAGAGTCACCAAATGAAGGCCAGCAGATGACATGGAAAAAGTTTAGAAACTCACAAATGTATAAAATATATGTATAGTATTATATAATATCAACATATTTTATCTTTTAATACCATAATAATTCAGACTTCTCTAATATAAGAGAGAGTCAAAAAGTTTTATGTAGATTTTTCAGATTACGGGGGTGCCACACCCTTAAGTCCCACAATATGGAAGAGATAACTGTATAAGCATTGTCTCATTTGATCGTCATAAGTCTATGAGGCTAGTCCCACAGATATTATTATTCTCATTTTACTGGCATGAAGATTGAGGATTAAGGCAGTTAAGTGCTTTCTCATGACCACTACCATAGTAAGTGTCAAAGGCAGAAATTGAAACTTGGTTTTTTTCTGATTTTAAGTCCCATACTCAATGCCCTATGCCACACTGAGAGGATAACAGGTATGGTCAAAAAAATTTCAGGTGACACAAGGCTAGGAGTGATAACTAATGTAGTTAAAAACAGATATGGAGTCTAAAAGGATCTTAATAGGCTGAAATGATGAACTGAAGCCAGCAAGAGGAAATTTATGGAGATAAATGTACAGTTCTCGGCTTAGAGTTCAAAAATTCAAATATATAAATGCAGTTATCTCTTTAAAATATTTTATGAATTTCTGAGTATCTAAACTTTTTCTGTTTCATTGGCTGGCCTTTGCATGTCATCTGTGATTTCCACAAAACTCCCAAAAAATTCACATTTAATTTCTTATGCTGAACAACTATGTACCGAAACAATGATGAGGAAAATCTCAATGTGGAAGGGATAACTGTATTACACTATGAAGAACTTGTCTAGAAAGCAGCTCATATGAAAAAGATAGGACTCCTAGTGGCCTACAAGCTTAATAGAAGACAATAATATGATGTGGCAGCCAAAACAGTTAATTTTAACTTAGCAACAATCTAAGTATAATTTCAAGAATGAAGAAGGTGATAGTCCCAAAGAACCATGCCCTAGTCAAACTACATCTAGAGAAATATGTCCAGTTCAGGGTATCACAGATTAAAATGGATAGTAACAAGCTGAAGGGCATCCACTGCAACAAGGATATAGCAACACAGATGGACTAAAAACTATGACATTTGAGAACTGGTAGAAGTGGGGCAGCTAGGTTGCACAGTGGGTAGAGCACCATCCCTGAAGTCAGGAGGTCCTGAGTTCAAATCCAGCCTCAGACCAAACATTTGACACTAGCTGTGTGACCCTGGGCAAGCCACTTAACCCCAATTGCCTAAAAACAAACAAACAAACACATAAACAAACAAACAAACAAATAAATGAATGAATGAATAAATAAATAAATAAATAAATGGATGAGTGAATGAATGAATGAATGAATGAATAATGATTGGTAGAAGTAACTAGGGATGTCTAGTTTGGAGAAGAGAATACTTAAGGTGAATTAGTTGTCTTTTATTCTCAAAGAGGACTAAAATGACATCACTAAGTTGGGGGTCACGTTACAGTGTGTCCAACTCTGGCTGATCAGTCTAATATGAGCTCAGAATGTCCTACCGTAAGTCAGCACAAATAGTCCATATGAACATTTAGGGTGGAGATGTCTCTAAATTCGCATATTCTTGTTTCTTTTGAGCTACAGCAATTCTGCTTTGCTCATAGAGAGCAACATTTTCTTTGATGCATCCAAACACAGAACTAGCTCTGATGATGCATGTATGAACTTCATCATCTATATGGACATCCCTGGACAGTATGCTTCCAAGGTAAGTGAATTTATCCACAGCATTCAAAATTTCTCCATTTATTGTAACCATGATTCCACGTATGGCTGGCATGGTGCTGGTTACTGGAGAACTTATTTTCTTGGTGTTAAGAGTCAGTCCAAAATTGCACAAGCAGCAGAGAATTGATCCATCCTCTGTTGCATTTAAGCCCCAGAGGCTACACTGAATACACAATCTTTGGCAAACAAAAAGTTGCATACTAACTCTCCCTCCACTATAGTCCATTGTATTTGACTATCCATGTGGGAATATTGCAGAAGTGGAGAAAAGTTACCTTTACTTAGAGGACATAAAAAAAAGGTTTAAGAGAACTAAGGAATCAGGTTTTCCTGCACAAGATGATATAGTTAGGCAGCCTCTGGAAACAAGACATCATTAATGAACAAATAACCAACTTTGGCCATCAATTAAATGAGTTATCAGAAGAGGAAATGGATAATTTTTGTGAGGCTATCCATAATTAAAAATATAGCATTGAAGCTCTGAGATTTGGAGATCTTATTTATGTAGCCCATTATCAAATTTGAGTCCTGACACTTACACACTAGGTTTCTATGTATTGCCTCACATCCAACAAAAATAACTTCATCTACCAGAAATCCTGGGTTACAGCACACAGGATCTTAAGGAAGTAGAGATGACTGGTAAAAAATTGCAAAGCATGATACCTAGACACAAGCACTGCCAGTTGGTGCTTAAAGTTGTGCCAGTATGTATGTAGTGGGCTATAATAAAGGTGGAGGTCTTGTGTGGTTGGTGCTATGGTTGAATGGCATGCAATAGCCTTCACCCAAATGCATGGATCTTGCTCCTATTGGACCTGAATTAAGACCCTAAGATTTAATTATGTACAGATCAAAGCAACATTTTCTGCCTACAGAATTTTGGTGTACCTGGTGACCTTGGGCTTACTAGAGAGGACATAATCATAGAAATTCCTGAAGCATGGTACCTAGTGAATTAGCAAATTTCCCAGAGAAAGAGAATGATCGAAAGCAATTCTGATGGTTGAGTTTCCAGTCTAACTTCATGAACTCCAAATTGCAATAGTCTGTGCAAAATAAATGGGACCTGCCAACACAAGGAATGCCTATAGATCATCTCAACCATGACCCAGATCACTAGGAACTGTTTCCAAAATAATATAATTCTGTTCCATTCGAGTGAATGTCCAGGGGAAAAATACACAGAAGAAACAACTAGGTCTGACTAGGTCAGGTTGGAGTAAGACGTTTTTTCCAGGGATATTTCTTTGTTGTAAAAAATCTTCCATGGCTTCTGGAGAGATTAAAACCAAGGCAGAGTTATAGTATTTCTTAAGACTTTTTAAGGCCTTGTCAGTCACAGATGAGCCCTACAAGACCCACTTCTACCAAAGCAGATTCTTAAAGAGGGCCTATAAAAAGTGGAAAGGAAAAAAAAGGAACTAGCTTTCAAAGTCTGAAGAGTACTGGAGACCCCTGGAGTTCAAGGAAGCCAAGAGTACATAAAATCAGTTTTACATGAGTCTAGTCAGATGGCTTCTGGAGAGAAGTTCAGCTTCCTATTACTCAAAATATTTTTTTTTCATTTTCACATAGCAGGATGGCCAAGAGGCAGCCGAGGCTTCCCAAATATAGGAAATATGCTGAATGGGGTTCTATTAGTACAGAAGCATGTTGTTAAAATATATTGCTGCTGCTATTACTACTACTACTACTACTACTACTACTACTACTACTGATAATAATGATAGTAATAATAACTAAATTTATATCACACTCTAATACTTTGTATAGTGATTTACATATATTATCTTATATGATAATGGATACATTGAATAATGATAGCTAGACTTATACACTGTTTACTATGTACCAGGTATTATACTAAGCACTACAAATATTGTTTCATTTGATAATAATTTAGAGTGAACTTCTAGAATTTGATGATTATGTCACAGAATTGAGAATGTTTTTTGAATAATAAAAACAACTACTATACTCAATTTATACAGAGCTTTAAGATGCACAGAGTATGTCATTTCCCAATATCCCTGTAAGGCACATCATTATGTCCATTTTTTTTGATATATAAATATATACAGTTACAGGGAAGTTTCCTTAGGTAAATGAGACAGTGAGAAGTTAATTGACTTGCTCATGTTCAGAGAGCTAATTAGTGTTAGAGCCAGGATTCAAATTCAGGTCTCTTGACTCTATATCTAGCACTTTCCTTCCCCAAAACTCTACTTTAATAATATCCAAAACACATCCACAATGCTGTCATATGTTCATTCCCATTTCTGATTTAAACTGATTTATTTACTCCTCCACTTCTTGGAAATTTAACATAGTGAAACATTAGAGGCAGCACAACTGCTTTGAAAATCAGTAGGCAGGGATATTAGCTTTGAATAGTGAGAATACTGAATCCCCTGTTGTCACTGTCATTTACTTTTAAAATATAATGGAAGAACCCCACTCATGTCCACAAATCAGGAGAAGTGAAGAATCAGATTAGCTCTGTACAGAGGTTAATATTGAGGAATTGTTAGAACATCTGGGCCTTCTGACCCCACACGAAATGAAGTTGCATGATAGGTACAATCAAGCTTAGCTTCATGGCATGGTTGCAAGGGTTAAACAAAGATATCCCTAATTTTGTTGTTTGGTAAATGGTGCATGATGAATTCTCCATGGCTCCCCCAACCATAGGCAGTATTGATGACATTCAGGAGTAAGGATAATTTTTAGTCTTATGAGCGGTGCAGCTACACAGAAGACTGTGACCATCTCCTATACTCTTGCACAGCTCTGCCTCACTTAAAAACAATTCACATGGAAATCAAGACATTGCCCTTATGATATCATTGATCCTCTTCAAGAACAAAGGATGAATAACAACAACAAATTTGAGATTCATAGGATGGTAGATTGAAAGCTATAGGGAATTCTAGATGCCATCAAGTCTAATCTTCCTCATTTTACAAATGAGGAAACTGGGACTGAGAAAGGTTAAATGATTTGCACTAGTAAGGAAAACTACGATCTCCTCTGGAAGTATGTTCATAAGCTTTATTTTGGAGAAATGATCTAGAATAAATGGATGGAAGATAAAGAGAATCAGATTTAAACTCAATATAGAAAGCTTGTAGCCATGTGGGTAGTATGACATATTTTGGGAAATATTATCCCCTTCTTGTGTCTATGCTGATGCCTCCAAGGTCATGAGGTAGTACCTACCACATGGAGCACCTTGAACCTTTTAACCATTTGCCCTCTTCAGGTGATCTCTCTAATTACAATTCTCTAACAACTAAATCCCAACTACCAAAAACAACCTCTCCCCCCTCCCAATCCTAAATTCCAAACTCATTCTCATCCACTTCAACTCTACTCCCAATGTTCCATTCCAGTATACCCTTCACTACCATTATGCCATTTAGAACTCTTGCTCCATAATTAGGCTTCCTTTCATAAATCTCTTCTCTCTCTACCTTCATTCTTTGGAAGTCACTGAGACCTGAGTGTCTCCTGATGAAAATGCATCCCCGGCTAACTTTTCTTGTACTGGCTTTGCTTTCTGTATGGACTCACCAATCCTGATGAGAGGCACTTCTTTCTCCCCACTGCCACTTTTAGAATCTCTCTCTACTGTCATCACTCAGCAGTCTCTCCTTGGAGCATCTTTCAATCAAAAATGATGGTGAAAAGAGAAAGATGAGAGGTCAGGGGCCAAGTAGTAGTTGCTACCTTTCTCTCCTCTCCATCTTCTCTCCCTCTTCATTATCGTAATTCAATATATTCTCTTCAAAAGCCTCTACACCACCCACCATGAGTGAATAGATCCAGTGGATGTGTTTGCCCAAGGTATGGCACACCAATATTAGAAACAAATGACAAAGTTTGTAAACCAAAGGCATTGATCATACATAGGTTATTCAGACAATCATTAATTTATCATTCCATTCATTTGCCATTCTGTCTGTCTAAATGAAATAACCCTTTAAGATGGAAAATTATAGTTTCTCAATGAATAATTGGTCACTGTCAGCAAGTATGGCAACTTGTTCTTTTTCTAACATATTTTGTTATGGCCAAAGAAGCCTCCAATACACATTTTGTAGCTCATTATTTTTGGCACCTTCATGCCCTTTTCCACAAAGCCTTATACAAATTACTCTTGTTTTGTTTTGTTGTTTACATCTTTCTAACTTGAATTTGCAATTTATATGATGCTACAATATGAGGTAACAGAGTTTGATGAAAACAGTCAAAAATAATATTTTAGTTTGTCCTGTCCTTATCTTTAGAACATTGCTTTTTTTTCCTACTGGATTTATCTCATAGTTAACATTTTGTAAATCTTTAAAAAGCAATCAAAGCAATTTGAGTACTAAACTTTAAATGAATGTATTTCTATCTGCCTGAGCATGAGTCTATAATTTCATGCAACTGTGCTTCCAATGGATATTTTTGCCAAATGGACACTTCTAGGACCAAGCAACAATCTTTTGTATATTCATGACTGTACTAAATTACAGATATTAAAGATACATAAACCATGAAGCTACAGTGACATTTCTACCTAGCATTTTCTAAATGATTAAAGCAGCCTGTGTTTATACATCTGATTAGAGAATTGCAAAAAGATTGGCACCTATTACCAATAAAAGGAAATGAAGCTTTATTTAAATAAATCATGCTTTATTCATTGGTCCAGCATGTAGTCAAGTTTATCTTGGAAACTTCAGTCAAGTTATTATTGGAAACAGTAAAAATGGGCAAAATAACTAGATCTCTTTTTCTTTCTGAGGCAGCATGGTGCAATGGAAAGACTACTGGGCTTAACACTGCGTCTGAAACATAGTGGGTAATTAATAAGTGTCTATCAGTTGATTGATTTAGATTCAGAAGAATATCAGTTGGAATTCTGGCTCTGCCAGTTATTACTGTGTGACCTTGGACAAATCACTTCACCTCTCTGGGCGTCTATTTTCTCACTTGTCAAATAAGGGGGTTTGGACTAGATGATCTTTAAGGATTCTTTCAGCTATAAGTCTGTGATGCTATGATTGCAGTTAGGTCACACAACAAATAAATTGCTGGGCCTGAAATCTGAAAGACCTTAATTCAAATCCAACCTCACTTATTAGCTTATGATCTTGAGCAAGTCACTTAATCTACTGCCTTAGTTTCCTTAACTGTAAAATGGGAATAATAAAACCACCTGCCTTCTAGTATTGCTGTGTGTACCAAATGAAAAAATATTTGTAAAGCATTTAGCACAGTGCCTGGCTTGTATTTATACAGTAGGCATTATATAAATGCTTGTTTCCTTCCTTTCTTCCTTCTTTCCAACTCTATGAATCTATGATTTCTTTGTTAAAGTGTAAATGTGAGGTCTAATGAAACATAAATAGAAAAGGACTTCCTTATCAAAAATTGGAAGGAGCGGCATTTTAAAAATGTATTATTGATGGGGAAATGGAGGGAGAGACTAGGGCTACCTGTGTTCTGTTGATTGTGTGGTATTGTGGAATGAACAATGGATTTGAAAGATAAGAACTTTGGTTTAAATTGCACTTCTGACACTACATGTGTGATCACCAGTAAATAAATTTACCTCTCTAGATCTCTGTTTCTTCATCTATAAAATGAGAGGGTTGGACTGGATAATTTCTGAACTCTCTTCTACCTTTAAATCTCTTATTGTTTTGATTGTCTTATATATTTTATTTGTTACATGTTCAAAAAAGCAATCAGGAAAATAGTAAGCTGAAGGTGATATGCCTTTCAATAAAATTGTAGTTTTTCCTTTACATCAAGTTCAGATCCCATACAGAGGATACTTATCATTTCTAAAACACTGTTGACTAAAAAGTTGCTTGTTTTGGTCAAAGCGTTAAAATGATCTCTTTTATGACTTTTGAAATTCAAAGACTGAAGAAAATCACAATTATCTAGGAGTAACAGGAGGTTCCTGCTTCATTCTATCCATAGAAATTTCACTGCCATGCCAATCAGTAGAATATTTGACCTATTTAGAACCAAGTTTAAGGGGAAAAGTCAGAAACCTGGGCACAAACCACTCTGTGGCCCTTTCCATCACAGTTCTCTCACTTAATCTAAATAGTGACTTATTTATTATTCTGGATCTTGATCACTGCATTCCCTTTGGTTTTGTTTTCTTTTGGCTCTGAATTATTTATAGAAGCTAAGATAAAAATGGCTTGCATTCAGAAGCACTTACTTTAATTAAGTTCTGATGATGCCAGATGCTTGTATGTGAAACTGTCAATCCCCTTTCCAGAATATAAATAAATAAATAAATCGATTAATGAACACTTTAGAATAGGAAAATTAATCCCACTGCACAATTGAGACTTAGCATTCAGTGCAAACACAGTCATCATGATGAAGAGAAAGCAGGACTCTTCACTTGAAAGTAATATTCAGATTGAAATACTGAATAAGTGTCCCACTGAAAACCAAGGATTCAAACTAAAAAAAAAAAAAAGAACCAAATCTCCTACCTGATAATCAAATTTTTTACTGTCTATTTATAAAAATTTATAGTTGGTTACAATTAAGAAGGGATTTTAGAGATTAACTAGAATAGCAGTCTTATTTTGCAAATTAGGAAACTAAGGCCTAACTAAAACAGTTTTGTTATTGATATGGTCAATTATGCTGATAGTTTTCCTAATACTGAACCAGCCCTGCATTCCTGGTATAAATCCTACCTGGTCATAGCATAATATCCTCAAGATAAGTTGTTGTAACCTGTTTGCCAATATTTTATTTAAAATTTTTATATCTATATCTATATTCATTAGGGAAATTGGTCTATAATTTTCTTTCTCTGTTTTGGCTCTTCCCTGGTTAGGTATCAGCACCATATTTGCAGGTGAGAATCCTTCTTCACCTATTTTCCCAAGTAGTTTATATAGTATTGGAATCAGTTGTTCTTTAAATGTTTGTAAATCTATCTAGCCCTGGAGATTTTTTCTTAGGGAGTTCGTTGATGTCTTGTTCAATTTCTTTTTTTATGAAATGAAGTTGTTTAAGTATTTTATTTCCTCTTCCATTAATCTGAGCAATTTATATTTTTTTAAATATCCATTCACTTCACTAAGATTGTCAAATTTATTGGCATACAATTGGGCAAAATAGCTCTTAATTATTGTTTTGATTTCCTCTTCATTGGTGGTGAATTCATCCTTTTCATTTTTGATACTAGCAATTTGGTTTTCTTCTTTCTTTTAATCAAATTAATCAAAGGTTTATCTATTTTATTGGTCTTTTTAATAAAACCAGCTCTTAGTTTTATTTATTAGTTCAATAGTTCTCTTAATTTCAATTTTTTTAAAATCACTCTTTTGATTTTCAGAATTTCCAATTTGGTATTTAATTGGGGATTTTCAATTTGTTGTTTTTCTAGCTTTGTTAGTTCCATGCCCAATACATTGATCCTTTCTTTCTCTATTTTATTCACGTAAGCATTTAGAGATATAAAACTTCCTGTAAGGACCACTTTTGCTGAATCCCATAAGTTTTGGTATGCTGTCTCATTATTATCATTCTCTTCGATGAAGTTATTGACTTTTTCCATGATTTGTTACTTGACCCACTCATTCTTTAGGACTAGATTATTTTGTTTTCTATTAATTTTTAGTCTGTCTTTCCGTGGCCTTTTATTATATGTAATTTTTATTGCATCATGATCTGAAAAAGATGCATTTAATATTTCTGCCTTTCTTCATTGGATTGTGAGGTTTTATGCTCTAGTACATAGTCAATTTTTGTGTAGGTGCCATGTACCACCGAGAAAAAGGTATTTTCCTTTCTGTCCCCATTCAGTTTTCTCCAGAGGTCAACCATATTTAACTTTTCTAAAATTCTATTGATCTCCTTAACTTCTTTTTTGTTTATTTTGTAGTTAGATTTATTT
This sequence comes from Phascolarctos cinereus, assembly GCF_003287225.1. NCBI lineage: Eukaryota > Metazoa > Chordata > Mammalia > Diprotodontia > Phascolarctidae > Phascolarctos > Phascolarctos cinereus. Next base: position 437,400,345 of record NW_027555847.1, on the reverse strand, counting down.
ATTTCTGAGAGGGGGAAGTTGAGGTCCCCCACTAGTATCGTTTTGCTGCTTACTTGTTCCTGAATCTCCCTTAATTTGTCCTTTAAGAATTTGAATGGTAGGGGTAGCTAGGTGGTACAGTGGATAGAGCACCAACCCTGAAGTCAGGAGGACCTGAGTTCAAATCCGGCCTCAGACACATAATACTTACTACCTGTGTGACCCTGGGCAAGTCATTTAACACCAATTGCCTAAAATAATAATAATAATAATTTGAATGCTGTTAACAACACAACTAACAGAAATCATAAGACTGTCTCAATAAATACAGAAAAAGCATATGAAAAAATACAAAATCCATTCCCATTAAAAACACTAGAGAGCATAGGAATAAATGGAGTCTTCCTCAAAATAATAGATACCATCTATCAAAAACCATCAGCAAGAATTATATGCAATGGGGATAAGCTAGAAGCATTTCCAATAACATCAGGTGTTAAACAAGGATGTCCATTATCAGCACTGTCATTCAATATTGTGCTAGAAATGTTAGCTGTAGCAATTAGAGACAAAAAAGAAATTGAAGGAATTAGAATAGACAAAGAAGAAACAAAGTTATTACTCTTCACAGATTATATGATGACATATTTAGAGAATCCTAGAGAATCAAGTAAAAAAATTACTTGAAATAATAAACAAATTTAACAAAGTTGTGAGATACAAAATACACCCACACAAATCATTGGCATATTACTAACAAAGCCCAGCAGCAAGAGATAGGAAAAAAAATTCCATTTAAAATTACTGTAGACACTATAAAATATTTGGGAGTCTACCTGCCAAAAAAAAAAAAACCAGAAACTATATGAACACAATTTAAAAAATATTTTTCACATGAGTAAAGTCAGATCTAAATAATTGGGAAAATATCAGTTGCTCATGGGTAGGCCAAGATAATATGATAAAAATAACAGTTCTACCTAACATAATTTATTTATTCAGTGCCAAAAATCAAACTACCAAAGAAAAATGCTTTAGACAGCTAGAAAAAGCAATAACAAAATTCATCTGGAAGAACAAAAAGTCCAGAATATCAAGGGAGCTAATAAGAAAAAAATGCAAGGGAAGGTGGCCTAACTGTACCAGATCTTAAATTGTATTACACAGCAGCAATCATCAAAACTACTTAGCACTTGCTAAGAAATAGAGTGGTGGATCAGTGGAATAGGTTAGGTATGCAAGACACAACATAGGTTAGCTATGCAAGACACAACAGTCAATGACTATATTAATCTACTATTTGATAAATCCAAAGACTCCAGCTTCTGGGATAAGAAATAACTATTTAAAAGTCAAAATGGGCCCATGATTTAGATATAAAGGCTGATACTGTAAGTAAACTGGGAGAACAAGAAATAGTTTACCTATCAGATCTATGGAGAACAGAAGAATTCATGACCAAACAGGAGACAGAGAATATTACAAAAAGCAAAATAGATAATTTTGATTACACTAAATTGAAAAGTTTTTACACAAACAAAGCCAATGCAACTAAGATTAGAGGGAAGGTAGAAAATTGGGAAAGAATTTTAACAACCAGTCTCTCTGATAAGGGCCTCATTTCTAAAATATAGAGAGAATTAAGACACATTTATAAGACTACAAGCCATTCCCCAATTGATAAATGGTCAAAGGATATGAACAGACAGTTCTCAGATGAAGAAATTAAAGCCATCTATAGTCATATGAAAAAATGCTCTAAATCATTATTGATTAGAGAAATGCAAAACAAAACAACTCTGAGGTACCACATCACACCTACCAGATTGGCCAACATGACAAAACAGGAAAATGATAAATGTTGGAGAAGATGTGGGAAAATTGGAACACTAATGCATTGTTGGTGGAGTTGTGAAATGATCCAACCATTTTGGAGAACAATTTGGAGCTATGCCCAAAGGGCTATAAAAATGTGCATGCCCTTTGACCCAGCAATACCACTTCTAGGGCTATATCCCAAAGAGATCATACAAATGGGAAAATGACCCACATGTACAAAAATATTCACAGAAGCTTTTTGTGGTGGCAAAGAATTGGAAACTGAGAGGATACCCATCAATTGGGGAATGGCTGAACAAGTTGTGGTATATGAATGTAATGCAATACTATTGTGCTATAAGAAATGATGACCAGGCTGACTTCAGAAAAACCTGGAAAGGCTTATATGGTCTGAGGCTGAGTGAAGTGAGCAGAACCAAGAGAACATTGTACACAGTAACAGCCGTGTTGTGCGATGACTAATATTGATAAACTTAACCCTTCTGAGCAATACAAGGATCTAAGACATCCCCAGAGGCCTCATGATGGAAAATGCTATCCACATTCAAAGAAAGAACTATGGAACTTGAATTGCTATCATTTTTTTCTCTTCTGTTGAGTTTTGTTTCCTCTTCCTAATGGTTCCTCCTATTGGTTTTAATTTTTACTTGAAAAAAATAACTATTTAGCAAAAACTGCAGGAAAACTAGAACAATGTGAGGCAGAAACTGGGCAATGACCAACATCTTATACTATATACCAAAACAAAGTCAAAATGGGTACATGATTTAGATATAGAGACTGATACCATAAGCAAACTAGAAGAGCAAGGAATAGTTTACCTTTCAGATCTATGGAGAAGGGAAGCATTTATGACCAAACAAGAGATAGATAGAGAACATCATTAAATGCAAAATGGATAATTTTATTATATTTAAAAGTTTTTTTCACAAAGCCAGTGCATCCAAGATTAGGAGGGAAGCAGAAAATTGGGAAAGGATTTTTACAACCAGTGTCTCTGATAAAGGCCTCTTCTCTAAAATATATAAATAACTGAGGCAAATTTATAAGAATGCAAGTCATTCTCTAATTGATAAAGGATCAAAGGATATGAACAGGCAGTTTTTCAGAGAAACAAACTAAAGTTATCTATAGTCATATGAAAAAATGTTCTAAATCACTACTGATTAGAGAAATGAAAATCAAAATGACTCTGAGGTACCTATCAGATTGGCTAACATGACAAAAGAGGACAATAATAAATGTTGGAGATGTGGGGAAATTGGAACACTAATGCATTGTTGGTAGAGTTATGAAAAGATCCAATCATTTTGGAGAGCCATTTGTAACCATGCCCAAAGGGCTATAAAATTATACATACCCTTTGAACCAACAATACCACTTCTAGGTCTGTATCCCAAAAAGATCACAAAAATTGGAAAGCGGCCCACAGGTACAAAAATATTTATAGCAGTTTTTTGTGGTGGCAAAGAATTGGAAATTGAGGGGATGCTCATCAGTTGGGGAATGGCTGAACAAGTTGTGATATAAGAATGTAATGGAATACTATTGTGCTGTAAGAAATGACGAGCAGGCAGACTTAAAAAAAAACTGGAAATACTTACATGAACTGATTCAGAATGAAATGAGCAGAACTGGCAGAACATTGTACACAGCAACAGCCACATTGTGCAATGACTGACTTCAATAAACTTGGCTCTTCACAGTAACGCAAGCAACTCCAGAAGACTCACAATGGAAATTGCTATCTACATCCAGAAAAAGAACTATGGAGTCTGAATGCAGATGGAAGCATACTATTTGCTCTCTTTTTCCTTTGTTGTTTTGTTTTAATGCATCATTCTCTTGGTTCCTCCCATTAGTGCTAACTGTTCTTTTCATCATGACTAATGAGAAAATATGCTTAACGTGAATGTATGTGTAGAACCTATATCAGACTGTGCACCATCTTGGGGGGGAAGAAGTGGGAAGGGAAGAAAATTTAAAACTCAAAACCTTTTACCAGGATGTACTTTCCTTCCTTATCTCTTTTAGTTAGATCTATTTTTTCTTTTTCTTTGTCTCAGATCAGGATTACTACCCCTGCTTTTTTTTTTTACTTCAGCTGAAGCATAATATATTCTGTTCCAGCCTTTTACCTTTACTCCATGTGTATCTCTCTCCTTCAAATGTGTTTCTTGTAAACAATATATTGTAGGATTATGGTTCTTAATCCACTCTGCTATCCCTTTTCATTTTATGGTAGAGTTCATCCCTTTCACATTCACAGTTATGATTACTATCTGTGTCTTCCTCTCCATCCTATTCCCCCCACCTTTTATGTTTTTCTCTCTCCTTTCTCCCTTTCCTTCCTCAGTAGAGTTTTGCTTTTGACCATCACCTCCTTCAACCTGTTCTCCCCTCTATTAGCCCCCTCCTTTTTCTTCCCCTTTAATCTTTCTACTTCTTCTCTCCCTTCTATTCACCCCCTCTCTTTTCTTTTCCCTTTCCCCTCCTACTTCCTATAGGGTAAGTTCTTTATGCAACTAATTATGTTATTCCCTTTTTGAATCAAATCTGATGAGAGTAAGGTTCAAACAATACTCATCTCCCTCCCTTCTTTCCCTCTACTGTATTAGGTTTTTGTGCCTTTTCTTGTGATGTAATTTGTCCTTGTCTGTCTCCTCCTTTCCTCTTCTCTCAGTACAATCCTTTTTCAACACTTAATTAGAATTTTTACCATCACATCAAAGTTAACTTATATCCACATCCTCTGTCAAGTATACCCCCTTTTTAATGTTATAATAACATTACAATTCTCAAAAGTTACCAGTGCCATCTTCCCTTGTAGAGCTGTAGACAGTTTACCCTTATTAATAATAATATGTTGTTGCTGTTTTCCTTTGCTGTTTACCTTTTTATGCCTCTCTTGAGTCTTGTATCTGAAAGTCAAATTTTCTGTTGAGCTCCGGTCTTTTCATCAGGAAAGTTTGGAAGTCCCCAATTTTGTTGAATATCCATCTCCTCCCCTGAAAGATTACACTCAGTTTCACTGGGTAGTTGATCCTTGTTGTAGTCCAAGCTCCTTTACTTTACAGAATATTGCATTCCATGCCTCCTGATCTTTTAATGTAGAAGCTACAAGGTCCTGCGTAATCTTGACTGTGGTTCCATGATATTTAAATTGTTTCTTTCTGGCTGCTTCCTGTATTTTCTCTTTGACCTGGTAATTTTGGAATTTGGCTGCAATACTTTTTGGCATTTTCAAATTGGGAAGTCTTTCAGGAGGTGAGCAGTAGATTCTTTTGATGACTAATTTACCCTTTGGTTCTAGGACCCCAGGGCAGTTTTCTTTGATGATTTCCTGAAGGATTTTGTCCAGGCTCTTTTTTCATCATGGTTTTCAGGCAGACCAATAATTTTTAAATTGTCTCTCCTGGATCTATTTTCCAGGTGAGTTGTTTTACCAATGAGGTATTTTACATTTTCTTCTATTTTTCATTCTTTTGTTTCTGTTTGACTGATTCTTGCACTCTCATAGTGTCATTAGCTTTCACTTGCCCCATTCTAATTTTTAACAAGTTGTTTTCTTCTGTTAGATTTTGTACCTCCTTTTCCATTTGGCCCATTTTAAAGAATTCTTCTCAGTGAGTTTTTGTGCCTCCTTTTCCATTTGGCCAATTCTACTTTTAAAGGACTTGTTTTCCACTGCTAATTTCTGTCTTTCCTTTTCCAAACTATTGACTATCTCTTGCAAACCTCTCGTTTCTTTTTATATTTTTCTTCTGCCTCTCTTATTTGACTTTTAAAATTTTTCTTGAGCTCTTCCAAGAAGGCTTTTTAGAAGAAAAGTTCATATTCCCCTTTGAGGTTTTTAGATGTGGGTGTATAAACAATGTTCTCTTCTTCTGAATTTATACCTTGATCTTCCCTTTCCCCAAAATAAGAATCTATGGTCATTATCCATTTCTAATTTTTGTTCATGGTGTTTACCTATTTCCTGACTTTAAAAAAATGTTGAGTTCTCCTGCCAGAGGGAAAGGGGCACTTACCCAAGCTTCTTTTCCTGCTCACCCAGGCCTTGCAGTTGAATGTTTGGCTCCTCCTTGCCTGGGCCTTGCACAGGCATGTTTTGGTACTGACAGATGTCTGTCAGTCTGGAGTTTTGCCTTCTAGAGTTGTGCTTCCCAGAGTTGTATCGAGGCATCAGATTTCACTGCTGGGTAACTTGATCAACCATGGTGGTTTTCTGAACTGGTTTCTACTGGTTCCCCTATCTGTACTGAGGCTGTCAGGGGTCCTGGTGTTGGAATTTGCCTGCTCCACCAACCAAGGTCTCAGTATCTCCCCCTGGTATGCTGATGTGGAGCTTGTTCCTTGCTTGCTGGGACACCTCCAGTCCTCTACTGCTCCCTCTCCCCCAGAGCAAGAAGGGCCTTTCCTGTTAATCCCCCAAGCTTCCTGGGCTATAAGATTGCTGTGCCCTATATTTTTGCCGGCTCAGGGTTTTTCCTAGGTCAATATTTTCTGGTCTTTCAGAGGTCACTGAAGGAGGGTGACAGCAACTATGTTTTACTTCACCAACTTGACTCCTGGAAGCAGAACCTACAAGATGTCTTACAAGGTTTCAGTGATCAAAATTTACATTGCTTTGGGGAGAGGAAGGAAGGGACCTATGTTGCTCAACTGGCCAGTTCCAATTGGGTCCCCAATGGGTTATCTCCTAGTACTACTATTCACAAAGGTTGTTCTTTATCCTTTGTTCTCCAAGAGGACCATGACATCAGGGAGGTGATGCCAGGACATGCAAATGAATTGGATTTAAGTGAGAGAGGGCTGTGCAAAGTCACTTTATTATACTGCATATACTACCAAAAAAGGTATGAACTAAGAGCCTCTGAAATATCACCTCAGTTCCATAAATTCTTGGAGAGCAACTTTCAAACCAGGATAAATAGCACAGTGTCAAACCTATAAAGTATCACTATTTCCCAGACCACATTAATAGCAAAGTTATTAGCTAGCCATTTACAAACTGACCATTCATCTAGGAAGAGTATTCCCACATGATATGATTTCAGATATTTCCCACTTGATATGATTTAGAAGATTTCCTGAATGGAAAAAGGTTAATTTGCTTAAAGCAAATTCACCTAAAAATTGTCTATTAATCATTTTACCAAATGACACTTAAACCTATATTCTGAATAATAATTATTTATAAAACATTCTATGTACTCATGCATGAAAGTGCTGTTTTAGCTCTGTTCAAGCCTTTTTACATGTTTTTGGTTTTTTTTCTCTTTTAACCATTTTTATAAAATGTAATGTTTCATTATTTTAAGAATCCACTTTTAATACTTGAGTAGTTTACAGTAGGGTTTGGATGAAATTTGGTTGAAATTGCTCATCAGGTAAATTGGTTTGGTTTAATCCAAGACAATCAAAATCATGTAAAGAAGCCAAAGAAAGACTATCTATTTAACTCCAGCTTCCTGCTCTTTTTTTTTTTAATGCAGCCCTCACATCCTTTCTGTTTGGTAGCATAGGACAGACCTTCTGCAGAGGTTTCTGGGCTTTTCTAAGCCAGTTCCCTCAGTTGAACTAAATTATACTTCTTAAACGGTACTGATCATTTATCTGCTAAGTCTGCCATAGAAATATCTTTCCTATCAATGCTACAAAATTTGAAATTTGAAATGCCATTTGAGAATTCTTTGGGATGGCAATCTCTTTTCAAATTTAATCTTTTAAATGCACAAAGCCCTGAAATATTGTGTTGTTCAGGTCATGGTAATGGTCTGATTTTGAAGTTAAAACTCAACTTTTTCTAGAACTCCATGAGTTTTGTGTGTATAACCCCAGGTAGTTTCCACTAGCTAACACTTATGGTTTGTTTGCTGGGATTTCTAGGCAGCAAGGATTCATCTCAAAAAATTGTTTTGGAGCTAGATGAGACCTTAGATATAGTCTAATAAAACTTCATTTTACAGTTGACCCGAGAAATATAGTAGATTCAAAACTGAAACTCAAGTCTTATGATTTCTCCCACTGTGTTCTTTTTTCTACACTATTTTTATTGCCTCCTCTTTTCAGATATTTTGATGTTTTGAGATATTACCTAGAGAAACTCAATAAATACATTGCAATTTTGCAGGGGCGGGGGGGCCTAAAGAAACTATTTGAAACCAAGAGGAAGCTGTAGTCAGAAGATGAATCCCCACTTTGATTATTTAGTACATACATAACCAGGGCAAGTCACTTAACCTCCTTAAGCCTTGGTTCCTTCAGCTCCAAAATGAAAACATACTTCTAAATAACCTATTGGTTCCTTCCAGCTTTAGATCTATGATTCTGTAAACCTAAGTATGGGTATTAAACAATGTATACTATATCAGAAAGACGGTGGGAATTGAAAAAAACCTTTAAATTGATAATGAAAATAAAGGCAATTTGAGATGCCCCCATCTGTATTCTAGTGTTGGTAGTGAAGACAGAATGAAAGAGAATAGAATGTTGGGTTTAGAATCTGGAAGACCTGAATTCATATCCTAACTCTAGCAATTACTAGCCATGGGATCCCGGGAAAATTCTTTAATCTTTCTGAATATCAGTCTTCTTATGTGTAAAAAGAGATGAAGTTATCATTTGTACTCATCTCATAAAACTATTTATGATAATTTATGTGGGGAAAACCTGAAAACCCTGAAGTCATCATTACTAATTGCCATTTACCTTGATCTAGGGTGATTGACCTACTCTTCCCTAAATATCTTCCTACTCTGAAGCTTTTACCAGCTGACTCAACTTCTCTTGCTATGCCCACCCAGTTCACCTCAGTGGCAGCCATAGTGAAAACAGCAATACGTTCCACCAGAAGTTCTTTGCTCCCAGGTATGGGTCTCTGGGTTCCCTGTATTAAAAACAAAGTAGCAAATACCAGAGAGAAGTGAAGAGTTTCCCCAAATATGACCCCACCAAGCCTATCCACCTCACCACAGCCTTTCTGAACTATAAGGCAAGTATAATCCACATTGTTTGAGAAGTGCAAAGGCCTGGTTCAAAGGTAAAAAAGAAGAAAATGGTCGAGGACATCACCACTGGGGAAATTCCCCTCTGTAGTTATTGTAAGCATTTTGGCCTATGTGCAAATCCTCCAAGGCCTCCAGACCTTCAAAACCACCTTTTCTGAGCACATCAATGATGAATGTAAGAGGCAATTGAACAAGAACTGGCATAAGTCCAAGAAGAAGTCCTTCACCAAGTACTGAAAGAAATGTCAGAATGACAATGAAAAGAAGCACTTGGAGAAAGATTTCAACAGAAGAAGAAATACTTCTAGAAAATCCAAGTCATCATCCATGTCCATATGGGCCTGCTCCCTCTAAAGCAGAAGTCTCACTTGATGGAGATCTCCATGAATGGTGGCAGCACGGTTGAGAAACTGAACTGAGCCCACAAGAAACTAGAGCAGCAAGTGCCGGTGTCCACTATGTTTGGGCAGGATGAGAAGATTGACTTCATTGGAGTGATAAAAAGCAAGGGCTACAAAGGTGTCACCAGCCCTTGGTGCACAATGAAACTTCCCTGAAAAATCTACTGGACTGTTTTGGAGCTTGGCATCCTGCTCACAGAGAATTCTTTGTGACCCAAGCTGGTTAGAAGGGTTACCACCATTGCATAGAGATAAACAAAAATATTTACAAGATATTGCCAGATCAAAGATGGGAAACTGATCAAAAACAATACGTACACTGATTACAACTGTCTGACAAGAACATGAATCCTCTGAGAGGCTTTGTCCACTATGGTGAAGTGACCGATGACTTTGTCATGCCCAAAGTCTGTGTTGCCGGGATCAAGAAGTGTTTCCTCATCCTATGAAAATCTGTGCTGGTACAGACTAAATGTCACACCCTGGAGAAGATTGACTTGAAGTTTATTGACACCACCTCTAAATTTGACCATGGACCACTTTCAGACAGTGGAGAAGAAAGCTTTCATGAGAATACTTAAAATGATTATATTGATAAAGAAAAACTTCCTATTTCCAAGTGAACTTGTAGCTAGTGGATTCTCAATAAATTGAAAATATTTTTTTTAAAAACCTTCTCTTGCTGCCTTGACTATTCCAGCTCAGTGGAAAGTATGAAACAAGTATGTTAGATGTGAAAGCTTGGCAAATGGCTACATTTCCTATGCTTAAGTCATCCCTTACTGTGACCTTTAGAGACTGGACTTATTGAATAGAGCATACCCTTTAATGTTTGTTCCTCACCAATAACACATACCATAACCTCTGACATAGGCAAACCAAGAAATCAGAAGGCGGTGTGGACAAAACTGTAATAATGACACTAAGTCTTGAATGCCCTTGCCTTCATAGTTTCTTTGACAAATATATCATTACGAACTAGAACTAAATCTCACTATTTCCTGAAGGATATTTAAAACAGAGGGAAAGCCACCAAAAATAACAGATTCCCTGCACACACAAAAAAAAAAGTTTCAATAGACTTACAACCTCTCACTCTTTCCAAGATAATTAACTCTAAAAAAACAGTATTAGACATTTCAAACATCACACAAAATCTCTGCTTCTCTCAGATTTTATGTACTTGTTTTCTGCATTATAAGTATGAGGGAAAGGCATATGTACTCATTTAGATTATTACCCACAGTAATATAAACACAGTTTTGTTCCAGCCTCACAACTCAGCTGTTCTGACTTCCCTCATAGGAAACTATAAGAAATCTTAGACACAGTCTAACAACCCAAGAAAAAAAAGATTGTGTCTTTCCCAGTGTTAGCCAGGTAATAATTACCAGAGTTGGGATTCAAATCTAGGTTCTCTGAGTCCAAAGCTATTATGTCTTACATTTTACCACACTGACTCCAAGTTGTAGCATACTGTGCTTTTTTTCTGTGCTAACAATTTTTGTTGTTTTCAGTCATTTCTGTCTTGTGTCTGACTTTTTGTGACCCCATTTGGGGTTTTCTTGGCAAAGACACTGGAGTGGTTTGCCATTTCCTTCTCTAGTTCATTTTACAGAAGAGGAATTGAAGCAATCAGGATTAAGTGACTTTGCCTAGGGTCACAAAGCTAGTAAGTATGTATAAGACTGGACTTGAACTCAGAAAGATGAGGCTTTCTGACATCAGGCCTAGTATGGTATTCACTACACCACCTAGCAGCCAACTTAGTTCAAGACTAAACTGAATTTAGGGACCAAAACAAGAAAGCTGGTAAACATCTAGACCTTCACTTTCTGAAGATTATATTTTGACCACAGAGGAGTAGGCATTCTCATTACAAGATGAGAGTGTGAATCCTCTTCTTTCCCGCTTCCACTATCCATCCCTTATCTTTTTCTCTTTCTTGATCCTGCTCCTAACTCATCAACTGAAATTACCCTTTGAAATCTGCTTTGGAAATGTGTAAGGAAAAGGTCAAGGCAACCAAGTCAATATAATAAAAAATGACCATGTTATCTCAATTGGTTTACAGATTCAGTGCTGAAATGTCAAGACACTCATGCCAACATAATAAAAATGACAGTACTACCTAAATTATTTTTATAAATTTAGTGGTATAGAAGTCAAACTACCAAGGGGTTACTTTATAAAGCTAGACCAAAAATAACAATGTGCAGATGAAAGAACAAAAGGTCAAGAATTTCAAGGGAAAAGATGAAAAAGTAGGAATGAAGATGACTTGGCACTTAAAGACCTTAAACTATATTGTAAAGCAATAATCATAACAGAATTTCAGAGTCTAGTCCAACCCATAGTTAAAAAAGAATTAACTTTAAACATATCTGAGAAGCGGTCTTCCAGTTTTTCCCTGAAGACTTCAGTTATTTGCTTTATGTGAAGATAGGATGGATTTGTGATTTCATAGCATAGGGAACTGACATTGTTACCCACTTGATTGCAGCCCATCTATGACTCAAGAAAAAAGTCCTAGAGAGTGACATGATATTTACAGAAGCTGAATTGTTTAACAAGGGTCACACCACTAGCAAATATCAGAAGTTATTTGGTACTAATTGTTTTTTAAAAGGAAAAGGAAACAAAAAAGACCTACAAATAAATAAATGCAGAAGCCCAGTGTTTGACAAGCCTAAGAATACAAACTATTAGAAGTCTTTCTATGCAACAAGAGGAAAATTATACAGCAATTTGGCAAAAAAAAAAAAAAGAAAGAAAGGAAAAAAACCAAACATCTCTAAAATTTCATATCCAGGATATATAAGGAATTGACATGAGTACATGAAGCAGCACTGAATCATTCTTGACTAGATAAGTAGTCAAAAGATACAAATAGTCTTGAAAAGAAATACAAACTATCAAGTGCTATATTAAAAAAAAGATGAGAAAAGCAAATTGAACCAAATCTGAGTTGTTAATCTTACAACTATCCAATTGGCAAAGATGACAAATAGTGAAAAGAAGAGTAGCTTGTTGGTGTAACTATAAATTTGTTCAAATATTTGGGAAAATTTTGGAATTATGGTAAGAAAAGTTACTAAACAATTCATGCCCTTTGAACTAACAATCTTACTCCTGACCATGTCCACCAAGCAGGTCAATGATAAAAGAAAGTTCACATATATACCAAAATATTAATATTTGCAATATAAAAGTTGAAACAAGGAGAATACCAATTGACTAGGAAATGGTTAAACAAATTGTGGTAAATAGGTATGATCGTTAAGTATTTTGCCTAGAACCAATTCAAAGAATTCATGGAATCATAGGAGATAGGAACAAATGTGGAGTAATAATAATAACTAGTATTTACATTTTGCTTTGGGATTTGCAAAAAGCACTTCATAGTGCTTTTCTCTGGGTTTTTTTTGGGGGGGTAGGCAATTGGGGTTAAGTGACTTGCCCAGGGTTACATAGCTAGTGTCAAGTGTTTGGTCTGAGGCCAGATTTGAACTCAGGTCCTCCTGACTTCAGGGCCAGTGTTCTATCCACTGCACCCCCTAGCTGCCCCTTCATAGTGCTTTTGATTAGATCTTCACAATAATCCTATGAAGTGGATGCAGTTATTATTCCCATTTTATAGATCAGGAAAATGAAGCTTAGATAGGTCAAGTGACTTTCAGTCAAATAGCAAAGGAGTGCCTGAGATCAGATTGTGGGGGAATTCTAAGGGGAAGGGCTGATTGTGGGAGGCAACATTTGGAAGTGAGACAGATTTTTGATAAGAGACAGGATAAAGAGAGAGAGAGAAGGATAAAGAGAGGAAAATAGGATGGAGAGAAATGCGTAATTGTGTCTATGAATGGGATGAGCTAATCCATAGAACATAAGTGGGTAGCGGAATGGATTATAAACCAGAATCTGACAATATGTTGTGTACAAACAAGAGACACACTTGGGATAGAAAAAAAAAACCACAGAGTTGAAATGAAGGGCTACAGCAGAGTCTGTTACGTTTCAACTAAAGTAAAGAGAGTAGAGGTGGTGATTATGATTTCAGACAAACAAAAGCAAAAATAGACCTAATTGAAAAAAATAATTAGGGAAATTACATTTTGCTAAAAGGTACAATAGACAATGAAGTAACACCAAAAAATTTACAGCAAGTTTTTTTTCTGATAAAGATTTCCTTTACCAAATATATAGGGAACTGAGGCAAATTTATAAGAATAAGAGCGATTCCCCAATTGATAAATGGTCAGAGGGTATGAACAGACAGTTTTCAGAAGAAATCAAAGCTATGTATAATCATGTGAAAAATGCTCTAAATCACTATTGATTAGAGAACGGCAAGTTAAAACAACTCAGAGGTACCACCTCACACCTATCAGAATTGATAAATGCTAGAGGAGATGAAAATAAATATGTACACTAATGAAATGTTGAAAGATTATTGATCTTGTCCAATCATTCTGGAGAACAACCTAATACAATGCCCAAAGAGCTATAAAACTGTGTTTACACTTTTATTCATCAATACTACTACTAGGTCTATAGAGATCAAAGAAAAAGGAAAAAGGACCTATATGTACAAAAAAATTCATGGAAGCTCTTTTTTTGGTGGCAAAGAATTGGAAATTGTGGGAATGCTCATCAGTTGGGGAATGGCTGAACAAGTTGTGGCATATGATTGTGTTGGAGTACTATTGTGTTATAAGAAATGATGAAGGAGTGGTTTCAGGAAAAAAAATGACAAGACCTATATGAACTGATGCAAAGTGAAATGAGAAGGACTGGGAAATCATTGTGCACAGTAACAGCAATTTTATAATGATGATCAACTGTGAAAGACTTGACTACTCTGATTGACACAGTGATGTAAGACAATCCCAAAAGATTTATGATGAAAAATGGTGCTCTCCACCTCCAGAGAGAGAACTGATGAACTCTGAGTGAAAACTATAGTTTTCTCACTTTATTTTTTTTTTGCTTTTTTTTAGCAATATGGCTAATGTGGAAATATGTTTTACAAGATTTCACATGTATAATTGATATCATATTGTTTGCCTTCTCAGTAGGTGTGGGAAGAGGTCGGAGAAAGGGAGATATTCTGGAACTCAAAATTTAAAGAGGAAAGAATATTAAAAATAAATAATATATTTTTAAATCTCTCCAAAAAAAAAAAAACAATAGCTTAAATCCACTCACCCAACCTGAGAAATCTACTGCTTCATTTCCTTCTCCCTCAACTCTAACCACCTTTTTGTTCTATCACCTTTGTACCACTCCAGATTTTCCAGCCCCTTTCTCTGTGCCCCATGGAACCCTTGCTCCATTATTAAAAAAAAAAAAAAACTTCCATCTTAATCCTTTTCATTTCTCACTCCTATTTGCTAGCTGCGAACTGGTCCATAACACATTCCTATCTACCCTTTCCAATGCTCATTGTACTTTCACTGATAACCCCAATTTACTGGTCATGGTGGGACATTCAAAATACCCCTTGCTTCCCATTGCAACCTCAAAATTCTCTGTCTACTTTCATCATTCAGTAACTTCTCCTTATTTGGGGTTTATTTACTCAAAATATATTGGCTAATCCAGATTCTGGTAATGGATAGATCTTCTGACCCCTAGGACATTCTTGATCTCTCTCCAGTAAATCCAATGCCTGGCTCACAGGCTTCTTCTCCATTCCCAGATCTGGCTACACTCAGTCTCCTTCCCTATCTTGACCACTTAGTAAACTAATTTCAATTCTACACTACCATTTCCTCTTGAATCCCTGTTTCCTCATCCTTTATCACTCTTTGCCAAATTCCAGAACTACATTATTCTCTCCATGTCCTTCTTTTACTTCAACTTAAATGCTGTTGAATGGACCCAGAAGAAACCACAGAACTGTGCTGACCAGGTCCACTACAAGTTCATGACAGCTAATCTCAACTTGGTATTCACTACATAAGAGCAATTCTACTACTCCCTAAGTGATTCCTTTTCCTACACTTGACAGCAGCAGTTGCAAATGTTCTCTTCTCCTCCAAAGGTTCTTGCACCACTTTCTGCCGCTCCCCTCTCTGCTGAAAATTTTACTTCATACAACACTGAAAAAAAAATGAGGATATTTTCCATGTGTTCTTTTTTCTCTTTATCCCTATTTAACATCCCTATAACATCTTCCTCTACTAACTCCTTCACTCACATCTCTGATAATGATATAGCCATTTTGCTTTCCAAGGCCAATCTCTCTCAACGTGCAACTTTCTTTGGTCCCAACTCTTCATGTTCACCAGCAGACTGCCTCCACCATTATCCCTACTCTCTCTATATTCTTCAATCTGTCCCCATGTACTGGCTGCTTCTTTGATGCCTACAAACAGGTCCATGTCTCTGCATCCTTAAAAACTCTCACTAATCCTACCATGCTCTCTAGCTACCATCTTTTACCTTTCTTCCCCTTCATAGCTAAAATTCCTAGAAAACCCTCCTATAATTAGTACCTTCATTTTCATGCCTTTCATTCTCTTCTACATACCATAAAATTTGGTCTTTGTCTTTATCATTCAGCTGGAACTGCTTTTTTGAAAGTTAACAATGTTCAATTACTTCATTGTAAATCTAAAGGCCTCTTCTCCAATCTCATCTTTATTGACTTCTCTGCAGCATGAGTCAATCTAGATCACTTCTTCCTCCTGAATAGTCTCTACTCTCTGGGTTGTGATTCTGTTATCTCTTAGTTCTCCTCCAGGTCATGACCACTAACTGTAGGTGTCCTCAAATGTTTTGTCACAGGACCTTTTCTCTTTTCTCGCTATAATCTCTCACTTTGTGAGCTTACCACCTCTTGTGAGTTCATTTGTAATCACTCTATAGATGATTCCCAAATCTGTATATCTATCCTTAGTCTGCCTTTTTAGCTTCAGTCCTCTAATAGCAACTTCTGTTGAACATTTAAACCTGAATGTCTTCTAAGCATTCCAAACTAAACATATATTTCCAAACAGAACTCATTATTTTTCCCCAAAATCCTACCCTCCTCTGAACTTCCATATTAATATTAAAAGTGCCACCATCCTCTCAGTAACACAAGTTTCCAACCACAGTAATATCTTTGGCCCTCTCTCTCTTTTGCTCACTTCATATATCCAATTAGCAGCCAAATATTAAATTTTCTATCCTATAGCATCTTTCATATTTACCCCTTTCCATCTACTCACACAGCCACAACAGTTCAGGCCATTATATTTTTTTTTTGCCTGGACAATTAAAATAGACTTCTCAGTCTCCCTGCTTCATGTGGGGAAAGCCCCACCCAAATCCAACTACTATGGTTTCCAAAGTTATTTTCCCAAAGTATAGGTTTGACCATGTCATTCCCCTACTCAGTAAAGTTCAGTGGCTGCCTATTGCCTTCCAGATCAAATATAAAGTATTTTTTTGGCATGTAAACTTCTTCACAATCTGACTGCTCCCTACCTTCCCAATCTTTCTTTTTCCTGTATATACTGTATCATCCAACCATACTAGCCTCTTTGCTGTTCCTTCCACATAATACTCCATTTCATGTTTCTGTGCTTTTCTGTTGGTTGTCCCACATGCCCAAACTGCTCTTAATATTACCTTCTGACTTTTAGAGTCCTTAGCTTCAATTAAGACTCAGTTTAAGCACCACCTCATCAAGAAGGCCTTTCATGGTCATTCTAGCCATTATTGGTGAACTATCAACTTCTTCATAAGATATAGATATATAGATATATAGAAGTGAATTTATTATGTATGTATGTTTATATACGTTGTTGCCTCTGTTACAACACAATATTCTTGAGGATGCAATATTTTTGCTTTTTATTTTTATTACCAGGATTTATATACAGCCTGACATATAGCCAATGCTTGATAAATACTTCTTGAATGATTGATTGATTGTTCTTTAAATTGTAACTTCATACTGACAGAAGCTTCTTTTTTTAAAGGAACCACATTTATTTTTGAACATTTTTTGAAATTTATCAAACAGCAAAAGTTCATAAACAGATACAATAATAAAATTTGTCTGAAAATATAATATTGCTAAAATAACACGGTAAATTCATTTTTCAGATCACTTTCAACTCTGAACATATGGTCCTGATACAGCATGAGAAACATGATACAGTCATGGAAAAGGAAAGTGGGGTACTATTCTCTTATATTACACTTTTGCCTTGGGCCAGCCATACCTAATATTAATATTTGCAATGTCACTTGTCAGCAAACCCCTATCCATATCCAGAAACCCTGACTTAACTCTGGAGCAATTCAGATTTGGAGAACAATAAATGAAGGTACATTAAAAACAATTATTTCCTCATTATGGGGTTTCATCAATCAATAAATATGTATTAAATACCCACTATGTAGCAAGTACTATGCTAAGTGCTGGGGATACAAAAAGGTAAAAGACTGTCCCTACCTTCAAGCAGCTTACAATCTAATAGCAGAGAGAACGTGCAAACAAATATATACAAACAAGCTACATACAGGATAAATAGGAAATAACTAACAGAGGGAAGGCATTAGAATTACCAGGGCTTAGAAAAAGCTTCCAGTAGAAGAATAGAGAACAAAGAAGCATGTGTGTTTGAGTGTGTAAGTGTGTGTGAGCGTACGCATGTGTGTTGCCTGAAACTATGTAGTGAAAGGGAAAAAGCAGTAGATTTGGAGTCATAAGAGCTTTGGCTATTCTTCCTAAATGAGGACCTGTGGGAGCCACTTTAGTTCACAAAGCCTCAGTTTCTTTATTTGGAATTAAAGGAATGACAATATTTATATTATAACCTCCTGGACTGCTCTCAGCAAATCCACTTACAAATTGTAAAGCAAAATACTTATAAATGAGACTTGTTCTTATTCACCCTGCTTATTAGTCCATAATCATTTGATCCCTGTTCTTGAATATACAATTGGTTGGAAATTTCCTACCTGGAGATTTTTCTAGTCCCAACTTAATACCCAACAGGGAGGCCACCCCAGGACATGAGGCACATACCAGGAAACACTTAGAGCTTAGTTATTAACCATTTATCAGTCTGTCTCCCTTTTCCTTCCTACCACCTTTTATCCTTCTCCCCCTTTCCACCTCTGTGCTAGTTGTGCATTACACACAGTGTCCCACACCCTGTGGCTAAGGAGCTGCATTCAATGAAGGCATCTTTTAGAAATACATCTGACTGATTCTTCTGTGCTTTTACCACTTAATCAGGAATGAGTTCCTTTGAAGTTGAAAAAAATATGACTCTCTGTTACCCTGATCAAGCACATGTTTTTCTCCAAATATTGCACAAAGTAGCTTCAGGTGCAGTTTCTCTCCCTGCAGGTTCATGCAGAAAAGTCCTGTTAGATATTTAGAGTTGAGTAATGAGGTAGATTTCATTTGTAGGTCTATCATTATTTTTTTAACTTAATTGATTCCATCTCTGCTTTTGCAAATGATCCTATTTTTTGGAATGTGTATATTTTAGTTTGTTCACCTGTATTCCATCCTACACATAAACTGTGTCTAGACTCCAACTCTCTCCCCCATTCATTTATGACACTTGATTGGGAAATTTCCAGTCTGGATATTTTATAGGAATGTCACAAGAAATGTTACATAAACATGCCATTTTGTGGTTAGAATATTTGCATACAAAAAATCAAAAATCAAAAGTTTAGATAAATGGTATTATAAGCATGTTTGAGTCCATCCCTCTTCATAAAATGTATATGAGGTAGACCTATATCATATTACTTTGGGGTCAGGCCTATGTTAGGTTCCTGATGTTATTTGTTTGGCTAAATACTGTATATAAGAAAGAAAGAGATGCAAATGTGCTTTCAACAGAGAATTTAAACATTTGAGAGTTGAAAGGGACCTCAGTAACCATTTAGTCAAATCCATAGCCAAAAAAGACCATTCAGTATACCATGCAACAAAATTTCTTCTCCAAGATTTTCTTGAAACCACCAGGGTGAACAGCCTACTACCTCCAAAGTCAGATTTTTCTGTTTTGGGATAGCTCCAGTTGTTAGGATGTTTGTTCTTACAGCAAGCCTAAAGTTGCATTTTTGCAGCTTCTACTCTTTGCTCCTACCTCTGCCTTCTGGGTCCAAACAGAACAAGTCTTATCTCTCTTACGTGTGACAGGATTCAAATATTTAAATGACCCCAACTGTGTTGTGGTAGTGTTATGTTGTAACTGCCTCAAGAAGCTGAGGCGTGACTCAGAAGTTAGAAGGTTAATAACTTGCAAAGCAGAGAGAAGGGGAAAAGCAGGGGAATGTTAGGAGATAAGAGTAGGTATGTTTAGATCAGAGACAAGTCCCATGATTGTTTATGGCAAGAAGAATATGATGTGACTATTTTTCCCACCCTTGGATTAGTTGATCTTATACACTTGGAATCAAAGCATACTCCTTCCCCAGGGCCAGAACTTTCCATTTTGGAGACCATGATTCTAAATAACACTGTTTTTCTTAAGAAACCCAATTAGCAACCATCCCACTATATTTTGCTGAGGTTCTGGAAATCAATATCTGTGTTCCAACTCCAAGAATTTTAAAACTAAGCTAGTCCATCTTTCTAGCTAATTAAGAATCCAATCCATAGAATCCCTGACAGATGGCCCTGTAGCCTCTGAGAATATGCCTCCAGGAAAGAGGAGCCTATGGGTTCACAGAGTAGTAAATTCTACTGTTGGATTCTTCTTTTGATACTTCCTTTATACTATGTTAAAATGTGGCTCTTTGTAATTTCAACCTATTGTTTCAAGACCAGTTGCACAAAAAATCAAAGAACAGGTTAATTACTTCTACAACACTGGCTCCAAGGCTGCATGATTATTGGAGACAGAGAGTGGTTGGTGTAAAGGAACATATGGGGATATGCTGATATCATTATATTATATGTATTTTCATTTGCAACTAGCATAAAACATATAATGAACCAGATCCAACCTTGAAGATAAAGGTTTAAGAATGGACCATGATTTATCCAAAGTCAGGGAAATATTTGGAGCAAATAGCAAAAAGAAAAGAAATGCATCTAGTCCTCATTGACTCTAGTGTGTGTCTAGTGTTCAGCTCCACTAGTGAGTAGAGGTTCAGTTATGTGGCCACTTTTGAATCAAAGTTCAGAATTAGAAAAGGAGGTAATTTGGAAGCAAAAGCCATTTAACCTGGAGGCCAAGGTCCAAAAAGTCCTCTTGGTCTAGGCCATAAGTCCTGAGCTTTATGTAGGGCACAGGTAGCAGAAAGATAAAACCACCTTGCTTTAAGTAGATCAACTTGAATAAAGAAGATGAGGCAAAAAGGGAGAGAAAGTAACCATGTTTCCTTCTCAGATGCAGATCACAAATCCTCCATTCCTCCTGTTCCTGTTCAGTTCTTGACTACAGCTTCCCACAAATCTTTCAAAGAGGATCTACCCAATGGCTTTCAGGTCTAGTTCCTTTTATATTGTACACATCACAGGATCGTAGATTTAGAGCTGTAAGTAACTTCTGAGACCATTTAGCCAAGCTGTCTAATTTTACCTATGTGCAAACTGAAGCTCAAGGAGGTTGAGTGAATTGCCAAAGATCACACAGGTAGCATTAGGCCTGGGATTTGGATTAAGGTCTGCTGATTCCACAGTCAGTATTCTTTCTACTGTACTATGATAGAGTGTATGTACTATATGTGCCAAATTTCACATACCAGAAAATCATCTTTTATCCTTCTCCCTCACTTTATGACTGACATACTTCTTTTTCCAGTCAATTGCAAGTCATTGGTAATAATATACTATGACACACAGAAATGTCCTTTATGTTATTTAGCAATAAGTGCAGATAAAGCCTTTCTCATATCTCAGATTTTGTATACATGATGTCAAATGTCCAAATGACTGATTGATACTTTGACTAAATAGATATTTTGCAGATATATTCTAGTACTAGGAGGAAGCTCAGAGCATATCTAGTCCAAATCTGTTATCTAAAAGATGAGAAAATTAAAGACAAAGGAGATTAAATGCCTCGGACAAGGTCACACAGATAGTGGCAAAATTGTGAAGAGATCATATCTCCTGATTCATCAAGAACAAGTCATGGCAGATTAACCTCATTTCTTTTTTTCAATAGGATCACGAGTTGGTAGTTTAGGGCAATGCATACCAGTAGGCATATATAGTAATTTACATATCTTAAAAAATTCATAAAGTGCCTTATGTTATCATTCTGGAAAAGCTAGAGTTGTAGGCTATAACAAGTCACAGGTCAATTCACTAATGGCTGAATAAACGGGTACAAAGAGTGTAGTCATTAAAGGCTCAATACTAACTTTGAAAGAAGTTGCTTGTAATGTTCCATAAAGCTATCCATGGTTCTGAAGTTTTTAAAACTTGCCCACTTTTTATCAATGATTGGAACAAAGACAAAGATGGTATGCTTACCAAATATTCAGGTGAAGCAAAATTTGGGAATTAAGAGTATGACAAAATTAAGGATCAAACAGGTGAAGTGATTCCCCTCCCTCCCCCCCAGATTATAGGTATCGGAGCTCAAATTTAATCCTGATTGTCCTTCAGCTCCAAATTCAGTTCTTTTTCACTCTTAATTTCAGTGCTTTTCTGACTATACTATCCTAAATTAAAAGAAAGAGAGAAGGGAAGGCAATGGTCCAAATGCACATTACCTGGATCAGATCAGATTTGAGTTATTTGTTCAGTTCTAGGTGCTTGACTTCAAGAAGAACATTCAGAATCTGAAGAATGTACAGAGACAACTGACCAAGATGGTGAACTGTCTTTAGATTATACAATAAGACTTCTGGTTGAAAAAAAAAACTGTGTACAACAAAATAGTGTTAGTGGGCTGGTGGGAATATAGGAACACTCAAACACTTTTAGTAAAATTGTCAATTGATCCAATGTTCAGGAAAACAATCTAAAACTATACCAGGCAAGACATCACACTCCTGCTATCTTTGACTTAGTGATTCCATTGCTAGGCATTTACCCCACCATCATCAAATAGGAAAGGAAAGGTTCATATAGACAACAATATTTAGCAGCACTTTATATCATAGCAAAGACCTGGAAACAGATCTTCTGGGTGCTAATCAAATTGGAATGACTGAACAAATTATAGTATGTGAATGTATGGGATATTATTCTACCATGAGAAATTTTTAATGTGAAGAATTCAGGTTAACACGAGATGAGTCATATGAGCTAATGCAAATGAAAATAAGCAGAGTCATGAGGGTAATTTACATAATAATCACAGTAATTTAAAGGAAAACAACATTAAAAGATCAGAATACACATCAATTAAATGACCAACTAGAGGGGTGGAGCCAAGATGGCAGAGTGAAAGCAGTGACTTGCTTGCTCTCCCCCAACCCCTCCAAATACTCATAAAAAATGGCCCTAAACAAATTCTGAAGCAGCAGAACCCACAAAAAAACAGAGTGAAACAAATTTCCAGCCCAAGACAACCTGGATGGTTGATCAGAAAGGTATATCACACCAGGCTGGGAGCACAGCACAGAATGGCCTGGGCACACAGGCCACAGCAAACATGGAGCAGGCCTCAGAGGAATGAATCTTAGGCAGTTGTGGAGATTTCCAGACTCCTCAATACACCAATGCCAAAGACAACTTAGAAGGTCAGTGGGAAAAGTCTGTTTCTGCGGTGCTGAGACAGGAAAGCGGGGTCTCAGATCCATTCCCCAAGAGTGTGGCCCTGGGAGGGGGCAGCTGCTTCCCAAGCTTCTGGCCCATAGACTGAGGGAGAATCCAGTGGCTGATCAGAGAAGGAATTGCAGGGATCTCTTTGCCAGTGCTGAAGAAGGAATCTCTTGCTTTGCCCATACTTGGATCTGGGTCACAGTTCTGGGCGGCAGTGCTGGGGTGAGGAGGAGCACTGGCATGGTGGAGCTTGCAGTGGCTGTGCAGAGGCACCCCTCCTCACAGTTACAAGACAGAAAAGAGTACTTGTGGTCACAGGCCAGGAAAGGAGTAAACACCTCACCCCTTATCATACCACATCAGAAGAACTGAAAATTTACAGGTCCCTACAAGTATCTCTGAAAAAACCTATACAAACCCCTGAAGCTTGGAACAGTACACTCTCCACATTGGAAGCAGATTCATACCTTAACAAAGAGTTTAAAACTCAAGTAATTGACCGGGATCATGAACAAGCAGCGCAAAAAGAGTCAGACTATACTATCTTACCTTGGTGAAAAAGAATATCAAAATATACAACCAGAAGACAACAAAGTCAAAGCTCCTACATCCAAAGCCTCCAAGAAAAATATAAATCAGTCCCAGGCCTTGGAAGAGCTCAAAAGGGATTTTGAGAAGCAAGTAAGGGAAGTAGAGGAAAAACTGGGAAGAGAAATAAGAGTGATGCAAGAAAATCATGAAAAACAAGTCAACAGCTTGCTAAAGGAGACCCAGAAAAATACTGAAGAAAATAACAACTGAAAAAACAGCCTAACCCAAATGGCAAAAGAGGTCCAAAAAGCCAATGAAGAGAAAAATGCCCTAAAAAGAAAAATTGGCCAAATGGAAAAGGAAGTCCAAAAGATTACTGAAGAAAATACTTCCTTAAAAATTAGAATAGAGTAATTGGAAGCTAGTGACTTTATGAGAAATCAAGACACTGTAAAACAAAACCAAAAGAATGAAAAATTAGAAAACAATGTGAAATATCTCATTGGAAAAACAACTGACCTGGAAAATAGATCCAGGAGAGAGAATTTAAAAATTATTGGACTATCTGAAAGCCATGATCAAAAAAAGAGCTTAGACATCATCTTTCAAGAAACTATCAAGGAAAACTGCCCTGATATATTAGAACCAGAGGGCAAAATAGAAATTGAAAGAATCCATAGATCTCTTCCTGAAAGATATCCCCAAAGGAAAACTCCTAGGAATATTATAGCCAAATTCCAGACTTTCCAGGTCAAGGAGAAAATATTACAAGCTGCCAAAAAAGAAACAATCCAAGTA
This sequence comes from Phascolarctos cinereus, assembly GCF_003287225.1. Classification (NCBI taxonomy): domain Eukaryota; kingdom Metazoa; phylum Chordata; class Mammalia; order Diprotodontia; family Phascolarctidae; genus Phascolarctos; species Phascolarctos cinereus. The sequence goes on along the minus strand of NW_027555847.1, from coordinate 437,376,097 downwards.
CTGTGGAAACACAATCAGGATAACACAAGATTTAGCAGCTTCTACATTACAGCACTGCAGGGCATGGAATATAATATTCCAGAGGGAGAAGGAAATAGGATTACAACCAAGAATCACCTACCCAGCAAAACTGAGCATAATCCTTCAGGGAAAAAATGGTCATTCAGTGAAATAGAGGACTTTCAAGCGTTCTTGATAAAAAGACCAGAGCTGAATAGAAAATTTGACTTTCAAATACAGGATTCAAGTGAACTATGAAGAGGTAAACAGGAAAGTCATAAGAGACTTATTAAGATTGAACTGTTTACATTCCTGCATGGAAAGATGATATTTATAACTCATGAGACCTTTGTCAGTATTAGGGTAGTTGGAGGAAAAAAATTATATGCATGTATAGATACATAGATAGATAGATAGATAGATAGATAGAGAGATAGATAGATAGAGGGCACAGGGTGAGCTAAAGATTAAGGGGTCATATCTGGAGAATAAAATTAAGGGATGAGAGAGGATGATACTCGGAGAAGAAGAAAGGGAGAGGTAGAATGGGGTAAATTATCTCACAAAAAAAACCAGAAAAGTCTCTTACAGTGGAGGGGAAATGAGGGGAAGGTGAGAGGGAATGAGTGAATCTCATTCTCATAGGATTTGGCTTAAGGAGGGAATAACATACACATTCAATTGGGTATGGAAATCTGTCTTACCCTGCAGGAAAATAGGGGAAGAAAGGGACAAGAGAGCAGGGGGATGATAGAGGGGAGGGCAGATTGGGAAAGGGGGTAATCAGAAGTAAATATTTCTGAGGAGGGATAGGGTCAAAAGAAAGAATAGAATAAATGCAGGATAGGATTAAGGGAAATAGAGTTATTTTTTTACAACATTTCTACTATGGAAGTGTTTTGCATTACCGCACATGTACAACCTGTATTGAGTTGCTTGCCTTTTCAATGAGGGTGGGTGGGGAGGAATGAAGAGAGAAAATTTGAAACCTAAAGTTTTAAAAACATATGTTTAAAAAAAATGTTTTCACATGCTCCTGAGAAATAAGAAATACAGGAAATGAGGTACAGAAGTCTCTCCTGCCCTACAGGAAAATAGAAGGGGAAGGGGATAAGAGAAGAGGGGAGAGATAGAAGAGAGGAAAGACTAGGGGAAGGGATGTTCAGAATGTATGCCATCTTGGGGTGGGAGGAGGGGTGAGATGGAGTGAATATTTGGAACTCAAAAACTTGTGGAAGTGAATGTTGAAAACTAAAAATAAATAAATTTATGTTAAAAAAAATAAACAACCAACCATAATGTCAGAAAACTAACAGCAAATCATGCCTTCCTCTTCTTAGTAGATAAGTGGTAGACTATGAGTTCAGAATGAAGCACAAATGACATGACAAAGTATCAATCTGTTTTGTTTAACTATGGTACTTTGTTATATGGGACTGTTCTATGGGGAAGCAGGTAGAAGAGTAATTTGGAAGTCATAGTGAAGTAAAAACAATTATTTCTACTATAACAAAGGGAAAAAAGAAAAATATAAGGAACAAATCTTGGAGGGGAGTAATTATCTGGGGAGGTAGAATTAGGGGGAAATTGAGGCAATGTAAAAACAAAAGATATAACTAAGATTATTTTATATTCTTTTGAAGACTTAGAGGAGAACAGATCAGTGCTTATTATGTTTGTTTATTTTATTTTTCTCATTATTAAATTTCATTTTTAATTTATGGAATGAAACAAGCATTTCCATAACATTAAAAGATGATTGCATATGAAACTGAAAATCTGCTATGCACAACTTGCTACTCCTTTTAAATATACAACAAAATTATCACGGACATTTCTTTTTTTTCTTCTATCACCTCTACCTCCTGCCCTAAAGATGGCTACATATATATGCACACACACACATACATACATACATGAAATTATTCTATACATACTTCTATTTGTCAGTTCTTTTTCTAGATGCAGATAGCATCTTATACATCCTTTATAGTTAATTAAGGTATCTATAATAGTCAAAATAACTTATTCATTCAAAATCATTTTTTTTTGAGCAAAGTAATTCTTAAAACAATATTGCTATCACTGTATACAATGTTCTCTTGGTTCTGCTCATTTCATTCATTACTATTTCATATAGGTCTTTCCATGTTTTTTTCTAAAGTCACTGAGCTCATCATTTCTTATAGCACACACTTAGTATTCCATCACAATCATATACCACAATTCAGCCATTCTCCAAGTGATGGGCATCCCTGCAATTTCCAGTTTTTTGCCACCACAAAGAGAGCTACTACAAACATTATAGCACATACAGGCTATTTTCCTTGTTTCCTAATTGTCTTCTAAAACAGCTCAAGTAGTGGTATTACTGGGTCAAAGGATATAGGTAGGTAGTTTAATAACTCTTTGGGCATGATTCCAGATTGCTCTCCAAAATGGCTGGATCATTTCACAACTCTACTAACAATGAATCAGCATCCCAATGTTTCCACATAATACTAATTTATACTGTTTAAAGGACTGTGTCATGGTAGAGCAATTAGGTATGTTCAAATTGACCCCCAATAGCAGAATTAGGAGCAAAGGTTGTAAGTTAAAGAGAGGCATATTTAAAATTCATATAAAGGGAAAGTTCCTAACAATTAGAGCTGCCTAATATAAGAATAAACTATACCCAGATAATAAGCCCTCTTAATTGGATATTTTCATGTGAAAGCCAGAGGACTACATGTTTGAAATATTATAGAAATGATACTAGGCAATATAGATTTTGGACTATATGGCTTCCAAAGTCCCTTTCAATGCTGTGACCCAATGAATCACATTCCAGTAGACTTCCTATTATGCCATTCTGCCGTTAAGATCATACTTGCTTAGCTATCTATAGCAATATCACAATTATTGATTAAGCTTCATCACCTTTGAGCTCTTAGGAATGGGGAGTGGGGGTAAACATAATAAATTACCCATCTTACTGATTTTTGCTAGTCAATTTAAAACTGTACCAAACAGGAAATAATTGGTCATGTGACTAAACTTTAGAGCTAACTTTCTCTTGTTAACAGGATTGCAGTTCAAAGGATTATGAATTTAAAGCTCAAAAGCTCCTCGCATCATCATTTTAAATTTGAGGAAATTGAATCATAGGTAAGTAAAATGACTTTCATAAAGTCACACCAGTGGTAAGTGGCAGAAATAACATTTAAATCTAGGCCATCCAACTCCAAATTCATTGCTTTTTCCATTGTGCTACACTGTTTTCCACAGTGCTAAGTTAAAACTGGTCTGTCTCTTAAAAATAAGCAGCATTCCAAATGGATAACAAATGTGGCTTAGAGTTTGGAATGGAAAAGATACAATGTTGCCTCCAACCCTTGAAAAATCCCAGTAATAGGTGACAGAGTTTGCCATAAAAGGAAAGAAACTGTTTGAGATTTGATTAAATCAAACATAATGAAAATGAAATACAATATTCACAGATTTCTTTCTCTTCTCCTTTCAATTCTCTATGCTCATTTCTCTTGTGACCATATTAAATAATGTGACTTGCCTGAGATCATACAACTAGTGAGCAACAGAACCAGGATGTGAGTCCAGGTCACCTGACTCCAAATCCAGTACTTTTATTATATCATAGAAGCCCAAACAAATTCCAGAAGAAAATAGTTATTACTGTAATGAACTTGTCTGAGTTTGTTACATCAGTTGATTACAGAGAACTATGTTCATCATTGCTGAATAACAACCATTTTTGCACCTTGATAAAACATGTTGATGCATAGTGATTACTGTTTCTTTTTCCAGTGGGTTTAAATGTGTGAAGTCTTATTAGCACATAATCAAAGTCATTTGCTACTAAATAAATTTCAGATATTGATGTTTCTAAAAGCAAAATGGGTAGAAAACTATGTAGAATCATGATCAACACCATTAATGAGAAATATTTTTGTTCTTCCTATGTAGGAATGGCACTACTGGTTACTGTCAGAAGAATGTTTTCATTTAATAAAAAGAATGTGAAATAATACGGATAATGCAGAAATATGTTGCTGTTAACAATGACTGTTAGAGCTGGAGTTTACACATCTGGAGTTTAAACCCTCTTGCATTTTTCTGATATTTAATAGATTTCATTATAATTATCATTCTCCCTTATGGTCACAGGTAGCTAATTACTCTGCCTCCCCTTTGCTAGCTGCTTCTTACATTTCAATGCTTTCAGACTCCTTGGCCCCCATGACTCTCTTTCTCGAGAAAAATGAGCCATGAGTAATTTGTATACTTTTAATTCTTGCTTTCTCTGGAGTTTTTAGCTAAATGGAAGCATCTACCTAAGGAATTTCTGAAAGATGTTTTCTCTATTTTCTCTTAGTGCAAGGCCACATAAATCTGAGTGGTCCTTTTTTAAAGATTCAATGAACATAAAGGAAATTAGGAAAAGGAATAATAGAAATACTTGAAATTAGACAAAAATTAAAATAATATGGAAAGACTTCAAAATGACTTTTGAATCTTTGGAACGATGTAAAATCTCATTCTAATGATATTTACTGCGGTGGAATTTTACTTTAAAAAAATCATTATTAAGATGAAGGACTTGTAAACTTAAAGATAGCCAGATTCAATCCAGGGACATAGCAAGCAAAAAGTTGGGCTTTGATATTAGACAAATCACCTCCTCTCTCTGGGCCTTGCTTTCCTCATCTTTCCAATGAAGGGATTGAACTAGATGCTTGTTAAAAGTCCTTTTCAGTTAAAAATGCATAACCCTCTTACTTGAATAGTGAAAGAAGAAAGTTGTCATATACATATCATCTCCATCCCTCTCACACTCTAACTCTTGGGCATTTCCAAAAATAGGTATATCATTTTATGGATGCTTTGGGAATTTTAAGTTTTTCTCAGAATAGATTAGAATATTGAAATGGAAAGGGCTGAAGAGGGTTAAAAGGTTATTTCTATTCAATGGCAGGACAAATATATATATATTGTATATATAATACATGTTATATATATTATAAATATATAAAGATGCATTATAATTTATATCTCATTTCTATCATTAATTACCATGATAATAGCATAAAGTCCCAGGTATTTACATGAATATAGAATAGTCTTTCTCTCACCCAATCCATTCTCCGATCAAATCAATATTCCTAAAAGACAGGTCTAATTATATCACTGCCCTGCTCAAGAATCTTCAGTGACTCCTTATTATCTCTAAACACTTCCTAATTCTGGGCCTTTGCAAAAGATATCTGACATGCTCTCCCTCTTCAACTATGCCTCTTAAACTCCCAAGTGAGGTTCAAAGCCCAAATCAAAAACTATATCTTGCCAACAGCTTTCACTGCTTTTCCCTATTATTATTGCTCACCCTCTCCAATCACTTTGAGTATATTTGCATCTATTTATCTTCATTTAAGTTGTTTCCTCTGTAGAATATAAGATCCTTAAAAGCAAGGACTCTTTCCACTTATGGCTTTGCATATTCTTGGTTCCTAGTACAATACCTAGCAGATAATAGAGGCTTAATATTGTTCAACTGAATTGTGTGAACCATGGTGTGTTATTTGTTGTGATGCAGCACCCTTCTTGTCCTCTCTGTGCCTTCCCTGCTGTAAGGAGTGGCATTGCTTTGATTGCAAATAAAAATAAGGGGATAAAATGTACACATAGAGTGCTGAGAAGCAGCAGAAAATGGAAGTGTCATAATCAAGGCGACAACTTCAAAGGGCAGAAAAGATAAGATATACTTCTGGAAATAGGAATTAAAATCAGTGACTCAACTAAGATTTATCAAGCATTTACTATGCACTAAGACTTGTGCTAAGTGCTGGAGATAGAAAGACAACAACATTCCCCCTGCACTCAAGGAGCTCATATTTCTCATTGGAGAGTGAAGTTATCAAAGTCAGAGACAGGAGAAGGACAAAGCAGATAAGATGGCAAGCAGAGGAAGGAGTGATTCTTTTCTTTGTGTGGTATGCCCTTGCCTACACCCTTGATCCTCCACAAAGATAAGCTGTGTGTGAAGAAAAGCAATCAAGACTCCCATTCAGTGGGGACAGAGCCAAGATGGTGGAGTAAAAGCAATGATTTGCTTGAGTTCTCCCCCAAACACCTCCAAATACCTGTAAAAATGGCTCTAAACAAATTCTAAAGCAGCAGAACCCACAAAAAGACAGAGTGAAACAAATTTCCAGGCCAAGACAACCTGGATGGTTGATTAGAAAGGTCTATTGCACCAAAGTGAGAGAGAAATGCAATTCAGCATGGATGCATGTATAGGCAAAGACCAGGCCTCCATGAATCTGGAGCAGGCCTCAGAGGACTGAATCACTGGCAGCTATGGTGGTTTTCAGACTTCTCAACTCACAAACGCCAAAGACAACTTGGAAGATCAGTAGGAAAAGTCCGTAACTGCAGCGAGAGAGAAGCTCAGTTCCAGCTGCAGCCCCCGGTGTGGCAGCTGTTTCCAGAGCTTATGGCCCACAGATAGAGGGGGAATTGAGTGGCTGATCAGAGGGGGATTGCAGGAATCTCTTTGCTGGTGCTGAGGCAGAATTCTCTTGCTTTACCCATGCTTAGAATCTGGGTCACAGTTCGAGGTGGCAGTCCTGGGGCAAGGAGGAGTGCTGGTGTGGTGAAGCTCGTAGTGATAGTGCAGAGAGAATCCTCTTCACAGTTCCAAAGCAGAAAAGGGTGCTTGTGACTTCTAGGGCTATATCCCAAAGAGATCAAACAAATGGGAAAAGGACCCACATGTACAAAAATATTCATAGCAGCTCTTTTTGTGGTGGCAAAGAATTGGAAATTGAGAGGATGCTCATCAGTTGGGAAATGGCTGAGCAAGTTGTGGTATATGAATGTCATGGAATACTATTGTTCTATAAGAAATGATGAACAGGCTGACTTCAGAAAAACCTGGAAAGACTTATATGGTCTGATGCTGAGTGAAGTGAGCAGATCCAAGAGGACTTTGTACACAATAACAGCCACATTATGCAATGACTAAGATTGTTAAACTGAACCCTTCTCAGCATTACAAGGATCTAAGACATCTCCAGAGGCCTCGGGATGGAAAATGCTGTCCACATCCAAAGAAAGAACTATGGAAGTTGAATCGCTATTACTTATTTTTACCTTCTGTTGAGTTTTGTTTCATCTTTCTGATGGTTCCTCCTATTGGTTTTAATTTGTACTTACAACTTCACTGATGTGAAAATATGTTTAATGGGTATGTAAATGTAAAGCCTATATCAGATTGTGCACCATCTTGGGGAGGGTGGGGGGGAGGAAAAAGGAGAAAAAATTTTCAACTCAAAAGCATATGGAAAAAATAAAAAATTTTAAAAAATTTTAAAAAGAAAAAAGAAAATGGAAAAAAAAGTAAAATAAAATCATCAGAAAAAAAAAAGAAAAAGAAAAGAGTGCTTGTGGTCACTCATTGACCAGAGCACAGGCCAGGTAAGGAGTAAGAAGCCAGAAAGAAACAATTCAAGTATTGTGGAAATACAATCAGGATAACACAAGATTTAGCAGCTTCTACATTAAGAGACTAGAGGGCATGGAATATGATATTCTGGAGGGCAAAGAAGATAAGATTACAACCAAGAATCACCCAGCAAAATTGAGTATAATCCTTCAGGGGGGAAAAATGGACATCCACTGAAATAGAGGACTTTCAAGCATTCTTGATGAAAAGACCAGAGCTGAATAGAAAATTTGACTTTCAAATACAAGATTCAAGAGAAACATAAAGAGGTAAACAGGAAAGAGAAATCATAAGAGACTTATTAAGGATGAATTGTTTACATTCCTGCATGGAAATATAATATTTATAACTCATGAGACCTTTGTCACTATTAGGGTAGTTGGAGGGGAAAAATTATATGTATGTGGATAGATAGATAGATAGATAGATAGATTAGATAGCTAGATAGATAGAAGGCACAGGGAGAGTTGAAGATGAAGGGGTTATATCTGGAGAATAAAATTAAGGGGTGAGAGAGGATTATACTGGGAAAAGGGAGAGGTAGAATGGGGTAAATTATCTCACATAAAAAGACAAGAAAAAGCTTTTCCAGTAGAGAGAAAACAGGGGGAGGTGAGAGGGAATGAGTGAATATTATTCTCATAGGATTTGGCTTGTGGAGGGAATAACATACACACTCAATTGGGTATGGAAATCTATCTTATCCTACAGGAAAATAGGGGGGGAGAAGTGGACAAGAGAGCAGGGGGATGATACAGGGGAGGACAGATTAGGGGAAGGGGTAATCAGAAGCAAACACTTCTAAGGAAGGACAGGGTCAAAAGAGAGAATAGAATAAATTGGGGGGCAGGAAAGGATTAAGGGAAATATACTTAGTTTTTCACAACTTGAGTACTATGGAAGTGTTTTGCATGACTACACATGTATAATCTGCATTGAGTTGCTTGCCTTCTCAATGAGGGTGGGGTAGGAAGGAGGAAGGGAGAAAATTTGGAACTCAAAGTTTTAAAACAAATGTTAAAGAAATTGTTTTCACATGCACCTGGGAAATAAGATATACAGGGAAATTGAAGGGGGTAAGGGAAGGGGGCAGAGATAGAAGGGAGGGCAGATTAGAGGAAAGAATATTCACAATGCGTCCCATCTTGGGGTGGGGGGAGGAATGAGATGGGGAGAAAATTCAGAACTCAAAATCTTGTGGAAGTAAGTGTTGAAAACTAAAAAAAAAATAAGTTAAAAAAAATTTTTTTAAAGAATACCATTCAGTGACAAGACACCCACCAATTGGAAACACCAAAGATCAGGTGTTTCAATTTGCACCAGATCCAAAATCCATGCCCCTCTGCCATGAGAAGTTGAGAACAGAGTTCCTATGTGTTCACATAATCACTAACCCTACTGAATATGTGAATTGAGCAGAGTTGCAAACCTTGCTGTACATTCTTCTCTGCTTTGCCCACTTTCATAAGTAGTGTCCTTGGGGGCCTAATGACATGGAACTTTGCACTTTGGAGAACTTCTGCATTCATGACAGGCTATGTTATTAGTTTGAAGCTGCCTAGATCTTGGAGAAGCCATAGACATGAAATCTTTTGACAGATATTTTACTGTGTATTGTTTTATTACCATTGTTAATTTTATACCCGTGAAAAGTGCTGTATGCAACTGTATTTTGATTGTTAGTTTGCAGAGAAAACCTCTTTTTGCCAAGGCCACAATGCTAGGGCTCAGATAAGAATAGAATGGTCAGGATAAAGGGTGTGGTTTTGAAATTTTCGTTGGTTAAATCTATATCAATCCATATACCCTATATAGCATAGATACCCAGAGAAAGGCAGAGCTATGCAATGAAGTCTTCTACTGTCAGAGAAGTATAGAGAGCTTGGCAATTCCCTAGCACTTCCAGCAGTGAAGCAAAGGTCCACAATTGTAAGCATGAGCATAGAACTCCTCCAGCCCAGAGATTTTTGCAGAATAGGACCCAGGTAAATTGTTGAAAGCAGCACCTAATGGTTAAACAGCCACAACAAGAAGCAATATTTCCTCAGCCATATATCAATACATGCAAATAACTTTGTTATATATCATCTTCTATTAATGAGATCATTTGTAATGAGGTTTAACCTATAGAAATGTTATAGTAACCAATTCATATCTCCAATTCTCATATGTTGAAAATTTACTAAGCCAGAGTAGATGATTCATTTTTTTATATCACACTTCACATTTTCTACAAAGAGTCATTATAGACACCCACACAATCCAAATTTTCCAATACAGGCACAACTTCAAGAAAGGAAGCACACTTTTAATAAGATTTTGTAATATGCATGTATGTATATATGCACACACACCTTATTGGAACACGGAATCAACTCTGCCACTCCTAAGCATGAGTCAATGAAATCAGCTCTTTTTCAGCAGAATAAGAAGTTGAGGCAGCGCAATGGTCAATCATTTAGGCAGATTTTTTAAAAAATGTCATCATAACCTGCCATTTTCTGCTTAAACAAAGCTACATTGTCAGTGATCTGGATATAAAGGGGAAAAAAAACAATTATTGACTTTTCCAACAAGGCAAAACTCACTCTTTTATGTAAAGGAAAAATAATTATATTAATTGAATCCTACAGCATTAGTAGACACTCTACAATGGCTGAGTCATATCACACCCAAGATGAAACCAAACACCAGCTTTACCACTTTTTTTTTCACTTTTATTGCTTTCCCAAATTTTAAGTCTAAAATCCACAGGAAGATTCAGTCTTCTGTTCTAATTACCACGTTGCTATGTGAAGCAGCACAAAATGTTTCTGCTTGGTTTAACCCCCTGCCCTTAGCAATGGTTAAATAAGTTAAATGACTGTCACAGCTCACAAAATCCCTGCTGCTTCCCATTCTTCTCTTTGTAAATGGTAGACAATGATGCTTGGGCTTAGGAAATGCCAGTGGAGATAGCCTAAGGGGGTTTAGAGAGAATTACAGGAAAATTTCTAAAGCGAGATTTCTAGTAGATATGGTAAGCAAAAATGTTCTAAACAAGTCTAGGTTCCTTAGGAACAGTGAAGCAGAGAAATGATAAATATGAAAGATGAGCTCAAAGAAATACCAGTCAGGTCATCTCTGAAGTTAACCTCTATCCCACCCCACCAGTAAAGAGATACAACAACAAAGAACCACACTAGAAGATCTAGGACTTTTCCAGTGCCAGTGGTCTGATCCTCTTTGCCACAACCTTATTCAGAACAGTGAGAGGGAGCAGACTTCAAAGAATAATAGCCCTCCCTTGGTAACATTGCCTAGAAAACCTCAGTTCAGGTTCCTTCACACTATCCATTACTGCAGGAAGGAGCAAGGATGGAACTCCCTTCCTTTATATTCCTCTTTCAGTATTGTGGGAGGGAACAGGAAGTGGACTATGCAATCTCATCTAGGACTGCAAGATATGGAAATACATGGCCCTAGATTAGCATCTCAGTCCAGAACAATAGCAGGATACTGAGCCTGGAGACCATCATGATTTTATCTTAGAAGATATAAGGGTGGCAGACGCAACTGCAGCATCCTTTCCAGGGCCACTCCTCCAACTCATACCTGCACTTGGGATTTGGGGTCTCCAGAAGGGCAGATAAGTACTTTTTTTCACCTTACAGGTAAATAACTTTGGAGTGCAGCCAGAATGTTTTTTCTCTGATAGGAGATGCTGTGCTCTGTAAAGCTTCCTTTCCCTTTGGGTACCACCTTTCAGTATCCATATTTAGCTAATTGCTGTGTTCTTTTCTTTTAAAGTGAACCCTGGGTATAAACAATTTTGTTTGTACATTTTAAAAGGCTAATTATGTCTGATTGATTAATTGCTGGAGGGGATTGCAGAATACTATCCTTTACACAATGAATAAAGCCCCAATCAACCCATCCAGGACCAAGACTTCTAGAAGGAACATGGGTAAGGAGTGATTGTCAGCCAAGTGTGCTGACTGGTCAAGGCAGAAAGTTCAGCGTAGCTACTTAGAGCTAACCCACCCTAGGGCCTGCATTGAGAAACCAGAGTGACAATGATTTCAGCAACTGCAGAGCTCAACAAAGTTAGAGAGAATTAGCAAGAATGGCACCAATAACAATCATCCCTAGTGAACAGGCTGAAGAATGAATAGATGAAAAAGCACTCAGCAAGGAATTATTATATGTGAAGTATGAGGTACGATTTATTCAGATCCCTTCTCTATTCCAATCATTATTAATCAGTTTTATATGATTCCATATGGTTAGTGATTATAAGTTCTATATATTAAGCCCCAGAGCTGTGAACTGCAGATTTTAAGTTCACTTGCTTAATCATAGCAAACTAACTAGAGGCCCTCCACCCTTGTTTTTACTTGTTATGGTGACTAAGCACAGCATGGCAGAAGTGACTCAATGGCATGGGAAGTCCTCTAACTTGTTTTTGTACCTCCAGACCACTCTCTCTCATCCAACATGAGCAGGTGACCATCTAATGACCCCTCACCACTCTACCCCCGCTAGCATACCATTTTTCACTGATGCATCATTTTTTGGCCCTCAAAGCAAGGTCTATCAACTAAGTATTATGTATTTTGTGTAGCCTTTCTAGAGTGTTCAAGTATCAAATCTGGTATTAAGCCTTCTAAAAACAAGTCCTCAGAAGAAGGGATATCTCAGATCATGAGGAAGATCTAAGGTCCACTTCATTGAAAGGGTTCAAGGACCCTTTAATAAAGTGCCATTCGATCAGAGCTCTGCCTCAATGTTTTTTTTTTCTTGAAGATTGGGTGATTATAATCCCCACAAAAGGACAAATAGAATAAGATTCCCAATATAATAAAAAATAAAATTTTAACTATTGATGATTTTGGTTTGAGTGAAGGGAAGAAAAGTCCAGTTGTATATTTTCTAACCATACTTTGTTAAAAGGTGAGGGGCAGGGAAGCTAGGTGGCGCAGTGGATAGAGCACTGGCCCTGGATTCAAGAGGACCTGAGTTCAAATCCAGCTTCAGACACATAACACTTACTAGCTGTGTGATCCTGGGCAAGTCACTTAACCCCATTGCCTAAAAAAACAAACAAAAAACAAACAAAAAATAAATAAAGAAAAGGTGAGGGGGCAAAGGAAGGACACAATATAAGAAATACTATAAAAGTCAATGCACAATTAAGTAACCTATCTGTGAATATGAGTGGTATGGACTCACTCACCATAGTAGATAATGATAAAATAGATTAGAAAGTAGAATCCAACAATATGTTGCTTACCAAAAAAAAGTTGCATGTGCAATTAAAATTAAAAAATAATTTGTTTTTATATTATATATACATACATACACATAGATATTTACACAAACTATATATATATACGTATATATATATACACACATATATGTATATGTGTACATATATATAAAACACACTTAAGCCAAACTCAAGAAAGTAGGGTTAACCATTATCTCAATCATGAAGATAGCAAAAATAGATTTAATTAAAAGATATTAAACAGGAAAACAATTATGCTAAAAATACCAAAAACAATAAAGTAATATGTTTTTTCCTCTTTTTACACACAGAACTGCAAATCTGTTATGTACAGCTTGATTTTCCTTTTAAATATATAATAAAGTTATCATGTAACTTTCTTGTCTTTCCTTCCCTTCCTCCCACCCTAGAGATGGCTAGCATTAAACATACACACATACACACACACACACACGTATGTGTGTATGCACATGTGTGTGAGCATCTCCATACTATATATACTGCTATTCATCAGTTGTTTCTCTGAATGCAGATATCATCTCCCTTCATAGATCCTTTGTCATTAATTTGGATATTTATAACAGTCAAAATAACTTGGTTGCTGACAGTTGTTCTTAAAACAAAATTACTGTTGCTGTGCACAGTGCTCTCCTAGTTCTGCTAATTTCATTCTTCATTATTTTGTGCAAGCTTTTCTGTGTTTTTCTAAAATGATCAAGCTCATCATTTCTTATAGCACAGTGGCATTCCATTATATTCATATACCACAACCTGTTTATATATTCCCTAATTGATGGATATCCCCGATATTTCCAGTTCTTTGCCACCACAAAGACATCTGCTAAAAATATTTTAAAATGTATAAGTTATTTTCTTTTTCCCTAATCACCTAATAGTAGTGTTGCTGGGACAAAGGGTATAAGCAGCTTTAAAACTTTGGGGGCATAATGCCAAATTGCTCTCTAAAATGGTTGAACCAGCTCACAGTTCTACCAACAGTGAATTAGTGTCCCAATTTTTCTATGTCCTCTCCAACATTGGCCAATTTCCTTTCTATCATTAGAAAATCTGAGAGGTATAAAATGATATGTCAAGGTTATTCTAATTTGCATTTATTTAATCAATAATGATGTAGAAATTTTTTCATATTTTATTTTTTCATAATTTAATTCACAAATTCTTTTGATTTCTTCATCAAAAAAACTGCCTGTTCATATCCTTTGACCATTTATCAATTGGCGAATGACTTGCATTTTTATAAATTTTATAAAGTTCTTTATATATTTGAGATATAAGACCTTTCTCTGAGAAACTGTTTATAAAAATTGTTTCCTTGATGTTCTACTTTCTTTCTGATGTTAGCTACATTGGTTTTATTTGCATAAAAAAAGTTTTAATTTAATGTAGTCAAAATTAAATTTTACAGCTCACAATACCTTCTATAACTTATTTATTCATAATTTATTTATCTATAAACCTGATAAATAGTGTGTTCCATGTTCTTTAATTTTTTAATATCTTTCTTTATATCTAGGTTATGTATCCATTTTGACCTTATCTTGGTAAGTGGTGTAAGATATTGGTCTATGCCCAACTTCTGCCAGACTGCTTCCTAGGTTTCCCAACAATTTCTACCAAATAATGAATTCATATCCCCAAAAAACCTTAAGTCTTTACACTTCTCAAATACAAGGTTATTATAGTACTTTGCTATTGTAGATTGTATATCTACTCTATTTCACTGACCTACTTTTCTATTTCTTAGCCAGTACCAGATAACTTACTGCCTTATAACACAGTTTAAGATTGGGTACTGCTAAATCTCCTTCCTTTACTTTTTTTTTATTAGTTTCCTTGATATTCTTGACTTTTTGTTCTTCCAAATGAATTTTATTATTATATTTTCTAACTCAGTAAAAAAATAATTTGGTAATTTAATTGAGAGGTGCAAAATGATATCTCAAGGTTTAATCTATGCACTTAATATACAGATTAATTTAGATAAAACTGTCATTTTTATTATATTGGCTCTGCCTATCCATAAACAATTAATAGTCTCTAATTATTTAAAGCTTTATTTTATTTTTATAAAAAAGTTTTTTTACAACTTTGTTCATGCAGTTCCTGTGTTAGTTTTGGAAGGTGTATTCCCAGGTATTTTACACTCATTTTAAAAGGGTATCTCCAAACTCTTCTTGCAAGATTTTGTTGGTGATATGTAGGAATGCTGGTGATTTATGTGGGTTTATTTTATAACTTGTTGCTTTGCTAAAATAACCATTTCAACAAATTTTTTGCTTGGGTACTTAGGATTTTCCAAGTATTTCATCATCTCATCTGCAAAAAGACATAGTTTTATTACCTCATTGCCCATTCTGATTCTTTTTATTTCTTTTTCTTTCCTTATTGCTATTGCTAGGAATTCTTTTACAATACTGAATAATACTAGTGACAGTGGGCATCTTTGTTTCACACTTGATCTTACTTGGACATCTTCTAGCTTAACCCCATTACAAATAATACTTGCTGATGATTTTAGGTAAATTCTTCTTATTAATTTAAGGAAAAATCCATTTATATCTATACTTTCATATGTTTTTAATAGAAGTGAGTGTTGTCTTTATCAAAAGCTCTTTCTGCATCTGTTGGTATAATCATATGATTTTTGTTACTTTTATTATTGATATAATCGATGACATTAATAGTTTTCCTTATGTTAAAACACCTTTGCATTCTTGTATAAATCCTACTTGGTCGCAGTGTACAATTTTTGTAGCATATGGTTATAATCTCCTAGGTAGAATCTTATTTAGAATTTTTTCATTCATATTGATTAATGAGATTGGTCTATAATTTTCTTTCTCTGTTTTTACTCTTCCTGGTTTAGATATCAGTAACATATCTGTTTCATAAAAGGAGTTTGGTAGGACCTCTTCTTTACCTATTATTCTAAATAATTTATTTAATATTGGAATTAGTTTATTTTTAAATGTTTGATAGAATTCACTTGTACATCTGTCTGGTCCTAGCATTTGTTTGTTTTTTCCTTAGGAAGGTCATCTATGGCCTGTTCAATTTTTTTTCTAAAACAGGCCTATTAAGATATCCTATCTCCTTTTCTGCTAATCTATGCAGTTTATATTTTTGTAAATATCCTTCTATTTCAGTTAAATTGTTAAATTTATTGACATATAATTGGGTAAAATAACCCTTATAATAGCCTTAATTTCCTCCTTGTTAGTGGTATAGTCATCCTTTTCATTTTTTAATACAAGTGATTTGGGTTTCTTCTCCCTTTTTTTAAATCATTTTAACCACTGGTTTATCTCTTTTGTTGTTTTTTTTCATAAAACCAACTCCTAGTTTTATTTATTAATTCAATGATTTTCTTACACTCAATTTTATTAATCTCACCTTTAATTTTTAGGATTTCCAATTTAATATTTAACTGGGTTTTTTTAGGTTGTTCTTTTTTCTATTTTTTAATTGCAAACCCAATTCATTGGTCCGCTCTTTCTTGACTTTAATGTTCTAAGCATTTAGAGATATAATTTTTCCTCTGATTACTGATTTTGCTGTATCCCATAAGTTTTGATATATTGTCTTATTATTGTCATTCTCTTTAATATAATTATTGATTGCTTCTTTAACACATTCTTTTTTAATATTAGGTTGTTTTGTCTCCCTTTAGTTTTTATTCTACATTTCCATGCCCCCTTATTAAATATAATTTTATCACATTGTGATCTAAAAAGGATTCATTTAGTATTTCTTCTTTTCTGCTTTTAACTATTAAATCTTTATGCCCTAATTTATGGTCATCTTTGTAAAAATACAACATACCACTGAGAAAAAGGTATATTCCTTTCTATTTCCATTCAGTTCTCTCCAGATATCTATCATGTCTAGCTTAACTAAAAATCTATTCACTTCCTTCACTTTTTTCTTATTGTTTTTGTTAGATTTATTTAGGTCTGAGAGGAGAAGATTGAAGCCCCCCACTATTACACTACTATTGTCTATTTCAACTTTAATTCATTTAACTTTTATTTTAAAAATTTGGATGCTATAGCATTTGATTCATATAAGTTTAGTACTGATATTGCTTCATTGTCACCTTTTATCATACGGAAATTTCCCTATTCATCTCCTTTAATTAACCCTATCTTAGTTTTAACTTTGTCAAGATCATGATTGCTACCCCTACTTTTTTTTAACATCAGCTGAAGCATTAAAAAGTCTATTCCAGCCCTTTATTTTAACTCTGAATTATCTCTTATTTTTAAATGTGTTTCTTATAAACAACATATTGTTGGATTCTAGTTTTTAATCCATTCTGCTATCTGTTTTTCTTTTATGAGTCAATTCATTACATTCACATTCAAAGTTAAAATTGCTATTTGTGCATTTCCCCCCATCCTATTTTTGCTCAATATTATCCTTTTCAGCCACCTTTTTACCCTATCTCTCCTCAATAGTTTGCTTCCAACCACTACTTCACTTATCCACACCCTTTTAAAGTATCCCTTCCTTATCCTCCCACCTTACCTCCCTATTCCTTATTCTACCCTCTCCTATGAGTCTCTCTCTTATCCCTTCCCCCCACCCTCCTAAATTTGATCTACACACTCTTCTAAAAGTCCCTCCCTTATCCTATCCCCTTGCCCTCTTATTTCTGTATAAATTTAGAAGACTTTTTTTTATCCTTCTATATGTATATGTTGTTTCCTATTTACTGCAAATCCAGTGAGACTAAGGTCCCAGTACTACTAGCTCTCTACCCTCACCTGCTTCCTCTATATCAGTTCTTCCTTTCAGGTCTCATTTGTATGAGATAATTACTCCTTTTTACCTTTTCTTAAGCAATTACGTTTTTTAAAATCATCCCATCATACTCATCTCAGCCCTAAGCTTTCTTCCAAACTACCTAATAATGACAGTCATAAGAATACTGATAACATTTTCATGTATAAGAAGTAAACAGTTTGATCTTATTGAGGCCCATCTAATTGTTCTTTAATGTTTACCTTATGTTTCTCTTGGCTCTTATACATTAATTAAATTTTCCATTGAATTGAGTTTTGGTTTTGCTTTCTTTGCTTGTGTTTTTGCCACAAATACCTGAAAGTCTTTCACTTCATTAAATATACATTATTTTTTTCATTAGGGATTATACTGAATTTTGCTGGGTAAGTTATTTTTGGTCCCAACCCCAGCTCTTTTGCTCTTCAAAATAAAGTGTTCCAGGTCAGCTAGGTGGTGCAGTGGATAGAGCACTGGCCCTGGAGTCAGAAGGACCTGAGTTCAAATCTGGCCTCAGACACTTGACACTTACTAGCTGTGTGACCCTGGGCAAGTCACTTAACTCCATCACCTAGCCAAATATATATACATATATATATAAATATATATATATATATATATGTGTGTGTGTGTGTGTATGTGTGTGTGTGTGTGTGTGTGTGTGTGTGTGTGTGTGTGTGTGTGTGTGTATATATATACTTATATATATATGTATAAAAATTTGTGTGTGTGTGTATTATGTTCCAAGACCTATGATGTTTTAGTGTGACAACTTCTAGGTCTTGCGCAATCCTGATTGTTGCTCAACAGTATTTTTTTTCTTGTTGCTTGTAATATTTTCTCTTTTGAAACTTGGCTATGATATTCCTGTAAGTTTTCATCATGGCATCTCTTTCAGACGGTGATGGATGGATTTTTTCTATTTCTAATTTACCCTCTTGTTCTAGAACTTCATGGCAACTTTCCATAATAATTTCTTGTAATATTGTATCAAGATTCCTTTTTTTAATTATAACTTTCAGGGAGTCCAACAATTCTTATGTTGTCTCTCCTCAATCTGTTCTCCAGATCAGTAGTGTGTGACTCTCTTTTCATAATTTTGATTTTCTTGGATTGCTCTTATTTTTCCCTAATTTTCCTTGATCTCTCTTATTTGATTTTTGAAGTTTTTTTTCAAATTCTTCAAGAACACTTCTTGGGCTTGTGGCCATTTGTTGTTTCTTTTTTAGGTAGCAGTGGCTTTTTTAAATTCACTATCTTCCTCTGAATATGAACTCACATCTCTATCCATTTGGTAGCTGTCTTTATTTGGATTCTTTCTCCTTTGATTATTCATTTTTATTTTTATTTTGTTTTATTTTATTTTTAGCAGCTTATTATTGTAATCAGGTTCTAGTCCTGAGGTGCAGGGAATGGTACCCCCCCAGGTCCTTCTTACTGTTATTTTCTGAGTTCTGTTCAAAGGCCCAAACTTAAGCACTCCTTTCCACCTCTAAGCCATGGATAGGACCCCCTGCCACACTGTCCCACAAATGCTCTTATTTCCTGCAGTCAATCCCACAACTACAAACTTCAGTTTCCGCTGTGCCCTCGAAGTGAAACCAGGGACTCTGCTCTCCTACAAGTGCCCACACCCAGCAGGGTCCCTGCCCCTCTGCTACTGCACTCACCAGAGATGTGCTCACTCCTTCTCATCCCCAGCCACAGCCTGGGCCCCATGTGGTCACCACAGCTTCATTTGGCATGCTGTAATAGAGGAGGTCCTTCAATCTTCCCCTGATCAACTTTCTGACCCCTACATTGTCCATGAGGTGAAAGTTCTTGAGTCTGAAGCTGCTACCAGACCTAGCTGTCTCCAACGCTTGTTGTTTGTTGATTCAGAGATTCTTCCTGGAGGGTCTGCACTCCACTCAGGCAGAACCCCTACCCATGGAGGTCCAGTCTCTCCTGAAGTCTTCTTAAATTGTCTCAGGAAGACAATTACTTTACCCTGACTTTTGTTTATTTTCGCTACTCTAATTCACTTTTAGATGATGTTCTGTCTTTTTTATTGAGGAAAATTTGGAAAGCCTGGGATTTTCTGCCCTACTGTGCCATCTTTCTAGAATCCTCTGATGAAGTACATATCACACATGCACTAAATTACATAGCATTTAAATACTTAAGAGAAAAGCTAATGTATTATAGAGAAAAATAGAAGGGAAATTACTGTAGGCAGGGTCTTTAATATACACTGTTTTAGACAAATCTAAGAAATCACAACAATAAAGAAGTTGAGGAACTGATAAACTTTTGGAAAAGAAAGACGTGAAAGATCTCTGGCAATTCTCAATTGGGAATAGGAAGGAATGTGTGTGTGTGTGTGTGTGTGTGTGTGTGTGTGTGTGTGTGCAAAAAAATGATCATGTATTAGGGCATAAAACCTTATAAGCAAATGGAAAAAGCAGGAATACTAAACATGTCTTTAATGACCACAATGCAAAAAGATTTTATCTATAAAAGGTCAATGAAAAAATTAAAATTAGAGATTAAATAGCCTAATGCTAAAGAATTTTTAGTCAGGAATAAATCATAGAAATAATATATGGTAAAAATGTCAAGAATGAGACAACATATCAAAATTTATGATATATAACTAAATCAATACTTAACTAAAAAGCTACATCTATATAAATTTTCATTAACAAAAGAAAGATCCAGTCAACAAATTGGGCATGCAAAAAAAAAATCAACTAGAAATTGATTGATTATGAAATACTAGTTGCAAAACAAAATAGAAATTCTAAAAATCAAAGATGGGATTTACAAAGTTAAAAGAAAAAAAAATCTCCAGTGAATTAATAAATAAAATTAGGAGATAGTATTTTGTAAAGAACAATAAAATAAATAGATCATGTGCTAATTTGATTGAAAAGAAGAAAGAGGAAAAATTTAGTAACCAGTATAGAATATTAAAATGAACTCAGAACAAATGCAGATGAAATAAATTGTTAGAAAAACTTTGCCTAACTATACACCAATAAAACTGACAACATCAAAGAAATGGATGAATATTTGCAAAAATATGTGATATCATATGTCAAATATTTATTTAGTGCCTACTATAGCCAGACATCGTGCTAAGCACGGGATACAAAAAAGAAAAAAAAAAAGACATTCCTGCTGTCAAGGAGTTTACAATCAAATGCAGGAAGACAATACACAAAAAGAAGATTCAAAAGGTGAGGGGTGCCAGAGGGTAGTTGGTGCAGGGGCACAATGAAGATAATGGTGAAGTTGAAACCAAGTAGATAGCTAGTTAAAGGAAACTGATTATTTCTATACTATCATCTGTCTTTGACCAATTAGGGAAACTCTCTAATTTCTCTACCACTAATTGTCCTTTCACACGTAAAGGAAAATGTTATACTATGCCATTATTTATTCTTATATGATGCAAGTGGCCTCAATCAATCAACAATTCCCTGGTGGACAGAAGGAGGAGTTATTGCTAGCCCCATATTTCTGATGTCCATCCAATCATATTTTCCCTCATGCCCATGATGTTTCTGACTTTGTGACCAATCATATTGTTTCCCCCATTTATGCTGCTATATACTGATTTTTAGATGCTCCTCCTTTTGTCTGCAAAAAAAATCATCCGTGGGCCCTCACTCAAGGTCTTTTGGCTTGCTGAGGGGCTGAGAGACCACTTTTATTAATAGTTGCTAGCCTTACCAATAAACTGATCATGCTCAGAGATTTGTGCCTCAGTCAAATTAATTTTCAATCATGAAAAGACCCTATAAATGGAAGCTTTGAGAGGAGGTTTTTGCTGTGCCTTCTAACCTGTTGATCACAGAGGCAGAAGCAAACAAGGTACTGATAAGCTGTCAGCAGCAAAGTTCAAGTAATCTGCATGATGATGAGTTTCCTGGTGATGAATTTGTCCTGAGTAGAATATAATGAAGGTGGTGGAGCGAAAACTAAGGAGAACAGTTGGTGGCAAGTGAATATAAAATATAAGGATTAGCAGAACAAGAAATAGAGAACCTACTCTCACAAAAAGAAATTGAACAAGCCAAAAATAAATTCCCAAATAAAACAAATCTGGGAACAGATGAACTAACAATCCATTTCTATCAAACATTCAAAGAAAATAAATTCCAATATGGCATAAGCTATTTGCAAAAAGAGAAAATTAAGATTCCTACCAAGTTTTTTATATTATACCAATGTGTTCTTTATTATTAAACTAGTAAAAGTCAAATAAAAAATTATAGACCAATCTTCCTAATTAATAAGAATGCAAAAAGTATTTTAAAATGAGTAAAGAGGCTATAGCAACCTGTCAAAAATATTATAAACTATGACCACCTTGGGTTTATACTAGGAACTCAGGGTTCATTTGATTTTAGGAAAATAATAAATGTAATAGACCATATTAATAAGAAAAATAAAAGCTCATGACTATCAAGAGATACAGAAAACATGATAGAATGCAACATTCATTTGTTTAAAAAAAAACTAGAAAGGAAAAAATTGTCTCTTCCTAATGTTTTAATTAGTATATATCTAAATCTAGGGCTATCATTATGTGTAATATGGATAAAATGGAGACCTTTCCAATAACATTTGAGATAAATAAGGATGTCCATTATCACCATTATCATTTGATACAGTACTAGAAATGCTAGTTGCAGTAATACAACAAGAAAAAGAAACAGATTGAGTACAGACAAGGAGGAAACAATGATTTTTGAAGAAATGCTGGTTTACTTTAGAGAACTCTTGAAAGACAACTAAAAATTAATTGAAACAATTGATAACTTCAACAAAGTGGCATGATATAAAATAAATCATATGCATTTCTTTATATTACCAGCAAAATCCAGCAAGAGATAGAAGAGTAATTCCTTTAAAAACAGCTACAAAATGTATAAAATACTAGGTAGCTTATCTACCAAGAAACACACAGGAATGATATGAGTGCAACTATAAAACACTCTGTAGAAATAAAGACCGATCTAAATAATTGCAAAAATATTGATTGTTCAAAAGAAGGGTGGCCCTGAATTAAAAATATAACAATGCTATCAAAAAGGATTTACTTACTTAGTGCCATACCAATTAAACTATCAAAGGATTACTTTATACAGCTAGAAAAACATAATAACAAAATTCATCTCAAGGAACAAAGGGGAAAAAATGGAAAAAAATGGAAAAGAAGGGGATCCAGCAATACAATATATCAAACTGCACTACAAAGGGATAATCGTCAGAATGATGTAATATCAGTTTAAAAAATAGAGAGATTAATTAGCAAAACAGATTATGAATATGACATGCAGAATCAAAAGAATGCAGTAGCATGGTTTTTCATAAGCTTAAAGACCTCAGTTACTAGAATAAGGACTCACTTCAAAAATTGCTGAAAAACCTGGCAAGCAGTCTGAAGAAATTATGTTTAGACTAACTTCTTGAATTATATACATAGATAAGTCCTAAATGGGTGTAAAGCCTGGCACTACAAGTTCAAATAATAAACAAATTAGAAGATGAAAATTATCTCTCAGAAATATGGAAAGAGGGACATTTCATTAGTTAGAAGGATGGAGAATGTCACAGAAGGCATACACATATACATATACACACATAATATGGATATCTATATAAATATGTACATATCTATGTATGGAGGGAGGGAGGTGGAGAGGGTGAGAGAGAGAGAGGGAGTGCATTCATCAAGCACTTACCAGGCACCGGGGATGTAAATACATGAAATAAGATAGTCCCTATTTTCAAAAAGTTCACGTTCTAATAGTGGAAAATAAATAAAAAGGGGATCTTGAAAGTGGTGGAGGAAGAAGAACCTTGAAGAGGACAAGGCTATTGGCAAGGAGCTGTAAATGTCCAGAGAGTAAGTTAAGTTGGGAATGAAGTGTAGCTTATGCTCCTCATTAAATAGTGCTCCTGCTAGGAACTTACCAATAAGAACAAGAATAAGGGTAGAGATATATGGGGTGTGGAGAGGAGAGGGCATCACAAGATTGGTAGTGGAGAATTTTGGAGAGGGAGTTGAACTTGGATAAGAAAAAGAAGCACAACCAGAGCCAACAGAGCCAATGAAGTTCTTCCTCAACATGAAACATGGTGTGATAGGTAAAATAGTGAGAGAATTAAGAGAAATGTCCACCTAACTTTCAAGTGAGAAAAATAATGCCCGGAAAGGGTAAATGACTTGCCTGGGTCAAGAGCAGAAGTAGATTCTAAACCCCATTTCTCCGACTTCAGAGGCAAAGTTCTTTGTACAGCTATTTCCTTTATTTTGTTGCCAGGAGATGAGTCTGATTCACGGAAACCATTGTGCCCTTGGGAGTGTTATAATCTCTCTCAGAATACTGTCAAGGGGGTTAAGGTCTAAAACTACAATCACCTCTAGGGACAACAGGCTATTCCAAGCTAGTATCAGCATGGGGTGTTGATGGATGGGAGGCACTGGGCCAAGTATGCCAGCAGTGACAGACTAGTGACTTTACGGATTTTTTTTCTATAAAAACTACTATATAAGAGTTCTTTGAGTTTTTCCTATTCATGCTACTATGTTTTACTATCTGGATTTGGTTAATTTGTTCCAATGAATAACTTTTCTATTCTTTTAACTGGGATCAAAATGTTTTGATAACTGTAGTGTAATACAATTTGACACTTGTACTGCTAGACCCTCAATTTTCAGTGTTTCCTCATTATTTCTCTTAAGATTCTTGACCTTTCATTACTCAAGATGAGTTCTGTTATAATTGTATCTAGTTCTATTATTGGCTCGTTCTATAAAGTGATCCCTGGGTATTTTAGTTGGTGTGACATTAAATATGCACATTAAGTTAAGAACTTTTATCATCTTAATTACATTCTCAAAACCCAACCCTTAAGGAACTAATATTTCCCCTAATTAATTACCTCTTTCCAGATTTATTTTGTACCACTTACCCCTGTACATTCCTTGAACTTTCTTACTTTCATGATTTTTTTTCCCTATGTCATTCTCCAATGCCTGGAATGTCTAATTCCCCATACTAGTTAAATTAAATTCTACAGTTCTTTAAAGCCAAACTTAAATGTGACTTCCTCCAGGAAATCTTTCATACTTAAAAAAAATAATGGCTTTTTACTGTCTTCCATAATCTATCTGCAACCAATATGTCCAGCCTTCTTTTCTATTATTACCTTCACAGACTTTACAATCCAGCCAAATTGGACTACAAGATCTTCCTGAAAGTAATTATTCTGTCTTCCACTTTTGTGTATTCTCACAGATCACCGTCCATGACTAAATACATTTCTTCCTCCTCTCACAATCATTGCATTTCTTCAAAACACAAACTTATCTGTTTATTCCCTCTCCACTGTCATTGGTATTCTCCATTTCTTCTAATTTAATTTATGTGTTTGTTTGTTTGTGTACATGAGTTCCAACCTGCCCTTCACAACAGGATATAAGCTTCTTTAGGGAAGGGACTTTTTTTTTTGGTCCTTGTATCTCCAGGTTCTTTCAAAGAGTAAGTGTTGGTTCCACAAACAACAGACTGGCCGAGAAATAGAATTTGGACCAACTAGTCTTTATGGTATTCACTAGCAGGGGAGTTTACCTGAAGGGACAAATTCTCTCTAAATAAAAAGTACACAAAGTAGGTTTTAGGGAGTGAAGAAGAACAGTGTGTGTGGTGGGGAGTGGGGGGGTGACAGGGTAAATGCTGTGTCAAGATCCCTGTTGCTGAGGCTTGAGGATCTGGCACAATATCTCTTTTACCCAGTTTCAAGTTTAGGGTTTTCTACATGTCAGGAGGCAAGTGGGTGTGGCAATTAAAAAGGTTTGAGAGACATAGTTTATGGGGAATTTAATCATTTTATTAATAAGGCTAACACATCACTGATAAAAGGATGGTCACTTGGCCATCTCTCTTAAACCAATGACAATCATGGCAGTGAGCTCAGAGCTTATATGTTCTTTTGGAAAAGGAGTGACAATCAACTCTGATTGGTTATCACAATAAGAAGTGAGTTATATTAAAATGATGGGCTTAGAGTGACATCATGTCACCCTTGAACAGAGAAACTATTTCCATACTCAGACCACCCCCAGCCTTGAATTATCAAGAGAAAAGGATCTGTTCTCTACCCAGGCTTGATTGAATGGAGTTCACCTGAGATCAGAGATTCCTTGTCAGGTAGGTTTGGGTCAGATAGAGAAGTTGAGCTTGACCTCCAGAGACTGAGGTCTTGAAAATAGAAAAGAAATGGGGAACTCAATCTCCCAAAATCATTACTTGTTAACAATCATTTCTCTCAGGGGCTGCTAGGCTGTTTCTCAGACTAGGATACTGTGGCTTGTCCTGTTTTGAGTTACTTGCATTGCAAGCACTAATGAGAGAGTACAGGCAAATATGGGTGAACAAAATGGAATGATTCTCAAATGGAGTAGCTCTGGATTCACATAGATACCTAATAAATATTTGCTTAATTGAATTGACCTTCCTGATCCTCCAGTTGGAATGTTCTTTCCTCTGATCTTACTTAACGTTTTGCTTGCGTATTTTTTCAACTGAAGCAACTGGGAACAACACTTAGATCAGAAAAGAGATTTGGGGAAAATATTATTGTTCTCTTGATACAGTTGAAGTATTCTTATGTGAAAGAGGAATTCAAGCTATTTTGCTTCCCTCAGAGGAAAAAACAAGGACCCATGGGTAGAAGCACCAATGAGACTGGTTTAGGTTTAATGCAAGGGAAAGTTTCCTAAGAATTACAGCTATCTGTAAGTAGAATGGGCTGGCCCAGGAGGAGGTGGATTCCTCATCCTCAAAAGTTTTCAAGTAAAAGCTGTATTTCCATCTGACAAATATGTTGAAGAAGAAATCTTTTCAGTACAAGTGAGGGAGTTGGATGGTGCAATAGATAGAGGGCTAGATATGAAGTCAAGAAGGTCTGAGTTCAAATCTAGCCTCAGATATTAGCTGTATGACACTGGACAGGTCATTTAACCTCTGCCTACCCAAGTTTTCCCTCTATAAAATAGGGATAATAACAAAACCTACCTCTTAAGGGTTTTGTGCGGACAAAATGAAGGTAACATTTATGAAGTGCTTTGTAAACCTTAAAACACCACATCTGTTCCAGCTATTATCATGATTAGGCTAGATGACCTCTCAGGTCCATGCTAACTCTTAGATTCTGTGATCTGATTAGTAATTTTAAATTAGTATTACTACTAATAATGTATTATTTTCAAATGGGTCATTTGATTGCTGTTAAATACTGCAAAGAATAAATGAATGAATGACAAGGCATTAATTGTTTATTATGCAAACAAGCACTATGTTAAGTTCTGAGAATGCCAATAAAAAAAAAAGCAACATAGTCCCTACCCTCAAGGAGTGTATATTCTAATAAGGAAAGACAACACATCTTGGGGAGTGGTGACCAAAATAAAAGTGTTTTGGTCTCAGAAAATACAGGAATAATGAGTGTAAGTTCCATAAGGGAAGCAATCATGCCTTGACTAAACTGTGTCTTCCTCTATGCCTATCAGAGTTCTCTACACATAGTAGTTCTCAATAGGTGCTGAATTCAATTGAACTTCAAAGGCTTAATTTAACTTCAAAACTCATATTTTTCTTTTATCTTGATGTATGTGCATCACTAGCACAGCTCTTGTACATATTAGCCATGTCTTTGTGTTATTTTTGATTACAGTGAGTGTACACTCAGTTCATTCATAGTCATAAAATTTAACAGCTGAAATGGCTCTTTAAGACTTAGAAGACAATACAAATTTCCCCAATCCTCAAAGCAAAACTTATGTTTTATTCTACCCTGGATTTTTTTTCTTAGTGTTGTGAGAAACAATTCATTTGGACCTTTCCTCATTTCCAACAGTATTAATTAGTTTGATAGTTTACATAAATCATATGGGGATAATTAGATAAGACAGTTTCTTTTTATAGTAGATTTTTATAGTAGACCTCAAACTTTCATGTAATATTCAGTACTTGTTTACCAGTTATGAAGTTCACTCATGCAACTATAAGAATGCTAACAAAGATACCTCCATCCTGTTTGATCAAATTCCACATCCAAACCCAGTGTGGGTGGGATACCTTGATTCTTTGGAAAGTCCCCCAACTTATTTTTGTACCTCTGGGACCATGCTTTCTTCCCCAATGTCAGCAGGAGAACACTTAGTCATCAGAGATGACTCTTGCCTTGTCCATCTTATGACCACTTAGTCAGCAGAGATGTCCTGTGCTTCACCCAATCCATGACTTCCTCTGCTAATGTGTCATTTTTGGCCTTTAAGAGCAAGGTCTATCAACCAATGAGATTGTGTATTTTGTCATCCCTCTTTTGCATATTTGGGTATCAAACCTTATAAAAAACAAGGTCTTGGGGACCAGGGACATCTCAGCTCATAAGGAAAATATGAGGTTCACTTCACTAGAGGGGGGCCACCGACCATTTAATAAAGGGCTATTGGTTTGGAGCTCTGCCTCAGTGACTTTTCTTGCAGATTAGACAATTTTTGATCCTGCAGTGTTATAATTATTCTAAGTTCTACTCAGTATTTCTGTCTCAGGCTTTTTTCTTTGTCTCTTTGTGATTCAAGGAGAAGTCAAGCCCCAACAAGTAAGGGTTAGTATTAAGAATCTTAAAAATTGGCTTAAGCCCTTGCCATTAATATTCACTTGTTGGTGATCATGCCCACTTTTGCATGTGGTACATTTGACAGAGAAGTGGACTTGCTAGTGAAGAGATCTAGGTTCTGCTTCTGGTCTTAGAACCAGAAGACCAGAGTTCTAGTAATAAGCTTGACACTAATGAGCTATCTAACCTTGAGCAAATTGTTTAATCCTTCTAGGTCTTATCCCAATAATCAAAAATTAGGCAAATGATCCCTTACTTACCTGTGAGCAAGAAGCTAGATCTGTTGATCTCTTAATGTTCCATCTACCTCTAAGAGCTATGATTTGTATAAAAATATCATGCCTTGCTATATATATTGGTTCCTTAAATTTAAACTTGGAACTGGGCAAAATAACCACATTCAAATGGTCATTATTAGAAATTTGACTCAACTGGAATAAAGAGCTCTAGTGGAGGACTCTAGGAATCTGTGTTTGGTCTTATCCTGTTAAATATTTTTGTCAAAGACTTGAATTAAATCACAGATGGCAGACTTATAGAGTTGGCAAATTGCACAAAGCTAGGTGGGATCATTAGTACATTGAATGACTATTAAAATC
Organism: Phascolarctos cinereus; assembly: GCF_003287225.1. Taxonomy (NCBI): domain Eukaryota; kingdom Metazoa; phylum Chordata; class Mammalia; order Diprotodontia; family Phascolarctidae; genus Phascolarctos; species Phascolarctos cinereus. Next base: position 437,347,242 of record NW_027555847.1, on the reverse strand, counting down.
CAAAAATATTTTGACAGACTAAAACATTGGACCAAGGCTAAGAAAATGAAAATTAATAGGGATAGACATAAAATTTTGCATCTGGCATTCAAATACCAATATCATCAGAAGTTCAAGATGGAAAAGGCATGGCTAGATAGCAAATCATCCAAAAGTGAACTGAGTATTTTAATGAACTGCAAACAGTGTGATACAACAATAAAGAGAGTGAGCTTAAGCTGCATTAAGAGAGCTATAGTTTTCTGTAACAGAAATATGATGGACCCACTTTTCTCTTCCCTGATCAGAATGTATTTGTAGTGTTATCAGTCCATTAATAAATAAATATTTGTAAGCAGTTAATATGTTCCAGGCACTGTGCTAAATGCAGAGAATACAAAGAAAGGCAAAAAAGTGTCCCTATTCTCAAGGAGCTCACAATTCAATGGAGAAAGTAACACAAAAATAACTATGTAAAGAAGATATATACAAGATAAATCAGAGATAATCACAGAAGGAAGGTACTAGCACTAAGGGGATCAAAAAGGAGTTCTTATACAAGCTGGGATAGTGGCTGTAACTTGAAGGAAACCAGACAAGTCAGAAGATAGAGATGAGGAAGGAGAGAATTTCAGGCATGGGGAAAAGCTAATGAAATTTCACGGAGTTGAGAAATGGAGTATATGTGCAAGGAGCAGCAAAGAGGAGAGTTTCACTGGATTGCAGAGTAATTGAAAGACAGAAATGTGAAAGAAGACTGGAAAAATATGAAAGAAAACTGGAAAAATTGAAAGAGGCCAGTTTATGAAGAGCTTTAAAAGACAAACAGAGGACTGAGTTCAGTTCTTGCTGCCACATTTTAAGAAGGTCTTTGATAAGATGGAGAAGGCCCAAAGTATGGTACAGGGCATGGATAGTAAGGATTGATTGAATGAACTGGAATATTTAGCTAGGAGAAGAGAAAATTTGGGGAATCATGAAGTGTTATTATGGGGGGAAAGGGTTATATTTGTTCTGCTTGGCTTTACCAAGATGGTTCAAGAAAGCACATTTATTTATACTTATTCTAAAGCGGACAAACCTGCCTAAAAGTCAGAGTTCTCTAAAAGTTGAATTGGCTTCCATGGGAGGTTGTGAGTTTCTCTTCATTAGGGGCCTTCAAGTACCTCTCCTCAAGCAGATTATCAACAGAATTTTTATTTAGATATGTTTTGGACCAGATGTACTCTGACTCCCCCTTCTAACCATGAGATTTTATGATTCTGCATTTTGGTTAATGGGTACAAACTAGTTGATTGCTTATACAGGATTCAATGTCTGGTGCACTCACTAAATAAATGCTTACCGATTCATTGACACAAAATAAATAGTTATGCCCATTATTGCTTCCCGCTAATTTTGACAGTAATGACAAAATCATGAAAGGTAAATGCTATAGCCTAAAATATTTGTAATAGCTTGTTAGAGACTGTCTAGCTAATGCTCTATAACTATGAACCTCCACGATCTTCATTTACAAAATGGCTTTAAAGACAACCCACTGAACTAACCCATACTGAGAAGGCCTGAGGATCATTATTGTCTTAATGTTGAAGCATACCTATCAGCAATAAAGAAAAACCAATTTAAAGTAAATCTTAACAAAAATACAAAATGTTTATGCTGGGAGATAACTATTAGAGGCTTTTGGGACAAAAATAGGCCATGATCCAGAGAGGAAAAGATAAATGTTACAAAATAACCAACATTTGAATGGTATTGGAATCATGACTACAACACTAGATTTGTAGATTAATCTAGATTATTTGTTACATAAAACAAAGCTTGTAGATTGTCATTACTTGTTATGTTATAAAAACAATTAGGCTGTGGGTAACCATTCTTCCCTGAATCAAAGAAGGTTTTTTTTTCCTTGCCAAAAACTCTGAAAAGGAAACATGCAGCATAGGAAGAAAAGGCTCAAGGTCAAAAAGTGAATCATTAGCGCAAAGATATTGTTCCCTGAACTACGTCTATTCTATAAATAACTCTCAAAGACATAACTACTTACATTAGAAGCAAAATCAAGAGAAAAATTGATGGAGGAAACTTAAACTGTGAGTTTGAAAACTTCCTGCAGCAATAATTTTCATCCATTATTTAAATTACAATAAATCATGCATTTTTAAGAAGAATTTTACAGAGGTTCTAACCATTTTTTCTTGCTTTCAATGAATTACATAATATCAAACTGATAGGGGATGTCAGTAGTCATGTTATCTTGTATCCAACCTTTAATTGGAGACCTACAAGGCGGGGTTAGCTCTTGAGGCAGCTGACTCCACTGTAGAACAGTTCTGACAGGCAATTTTCCCTTATGTTCACTCTAACTGTGCCTTTCTCCAAGTCATGTCTTAAGAAGTCAAGCAGAACAAGTCTAACACATCTTCCACAGGACATCCCTTCAAGCACTCGAAAACAGTTATCATGCCCCATTAAGTCTTATTTTCTCCAAGCTAAACATCTTCAGTTCTTTAAATTGCCATCATACGGCATGGTCTCCAGTCTTCTCGCTAACCTGGCTGCCATGCTTTTGATGTAGTTCAGTTTGCTAATATGGGTCCACAACTGAGCACGATTATCCCCAGATGTTTTCTTACCAGAGAGTACACGATATATAGAAAATCTACTAGTCTGGGAGTCAAAAGCCTGCATACAAATCTTGCTCTTCTACTTTACTTAGGAATGTCAATCTTTCTGAGATTCTGTTTCTGTATATGTAAAATAGAGAGGTTAGTCTAGAATGATCTCTCTATAATACAAGATCTTTCTATAATGTAAATGTAATTAGGAATTGTATATTTCCAATCCAATGAGCATTTTAAGTGCCTACTATATGCAAGGTGCCCTGATAGGCACTGAAGATAAAAAAAAAAAAATCAACCCTACTCTCATGGAACATATTCCACTGATAGGATAGGCCATATTAACAGATAAGTATATTCGTCATAGTTATTTGAGGAAGTAAAAAGCCCTAACAAGGGATATCATATAATGCTTCCCATAACACATGGAACATGAGCTAATCCTTGAAGGACATCAGGAGTACAAAATAATGAAAAAGAATGGGGCAGAGCCAAGATGGCAGAGTAAAGGCACTGACTTGCTTGAGCTCTCCCAAACCCCTTCCAAATACCTGTAAAAATGGCTCTAAACAAATTCTAGAGCAGCAGAACCCACAAGAAGACAGAGTGAAACAAATTTTCCAGCCCAAGACAACCTAGATGGTCGATGGGAAAGGTCTCTTGCACCAGGCTGGGAGAGAAGCACAGTTCAGTGTGGGCTGCCCAGGCAAAGACTGGGCCTCAGCAAACCCGAAGCCTCAGGCAACTGAATCACTAGCAGTTGTACTGGTTTGCAGACTTCTCAACCCACAAATACCAAAGACAACTTAGAAGGTCAGTAGGAAAAGTCTATTGACCATGGGGAGAGAGGAGCTGGGTCCCAGCCCCAGTCCCAGTGCAGCCTTGGGGCAGCAGGCGCTTCCAGAGCTCTGGACCGACAGACAAGCAGCTGCTCATAGGGGGATTACAGGGATCTCTTTACTGCTGCTGAGGCAGGATTCTCCTGGTTTGCCCTTGCTTGGATCTGGGTTGTAGTTCTGGGTGGTGGTCCTGGGACAAGGAGGAGCCCTGGCTGGCGTGGTAGTGGCAATGAAGAAGGAATCCTCACAGTTCCAAGGCAGAAAAAAGTGCTTGTAGTTACTCATAGACCACAGCTCAGGCCAGGAAAGGAGTAAACACCATGCTTTTGATCATACCACCTTGGAAGAACTGAAAACTTACAGATCCCTAAAAGTATCTCTGAAAACAGAGGCAAGGTATGTTATAAATGCAGAATTAGCTACACAGTAACTGATTTGAAATGTAGCGTGGGGTGAGGGAGAGGGAGGAGTTGATGAAATCTCCAAGATTGTAAACATGGGTGACATTTCCTTGAATATTACTAAAAATTCAAGGAGTATGTTATGCATGTGCTGTTATATACTTCTTTACTCATACAATAATCTTTTTACTTAATATCATTGATATATCATAGAAACAACCTGAAGAATGTCCTAACTATAAGAAAGAATGTGTAAATTAACTATTTGTTTGTGATTTTAAAAATGTTTTTTTTATCATCTCCATGTTTCTCTTTGAAGCAAAAAAATCTGCAAAGAATAGTGTGGAAAACTTTTTTGATATCATGGTTATCTTTACTGAACCTTTTTTAACCTCTTTTTATTGTCTGTTTTAAGGGATGAGTCTCTAGGAGGAGTTTACGAGACATGTCAGTCAGTCAGTAAACATTGATTAAGTGCCTACTGTGTGCCAAACATGAGGGATATAAAGAAAGTTAAAAGATAGTCCTTGCTCTCAAGGAACTCACATTCTAATAAAAGAGACAATACGCAAAAAACTATGTGCAAACAAGCTACACACATGATAAATTGGAGATAATTGACAGAGGAAGGCAAGAAGGGTTGCTTTCAGGATGTGGAATTTTAGCAGGGACTTGAAGGAAGCCAGGGAAGACAATATTGGGAAGCATACTGGATATAAAAACAAGATATAAGTAAAATATTTATAAAAACTAATGAGAAAAAATGAAAATGTTTACCTTCATGTTTTAATGCAAAACAAGTCACTATTATGCAATTGCTATAGGTAATAAAGAAAGAAAAACCCATGGATTAATGAAATAGTCATAAAGAGATAGCTGCAATGATATAAAAAAAATTTTAATGGTATATATCAAAAGATAACCATATGTACTTTTTATGTCTTTATGAAATTTCTAAGAAAGCAAAATGGAATGGTAGAAAGGGAGCCAGACAGGAAAATGTGGATTAAAGTTTGCTGTTTGAAACATACTGGCTTGTTACCCTGGGCAAGTTACTTAAACTCCCTTTTCTGGAGGCAACTCTCTAAGACTACAAGTTTCAAAACAGTTGCTACAGTGTATTAATAATGGAAGTTTCCTCACTGGTAGAAGGAGTTTCTATAGTAGAAAGTCTTTGTATCAGTGAAATCAGACATCCTTTTTTTTTTTTTTTTTGCTAAATGAAATGATTGGTAACCTACTACTCCAAATTAAAATGTTCCCAGTTGTTATTTATGCTTAGAAATTACCTCTGATATGGGCTGCTTAGATATTTACCTTTCTAAATCTTCCTCAAAGATAAATACAAAAATTTGGAAGAATTATTCATCTCTTCAATAATGAACTCAAAATTTAAAACCAATGGAAAATTATTTGTCTTTCATTGTGGTAGATAACCTGTTACAACTTCTATAAGAATGCTTTAGCTCTAAATTACAAAATCTTATTTATTTCCAGGTTCTTGACTTCATGCTTACTTAGGAAAACCATTAGTGCTCTTGAATCAGATTTCTTGTAAACCCATTAAAAATCATACCTAGTTTAGCTTCATAAACAGGAAATCTCCAATTGTATCCACTTCATGGGGAGCAGAAAACTGAAAAAAGAAAAGGCAATAGCAAAATATGGTTTTTTTTTCTTACATAAAGAATAATCTTGTATGTTCTTGAATCCTTTTATTCTTCAAAAAAAACCCTCTATTATTCTGTATTATAGGAGAAATCATGCTAGGGAAAGTATCAATTCCAAAAATTTCCCCCAATCTTAAAATTGTCAATAACCCAGGTACATAAATTTCTGTGTGAGGTTTATGGGAGAATAAAATATGCTGATATTAAAAATTCATATCTGATGCCAGGAAATGTTTTTACCATAAAATTTATTTATTGTCTTTCATTGTCTAAGAGATTTCTAAAGTATGAAATTCTAAGTGGCAAACTAGGAATAACTATATCTATCATTTTCCTTATCCAGAATATAGTGAAGGCTACGTTTTAAAGCCCGGTAATCACATACTTCAAACCAGTTGATAACATTTTTTTATGAGAATGTCAAACTTCAGAGTACTTAGAAATAGGGAGATAATTGACAGATACTCAGAAGACTGTCCAAAAAGCTTTAGGAATTGATTCATAGGGAAAGAATTCCATTAATGAATGTGCAGTGTGGATTTATGACAACTTGGAAAAGAAAAGGAAAACTACTTGCAAGCATCTGAGTGGTGTGAGATCCCAAAGGAACAAAATTATTTGTGATGTGAAGTCAGAGCTACATAAAGAAAGTTTTAGAATAGTAAGAGAAATTACAAAATGTTAACAGAAAGAGAAGCTCACAGAACAAGAGTTGTGGCTTCTCTCTTGGGACCAAAAAAGTGGTCTCAGAGTTCGGAGTTAGGCTTTTATAACTTCTCAGACTATGTCTGAATGATGGTATATATTCTTATTTGAGGCTGCTGCTTATGACTCAAACTCCATCAGGCCTACCCAAACACACACACACACACACACACACACACACAAGTCCCTAATAAGAATATATTTTGTGTACCTACCTCCTTTGGGGAGAAAAATAATGGATCTTATTATCAATTTTGTTTAAAGATCACTAAGAAAGTATAAGTAACTAGTAATCCAAATTCTCTTTCCTATCTCTACGAAATCAACAAGAGAATAATCTAATATACATTGAGGGTAAATCTGATAATGAGAGGGCTTTTATAATGATAGCCTATAGTAGAACCACATCTTTTAGTGATCCAATTGACTGATGGATATAAAGACTATAACTTTTTTTCAAATATTTAATTTGACAAAGCAAAAAGTTTGCCTTAAAGTCTCTTTTACAACAACATGTTTCTATGTATATGTCACATAATATAAGAATCTCATGAAAGATGAAAATTATTAACTTTCTTCAAATACATTCTGATTATTTCTATAAAGTAAGGCATAAAATAGGTATTTAACCAAAGGTATTTGGTACCATAGAGGATGTCTAGCACAGAGCCCAAGTGAAAGATATGATATATATAAGATTGTATTAAGCAGTGGAACATTATAATGCCACTTAAATTAAAGCCATAATTACTAAAGAATTCCATGTAGCTATCCACAAAGGAAAACAAGGAGTGCATGAAGAATGTCTCTTCTTGTTCATATGAGTAATTGGATGGATGTAATATGTGTGTATATAGACACACACACACACACACACACACACACATACACACAATTTGATCAGCAACTATGGATGGGTGAAGTTGGCCCCAAGATTGAATAAGACAAAAGTAAACTAATTTGCCTTTGAGAAATTGTGTAGTTTTTTTCTAGGGGAGGAGAGTGGAGAACGGCAATAACTGAAGTCTTAATTACTTGCTTTATTCAAAATTGAATTTCATATGTTTCTTTTGTCTACATTGTTTCTTTTAGAACAATTACTTAACTGGTTTACTTTTTAAAGTTTTATTGATACTTTGGGAGGTTTTGCCAGTTATTTCCTCATACATACCTTCCCCTGAAGCTACACACAAAAATTTAAACAACAGCTAATGTAGAGATACAGCCTGACAGTATACATAAAATTGGGCATACATAATCTCCTTCCTCTTTACCAAAAGGAGGGTGATAGGTTTCACCACCTACTCTTGTAAATCAATATTAGCATTTGCTCTGAGTTCAACTATATTTTAGCGTTGTTTTGATTTATATTATTGTAGATATTGTCTATATTGTCCTCCTACTCTCCTTTCCCTGCACTAATTCATAAGTCTTCTCATGTGTGTTTAAATTCCTACTGTTAATCATTTCACAGCATAAAGTTATTCTATTACATTCATACACAACAGTTTCTTCAGTCATTCTCTAATAGGTTTGTTTCCAGTTTTTTTAATGTAGTTTTTCTATTTTAATGTAGTTTTTCTATTAAACAATCTTTTTCAGGTTAGTAATCTTTGGTGATGCTCTATGGCTGTGAGTCAAGGAATATTATCGTCTTCAAAAAACTTCAGCTAGAGATCACCCAAAGTACAATAGAAAAGTATATGATGGGTGTGAGTGGGTTGAAGCATATTAGCAATAAAGAAATGCATCAAAGAAGTAGTATAAAAAATACAATCAAGATAGATATCTGACAAAGAAGTGTACAAGATATGTAGCAAGACCAAGAGCTAACTGATAGGAAAAATATATATTCCATTGATACCCACACAGTGGCAAAGGATATAGAAAAAGGTCCCTAGCATGTTAAATGGACCCCTTTGTGCTATTGACAAGAGTCATTCAAGATGAGAAAATATGGTTAGATGGCAATCTATCCAATGCCAAACAGCCAGCATGTATCAGAAGTAGCACTTGAACCCAGATTTTATGAGATTTGAGGCCAGCTTGCTTATTATACCATTATGCCATGCTGTTTATTCTTAGAATCAAAATTACATTTTAACAGAAAGAAGAAAAAACTGAAACTTAATATCTATTACCACAAACTGGAGCCCCAGATGGAAATCAAGGAAGCCTTTTAACTTGTTACTGACATTTAGCTTTTTCCATATATCTCCATTTTTGTGCATCAAAAAACTAAAATTGAACATGGTGCAAAATGTAGGGGAGTGTTGGAAAGTGAGTGTTTCTAATCTGCATCAAACTACTTCCCTCACATTAAAGAACTGCTATGTAAAATCATTATCACCAAACAAGTTGATTTCATTAATGACATTTTCTCATGTACTTTAAAAATGCAAGCATTGACAAGCCATTTGCCTTTATTTCTGAAATACCTGTTATTTAAAGCAAGCCAAAGGTGCCAAAACAAACCCTCCAAGGTCTCACTTAAGCTGATTGAATGATTATTTAAGTAAAGCAATCCCTTTATTACTCTCCTTTCTCAGAAATTCTGTTACTTCTGCTTTCTACAAATTCTAATGTCATTCTATATTTGCAACAGCTTGAGGTTGCAAAGAGGCTGAAGGTACGAACACAAGTTAAATGGTTTATCCTCATAGTTTAGAACAGGGGTTATTAACTTTTTTTGTGTAATTAACTCCTTCCCAGAATAATGTTTTTAAAGGTATGAGTTAAAATATATACAATTAGAAAGGAAACCAATTATATTGACATATGGGTATCAAAATATTTTTTTTAAAGTTCATGGATTCTAGAGTGTTAAGAACTCCTAATCTAGAACTATTTAAATTCTCAATTGATTTGTTTTCTACATCTACAGCTAGATCAATAAGTTTTTACCAATTTCTTAACAGGGTTATTTAAGTATAAATAAGAAAAAATAATTTCTATTAATAGAACAGAAAGTATGCCATTTATAATAAAGCATTTCTTTAATAAATGCTAATTTTATGCTTTATGGCTGCATGTAATCTCTTAGAAATAGTTTATACTTAATTACCCAACCAAATGAATCTATGATCACATAAACTTTGCCAATGCCTCCAAAGATGTCAACAACCACATCAATCCTGGGCCACTCTTGTCCATGTCCTCCCAGAATTTCATCACAGGTGAGCCATCCTCCGTGCTATCTTAGCTTTTAGCTGACATCACAAGGATATCACTAGAATGCTCCTGCTCTCCAGCTGCTATTGCCATGCCACTGGCCCATCTTTTTTTTCCCAATCATGTAATTTCTTCATGATGTCCTTTATCATTTCTTCACACTTTCTTATTGGTCACATTTATAGAGACAATTCTCATTTTATGCAAATTCGCATTATGCAAATTCAACTTTATATAAAGAATTCTGAAAGAAAGCTGCATTCAAAAAATCGTAAAAATCCCTTACATAAAGAAGACACTGTATGATGCAGGCAACATAACCAATGATGGGAAGCAGACAAGCATCTCTAAATCAGTTCCCATGTGTCTACAGAGACTGAGTGATACTGTGTCTTTCCCTGTGTTCAATCTGTACTCTTGAGGGGAAAAGTGAACTATCTAATAAGAGTAAGCCAATAAACTTGGAAATGAAAATGAAAATAATTGGAAAATATGAAGGAAGACAAAAATTGTCATCAATAGCACATGAACTTAGTCTAGGGGTGTCAACTGTGAATACCATACTGAAGGATGCTACCTGAATAAAAAAGCACACAAAAGATACTGTTTGTATGAAGTCCATTTACCTCTCAAAACAAAGAGAAGGTAGTATTCTAGAGATGGAGAAACTATTAACTACATAGAAAGATGATTAGACTCAGAAGAATATTCCTTTAAGCTTGATGACAGTTCATGCCAAGTCTCAAAGTCTTTTTGAAGATGTAAAGGTAAAGCGCCTTGAAGGAACACAGGTATTTACAGCAGGCAGTGGCTGGTTTGCACAATTTTAAAAATCGTGCAGGATTTCATAATGTGTAAATATCAAGAGAGGCTGCTAGTGTAGACACTGAAGCAGCAAAGGAGTTCCCAGAGGTCCTGCAAAAAAAAAATAATAATAATAATAGATGAAGGTCCCTACTTGCCAGAGTAAATCTTTAATGTAGATAAAACTGACCTATTTTATCAAACAGTACCATCTCTAATCTATATCTTGGAGGGAAAAACTATGCCAGGGCATAAAGCTTCAAAAAATAGAGTTTCTTTTCTGCTTAGAGGGAATACATCTGGGACTTGAAAATTAAAACCTGTTCTTGTGCACCACACAGAAAATCCCAGAGCATTGAAAGGAATCAGCAAGGCAACACTATCTGTGCATTACTTCACTAACTCTAAGACAATAATTACCCTTAACATCTTTAAACAACAGTTTATGCACTGCTTCATTCCCCAAAGTGGGAAAGTTTTGTAATGATAACGGTATTCCTTTCAAGATTCTACTTATTTGGGATAATGGCCCAAGTCACCTTCTTCATCTGGATGATATTAATGAAAACATAAAAGTAGTCTTCTTTCTTCCAAATACTACCTCATTATTACAACCTATGGACCAGGGAGTGATTAGGTATTTCAAGGGTATTATTTATGCACTACATTTGCCTAGGCAATTGCAGTTTTGGATGCAAAAAAAGGACTTGTCACTGAGAGATTTCTGGAAGTCCTTTAATATTTCCCATGCCATCCAGAATATTGCTAAGGTATGGGAAGACATAACAGAAACATGTATGAAGTGAGTTTTGGAAAAAAGTGTATCCACAGTTCATTCCTGATTTTTGTGGATTTTGAAGAAATGAGCAATTAGATTATAAAATTAAGGTAGGTCCCTCATGCGGCAGTGCAGATCTGTGGTGCTGGTGCAGTAGCTACAGCTCTGAGATGAAGCCGATCCTGCTCCAGGGTCAGGAGTGATCCATCATGTAAATCAAGTTCAACCACGAGGGAGACCTGCTCTTCACTGTGGCCAAGGACCCCATTGTCCATGTATACATTGACTCAGGAAATGGAGAGAGGCTGGGCACCTACACTGGGCTATGTGGTGTGTGGATGCTGATTGGGACACCAAACATGTCCTCGCTAGCTCTGCTCACAACAGCTGCCACTTCTGAGATTGTGAGACAGGGAAGCAGCTGGCTCTGCTGAAGACCAATTCAGCTGTCTGTACATGTGGATTTGACTTTGGAGGCAACATCATCATATTTTCCACTGACAAGCAGATGGGGTACCAGTGCTTTGTCAGTTTCTTTGATCTCCGGGACCCCAGCCAGATTGATAGCAATGAACTATACATGAAGATCCCCTGTAATGCTCGTGCTAATATCACAAATGTTGTGTGGGAACCCATGGGGAAAGGCATCACTGCTGGCCATGAAAATGGGGAGCTCAACCAGTACGGTGCTAAGTCTGGAGAAGTGATGGTGAATGTCAAGGAGCATTCAAGGCAGATCAATGACATTCAGACATCCTGAGACATGACAATGTTCTTCACCACTTCTAAGGATGATACAGTGAGCTCTTTGACTCCATGACCCTGGAGCACCCAAAAACATTCAGAATAGAGCAACCTGTCAACTCAGCTGCGCTTTCCCCCATCTACCACCAAGTACTCCTGGGCAGTGGGCAGGGGGCCATGGATATAACCACAATCTCCACCAGAATTGGCAAGTTTGAGACCAGGTTCTTCTATTTTGCCTTTGAAGAGGAATTTGGAAGAGTCAAGGGTCACTTTGGCCCCTTGACAATGTTGCTTTCCGTCCTGATGGCAAGAGCTACAGCAGTGGTGGGGAGGCTGGCTACATCTGAGTTCACTATTCTGACCCACAATACTTCTAGTTTGAGTTTGACGCAGGAACAGTCGGAACTGGAATCTCCTGAACCTCCTGCTCTCTGATTAATGAGTTGTGGACACTAAAAAGTAAACCAAATGAAATATGGGGGGAAAAGATTATAAAATTAGCACAAAAATTATTCTAGAAGTGGATGAAAATGATTTTGAGAAGTTAATTGTGTTTTAAAGAGATGAATTGTAGAATAATAATCTGGTTGAGCTGCTAGCTGCAAAGATTGCAGATAAAGAAAGGGAAGCTTCAGAATCCAAGGTCAGATTTTAAAAATTCACAACAAAATGGTTGGCAGAAGCATTTCATCATTTGAGTCAATTTTTCGTTATATTGAAAAGATGGATCCAAAACTTCAAGAGTTTTAAAAAATCAAGATTAATTGAGAATAACATTGCTTTTATTGTCAGATATATGAGAGAGAAAAAGAGAGCCATTGTATAAATATCTCTCCATAACTTCTAAAAAAAAAAAAACAGTTGCACAGCCAACTGCCAGTAATAAAGGCTAGCTGCAGTGAGTAGACAAGAGGCACAATACTGCACATCTATGTTAACTTTACTGTACAGTACGGTGCATACTTTATTATTAACTTTACCTTTGAGTTCATAATTCTATTTACTATCATGGTACAGTATTTAATATGTTTACATTTTAGTACATTTCATAACTTGTATAAAGGCGTTATCTGTGTATGCCTTTATTATATAGGCTGAGTAAAGTGGGTGGATAAGGGCAAATGCGTATTATGTAAAAGTTGCTTTATGTAGAGATTGGCAGAACCGTCCAGTTATACGTAAAGGGAGAACTGTCCATATGTTGCAGCCTGCTGACATAACCTTGAGCCTCTCCATTACCCTCTCTGATTTTGCTGTTTTTCAAACTCTTACGTTCATACGCTTTGTGACCCCATTTAGGACTTTCTTGGCAAAGATACTCAAGTGGTTTGCCATTTCTTTCTGCAGCTTATTTTACAGATGAGAAAACTGAGGCAAAAAGAGTTAAATGTTGCCCAGGGTCACACAGCTATTAAGTTTCTAAGGTTGGATTTGAACTCAGTTCTTAAATTCAGGTATCCACTGCAACACCTAGGTGCCCTCTGTGATACTCATTTTAATTCCTTGGAGACCACAGTAGAATTACATGTATGTAAATTATATACGTGGATATGTGTGTGTGGATGACACACATATATGCCCACATATATAGTAAAGAAAAGAGAGAGACAGAGACATTTTCCAGATACTGTTTTTACGCTGACCACAGGACTACAAAATCTACTTCAGGTTTGTGAATATAACTCACCATGTTTTCCTGCTGTTTTGCTTTTCCATCTTTTTTGATTCAAATATATGCTTATATACTGCCCAAACAATCACTCAATCGGCCTAAAAGGAAGAAAAAGCCTGGATTAATGATTTAGCTATTCATGAACAAGATACCAAGCTGATCAGCCTAATTTTTTCATTTTTCAAATGTTTGTTTTAGCTTCCTATAACTCAGGCAGAATCTGATACCCTGTTTACAATATGATATCATTGTCATACACACTGTACTCAAATATGATATGGAAGGTATATCTGTCATCATTGAATACTATATTATTCAACAATTTGGCTGTCTATTCTAAGAGCAGGAATTTAAGCTGGAGAAGAAAATGGCAAACCACTTCAGTATCTTTGCCAAGAAAATCCCAAATGGGGTCACAAAGAGTCAGACACGCAGAAACATTTGAACAACGACTAATCTAACAACATAAGGTACCTGAGAGCTCTGATGGCTTAATAAGTATATCAGAATTAATTACATCCTTGGTAAATCAATACCTAAAAGAGAAATTTTGAACAGAGGTTTACAAAAAATCCAGAGAAGTGTAGCCTTCTTGATAATTAAAGCAATGCTCTAATGTGGCTCTGTAGACACTCAGCTTAATTCAACTACAAAGTTGAAGTCAGAATGGCAAAACCTTCCACACAACAGCATGAGGATATAGACTAATGAAAGGTTGGAAGTATTAGAATTCCCCCCACTTCAGGACAAAGAGGTGGTTATAAAAATCTAGCTCCTTAAAAATATATTCTTCATTTTTCAGGAAAGGGTATTTGGAAAAGAATTTTTTTCATGTTTTCAATATTTTTCTCTTTCTAAATTGTTAATAAAACTACATAGCTCTATCTATATTAGCTGGAATCCACATGTACACAGATTCCTTCTTCCACATTTTGTATACAAAACAGTTCCCTGTGTAAAGTGACTCAATACTCTCCCACATGCATAAAGTTCAGATTAATGAGAGAGCTTGAAGGAAGACTGGATTTTCCTTGAAACGAATATTACATAAGCTAATTCAACATAAAAATAACAGCAGAGATTTTCAAACTCCAACTGATGTTTTGGAATGTATTTGTGTAACAGGATTTTAGATACCCATTATCCAGAGGGAGTGGGGTAAAAAAAAAAAGTTCTCAATATTTTTCTACTTCATCTCTTTAAATCTTATTACTGATTATCTAGATGTTTTCATTTCTAAGAGGAGAGGGAGAAGAAATGAAAAATGCTCAAAAAAGAAAGTACAGAGCAAAGTGGAAAACATGTCAGAGCACAGTGGAAGAGAGAAGGGAAGTCACTGCCACTTCCACAACTACCACAAGCAAACTCAAAGGAGAGTAAAGTTGTAACACCAAGGCAAAGACTGTGACCTAACTATGCAGGAACCACATGCAACAGACTCAGTGTTGCAAAACAAAAAATCATACGGTTGAGAACAGAACTGCTATTTCCTCATTTCCTTGTTTCACTTTCATGCTTTTCCTTTCTCAAGAGAGAGATAAAACTGTCTTCCTGGTGTTGAACCCCATTTTATTACAGTCTGTTCTAAGAAAGAGACAAACAAAATTAGGGGGTATGTATCGACAATTTAATTTCTCTCATGCTAGCTTGACATGCATTGCATGGGAATTCAGTCCAAAACTGGGCCCCTCTAAGGGGGCCAGTTCAAAAGTGGCTTGATTTGGAACTTGGGGGCACAGGGTTATGTGCCCTTAATGGAGTAGGTAGGCATCTACAGGCACCATAGGATGCCAATCAACCACAATTGGTTGACATACTGGGAGGTGGGCTATATTAAAATGAGGTCTTGAGTACGTGGTGTAGGTCACTTAATCAATAGGGGCTGACATTACCTGCCATCAAAGGAAATACCACCTCCAGTCTTGGGAATCTGCCTGCACCCAAACATGAATAGGATAAAATCAATTCAGGCCTGGGTTTGAGTTTGACCAAGACAAGAAGATTCAATGCAATTTCATTATGAGAAATGTCCTTCTGAAGAACTTTAGACAGGGCAGGGGGAAATCTGATCTCCAAGACACAGATTACCAAGAGAAATAACCTGATTCTAATGAAAGGTATAGCCTTCTCAATGAATCACTAACTGATAATGTCAACATTTCATCAGGCAGTTTTAGAGACTTGTAACAATATGGGAGAAGGGAGGGAGAAATTGATTGACGCATTGACAAATCAAAGGGGTAGTCCCCTTAGTAAGTAAATAGCAAAGGGAAAATATAAACAATAAATAAATTTTTTATTTAAAGTGCTCAGAAGTCTCATCCCCTATAGCTATCTGTGGGGTGGGGGACATCATCTGATGTTTTCTGGTCTAAGTACTGTTCAAACAGTTTCCACCAGACTGTCTTCTTGTAGAGATCCTCTTTCTTGTGTCCATTCTCCTATAAGATTGAACTTAACACAATTTTAAATTACCTTGCCAATAATCAGGTCAAATAATGAAAGTTAACTCAACCCTTATGCCTCTATTATTATAAAATCAAAATTGGAACCTTGGTCAATTGCCATGTTTAAGAAACTCAAAACAGGAAAATTAGAAACCAGTTTTTATACCTCACATTCATTGAAAATTAGAACCCAGTTATTGAAAATTAGAACCCAGTTTTGATACTTCATTTTATGCTTCACATTCATTCCCCCATCAGGTGGGTGAGATCCCACTAAAGAGTTAATAACAGAACACTTTTAGAAAAAGATGGACTCCAATACATACGCAATCCATTGAGTGGTCAATTTTAAAACAGTACATATCAATAAAACATGGTCATGTTATTCTGGTCATGTTCAAAAAAATAACCCCTAATTAAAGTAGATGCTTCCTTTAAGGCATTTATAAGAGGAATTGAAGGACCCTAACATACAGGAATATATATTAGTAACAGATGTCAAGGCTAAATACTTAATT
Organism: Phascolarctos cinereus; assembly: GCF_003287225.1. Lineage (NCBI taxonomy): Eukaryota > Metazoa > Chordata > Mammalia > Diprotodontia > Phascolarctidae > Phascolarctos > Phascolarctos cinereus. The sequence continues at coordinate 437,330,887 of NW_027555847.1, read as the reverse complement.
AGGTAGTTGGGGCTGAAATTCTAGGCCAAATAGCTCAATCTTATACTTGCATCTTACTATAGTAACCTCAGATGTTCCAGCATCACTCTACTATTTAATAGATTTATATTGTGATAACAAAACTTTTTGATTATAGAAATTTGCCATAAAAGCATAGGGACATAACTAACATAAGGGAACACTGTTTCCCTAACTTCATGTCAATTATAGGCAAAAGTGATGCAGATGGTTAAAATCTGCCAGGTGGGATGTTAATATTGGGGAAGTTGAGTCAGGAGAATCCTACCTCAGCTCAAGCGGAAGTCATTCTCCCAACATTTCCCATGAAAACACCGTCTGCAACTCACAGATGCAGTTCATAGACCACTACAAGGTTGCTGGAATCATGGATCAGTAGCTCAATAGCATTCCTAAAAAGCCATACCTGGAGTCAGGCTCAGAATAACAGTCAGTTAACAGTCCCATAAGGTATTGAATACCAAGTTCCAATAATCAGAGCCTTAAGTAGTGTGTATACATTCCTACACATGTACTAGTTCCTGATTAAATAACATGAGTAAAATCAAATTTCCATTAAGATCATGTCACTACTCTAATAGATTTGCATCTCTGTTTCTCAAGCTTATTTATCCTTCTTTAACCATACTTAATCTGAAAGAATGAGACTTCAGGAATTGAATCTTATACATATAAGTTCAAACATTAATTTTAACCCTTGCTAGGCTATGAATTCACATCAAAATAACAAGATCCTTCCCACTTACAGGTCATTACAGTAATTGCTTTAGTATCAATCACCTGTAATTATCAGGTTAGCTGAAAATGTACTGGGCCAATATTCTGACTGCTGCTTTTGATCCAGGCAAAAAGAGACCTAAGGAATTTGATTTAATGCTGACTGGGTGTGGCTAGTTTCCCCACGTATAATCCTCTAGAGCTTCTAGTGTTAGCAATAATTAATTGAACAGTACAGGGAAACATCTCAAAATTTTATTTAATAATAGCAAACCAGAATAACCAATATCTTTACCATGGCCAATATTTATGTAAGGTTAGATTTAATAAGGCCTTCCTACAGGTTTATCCTGAAAGGTAGGTAGACATAATTCCTCTATAACTTTATTGGTTTTCAAATCAAGCTACAAAATTTTCATTTTCAATCCTTCTACTTAAAACAAAATCAAACTTCCTCACACCTTCTCAACATGCTTAAACTATCTGAAGCTGGCAAAAAAAAAAAACATCCAGAACAATCATCCAAGGATGGGGGGCAGTCCTTACAGCATGTGGGCTTGCTGCTGTCTAGCCCACTCCCCATCTATCCCCAAACCAGTTTTTTTTGCACAAACCTTTATTTTTCTTTCCTAATCTTTCAAATCTGTTACTCAGACCTCCATTTTTCTTTACATTCTAAATTAAAAATTATACTTACCCCAAATTGTCCTGCTTGTCTTCACCTTTTAAATATGGAGGGAGTTAATGCCTAACGACTTACAAATCAAGAGAACTGCATTCCCCCATACCCTTCACAAACAGCTTTCATATTGTTAATGCTTAAAAGACAGAAAAAATATTTTTACAGTTTAAAATACATTACCATGATATCAGATATATTGCCTGGAGGGGGTGCAAGGCAGTTCTCTAGATTTAATTTAAACATAAAGTACAAACTCCAGCTTTGAGATCTAATTAAACCTAAATTCAAACCCTTAGCTTTCCCTCTCTCAGTCCTTGCTATTTTGGACTGTCTGCTCTAGATACTTACCAGTAAAAAGACTGCTTGCTGCTCTGATTTCACTTCCCACTAACTTCTGAGTCTCTCCCTGCTTTTTTATTCCATTATTCAATATCTAACTTTATTCTGGTATCCCAACTTGGCCAGTATTGAGGCCCCCCCCAAAAAAAAGGCATAATCTCCCACTAAAAGCCTAAGGTGGAAGTTATCTAATTACAGACCTTAGAAGTTCCTTCAAAGTTTTTCTGGCTGCATTTTAAATATTTCATCACAAACATGAAACATCACAGTCACAGAGACATAGAAACATGGAATGAGAAGACAGAGTGCACGCAGATCAAATTTTCTTGTTGACTTTTTAGGCTTGGCTCATTTTTAACATAAACCAATTTAGAATTAGAATTAGACTGGTCAAAATTCAGAGTTATCCTTTAGTTCCACATACTTCTAAAAGCAAAAAAAAAAAAGTCAGATTATAATACAATTTATCATATGCCAATTTTCTCTGGCTGACCTATAGCCAATTACAGGATATCCCTTCAGAGAAGGCCTATCTTGAGGCCCCCAACCCCAGAGCCATTTGGAGAAAAATGGACTGCTACCTGAAATGGGAAGTCTGATAGATAAGAAGCAGGGATTATGGGGATGAGACTTACCCACCCTCCAGGGCTGGGACTTCAGGAAAAAGTCCTATGCATGCCCAGACTCAGAGCTGTTGGCATGAAAAGCCCCCTCCAAAATCCCAGTCCAAATCTGAGTCACCTGGAATCATTTAATATTAAACCCCAATTTATTACAGATTCTGTTCTAAGAAAGAGACAAACAAAATTAGGGTGTGTGTATCCACAGTTTAATTTCTCTCAAGCTGGCTTGAAATGCATTGTATGAGAGTTCTGTCCAAAACTGGGCCCCCTCAAGGGGACTAGTTCATTTGGGGTTTGGGGGTACAGAGTTATATGCCCTTCGAAGAGTAGGTGTTCCCAACGGGTGCCAATCAACATGATCGGTCAACATACTTGAGTACATGACTTAGGTCACTTAATCAATAGGGGCCAATATCACCTGCTATCAAAGTAAATACCAACCCCTTGTCTCAGGAATCTGTCTCCACTCAAACCTGAATAGGATAAAATCAATTCAAGCCTGGGCTGGAGTTTGACCAAGATAAGAAGAGTCAATGAAATCTCATTATCAGAAATGTCATTCTGCAGAACTTTAGACAGAATGTTAGGGGTGGAGCTCTGAGTCTCCAAGACTCAGATTACCAAGAGAAAACATTTTTCACACAAGTCTTTGTTTCTTAGTAGTTTATTTTCCTTTTGGTTCACTATTGTCTTTTTTATGATTTATCTTTTATTAAACTATTTATTAATTTTTAGTTTTCAACATTCACTTCCATAAGATTTTGAGTTTCAAATTTTCTCCCCTTCCTTCTCCTCTCCCCTCCCTAAAATAGCATGCAATCTGATATAGGCTCTACTTACACATTAATATTAAACATATTTTCCTATTAGTCATGATGTAAAGAAGAATTAGAACCAATGAGAGGAACCATGAGAAAGAAGAATCAAAACAAAACAACAAAAGAAAGGAAGAGCAAATAGTATGCTTCCATCTGCATTCAGATGCCATAGTTCTTTCTCTGGATGTGGATAGCTTTTTCCATCATGAGTCTTTTGGAGTTGTCTTAGATCCTTGCATTGCTGAGAAGAGCTAAGTCTATCAAAGTCAGTCATAACACCGAGTGGCTGTTACTGTGTACAATGTTCTCCTGGTTTTGCTCACTTCACTCAGCATCAGTTCATATAAGTCTTTCCAGATTTTTCTGTTCAGTATTGTCTTAAAAGAAACTGTTTTTTCTAAGATAAAGTGGTTAAGCATTTCCTCACCAGTCTGTATGGTTCATTCCATGAGGAACATGGAAAGGAGGGGTAGATTCTATAACTTCTAGGACTGTTGCTGATATGGGGGATCAGAACCAAATAAAATGGCAATATTTTTATAACATTCTAGCACAATAAGAAGAATGTGTATCCACATTAGGCAAAAGAATGTATAGATTGGTAGGACTTAGATAAAATGGATTTGATTTAAGGTGGCACCTCAGGCATTTCCCCTTACTTCTGGCAAAGTATTTGAAAGGAAATATACTCCTCCAAAGGGTGAAAGCAAGAGAGTGACTAGACAGTTATGCCCAAGGGGAAGACAGAGGGAGAAGCCTGAAAAGAATGATTGCACTCACAAAAGGTGGGGCAGCAGAAAAAAGAGTAACTATCTCTCTTTACAAATACAATAGCACTTACTAACACACAACTGCTAGATTTCTTTTTTTCATGGTTTTTCAGTTTTATATAATTAAGCAGTGAATTATAAGGGGAAGAAAACTATAGTGAACTCATAAGATCTGGATTTGAATCCTGACTGTCACTTGTGTATTTGATATGGACAAGCCAGAATCTCCTCATCTGTAAAATGAGGGATTTGATGAAATATTTAAAAAGGTCACTTCTGATTCTGAAAACTGATTACCTAAATCCATTTGAACTAAATTTTATGGTGATAAGACTGTAATTGAGAGACTGTATGGTACACAGTAGAGTGATAGCCAGCCTCAGTATTAAGTTCTAGGTGCACAACCCACTGCTGATATATGTTGGCTGTGTGAACTTGGGCAAGTTATTTAACTTCTCAGTGTCCCAGACAACTATCTAAGAACATGCATGGTAAAATGTATTCAGATATTCATTGTTATACTTATCAAATCAAGGATCTAGGACCCAAAAGGTTGTAATGATATGAGTAAAAATCATTCTGTGATAGCATAATATCTTTTTTTCAATTTATAAGGTTTTTTTAATTTTTAGTTCCAAATTCTCCCCCTTCCTTCATTCCTTCCCCTACCCATTGAGAAGGCAATCAATATAATATCCAGAATACATGTGAAGTTATGCAAAACATATTTCCATCTTAGCCATATTGCAAAAAGGGGGGGCAAGAAAAATAAAGGAAGTAAAAGAAATATGCTTTAATCTGCACTCAGAATTCAACAGATATCTCTCTCTCTCTCTCTTTCTCTCTCTCTCTCTCTCTCTCTCTCTCCTCTCTCTCTCTCTCTCTCTCAGTTGATAACATTGTTTTAATCATGAATCCTTTGGAACTGTTGAAGATCATTGGACTGTTCAGAGTAACTACATCATTCACAGTTGATCATCCTTATAATATTGTTGTTACTGTGCACAATGTTCTCCAGGTTCTACTCCATTTTGCATCAGCTCATATAAGTCTTCTCAGGCTTTTCTGAAGCAATCTCCCTTATCTTTTCTTACAGTACAATAGTATTCCATCACATCATATACCACAACTTATTCTGCCATTTCTCAATTGAGGATATCCCCTCAATTTATAATTCTTTATCACCTAAAAAAGAGCTACTATAAATATTTTGTGTATACATGGGTCCTTTTCCTTTTTGTGTTATCTTTTTGGGCCTAGTAGCAACAGCATAATGTTTTTTAACAAATAACTTAATCTATGAGACAATTGACAATAATCTGATATTATGATGTATAAGTACTCTTATAGATAAATAAACTTAGTATTTTTTTTCCTAAATGTTATGAAAAAGGGCTATAAGTAGATATAAAGGAAGGAAAATTTCTTCCTTTGGACATATTAAAAAATGTGTTATTGAAAAAAATATAATGGTCTCATAAAATGTTACTTCCAGAAAACTTGCATGTTTCTCATTAGAGCAGTTAGAATAGATTTTCCTAGCAAAATGCGAAAAATAAATGATCAGAATCAGAATGACTAGTTTTTCTGCTGTGTAAGGGATTTTACAAAGTAGGATAAAATTCAAAAATTGGCATTATGCTTGCTCAGAAACTTCCTTACTATGATTTTTTAACAAATATATATCCCTTTTGTGCATAATATGCATTTCTCCCTTTGATACCTTGTTGACTAGATACAGTAACAGACAAAGACAATCAAATGGAATATTCCATTTCATTGCTCTCCAGTTAACATAATGGTGTGAGAGAATCATAGGGATACAGATATGGAGTTGACCTATGATTTCATTGTTGTAGGGATCTCTAGTTGAGAAGCTTTCAAAGACAATTTTCTACAACTCTCATAAATAGATATGACTTCAAGAGATGTCATGCTCCAACTCCTCACTTTCAGGCAATTGCTTCATTCATTTTACAGATCCATTTCATAGAGATTACTGAAATACACAAAGCTTAAGTGATTTGTACAGGTTTACCCATCTAGTAAGTTATGGAGAGAGTCTTCCTCATGGAACAGTGTTACATTGTTCTTTCCACTGCACAAATACTACCTCTTTTGGATCAATGATGAAGGTGATTTTTTTTTATGGGAGTACTAACAAAAAGATAGACATCTTACAAAAGTTACCACATACATGGTGCCACATTCTGAGATCATAATGAACATCCTACCAATGATGCTATAGTCTTCCAAGTTATACAGCCCAACCCCACTCTTCATAGACCAAGCTGTAAAATAGGATTAAAGAAGAATCATGAAGAAGATGCCAGTTAAACTGAACATTTAAGGATAAGTAAGACTTTAATAGACTTAGATGAAACCAAGAGCTTTCCAAGAATAGAAAACATGCATGAGCAGAGGCTCAGTGATTTGAAATAAACATGAACCTTGTTTAAGAAATGGTGAACATGTCTATTAATGCTGATTTATCTCAAATTTGGCTGAAGCATCAGGAACACGCCATGAAGTAAAACTAGAAAACCTATCTGAGACCAAATTTTAGAGGGCCCTGAATAACAAGCCAAAATGTTTATTCTTTATCTATTACCTAGTGGGAATCCAATGAAGGTTTTTGAAAGTGACATGATCACAACTGTACTTTAGAAAGATCAATTTGACAGTAGCTCTACATGATGTATTAGAGAGAGAAAGAACTAGATGTGGTAACAGTTAACACATTATAGCAAAAATTTAAGAGACAATAATGTGACTACTTGCCAAATAACTGGATGTCGGATACAAAGGAAAGTGAAGAGTAAAATATTACTCCAATTCTTTTAAGCCTAGTGACTATGGGTATGGTAGTTTCATCAACAGGAAGAGAAAAACCAAGAGGAGGAGAAGGAGCAAGTTTGGGTGATGGAAAATTGATAAGCTTGAGTTTGGATATGTTTAATTTCCAAGTGCCAGACATCTATAAGTGCAAATTAACAAGGCAGTTAGAAAAGTGGGTTTCAAACTTACAACAGAATTCTGAGGAAAAGATATAGCATTGAGAATCAACTTCATAAGGTGATCAGCGAAGCCATAAGAGTATAGAAGACCACTGAGAAAGAGACTGAAGAAAGAAAAGACCAGAGATGGAACTTTAAGGATCATGTGTAGGCAGAAGGCCTAAGAGGATGCCAGAATGTTGGGCCCCTTCTAACAAAATGAAATTTGGTAGTGATATGTGTAAAGTTTCATGTGTGGATTCTAAAAAAAACCAAGTACACAGCTGTAGGAGGATTATGAGTGGATAATAGTTTGTATGGGAAAAAACTGGGAGTAATTTTATGGACTTTATTCAATCTAAATCAACAATGATATGGCAACCAAAAGAGTTAATGTTAACTCGGGCTGTACTGAGAAGCATAGTGTTTAGAAAAAGTGAATTGATAGCCCCATTTTACTTTGCCCTGGTCAGATCGCATCTAGAGCAGTTCCTTCAATTCACAATTTAGGGAAGATATTGACAAACTAGAGAGCAGCCACAAGAAGACAGTCTGGATGTTGAGTGTAGGAAACTGTGACATATGAGAATCATTTAAAGGACCAAAGAGTTATTATAAAGAACAGAAAACTTGAGGAAACACTGATAGATGTCTTCAAGTATTTGAATAGCTTCCATTTTGAAGAGGCATTAGACTAATTCTCCTTGACCCAGAAGGCATAATGAGGAACAAGAGGTAGAAGTACTGTAAGGTATTTCAGCTTGATCAAAAAAAAAAAACCTTTCCTAATAACTAGAACTGTCCGACAGTGGAATGGACTGCCTTGGGAAGTAGCCGGTTCTTTGTTACTGGTGGTCTTTATGAATGGATGAACAGTTATGAGTAGATTGTAGAGGGAATTCTTATTCATAACGGGTAAGGCTAGATCATAGGAGTCCTGATTTAGGGTTATAAGGCACATTATTGGTTATCTAGTCCAACTCCCCACTTCTTTTAGAGCAAAGGGAAAAGAGATTCAGAGAAGTTAAGTGACTTCCTCAATGTTACACAGGTAATAAATGGCAAAGCCAAGATTTGAACCCAGATCCTCTGACTTCAAGTCCATTTCTCTTTCCCCTACGCTAGACTCCCACCTCACCTCTGAGAACATTTTAAACTCTGAGATTCTGTGACTAGGGTGTTATGGAATCCATTTGAAGATTTTAAAGGAGAATGAGGGCAGCAGTCTCAATGACAATAGAGAGTTCAAGAAAGATGAAGACTGAGACAGTGCCATTGGATTTATTTATTTGAGGTTCTTTAAAACCTCCAATCAGTAAGTGGAAAAATTAAAATCAATAGAGTGACAAAGGTGGAAGGTAGAATGCAAGGTTATGAGCTCCTAAATGAAAGGCAATTCAGATCATTCCCTCATTCCCAACATGACAACCTCCTTACTCACCACAGGTCCTCAGGTAGTTTTCCAGATGATGTCAGTTTGCACACAGCTGCCCAAGAATTCATCCTCACTCACTAAGTGATATCTCCAACAAAAGGCCAAGGATGAGATCTGCACCCATATGATCTCAGATGAAACAGACTTTTTCTTTTCTAAGAACAGCATCCACTTGACTATAGTATTTTTCAAAATTTCAGACTTCTATCTTTGGTGAAAAGTCTAATCTGAGCTCTAAACTTAGTCATCATGAGGAATGGCTTGTGTGTGAATCTTAAAGAAATTAACAAGAATTCAATCCTAGCTCACTACTAAAAGTAGTTAACATGTCCTGGAAAGACCAAGGAAGTTTCCCCACCTCTCCTGGTACTAACATGTAAACTTATATGAGAGACAAAAAGAGGGATTGTCATTTAATCCAACAATGGGAGTTACTTAGAGTCCCATGCCATATTATAGTAGCAGACAATTTCTAAAAAGAAGTATATGGCATAAACACAGGCTATATAGTTCCTTATTTGGGCAGACACTTATGGGTAATGAATAAAATAAGCTTATTATCAGGCCTTAGGTATCAATCAGGGTTTTTTGGCTGCAACCTGATTGGGGTGATTCAGACAATTAAAAGGACTCAAAGTGAAATAAAGCAATCACTCCATGGAAGAAAAGAGATGAGATCTAAATTGGGATTCAAGGCACAAACCAAAAGGACTTGAGGTTTCTCTGAAATGCCAACATCCAAGGGACTAAAATGGGTCAGGAAACTATGCATTCAAACCTAAGAAACTAAAATTAGCCGAGGATTCCAGATATATAGAGGCCCAGCAAGACGGCTTAATCTGTCCCCAACAGCTTTCACTTTTTATTTACAGCAGCATGAATTTCCTATTATACACCCCTCCTCTACTCTCCCTAAGGATACTTAGTAATCACTGAATCCTCCACTGTATTTCACCCCACTTCTAATTTCCTCCTTTCCTACTAGGCTTACTGGTAAGTCCTGGGCTTTGATATAAGAGTTGCATGGATGAGAAAACTAACATTCTATAATTCCAGGAAAAAAAATATTTAAGTTGTCCACAAGAAACTAGAGTTACCAGAAATATGAATATTGGTGCATGTTCTGCTGAGGCTGCTTCACACTGAGGGGCTAGTATACAAACTGTCCTGGTAGCCTTAACTATGTCATTCACACTAGGTAGAAGGTCACAGAACACTGGTTTCTACTGACCTCACATAGGTAAAGTCACCAGCATGACCAGGCATAAAATAGTAGAATGCTGTGTCTCTCCTCTATTGTACATTCTGCTATCACTAGACTAGAGTTCCTGTTCCTGTAACCCCCCTCCTTCAAAGATGCCACCATCTTCCTATTTACATAGGTTTGTAACCTCAGAGTCATCCCTTAGTCCTTTTCTCTCTCTCGTCTGCCATGTATAGTCAGCTTTCAAGTCCCATTGATTGTATCTGCACAAGAGCTCTCCATTCAACCCCTTTTCTTTATTCATAGAACCATTACTCTGGTTCTGGCCCTCATCATCTATCAACATAGTATTAAAATAGTTGCCTAATTGAACTTCATGCTTCTTCCTTCTCCCTCTCTAATCACAGCTTACAATATAATCTTCTGAAGGCATAACTCTGGCTATGTGACTGTCATATTCCAAAACATTTAGTGGTTTCCTTGGCCTCTTAGATAAAATACGGACTCCTCAGCCTGTCATTGAATGTCCTCCACAGTCTAGATTCAGCTTGTCTAATCTTATTTCACATAACTTCCTTCCAGATACTATATCCTTACTGAATTGGAATTGGTTCTGCAAAATTGTTATTCCACTTCTAGCTTTTATGCATTGACACAACACATCCCCCAAGCCTTGAATGTTCTTCTTTCTCTCTGCCTATCAGATATTGCATCTTCTTTTCAAATTCCTAATTAAGGCTTACTTGATCCTCCTCCTTCTCCAACTTGTTATTTCTCTCCCTCTTCAAATTACCTTGAATTCACTTCTCTATACCATTTTCATTCTCCTAGGAAAATGTAAATCTTTGGAGAACAAGAACCAATGTCCTTTTCTTTGTATGTCCATTGTTTAGAGCAGTGCCCTGCACAGAATAGATGGTTAATTAATGTTCATGTAATTTAATTGAATTGAATTATAGAAGGTATATTATACATGCCACCAATTCAGCATCGGTAAAAGAAGCCAAAGACAGTGTTAGAAGTCATTTCTACTCCTCTGAAGCTATTTATTGAAGAATGAAACAGAAAAGAACTAGCAGGAGTTGCCTAATGGAGAAGAGGGAAAGGGGTGTGATAATGTTGTTATGAATACATAAAGACCTAACTAAAAATACAGTCTCAAAAATAAGGAAATAAAATAAAAATAATTTCTACCAAAGTACTATGAGACTGAATAGGAGGCAGAGTTAGAAGAGAAAATAAGTTAGTGTCATCTCAAAGAGCTAAAAATAAAACATTCAGTACCTAATGACATTTCACCTTGTTCCCATTGTATTTTAGAACATTAGAAACTTAGTAAAAATGTCCAGGACAACAATTACAACTTTAAAATGAATGTAGACAGGCTGTTGGTCAAGCTGTATGAATAAACTTTTGTTCCTTGAAGAATCAAAGTAAGATTCAGATATAGCCTCATGGGGAAAAAAAAAAACAATGTATGCTGGAATATGAAATACAAATTTACTTGGCTGAAACCATAGTGGATCCATTAAAGGATTCAAAGCTAAATACAAAACATTGGATAGAGTACTAAACCATCAATAGCTATAGTTCACCTAGGAATGGTTAATTCTACTTACATAAAAGGCTTCAATACATTGTGTATATTTTGATTAAGATTCCTTATGTGAAAAAAATGGGGAGCTCATATTAACTAGCACATCAAAATGGATTGGACATTTTGTTTCCCGTGACCTTTTCCTATTGATTTACACAGGAAGAGACTTGTGAATTTTGTATTTTAAAGGAATAGACTGTGACAGTCACTTCAGATTTGCTAGCAGCTATAGAAGCCTGAGAAGGAATAAAAAGAATATTCATTTTTTTCAATAGATTGTGGGCTTGATTTCAAATAAAATGTCATTTTCAAAATTTAATAAGTTATTGATACTATTTGTTATTGGTCAGGTATTTCAAAAATCTATGCTGTCATTGATATGGGCATTCCCTCTACTATCTGAGCTCATATCCTCTTTATATTGAGTAGATCATCTTCATGTGTTCTGCTGCTGAAAAAAAAAATCACTTGGTGGCCAAAACTCCAGTGATGCACCTCTCTAAAATTAGCCTGAGTAGTCTAACTCTCCTTTGTATTGATATATATTCATTACATATAGAGAGGCAGAGCCAAGATAGCCCAGGTGCAAGTCTTGTCTCTGACACATTGTCTCTGTGACCTTTGGTAAGTCACTTAAAGTTCTAGTCAACTCTCTAAGATATTAAGTTGTAAAGAAGTACTAACCTGAGAGGGTTTTCTCAATAGAGAGTTGCCTATACCAACGAAACCACACCCATCCATTATTATGCATATATTTATACTTCCATGAGTATATGTTTTATTCACTGATAGAACATAAACTCTTTGAGAGTATGAATTGTTTCCTTTTTTTTAATCTTTATACCCCTAGTGACTAGCACAGTACCAAGCACGTGATAGTCATTCACTAAATGCTATATGATTGATTAGCTAGCTGATAGATCATCATTACTAGGACCCCATGATTAAAGTTTTTCCAACTTTTAAGAGTATTTCAATATACTTGGTTTCCTTTTTAATCTTTTGTATTTTACTTTATTTATTTAAAATGATCTTTCTAATGAAAGATCCATAGGCTCCACTAGACTGTGTCAAAAGGGTCCATGACACAAAGAAGGTTAAAGCCTCCTACTCTAGAATAAAAACTGTTTTGTGATCCTCTTCAGAGCTCAGGAGTTTACATCAAGAAATAGTGAAGAATCTAGAATAAATTTGTGAAGAAATCTCTTCAGTTCAGTACTCTCAAACAAAATTTGCATCCCTTCAGAGATCAGCTGCCACTTCTTTTGAAACAATAAGGCAGATTACAGAGCTTTCAATGACAAGAGAGAAATTTGGCATCATTGACATGTTAATAAAGACACTGTCATAAAAATTCCCTAAATTGAAGATTCTAACTGAATATGTAATCACCTAAAAAGACAATCCATTTGAAATGGTATCAAGAGATATTTTTCCTCTCAGAAATGTTTGTTTGTTACTAATTTTTACCTGAAAAAAGGTCATTTAAAAGTGAAAAGTTCAGTATTTGTTGGGCCCAATAGTTTCTTCATGCTTATAGGATCAATACGCTGTTAGGAGCATACCTGTTTCTCATTCAATTAGTGACAGAACCACTAATATCATTGATATCATAGCAGTCAAGGCCCTCCACCTTTGACATTTGTATACATGAAAAATGAGTGTTAATTGAAGATCAAGGACAACCCTGAAATGGAACATAAGTCACAACAGAGTATGATGAAATAAAAGATGTGTATTTGTTTTGAAACAGGTTGTGAAGATATTGAGAAGAGTAAAGTGACATATTAGCCTGAAGCAATGCAAACAATCAATCATTATTTCAGGGACATAAGCAAAGACAGAAAGATGCTAGGTTAACATAGTGGTGGTGAGCTTCTTTGTCCAGACCAGATGTTTTCTCCATTCACTCACTATTTAGCCTACCTGGCCTACCAAGGACAAGTATTCAAACTAACTCCATACTACCAATGTCTAATCAAGGCCACCTGATACTTTTAAGGGTTGAGTCATATCATAACCTCAAAGAGTACACATGAGTCTCTACATTGTGGAAGGGGGAAGAAAAAGTACCTCTCACAGACTAGGGGGAAGTGAGTATAGTGCAAGAATTTGGTTAATTTTATATGACCTGTAGGCCTTTTTTATTTTTTTAGTAACAATTTACAAAGCCATCTGCTTTTCCCTTTCCAGATCCCTCAAAGTATCACTGACAGGTGTCTAATCATTGTAGGAAGTATTAAAACCCAAATATATTTTATTTCCAGTTCTGTGTTCTTTTAATTTTTTACTTCCTCCAATATTTGATGATTGACTTCTATTCAATCATCATGTAGGTGAGAATAGGTTTGTATTATATATCAGACTATAGAGAGAAATACTAGTAGATGGAAGAAAGGTGATGGAGGAGATGTTAAAGGATGTCCTGTCTTACCATCTAAGATCTACAAGGGCGTTTAGCGTTAATTACGCACAAGTGGAAGAATCTCCTCCAAAATACCCAGTAATATTGTGTTGCTACATAGGAGAGAAAAAAATTACAAATCTTTTCAAAATGTTTACAAATGTTTAATTTTACAAGGTGGTATTACTAACCACTATCCTGATTCTATTCAACAGGAAGGATCCAGAGCAAGGTTCGTGGATCCATACTCAGCCTGTGGTTTATGTGTATTCATCTTGATGGATAGAATTATTAAATGCTGAGTTCTCTATGATTCTAAAAGAAAAGATAATACATCTCTCTTCCTTTCTTCATAGTGATGTTAACTCATTAGCTGGGGACATATGAATTATTGTGGATTTACCCAATCAGAAATCAAGTTCTCACCTCTGGATGACTCTACCCCTGTTTTATCTGAACTTTCTGCATTTCCTAAGTTCTAGTCATGTGACCTTGACTTAATAGATTCAAGAGTTACAAACTTTGTTTAATGAGCATATGGTTCTTTTTACTCAGTGTAGAACTGATAAGCAAATAAGCAGTACATTACAACAAAAATGCATACTAAAACATATTACACTTACCTATGCCTCGGCATTCTCTCCCAGATCCCAACAGTGCCAATGGAAGAAATAAGCTACTTAAAACCTAGCAGTTTCAGGACATGTAATATTTGACTGTCCTTCCTCTGTCTTGTACTCTACTTTCTATGAAGATCAATTGGCTATAAGGAGGGGAAGCTGGAAAGGAATGAATCAAACATATATAGGAGACCAGACAAAAGAAGGGCACCCCAAACAAAGACAGAGAGATGCTAGGCTAACATAGTGGTGGTGAGCTTTTTGTCCGGACCAGATATTTTCTCCATTCACTCTGTTCCACAAGTAAGTACTTACCTGTGACCAGAAGAGTTTGGAACTCATTGCAGGAGAGTTGAGGTCAAGATAATCACTGGCAATGGGAGCAACAGTGGAAGGTAAAGATATGATATTGGTGGAAGAGGTACTTATTAATGACATAGAAATTGACCAGGATGACCCACCATATTACCCATAATCTTAGGAGCACTGGACTAGGGAAGTTTCTCAAAAAAATTTTATATATATATATATATATATATATATATATATATGTATGTATATATATATATACATATATATATGTGTGTGTGTGTGTGTATACATATGTATATGTATGTGTGCGTGTATGTATGTATTCATTTACATACACTCTACTCTTTCTCTGTACATATATATACTTATATACATGTTTTGGAGGTACAATTCTAAAATTATTTTATATTATAGAGATTGAATCTTTTGGTGATTATATATTATTGCATATTTGGAGATTTGCATACACACGCAGTCACATGCATACAAATGGCTTTCTTTGGTAACTAGGAACAACTATAATCTGAGGTGATTTCTGTGATGCTAGCTCCCTGACACACCTACAGCAAGATCACCTTCAGAATTCAACATATATTTATTGAGCCTATGATGTGCAAGGTATTATATATAATGCCACAGGCCTCCAGAGATAAAAAGTGATACAATTCCTGTCTCTTTGCAATTTGGAGTTTTAATAATGCACTCTAGACAATGAAAGGTCAAATAATGGTGCTCTAAGGATCCCTAGGGATTTCCTCACTACCATAATTTCCTAGAGTCACAGAGGCAAATGTTTCCTGCCAAATGTTATTCCAATGATTGAAGCACCAGAAGGTCAAGGTAGTTCCTGAAGCTCTGAGAATACTTCCCTTGTGCTAACAACATCTCTTTATTCTAGCTTTATTCCACTTCATACCTCGTTCCTGAACTCCTACCATGCAAACAAATATAATGATAATGCTGAGTCAAAGATTAAAGTGAATAAAAGATTATAACATGCCTACAAAAGTCTTACTTTTCTGTAATCTCAAGAAAAATTTGAAGGAAGAAAAAGTGTTAAGGAAAGTACTAATAAGGGTAACTGACATTTATCTAGCATTTTAAGGTTTGTAAAGTGCTTTACAAACAGTATTTTATGTAACCCTTATAATAACCTTCTGAGTTAACTATTACAGGTATTATCTGACTTTCATTTTATAGATGATTAATTTGAGGTTCAGAAAGTTTAAGTGACTTGCCTATAGTCACATAGCTGACAAGGTTCAGAGACAGGACTCTGAGGTCTTCCTGATTCCAAATCCCCTGACCTTCTATTGTAGCCTCAAATTACTTGATCTCAACTTCAATAACTTTTTGGTTGTCAATGAAAGTAATATCATGGCATTTTTATCCCAAGTGTTTTTTTTTCTCAATAATTGGCTTGACTTAGGAGGAAAATATTGGGTTTGACTGATACTATAGGCCCAGCCACTGCATAAGCAACCATTCAGTGTAATCTGAGTGTTTACAAGAAGGGGAGTTCCCAGGGTATAGAATGTTTCTAGGGATGGTCATTTAAAGGACTCTACAATATTTGGGAAGCCAGAATTATGAAGTTGCCCTACTGTCTCAAACCAATGCCATTGCAAAATCAAAAGCACATTTGTGATTGGGGATATCAAAGAAGCAATAGGATATGTTTGTAAATTCATTAAAGGACTGCAGTAATCCAATTTTATTACATATGCTTAAATTATTCAGATGATCCTAAGTATATATAATGATCCCAGTAGCCTTCCTACCTACTAACTGAAGTCGAAGGAAAGCTCAAAATCCCCAAGTCAGTATGAATCAGTACCATTCCTCAGGTCTAAGATCTTCTCCCAATGCCTTGCCCTAATAGACCCAGAAAACAACCCTATAAAAACCCAAACTTTGCCTTTTGGGGTATACTATTCTCCCTGGGGCCCCAGAAAGGTGTGCATATTTCCACCTGGGTCTTACCCTCTTGCCTCACCTCTTATGTTGACTGGTACCTTGAATAGATTCTACAAGTTAGATCTTTTGGCTGATTTATAACAATAAAAGTTCTTCCACGTACATTAATAAAGTCCAAAGCCACAAAAGCCATATTAACTGGCTTTACAGGGCCTATCTCTCTATGTCCTTAATTCTGTATCTCTTCATCCTGGTCTATCTTGTTCTCTCATTTGAAATGTTTTATTCCTAGCTGATTCATAGGCACTTTTTCCTACTGTTAGAAATAGAGCCCCTTGCATCCCCTCAGCAGGGTTAGGAAGTTAGCCCAGGTGAGCTGCTGCAGCCTATTGCTTTCCCAGTGGCAATGCTGAGTGGAGTCTTGCACTTAATCACAAAACTAAGTCCGGAGTGAAAGAAGAATCGTTTATGATGGTTCTTGCAAGAATTGAGTGCACTCTCTGTTGGGAAAGGCACACTGTGCAGAAGTGAGAGCCAGCTTTTATACTGTAGTATGATCCTGCTCCTCATTTAAGGGCTAGGATAGGTCCAGCTCATTCGAGTTACACTCTTCCTGAACCACCTCATCCCATGTTCCTCCTCATGCTAAGACCTCCCAATTCATGCATCCCATATTCAAAAGTGGCAGCTATCTCTGCCCTTGAGGTGTATCAGTTAATATTCAATAAGCTTATTAAGCAAGCACAGTGGAGAAAAGCCTTTGCCCTGTCCTTGACCCCGACAGGTTGCAACCGATTTAACTTCCGGGGCTCTTTCTTAAGGAACTAGCTGTTTGCAGAATGTTTGGGTCACTTTCTGATTGGTCGAGGGACTATCCACAGGATCTTGGTATTGCTTTGTTCTGCTTTGGAAGCCTGACTTCTAAATTTTTCCCACACTACTTCTCAGGTTAAGGGTCAAATTACTTGTTTATCTCATGTTCATAAATCATTAACTCTATTTGGGCCATCCCCCAGGATAGTTGATAGATCCTGAAAAATATTTGTTACTGATAATTACAAAAGAATTCATGAGCATAATGACTAGTTAATATATTCTTACTTCCATACTGTCACCCAATAGCTAAACAAAGATATTTCATCACATATATTGACTTCATCCAAGTTCATACATTGTCTTATTAGTAGACAATGTAGAGGGTAGCCTTCGTGGCATAATTTGTGAAACACTGAAACATTTTTTTGCCTAATATATTTCTCCTCATTGTTTTGCTATAAGGCCTAAAATTCTTTCCATTACATCAGTTCCTTTGAATTAAAATATTGCTTACAGACTACTATTAAAATGCAAATATTACATCAGAAAGTTAACATATTAACCTACCAGTGACCCTTAAAGGTACATCATGGATTGATTAGCTCATGTGATTATCTTTCTGAGAACAGGATCCTGAGGGAATAAGACACAGGAAAGTTATATTTTAGGTTAATTTGATTAGCCTTCTATTACATTTTCAATCATTCCCTCATAGTGGAATGGGGTCACGAGGTAACAAAGAGATTGGGTCTTTAACTATTTACATCAAGAAACCTTATTGCCTGTATTATCCTGGCAAAGAAAGCTGAGGAAAGCAGGTTTCATAGCACCGCAGTCAAACTTCCTGAACAGAGGTCTAGCAAGATCTTTTATAATCCCTCTTTTCTTCCCACCAGAATGATATTCTTAAAAATTCTCTCCTCACAACCTACTCCAGCCCATGATAGTTGTTTGCAACTTTTGTCTTTCCCTGTGCATGTGGACCATCCCATAATTTCTTCAAGAGGCAGTTGTAACCTGAGACAGACACTTTCTCTAGGGAATTTGGATCTCCTTTTCTCCCAAAGAGGTAAAAAACCCAGAGAATGCAAAGGCCAGTTCTCAAGCTTCAAATCCCCTTTTTCCCTAAAGAGAAGAAAACCAGTTTCCTCATCTGTAAAACAAGCTGGAGAAGGAAATAGTAAACCACTCCAGTATCTTTGCCAAGAAAGTCCCAAATGTGATCATGAAGAGTCAGACAGGACAGAAAAATGACTCGTAGATGAAGGGAATGTTGTGGATATAGATTACCTAAATTTCAGCAAAATCTTTGATAAAGCATCCCATATTATTCTGGTGGAGAAGATATATATGTATGTGTGTGTGTGTGTGTATACATATACACACACACGTATACATATATACATATATACACACATATATATACACACACATAAATATGTATACACATAGATATAAATGATACATGTATATATGTGTGTATAGTGCATGTAAAACTTAAAGTGCTAGAAGATCAGTGGTTTGCAAAAGCTTTTGTTCCATCATCCCATTCCAACAACAACAACAACAAAATATGTTGCGAACTCCAAGGGTAATTTAATATTCTACTCATAATATTCTTTTAAATTTATTTAAGTACTTATAAAAACTGCAATGATAGCTATTGCTGCCAAAAGCTCCAAATTAAAAG
The DNA here is from genome assembly GCF_003287225.1 of Phascolarctos cinereus. Classification (NCBI taxonomy): domain Eukaryota; kingdom Metazoa; phylum Chordata; class Mammalia; order Diprotodontia; family Phascolarctidae; genus Phascolarctos; species Phascolarctos cinereus. The sequence continues at coordinate 437,311,929 of NW_027555847.1, read as the reverse complement.
TTATATTATATAATTGTTATTATAAAATGTTAAGCTTATTCTACTTATAATCATAGAAACCTTAAATAGAAAATTATAATATAAAATAATACTGAATAATTTATATGGGATATTTTGTAAAAAACATAATCCAGTAAGACCTCCTCATGTCCTTAATATTGTCTATCAGACTTCATATTAAATACATTTAAAAAATATTGACTGTGAATATAATTTTAGTGAAATAAGCTAAAAGTTGGAAGACGTTTAATATGACATGTGATATAATAATCACATATAAACTCATATTCAGTGCTGGACTTTTTTTGGTTGAACAAACATTTACAATATTTGTTTCAACATCAGATAAACACAGTCTTGAATCTGGTTCTGCATTGAGTTTATTTCTACATTTTGATTTAAAACAAGAAAAAAAGTATAAATGTTCATTCATAGATATATTTTGTAGAAAACAGCAGGAAAATCTTATAAGAGCTCTTGCTGAGATAATGGAGATTCATTTTTCTTTAACCACCTAAGCAATCAATAAAAATGTAAGGTTTTTAAAAACTATGACCTATGGGCATGTGTATTTCAAGCCATCTTGAAACTGTCACAGATAATCACAAACGTTTTCCAGACACCAACCTTATATTGCCTCTTACTGCAATATTAAAATTATTTTCTGATTTAAACTTATGTTCTACTTATGTCATTATTCTTTCTAGAGCATTATCAACTGAATTGGTAAGCAAAACCAGTCAGTCATTCACTAGAGTTTCTGTGAAAGAATAGCCAGAGTGCTTGTGGCAGGAAAGAACAAATTCAAATTTGAAGAGAATCTTTCCTTAAAAAGGTTAGATTATATGTAAATGTTGTCTAAAATAATAACAACATATGCAATTGAACTTTAATTTATCATTTACTAGAGTGCTTGTCATTAGCCAGTAGAAAAGTAAATATTTTATATCATAACTAGCCACTAAATCACTAAATGGGAACCAATGTGGTAGATAAATATCAGTGGCTATTAGATTTGATGAAAAACAAAATTATATTGTTGGGGAACAGAATGTCTGGAGGAAGAGAAGAAGCACAAAAATAGAGCAAGAAAATTACTCACCTGGGAAAAGATTTCTAGACAATCCAGGCAAAAGTGATGGATCTTAAGGACAGAAGAAGAAGAGATAATTTAAGAATTGTCAGGCTTCTTCAAAGGTGTGAAGAAAAAAATAACTTTACCACTACATTTTGGGAATTTATATTTAAAAAGTTCCCATGAACATTGCAAATGAAGAGTCAAATGAAAATGAGAATTCATGGGACATGAGAAGCAGTGAACTCCAAATCCAAATGATCTACACAATACAGTGAACGTTCCAAAAAAAAAACCATGATTTTAAATGAAACCAATAAGCAAGATGTATTAAAAATACTCATTTGTCACAAGATTTTTCTACATGTTTGCTAAATAGTAAAGAAATCTGGAACTTGAAATACTAAATAGTAAGAGAAATAGGACACCATCCCCAAAATCATCTCCCCACTACAGCTGAGAATTCTTTTTAAAGACAAGGGATTCTGATTCAAAATCTACATGAATTTAAGTAATTTGTTGACTTATCAGTCAATCTTAAAACTTTTTTTTAATTTGTAAAACCAAAAAGAACTTAGAGTCTGTAAGACAGAATTGGATCATCAAGCAAAGTACTTTAATCAATAGATGGTTTAGAACCATGAGTAACTACTCACTGTCTCAGTACAATCCCCATGGGTGAGGGCGGGGGTGGATTACAAGAGAAATATTGTTTTAGTTAACTACTAAATGAAATGAGAAGTGGAAAGAGGAAGAAGGAAAGGAATAAATTAATTACAAGCATTACAGATAATGTAATGCAGGAAGTGATATTATACAGCTAAATGGGAAGCAACTGGAAAATGAATACATTAATATAACACTAACAAGTTCACAACAAAATATCATAATCAAATGAAAATTGGTAAAAGAAAAAAAAATTGACCAAATAGATATTTTTTTAAAAAACTAAAAACATTGATAAGCCATTAGAACATATAATATTTTTTTTAGGCAATTGGGATTAAGTTACTTGCCCAGGGTCACACAGCTAGTAAGTGTCAAGTGTTTGGTCTGAGGCCGTATTTGAACTCAAGTCCTCCTGACTTCAGGGCAAGTGCTCTATCCACTGCACCACCTAGCTGCCCCCTAGCACATATAATTTTAAAAGGAATTAAAATCAAATTACTAAAATTGGAAATGAGAAATGAAAAACAATGATGAATTCAAAAGAAGTAAAGGATTCAATTCAATTTATCAGGCACTTATGATAGGTTATTAAATGCAAAGTACTATGGCAAGTAAGAGGCATTTCCTAGTCAAACTCCCCAACAGTCCAAAACCATAGGATACTCTCTACTTTCAAAGAGCTTGCATTCTTCTGGAATAATATATCACGCACAGAGATAAATGCAATAAGGTTCTTTGAGAAGGGAGAGAGGATTGACCCCCAGGAATCAGGTGAAGGAAATGTCACATAAGTTGAGTGTTAAAGGAAGCAAAGTATTCATAACTGTGGAGGTGGGGAAGGAATGCATTTTAACTAAGAGGTGCAATGGTTTCAAGAGGTTTAGAAGAAATTCTCTTCCACCATAAAAAAAAAAACTCTTAGAAAATTTCAAAAGAAAAATTTTAAAATATTTAAGTAAGCCATTATCTTGAACACAGCTATGGCAGGATGAACAAATATTATGAACTGAAAAAACAGAGGGAAAATATCAGAAGAAAAAACATACTAAAATTTTACATCAATAAAATAGAGAAAGAGTAGATCAATAAATTTGGTATCAAACTACAAAAATTAGGGAAAAAATTAAAAATCCCCAATTAAAATCGATAAAGTAGTAAAAATTGAAAGTGAGAAAACCATTTAAACTAACAAATAAAACTAGGAGCTGGTTTAAGGGGGGGGGGAACCAAGAAAATAGATAAATTGTTCATTTGATTTTAAAAAAATAAAGAAGGAAAATAAATTACCAGTATCATAAATGAAAAGGATGAATTCACCACCAATAAAGAGGAAATTAAAACAATTATTAGGAGTTATTTCATCCAATCATATGCCAATTAATCTGACAATCTAAGTGAAATAGATGAATACTTACAAAAATATTAATTGCCCAGATTAACAGAAGAGGAAATAGAATACCTAAATAATCTTGTCTTAGAAAAAGAAATTGAACAAGCCATAAATTAACTCCCTAAGAAAAAATCTCCAGGACCAGATGGATTCACAAGTTAATTCTACCAAACATTCAAGGAATAATTAAGTCCAATACTATATAAACTATAGGGGGAAATAGGCAAAGAAGCTCTACTGGATTCCTTTTGTAACAAAAGTATGGTGCTAATACCCAAACCACACAGAGCAAAATCCAAGAATGAAAACTATAGCCCAATTTCCCTAACGAATATTAATGCAAAATAAAATAAAATATTATTAAGTAGATTGCAGCAATGTAACACAAAGATCATATACTATGACCAGGTTGGGATTTATATGAGGAATTCAGGTTTGTTTTATATTAGGAAAACTATCAGCATAATTGACCATATCAATAAAAATACCAAAAAAGTATAGAATTATCTCAATAGATGAAGGAAAAGGTTTTGGCAAAACACAGCACTCATTCCTATAAAAACACTAGAAAGCATAGAAATAAGTGATAGCTTTACTCAAAATGATGACTACCATCTACCTAAAACCATTAATTGTACTTGGATAAGCAAGCCAATACAATAAAAATGAAAATTTTACCTAAAATAATTTACTTATACAATGTCATACCAATCAAATTACCAAAAAATTATTTTATAGAGCCAAAAAAATAATAACAAAATTCATATGGAAGAAGAAAAGGTCAAGATAATCAAGGGAATCAGTAGGGAAAAAAAATGTAAAGAAAGGTGGTTTAGGATGACCAGATGTCAGACTGTATTATAAAGCAGTAATCATCAAAACAACATGGTACTTGCTAATGAATAGAAGAATAGGTAGATAATTTACAAGTATGGGTGATACCATAAACAAATTAGAAAAGCATGGAGTAATTTACCTGTCAGATCCACAGATGAGGGAAGAATTTAGAACCAAACAAGAGACAGAGAGCATTATGAATTATAAAATAGATAATTTTGATTATATTAAAATCAAAAAGGTTTTGCAAAACAAAACCAATGTAACATTAGAAGGAAAGCAGAAAACTGGGGGTGGGGGGGAATTTGCAACAAGTATCTCTGATAAAGGCTTCATTACTCATATATATACAGAAGTGAGTCAAATGTATATGAATACAAATCGTTCCCCAATTGATAAATGGTCAAAGGAAAGGAATAGGCAGTGTTCAGACAAAGAAGTCAAAGCTATTTATAGTCCTATGAAAAAATGCTCTAAATCACTATTAATTAGAAAAATGCAAATTAAAACAACTCTGAGATACCACTTCATACCTCTCAGATTGGCTAATATGTCCAAAAAGGAAAATTATATGTGTTGGAGGGGATGTGGGGAAACTGGACTACTAATGCATTCTTGGTAGAATTGTGAAGTGATTCAACCATTCTGGAGAGCAATTTGGAACTATGTCCACAAGGCTATCAAACTATGATCCAACAATACCACTGCTAGGTCTGTATCCCAAAGAGATTTAAAGAAAAGAAGGAAATAGAGATAAAGATCCTAAAGAGATTAAAGGGGGGGAAATTATTTGTGCAAAAATATTTATAATAGCTTTTCTTTCTTTCTTTCCTTTTCCAATTCTAAAAATTGGAAATGGAGGGAATGCCTATCATTTGGGGAATGGCTGAACAAGCTATGGTATATGATCGTGATGGGATATTATTGTGCTATAAGAAATGACAAGATGAGCAGCTAGATGGAGCAGTGGATAAAGCATTGGCTCTGAAGTCAGGATGACCTGAATTCAAATCTGGCCTCAGACACTTACAACCTGTGTTACCCTGGGCACATCTCTTAACCCCAATTGCCTCAAAGGCCTACAAAGAAAAAAGGAAAGGAAAGGAGAGGAGAGGAGAGGAGAGGAGAGGAGAGGAGAGGAGAGGAGAGGAGAGGAGAGGAGAGGAGAGGAGAGGAGAGGAGAGGAGAGGAGAGGAGAGGAGAGGAGAGGAGAGGAGAGGAGAGAAAAGAAAAGCATGCTGATTTCAGAAAAATCTGGAAAGACTTAAATAAACTGATGCAAAGAGAAATGACCAGAACCAAGATAATGTTATATATAGTAACAGCAGTATCATAAGATGAAGAATTGTAAATGACTTAGCTATTCTTAGCAATACAATTATCCAAGATAATCTCAAAGGACTCATGATGAAACATGATATCCACTTCCAGAGAAAGAATTGATATTGTCTAAATACACACTGAAACATATCATTTTTTACTTTCTTTGCTTTTTTCTTTCATTCTTTTTTTTTGTTTGAGTCTTCTTGTACAAAATGACTAATATGGAAATGTTCTACATAATTACACTTGTAGCACCTATATTGGATTGCTTGCTGTCTCAGGGAGCAGGGAGCAGAGGAAGGAAGGAAAGGATAGAATTTGGAACTCAAAACTTTTTAAAAAATGTAAAAATTTGTTTTAACATGTAACTGGGGAAAAAATAAAGTATCATTTAAAAAAGAAAGTAGTGGATTGGTGGAATATATTAGGTACATAATACACACTAGTAAATGACCATGGTAATGTAGTATTTGACAAACCCAAAGATCCAAGATTTGGGGATAAGACATCACTATTTGACGAAAGTTGCTGGAAAAACTGGAAAGCAGTTGGCAAAACTAAGTATAGAAAAACATCTCACACTATATACTGAGATAAGTTCAAAATGAGTATATGATTTAGACAGAAAGGGTGATAACATAAATAAATTAGGGGAGTTTGGAATATTTTACCAGTCATATTTATGCATAAGGCAAGAATTTATGACCAAACCAGAGATAGAGAACATTACAGAATGCTAAATGAATAATTTTGATCACAAAACCAGTGCAGCCAAGGTTAGAAGGAAAGCTGGAAACGGGGGGGGGGGGAGAGAATTTACAGAATTTACAGCAAATTTCACTGATAAAGGCCTCATTTCTCAAATATATAGAAAACTGAGTCAAATGTATAAGAATACAAGTCATTCCCAATTGATAAATGGTCAAAGGATATGAACAGGCAGTTTTCAGAAGAAAAAATCAAAGCTATTTATAGTCATATGAAAAAATTCTCAAAATCACTATTTATTAGAGAAATGCAAATTTGAAACAATTCCAAGGTACCACCTCACACCTAGCAGGTTGGCTAATATGACAGAAAAATAAAATAACAAATGTTGGAGGGCATGTGGAAAAATTGGTGGAGTTGTGAACTGTTCTGGAAATATGTCTAAAAGCCTACAAAATTGTTCATATTCTTTGACCCAGCAATACCACTACTAGGTCTGTATCCCCTTTCATGGGAAAGGCATATACATGCTCAAAAATATTTATAGCAATTCTTTTTGTGGTGGCAAAGAATTGGCAATTGAGGGGATGCCCATCTATTGGGGACTAATTGAACAAGTTGTAGGACATGGTGGTGAAGGAATATTGTGCCATAAGAAATGATAAGCAGGATTCTTTCAGAAAAAAAACTGGAAAGGCTTACATGAACTGATGCAAAGTGAAGTAAGCAGAACGAGGAGAATGTTTTATACAGTAACAGCAATACTGTACAACATGAATGAATTATCTATTCTCAGCAATACAATGATCTGAAGGACTTATGATGGAAAATGCTATCCACCTCAAAAGAAAAACTGATATGTAGATTGAAGTACACTTTTTTTAAAAACTTTCTTTAATTGTTCTTGGGTTTGGTTCTTTTTGGGTTTTTTTGTTGTTGTTGTTCTGTATTTTCTTTTGCAACATGGCTAATGTGGAAATGTTTTGCATGGCTGCACATGTATGATGTCTATCAAACTGCCTTATCAAGGAGTTAGGAGGGAGAGGAGGAAGAAAAGGAAAGATTTGGGAATTCAAAATTTTTTTTAAAAAATTAAGGTTTTAAAAAGTTCACATGTAATTGAGAAAAATTAAAATAAACAAAATACATACAAAAAAGAATCCTATATATATATACACCTTCCAGAATCTGGGAGAAGGAGCCATCTCTTCTTCCCAGCTCTCTCTCTCTCTCTTCTCTCCCTCCTTCTCCGTAATAAATTTCTTTATAAAACTATTTCAGATTCTGAGGTTTGTTGTCATGGAGTAAGACTATAGAGAGCTTTAACACAAAGCTGAGGAGTTTTATTTTATCAGAGAGTTAACAGGAAGCTTTCTGAATATTTTTAGGAAGGTGAGTGTTGTTTTAAGATGTATTACTTAGATATACAGTAAAAATTTGACAGCTACATAGATGGTAGTTTGAAAAGAGGAAAGTTTTTTTCGTCTATACCTATACCTATACTTATACCTGTGCCCAGGGATATGATGGTAAATATTTAACAACCAGCTTTCTTGGAAAACATACATGTATATATACACTTTTAAGTTGAATCTGCCTTATTAGCACCATTTTCTTAAGGCTAGATAATAAACAAAACAATAAATCAAACTTCAATTTATTGTGTTTGCAATTTCCAATGTTTAAATACTCACACTAAACATTTAACAATTGATTTCAGGAGCCAGATGGTGGAAGGAGTTGTACAAGAAGCTCAACATATCCCTGCCTATATCTATACATATATCTAAAGCAGGGAGACTAATTAGAAAATTGCAGAAATAGCCCAGGAGAGAAGTACAAGGGCTTAAACAACTGTATAGTAGTAGATATGTGAATGGAGAGAAAAAGATGGATAAAAGGAGTGTTGGAAGAGTATATTCAATAAAACTTGGAAACTGATTGGATATGGGGGAGGGGAGGTAGAGGTAAGAGTGAAGGATAGATTAGATTAGATTAGAAATCTGGGTGCTTAAGAAGGATGGTGGTGTCCTCAACAGAAGGAGGAAAATTTGCAGAAGAGGTTAGTTTAATGGGAAAATAATTAACTACATTTCAAACATATTTAGTTAGTGATGCCTATAGAACATACAAGTGGAGGTATCCACAGATATTTAGGGCCTGAAAATTAGGAAACAACTAAGGGTTGGATATGTACATATATGTACATGTGTATATATGTATGTGTATATGTATGTGTATATGTGTGTGTATGATATCTGCATGGAGATTATAAATGATCTTGTGTGAACTGATAAGAGTACCCTGAGAATTAATGAGAGACAGAGACAGAAAGACCGAGAAAATGTTTGTGTGTTTTGAAACACTACTTAACACACAGAAGAAGATCTTGAGAGATAGTATGGGGATGGGTGTCTTCTGCACTTCCAAAACCTGCAGTGGTCAAGCAGAACCAAAAATAGTAAAAGTTTGGGTTTAGCAGTAAAATGTTATTGGTAACTTTGGACAAAACAAGTTCAGCAGAGTGGTGGGTAACCATCTCTCCATTGCAGTCCTTCCTCCACTCAGTTGCCAATTTGATTTTCCTAAAGTGCAGGTCTGACCATTTCATCTGCATATCAATAAATTCCCATGGTTCCCAATCACCTCCAGAATCAAATATACATCTGGCATTCAAAGCCCTTCATAAATTGTCCCCCTCCTACCTTTTCAATCTTTTTACACCTTATTTCCCCAACATATTCTATGAGTCAGGAACAACAGCCTCTTTGTTGTTCTTTGCACAAAACAGTCTATCGCCCAGCTCCATGCATCTTCATAGGTAGTACCCCATGTCTGGAATGCTATCCCACCTCATCTCCACCTTCTGGCCTCTTTGGTTCCCTTCAACTCCTGGCTGAAATCCCATCTTCTACAAAAAGACTTTCCTGACCTCTCTTAATTCTAGTGCCTTCCTTCTATTGGTTATCTTCACTTTTTTCTGTATATAGCTTGTTTATACATAATTGTTTCCATGTGTTCTCTCACATTATGTTGTGGGCTCTTTGAGGGTAAGGTCTCTTTTTCCTTTGTATATCCATCACTTAGCAAAATCTGGCACTTGATAAATTAAGCTGGCACATAATAAGTACTTATTGATTTATTGTTGACTGGATGAGTTTACAAAGAATGTTTTATAATTTTCCAATAGTTTAGAATAATACTACATTTTCATGTCCCTAGGTATAAATTGTTCTCATGCCTATGGGTGTCTCCATCACTGATTAATTAACACAGTGACAGCCTGCTTCCCTCTGCAGGGAAGGAGGAATTAAGACAATTGTGAGCTATTAGTCTAAGATTTCAAATATCCTTGGGACATCTACCAAGTACACATGGCAGTCTTTTAAAATAGATTTTTTACTCCAAAACAATGCATCCAGAGTAAAAAGAAAAGAAACAGATTAAGAAAAAATTTAATGAAAATATTTCTGGTTAAAAATATGACAACATAAAGGCCTAGAGAACTAACCCAAATGCATAAGATCCATTCTCCAGTACATATGTGGTCAAAGAACCTGAACAAATAATTCTTAAAAGAAGAAAAGCAAATTATCAACAACCACATAGAAAACTGTCAGATTTTCTAATAATCAAAGAAATAAATTAAGCAACACTGAGATGCCACTAAATTAGCAACATTAGATTAAAATCATAAAAATTCAATGTCAATGAGCTGTAGGAAAAAAAAAAACATTATTATACCACCGGTAGAACTGTAAATTGGTGCAATCTTTTTGGAAAGCAGTATGACAAGGTAAGATAAGAGTTGTAACCTTTGACTCAATGATTCCCAATACTAGGACTCAAACAAAAGATACAATTGAAATGGGAGGGGGGAGAGCAGGAAGAGAAGGACTATGTACAAAAAAAAATCCTGGCAGTGATTCATAGCCATAGTAGCAAATAACTGAGAACAGTATCCAATGAGCCAGGAATAGCTGAACAAATTTGTGGCATAAGAATGTATTGTTGTGAAAAAAGAAATCTGTTGTCAAATCTTCTTATTTTTACTTTCATACCATATCTTATATACATCCCCTTTACTCTATTCACACTGATGCCACCTTTGTATAAGCCCTTATCTCTCACCTAGACTATTTCAGTAGCTTTCTAATTAGCCTCCCTGCCTCAAGTCATTCTCCACTCCAATCTGCCCTCCACTCATCTCTTGAAGTGATCTTCTTAAGGTGCAGATCTGACCATATTACCACCTCTACTCAACAAACTCCATGCTCCTCATTGCCTCCAGGATCAAATTTTAAGCCATCTATTTGGCATTTGAACCTATCATATCTTGGACAGTTTACACTTTTCCAGACTTCTTACATTTTACTTCCTTCCCATGGCTTTTTTGATCTAGCTATATGGACCTACTTGGGGCCCCTCATTTCATCTCCCCCATCCATGTATCTACATTTGCCATCCCCATGCTTGGAATGCTTTCCCTTCCCACTCTGACTTCTAGCTTCCTTGGCTTCCTCCAGGACTCAGCACAAATCCCACTCTCTACAGGAAGCTTTTTCTAGTCTCCTCTGCTACTAATCTTTTCCCTCTAAGATTATCTTCCATTTACACACTATATGTCTTTTATATACTGTGAACCCTGACCCCCATGAACCTCACAAAACCCAGTTTGAAACAGAGCCTGCTCTAAGAGACAAACAAAATTGTGGCACATGTGTCCACAATTTAATTTCTCAAAGTGGCTTCACATGCATTGCATGGGAGTTCAGTCCAAAACTGGGCCCCTTAAGGGGACCAGTTCAGAACTGGTTCATTTTGGGATTTTAGGGTACAGCTTTATGTACCCTTCAAAGAGCAGGTGTTCCCAAGGGAGTGCCAACGAACTGTGATTGGTTGACATACTAGGAGGTGGGTGGGTTTCCTTGGATCATTCAGTCCACAGGGGCCAATATTGCCTGTCATCAAAGGAAATAACACCCTCAATCTTAGAAGTCTGTCTCCTCCCATATCTGAGTAGGATAAAATCAATTAGGACCTGGATTGGAGTTTGACCAAGATAAGAAGATTCAATGCAATCTCATTATCAGAGATGTCCTTCGGAAAAACTTTGGTCAGAAGGCTGGCAGGGCATGGGGCAGGGTTGGGGGAGAAGCTCTGAGTCTCTAGGATACAGATTACCAAGAGAAATCATTGTTAACAGTATATATTTATTTGCATTTTGTCTTCCCATTATAATGTGAGCTCCTTGAGAACAGGAATCATATTGGGGTTTTTTTTTAACCTTTCTTTTTATCCCTAACACTTAGCTGGGCCATGTATTCTAGCACCTGACTTGAACTGAATTGAGAGGATCTATTTAATAGGCTGGAGGACTTTTTTTTCTAATTCTGTTAACATTCGGTGAAAGTAGAACTCAGGCTATCCCTTGCTTTCTCTACATGATTAGCCCCTGTTTCTTTTTCAATCATACTTCTCTTGAATGATACATAGAAAATATATAGCCTATTCATATTCACCATGGGTCCCCTATTGCCCTTAGTATCAGATGAAATATTGCTGTCTCATTCATTATGGTGCTTTTCCACAATGTTCCTTTGCAGTATTTCCAGGGTCATAGAGCTCCTGCTCCACCTACCCTAGTTTTTCACATTACATTCCCCCATATTGTGGGCCCCTCCTCCCATCAGAAAACCAGCTGTGTCTGGTCCTTCGAGGGTTCCCTCTCTCCTCCCTGGGCCTCCCTGCTTCTTCCTTACCTTAATCCTGTTGAACCTATTGCCCTACACCCTGAGGTTTAAACTAAAGTAATGGGTATAAAAGAGCAGATGCTGCAACCCGAGGTTCCACAGATTTTGGCAAGTAGGCCCAGTTAGAGAGCATGAGGGAGACATCTATCAAATTTATTGCTGAGATACTTGTAATAAATAGGTCCCCTTAGGGGGAAACATATAAACTGCAACTTTGTTTTTAAAAAAAGTAATAAAAATGGCAACTAAATCTTGTTAAGTTCCAATGAAGAGTTCAGAAGAGGACATGGAAGAAAATAGCATTTCTGTTCCTGCCAAGATATTAATATGCACAGTTTTGAATGAACTGTGAGCAATGGAGTTGAGGTTTCACATACATTTGTATTTTATTTGAATGTTGACTTGTATTTACTGAGTTTAGAAATTATTTAAAAGAACTTATTCTTCATATAGAAGCAAAAAGATTCTGAATTATCTATAACTCTTTGTCTTCTTTCTTTCCTTGAATTCCTCAACTATATTTTCTGACAATTTTTTCCATTCTATTCCTGCCCATCCTTATATAAGAGCCACCAAAGAATAAAGATACATGCTGACTTAGTAGGATTATGTCAAATTTTTCATAGAATTTCTCCGGTTTTTTTTATCCTCTGAAACATAAAATGGTGCATCAGCTGCAATTACATCCATAGCATTTTGATGATGCTTATCATGAATTTGTGAGGACAAAGTGACCAAATATCCCATAAAATGGGCTTTGTGTTTGTTTTGAGGTACTGGATGCAGCAAAACCTATCAATTTAGTTATCCACCATTCAAATGAGAATCTGTGAGCAATCATCCCATTTAGCTGAAATATCTTTATATTGCTTTTTAATGTCATCTAAAAATGATGTTAATATGAATATGGTTGAGTTGTTCTCTATATATGAATGTATATATATACACACATATGTATATATGCATATATACATATATATTCATTGATCATTGGACAAAGAATCTGTATTCTGAGTACTAAATTAGAGGCAGGTAGGTATCTCAAAGGATTGAGGGCTGGGCTTGGGGTCAGAAAGAAGTAAATTTGAATCTTTCCTCAAACACCAGCTACCTGTATGACCTTGGGCAAGCCTCTGAACTTCCTTCTACCTCAGTTTCCTCTTCTTTAAAATGAGATGATAGTAGCACCTACTTTACAGGGTTCCTGGGAGAATCAAATGAGATATTTGTAAGGTACTTTGAAAACTTTAAAGTGTCATGTAAATGCCCACAATTAATATTAAAATGACTCTTTTTGGTTTTCATTTAAGAACTATTTGATGCTTAACTTTAGCCCTTTTTTGCACAACATCATTTCTATCCCTAAGGAAGTCTAAGCTATACAGGGCTAAGAGTAGTTTTACATTTTTATTTGGTTCATGAATTTTCTTGAAATCTGCTCAGATGCTACCTGGCCAATGAAATCTTAACCCTGATCTTTTCAGTCGATAATCTCCCTCTCTTCCATCAAACTACCTGCATCGACTTACCTGTAGTACATATTTATAGTCTACCAAGAAAATTGAAGTTCAAAAATGCTCTAAATCACTATTTATTAGAGAAATGCAAATGAAAACAACTCTGAGATACCACATCACACCTATCAGATTGGCTAACATGACAAAACAGGAAAATGATAAAGGTTGAAGAAGATGTGGGAAAAATAGAACAGTGATGCATTGTTGGTGGAGTTGTGAACTGATCCAATCATTCTGGAGAGCAATTTGTAACTATGCCCAAAGGGCTATAAAACTGAATATACCCTTTGACCCAGCAATACCACCTCTTGGTCTGTATCCCAAAGAGATCATAAAAATGGGGAAAAGGACCCACATGCACAAAAATATTTATAGCAGCTCTTTTTGTGGTTGCCAAAAATTGGAAATTGAGGTGATGCACATCAATTTGGGAATGGCTGACCAAGTTGTGGTATATGAATCTAATGGAATACTATTGTGCTATAAGAAATGATGAGCAGACAGACTTCAGAAAAACCTGGAAAGACTTATTTGAACTGATGCTGAATGAAGTGAGCAGAACCAGAAAAAATATTGTACACAGCCACATTGTGTGATGACTAACTTTCATAGACTCGGCTGTTCTCACCAACACAATGATCTAAGACGACTCCAAAAGACTCACAATGGAAAATGTTGTCCACATCCAGAGAAAGAACTATGGACTCTAAATGCAGATTGAAGCATACCGCTTGCTGTCTTTTTGTTGTTGTTTTGTTTCTTCTTTCTCTTGGTTCCTCCCATTGGTCCTAATTCTTCTTTATAAAGTGACAAATGTGAAAATATGTTTAATATGAATGTATATGTAAAACCTATGTCAGATTGCTGCTGTCTTGGGGAACGGGGAGGAGAGGGAGATGGAGAAAATTTAAAATTTGAAAGCATAACTAAAAATAAATAAATTAATAAAAAAAAAAAAAGGAAAATCAAAGTTCATCGAGGGCAAAAGGTGTTTTATTTTTGTCATCAAATCCCCAGTATTTAGTAGGGTTCCTGTGCATGGTGTGTACTTAATAAAGGTCTGAATTTAATTGTATTTAAGTAATGGCTTCCAAAGCTATTGATGGATATTAGCTATTGTAATATATACCCAAAGCACACGAAATGACATAACTAAAGGCTCATATATCATTTCAATAAGAATGACCCTTGGTTCATAACAGCTGAACCATTATATTTAGCAAGGCTGGCCTTATTAAAAAATCATAACAAAGAAGCTTTCTTTTTCTTTCTCAATGAAAATGTTGAAGCAGTGGAAAAGATGTGCATGCGTACTAATTGATGTTTATGTTTTCTCTACCACTTTTATTTTGCAGAATAATCACTATGTTGAATAACAGTTTTGTTGGCTGAGTGGCTGGAGAATGGAAAACAAGGACATCTTAGGAAAAAGAGTGGATTTGGAAAAATGTAGAATGTGAAACATTCTTGATGACCATGGCTAAACTTTTCTTACCTTTTGCCTTTTTGTTGAAGTAATAAGTACGAAAGATGATGTGAGTAGAATTCTATTTATTTTGATCCTTGTATAAGTACATACTATTAAAGATTCAAGTTATTTTTATGCTAATTACATTTTTAAATGTTCCTCTAGGTTACTTTGATGCTAATACTTCAGAAATTCAACAATATCTTTCACAATGAGCGGTAAAGATGTTTACTTTACAATGGCCTGTTTGGTTCCTCAACCCCATCACCCTCACTTATCTATCATTCTCACCCTGGTAACTGAGCCTTCTTAATTTGCACATTTAGATTCAGCCACACTCAAGAATGGCTAATCTGGACTTCAGCAAGAGACATAAAAGGAATGAGATTAGTCTTTCATGAATGTGTTGAAAGGAAAATTCTTCATTTGGGCTTTTCACTCTGATTAATGAGGCAAAACTCAGGCCAAAGAGAACTAAAAGGAGTTTATTATAAATACATCAAGGTAGCAACATACTGGTGGGCTGATCACTAGAGATCAGCAGTGGCTTCAAGGTGGGAACGGGTTTGATAGGTAACTTTAAGACAATTCAGAGGGGTCCACCTCAGCAGAAGAGGTTAGGCCCTTGCACTTCAGTTCATCCCTAACATGACAATTTGCAGGTTAGGGTATGGGACAAAGAGCAGGTAATACAAAAAGCTGCAGACTTGGTGTCTCCTTCCCCACTAGAGCCTCCCTCAGCACTGTTTGATAAGCAAGGCCGGGAATAATGGGATACTGAGTCAACATAGCTTTCAACAGATGCATTGAGTACATTTTTTTTATTTTCCTTGTCCTTACCTTAAATGTTCTAGTGACTAAAATCACTACTTTATTTCCTAGCGCCCGGTAACTGAGTCTCTCCCTTTTATCCTAGTTCTCTAATACCTAGGTTCCCTATCTCTATTTCCCAGAATCCTTGTGAGTTCTGAATGTTATTGTTGGAAATCCCATTATGTGAATTCTGTTTATATTTGTACTGTCCCCCTACCTTCACCTGACTTGAATAGATATTCCAGAATTGGGACTCTGGACATTAACTAATGCTATTCATTTCTCACTTGTCTCCCACATGAGTCATTAATACGATATGGCTGCCAAAAAAAGAAAAAAACACTAATGCAATTTTTGGCTACATTAAAAAAAATATGATGCACAGATTAAGAGTTGTCATATTGTATTAAGACTGAATCTGAAGGATTATACTCAGTCCTGGTTTGGCATGCTAAGAGAGACAGTGACAAGATAAAACACATTCAAAAGACAGTGGCTCAAAAACAAACCACTATGCCATAGCATTGTCAACTTGGGGTTGGGGATATAACTTTATGGACAGCCTTTATATCATTATCTTCCTTCAGTCCCCTATTACATGTATCTTCTTTCCTTCCTTTGTCACCTTCCTAAACCCAGAAGTAGCACAGCCTACGAAAAAAAATCATTGGGAATTAGGGGGCTGAGTTCTACTCTCAGCTCTGCTATCAAGTAATGATGTGACCTTGGATACTATCTGGGCTTCCATTTTCTCTTTTGTGAAATAGGGCACTGCCTCCTTCCTGATGTTAATAATTGTTATAAGCCTCTGAGTGGAGAGAGAGTAGCAGCTGCAGTAGCAGGCTCCCACTGCCAGCTGCCTATTTCCCCAACTAAGGTCACTGTGAACATAGAACCTCTGATTTCTTTGCCTCTATGGATTGGGTTTCTTTTTCCCTTTTAGATAAATGGCTGTTGAAGATAGAATAAACTAGGCTACAATCTTGTGAGTCCTCTAAAAGTCCAAGAATTGCTGTATACATGAGTTTGCCACTAGCCCAGGCCCTAGGGGAGATCTTTGGGATCCAGCCCAGCAGTGAATTGAATTCAACAGCCAAGACTGTTCTTGGCTTCATCCATTGACCACATCACATTTGGAAGTGAGCTTTGCAGGGTGAATGTTTTGTAGCAACCTTCCCCCCTTAAGTCTGGACCCACTCTCCCCAGGGACTGAAAAGGTATAGGTAAGAATGTGCCCCTGGTTTCAAAAGACATATTTGTAATTCTGTTTTTGCTATAAAAAGTAAATAAATCTCAGTAAATATTCCTTTTGTAAAAGCTAAATAAAATAAGGGGAATAAGCTAGTTGATCTCTAAATTTCCTCTTAGCTCTAGGATTTCAGCCTCTGTTAAATATATATATATATATATATATATATATATATATATATATATCCAGGATTATTGTTCTTTAATATAAATGTGAATGGATTGTATGTGATCTCTCCCTCCTCCAATTCTTATACTATTTGATTTGTACCTTGATGACACTTAGAAGAATAGGAGTTCATATTTATATAATAGTACTTTTTATTTAAAAACTAATATCCCCCAAAAAAAATCCTATTATGTAAGTAATGCAAGCACCTTCCCTAAATTTTTGCACAATATTACTATCCCGTTGTACCCAGTGAGAACAATGAAATTCAAAAGGTAGAAAATCTGGACCGTAGAAATAGAAAGTGAGATTCAGAGAATTTGTGATTTGCCTCATATGACACAATTAGTAATTGGAGTAATTAGAACTCAAACTTATGGGGGGGGTTTGTACATATAAAAAGAAATTTTACTTAGAAACATGAAAGTGGTGCAGAGGGATAGAGTAGAAATGTGACTGTCGGATCTAGTTACAAAGAACTTAGTTCAAATACTGACTCAGATAGTTACTAGTGATGGGACCTTGGACAAATCATTTAACTTCAGTTTCCACATCTATAAAATGGAGGGTAATTATAGTTTCTATCTCCCAGGGTCAGGATGAAGTGAGATAATATTATAAAGTACTTTGCAAACCTTTGTTACATAAATGCTTATTATTATGATAATTAAACTTTTTAGTATACTTTTGTATCATAAAAATGTGAATGGCATATTTGCTGAAATCGACAGTAGTTAAGTTACTTCTAGTAGCTTTTCATGTTAAAGGGGCAACTGATTAGAAATGAACAAACCAGTCCTGGTGCTGGAGCTTAGAATTATAGGTCATTAGAGCTGGATGGGCCTTTAGAACCTTTAGTCATCATCTAATCTAGCATCATCATTTTACAGATGAAGAAATGAGAATCCAGGTTTTTCTAAGGTCACAATGGCTAGTAAATGGGGGAATCAGGAAACTAGAACCTAAGTCAGCAAATAGAAGATAGTGTGGGGTTGTGGAAAGAATGCTGATCTGAGGGTTAGGAAATCAGAGTCTGAGTCCAAACTCTGGTACTATACTGGTGATGTTCAGTATGTTACTTCACCCATCAGGGCTGAGTTTTCTCATCTGTAAAAGGGAGTAGGGGAAAATGTACTCTATTGTACCTCTGGTCTCTTTCAGGTCTAACAATTTATTATACCTATAATCAATAGAATTCTACAAGGCTTGGAAAGGGTTTTCATCACAACAACTCTCTGAGGCTGGTAGTAAAAGTATTCCCATTTTATAGATAAAGAAACTGATGCTTAAAGAGATTTATGAGTTGCCTAATTAGCCAGTAAGTGTCAGAGTCAGGGCTTTATGTTGTCTCTCAGGACTCCAAGTCTGATGTTTTCTCTACTACCTAATTCTGTCTCCACTGCCACTTAATGAGTCTGTAGTCTGCTACATACAGTAAATTAGAGAAGGCAATTCTCCCACATTGTTCAGATGGTAGAACAGCGTTAAAGACAAGATGCTGTGGATCAGAATTTAGCAGGATTTAGGTGGGTAAAAAAATGAAAAAAAAAACATTAATTCAACTCATGTCTTGGCAAGGAAGACTGCTCCCAGCTGCAGAAAAGCAATTTTCTGGCAAAGACCAAAGGGTCATCTGGCTCCCAATGACTGATTTGGGACCCAAAGGTAATTTTCACCATTCTCTCATGTCTCTGAAGTTCGACTATTCACTGAACCAGAGATGGCCTGGTGAATAAGATGGATTGATGGTAAGTTGTGTTCAAAGTATCTTTTGAACAATGTATATTTACCAAGTTTGAGCACCATTGATTTAATAATGATGCTTTTTCGATCTTGGAATATTATATATAAGGATGGCAAAAGACAACATTTCTTTTAACTCAGAATTATTTGCCCATATGTGAATGGAAAATGCTATTACACATTATCTTGGCCATGTTTCTCCATTTTCCCCATATTTTATTTTCTTTCTTAATGGCAAAAAGTGACCTGAATATTGGGCCTTGATTGCTAATCTAAAAGAGAAATAATATAAAGAAAGAAAAAGTCGATCTATCACTTAGCAGAATGAAAGAAACTGAAAATGATAGTAGTTCCTGGATTACCTAAAATTAAAACAAATTCTATTATTATTGGTTACACATAAAAATTCAAGAGAGTAGCATGAAAAAAATATAGTTTCACAACATGAAAGTTCTTTGCTAATATGTAAATTAAAATTGATTTAAGTGATAATTACTAAGTTGGTCAGAAATGAAAGCACAGGGGCAGCTAGGTGGTATAGTGGATAGAGCTCTGGCCTTGGAGGCAGGAAGACCTGAGTTCCAATCTGGCCTCAGACACCTGACACTTACTAGCTGTATGACCCTGAGCAAGTCACTTAACCCAGATTACCTAACTAAAAAAAAAAAAAGATGAAAGCATAATAGCCAGCAGGGTGGAGCAGGCATGGTAGCTGGAGGTTAGCCTAAACTCTGTCAGAGACAGCCAAGAAAGTAGGTAGCAGTAATAATCAAAAAGTAAATCAGATTGAAGTTCAATAAAATGTTAAGAAGAGCAGCCAAACACCAATTGGAGAAGGTGATGGAGCAATTGGACTGGAAAGCCAGAAGTCAGGAAATATGAAGCAGTCTAAAGTAAATGAAGTATGGTCACTGGAAGTAAAGACAAATTTCACATGGCCAGAAGTCCATACCTGTAGTTTACTTGTGATATAGTATTGGGACAAGTTAGCCACACATATCATTGTGTCTTTCTCTGTTTTGACTCTCCTGGATCTATGTATCAAGACTCTATTTGTATCATAGAAAAAATTACATACCTATTTTCTATTTTTACAATTTCTGTAATATTGGAATTGATTATTCTTTGATTATTTGTTAGATTTTTCTTGTAGATTGGATGAATCATTACAAAAATATAAAATGTCCAAATTAACAGAAGAGTAAATAGAAAATTTTGTAATCTCAATCTTAGAAAAAGAAATTGAACAAGCCTACCCTTGTTCCTTAAAGAGGATTTCTCTGCTTGGAATAGGAAATTGGAAAATAGTATGCTTTTATAGGTTTTATTAATAAATTTTATAAATAAATAAATTTTATTAATAAGTTAATAAATAGCTATTGATATAGTTTATATTATTCAAATTTTAGATATGAACATCTATTAGCTAATTTTTATTATCTTAGAAAGGTCTGATATTGACTTGTTTAAAGACTAAGTAGAAAGGGCTGGAGAAGTGTTATGTCAAAAAAGTATTAATTATCACCAATCTCTAATACTGACAATAATGTTGATCAATGTGTGTTTATTTTTAAAGCCTCAAAAATATTTGGAATTTCCATATTAATAGTAATTTATGAATATTCACCTATGACATCTTCTGGTTAAAGACTAACGAAGAAATGGAAATGTTAGTTAATTATCTCTCCATTTCCTCTCAAATTTCCCCATCAAATTGTTACCTACTAAAGAAAATATTCTTTACATATCCATGCTCAACTAGCTACTACAATTTCATAAGCTCCATGTATAGATATTCCTAAGAAAGTTTCTCTCATGCATTGTTAGTCCCACCCAAGATTGCTAAAGAGCCTTTCTTTGTCTAATGTGCAACCACAAGTGTAAAAGGAACAATTTCCCTTTAATTTTTAGAAGTTGTAAAAAACATCACCGTGCTACAATAGTAAAAGGCTAGGATGGCTGAGCCTACATAAAGATAAGCAAAATAATAAACAATTATTATCTTTAAAGTATATTCAAGATCTAATCCTATGAACCAAAGTAATAAAATAAAATGTATACAAAGTAATCTAACAAATAGAACCAAGAGAATAATATATACATTGTAAAAGACTACAATAATGCAAATGAAAACTACACTAAAAGACAACTGATTCAGATTAAATGTAATGCTCATTAGAGGAAAAGTAATGTTTGACTATGGGAGAGAAACAGTATATTCAATGTTAGATGCAATCTCTGTAGGTTGGATTTGCTTAACTCTTTTTCTTTGGTAGAAGGGAGGCTTTCAGGAAAGGGAGAGGCTAATGAGAAGGAGCAGTAGAATGAAAAAGGCATCAATAAAATATGTTAAAAGAAATTATATTCAAAAATGCTCTAAATCACTATTGATTAGAGAAATGCAAATCAAAATCACTCTGAGGTATCACTCACACCTATCAGATTGGTTAACACGACAAAATAGGAAAATGATAAATGTTGGAGAAGAAGTAGGAAAATTGGAACAGTAATGCATTGTTGGTGGAGTTGTGAACTGATCCAACCATTTTGGAGAGCAATTTGGAACTATGCCCAAAAGACTTTAAAAATGTGCATACTCTTTGACCTAGCAATACCAAAGAGATCATACACATGGGAAAAGGACCCACATGTACAAAAATATTTATAGCAGCTCTCTCTGTGGTGGCAAAGAATTGGAAATTGAGGAGATTCCCATTAATTGGGGGATGACTGAACAAGTTGTGGTATATGAATGTAATAGAATATGATTGTGCTATAAGAAATGATGAGCAGGCAGACTTCCAAAAAACCTGGAAAGGCTTGTATGTACTGATGCTGAGTGAAGCGAGAAGAACCAGGAGAACATTGTACACAGTAACAGCCATGTTGTGCAATGGCTAACTTTGACAGACTTAGCTCTTCTCAGCAATGCAAGGATCTAAGACATTTCCAAAAGTCTCGTGATGGAAAAAGCTGTCCACATCCAGAGAAAGAACTATGGAGTCTCAATGCAGATTGAAGCATAGCATTTGCTCTTTCTTTTCCTTCTGTGTTGTTTTGTTTCTTCTTTCTCATGGTTCCTCCTGTTGGTTCTAATTCTTCTTTACAATGTGACTAATGTGAAAATATGTTTACTAAAAATGTATATGTAGAGCCTATATTAAATTGCATGCCATCTTGGGGAGGGGCAAGTGGAGGGAGGTGGAGAAAATTTAAAACTCAAAAGCTTATGGAAGTGAATGTTGAAAACTAAAAATTAATTAATTAATTTTTTAAAAAGAAATTATATTCAATATATATCAGTTCAATAAGTTATCAATAATAACAAAGTATCACTGTTATGCTAATTGTGCATAAATCATATAGAATCCTATGTAATGATTGTAGTTTGTCTAACTTGTGCATAGCTGAACCAAATATAGTCTTTCTCTTCTCCAGCCAAACCGGTCTTTTCTTATTATCTCACAGTGTCTTGTGTATCAGGAGGTTCATTAGACTGTAAGCTCCTCTATTAGATTGTTAGCTCTTCCAATAGATTATAAGCTCCTTGATGTTGGGCACTGTCTTTTGCCTCTTTTTATGTCCCCAGTGCTTAGCATAGTACGTGGAATATAGTAGGAGCTTAATAAATGTTTATTGAATTGAATTGCTATAGGAGAGCCTCCATCTCCCATCTCTTCACCTTTACGTTAGTCATCCCTCGTGAGTGGAATGCACTCCCTATGTCCACATCCTAAAATCCTTCTCTTCCTTCAAGGAGTAGCTCAAGTACCACCTATGTGAAATCTCTCTTGATTGCCTCCACCACTATAGGTGTTAGAGTCGCCTTCTTAACTGTATTATATTTAGCTAATTTTAATTTATTTCCATTTATTCTGCTTATGCACATGTATATTCTTGTTGTCTCCCTTTTTAGAATATAGGCATTTTGAAGGCAGGAACTGTTTTTTGTCTGTATCTTCAGCAGCAGACACTTAAGAGATATTTGTTAATTGATCAAGTAATTGTATTCCTACTATGAGCCAGGCACTGTATTAGATGCTGATAATACAGACCAAAACAAGACAGTATCTACCCTAAAGGACCTTTTAATCCACTTTATATGCCAAAGAGCTCTTCCTGATCCATAGTGTAATTTAATCTCATAATACTTCCTTTATAAAAATATTTATTCCCTTAGTCATTATTGTTTGTCCATTGTCTTCATAGAGGATCAATGACATCATGGGGTAATGTCTTGACTCCTATGTGAATTGGATTTAAGTGAGTCAGAGTTGCACAAAGGCATTGGCCTCACTCTCTCTTCAAGAATCATCAAAGTGTAGCAAGTCAAAAGTCAAGATGACTGGTGATGGCCTGGGATGCAGTGGAAGACATTGGCATCTTCAATGTCTGACCCAGCTCTAATTACTCCTTAGGTCCTGCTTCAGCCTCCTTCATGGCCATTGGAACAAATTGTTCTCATCTGCCCATTCTCTGGAGTCAGTTTTCACATATTTGGGGTAGACATTCCCCTAACTCAGAATGGTTTGAGGCCTCTCAGTTACCCTCAACCTGGTTTAGCTCATCTGCTGAGAAGATTTTATTAGGGTGTGGCCACTACACATGCTACAGCTTCTTGGTGACACAGGTGAGAGCTGAGTGCCAGGTAAACCCCAAAGATGAAGAGGCATCCCTGAAAAGATCTCCACAAGCCACCCCACAAGAAGTAATAGTCTTCCCTGAATATCCCATACACTTCATACATTCTCTTAAGAGATTGTAGCTACAGTGATATGTAGGGCAGGTAGGTGGCACAGTGGATATGAAGCACCAGAGTTGGAGTCAGAAAAGCTCCTCTTCCTGAGTTCAAATCTGGCCTCAGACACTTACTAGTTGTGTGACCCTGGGCAAGTCATTTAACCCCGTTTGCATTAGTTTCCAATGAGCTGGAAAGGAATGTAGCAAACCACTCCAGTATCTTTGCCAAGAAGAATAGGACACGATTGAAAAACGACTAAACAACAACAACAGTGACATGTGTAGTGATAACTACAATGCAAAGCAGTATTAGTGACTGTCATTAGAGAAGCATAGCCAAATGATAATTGATATGTATATACTATGATAGAAAGAACTTATATACATCATTATATTTGCTCCTCATGATAACCATGTGATTTTTGCCTTCATCCCTCAGGGTGAGCTGGATAGCAGGCTAGACTCACTGAAAGAAAAGGTAATTTTTATTGGATTCTTACATGTGCCCTGACTACACTGGAAGCAGTGGGTAGAGCACAGAGAACATGCACACATGACTTAAACTTTTCTCTTTGGCTTCTGGCCAGGCCTCTGACTACATCTCTTGCTTTCTTTAATGATCTACCTGACCCTCAGGCCATTCTCCTTCCTGTCTTCTTGCTGTCTCTCTCAGGGAGACCAGCAGACAGATTGCCTCTGGATCTCTTCCTTTCCATCAGCCCTTTAGGTGGAATATAAATGATGTCTCAGCCTGTCTGTATCCTGCTCTCCCTCCACCCCGTTACTGTCAGACATACAGTCTATGTATACCCTAATATGTTATATGAAACATTTACTAATGTGACAATTTTAACAAATGTCTTCAAATTCATGCATGGAAGTAAATACAATCTCTTCCAATATGGTCACTCTAAGAGGCTATATAGACTTATTATAGCAATGTTGACATTACCCAAAACAGTTTTGGAGTGCCTTTGTAAGAATTGCCTTTAGAAACTGCATCACATTCTTTTGTATATGCTCAGTGATGCAAATTTTCACCTTTTAAGAGCAGATTTCAGTTTTTGAAATGACCAAAAGTCATTCAAAGCCAAATCAAGTGAAATGAGTAGTAAAGCAAGGTAGAAAGTTCATTTTATGATTGAAAGGAAAGAAAAAAGGCACTACATACAATATAGAGTAATAAAATTGATGCTTCTGAAGGTGATTCCAAAACTGGAATTTCAATAATAGTTTATGCAATGGTGATTTCATTGTAATGAGGGCTTTAGGAGCCTATTTTTGAATCAATCAATCAACCAGTATTTAGCAAGGACCTACTATATACCAAGCAATATGTTAGCTTCTGGGAATACAAGTACAAAATTGAAAACAGTCCTTGTTCTCAAGATTACACTCTGACTAGAGGAAGAAATGTGTGTGTGTATAAACACATATACATCTGTTTACATATATGTAAATATACACATACATACACCTACAAAATAGATAAAAGGTGATTTTCAATAGCCATTTGAACGTGCTAGAATCTAACACAGTGCCCGCAGAATATTTTTGAATTAAACTGAACGGAACTGAATAAGTTCAAAAATGCTTTAAAGAACTAGCTGTTAGTTTCCAGATATGTCTCAGTTATACATAAAAATCACAAGAGCTAGTATTTATTTAGTGTTTGAAGATTTTCAAAGCACGTTGAATATGTTGCAATACCTCATTTATCCTTAACACAAACATATATATACCAGGCAGATGCTACCACTGGGGCTGAAAGAATTTAAGTGACTCACCCAGAGTCTCATAGCTAGCAAGTGCGTAAGGTAGGATTTGAATTCAGGTCTTTTTTCCAAGTCCAATGCTCTATGCCAGGCTAGAAACTGATTTTATTATAGTTAAGAAATTTATTAAGAGAATTAATCATAGCTAATCATTTACTACAATACTTTGTGGATCCATGATTTCATCAATGTGAGTATGTACCCCAACTAATGCAGATTAGAAACCATCTGTATCTTAGTCAAAAGTTTCCATGAATTT
Organism: Phascolarctos cinereus; assembly: GCF_003287225.1. Classification (NCBI taxonomy): domain Eukaryota; kingdom Metazoa; phylum Chordata; class Mammalia; order Diprotodontia; family Phascolarctidae; genus Phascolarctos; species Phascolarctos cinereus. The sequence continues at coordinate 437,286,442 of NW_027555847.1, read as the reverse complement.
CTGTGACCAAAAATATTAATCGCCTAGTGACTAAACTTTTGGTGATGAACCATTCTGAGTATAGCAAAGCCAGTCCCCAGTTGAAAGATATGTGGTCCATCATTAAGGCCTATACTGTTTCCAGCTTGGCTGTTTTTGTTGTTCAGTCATTTTCAATCATGTCCAATGCTTTGTGACCTTATTTGGGATTTTGAAAATGCAGTTCCCTTCAGGTTGTCTCTCCTTCAAAAGATTAAAAAAAGTCCTTAACATTAAGGAACACTACTGACAATTGCCAAGACTCATGACCTTTTGGCAAATGGCATATGGCATATTTGTTGAGAACTTTTCAAAGCACACCCCTTCTCTTAGGAGACCATACTCAAGTACAAAGCCTGTTCTCAGACTACAGGCAAATGTTTTTAATTGCTATAATTTATTGAAGGGGATAGTTACAACCTAATAGTACAAATGCAAGCTAAAAATAAATCTAAAATAAAAAAAAATAGAGCCCCTCTCCTTTACCTTTAATATGCCATTTTTTTCCCTTGGATTACTCTAGTTATTGCAGTGCTAAAGTTTAGGTAGTGACCTACTGTGACACTAACCAGACCTAGAAATACATAGCAAGAAATTATCCTTCATTGTGAGCTTGGATCCACAGAAGAGGATACTGTTACAGATTGAAAGTTAACCTCTAAATAATTCTTTACAATATATAAACCATCTAGGCTACAGGCTCTAAATAACATTTCACTGAGATCTCTTTTAGCTGCTTGAACGGTAAAGAGAGAGAGAGAAATCCTTGTATGTTATGAAAAGGCAGAATGGTTAAAGTGCATTGTGGGAGGTGGAGCCAAGTTTTGGAATAGGAGGAAACAGTACACAGAAGTTTGAAGATATAAGAGAGGTCTGAGCAGGAGGAGAAGGCTCCAGAATAGGCATGGCTGTGCCCCAGAGTAAGAGAAGGTCCCAGGGGCAGGTAGGTGGTGCAGTGGATAGAGCTCCAGCCTTGGAGTCAGGAGGATCTGAGTTCAAATATGGCCTCAGACACTTGACATTTACTAGCTGTGTGACCATGGGCAAGTTACTTAACTCCAATTGCCTCACCAAAAAGCAAATAAATAGACAAATAAATGAATGAACAAAAAAGTACCAGATACATTTGGGACACTAGAAGCTTATGCAGGTTGTGAGAACACGTGTCAATAGGCAGTTTTGTCATTTATTGCCCAGTTCCAGGACAAGGATCCAGAGTGAAATGAGGAAGAATACTATACCCAGGAATAGTTGGACTATGCTGGTGGATAGCACTGGTAGACAATAGGTCATGTACTTGGATCCTAGGAGCAGAATGGGTCTTAGTGGCGGCTTCTGGTCCAATCTATAGTCTACAGAAGAATGGCCAGGACAGGAATTCCAGACCAAAGGGGAGGCTGCAGTTCTGTCACTCTGAACCAGTAGAGCTTTCTATCTGACTGATAGGGGCTGACTACAGAAGCAATTTATTGTTGCTTTGGCC